>NC_091467.1:38966378-41366378 GCF_027789765.1 Dendropsophus ebraccatus | reverse complement strand
GTTGAAACAACGAAAATCTTGACACAACCAAAAACCCCTGGAAGTAAAACCGTTAAAACCCCTAAAGTAAATAAGTAATGAACTGTTATGAATATCTAGCCATTTGGTGGCTATTATGGATTCACCAAAATGTCCTTTTCTGTCACATATCTGATTTTTTTATTCTGACCTTATCTTATCTATTAAATCGATACGATTTATATAGTGTCAGTTTATTGTGCGTAGACTTTAATCCTCTAATTTCCCGCAAATTTCCCATCTCATACAGCAAAACTCTAATGAAGAATAACAGTGGGTAGCTGTAGTGTATACAGTAAATGTTACAGGCTTCGCCACTTCAAACAAGTCCAATTTACCACTAAGTCAGTTTAACCAGAAAACCACTAAATGAAAACCCTCCCATCTAAACAGTTCCAGACAGGTGGTGGAATAAGTGTGAGTGCAATCAACTCATTCTGGATGTCTATGGTTTGGAGCAGAGCATGAAAAAAGTGACAATTCCTCTTAGAAGCTAAAATAATGCCCCATGGATCTGCTCCAGTGATCTACTTTAACTTGAGAAGAAGTAAAATGGGCTCATGGTAAAGATTGGGTGTTTGCTTATTTATATTTTAGGAAAAGCTGGGATTTATACATAGTTTGTACATGGTTCTGTGCACCTCAAGTTGTTTGCTTTTACATTCCTTGATGTGGTTGAAATAGGTCACTTGATTTAGCTGTAAATGTTCTGGAGGTTTGTGGTTTATCCCCCCCCCCCCTCTCTCTTTTTTATGTAAGGACTTGATTTTTCTTTGTACTTTGATAATAAAGGAATTGATAGGAATGCAATAAAATACAGACAACAAACCATTGTCAATGAATGACTAACAAAGCGAACATTACATTAGCCATGTTTAAAGTAGTTCTTAAATTTTAGTAAGCGCTAAAAATGCTTGGTATGTTCCTCAGCCTTGTTATACATGGAGAGAAACATAGAAGAAATATTATTCTTAACCCTTAATGTCACATGTACCTCATACATCATGGCGGCACAAAGGGGTCAGAGAGAGGTCTTGCCGGGACCCTGCTCTGAACGGCACGGCTCCCAGCTGCTATAGTCAGCTGGGGAACACCTTTATTAGCCGGGGTTTGCCCCTTAACGGGCTAATAAAGTATTTGAACACTGCTGTCAAACCTGACAGCTGCATTTAAATGCTCTGAAAAGCACATCCCTGGTGTCTAGTGGGTCGGATCCATTCCATCCATTCTCCTGCCCAGGCCAGACCTTAGGACCCCAATGACACTGATCCCAACACAGCAATCCATTGCTCTGGGCTCCAGCAGCCCAGAGCAATGTATCACTGATCTCATTGATTAGTGCTATATATATATATATATATATATATATATATACTGTGTATATAAATATATATATATATATTCACTGATATCATTGTTCAGATATATATATATATATATAAATATATATATATATATATATGTGTGTGTGTGTGTTGTATAGTATATACATACAGCATTGATCTCTATGAGAGATCAGTGCTGTGTATATAGAAGTTTTATTAATAAAAAATCCCCTCCCCTAATGAAAGTTCAAATCACCTCCCTTTTCCCATTTAATAGATAAAAATAAGTAAATAATCAATGAAATTTGGTATCACTGCGTAATGCGTAATTGCCCAGACTATCAAATGATCACATTCCTGATCACGCACGGTCACAGAAAAAATTGTAATAAAAGGTGAACAAAAAGTTGCATATATACAGTATGCAATTAAAGTGTTATATGGACCACGTGGGGAACACGTGGCCTGACCTTAGAAATCACATTTGTTTTCCTCATATGCATGGCCAGGGGCATGTGCGTTCCTTACTTGGTGAACAGATGGTACGAGAATACACTACAGGCGGAAGGAAACCCAATGTAGGCAGAATGATAGTTTGGTCAGTGGAAAATCTTTGAGTCCTGGAATTAATGCATTCATGTCTGTTGCTATCATGTTGGTGGCATAAGAAGCCCACACAATACTAGGCAGGTGGATTTAAAGTCATAACTGATCGGTGTACACTGATCAGTGATCACATATACAGTGTTTGGGTCCTATTACAGGGAGCTTTAAACATGAAAATATGCCTGATTCGTCCGATTATCGCTCTGTGGGAGACAACGATTAGATGATAAAACCATCATTAACTAATTGTTTCTTTAGGCACAGGCTTAAAATCATTGGTCGACGACCGCGTATCTCTACGAGTAATAGCTATGCGCGGCTGGTGGCTGATGATTGCCCAAACAGTTAATACTTTACCTGGCCACACTCCCAGTCTTCTCCTAAGTTCTGTAAGTTTCTTCACAGCTGGCTGTCTGAGCTGACAGGTCGCTCAGCCAATCACTGGCCAGGAGCGCCGCAGCCAGTAATTGGCAGACGGCCTGTCAGCTCAGATAGGCCGCTCTAAAGCTGCAGTGTGCAGTACTGGAACACATACAGAGCAGAGGGGAAGACCAGAAGCATGGACAGGTAAAGTATTAACTGTTTGGGCAAGGGCTGCATGGACATCGCTATCGATGTTCGTCCAGCCCCTGCTAAACAATTATTGGGCCATGTAATAGGCTCAGTAAATGAGCGCCGATCTAACAGATCCCAGATAGGACCCTTCGTTTCTGAGACAGGACTGTGAATTGAAACTACAAAACATCAAGCACAATGGCACTTAACTACTAGACACCAGAGATGTGGCCAGATCAGGATTACAGGTACATGGCTACTAAACTTTTAAATACCAAGTCTTTATCACCAGACCTGTGCAATGTACAGACTATGGCTATGTTCACACAATGTTGAAATGACAGCCGCTTTAATTGGACAGACATTATTTAATGCCAAATAGCGGCTGTTATTATAGAAATCATGGACATTATTACAAAATAATAGATGTTATCTACCATGAAGTGACGGACATCTAATAAAAACGGACAGAAAGCCAGGAAATCACTGAACACACACCTAACTCTTGTTCTCTGCTTGCTCTACAGTATGTATACATTATGGAAAGCTTCAAAAAATATTATTATAGCACAGGAGTTTAAAAAAAAGGCAACTACTTTCTTACAAGACTGCACTAACATTAATTTTAAAAATATCAAAAAGAAACACAGAAAAAAAAGCTTGTTTAGTTCAACTTTAACTACTCTCAAGGAAAATTATGAGTGCTTACACTGACACTAACCTCTGCAAAGCAAATAAATGAGGTTAAGGCTCAAATATATGCATAGGGTCATATTCACCTGACATATATCTTAGTGTTCCTTTATACCATGGGACCTATTGGTCATGTACATAACTGTATGGCTTTAAAGTGGCGTATGTTGCAGCCTTAACTCACATGTATTTTTTAGGACATCCTTTCAACATATCTCTCTGATAAAAGAGACAATCACAGTGTAATTCTACAAAAGATCCATTACAAATGACCTCTGACCTGAATTTTGTACTGTAAAGCTATGTTCATATACCATATTTCCATAGCCAATGGACAGCCATCTTTTAACGACCATTATTTTATAATGACGGACAATATTTTATAATGATGGCCGTGATTATACAAAAACCAGAAAGACGGCAGCCAAGCAGCCAAAACAGGATGGTATATTAATATAGCCTAGGGCTGTCATATGGACATGGAGCTCTAGGAACCTTACGTAATGATATATCAGCACAGGGACACATGGGGGGACATTTATGAAGTCTGGCGTTTTTTACGCCGGGCTTACAAATGTCCCCGCAGCTCCAGAGCTCAGGGGAGTTATGTAGAGGCGCACTGCCTCTACATAAATCCCGATTGCACGGAGCCGGTCCGTGCAAAGATTTTGAAACCTATGCCAGCTCAGAGCTGGCATAGGTTTCAGTGTCATTTTTCCACCGGAAAAATTATAAATGCGCAAACGCAGAGGCCGCACCCCCTCTGCGTGCTGCCGCACCTGCCTCTCCGCCCCCTCTCCGCCCCACTGGCGAAGGTGGCGCAGATGGGGTAGATGCAAACAAAATATTTGCAAAAATACCCTTTGCGAATATTTTGACGACAATCTGCCCCATCTGCGCCAGAAAATTTCATATTCGCCTTTTTATACATGTCTCCCATGGTGCTTAGAACCAAACAGTACATATCATTGAAATCTCAACAATTACTATTAAAAAGATTATAGTTGTTTTTTTCCCAGCATTTCTATTGTATAATTACCATGTTTTTACTAAAACTATTGTCTCATTTCCTGAAGCCTGTGTACAGTTCTTACCATATATATGTTATTTAAGAAAAAAAACAAAAACTTAACATAGGGCTGATAACATGTCACAGTTTCAGTACATGTTTAAAAAAGCCTTGAAACTTGATTTTACAAGTTAATACAGGCTCCAGAAAGTAAAATATTTTTCCCATTGACACATTACACAGCAACAATATGATCCTGATACTTAATCCTTTATACCTATAACTGTCTGAAAGGCTCCACAGCCCATTAACTCATTTCAGCGTGGGTTCTTTCGACAGAAAAAAAAAATGCTACAGCGTGAAGACAAATAGGAGTTTGCTCGATGCTGAAAAGAGTTTCTGTTTCACAGACAGATCTCCATTAAGAAGGAACACACTTGGGTAAGGAGCTAAAATCACTCTACAGACAGATGAAGTTCTGGGGAAAGGGCTCTGTTAGTAGAAACTGCTGGCAGTCCCCCATTATTTACAGTCTGGGTAAACTGGCCATAAGGACTCCTTTTTGTTGAGGGCATTTATTAATTAGTCTTATTCCAGACAGAATAGACTATTGCTAATTTTCTTAGTAAATTAAAAAAAAATGCCTAAATTAGTTTTAGCCTAAATGTTCTATAAAAGAGGAATACAATAATAACCATTTATCAGTTACTTAACCCCTTTGTTATCTCATATCCTGGTCAGACAGCTAAAGCTTATTTGTTTGGCTATCCCTGTAATTTAATATCCCCCATGAGGACACATAGTACTTAATTTAACTTGTGTTTAAATAGAGTCTCTTTGTTATGATAAAAAATAAAACCTACAAAAATATGATTAAAAAAGAAAGAAGAAAGAAAGAAAACTTTACTTGTGTCCTGTTAATAATATATGTTTGACTTGAACATTGTATAGTGTTTTGAATAATCTAGAAACTACACTAAATGTTTCTATGTGTCTGCTGTTCAGAAAATTTGTCTTGCTCTGAAAAGTTCCTGACACGGACAGTGGTGGCAGCAGAGAGCACTGTGTCAGACTGGAAAGAATACACCACTTCCTGCAGGACATAACGGCATACAGTAGCCATATAGAAGTCACTTGCAAATCTGTTATTACTTTATGCAACCAACTGATTTAAAGTGACACTGTCACCTCCTTTTTGCATTCTGACATATTGACACCGGTGTAAAGGGTAAATTTAGCGTTTTTCATACCTTATTTAATATCATACGTCATGGTGCTTGTTCAAGTAAAAAGTGTTGTATTAAGTGGGCATGGCCTCGCGGCATTAGTGCCACTTAGCCCCACCCACAACGGCACAGTTGGCCCGGCCCCTTGACGTCCATTGGGTGGCCGACGTAAAGGGGGTGGAGTCTAGACCTTTCGGCCAGCCGGTTCCAATGGCCGGTGAGGGGCGGGGCCAACGGTGCCGTTATGGGCGGTGCTAAGTGGCGCTAATGCCACAAGGCCACGCCTACTTAATACAATCTGCAGTTGATAAAAGGACACTTTTTACTTGAACAAGCACCATGACGTATGATATGTCACTTTAAAGAGAGAATGTTTTCCATAGTACTCCTTTAATATAGTTAAACATAGCGTAGTAATTATTACACTTTTAAAAACATATGTAAAGAGAGAAGATAAAGTATATTCTATAATTGTGCGTTAGATTTTTGTATATGTTCTTTGAATGTAATGCCTCTATGGTCTAAGGGTGCGTTATAAATAAATTAATAATAATAATAATAATAATAATAATAATAATAATAATAATAATAATAAAAATGGTCATCTGGTCTCTGAATTATGAAGTTAAATACAATACACCTCACCTACTCTTTTTAACTGAAATCTTTTTTTGTTTGTTTTTTGTTGTTATTAGTAAAACACTAAAAATACCTGAAACACCTGAAAATACAGGCTTTGCAAGTTATATAATGCATAGAGATGAGAAAATATGCTAGTTCGAGCTTACTATTGGCTTGAGTATTGGGGTACTTGAAAGTTCACGATTTTCAAACGAGTACTGCTTGGTGCCCAATTAAAAAGGATACTGTCTTGTTTGGCAGCTACAATTAGCCAATAAACTTGTGAGGAAAATGGCTGGGAGATTCTGTTATGCAGCAGCAATATTGACCATAGCAGTGAAAAAACACACACACTATGCCACAATGAAATCCACAGCAGCGCAAACAGGTGTTACAATTTAGCCAGTCAGTTTTTCTCCACACATTTTTCCATTCTTTTATCAAAGGGTGTAAATATACAATGGTGTAAACTGCCCACAGCAACCAATTACAGCTTCTCTTTCATTGTACCAGAGCTGTAAGCTGAACTGTGATTGGCTGCTATGGACAGTTTACACCAGTGTATATTTTACACCCTGATAAATCTCTCCCACTGTCCTTTGAAAAGTGTGTCGTACAAAGATCAACAGGGGAGCCACTGTTACAAGGTTGGTCACCTCTAGCATTTGCTAGCACATGTCAGCAAAGCACCTAACAAGGTGGAATGAAGGTCATGCTTCACAATTTTTGAGAGAGTCGCACCAGACTCTCTTCTACAATTTTGAATAGGGTCACCACCATGCTCTCTCCCCCAATTACATGCAGGATCGTCACCAGGCTCTCGTACAAAATGTTTACAGTGTGTGCATGAGGTCCTCCTTTATGTGTAATAAAGAGTTATCAGAGTGCCTGTAATGGCAGGAGTCGTAGATCCGCTTAACCACCGCTAGTGATGGCGTAGCCACACCAGGGAGCGGGGCCCACA
Source organism: Dendropsophus ebraccatus (assembly GCF_027789765.1). Taxonomy (NCBI): domain Eukaryota; kingdom Metazoa; phylum Chordata; class Amphibia; order Anura; family Hylidae; genus Dendropsophus; species Dendropsophus ebraccatus. Next base: position 41,359,361 of record NC_091467.1, on the reverse strand, counting down.
GCAAGGTGCGTTGGTCTTGCTGCAGCAGACAACCTCCAGGTCGCTACCCCTGGCTTGACTTGCTAGCGGCGGTGGGCGAAGTGCAGCTGAAGACAAATAGGCAGACAGGAACACAGCAGGGCTCACAACTGGAACCAGAATAGCAGTCAAGGGCTAGAACCATTGGTAGCAAAAACCATAAATGGCAAACATGGGGCAGGAACCACGGGAGAGCTGGGACCACACACTATGAAAAGCATGCAGAGGCTCCAATTGGGGACAGCCAGGAAAGGCTGCAATTGTGCAGCAGCCAATTAAGGGCACGCTGGCCTTTAAATTTAAGCAGAGTTGGCGTACACACTCCCTAGGAGACGGAGACTCACGCATGGCTGACAGGGAGCATGAGGAGGTGGCGTTGCACAAGCTGTCAAAGCGACCACGGCCAGGAGTGACAGTGTATAAATTGGGGTACTGATCTCACAAATAAAAGTAAGCTGAATGGGACATTCTTGAAAGCATCGCAAATAGTTCCTGTGAACAATATACTGTATGCTATGGGAATAAACCTGTTAGGCATCGGATGAAAATTATTCTTTTTATATATAACTTGTAAGGAGCCCAACAGCTAATAAAAAGAAGTAATAAAAAAAATTGTTTAAAAAACAAGTGCAGGGAATTGTGAACTGTGGTGCTTAGTAGCCCCGCAGTTCCCGACACAAATGTTGGTGGCAGCAGAGGGGGCTATGAAGAAAAGTATTAAACATAAACTTTTAGGCCATGTTCAGACACTGTATGAACATTGGTCTGTGTTTGACACGTAAAACAACGGCCAATGTCTCAGATGTTCACCCAGCCGATACTGCAGTATCGGCCGGGTAAACATCACTTCATTTTAATTGAAAGAGAGACACATTCAGGTGTGCCCACACTCCAAATAGGAATAGAGCAAAATGTTTGGTCGGGAGCCGTACTTTACATTGTGAGAATAGGCTGTTCTTTATGGTCGCTGTTCAATGAATAGCGGTCTCACAAAATAGAGCTGTCAGTTATTTTGTGTGGCCGCATAGAACACCAGCCGTAGTGTATACAGTGTGTATATACCTCAGCTGGTGTTCTATTTACTTCAATGCAGTCAAGTATTTTTAGTTAACAATGGCCATTGTTTCAAGCTGCAACAACAGCCGTTGTTTTATTAACAAATATGTTGTGTGAACGTCGCCTTAGTATAAGGAGCACTCCTTTAAGGGATTGGATTGATTACATTAACAATACAAGAAAAAAAGACATATTGGGGGCAATTTAACCACAATATAACCACAATTTAACTACAATGTGGAAATACTATATAGCAAACATGCTCGTCGAAGCTTTGTACTCGTTCGAGTATTACAGTAGGTTACTCGTTACTCGGACGAGCATCTCGCGATACTCGAGAAAATCTATTCATCCGTTTCCTGTAAGTTTGGGTGCTATTTCTCAGCCTATAAACATGTATGACACTCTTTGGTACATCCTGCGATCACGTGGGACCCATGTCGATAGCATAGCATAGCAGCGATTGGTTGGCCAGATCAGATGAAGCTGCCATATAAAAATCTCGGTCGCCGAGGCTCAGCTGGAAGAGATTAGGGACAGAGCTGCTGCTGGTCAGGGAAAGCTTTAGGAAGGGAATTAGCGTTCCAGTAGGGAATACTAGCAAAACAACCAAACAGCCCTTGTAAGGGCTTCAAGTCGTTTTTAAAGCGACCCTGTACCCACAATCTGACCCCCCCCAAACCACTTGTACCTTCGGATAGCTGCTTTTAATCCAAGATCTGTCCTGCGGTCAGTTTGGCAGGTGACGCAGTTATTGTGCTAAAAAACAACTTTTAAACTGTCAGCCCTGTGCCCTACGGGAGTGGCCTAGATTGTGTATGCATTAGACTTGCACACCCTCTCTGTCCATCCTCCCCACCCTCCTCATCATTAGGAATGCTCCAGGCAGATTGCCTCCTATTTCCCACCTGTGTCAGCCCGGCACATCGTTAAGACAACTGTGCAAATGTTCAGCATGGAGAAAATGGGTGGTGCAAAGTTAGGGCACAGATACTCCCGTTTGGGATGGCGCTGGAAGTTTAAAAGTAGTTTTTTAGCACAATAACTGCATCACCTGCCGAACGGACCGAAGGACAGATCTTGGATTAAAAGCAGCTATCTGAAGGTACAAGTGGTTTGGGGGGGTCAGATTGTGGGTGCAGGGTCGCTTTGAATTCTATTACTACAGACTGCTGGCTGGGACTTGCAGTGCAGCTACCACGATTTCAGCAGCACACTGTGGTGATCGGCTGCTGGCAGAAAGGAGATACTGGGTGTTGCATACAGACCCCTAAGAAATGCTCAGTACTATTTTATTGGGACCTCTACCATATTTTCTGATTTCTGTATTTCTTACACAAAGCATGTCTTAGTTCATTACTGCTTCCACAGTGTAAAGGGGGTGTCACAGAGTGTATATAGGTGCAGCCACCAACAGATTGTATCCCACAGCCCCCTAAAAACTAGTGGGCCCTCTACTATATTTCCTGATTTCTGTATGTCTTAGGCAAGACATATCTAAGTTCACTACTGCTTGCTCAGTGTAAAGGGGGTGTCACAGAGTGTGTATAGGTGCAGCCACCAACAGATTGTATCCCACAGCTGTTGCCCAGAATTTGGCATAATGGTGCGATTAGGCAGCCTCAGAGGCATCCATACATGCTGCCCCTGCTTTTTCCTGTCTATTTCCGTGGTGTTTCCATAATTTTCTGAAGTTGACAGGCTTTCACACGACCTTCCCTCTACCAAACTTGGGTCCCCTGCAAAAATGCGAGTGTGCCATTGACTTCAATGGGGTTTGTTACTTGAAACGAGCACTCGAGTATCGGAAGATATTTGTCTCGAGTAACGAGCACCCGAGCATGTTAGTACTCGCTCATCACTATTTATGTTTTAAAAAAAGAAAACACAATAGTTTGACTATATATATATATATATATATATATATATATATATATATAGTCAAACTATTGTGTTTCCCCTTTTTAAATGATAAGGACAACCAAAAACATCCAAATGATCCTGATCGAAAGTTTGAGGATAAGGCTTTTTATTTTATCAGATGGTAAAGCTGCCCATTCTTCTTGGCAAAAAAAGCCTCCAGTTCCTGTAATTTCCTGGACTGTGTTGCATGAACTGCTCGCCTGAGATCTCCCTAGAGTGGCTCAACGATATTAGGGTCAGAAAACTCAGATGACCGCTCCCGAACCTTCACTTCCTTCTGATAATTGATAATATTGATAATTGATAATACCAGTTAGCAGTGTTCAAAATGTGATTAACAAATGGAAAATCCGGGGCTCTGTACAAACCAAACCACGATCGGGTACGCTAACAAAAATTTTGTCCACAACTGCCAAGAAAATAGTTCGGGATGCAAAGAAAAACACAAATAAATTAAACTAAAATATAGGACTCTTGGAAGAATAGTGGTGTGGCTGTTTCAACATGCACAATAAGGAGGCGCTGGAAGAAAAATGGTCTGCATGGTTGTGTAGTCAGAAGAAAGCAATTACTGCGCAAATGCCACACAGTAGCTTGTCTACAATACACCAAACAGCACAGAGACATCCCTCAAAACTTCTGAGAAAAGGTAATTATTAAGTCCTAAATCGAACTTTTTGGCCACAACCATAAATGTTACATTTGGAGAGGTGTCAACAAGGCCTGTGATAAAAGGAACGCCATTCCTACTGTAAGGGTGGGTTCACACTGAGGAATTCTCGCGGATAAATTCTGCGGAATTCCATCGGCTGTACGGGAACACGGCCGCACGCCTTTCCGCTGGCTCCATAGAATTGACGTGTTAATTCTTTCGTCGGAATGCGGAATCCGCCCGTGCATAGAATGGCTTCTATGGCACAGACGGAGAGACGCATGGCCGTGCGCACATACAGCCGACGGAGTTCCGCGGAATTTATCTGCGAGAATTCCTCAGTGTAAACCCACCCTAAAGCAGGGAGGTGGATCGCTGATGTTTCAGGAATGTGTGAGCTACAAATGCACAGGAAACTTGGTCAAAGTTGAAGGACAGATAAATGCAGCGTGTTATCAGCAAATAATGAAGGAAATTTTGCACTCATCAGCCTGGAGGCTGCCCATGGGATGTATTTTGACATTCCAGCATTACAACAATCCAAAACACAAGGCCAAGTTGACCTGTCATTGGCTACAGCAGAACAAAGTGAAGATTCTGGAGTGGCCATCTCAGTCTCCTGACCTCAATATCAGTGAGCCTTCCGGGGATATCTAAAGAGCACAGTTCATGGAAGACAGCCCAGGAACTTACAACTTACTTGAGACTCTTTGCCAAGAAGAATGGGCAGCTTTACCACCTGAGAAAATAAAGAGCCTTATCCACAACTACCACAAACTACTTAAAAGCAAAACATCTGCAATGCATCCATATTTGCAGATCCATGTAAAAAAAATGCGGTACAAGATGGCTGCTATAAAGTGAGCTCAGAAGCTGCTTTTGCGGGGGTCCTGATCACTTTCCCTGACCGCCGGATGAGTTTTCCGTACTTCCGTGCCCTCCGGCCAGCTTTTGGCTCATAGAGTCTGCCTCAGGCATAGCATAGCATTGATCAGTGTTATTGGCGTGCTGCACATAGAGCCTACTATGTGCAGAACGTTAATAACACTGATCAATGCTATGCTATGGCATAGCAAAGATCAGTGTATGTAGTCTAAAGAAATATAAAAAGTGAAAATATTTTTAAAAATACCTCAAAGCCCTCCCCCCAATAGAATTTAAAATAACTCCCCATCCTATTATACAAATAAAACATGTAAAAATAATTAAATAAAGAAAACATGTTATATGTCCTAGCGTGCGTAATTGTTGTGCGTAATCTATTGAAATTTAACAACAGTCATCCTGTACGGTTCTTGGCATAAATGAAAAGAGAAAAAAAAACAGGATTGATGATTTTTTGTTACATTAAAAAAAATTATAAAAATGGTATTAGTAAAAAAAAAAATAAAAAAAAAAGAGAGATCATGGTGCAAAAAAATTACATCCTATACAGTCCTGTAGGGGGGGGGGGAAATATTCTGGGAGTCACAATCAGGCCAGTTTAACCCCTTAGTGACCGCCGATACGGCTTTTTACAGCGGTCACTAAGGGGCCTTATTCTGCTGTCATCAGCTTTTTACGGCAATGGCAGAGAATAATGGTGCGGCGCCGGGGAGGCCCCCACCCCTTCCCCCCTCCTACCGAAGGTTGCTGAGTGGTCGGCGTAGTGTGTGGGGTCCGTCCCGGCCGGTCCCCCATTATAACGTTATTAATCGTCATTATTAACGTTATAACGGCGGCCACCGGTACCGGGCATTACCGGCGCTGCTGCATACTTTAATCTCCCCTCACCATGAATCCACAGTGAGGGGACATGAAAAAGTGTCTCACCCCCCAGTTTAACCCCCTAGTAGCCAGTCACTAACCCTCCCCGGGTGGTCATCGCATCCAAGATGGCTGCCCCCATTACTGTGAACAGACTATGTCTGTTCACAGCGATGTAAATAAAAAACACAATCAAAGCCCCATGTTCTCCGCCAGCGGAGGAGAGCATAGGACAGCGATCGGGGACCACCCTGTGTATGTCCCGGTACAAGCGATCAGTGGTATATACTATGTACCGCTGATCGCTTGTGCCATGCTGCCTCCAACCACCGCACGTTACCTCTAACCACCGCACTGTACCTCTAACAACCACACGTTGCATCTAACTACTGCACGTTGCCTCTAACCACTGCACGTTGCCTCTAACAACCCCATGTTGCCCGTAACCACCCCATGTTGCTCGTGACCACCCCATGTTGCCCGTTATCACCCCATGTTGCCCGTAACCACCCCACTTTGCCCATAACAAACCCAAATTGTCTGTAAGCACCGCATATTGCCCATAACCACAGTAGGTTGCCTGTAACCTCCCCAGGTTGCTGTAACTACAGCAGGTTGCCTGTAACCACCCCAGATCATCCGTAACCACAGCAGGTTGTCCGTAAACACCGCAGGTTGCCTGTAACCACAGCAGGTTGCCCGTAACCACCGCTGGTTGCCTGTAACCACCTCCAGATTATCTGTAATCTCATTTTAGTAACAGCGCTATTCTAATAACTGTTTCTAGCTGTGGTTTTGCTCCAGCAAATTGGCGCTCCTTCCGTTCTGAGCCCTGCTGTGTGCCCATACAGTTATTTATGCCCACATATGGGGTACTGTTGTACTCAGGAGAACCTGCTTTACAGATTTAGGGGTGTATTTTCTCTCCTGTTCACCTGTTCTTGCTCACCGCACCCCAAGATGAATTATTTGAGGGGAGTACTTTCCAAAATGGGGTAACTTATGGGAGGGGATTCACTCCACTGGCACTACAGGGGCACTGCAAAACTTTTTCAGCAAAATCTGCACTGAAAATGCTAATTGGCACTGCTTTCCTTCTGAGCCCTGCTGTGTGCCCATACAGTGGTTTATGCCCACATATGAGGATCCATTGTACTCAGGAGAACCTGCGTTACAAATTTTGGGGTACATTTCCTCCTGTTTCTCGTGGAATTGAGAAAATTCAAACTAAAAGAACATATTGGAAAAATTTGAGTTTTTCCTGTGGGGTCAAAATGCTCATCCTACCCCAAGATGAATTCTTTGAGGGGTGTACTTTCCAAAATGGGGTGACTTACAGGGGGGTTCTCTCTGCTGATGCTACAGGGGCACTGCAAACGCATCTGGCGCTCAGAAACGTCTTCAGCAAAATCTGCATTGAAAAAGCTACTTGGCGCTCCTTCCCTTCTGAGCCCTGCTGTGTCCCCAAAACTGGTTTATACCCACATATGAGGTACCATTATACTCAGTGTTACAAATTTTGGGTACTTTTTAATCATTATACCCCTAGATTAATTCTTTAGGGTGTGTAGTTTCCAAAATGTGGTCACTTATGGGGGTTTTCAGGATACAAGCCTCCTAAATCCATTTTAAAAAAGAACTGGTCCCTAAAAAAAAATCTGTTTTGGAATTTTTTTTTTATCTATGGGCCCTTGCACACTGAGCAATTCTCGAGGAATTGTAGCTGAAAGTTTTCAGGCACAATTCAAGCAGAATTTAAGCCCCCCATTGACTTCTGTAGGATTCCTCTAGCAGATCTACAGCAGAAAATTCTGCTCGGAAATTCTGCAGTGTGAACAACAGAGCAGAAAACCCATTGAACACAATGGGACTTTGCTCTGTACATATTTTACGGGAGGAAATTCAAGCTGAATTTCAAGCTGAATTTCAAGCTGAATTCCTCACCTTTTCCTCAGTGTGCACATACCCCAAGTGTGATAATTTGCTGATAAATTTCTAAGCCCCATAACACCCTAAAAAAGTAAAATATGTTTACCAAATTATGCCAGAATAAAGAAGACATATTGGTAATGTGACTTAGTAACTAATTTATGTGCTATGACTTCCTTTTTGTAGAAGCAGAGAATTTCAATTTTTTTAATTTCATGATATTTTGATGTTTTTCACAAAAAAACACACAAAGTAGTGACCAAATTACTAACATAAATTGCCATATGTTACGAAAAAACAATCTCGGAATCGCTAGCATACGGTAAAGCATCACTGAGCTATAAGCGCATAAAGTGAGACAGGTCAGATTTTGAAAAATCAGCCTGGTCATTAAGGCCCAAACTAGCTGCAGCACTAAGGGGTTAATCATAATTAATTGCAAAAAAAAAAAAAAAATTAAAAAACTGTGTAAGCATATTGTTGTGTTCAGACTGACTTATATAGTTACAGTATCATGTCAATTTTACCATAAAGTGCATTACATAGACACAGAAACCCCCAAAAGTTACAAAATTGCATTATTTTTTTACCAATTTCACCAATTTTTATGAATAATTTCTTGGGGGTTCCATCCTATTTGTTATTTTAGATTGAAAGGAGCCATTACAAATCACACTTGTTGCTGAAAAAAACAAGCCCTGTAGATAGAAACATGAAAGCGCTATAGCTCTTACAAGACAAGGAGGAAAAAAGGAAAAGGCAAAAATGAAAATTGGCGCGGTCATTTACGCCATTTTGGGCTTGGTCATGAAGGGGTTCACGGATGAAAGAGTGGCTGTCGTCAGTTCATTGGTTGCTAATGGAAAACCCTATGGATAGATAGATAAATCAGGGCCATGGTATTCCTTTCTAGGAATAATATTACAAGGGTAAAATACAATGCGTTTTTAATACACCATACACCTTAGTATGTAATTATAAAGTATTTTCTTTATATCTATCGATCTATCTATAAGTATATGAAGTATATACTGTGTATATGATTTAATTTACTTTTTTTTTTTATATACCCCCTTCTGTGTACTTAAGCAGAGTTAAACACTGGATACTCAGATGTAATTTAAAAGATTTATACTGCTACTGCTGTAAGTCATGGACCCTGTAAAAACTAAGCTGCTTGGTTTTTGTGACTATGCAGGAGGGCCCTGTAGTCGCTTAAGTCCTGTGCGTTCAGTGCACATAGAGACATCATTCAGCCACACACTAAAAATACAGTGGTGCCTTGGGGATGTAGTCTAGGTAGAACAGTGAGCTCCTTCAGGTTTGGTAATGTCCTCCTTGCAACTGCTTCAGGGTTTATTGGACTCCCAGTTACTCAATCCCATCATTGTGGAATTCTAGCAGGATACAGCATATACATATATATGTGTGTAAGCCCTTTTTTTTTTTTTTACTAGATGCCTGCCTGAAATCTCTGCGTACTTGTGGTCAAGATGCTTTTGCTAGTGGCGTGAGTCATCATTCTAGTTATAAATAGTTGCAAAGGCGTATTTTCCACAGTTTTCTAAATATTCGGCTTTCAGAACCGCAGGGGTCAAAACACAACCTCTAATCAGAAAATTAAGCAAATTAACTGTTTAATGACATGACACCTAATAACACAGATGGTAATAACTATGTTTGTTTTATTATTAATGCTAATTTAAAAAAAAAAAAATCTTATTTCAGTAAATGAAAACTCCACTCTATTAATGCCTTTCAGCTGTTCTCATCAAATACTCAGGCCCTGAAGAATATATTTCCCCTGCCATAATATTACAGTTTACATTAGGAAACCTGACCCCACTTCTGTTTAGCAGCACTTTTGAAAATGTACAGTGTTCCGTAGTGTCGCCAGCTTTACTGCAGCTCAAATGGCATGTCAACTGGTATAACACATAGTATATGGCGCAGACAAATTACAAGAGAACAGGGGCCCTATGGACAGGTGAACAAGGTATAAATGTCAGCACTGCCAGCAGAGAATTTGAGATCTGAATTCAGCCATGTTGTATATTTTTCTCCACATCTGTTCTGTGGATTATCAATATAACATTCTCTTATTATAATATTCTCTTATTATATAAGGATACTAAATGTATGCTATGTTCACTAAAGATGTCTCTATACTAGTAATAAAGAATAATAGTATCTATACTAATAGTAGTTATAAATAGTAATAGGCTCTATACTAATAGTAGTTATAAATAGTAACAGTATCTATACTTATAGTAGTAATAAATAGTAATAGGCTCTATACTTATAGTGGTTATACCTAAAAATAGTCTCTATACTAATAGCAGTAATAAATAGTAATAGCTTCTATACTAATAGTATTAACCCCTTAACCCATTAATAGTATTAACTCCTTAACGACCACGGACGTATATTTAATATATTCAGAGCGGAATTCAGAGCGGGGCCACGCGGCGTGCCCGCTAATTAAGAATTCCGATTGCCGTGCCTGTTAATTAAGAATTTAGATGCAGCTGGCAAAGTTGACAGCTGCATCTGAAACCTTTATGCAGCCGATTCCCTGGTGTCTAGTTGGGTGGATCCCCCCCCCCCCCCCGGGACGTTGTCCCGGAGGAGCGATCTACACATCCTTTACCAGCCGGGGTCAGCGCCATAATGGGGCTGATCCCAGCTCGCCACTCAATTGCTTTCGGCTGCAGCAGCCAAGAGCAATCCAGTGCCTATCTCATTGATCTATGCAGTGTAACTAGACAGCATAGATCTCAATGAGAGATCAGTGTGCTTATACTAGAAGTCCCCCGGGGAGCATCTAGTATATGTGTAAAAAAATTAAAATAAAGTGTTAATATTAATAAAAAGCCCCCTCCCCTAATAAAAATGAACATGTTTGTTATCACCGCGTGCGTAATCGCCCGAATTATTCATTTATTTCATTCCTGATCTCGCACGGTAAACGGCATAAGCATAAAAAAAATCCCAAAGTGAAAAATTGCGCATTTTTGGTCGCATTAAATCCAGAAAAACTGACATAAAAAGCAATCAAAAAGTCGCACATGCACAATCAAGATACTGATAGAAAGAACACATCATGGCGCAAAAAATTACACCTCCCACAGCCCCATAGACCAAAAGATAAAAGCGTTATAAGCCTTGGAATGGAGCGATTTTAAGAAACATATATTGTTAACAATGGTTTGAATTTTTTACAAGCCATCAGATAAAAGAGAAGTTATACATGTTACATATTGTTGTCATCGTAATGACTTGAGGAACATATATAAAAAGACAGTTTTACCCCAGGGCGAACGACATAAAAACAAATACCCCCCAAATAAACAAAATGCATTTTTGTTTTTCAATTTAACAACACATTTATTTTTTTTCTGCTTTTGCAGTGTACTTTATGAAAAAAATTCAGTCTGTCATTGCAAAGTACAATTAGTGGGGCAAAAAATAAGGGTTCATGTTGGTTTCTAGGTGAAAAAATACAAGTGCTATGGCATTTTAAGTACAAGGAAGAAAAAAACGGAAGAGCAAAAAATCTAAATTGGCCCGGTCCTTAAGGGGTTAATATGGGCATCACAGAAGGAGCTGGTGACATTTTGAGTATTCTTGAGATTTTGAGTATTCCTGGCTTTCTGCGACTTTGCCTTCTCTTAGTAAATCTTAAAGGGGTTATCCAGCACTACAAAAACATGACCACTTTTCCCCCTCTCTTGTCTGGGTGGGGCTTTAAAGAGGACCTGTCACCCCCCGTGCCGGGGTGACAGGCTCCCGACCCCCTGTTAGATCCCCCTATACTTACGTGATCCCGCCGGGTCCTGATGCGGTCGGGTCACGGAGATTTCAGCGCCCGAAGCCCGGCGCGCGCTGAGAGATGAGTCCGATGCCCATAGAGAATGACGGAGCATCGGACTCCCCATTCATTCTCTATGGGCATCTGACTCTGCTGTCAGCGCGCGCGCTGGGCTTCGGGAGCTGATATCTCCGGGACCCGGCCGGCTCAGGAAGCAGGACCCGGCGGGATCACGTAAGTATAGGGGGATCTAACAGGGGTCGGGAGCCTGTCACCCCGGCACGGGGGGTGACAGGTGTCCTTTAAACTCAGTTCCATTGAAGAAAATGAAGCTTAATTGCAAACCACACCTGAACTGGAGACAAGAGAGGGGGAAAAGTGGCCATGTTTTTGTAGCGCTAAATTACCCCTTTAATCTACAGAGGCATCTCAAAGTTTCTCGTTTTCGAAACTCTTATGTGCACCAAAGTTTTAACGTAAAATAAAAAAAAACTACAAAATGACTGTGAGCTTTATCTCCAGCACATAAATGATACAATTGCACCAGTAAAATATAATTTCCTTGACAAACTTGACTGGTTTGCATAAAGGTGCATGGTTCTGTGCATTAAAACTTTATCTTTGGGGCATAAACAGATGGATTTTAGTGGTTCTTCATGAAAATCACTTCACTTAAAGGAGTTATCCAGTGAAAATCTTTTTCTTTCAAATCAACTGGTTTTAGAAAGTTATATAGATTTGTAACTTCTATGTGAAAAAAAAAAATCACAACTCTTCCCATGCTTATCTGCTGCTGTATGTCCTGCAGGAAGTGGCGTATTCTTTTCAGTCTGACACAGTGCTCTCTGCTGCCATCTCTGGCTGGGACGGGAACTGTCCAGAGCATGAGAGGTTTTCTATGGGGATTTGCTACTGCTCTGGACAGTTCCTGTCTCAGACAGAGATGGCAGCAGAGAGCACTGTGTAAATTACAAATCTATATAGTTTTCTGACACCAGTTGATTTGAAAGGAAAAGATTTTCGCTGGATAACCCCTTTAATGGTGTCATCCAGGATTAGAATGAATGGAGTTACTTCTAACACAACCAGCACCACCCCTGTCTTTAGGTTGTATGTGTTATTACAATTCAGCTCCATTCACTTCAAAGGAACTGAGATAAAAAACTATACCTGAACTGAGGACAGAAGTGGTGCTGTTACTAGCAGTAAGCCACCATGTTTTATGAACACTAAATAAATAATTTAATTGATTACAATGAAGAAATTACTTTTCAATAAATTGCTTATTTTTTTTTTATCATGCATAACAATACCGTCAGTCTATTGTGAAAAGGTGTAATCATTAAGACATTTCACCTTTTTATATATCCCCTCAGTATTAGGGAACAACCCACCCTTTTCAGGCTTAAAGGGTTGTACAGGTTTCTGTAAATTGTTTAAGAGCTGAAAATGACTTTGGATTAAAACCTTTCCTCGTCCACTAATTCTATGTGATTCCACCTATACTGCTCCGGAGTTCCCCACTGGTACTGCAATAATGACATTGCATATAATTTACGTGATGGTCCAACCAATCATTGGCCTTGACAGCCTTGCATTATACTTATTGGCTGCAGCATCAAATAATTTACATTATATGTGGTCTGAATTCCATGAGGGATCAGGAAGAATTGACTTCCCCAAAATTTTCTTTCCAATGCCATGTGCCACCTATGCCATGCATCAAAAACCTTATAGCTGGGTATACCATAGTATAGTAACAACGGGGAAATTTACTGATAATAAATCTTCAGCTCAATGAAGTGCAGTTGGGTAAAGTGGGCTGCCTTGGACAATGTCTTGCACCCAGGGTTCTACACAGGGGCATAGCTAAAGGCTGATGGGCCCTGGTGCAAGGTTTTAGCTCCCCCTTGCCCCCCCCCCATCCCCCATCCAATCAGGCGCAGTCAGAGGCCAAAAAGCGTTATATACAATTACTCTATGGTGACGCCCCCAAATTTGCCACCATGTCCTAATAAACTGTCACTATGTCCCCTCATGTACTGTGCCACTGCCCCCTATAGTTAATTGACTGTACTGTGTCATTCTCTAATCATTGTTTCCCAATCTTTGACTCTCCAGCTGAAGAACTATAACTCCCATCATGAACTGCCAGTATGATATGATGGGTGTTGTAGTGCTGCAACCTGGAGAGGCACATGCTGCAAACTTACAACTTCAATCATGAACTGTCAGTAGGGCATTATGGAGGTTGTATTTCTGCAACCTGGAGAACACAGACTGTACAACTATAACTCCCATCATAAACTGTCAGCAAGGCATTATGGGTGTTGTGGTTGTGCAACCTGGAGAGCCACAGACTGCACAACTACAATTCCCATCATAAACTGTCAGCAAGGCATGATGGTTGTTGTAGTTCTGCAACCTGGAGAACCACAGACTGCAAAACTACAACTCCCATCATGGACTGTTAACAGGGCATGATGGGGTTTGTAGTTCTAGGGATAATCTCACCTCTCCAGGTTCCTGCTCTTCTCTAGGGCTGTGTATGGGGGCAGAGCTAATTGCTAATTGGTTATCACAAGATTTTCTGTTCAAATGTATTACATCTTCCAGCATAACGTTAGGACTGGAGACTGTCAGTAAATGCTGGAAGCTGGGAGTTGTAGTGTTTGCAACTGTTGTAATTGGCGGATTCTTGGTGCATTGTACACCGAATGCTTTGTGGGAGATCAGAACACATAGTTATGCATAGTTACACTAATAGGGTATACAAAAAAAAAAATATATATAATATATATATATATATATATATATATATATATATACTGTATATATTTTATCACCACTCCGTACATATCACTAAACCAAGAAAAATATTACCAGTATATAAGAAACAACTATCATCACCTCACCGTGACCACAATCATTACAAACATATAGTGACTAATACCACCATACAATTACTGAAATCTAATATACCAAGACCAATAATACCAGTATATAAGAAACAAATATTATCACAACACCTTCATCACCACCATTACCATCCTCATACCATTATTATATAACATCCACTGTACAAATACCAGGATCATCCCCATACACTGACCCATTTAGGTAGATACCAGCTGTACAAAGGTTCTGCACACCATGCAGTAACATCCAGTGACTCACAGGTGATGTCTTCTCTGATCGCAGCTGTTCATTTTTCACTTTTGTGTCCCCATATAGTAACAAGGTACCCCGCTGTGCATCCATATAGTAACAAGGTGCCCCGCTGTGCATCCATATAGTGGTAAAACCCTCTCAGTGTCCCCATATAGTAAAAAGGTGCCCCCGCTGTGCATCCATATAGTAATAAGGTGCCCCGCTGTGCATCCATATAGTAATAAGGTGCCCCGCTGTGCATCCATATAGTAATAAGGTGCCCCGCTGTGCATCTATATAGTAATAAGGTGCCCTGCTGTGCATCCATATAGTAATAAGGTGCCCCGCTGTGCATCCATACAGTAATAAGGTGCCACCGCTGTGCATCCATATAGTAATAAGGTGCCCCGCTGTGCATCCATATAGTAATAAGGTGTCCCGCTGTGCATCCATATAGTAATAAGGTGTCCCGCTGTGCATCTATATAGTAATAAGGTGCCCTGCTTTGCATCCATATAGTAATAAGGTTCCCCGCTGTGCATCCATACAGTAATAAGGTGCCCCGCTGTGCATCCATGTAATAATAAGGTGCCCCGCTGTGCATCCATGTAGTAATAAGGTGCCCCACTTTGCATCCATATAGTAATAAGGTGCCCCGCTGTGCATCCATGTAGTAATTAGATGCCCCATTGTGCATCCATATAGTAATTAGATTCCCCATTGTGCATCCATATAGTAATTAGATGCCCCATTGAGCATCCATATGGTAGTTAGGTGCCCTTTTGAGCATCCATATAGTAGTTGGGCACCCCTCTGTGTATCCATATAGTAGTCATGCCCTTCTGTGCGTCCTTATAGTAGTCATGCCCTTCTGTGCGTGCGTCCTTATAGTAGTCATGCCCTTCTGTGCCTTCTTATAGTAGTCATGCCCTTCTGTGCCTTCTTATAGTAGTCATGCCCTTCTGTGCATTTATACAGGCATCCTCATGTAATTCTTCCTGGTAGTTCCCCCAATAAATAGTATACCCCATGTAGATGATATCCCCCCTAATCTAATCCCCATATAGTAGATATCCACCAGTAGGTAATCCCATAGTGCCCCCCCCCCAATAGGTAGCCATAGCAATAGGCAGTATTCTCATGTAGATGGCACCCCACTTAATCTAATCCCCCATTTAGTAAATATGCCCCAGCAGGTAATCCTATTGCTGCACCCCAATAGGTAGTCATTGAAACAGGTAGCATCCCCATGTTAAAAGCCCACACTCCTTCAAAATTAATTAAACACATACTTACCCATCTATAGAAGTCCACCAAGTGGGGGGAGTGGCGCTTCAGCAGCATCTTTCGTCACTTCCAGCAGTGACAGGAAACAGAGGCTTAGCAGAGGCAGAGAGAGAGAGGAAAGGAGCAGAGAGAATGCAGCTCCCACACTCACTATCCTGCTGCTGTAATCCACCTCTCCTCTCCTCAGTAGTGTAAGCCGCTGCCAGCAGGGTTGAGGCCCCTCCCCCAGACCGGATCACAGCATGGCTATTCAGCAGGCAAGTGAAAATCATTGAATACAGTGATGTTGTGATGTCAGCCTAGGGGGCGGGGCCTCAGCTCTGCTGGCACCGGCTTTCATTACTGAGGACAGGAGAGGTGGATTGCAGCAGTGCGATCCACTATTGTACCTCTCAAGTGCAGAGCCTGCCTGACGAGGACCCTCCCACAAGCCGACACCGTATAGGTACGGCACAGCCACAGGCACATATGTCAAGGGGAGGGGCCAGGGGCTGCTGGTACTTGCTGTCATCTGACTAGGAGGCCCAGTCAGATGACAGTATGCTATGACCCTTAGCTTTGCCAGCAGTGCAGCGGCCTCGGACTATCAGAAGGCCTGTAAGGGAGGTGTTGGGGTGGAGAGTCCAGGGGAGAAAGTGGCGAGGGGGGCCTGGCGGGCCCCCCTGGCATAGGCGCCCAGTCGCAATGTGCGGCCGCCATTTTTAAGGTGGGTGTGTACTAGCCAAACTTTTGCAAAGTTTGGAACATATCTCAGTCCGGGAAGTTAGGTTCACTCAAATCTAACCCCAACTATTAAAAATATGATGGGGTCCAAGAGAAAACAAGCCCATAGAAGAAAACATTGGCAGTAAAGGAAAAAAAATACTGTCTTGTGATGAATAAACACAGCAGGTGCTGCATATTAACTAACTGCAGAGCAGTGTGATGTGTACTGAGATGTTCTATAACAGCAATGGGTGGGGAACTATCAGAAGTGATGTGGTAGGGCCTCTAAAGCAATGCATTCTGACATTTGTAGTGCTGAGCAGCTGCTCAGCCAGGCAGTGGTTAGAGGATAATGTAGAGAAGAGAATTATCTACACACAAAATAAATGGATACATTTTTTTTTAATCTAATGTCAAAGTACCCCTTTACCGTCTTAATATGCACAATTTCTAGAACATGAATGTAAGATCTACTGTTGTATCTGGGAATACACAAATAAAACAGTCACATACTGTAGAGTAGCATGCTTTTACATAGAGATGAGCGAATCTCAGATCCAAATGAAGAGAAGCGTTTATTTGATCTGCACTCCGCTCATCAAGCCACCGGCTGTCAGCCTGCCATACCTCCCATTATTCCAGGAAAAGCTGGATCCAATCCTGGGAAACTTCTCCCAGTTGAACACACTGGAGGGGAGCCTGCACGATCTAACAGAGGTCTGTGCGGGCGGGGTGATGGGTGCCTCTGTCAGTGTAAGTTACTCTCCGGCCGCCAAAGGGGTTAATTTACATACTCGCAGTGGGATGTCAATCCCGTTGCGAGTATGTAGTGTCATAGGATTGAATGACACTGGATCCGCAGTGGACTTTGCTGGTGTGAAGGCGATCACTGGCAATGATTGGCTGAGCGGCCTGTCAGCTAAGACAGGCTGCTCTGAAGCTGCAGAGCGCGGGACCGGAGGAGAAGCAGAGCGCAGAAGGAGCCCTGGACCATGGATAGGTAATGTATGCACTTTGCAAATCGTCAGCCGCCGGCCGCGCACCGCTATTACACGTATCGATGCGCGGTCTTTGCCAAACAGTGTTTATTACACAAAACGATAATTGTCCAGATAGGGCTGATTCGGCCGATTATCGTTGCGTGTAATAGTACCCTAAGCATAGCTGTGTTTTAAAGCATGATACCTAAAAAAAAATTATGTAAATTTCAGACATGCATTTTTCACATCCCCTGTTAATTTAGATTTTGAAGGTTACATCGGCAGTGCCCATTAAAGCTTTGAGTTTGAATACACAATCTTGACTTGCATGGACTACAGTATCTATACTGAGATAAGAGTATTATTAACCCAGCAGCAGTGGATCACTAACATGCAGTGGCAGTTATTATGCTGCCAGATGCAGTTTTATTAAAGGAATAAAGATATAACCTGACAGATAACTCACCCAGCAGAGGTGGATCACTGATCACAAAGTTTTTTTGGGTTTTTTTTTTGTTTGTTTTTTTGCCTGTTTGAGACCAAATAACAGTGACATTGTGGGAACATAGCCTTACAATGGCAGTTATTATGTTGCCAGATACAGTTTTACGAAAGGTCTAAAGGTATAACCAGACAGGTGATTCACAGGCTTAAAGTGACTCTGTACCCACAATCTGTCCCCCCCAAACCACTTGTAGCTTCAGATAGCTGCTTTTAATCCAAGATCTGTCCTGGGGTCCGTTCGGCAGGTGATGCAGTTATTGTTTTAAAAACAACTTTTAAACTTGCAGCGCTGTGTCTAACGGCCGGGGTTTACATGCATTAGGCTAGCACAACCTCTCTGTCCTTCCTCCCCACCCTCCTCATGATTAGGAATGCTCCAGGCAGATTGCTTCCTATTCCCCAGCTTTGTGCATAATGAACACAGGCTGAATCGTTAAGATACCTGTGCAAAGCTGAAACAGTAGTAAATGTTCCTGGATCATACTGAATGCTGAGGAGGGTGGGGAGGAGGTAAGGAGCGGTGTGCCACCCTAATGCATATATAAATGTAAGCCCCGGCCGTTAGACACAGTGCTGTAGGATTAAAAGTTGTTTTTAAAACAATAACTGCATCCCCTGCCGAACGGACCCCAGGACAGATCTTGGATTAAAAGCAGCTATCCAAAGGTACAAGGGGTTTGGGAGTCAGATTGTGGGTACAGAATCGCTTTAAATTCACCCAGGGGATTTGGGAACAGTGGTGGACAGCATGTGCAGGAGCAATTTCACTTTTACACAGCTTACACTACTACTTTCCTTACACTTTCCCTGATAGCTAATCAACCTTCTCTCTCCCTGCCTTTACCTATCTCTCTCTACCTAATGTACATGTGTGTGTTCAGTTCATTGTACTGCCAAGGTGTAGGTAGGATTCATGGGGCCACATCACATAGCAAAAAACTGTATGTTGCCCCATGGATCCCCTGCTGGCGAAAAAAACAAGTATACATGGCCCGTTAGCTCTGTGGAACAAGGGGGGCCAGGGTGAGAATGGGGGGTGCTGTGTGCTTCTATTTTCACTTTTTATTTTTAATCTTAAGCATTTGCTATTATCATAAAAAGCAGACATACAAGTTTGCCCTTCTTTCAGCGTACAGTAAAATATATAATTTCTGGAGGTTTTTAACATTGTATTAAACATTCAGTGATCACTGCTGTCTACTGAGAAGTTTGACGTCAAATAGAGCAACGTGCAACCTGAATAAATCATATATGGTTACAAAAGCACATTTAATTTGTTTAAATGTATAATCTTAGTAAAAAACATATGTCTGAACTGGGTTTGAAGTATTACAGTACCTACGTTCCTAGCCCTAAAATGTCAGTCATACAAAGGCACGTGGCTCCTTCTCTATTTAAAGAAAGTGGCATAATCCTGAATACCGTTCTCTCTTCATCATAACCCTGGCATGAAAAGATTAGCTTCATCAAACAAAGCAGAATCCTTTGCAGACATAACTAAGACTAGACAGGAGACAGAAGGTAGGAAACTATAATATACTAGCAATGTGCAAGTAACACCAGTGTGGCAGATTGTCTGTGACATAAACACCCTTATAAAGAAAAAAAAATGAGCATCACAGTCTCCACCGGCATTGAAGGGGTGCAAATCTCTTTCAAAGGCAGCGAGAGAGGACAAAACAAGGGAACTATGCCTGATTACTGAGGTCGAGATTTGTGGTGTTGGCAATTAAATGGAGGATTGAAAGGAACGTCTCCCCAGGGTTGGTGCTGCAGAGTGCTACTGATGAAACCAATACTGCCCCCACTCTTCTACAGATACTAAAGGGAGGTTTGCAAAGTACAAACACAGGAAGTAAATGAAGCCAAAAAAATAAATAAGGGCTCTTCCTGATTTAGGATGTCTTAATAGGAATGTTCTCAATGGATCACTTAGCAAGGGGCGACAAATTTAAACATGCTGTATAGGAATTTGTCTATTACAAGCAAAGTACCTTCTCTGTTGTCAGCTCTTCCGTGTTATCCATTGAATATAGTCAGTTGTTGCTGGCAGTAAACATTGATTTAGTTTGCTGTGGTTGCTCGCTTTTTTAATATAGATGTATTTTATCAGATACTGTCCTACTGCTCCTATTATATTCATAGGCTTATACGAGATTGAAAAACAGCTCCACCACTGTCAGTGGCCTTTCTCTGGCGTTGCACTTCAGTTAAACTGCAATAGGAGATGGCCCAATAACTAAATTGATGCTGTTTCTGGGAGGAAAGCAGACTTTTCTATATATATATATATATATATATATGTTCCTGGTATAATGTGCCAGGAGCCAGGCAGCCACAATCACACAGCTTTCTGCCTTTAACACTTTAAACATTGCAATCTATAGCGATTGTGACATTTAAAGGAGTCGGTGACAAACACAGTACCTGTCACTGACTGATAAGGACTTGCAGCAGACCCAATCAGTCTCCCTGACAGACGGAGGAAGAATTTTTACCTTCATCCTTTCGGATCAGCCTCAGGCAGACTCTATGTGCATAACACCGATGATACTGATCCATAATATTAAAAATGTTATAATTAGAGATGAGCGAACCTCGAGCATGCTCAAGTCCATCTGAACCCGAATGTTTGGCATTTGATTAGCGGTGGCTGCTGAAGTTGGATAAAGCCCTAAGGCTATGTAGAAAACATGGATCCAGTCATTGGCTGCATCCATGTTTTCCAGACATGCTTAGAGTTTTATCCAAGTTCAGTAGCCACCGCTAATCAAATGCCGAACGATCGGGTTCGGATGGACTTGAGCATGCTCGAGGTTCGCTCATCTCTAGTTATAATATTGTTCCCACATGGTGAACAGCGTAAATGAGGAGGAAATACACCAAGATTGCTGATTTTATGTATTATATATCAGAAAAAAAATTATTCAAAATTTCCATTTACACCAGTACAAAAAATGACCCCCAACCATCCCTGTAGGTGAAAAAGTAAAGTGTTACTCCAATAGCCTGATCCCCCAGCATAATCTGCATTTCTCCAAGCCAAACATATAGCAGAGGATATGGCAGTGTATAGTGACAGGTACCCATTAAAGGGGTTTTCCAGGATTTTTACATTGATGACCTATATCCATTGTGCAGTGGCACATGATAATGATCTCATTGAAGATAATTGGCTGGGGTGATGGAACTCACCAAATTACCAAACAAACATCGATGACCATCGATCGAACATCATTTGGTTTCCCTGTCCATTCTATACTCCTGTCCCCCTGTCTGATACCTTTATGCTCCTATATGCAGCATCTATTTTTTTTGTATGCTGCCTCTATACTCCTTTAGGCTATGTTCACAGTATGTAAAAAACACTGACGTATTTCATAACAACAGCCGTAATTGCGCAAACAACGGCCGTTATTTCACAAAGAACGCCCATTTTTTTGCGCAATTACAACTGTTTTTTAGTGTGAACCCGGCCTTATATGTTTTTGTTTTTTTTTGCCCACCTGCATACTGCCTCCATACACCTGTCTTTCTGTAGACTGCATCTATACCCCTTTTATATAGTGTATTGTTTTGTCCTCCTGTACATTGTCTCCATGCTCTTGTATATAGTGTCTTTTTGTGTCTCCCTGTATACTTCCGCTATACTCCTATTTAGGGATGGTCCGAACCGAGTTTGGTTCGGGTTCGTACGAACCCGAACGCTCGGCAATGATTCCCGCTGTCTGCCCTCTCCGTGGAGAGGGTGGATACAGCGGGAGGACCGCCTGGAAAACTGGGATACAGCCATAGCCATAGGCTGTATCCCAGTTTTCCAGGCGGTCCTCCCGCTGTATCCACCCGCTCCACAGAGCGGGCAGACAGCGGGAATCTGATGCCGAGCGTTCTGGTTTATACTAACCCGAACCTCGGCGGTTTGGACCATCCCTACTCCTATTCTTTTGTATACTGCCTCTATATTTCTGCCCCCCTGTATACTGCCTCTATATTCCTGTCCCCCTGTATACTGCCTCTAGATTTGGAACCTGTAATAATTGGCACATACAGGCCCCAGTTTTCTTCATAGGCTCTCAATTTACTTTCAATAAGTGAAAGCCAATGACGAAAGTGGTCTGCTGATTGACACAACAGCCACAGCAGGGTA
This sequence comes from Dendropsophus ebraccatus, assembly GCF_027789765.1. Classification (NCBI taxonomy): domain Eukaryota; kingdom Metazoa; phylum Chordata; class Amphibia; order Anura; family Hylidae; genus Dendropsophus; species Dendropsophus ebraccatus. The sequence continues at coordinate 41,337,453 of NC_091467.1, read as the reverse complement.
AGCCATGGGCAGAAGAAGGAATGGGCAGTTCCGTTTTTGCTGCTGAGCCAATAGTAGCCAGCAGCACAACAGCTGCACAACATTTCATTCACTGGCTTGCGACAAACCCACCCCCACCCTGAGCCACACTTTAGGAACCACTGCTATGTATTCACTTTAATTCACTGACTTGTAATAGGCTTATTTTACTTCAAGTATTTTTTAGCTGTCTCCCTCCCCTTACCTTGTAGATTGTATTCCCTGGCGGGCAGGGTCCTCGTTCCTTACGTACCAGTATGCCATTTACAAGATTAATGTAATGTGTTTTGATTTTGGAATGTTTTGATTCTTAACCAGTTTTGGTTGTATAGCGCTCTGGAATCAAAGGCACTTTAAAAATAAATATAAAAATATAATATAAAATATAATAAAATAATTATAATAACTAGAAATAATGGACTCTGCTCTCTACTTTTCAGATTCTCAAACATGCTCTGATGAAGAAGGCTGCTCCGAGGTGTTTCTCCCTACAGACAGCGATTACGATTCTAGTGATGCCCTGAGTCCTCGTGAACTAGACTTGGTGTATTCATCTTCCCAGGACATCTCTCAGCAAGCTCTTTCTGGCCTCAGCGGAAGTGCACCTGACGTTCTCCAAGTCCATGATATGAAGCCTTGTCTGACTCTGAAAGAAGAGTGCAGTGCTTTAGATCCCAATACAGAGTTGTGTTCTAGATATATGGAAAACCTCTCAGTAATGGGTTTCCCATCAAAAACCACAGAGAAAACATCCAACTCCAAGCAGCACTTAAGTCTTTTAGGCAAAAAGAGGTCTGGGAAACATCAGCATTGCAGCTACTTTAGTCGTCATCACCGCTGGCTTCGGGTGCATAGTGAATCTCAGTCATTGTCTCTGTCTGAAGGCATTTACACACAGCACAAGTCAAGAGCCGTAGATTTCAATGAAGAGCCTACCTCTGGTCAACATATCCCAATACCGGTGAATAGCCCTAGAAGCACTTTTTTACCTCATACTGCAAGTTTGCCAGAAGATAGCAAATGCAAGTACAGTGAAACAAAGACTAATGTACGCAGGATTTATGTTGAGCCTTACAAACAGAGCTTATTGGAAGATGAGAGTAAAACGTGGACCTTAAATATAGAGGGTTCCCATTCTCCAGCCAAGGAGCCCTCCGTGCAGATTATTGCTGCTCCAGATTTGGACCCTGATGAGAAGAGCAACTTGCAGTTACCCGAGGTGTTTAGCAGCACATTGTAATGTCAAAGAGACAAATTGTAGCAAAACTTGGAACATTTGTTCAAATTTTAAGAATCCTACACGCCCATTTTTCATCTTGCTGCCTATCAACCAACCCATCATAACTTGGTATTATTGTGTTTTGTGTTCGTAACTTTATATATACAGAATTCCTTTTAAACGTTTGATGCACAGGAGGTGTGTGTGAAACCCAATTATCATCAACTTTTCAGCCAATAGGTAATCCAATTCAGTGCTCTTTGGAAATACTTAGAAATTACTGTTTAAGAGTAGTGTTAAGCAGATTGGCTGAACTTGCCAAATCCCGAGTGCTTGACATTTGTCTCCCAAGGGCTGCAAGTAAAACATCGATACAGCCTATGGTTTTATCCATGTTTTCCAGGACTCCCTAGGGCAGAATCCAACTTCTTCAAACATACCGGGGAGTCAAATGCCGGATGTTCGGGTTTGGAGAACGTTGCTGAACCTGAACAGTTTGACAAGTCTGCTCAACACTATTTAACATATATATTTATATATTTTGTCATGGATATATAAAATACTGTGTTTTTTTTTCATTTTGTTTACTTACTTTATTCATGTTAAATTAATTCTTTATGTTTATCATTAATTATCATTATTTATTTATTTATATATTTTGTCTTTATGCATAAGAAAATGTATTTTAAGGGGTATTCTGGAGAATTTATTTTTCTTTTAAACTGGGTTCAGGGCCCCCCCCAAAAATAGAAAGAAAACTTAAGGGCCTTTTACAGGGCCAGGAACATTGCTAGAAACACGCCTTTAGCCAATAATTAGCTTAAATAAAAGTGACAGCAATTAGGTGAGGAGAGGGAAAACGCCTGATCCTTAGGTGATTGTGTCTTTTGAGCCTGCTTCAAAATGTGTTATTGGTCGCACATCTTCCTGTGTAAACAGAGTTATGTGTGCTTCCTGTTATAACAGGATATGTATAAATCCATGCTGTTAGGTTCCAGATCATAAGGAGTGTATTCTTACCATCAGCGCTGCTTGTGATCTGGTATACTTTTCTCCCATCCTCAGCCACTGCCATATCTTCAAAATGCCACTTCCTCCAGAATGATTGACAGCCTGAGGAAGTGGAGCATAAGGATGTGTCCGGAGGACTGGACAGCTGGTTGCCGGATCACAAACATCTCTGGATACACTGCCTGTAATCTGGAAACTGACAGCACAGTTATGTACATATCTGTTCATTTCCAGGGCTGCACGAGCAATACAAGGATCGTTTGTGCAGCCCAGCCATAAATGTGTCGCTGATTGGCACTCGTTTGTTTCACTGATCGGAACAACCAACAAAGCGATATGTATAAAAAAAAACCTTATACTCACTCGTCTTACACCCCTGTCACCATCTCTGTTGTAGTCCCCTGCTGTGCTGTACTTCCTTGTGTCTGTGTCACACAAGAACCTTCCCAGTCAACCAATCAGAGGCAGGAAACCACTGTGGCCACTGATTAGCTTAATTGCTGCTGGATCTTTCCACAGATTACAACTGATTTTGAAGAGTTCTAGCAGTAAAACTATTCTTTTTTGTCTTAAAGGGGTTTTCGAATTAAAACTTTAATTGTCCCTTATCCACAAGATCCGACCACTGTGCCCCCCAGCAATCTCCAGATAGTCCCACAGCACTTTAATTTTTAATAAAACTTCGGGTCAGCGTGTGACTCGTGGATTTATTCATTCTCTATGGAGCAGGCAGAAAGAGCAGAGTGCTGTACCCAGCTCTCTCGGGTGGCTCCATAGATTTTAATTGGAAACCCCCTTTAAAAGAACCAAAGTGACATAAAATTATTTTAAAGGAAGACACTCCTTAAATTAAATTAGCAATAAATATATACATTTTCAGACACTGTGAATAAGTAATGGCTTAATATTAGAACATAGTAAATGACAAAATAATGAGCATAAAAGTTTTTAAGGACTGCATGAGTGGAAAAAAAATGTTTTTTTGAGTTGAGGTGTTTGCATTGCATTGCATTTCAAACCAACATACTTTAGAGTGTTTCTTAAAGTACACAAGTGACGGTGGAAAATAGAAGCATAGTTTAAGTAGAGTTAATAGCAATAATACTTACAGGTTGTTATTTTTTCTTTACATAAGACCTGAGCTGTAAAATAACCTGAGATAAACCCCCTTCCAGTGCAATTTCTGTACAAACTATTTCAGACCACTAACTAGAGTACAAGACAAGTCATTTATGACTGGTACAGGCTGTATTTATGCATAAGCTTATATAGGCAGCGTTTCTAGGATATAGACTTCTAAATATAACTGCCATGTATTTATTTCAATCAATAATTAAATATCTCTATAGTGCAGACTGCTTGGATTCATTTTAGAAAGCTATTTCCAAACAAGCATGATCCTCAACGTTGCTTGCTGTCTGAGCAGCTCTAGGATAAACTAGGTAAGCCTGGACATACCTAAACACTTGCTTCAAAAACTGAAAACATTGTGTGTACATCTATTTTTAGGAACTTGAAGGCATTCTATATTTCTAAATAAAGTGTGAAACATGTTGAGGAAGGTTTATTAAGGCCTGCTTTTTATACCTCAGTTTTGAAGGTGTATTGCCATCTCTTAAAGACATTATTTGGGCCCAATAAGGAATGGCAATAGAGTGCTCACCATTTTACCAAGGTGTTGAGTTAGGAAGCATAGCTGGGTAAAGGGGAGGCTTGGAGGAAGGCATTTCAGTGGGGAGAGAAGTAGCGAAGCAACATAGATTTGAATTTCTTCTATTAAGAGATGGTGAATCCATCCAGTCCATGGGTGTTGTCAGTGGGTATAGTGGAGAATATTTAATCTAAAGTTATAGGTTAGAAGATTGTTAGGTGGGAGACACATGGTGGTAAGGAGAGGGAGTCTAAAAAGGAGCTAGTAAAATAGTTATAGTCTTGAGGGTCAGGGGGATCATTAAGGGGCATAAATGATATAGATACTAGTAGAATTTTGAAAATTCTGAAGCTATATCCTCAAATCATGTGAACAATCTCCCATCTGAAAAATATTTTTTTAATACATTTTTCAGCTGATTACCAACTTGTAAAGTTGGGCTATTACACATGGTGGCAGCTAGTGGGTGAGTGCAGAGGGGGACGTGGGGAGCTGCGGGGGGGCTGCACGGGTGATCGCTAGATCGTCCGGGCAGCCCATAGCAGATAGAAGCGGTCTGCTGCCACCGCTCCTATTCCGCAGAGCCACTTCAGCATTGTTGCTATATTAGTCGTTTGTCTTTCAACATGTTGAAAGACAAACGACTGCAACAATCAGTCAACATCGTTTATGGTGGCTGATCGTTGCCTTATATTACACAAGACAATTATCGGCCATAATGGCCAATATAGGACAAATACGGACGATAATCGTTTTGTGTAATAAGGCCTTAAGTCTTGCACAATATTCGTTTTCAAACTTCAGGTGAATTGTTCTCCAAGATGAAGAGTCTATTTTGTTAGTGTCTTGTTAAGGGACTGAGGAGTTCTATGGGGGACGGAGGCCAAGGACATGACAGGTGAAGATGAAAGGAGCATCATAACTAGTGTTCAGCAGACTTCCTGAACTGTTCAGGTTCAGCAACGCTCTCCAAACCCGAACGCTCGGCACAGAGAAGTTGGTTGTCGTTCTAGAGCTGACAGAAGTACGTGGCTGTATCCATATTTTCTAGGCTTTCCTAGGGCAGCTTTCAACTTCTCCAGCCCCTGGGAGTCAAATGCCGAGCATTTGGGTTTGCAGAATGTTGCCAACCCTAAACAGTTTGGCAAGTCTGCTCAACACTATACATAACATTTGTGACCTACAGATAAACATACAGAAATAATGTAGCTAGACTGTATGGAGGTCCTTAACCCCTAGACGACCCTGGACGTAGGGTTACGTCATGGAAGTCTGTCCCCAGACGACCCATGACATAACCTTACGTCCTAGGTGTTTCTCCCGCTATGAAGCGTGCTCCGGAGCGGAGCGCGCTTCATAGCAGGTGGGGGCCGGCTGCAAACAGCAGCAGGGACCTCACCGGTAATGACACGCTGCAGCGATCGCGCTGCCGCGTGTCACTAACCCCTTAAATGCCGGATCGCGGCGCGACCGCGGCGTTTAAGTGTAAGTGACAGGGGGAGTCCCCTGTCACTTACCGATCGGGACCCCCGTAGTGTGACTGCGGGGGTCCCGATCGTTGAAACGGACCGCCGGAGGTCTCTCACCTTCCTCCGTGCGGTCCGATCGGCGATCTGCTACACTGAGCCTGCACAGGCAGGTTTAATGAGCAGATCGCCGATAACACTGATCAATGCTGTGCCTATGGCATAGCAATGATCAGTGTATAAATCAAAGTAGTGTATGTAAAAGTCCCCCAAAGGGACTTCAAAAGTGTAAAAAAAAAAAAGTTCAAAACACTATTACACTACCCCAAAGCCCCTCCCCCAATAAAAGTCTAAATCACCCCCCTTTCCCATTATATAAATAAAACATATAAAAATAAATAAATAGATAAACATATAATATACCGTAGCGTGCGTAATTGTCCGATCTATAAAAATATAACAAGCGTCATTGTGATCGGTAAACGGCGTACACGAAAAGATGGGAAAAAGTGCGCAGATTACCGATTTTATGTTACATTATATATTTAAAAAAATCTATAAAAAGTGATCAAAACTTCCGATCTTCACAAATATGGTATTAATAAAAACTAGAGATCATGGCGGAAAAAATTACACCCCATACAGCCCCGTAGGTGAAAAAATAAAACCGTTATAAGCGTCAAAATAGGCCCATTTTATTAATATTTAATTGCCAAAAAAAAGGATTTCATAAAAAAAAATATATATAACATTAGAGAATCTGTGTAACCTGCATATGGTTGTGTTCGGGCTGACCTATAGAATAATTGTATCATGTCGCTGTTACCATATAGTGCATTACGTAGACACAGGAACCCCCCAAATGTTACCATATTGCATTCTTATTTACGATTTCACCTATTTATATCTTCATAAATAATATATTTGGAATTCCATCATACATGTTATGGTAAAATGAATGACGCCATTACACAGTACAACTATTCCTGTAAAAAACAAGCACTTACATGGCTTGTAGATAGAAAACTGAGAGTGCTAGAGCTCTTAGAAGGGGAGGAGGTAAAAACGAAAACACTAAGATCAAAATTTGCGCGGTCCACTGGGTCATTTTGGGCCTGGTCCTCAAAGGGTTAAAGGACAACTCCCACGAAATTTTTTTTTAGCTTATTTAACACACATTACAAAGTTATATAACTTTGTAATGTGGTTAAATACCCGGTCTGGCCCCCTTCCCCCACTTTCGGACCCCCGACCCCCCCGCCCGGAAGTTAAAGAATATATACATTACCTATTACGATCGTCACGGTCCTCTTCTCCCAGGCGGCATCTGGTGACGATGACGTCAGAGCCGGGGGGCGGTCCGGGTCTTCTTCCTCCTCGGCGTCTTCATAGAGAGTGAATGGGACGGAAAAGGCTGCTGGTGCACATGCGCACCAGCAGCCTTTTCATTGGCTGGAGGGCATCACATGGCTTCCAGCTTCGTCAGCCCTGATTGGCTGAGGTTGCTGGAAGCCATGTGATGCGCTCCAGCCAATGAAAAGGCTGCCGGTGCGCAAGCGCACTGGCAGCCTTTTCCATCCACAGGACCCGGAAATCAGAGACATCGCTGGACGGCGGATGGCAGTGACGGTGAGGCGGACGGCGGGCGAATGGAGTGGCGATCATCACCGGAGGGATGGTGAGTATGGTGTCTGTGTGTGTCTGTGTTTTTTTTGGGGGGGGGGTCCCGCGGGAGTTGTCCTTTAACATAAATAAGGTCACGTGAAAAACACACAAGTAGAGTGTTAGACAGATAATAATGATGGTAAAATTATATTGTTAATTAAGCATCTTTATGTCTGGTTGGGAAGGGGGGTTAACCCAATTAATGCCTAAGCTCACTGTCAGCACACAATCTCACAAATTGTGTGTCATGGGGCAGAGTCCTGGAAGCTTTAGTAGGTGAATCCCTCAATTGTGAGGAAGCCCTGAACTAACGGTCTAACAGTTGTGCAGACGTAAGATATAAGTGCACAAATGACGTTTCTTGAAGGGTCCCCTGTGCCAGGTTTAGTTCTCAAGGCCCTATGGATTCACTCAAATTTTAATTTCAGCGTCTCTGTTTGGGCCTAGTTGGGATAAAAGTAAGTTTTGCAAGGGCCTCATGGGTGTATGTTTCAGGGGTACACGGCAATTGTATATTTTCCGTGGCTCCTATTTTCTTCATCCTCTATGGCTAAGAGCACTTCTTTAATATGAAAGTTGTAGGAGTGTAGGTAGCTGGCAAGCGCTGAACTGTGGTGTACTGTCTCTGATTGCCTGCCTGCTAGTCTTCCAGCTCAAATTGTTCTTGTATAATTTTTCATAATAGCCAGAGAAATCTTGGACACACTAGGAACTGAGACCATAGCTTTCTTGTGGAGCAATAAGTTTTCTCGATAAACATCTGTATAGGTTAGCCTACCCCTAGGATAACTTTTTAATATGTGATTGATTGGAATTATGTTGGGAGTTAACCCCTATGCCTGTGATTCCCTGTGGACTAAAACTTAGCTTTTAATGATGTCTTAAAATAACTATAATGTGCTCAATCTACAGTGATAGTGAGTTTAAAATAGATCCAGGTGTTGGTTACCATACGGGCTCCCATGGACTAACATACGGGTTAGCGGTAGGTAAGTGGTTAACATAAGCAGCACCTCGGCCGTTGGTGCTAAACTGATGAACCTATGTTCTGTCGACTTTTACTGATACTTAGTGGTGAGTGATAAACACAAGACACACTCACCGCTCTAACCACTATTTACCCCCGCATACTAGCTCGATATCTACTAAGCTGCCACGTTTGTCCCACTGGGATCTGAGCCAGTACGCTCACTACATTCAGTACTCTGAACCCACACTGGACAGATGTCTCTGTGTGTATCTAAGCACTCTGACTGAGCTACAGTACCATAGACCAATACATAATGGTATTTTAAAAACCTAGCTTTCTTCCTTCTGGAGAAGAGCTCATTTGCACATCCTTTTCTCAGGGAGCTTTTTTAGACTCCTTATGCCAGATTGGTGGTCTCCACAAATGTATAAAGCTGAAATATTCTGTCTTCTTTCAAAATTACAAACTGCATAAATGCTGACATATTATATTAAAGGGGTTTTCTGGCCAAAATGGACTGATGAGCTATCCACCGGATAAGTTATCTGCCCTGTTCAAGCGCCCGCAAGCAGTTTGTCTCTGTTCACTGTATAGAGGTGGCAACCTCTAACTGCAGCTCAGCTCCCGTTTAACTCAACACCAGTTAAGCTGCAATTACCGGTTGCCAACTCCTCACTGTGAATAGAAACAAACTTTTGACTGGAAAAAAAACCTTTAAGACTATGTCCACACAACAATCATTTTATGGTCTTTTCCCATCAAAATGATTAGCATGTTTTGCCATCAAAATGACGGCTGTCCAAAAAGACGACCACAAACGACAATATGTGAGCATAGCCTAAAAGTGTTCTCAGATTTAATAAAAAAAAAAAAATTAATCTTTCCTGATAGAGTTTAAAATATTTTCTTGTATCTGGAGCAATAAAAAGGGTCAAAAACATCTACTTCCTAATAATCAGTATGTTTTAAATATCGTTTCTTTAATTAATCTTTTCCTTCCCTAACAACCTATGTATCATCAGCATTTCTGCCCCAACAATAGAAATTAGTAATTTTTTAAGCTATTTTTTAAGCTTTACCAATATTCTTCAGGGTCTACTAAGTGCTATGCAATTCTAGCAAAACATGCTTAACCTCACTAAAATTCTTTCACCTTTAAGCTTATAGAGAACATTCCCATCAATGACAGCTCCATTTCCACAGAGCAGGCAGGGAGCGCTGTCATTTACAATCTCTTGACAGGGTTTTATTTATCCAATCTACTCATCATGGTGATTCCTTTTGAAGTGTCTCACTCCAGCCATGGTGGAGTCAGGATCTGTTTGTTTTCTTAACCCTGGAAGCAAATCTTAATGTCTCTTATCCTCAGTGAAACACTAGAGACACACGAGCATGACTCCATCTCAGTATCACATGTTCCACCATTGTAAAGACAATATTTACTAACCCCTACACTTCTACTCCTTCTTAGTATACATAAGCACGCAGCAGTAATCTGACAGGATCCTTCAAGATGTGTTTAGCTCTTGCTATTTGCACTTTAACCTTTGCAATTTGCCTTATAAAGATAGTGTATATTATGTAACTGCAAAAAACAGTATTGATATTTAACCATGAATACATGGGCACACAAAAGTATCAACGCTGCTATTGTTTTCATTTCATAACTCCGTATAATGGCACAATTACCATTTTTTTTAGCTTCCTTATAATAGTTGTGTCAGGGCTCCACAGCAAAGATTTATATAAGGCTCCCTGCTTCTGTTTAAGGCTATATTCATACAATGTTTTTTCCTCCAATGTTTTTGAGAAGAAAGAATGATGCCCGTCATTACACTGCAGTAAAAACAGTGAAAGGACAATGAAAAAAAAAACTGTGTGTGAACAACTGAAAAAATAACGTCCACTGTTTGCAAAAGAAATCCGAAAATAATTGTCACAATCATTATTTTGACATGACTGTGCAGACAACGTCCGTTATTTCATACACTGTGTGCATTGGACGTCCGTCATTTCATTGACTGCAATACATTGCATTGAAGTTAATCACATTGCTGCAATAACGGACGTCTTTTTAATTAGAGCGAGAACATAGAGAAAATAGAACATAGCCTAAGGCCGGGTTCACACTATGTAAGGCACCAGTGTCAGGGAAGATCATCCCAGCTGGTCCTGAAGTACCTGCTTGATGATCTTAATTTCTGTTGAATTGGGATGCAGGCGCATCCGTGTGCGCCAGCATCCCAATTCACCGTTGTGTGCGGAGCAGCACTCCCCATTATGTGACCTTTTAGGGTTGTGCCGCCGCTATTCAATGAATAGTGGCCGCACAAAACTGACATGTCAGTTTTCGCCGCTGCTGCTGCTAGGGAAATCAGCAACAATGGCAGTGATTAATATAGAATATTAATTATTATATGTTATTCTTTAGACTTCAATGCATTTTATTCAAGTCACCTAAAATAATGTTTTTAAAAAAATAAAAAAAAAAAGCAGATGCCTTTTTCCTTTTCTGGACGTTGTGTGAACATAGGATATATGTTTAACTTAACAAATAATTTAAATAAATAATCCTCTTAATAGCATCTTAATACTCTGTAAGGCTGGGTTCACACTATGTATATTTCAGTCAGTATTGTGGTCCTCATATTGCAACCAAAACCAGGAGTGGATTAAAAACACAGAAAGTCTCTGTTCACACAATGTTGAAATTGAGTGGATAGCCGTCATTTAATGGCAAAAATATGCCACTATATTGCTGCCATCCACTTAATTTCAACATTGTATGAACAGAGCCTTTCTGAGTTTTCAATCCACTCCTGGTTTTGGTTGCAATATGAGGACCACAATACTGCCTGAAATATACTGTGTGAACCTAGCCTAATAGGTAAGGTCTATCTAGGTTAAAAACTCTTTAACCCCTTAGCGACCCATGACGTATCTGATACCTCATGGTGCCGCGGGGGGTGTTCAGAGAGGGGTCCCACCGGGACCCCGCTCTGAACGGCACAGCTCCCGGCTGTAATCTGCAGCCAGGCAGTGCCTCTATTAGCCGGCGCGGGTCCCTTTGCCGCGCTGGCGAATTAAGCCTCTAAATGCAGCTGTCAAACCTGACAGCTGCATTTAGAGGCTTTGCTCTCCCTGTCCCTCGTGTCTAGTGTGACGGATCCCCCCCCCCCCCCGCGATGCGATCGCGGGGAAGAGATCCGTTCTTTTGGCCGGCCCGGGCCTCAGCGTCGCAATGACGCTGATCCCGGCTCGGCAATACATTGCTATGGCCTGCAGCAGGCCATAGCAATGGATCACCGATCTGATGGATCAGTGCTGTGTATATACAAGTCCCCCAGGGGGGCTTCTAGTTCATGTAAAAATAAAAGTAAAAATGTTTTTTTATTAATAAAAAATCCCCTCCCCTAATAAAAGTCCAAATCACCCCCCTTTTCCCATTTTATAAATATAAATAAATAAACAAATAAACAAACATATTTGGTATCGCCGTGTGCGTAATTGCCCGAGCTATTAATTTATAACATTCCTGATCTCGGACGGTAAACGGCGTTAGCGCCCAAAAAAATCCAAAGTACAAAATTGCGCATTTTTGGTCACATCAAATCCAGAAAAAATTTAATAAAAAGCGAACAAAAAGTCGGATATGCGCAATCAAGGTACCGATAGAAAGTGCATGTCATGGCACCTCAATCAGCCCCATAGACCAAAGGATAAAAGCGCTATAAGCATGGGAAGAGAGCGATTTTAAGGAACATATATTTGTTAACAATGGTTTGAATTTTTTACAAGCCATCAGATACAATAAAAGTTATACATGCTACATATTTTTGTAATCGTAACGAATTGAGGAACATATATAACTAGTCAGTTTTACCATAGGGAAACCATCTTAAATGCAAAACTCCCCGAAATCAAAACAAATTCATTTTTTATTTAAATTTAACAGTGCAAATGATTTTTTTCCGGTTTCACAGCATATTTTATGGTAAAATAATGCCTATCATTGAAAAGTACAATTGGTTTCGCAAAAAATAAAGGCTCATATGGGTCTCTAGGTGAAAAAGTGTAAGCGCTATGGACTTTTAAACATAAAATGGAAAAAGCAAAAGTGCAAAAAAGAAAATTGGCTTTGACTTTAAGGGGTTAAAGGGAGTGAAAAAACAGCTACTAAAAAGCCATCCTCCTTTAGAGGCCTTTTTCTCACTGCTGCCACTCAACATATTCAGTAGTAGTGTAAAAAAAAATAAGATAACCTTATTAAGGATATATTAATTTGTTTATTTATATTTACTTTTTTTTTACTCTCCAGAGTACCCTTTTAACTCTTACAATAAAAGTAAAATTGAAGAACAGTATATAGGGTTTTGTGTCTACCTTAATTCTTCTTTCCCAAGCAAAATGTAGTTTTAGGACAATTTTTTTTTAACTGCACAGTAGAGTGCTGCTATACACATTGTCTTGTAGTGCATTTTTAAAGCACAATCAAACACATGCAAACAATGCATAGCAAAGATGCTAAGTTTAATAGTACCCTTAAAGGGAAACTATCACCAAGTTTATGCAAACAAACCAGCTGGCAACTCCTTGCCAGAAAGTTCACTTGCCTTCCCTTTAATAGAATTTTTTTCACTTATAAGTAGTATTTTCTTTGGTTGCAGGGTTTTTTCCTTTTTTTCTTTATCCAGCCTAGACCTCTATGATTTCTTCCAGCTGCCACTCATGTCTGCAGAATTATCAAACATCTTTTGAGCATTCTCCCTATTAAATGAATGTGCCCGTTAACATCCATTGGCACTGCGGTCCCTGTCTTGTGCCTGTAGACTGAGGGGATAAGTCTATAGTTTTGATACCATCTGGTCTGTCACATTGTACCTAAATAGTTTCACAATAACCTATCTGTGCATCAAATGTATTTATGATAAAAGAGAATATGTTTTCTGGACATGTTTTGTGTATTTCTACATTTGCTTTCTATAGAAGTGTTTATTCTGTGTTGACACTATTGAAGGTCGTCTTTGTATACGTAGCATGCGTGTATGTGCAAATTTTAAGTAAATGCAGTTGCCGGTCAACTGTAAATGATGCATAAATAAGTCTATGTGTGAAGTGGGAGAAATGTATAAGGCATTGGACTGTTATACATGTTATGCAACTGTAGCCTTCAGGTTAACAAGTGCTTTTATAACACTCACAAATGTCCCACTGTAAAGCAATTCTATGTTATCTAGGAGTGTATGAGCATTCATATTAGATAATAGATCATGATCGCTGTACATGATCTACCTCCTACATTACTCATATATGCATTTTTCATAAAAAAATAGATCAAAAATACATTCAATATCAGAGGGATAAGACAACTGACCAAAAATTAAAGAGATGTTTATGTAATGAAAGCAAGGAACATATTGACGGTGTATGTACAGATGGTACTGTTTGGAGGAAGGGTGAATGAGAATAGATCTGCATGTCAATATGCATTTTAGATTTGTATAGGATCTTATTACAGAAAACAAACAAACAAAAGCTGAGCTGTGATTGGTTGCCATGGGCAGATTACACCAGTTTGTTTGTTTTTTACCCACGGTGATAAATCTGGGCCTTGGAGGTTTTAAATGTTTATTTTTAAATGGTATAACATGGCATTATTAAAGAGAATCAAAAAAATCATTCATTCCTCAATCAAAAATGTATTCAATTGGGATCCCATGTGGCAAAGAGTTCAGAGATTCTTCTCTCATGTAATTTACATTTTATGCTTAAAGCGAACCTGTCAGCGACCGGGCCTTACCTGAGGTGCTGACAGTGTGAGTTAGTTGGCCATCCCCTTGTGAGCATGGTACCTTTTCGGTAATTTGTCCGTGGTGTGGCTTATGCGCAATCTGAGGTCTACTACTGTAATGAAGAGTCAAGGAGGAGTTGTGGCTTTTTCTCATGATTATATTAAAAACAAAACTAAACTAAACTAATTTGGACTTGATTGTAAATTTTTTGCACTTGTTGATACAATAATGAGAAAAAAGAAATATTTAACTATATTTCATTTCCATCATGGGAATCGAACCAAAGGGGAAAAAAAAATGTTGCTGGTCTCTAGACACGTGATTTACCGCTAGATCACAGTTCCCACACAGGCTAGGAGATTCAACTATATCTTTTTGAAGATCTGTCCTCTGTTGGCAGATACTGACTGACAGCACTGAGTGAGCAGGAGGCTGGGCAGCATTAATTATTCATGAAGAAGAAGGAGGAGGAGTAAGGAGTGGTGAGGGTTGCTAGAGTGTGATACAAATGCTGAGCTACAACTCCTCATTGACTCTTTATTACAATAGGAGACCTGAGACAATCGGCTGCATGGACAAATTACCAAAACGTATTATACTCATAAGGGGACACTGCCAGCACCAGTGGTAGTGTCGGGGTGCTGACAGATTCCATTCTATTGATAATGAACAATATTTGCAGCCATTGATATCAATAAACGGACGTCTTTTAGCATTAAAATGACAGCTGTCCGGAAAGACAGATGTTATTTTAACATCGTGGGAACAAAGCCACATTGTGTACAGAATTAGGATTATTCAGATGGCAAAGAAATTACTGGACTATCTTTTAAAAACTTATTGTGTTATTGCTTAACTCAAATGTTTTGAATGCCTATGATTAAAATTTTTATCATAGATATCATCATGCTGTCATAGAAGTAAGGGGAACCTAAACAAAAATGGGCCCCTATTATGATGTCATGGTTTGCCAGCCATGACAGAATGGTAGTGTTACCATTTCATGCCCCTCCCCATGAACAATTCTCTGCCCATTATGTGTTAATAGGTGATATGCACACTTACCTCAGCAAAGCATAAGTGGGTTTAAGTTGGGAAGAGTAAAAAAAAAGCTGCTGCTGGAAGAGAACAAGGAGGGAATGGACATGTTGACTGCCATATCATTTCCCCCACTCCTTATGTCTGCCATCAGGGTAACATTTGGAGCCTTCCATACACTAGATGGTCAGTCGATCCCAGTTAAATTAATCTAATATGTAGGTCCATCTTAGTCCCATAACCTTTCTATGGCTATGTTAAACTGCCAGTTGCTGGGCTACATTTAGGACGTTCCTCTGTATCGGCTGCAGGAACATTCATTTCTTTAACATTGACTTGCGGGCACCATTGCGTGTGCCCGCAAATCAATTAACCATTCACTTTAATGCAAAGTGCAGCCACCGCTGCACTTTACATTGTGTGAACAGCTATTTTTTCCATTTCCATTGCAATCAGCGTCCGTTCTTTACATAAAAAGAACATAGTGTGAACATAGCCTTTAGGTTAAATTCCTAAAATAACAGGGTATTAGTAAAACAAAAAAAATCAAGTAGGTGAAAATAACTATAGACAAAATGTATATGATGTTTGTTAATAAAAAATATTTTTGAGGATGAAATATAGTTTTAAAACCAGGTCAGTTATGACAAGAAGATGAGGACAAGGAATTGTTGGGAAAACAATGATATAAAACCCCATTCACTTGTCACCATAGTTTGCCATAAGCTGTAAACACTTTCAAGCTTTTTGATTCATTGTTAACTGAATTATCCTAATAGATACTGTACTGTGAAAATCCTTTAGACACATTGGAAGCAATATATAATCGTAATATGAAATGGACAAATCTCGTTATGTTAACTGGATTTCAGTATATTTAGCTTTATGCTATTGACTTTAATGAGCTAATACCAGCACTATTAAAGGGGTTATCCAGTGCTACAAAAACATGGCCACGTTCTTTCAGAGACAACACGACTCTTGTGTCCAGTTCAGGTGCGGTTTGCAATTAAGCTCCATTCACTTCAATGGACATGAGCAGCAAAACCCCTCACAAGCTGGAGCCAAGAGTGGGGCTGTCTCTGGAAGAAAGTGGCCATGTTTTCGTTGCGCTGGATAACCCCTTTAATGTTATTAGCGCTCATATGAAACTGTAGCTTTTTCATGTTATTTCACAGCAATAACATGCGGCACTGTAGCACAATCTACACTATACACTGTAATAAAAACAGAA
This sequence comes from Dendropsophus ebraccatus, assembly GCF_027789765.1. Lineage (NCBI taxonomy): Eukaryota > Metazoa > Chordata > Amphibia > Anura > Hylidae > Dendropsophus > Dendropsophus ebraccatus. Next base: position 41,321,389 of record NC_091467.1, on the reverse strand, counting down.
CTTCATTCATTTATGTTATAAGTATATAGCACAGGTTGTAGCTATACTCTATACTTACTGTTTGTGGGCAACTCCAACTACGTATGCTCTCCGAGCATAGAAACATGTTACCAAGACAGGCAGCTCCATTTATATTAGGCCATATCTAAATGACCAATCCTTAAGGTGGCCATACACAGTAGATAGCCGTTGGCCTAACAAATGTCTTTTATCACCCCCCCCCCCCAATAAAAATATACACTGAGCTCCATCGAACTTGCATGTGTTCATAACGGAGAGAGGGGGTAAACCACTACTAAACACCTCTGGCAACATACCCAAAAGGATTGGGTATGTTAAAAATCAACGGGCCAGTGTGTCTCTGTCCAAAATCATCTGTTTGGTTGACATAACCTAATGGTCTGCCTTAAAACTGTATTCCCTAAAAACTGCAGTCCTGCAGAATCGCCAATCTCAGAGCCTAAGAAGCCCTTTCTGCTCCTCTTTTCATTTCTATAGATTACCATACAGTTGCCATTTATAGTAGCAGGCGGACTGGTTGGGATTTAAAGGGGTTGTCCAGTTAAAATCTTTTTCTTTCAAATCAACTGGTGTCAGAAAGTTATATAGATTTGTAATTTACTTCTATTAAAAAATCTCGTGTCTTCCAGTACTTATTAGCTACTATATGTCCTGCAGGATACTTTCAGTCTGACACTGCTCTCTGCTGACATCTCTGGCCGAGACATGAACTCTGTCTCGGTTTTCTATGAATCACCATAGAAAACCTCTCCTCCTCTGGACAGTTCCTGTCTCGGCCAGAGATGTCAGCATAGAGCACTGTGTCAGACTGAAAAGAAAACAACATTTCCTGCATGACATACAGTAGCTAATAAGTATGGGAAGACTTGAGATTTTCTAATACAATTAAATTACAAATCTATATAACTTTATGACACCAGTTGATTTGAAAGTAAAACATTTTCGCTGAACAACCCCTTTAATGCCATGGGATAGCTAGCAGAAGAAATAATAGACTAATGTTTATAAAAGTACATGTTCATTTAGTTAAGCTGACGGTATGTGCTAAACATGATGGGGGGATTAACTAAGGAGTTTAGTATGGCTATGTTTTTCAAAATGTTATAGATTCTTGTGGAACTGCTTTATTGCTCAAAAATGTGTGACCTTTGTAAAAACTGATTCTTTCAACGTAGTCTTACATTTACAGCTTACAATTATGGATTATTATTTGCGGAAGTGTCATTCATTATTATGTAAAAATGTCATCTCTCTCTTCTAATAGTAACTTCCGTTTTATTCATTCAATTAGCTTTATAAATGTGTTATTCTGAGTGACTTTTATAACATATCCATCAGACTTGTCATAAATGCCACCTTGAGTGTACGGGAGCTAGTTGTTAAAGGGGCTTTGTAGGCAAAGCAAAGGTTGTACATATGCAGTCACTTGTCAAATGAAGTTTATGCAGTTATATAGTCAAATGAAGTTGCTCAATCCCATTAATGCTCTCCTTATGCAAAGCCAGCCTATGCTTAAAAAATTATTTGGGCATGCTTGCTATCTGTAGGGATTGTTGTTGGAGGTGTAATAATAGGAAAATATATAATAATATATCGTGATAATGTTCAAAATGTAAATTGAAGTCTGACCGGTTCAGTACTTTATCCACAGTATTGTTTACAATAATACCAATAATTTCCTGTTGTCCCTAAGAAGCTGTTTACATAAACCAGATATGATATATGTTTTAAGAATCGGGGTCAATCTGTTTAATCTGTTAAAATACATTGATAATATCTGGCCTGATAATTCAGGTTGCAAATCCTATTCTACTAGAATGTTATATTTATGTCTTATTGAAATCCTGCCTTTACTGTATATAGTAGATATTTTGGTAATTGTTCTTGGTGAGGCTGGTCTATAAATATGCAAAGGACTAAATGTCGGTCTGCTTTTGCACAATGATAACAAGCCGTTTATGTTGTCTTGACTGTCGGTCAAAACTGGATGTGCATTTTTGAGGTGCAAGTGTTGGACTTTATAAAACTTGTACGAAATCTGTTTTTATCTAACTTTGTATTTTAGGGGTCAGTTGTAAAGAAATGTTTTATACTCTTGAAATACACAATAGCTAAGCATGGGATTTTATCAGCAAACAAAATGTAATAGTAGACAAAGTGAACCCCAGTAAACTCAAGCGGTTGAATCAACGGCAACATTGCCTCTTTATTCTCTAAAACTACTCATTAAGTTAGATTAGTTACACTGACCACAGATATGAAAAAAAAAATATTTCCAGAAAAATAGTTTTCTTCTGTTGTCCATCATCTTAGGGATAAGTTAACCATGAGCTAAAGGTTATGGATGTGCATGGTTGCCAATATTTTATGACCCAAAAGACAATAGAATAGCTCATTGGTCATCCATCTGCCAAGTGGTTGGAATCTCAAGTCTAAGGGGATGACTATCTGTTAGATCAGGAAGATATAGGGCCAGCAATTTGTTGGTGCAACCTTGGCCACATGGTTATCAAAGTTTGGCTCTTGTTTATAGCTCATCTCCTGAGCATCGTCATAGACTAGATCCAATTGACTAGCTTTGGGTTGCTTAATGACAGACAATGCCTTTAAATTAGAGGAAATTTGACCCACTAAATAAAACTTTTTAGGAGCTAGTCCCATAGTGCTCACTACTTATTGCATGGTCATTTTCCACTTTGTCAGAGCATACACATAAGGATGGGGTTAATGATCTTTGTTATTTGGTCAAATGTATGAAACAGGTTAATATTCTTCTGGTTAAATTAGTAAAATTATGTCCCTACCTTTTAATTTTAAAAATAGAATATTTCTGTTATCATAGCTTCTATTTTCTTGTCTGATTTATGTGTTATCTCAGCTGTACCAATCCTATAAGCTTTATATAGAAGAATAGTAATAGTCTTAATCCTCTTGTCTTGAATTTTCACCTGTTTACGTCTTGACAACAGAAAGTAACCCATGGAGCCTATGGCATAGCTTCCATTATGTTCATAGTATGAAAGAGCATATGCATTACTTATTTTGGAGGATATCCACACTGTAAACTATAATGAAAGTTTGCATTTTACTTACAGATTTAGGGCCAGTTCACATTGAGTAAATATGGCTGCATACCACGGCAATCTCGCCTGCTTTAGTGTCAAACGCCGTCTCTGTGTGAGGTCTCACGACAAGTCAATTCTTTGAGCAGAGAGCGGAGGAGAGCGGAGGCACGCGAGACCTCACATAGAGACGGCGTTTGACACTAAAGCAGACTGGATTCTGCCGAATTCCAGCAAATTTGCTCAGTGTGAACTGGCCCTTAAGATAGAATATCAAAAAATCTGATTAATGTCTGACTACATGTATGCAGGCCTTTAGATCTAAGTCAAATTGGTATCAATAACTACTAGATAGGATCAGGGAGCCATGGCAATACTCAATTCCCTTTTTCTGGATTCCATAGTAAGTGGTCAGAAATAGCAAACATAAATACATTAAAAGGTAAATATTCACATCTACTCCTGTTTGGCGCCAAACAAAATCCCTTTGACAGCATTGGATACGCAAGTTGTTCCTTATTTTTTGTTACTTATGCAAACCCTTATAGATCTAAATGAATCACATCTGATAGTTTGCTAAGATATATTTAGACTGATTTCCAGGTGGGAACAATATTTCAATGGAAGATTTATTTTCCAAAGAACTTCAGAACACGGGAGCTTCTACTTGAATTATAGACTGTTTAACTGGAAGAACAATGCATCTCCTGAACAAATATTATATGTGCATGTCTACATGTATCTGGGTGCTGTTCTTGCATGTTTCATGCATTTTTGCTGTGAGTTGTTTTAATCTGGCTGATACCTCTGTTGTTTATTCTCTTTTGTGTTTGAAGGATTGTAGCGTAATTATTAAAATTCCAAGTGACTATATTGTGCTAATAAAGACCAAACCCATCTTCATCTTTCACACATGTTCATCTTCTTAGGCAGTTTGGGATCATTCCGCCTATATTGTGCACAGATATACAAAAAAAAAACTTCTTCACAATGAAAATAAGGTCAATTATGTATTGGCACGTTTGTAATTTCTGTTTTTATTTTTGAGATTTATTTTTCTTTTTGACTCATGGGTGTGTGCTTTTGTCTTTTACAAATGTACTGTTTTTCCAAGGCAAATTGTCAACTTTTTATGCAGACTAGCATTATTTTCTAAAATCTATATTTAAATAAAAGGGTTTCCAATGCACAGAGAGTGGTAAATTGGTGTTATTTACATTATTTGCTACATCTATCTATCTATCTATCTATCTATCTATCCTTTAATATCGTTTGATTATTTATTAATACAGATGAGTCAAATGTATACCAAATTTGTGCTAAAAATATTATGATGTGTGATGTGAGCTGGAGATGACTGATATCAGGACAGCCGTACTAAAAGTAAGTGTTTGTTTTTTTTGTTGTTCAATGATGTTTGAAGAAATTTTAAATATTTCAGGGATGTTGAATTCAAAAATAATGTTAGTGTCACCAAATTGGCTTTATTTTTTAAGATACTGGATGCTTCTAAAATTATGATTTTACCCCAAAACGAACTGTAGCTGCTGACATACTGTAAGTTGAACCAATTTTTTTTACATTTGTGAGTACATTAGGTCTATAAACTGAGGGGCATATCTACAGCTTGTGCTGTTGTAGGCACTCAGTCTGAATATGCCCCATTAGGCCGGGGTTCACACATCAGCTGTGTCAAAGTACGTCTGGTGTCAGTGAAGGTTATCCCAGCTGGTACTGCAGTACCAGTCGGATAAACTTCCTTTTTTTTTAGAATTGGGATCTGGAGACACATTCCGGGGTGCCCGCATCCCAATTACCCATAGCCGACAATGTAAAGTCTAGCCGGAACTGTACTTAACATTGTCTGAACTGACAGTGTTGTGTGGCCGCTATACAAGTCGTTTTTTTCTGTGGCTGCAAGGATTCCAGACCGGAGTGTATACAGAGTGTATATACTCCAGCCTGTATTCCATTACAATCAATGTAATCATCAATTTCATTAAATAACGTCCGTAGTTGCAAAAATGCAACTAAGGGCGTTGTTTAATGAAGTTTTACGTTTTGTGAACATAGCCTAAGGTTCTGTTCACACAACTTTTTTTTCTGTTCTGTTTAAAAATATGTCCGTCATTTTGAGTCTAAAATAACAGACCCTATTTAGCAGCCTGGCTTCCCCTTATTGCAATGACCGCTGTTGGTACATTATTCTAGTTTGGGGTTACTATTACTAATTGCCATTGGGTGTGTCTTAATTAAGTCCATTGAATTTATTGGTAAAAACGGAGTAAGCAGATGCATGCAGATCTGTCAAAAATATCTGTACACAGCAAAAAACTAAAAACTTTGGATGTGGATGCAGATTTTGTTGCAAATTCTGCGAAAATTTAACCACTATAGGCTATGTTCACACAACACAATTTAACTGATTGCAATGGCAATGCATTGAAGTCATTGAAAGACGGACGTCCAATGCACATTATGTTTTGAATAATGGATATTTTTACCTTGGATGCCAAAATAATGAACATGATCATTATTTTTGCACTTCTTTTGCAAACAGCGGACATTTTTTATTAATTGTTCACACAAAGTTTTTCTTTTGTCACCGTTCTTTCTTCGTTTTTACGATTAAATTCAATTGAATTTTCAATTAAGCCGCACCCAAAGTCCAATTAGTAAACCAAACTAGAATAATGTACGAACAGCTGTCAATGCACTAAGGGAAGGTCAGACATCTAAATGAAGTCCGTTCTTTTAGACTCAAAATGAGAAACGTCATTTTAAACGGAGCTTAAAAAAAATGTGAACATAGCCATACACAGAAAGTAGAATTCAATCACAAATCTACAACATGATGAACATGTCACTAGTGCAAACCTGCAGATCACAGCAGTTCTGACCCATGTGGATTCATCCAAATGAGGTAAAAATTATTTGTAATTTATTTTTACTCTTCATTTTGCCCCCTGAACACTGCTGCCCTTGAGAAAGGTCATGTGTCGCATAATGACACATATGACCCTGCATAAACTATAGGCTAACTATAAACCAATAAATATTTAACTTTTTTTTTTTGTTATTTTTTTCATGGGATTTCCCTTATAAAAAAAGCAGTTTCAGCAAAACCCATGCCTTATGCAGAATTAGCACCTCAATGTGGCAATGAATCTAATGTTGACCAGTGCTGTAGAATTCACCAGAATATCAGTGTGTGTCCATAGGCGGCTAAACAACAAGTAGTTGTGAATGTCTCACGCAGTTAATTCTCAATATTTATTTTCACAGTTTGATATCAGGCTTTAAAATTAGAGGTGAGAAACATTAATTGCTGTACTCATTAACATAGTTTACATTTTGTTGGCAAAACTTTCACAGACATTTACCAATATATTGCTGCTGAGAATATTTATCTAGGACTGTATTCCTAGCATTCCTATTAGTTACAGTGTTTTCATTCAAGTAAAATGGCAATTACTTCTGGTAGATGGATCCAGCTGACTATCCGGTGGCCAGGTATCAAATGTTTTAGCTGATTTACCCCTTTATCTCCTTAACAACATACATGGGCTATGTTGACACAACGTTTTTTCCAACTCCATTTAAAATGACATCCGTTATTTTGAGTCTAAAATAACGGACGTCATTTAGCAGCCTGGCCTCCCCTTCGTTCAATGATGGCTGTTGTTACATTATTCTAGTTTGGTTACTAATTGGCCTTTGGATGTGGCTTAATTGAAAAGTCCATTGAATTTAATTATAAAAACGGTGAAAGGACGAAGTAAAAAGAAAAACTGTGTGTGAACAACTAATAAAAAAGTCCGCTGTTTGCAAAAGATGTCCAAAATTATTGTCATGATCATTATTTTGACGTCCGCAGTAAAAATGTCTGTTATTCAATGCATTGTGTGCATTGGACGTCCGTCTTTCCATTGACTTTAATGCTTTGCCATTGCAGTCAGTTAAATTACGGCAATAACGGAAATTTTTTTAAATAGCAAAAGCAGCTGCCTTTTCACTATTTTTGGCGTTGTGTGAACATAGCCTTGTACCTCATGGCTGCTTAGTACTTTAGGCAACATGACATACCCAAACATTATAACTGTGAGCGATCAATCATCAGGTCTACCATCATGACACACTTCTCTGATCAGCAACTGTTTATTTTATGGCATATGTTATTTATTTACTTGTTTATTTATTTATTTTCTTGCTATAAGAATAATTTGGGTTTAACCTTTTTTTTCTTAAAGCAACTCTGTACCCACAATCTGTCCTCCCCAAACCACTTGTTTCTTCAGACAGCTGCTTTTAATCCAAGATCTGTCTTGGAGTCCATTCGGCAGGTGATATTGTCCTAAAAACAACTTTAAAACTTGCAGCCCTGTGCAAAACTGGCGTGGCCTAGAGTGTCTGTGCATAAGGCTGGCACAACCTCTCCATCCCTCCTCCCCACCCTCTTTATCATTAGGAATGCTCAGGCAGATTTTCTACTATTAATCAGCTGTGGGAACATGGCACATGGGCTGGATTGTTAAGGCACCTGTGCAGTGTTTACTGCAGAGGAATAGGAAAAATCCTGCCAGTGGCATTCCTAATGATGAAGAAGGTGGGGCGCAGAAAAGGAGGGGTGGTGCAAAGTTAGGGCACAGATACTCCAGGCCACGCCAGTTTGGCACAGGGCTGCAAGTTTAAAAGTTATTTTTAGGACAATAACTGCATCACCTGCCAAACGGACCCATGACAGATCTTGGATTATAAATTGCTATTTTAAGGTACAAGCGGTTTGGGCTGGGCAGATTGTGGTCACTTTAAACTGTGAAAAATAAAAAAATAAAAACACATGTAAAGCACAAAAATTTTAATGAATCAAAGATTTTTTTGACTGGGCACATTTACCTCTGACACCAATACAGCCAGTGTGGTAGAAAAAAAATTCTAAATTCTTTCTTTCTTCCTCTACCTCTTCATCATTCAGTGATGAGGAGGGCCCAAGAAGGTACCCCAAGACTATTCCCAGGTTTCATTCTAATTTTTTTATGTTTCATTTACACGTCCCTTCAGGGACCAAATATAGAAAGGTTTGAACAAAAGAATGCAATAGTTGAACCAGGTACTTAGCAGAGGAGACCTGGTTAAATGGTTGCATCTCCCATTTATTTAAATAGGGTTCATTACTTAAGCATAAAAAAAATGCTCGACATGAGTAACAAGCACTCAAGAATTTTAGTGCTTGCTCAACATTTGTTAACACGTCTATGGGGATAACCTCTACACCAGTGTTCCACTGTTCCAGTCCCTTAAAGCTTGCAGTACTTTGCAGAAAAATCCAAGAGGCCTCCAGTGATGTCCAATAGGACAACCAACCAAGGCTCTTTCTAGCTAAAACATGTTTGTCAGGGATTTCCTTACTTTGACCACAATGCAAAAATTGGAATATTGCTGCTAAACTTTTGAGACCTCTAATGTCTTAAAAAGAAAAAGCAAAATTAAAAACCTTTCTTAACCCTCTCCCCCCGACACACAGTAAATTAACGTTGTTGCCCTCTATGCTCGAGGCAGCAGCGACATTAATTCACGATACAGGATGATACAGGCACAGAAGCTGTGCCTTTGTCATCCATGGCGGGCCTAGGCTGTCAGGGATACCCGGGGACACGCCACAACTATCAGCACCCGAGCCGTTGACAGTTAACCCGATCGATACTGCAGTCAGCACGACATTCACAGGGCTTCAAAAATAGAAGTCTCCCTCTACAAAAAAAAAATTGTCTGGTAACCATCGGGGCTCTGCTATGTGATCACAGGGTCTTGAAGGTAGCCATGGACACTGGAAGCCTCAGGCTCCCAGTGTCCTGGTTACGGAGGCCGGCTAGAAAGGAAGGGAGGTAAGGCCGGCTTGAGCTTGCAGCCGCAAGCTCTGGCCCCTCCTCTCTCCCCTGCCACTGTTACAGGCTTCTAACAGTGGCAGGGGACAGAGGGGAGGGGGCAGAGATAGGGATTTCAGCTTATGGGATCATTATGATCCCATAAGCTGAATTTAAAAAACAACCTGGGCATTGATGAATCAATGACCCATCATCATAAAAGGGTTAAAGTTTCAAAAAACCCAAAGTTTCGCAAAAAAATGCTGCAAGTTTTGACCAACATTTGCCAGTAACATAAAGTACAATGTGACAATGTGACAAAAGCACTAGGATAGGTAAAATCATCCCAAATGTATTAAAGGGATACTGTCATCCCTGTTGGCAGAGGTTATGTTCTTCGTAGCAGCAGCCACAGTTTAAAATCATGTCTGGGGCTCCTTTGGTGGTCAGTGTTATAGAGGTGGGGCTTCTTGGCCGTCGAGCTCCCTTCTCCCCACCTCGGCCTGTCCCTGCAATTCATGTGAACCACTACTCCCCCGGTACATCACCTGGTGACCCTTTTTAGTAAAGCAAGTTGCCACACACAACCTGGGGACAGGTGTGCTGCTGTTTTTGCAAGAAAGTAGCAGTGTTTTTTTCTAATCTGGATAACCCCTTTAAAATTTAAATTGTCATAATTGAAAAAGTCCACAAGGCCAAAACAGGCTGCGTCCTTAAGAGGCTTAAGGTTATTTATTGTTTTGCATTTACATAAAAAAAAACTCCAATTCTATTCAAACACCTAATCATTCCTTAGGACTCACAATGTCTAATGGCTTCTTCATTGAAATATTTCTTTTTATTTTTCTTGAATGGATAAATGAGGTCATTAAAGGAGCTTCAGATGATTTCATGTACAGAACAAATATTAGACAAACTGCAAGTTCTGCTCTGCCAATGACAAACACAACCTTTGTACCATATCCAGTCAAAAACTAGGAAGAAAACACTTTCTGTGCACTTCAAAGGGAAACCTTTATACAAGTAAAATAGCTTCAGATGTATTAACACTACTGAAATTCAGTTTTAGAACCATCTCAAAGGAATAGCCATTAAATAAAAAAAGAAAAAACTGCTAGAAAGATTTACTAACATTGTTTCAAAATAAAACTTTTTAAATGGTCCATGAACAAGATCGTAAGACAAATCAAGTCTTGTAGCGAACTGTAAATAGAAGTACATTAAAGTAAGCCCTCCGTTTTGGGTTTGTATAGGGGTCCAGCCATGAAGCAAATGCACTGTAAGGCCCTGTTCACACACTGTCTTTTTAGTAAAATAGCCTTTTAGGCTAGATTCACACACCTGATCCACAGAGGATCCCTTGCCAGTCATTTTCAATGAGATTACATACTCACAGCGGGATTGACAGCCTGCTGCAAGTATGTAAGTGACAGCCCCCTAAACCCCTGCCAGCCGGAGCATACATTACCTGCTCCACTCTCCGGCTTGCTTCGGGGGCTCCCAGTGTCTGGATGTCTGGCTTAGCCAATCAGTGGCTGCAGCGCGGCAGCGCAGTGATTGGCTGAGCGGGACATCCAGCGGGGAACCCCCGAAGCAGGCCAGAGCCTGTAAAGTATTCTTCTGCTGGCGGGGGTTTAAGGGGGTTGTCACTTAAATACTGGCAGCAGGATATCAATCCCGCTGCGAGTATGTAATCCCATTGAAAATTACCAGCAAGGGATCCTCACTGGATTTTGCTGTGAATTTTCAGCGAGAAATCCGCTGCGCATCCAGTGTGTGTGTTTCTACCCTTAGGGCCCATTCACACTGCAGATTCGGCGCCAGATCCCGTGTGCTATGTCTTTGAATGAGAGGGCTCGCGAGCCCTCCCATTCAAAGACATAGCAGAAGGGGTTCAAATTATTTTACTTTAAAATAATGGAAACTTTTTTTTACCCTTTAATGATTTCCTTTAAAGTCTATGGAAATTACAGACTTTTATCAATAATGCAGAAAGTAGAGAACAGATGTTCACACATTTTTTCCCTGTCCTTTTACTGTCATTTACACAATACTGAATGGAACTTTAAAATAAACACACCCAAAAAGGTGATAAAAAAAAAACAGCCATGTCAAACATAAACTTGAATAACAAAAAAGACAATGCAGGGGTGGTGTAATAATAATAGGTAGGTAGTCCCCAGATAGAAAACAAGATGAAATGTGCTCATCTGAGGGCGTTTAATGGACTAAGCACAACTCTATTGTAGAAGATAGCTGACACCACAGCTAGTCTGGGGGATACCACCAAGTGGTCAAGGAGTATGCAGCAGAGATTATCCACAACGGACCGATGGACCAGAAGAATCCCACAGATGGATCAGCATAGGTGCCAAGTAGAGGTAAGTAACAGGAAACATCTGGTAACTGTTATAATTCAAAATGATCAGAGAGCCATGTATAGAGTAGCATTCAGATGGTGTGTTTATTTGCAACACGTTTCGGACATACAGTGTAAATTGTAGCAACTGCTACAGGAGAAAAGCGCCACAGTTTGCTGAAAAAACGCCAAATGTATCGGCCATCTGAGTCTTCTCTCAAGCAGGCTTTATGAGGAAATTCCCGTTACTACTGATCATTACTATGCTATGGCAAAGTATTGACCAGTATATGCAATCTAATGACTGCATATTTAACTGTTAAAAAAAAGTGTAAAAGTGTTAAAAAAAAAGTTTTAAAAAATGTAGAAAAAAAAATATTTTAAAAAAACTATAAAAACTTAAATAATTTCCTTCCCAATAAAACATACGTTCAGTGGTCAGTGCTAAAAAAATGCCATATTAAAGGAAACCAGACCACATGTACGAGAAATTAGGAAAAGGAAGAAGAAACCAATTTGGTTTACTAGAGATGATAAGGCTATTTTATAGGAAAAAGGAAAGCCTATGGGAGGTATAAAGAGACTGGAAATTATAAAAGCTGCTAAAGCCTCAAAAGAAAAAGAAATGGCAAAATCTGTTAGGGAGGGGAATAAAACCTTCTTCAGATATATAAGTGACAGGAAGAAGAAAAAGAATAGCTGCAGCATTACTAAATACATTTAGTGCTTTCAGAAGTCAATGAAATGACAGCTGGCCAATGCACACAGTGTATTAAAGAACGGATGTTGTCTGCCGCGGACGTCAAAATAATGATCATGACGATTTGTCACAGACTTCTTTTGCAAACAACGGACGTTATTCTTTGATTGTTCACACACAGTTTTTCATTTTTCACCGTCCTTTTACCATCTTTACTAATAAATTCAATGGACTTTTCAATGAAAGACACACCCAAAGGACAATTAGTAATCCTAAACTAGAATAATGTACCATAAGCCATCTTTGCACATGTGCCCGAAACACAAAATGATGGACTTCATTTTAAAAGTTAATAAATGGACATGAAAAAACATTGTGGGAACATAGTTTTGCACTGAAAACTAACATCAGTATATAGATATTTTCGAAGGTTACAGAGTATACCCAGTAACCCAGTGTCCCATTCATGTCAATGTGAACGGTCCTGATGATAGTTATTTGTGTGGCAGCAATGTTACTATTTGCTTTTTTTTCTCATTATTCACAGCTAGCAATTAAAGATGAGCAAACTGCTCAGACTTTTGGTCCGAAAGCAGTTCACTCTCTCATCATGCCTTTGATCCCGGCCGCATACTTGCGCTCACGGGAATATGCGGCCAGGATATTTCAGGGAATCCCTGTTGAATTCCTTGGAGTATCTTGGCAGATATTTGCGGGAGCGCAAGTATGTGGCCGGGATCAAAGGCATGATGAGAGAATGCCGACGCCGTTGGACTAAAAGTCCGACGGTCCGCTCATCTATAGTAGCAATGAGCGAACATGTTCGTAAATGTATGTATTTTTATAAGAGCATGAGGCTAATTGTTCATATTCGCTGATCACAACAATTTCTTCAATGTTCGGACTGATTATAACGATCATTTTTTAACATATTCGAACTTGCAAACATATGCAACTGTGTAATTTACACTTTGCGCTTGATAATGTCTAGGACAAATGTACCCAATCTGTATGCAACTGCGTTTTTTCTGCTCCGTTTAAAATTATTTCCGTTATTTTGAGTCTAAAATAACAGTCGTCATTTAGCTGTCTAGCCTTCCCTGTTAGTACATTTTACTAGTTTGGGTTACTAATTGGCCTTTGGGTGTGGCTTAATTGAAAGGTCCATTGAATTTAATAGTAAAAACTGAGAAAGGACGGTGACAAAAAAAAATGTGTGTGAACGAATAATAAAAAACATCAGTTATTTGCAAAAGACATACGAAAATAATTGTCATTATCATTATTTTGACGTCCACGACGATAACATCTATTAGTCAATACATTGTGTACTGGACGTCCGTTTTTCCATTGACTCCCATGCATTGCCATTAAATCGCGCCAAAAACAGACGTTATTTTAAATTGCAAAAGCAGCCGCCTTTACTCTATTTTTGGAAATACTGTGTGTGAACATAGCCTAAAAGTATATTGGTTTAGAGGGTCATTTGTAATTCAGACACATGTTTTTACTTTTAGGGGATTGAATGCATTTCCAATGTGTATATAATATACATACTGTAAGATTCAACCAAATATTTAGTGAAACTTAGAATATATCTTACAGTATGTTTGCTTTTTATAATACTGGCTGTGAGGAACATAGTACATAGTGCAAATCAAACGGGTGCTTCCTCTTTGGCATACTCAAGAGAAAAATGTATCAGACTTCATTATAACATACAGTTTATCAGCTAAATATTTAAAGGAGGGATAACATATCCTGTTCTTGAATTTAAAAAAAAAAATAGATAATTTCCATAAAAATTCTTAGTGGTCTGAGAGAACTTATAAAATCCTATTGAAATGCAATGTTAATTCTGTCACTTAATTAACAGGCCACAAGCACTCTGTTATCTGACAAACACCCATGCTGTGATATGCTATTGATAGGGTCTTTCTAGGTTACCTATTCTGCAGTAGTTCAAAGGTAAGAGATTTGCTAAAACAAAGAAGAATTTCCTGCCTCACTTCAACACTTGGATAAGTACACATTATCAAAAACGGGCTAAAAGGGCTGAAAATAAGGTGTCTCCCTGAGTACACAACAGAGGGGCGTTCTACAAATCTTCTATTCTGCATGGGAGTCAATGGTGTTCTAAATCAACATAAGTCAGTCAAAGCTGGTTAGAAGCATTTATTCTCGTGAATAAACCTTCAGAGTGATGTAAAGATATATATATATACAGAAAGGCCAGTGTTACGGAAGATCATCCCGGCCAGTACTGCAGTACCGGCTAGATGATCTTCATTTCTGATGAATTGGGAGGCGGGCGCATCAGTGTGCCCCCCCCCCCCCCAATTAACCCCTGCACACAATAGCTCCATTTTGTGAACTGACATGTTCTGTGTGGCCGCTGTTCAATTAATAGCGGCCGCAGAAAACTGACATGTCAGTATACTATGTGTATACGCTTCGGACGGAATTCCATTTATGCACATACAAGTATGTTTTGTATAAATCACAGCAGTTGTTGCAAAGTGCAGCAACAGCCGTGGTTTATACAAAACATACATTGTGTGAACATGGCCTATATATATATATATATATATATATATATATATATATATATATACACTGTGTATATATATATATATATATATATATATATCATATCCTTGGAAAAATATTATCCACTTCAGTACGACTTACATAACCATGAACTAACGTTTTTTTTTTAACAATTCCGGATATGTACAGAATGTATCAGACCCCATACCCTAATAGACATGCTGTAGAGGGTGTTTGCAGTGTAACTCAGTGCTTGAGTACAAAGGAAGTCTGCCCACGTAAAGTCACACCTTTATCTCAAATATACAGTATTTCACTCAGATAAGTTTAACAAAGTGTTACAGATACATATTGTACACATTGTATGTGAGTTGGTTTGATATTTTAAGGCAATGTAAGTTTTATCTTAAACATAATTTTTGGGTGTGGCTTAATTGAAAAGTCCAATGACATTTATAGTAAAAATGGAGAAAGAACGGTGACAAAAGAAAAACTGTGTGTGAACAACTAATAAAAAATGTCCGAAAATAGTTGTCATGATCATTATTTTGACGTCCGCGGTGATAACCTCTGTTATTCAGTACATTCTGTGCATTGGACGTCCGTCTTTCCATTGACAAGGCATTGCATTGTAGTCGGTTAAATTGCGTCAATAAGAGACGTTATTTCGAATTGCAAAGAGGGCGCCTTTTCTCTATTTTTGATGTGTGAACATAGCCAAAAGCAGCTCAGGCAAGATGGCAGCCAACACAAAAATGGACTAAAAATAAAATAAAATTACAATCAGAAGAATGAAACAGAAAAAGTGTAATGCTCCAGTATCTGCCTCTAATCAGTAAAAAATAAATCTAGGCGACGCATCCTCTTTAACAAAGATACACTAAACTACTTTCCAAATCCTACATAAAACAAAGCTTGGCACATGCTAATTATTTACTGGGAAAATGTTTATTAATTGCAATCAACTTAATTACTTCTTCATTTAATTATTTGTGTTCTATTTTTTTTTACTTACTTATGTTTAGATCATTAAAGAACAAAACTTTCCGCTTGAGATTTTATTTTCTTTTAAATCCACATTTTCTTAACAATTTATCCAAATATATTTAGAAGTTGATGCTCAAAATGCTGATATTTTCTTTTTTTTTTTTTTTTTTCAATTTACGGTTCATTAAAAATACATTATTATATTTATTTATTTTTTTTCATCTTATTAAAGCAAATTGCCAAAATAAAGGATGTTATTCTGCCCAGTAACATATTTTATTTTGTTATCAATATGAATATCAATGGAATGGATGAGAACTGGCAGCGTCAGGCACCCAACACCTCTTGTTGATCTAATGGACCAAGGACTTTGTAAGCTTTAGTGAATGCTTGCATTTTATAACTCTGAACAATGATTTAAAAAGGTCTTCTGACCATCAGCATTACAATCGTCACCTTTATTAAAGTGTCACTGTCGTTTAATTTTTTATTTTTTTTTCCAGAAATCAATAGTACAGGTGATTTTAAGAAACATTGAATTTGGGTTTATTAGCTGAAAAATGAATTTTTATAATGAAAAAGCAGTTAGAAGCTCTCCCCCCGTGTCTTCATGGTTCTCTTATGGAGAGGGAGGGGTAGAGGGTGATAAGAAGGTGATAAAAAAAAACGACAGTGACATTTCAAGGTTATGTTCACACAACTCTTGTATTAATCACGGCCGTTGTTGTTGATTTGTAACGGCAATGATAAATACAAAGGTTCCGTTGCACTGAACTCTATGGGTGGTATTACAGGGGCCGATGGAGGCCCGGTAATACCTGTAAACGAGCGCCAATCGGCTAGATCGGCGCTCGTTTACTGGGCCTATTACACTGCCCGATAATCGTTTAACAAGGGCTGCAAGGACATTGTTACCGATGCCCTTGCAGCCCTTGCTTAAACGGTATACTTTACCTATCCATGCTCCAGGGCTGCTCCTACGGTCCGCTTCTCCCCGGGTCCCGCACGCTTTAGCTTTAGAGCAGCCTGTCAGCTGACAGGCCGCTCAGCCAATCACAGGCCAGGACCGCCGCGGAGACCCGGGGAGAAGCGGACAACAGGAGCAGCCCTGGAGCGGGGATAGGTAATGTAGATCTTCGGTCGCCGGCCGCGCTCCGCTATTACACGTTGGCTGATCGTTGTCTTTATTAAATGGAGTGATAATCGTCCGAATCGGAGGAGCTTAGGAAGGACCAGTACTTTCAAAGGTATATATTGTGTGTTACACTGATGGGGTGATCAGTCTTGCTCCGCTGAATCCTTAGTACACTCTTGTACTTTGATATTGCATGGTATAAAGATTGACCATTTTTATTTGCAATTTGGAGAGACATACTTTTTCCTTACTGTATACAGCAACTTAGTCAATTTAGATGGCATCAAGAGGTTGTATACATCCAGCAAATGCATTTTGCTATGTATGTGGCCATTTTATAAAGACAAAATCAAAAAAGTACTCTGTGGAAGCATCTGCTAAGATGTGTAAGGCCTACAAAGCACACTTCGGCATGCCTGTTGGTGACCAAGACAAACCATGGGCTCCTCATTTCAGATGTGAGCACTGCTAGAAAACTCTTGAAGGTAAGCGGATAGACAGCTCATGCAAGAGCCTCAAAGCTGTGCTGCTTCACAATGGGAACAAGTATCCATCTCTTTCTGTAGCTCACTTGGTGCACCTAAAAGAGGAATACACCATTGTCAAGATGTTGCTAGATGCCTTGAAGTATGATGAGTATGGCTGGGAAGTTATTGGAGATTTCAAAATGGAGTCATTCCTGATGGGCCTCCAAGGTGTTTTCACTAAGTATCCTTGCTTTATTTGCCTTTGGGACAGCCGGGATACCACAGGCGGACAGAGTTCACTGTGGGGAAGAACAATGTAAAGTGGGAGCCACTGGTGGACCCACGCAAGGTACTGATGCCACCACTACACATCAAGTTGAGGCTCATAAAACAATTTGTCAGGGCTCTAGATAAGGAGTCGACAGCTTTCAATTACCTACAAGATCTTTTCCCTAAGCTGTCAGAAGCAAAGATCAAAGCTGGTGTCTTCGTCGGACCACAAATCAAGAAGATCATAGTGTAGAGTACAGTGAATTTCCCAAGAAGCTGAATAGGAAGGAGAGAGCGGCTTGGAACCGTTTTGTCCCACCTTCCTAGGTAATCATAAAGATGAAAACTATGTACAACTGGTCCAGAGTCTGATAAAGAACTATGCTGCAATGGGCTGCAGGATGTCACTCAAAATCCATATCCTTGATGCTCATCTTGATAAGTTCAAAGAAAACATGGGAGCTTATTTAGAGGAGCAAGGCGAACGCTTCCACCAGGACATTATGAACTTTGAAGGCCGTTACCAAGGACAATATAATGAGAACATGATGGGCCACTATATTTGGGGATTGATTCGTGAATCTGATTTTCAGTATAGTCATAAATCTCGAAAAAAAACACACACTTCTGAACAGTTTTTGGTAATCTGTGTAAATGTGCAATGCCTATAGTCTTCTTAGTCTGACTGTATAAATGAGAAGATGCAAAATTCATAATTTTTATTGCCGTGGTCACAAAAGCGAAGTTTATGATGAATATAAGCAATTTTTAATTTGTTTTAGACATAAGCAATTGGAATATAATGATAAAAAATTGCCAACAAAACTTGTGTTACATAGTGTTATCATTCCATGTAATAGTACCCTAAGGGAATCCTGGCCGTTTTTCGTGCGGCTGCTAGGGATCCCGGCCGAAGTGTATACTATGTGTATACACTCCGTCTGGGATCCCTAGCGGCCGCATGAAAAACTGACATGTCAGTTTTGTGCGACCGCTATTCATTGAATAGCGGCCACACAACCCTACAACAATTGTCGGCTATGCTGAATTGGGATGCAGGTGCACACAGATGCAACCACATCCCAATTCAACACAAATGAAGATCAGTACCGGCCGGGATTATCTTCACTGACAGCGGGCGTTCTGTGACACATGAAATTTTTTTTTGCAGTTAGGGGGGCTGCTTTTAACTATTTTCATGTCTGTAGTGGGCCTGTATCTTGCCATTGCGGTGAGCTGTTGCATTTTTTTGTGTTTTTGTGTGTTTGCAACTTCAGTTGTAGCAATGTGCTCCTGCCTAGTGTTAATGGTGTTCTAGGAGAGCTGACCAAATATGTCTTTTTTTCTGTGTTCTGTGACGACGTGTAAACCCAGCCTAATATTGTGTCAATACACAAAAAGCCTTCAAACTAAAAATAAAATCTGACATAAAGTAACAGAATATACAACTATTAGTGATGAGCAAATACTTTTCGATCAAATAGATATTCGATCGAATAGTAAGGTATTCAATTGTATCGAATATTATCGAATAGTTTGCCGAATATTCGATAAATATTCGATGAGCATTCAAATCCCCCTTCTTCCCTGTTTTTTTTAGCCAATCAACATGCAGGGAGGCTGCCACAGCCCCTTGGTGAACGTAGCATCGCAAGAAACAAGAATAACAATGATTGGTTGGCATAGTCAGATGACCCAATAACATATATACGTGTGTTCATCCAGTGCTATGTGCTGCTACGTCATACATAAATACAAAGGGTAGTGCAAGCACTCTACTCACCAAGTGCTTTGTGCTGCTGATACGCGCTAGACTGCTCGATCTAAAAAAATTGTAGTACGCGTGTTCATCCAGTGCTACGTCAGGGCTGTAGCTAGGGGGGGCACCAGGGGGGGCGCCATCACAGGGAGCAGAGAGAGAAGGATCCCAGTGGATAAGGTAGCCTGGAAGCACCCTGCTCTCTGTCAGTGTGAGGAGACAGGGGGATTTTTACTTCATCAAAAGAGGTATTTCCCGTACTGTTCTGTCTCCTGGCTGCTGATAAGCTATAATTTGCGCAAAATTGCTGCGTTTTTACCACGATTTTGCGCAAATCAGGGCTAAACAGCAGCCAGGAGACAGTGCAGGAAAGAGATGGTGAAGGACCTTGACATGTGACTATGATGTCACCGCAGGTGTCGCCGCAGGTCCTGTATGTACACTGCACTTTGGAGGAGGAAGAAATAAGAAGATACAGGTGTGTGGAGAGGGGAGGACAATCAGGGGTGCACAGTGTCTGGAGGGGGGTGATGGTTGCCCAGTGAGGAGGGGGGCAGGGGGGTACAGGTTGACACCAGTCTGGGATGGGGGAGACACACAAGAGTGACCAGTGTTTATTTAGGGGTCTGGTCTGGTTGTACATTATTCTATACTTAACCCCTTAATAACTGCCCTCTTCAAATATATATCACATTTATATAAACCTTGCCTACTATCTGCAGTGGTAGGGAACATTGGCTCTCCAGCTGTTGCAGAATTACAACTCCTGGACAGCCAAAGTTTTAGATTTGTCCATGTATGATGCGAGTTGTAGTTTTGCAACAGCTGGAGAGCCAAAGTTCCCTACGCCAATCTATAAAGCCCCTGTATCTGTATATACACTCACCGGCCACTTTATTAGGTACACCTGTCCAACTGCACGTTACCACTTATTTTGTAATCAGCCAATCACATGGCGGCAACTCAGTGCATTTAGGCATGTAGACATGGTCAAGACAATCTCCTGCAGTTCAAACCGAGCATCAGTATGGGGAAGAAAGGTGATTTGAGTGCCTTTGAAAGTGGCATGGTTGCTGGTGCCAGAAGGTCTGGTCTGAGTATTTCAGAAACTGCTGATCTACTGGGATTTTCACGCACAACCATCTCTAGGGTTTACAGAGAATGGTCTGAAAAAGAAAAAACATCCAGTGAGCGGCAGTTCTGTGGGCGGAAATGCCTTGTTGATGCCAGAGGTCAGAGGAGAATGGGCAGACTGGTTCCAGCTGATAGAAAGGCAACAGTGACTCAAATAGCCAACTGTTACAACCAAGGTAGGCAGAAGAGCATCTCTGAACGCACAGTACGTCAAACTTTGAGGCAGATGGGCTACAGCAGCAGAAGACCACACCGGGTGCCACTGCTTTCAGCTAAGAACAGGAAACTCAGGCTACAATTTGCACAAGCTCATCGAAATTGGACAGTAAAAGATTGGAAAAACGTTGCCTGGTCTTATGAGTCTCGA
Source organism: Dendropsophus ebraccatus (assembly GCF_027789765.1). Classification (NCBI taxonomy): domain Eukaryota; kingdom Metazoa; phylum Chordata; class Amphibia; order Anura; family Hylidae; genus Dendropsophus; species Dendropsophus ebraccatus. The sequence goes on along the minus strand of NC_091467.1, from coordinate 41,300,714 downwards.
TTTCTGCTGAAACATTCGCATGGTAGGGTCAGAATTTGGCGTCAACAACATGAAAGCATGGATCCATCCTGCCTTGTTCAACTGTTCAGGCTGGTGGTTGTGGTGTCATGGTGTGGGGAATATTTTCTTGGCAGTCTTTGGGCCCCTTGGTACCAATTGAGCATCGTTGCAATGCCACAGCCTACCTGAGTATTGTTGCTGACCATGTCCATCCCTTTATGACCACAATGTACCCTACATCTGTTGGCTACTTTCAGCAGGATAATGCGCCATGTCATAAAGCTAGAATCAACTCAGACTGGTTTCTTGAACATGACAATGAGTTCACTGTACTCCAATGGCCTCCACAGTCACCAAAATCTCTGAGGAATGCTTCCAGCACCTTGTTGTATCTATGCCATGAAGAATTGAGGCAGTTCTGAAGGCAAAAGGGGGTCCAACCCGTTACTAGCATGGTGTACCTAATAAAGTGGCCGGTGAGTGTACAGTGACCATGATACCAAGAGTCATTTTTCAAAATTATTTCTATTTTGAATTTGGTGATGGCATACCTTACTGGAGGTGACGGAATACCTTACTGGAGGTGATGGAATACCTTACTGGAGGTGACAGGATACCTTACTGGAGGTGACAGGATACCTTACTGGAGGTGACGGAATTCCTTACTGGAGGTGACGGAATACCTTACTGGAGGTGACGGAATACCTTACTGGAGGTGACATAATAGCTTACTGGAGATGACGGGATACCTTACTGGAGGTGACGGAATACCTTACTGGAGGTGACGGAATACCTTACTGAAGGTATTGCTGCTGCTGTTGTCTCTGCTGCTGAGTTTAGTTGATCGAACATCGGGAAATCCTAGGTTCTATAGAATTCAAACATTCATGAACCTGCCGCATTAGATTGCTGATGCCTTCCCGGTCTTTGGGGAAGGAGGAGACTGCCTGGGTACTGACTGGAATTCCGTGATTCAGCCTAGGTAATAGCCTAGGTAATAGGCTGAATCCCGGATTTCCAGTCAGTACCTGGGCACTCTCCTCCTTCCCCACAGACCGGGAAGGCATCAACGGCACCTCCACAGGTATAGACAGCAGAGAGTGGAGACAACGACTCCTCCTCAGGTACAGACAGCAGGGAGCGGAGACAATGGCGCCTCCGTTAAGGTACTTAGGGACCAAATTAGGGTACTTAGGGCCCAGAACTGCCTGATAATCATTCTTCATAGAAACATTCCAGGTACACAGTAAATATGACATTATTTATCCCATATTGTGAACACCACACTAGTGCTGCCAGGAGAGATGAGCGAATCGCTCATCTAAACTTCATAAAAAAAAATATATATATATATACTGTATATGTTATATACCAAGGACGACATGGGCCCCCCTGTGTTTACTGTGCACACAGGAGGGGGGGGCGCAAAATTGAATCTTTGCCCCGGGTGCAGGAGACCCTAGCTACACCTCTGGCTACGTGCTGCTACATCATGCATAAATACACAGGGAGGTACAAGCAGGCTGCTGTGCTACTATAAGGCACTCTGTTTACCAAGTGCTACGTGCTACATAATACAGCCGTCCAGCTTTACCTATAAAATATTCATACACCCTTTAATAACCAGGTAATTCACCTGTATAACATCGACTTATGACTTTATTACCTGCGATTTTGGGGTGTTAGATGCTTCCCTTGCTGTCCCAGTTGCATTCCAGAGGTGTTGGCATCATTGTGGACTTGGTGACCTCTAAGTGGTCAAATAGATGTTTTTCAATAAATGAATACTTGTTCCCATAAACTTTAATGGGGTCGAATATTCAATCGAATATTCGAATATCGGGGAGATATTCGAACGAATATCGAATATTTGAATATTTCACTATTCGATCATCACTAACAACTATGCAAAAAGCATTGAATGTGAGGCACTGTGAGGTAGCAGGGGTGTCACAAGAGGTGAAGTGCTTGATTTGAACAATAGTCCAGCCCCTCAGCTCATTGGAGCTCTAATGACACTTAGAGCCACACTGAGCAAATTTGGTGGAATTCCATGGTGAATCCCGCCTGCCTCAGTGTCAAACAGTGTGAACATTGTGAACAGGCCCATATTAGTGGTGGTGCACACCTCTACATAAATCTTATGCGCACACAGTAAAATCTATGCCAGCCTATAGCTGGTATTAATTTTGACATCTATTTACTCCATCTCGCCAACATAAATTGTCGTACCTGTTACCAACCCCCATTGCGTGTGGCCACGTCCACTGCTCGCCCTCTCTCCGCCTCTTTGCCTCTGTGCAAATTATTTATGTTTGAAATAAGTGGTTGCACATAAATTAGTCCCATAAATGCCCTCTGCACCACTGGCGCCAGATTATAAATGTCCTCCATAGTGTTCATATGAAATGTAGCCAGCATCACTTTATTTCCACATTATTTATACATAATCCCTTCTAGTATGTTATTTCACCTATGCTTATAAAAAAAGTAAGACCCATTTCTAAGATTTACTGTTTGCAATGAATATTCTGCTTATATTGAATCGTTTTGACATCGCTGTCTGCAACGAAGAAAATCAGAAAACTGCTTGTCAACCAAAAAGTAGCCTGAGGTGACCTTAATCATGAGAGAACCATCTACTTAGTGTCCATTCAGTTCCAGGGAGAAATTCGTGTTACATTGAAATTCTTGATGCTTTGACATATGATTTGCCTCACACTGAGTCTTTGTTCGGTGAACGTCTGATAACATTGTGAATGATATCCCTATTAACACAATATTCTTATCACTTGATTGATACTTTGTAAATGAATGTGGAAACACGTAATCTTTGCAAGTCGACAAAGCATTTTTATAGTTGATGTGTGGTAAAGTAGTTACATGTCACTGCCATGTGGGATACATAAACTTCACAATATGCATTAAGTGGATTAATTTTATGCATAATATTAAATTAGGATTTTCAAATCAGGACAACCTTAGAAAATATTTACTTGTAGGATATATGGATCTCCCCTTTTAGCCCAAACTAATGACAATGCAGTACAAGGACATTAGTATACAATGAAAATGCATTAAACATAAGATGATATGCAATGTATCGTGGATAGCATCGGATTTATATAGAAATATGTCTCTCTATATACGGCATTGCAGGGCCCTTGCAAGCTGTCTGAAGTAGATGTAAGTATATGCCCACTTGTTAGTATTGGAGCATTCATGCATTGGAGTATAACATTCATACAGAAGGATGTGTCTTGCGTTTTCCTTGCATCATTTGTGATTGTAATCTGTGTTTTTGACAGTCTATAGTTTAGGAAGGGTTAATAAGGTGTTGACCGCTTCTAGTTGTTTTGTGGCTTTAAATTCGTAATTGTATGTATATGAGTTGTAACTTTTTATCAGTACACAGAGGTATAGGCCACCTTAAGATTACAAAAGTCTATGTGGTATATATAGTATATATTTGGGTGGATAACCACCTCTCACCCTTCCTCTGGCTGATGCGAATGTGACCATATGCTGGCTTAAAGTATATGATCGCATCAGCCAGAAGAAGGGTGAGAGGTGGTTATCCACCAGCATATATACAATAAAAAAATAATTGTCTAATTAAACATAGTATCTATGTCTTAAGAATAGATTTTCTAGAGAGCCTACCACTATTTTTTGTATTTATTTTCCCAATTTATTGAAAACCAGGTACTCTTTCTCTCCGATCCACATAGGGTAAGGTTGAGCTCACAATTCCCGTATAGCTTATACTTTATAAACTCTGTTTTTAACCTACACTCTCTTACAGGTACACTAATAGGTGCCTAATTTTACATTCTAATTTCTGCCTTTTTAGACCTTTTATCAAATCATATCTCAGTTTTTACTTGAACTATGCATGATCATTCCCTGTCTTCTGCTTTGAAAGGTGGGTACTTGAAAAAATTCAATTTATTGTTATCTTGCCCTGTTGGTTCTGAAGTGGCCAACTGATAAAACACTTAGAAACTCAAGAGTCCAAGGGACAAATGATGCTGGGGGCTGAGCATGTCTGAAGAGAGGAGCTGTTACACACGGGAAAACCTTTTAAGTGCTGTGGATTATACATGACATGTATACTCTAGACTTCCTTGTGAGGTAGACTTATCACTTCAAGTGGCAATCAGACAAGATGCTATGGTAGTAATAGATGCTAGAGAGAATTGCTATCGATGCGACTGCATTCATTTCAAAGCACAATGTGAAATATTTTATTAGTAGGGAATCACCCATTTGTCCGGCCAGCACATTCTGAGTTAACTCTTCTCTTCACATGCCTGTATAATATTTGATTTAATAAACACCATGTGATGCTTTATCTGCCGTGTCCTGGATCTGCAGAAGGACTGAACACTTGCAGCCAGGGTTCCCCGCTCATTTCAGTTGAATATTTAAAGGGGAACTCCGGATAGAGGTAAAAAAAAATGAAACCTCTGCAGAAGCATATTACAATACTTACCTATCTATCCCAGTTTTGAAACTGCCAAAAATCCATTTGTTTTGGGGGGTTTTGTTCTGTTTTATGTTTCTATATTTCTTTTTTGAGCAGAGAAACACGAACTGGAGAGAATGAAACGGCTGCACATCCCATCTATGGCTGATACTAATGCCGCTTGGCCTATATTAAAAATCAACACCAGAGTGTCTGTATATGAATTGATCAAGCCATATTGCCCCGTGTACCACCGCGCAGGTCCTCTGGTCCACACGGGTCCCTACGCTAACTCCACACCGTGTCGGTCAGCGACCGCCAACCCCGCAAAGCGTGCACATGCAGGGAAGGGAGGCCATGGAACGGCCCTGCAACCCCAATGTCACAGGACCAGACCCAGAAAGCCCCACCAAAACCCAGCCAGCACCACCGGCGGGGAAGGCTGCACTCTTTTTCTTCCCTGAACCGTATTTTGTTTCTCTCTTTTCGCCGTGTTTTGCACTCCTCCTGGTGAGACCCACATGACCGCAATTAGCAGGAGACACCTGAGTGCTCATGGTTTTAATCCCTCCTGTCTGTCCCATTCTATCTTTGATAGCTATGGTGAGTGCAATACCTTATCCAGACTTGTGCTGTTTGGGGGCAGCTTCCTCCGCCGGTGGTGCTGGCTGGGTTTTGGTGTGGCATTTTTGGGTCTGGTCCTGTGGCATGGGGGTTACAGGGCTGTTCCATGGCCTCCCTTCCCTGACTGTGCACATCTGCGGGGGTGGTGGTTGCTGACTGGCACAGTGTGGACTTAGTGTAGGGACCCATGTGTATCAGATACCTGCACGCAGTACATGGGGCAGTGTGGCTTGATCAACTCACATACAGAATTCTGATGTTTTTTATGCAGCCGAGAGGTATTAGTATCAGCCATAGGTGTGAGGTGCAGCACTCTTTTTCTTCCCTGAACCGTCTTTTTTGAGCAGATGTACTCAGTACTACAGGTTTCAGAATGCAATGCTTTCCCTTAGCTGTTCCATCACAGTCTTCCACCCTGCCTATTCCCTACCCAAAGCTGTTGCAGAACATCTAGGCATAACACATTGTAGTTTCAGGCTATGTTCACACTGCGTATGTTTCCGGCCGTAGTGCGAACCGCGAATATACGCACGTAGTTTTGAGGTTGATGCGTTCGCTTGAAAGTATACGATATACACCCGCACAATGCACACTACGTATGAGCTTATGGCCGGATCGTATACGGTGCCGTGAAAAATAAACAAGACCATTGTTTGAGGACGGAAATGTTGAAACTCATGGCCGTGGATTTCTATGCGCTCCCATACGAAGTACTTATTTCAGCCAAATTGAACTTGATTTTTCGATCCAAAAGGTTCTGTGTGGTTTACGGGGCTGGGCGAAGATTTCCAAGTAAATGACCTGCCTCAGATCGCTTTGAAACAAGCTAGGGAAGCATAACTGTACTACGGGCGTATGTTCGCGGTTTGTACGCATCCGGCCGCATGTCTACTTTTCCCACGCCCGTAGTTTCAGCCGCACATGTACGGCGGCGTATGAAATGCGGCCGGACTCATACGCAGTGTGAACATAGCCTCATTGTGTTACTGAATTATTTGCAGTACTTTATCATTTCATTGTGGTCACCCTCCCCTCCCAAATAGCTAAATAACCTGAGAGCAGTCACTTAAAAACCCAAAAGAGTCAGAACGGAGGGAGCAAAAACAGGACAAAATCAGAGCAAAAACTGAACCGTAAAATTAGCTTAGGTTAGAAACACAGATGGATGCACGGCACATATTCAGAGACAAAACCAAAGTCAGGGAAACAAGCAGAGATCGGATACACAGATAGTTAGAACAACAGAACACTAGTCATGCTGGGAAAGTCACAAACTTGACAAAGCGAGCCACGCGAAACGTGCGTAGGGTGAGTGGGTGAGTGGGACCTGTTGCAATGCATGTTTCCTCCTAGATTTTACACTACTTTATTTTTTGGTGACTTCACCAGTGTATTTTCCTTATTGAGCAACTGTAGTTTTAAATAGGACTTTGTCTGTTTACAAACCTATTTTTTGTTGCTATCTACCCATATGTACAATATTTATTTTTCAGTGGAGGTTGCCTGCATTGCCACGGTTATTATAATCTTCATCAATTGTTATGCAAGTGCAATATATGATTCCATAAAATATACTTTTATGCAGTGGCGGTCTTTGGCACCAAGCACCCCAAGCGGTCGCTTGGGGCCCCCAACATCCAGGGGGGCCCCCACGCCCCGCTCTTGTGCTCAAGACCGCTGGACAGGGCCGCTGCCCTGCTCGCTGCTGCCATCTGAACTGTAACTATGAGCACTCGTAATGAGCGCTCATAGTTACATGCAGCAGCACTGACAGAGCGGGAGACATTGGCCCCCTTCCTGTCAGTCACTCTTGTGTCCGCAGGAAGGGTTTTCCCTGCGGTCACAAGTGGCAGCTTTGTCCATGTGGTGCCGGCGCTCCAGTGACATCACTGGAGCATCAGCGCCAGGACAAGGGGAGTGCAGCCTCTTGTGATCGCAGGGAAAACCCTTCCTGCGGCCACAAGAGTGAAGAGAAGAGGAGACGCCTGGACCCAGGTGAGTATAAGTGTTTGTTTTATTGTGTTATATACTATATGGAAGGGGGAGCACACGGGGTCTGTTAAACTGGGGGAGCGCACATTGGGGGTCTATATAAATGGAGAGAGCACACAGGGGGGCTATATAACAGGGGGAGCACACAGGGGGGCTATAGACTACTGGGGCTTCACAGGGGTCTATATACTACTTGGGGCAGCAGAATGGGGTCTATATACAACTCGGAGAGCACACATGAGGTCTATGTCCAAGTGGGGGAGCACACAGGGGGGCTATATACAACTCGGAGAGCACACATGAGGTCTATGTCCAAGTGGGGGAGCACACAGGGGTCTGTATACTACTGGGGCAGCACACAAGGGGTCTATATAATACTGGTGGGGCACACAGGGGGTCTATATACTACTGGGGGAACCACACAGGAGGTTTATATACTACTGGAGGAGCACACAGGGGTCTATATCCAAGTGGGAGAGCACACAGGAGGTCTATATCCAAGTGTGGGAGCACACAGGGGGGCTAAATACCCCTGAGGGAGCAAACAGGGGGCCTATATACTTGTGGGGCAGCACACAGGGGGTCTATATACAACTGGGGCAGCACACAGGAGGTCTATATACTTCTGGGGGAGCACACGGGGGGCTATATATAACTGGGGGAACACACAGGGGTCTATATACTACTGGGGGAAGTAAACAAGGGGTATATACTATTGGGGGCAGCACACAAGGAGTATATATTACTGGCGGTAGCGCACAAGGGGTATATACTACTGGAGGCAACACACAGTGGTCTATTGTTTTGGAACACGTGTCGAGGGGGGGGGCCCCAGACATAACTTCGCTTGGGGCCCCAGAAATGCCAAGACCGCCCCTGCTTTTATGTCCCCTCACTAATCTATGTATTTGGTTCAGTTTCATTTTCCCTGTTTTTTTATTTTCATTTTCTCATTCATTATCTATTGTTGTGTATTTTAAATGTAATCATTTGAATAAAGAATTTAATTATATTTTTCTATGATTGTCCTGCACTTCGTATGATCCCTGTGGATCTTTGTTTTGATTTATATTCTTTTGTACGTTCTGGACTATATTATTTGGGCATTTATGTTTAGGGAAAGTCACAAACTATCACAGCAGCTAGGTAAAGAACAGCGGCCCCTCAGACTTTGTTCGCATCTTTAGTGGCAGTCCAGTGGATCCATGACTCCAGTTGTTATAGTAGGCTTCAACCAAGGATCCTGTCAAGGTGCCAGACATCTATAAAATCTCAGGAATGGTCACCCAGCAGAACCAGATTGCACAGAAGTCGCAACAGATGCAGCAGTTGTCCGCCATGTTTATCTCTCACTTTTCAACTCTATCCTGTGGATAGGGGAAAAGTCAATTATTCCTGGAAAGCCTCTTTAACCCTTAGAGGACCAGGCCAATTTCAATTTTTGCATTTTTGTTTTTTCCTCCTTGTGCTTAAAAGGCCATAGCACTTGCATTTTTTCACCTAGAAACCCACCTGAGCCCTTATTTTTTGCGCCACTAACTGTACTTTACAATGACAGGCTGAATTTTTTCATAAAATACACTGTGAAATCAGAAAAAAAATTCAATGTGTGCTGAAATTGAAAAAAAAATAATTTCTTTTATTTGTTGGGTATTTTTTCTATGCCATTCGCCCTGGGGTAAAACATGACATGTTATATATGTTCCTCAAGTCGTTACGATTACAATGATATGTAACATGTATAACTTTTATATTATGTGATGGCTTGTTAACCATCGTTAACAAATATATGTTGTTCCTTAAAATTGCTCCATTCCCATGCTTATAACACTTTTGTCCTTTGGTCTATGGGGCTATGTGAGGTGTCATTTTTTGCACCATGATCTGTTCTATCGGTACCTTGACTGCGCATATGCAACTTTTTGATCGCTTTTTATTAAATTTTTTCAGGATTTGATGCGACCAAAAATGCGCAATTTTGCACTTGGGATTTTTTGGTGCTTACGCCGTTTACCGTATGAGATCAGGAATGTGATTAATTAATATTTCGGGCGATTACGCACGCAGCGATACCAAACATGTTTATTTATTTATTTTTATTTATAACATGGGAAATGGGGGTGATTCACACTTTTATTAGGGGAGGGGGCTTTTTACTAATAATAACACTTTTTTTTTTTACTTTTACACTTATACTAGAAGCCCCCATGGGGGACTTCTAGTATAAGTACACTGATCTCCCATACAGATTTAGGCTGCGTTCACACTACGTATATTACAGTCAGTATATGTATATTTCAGTCAGTATTGCAACCAAAACCAGGAGTGGATTAAAAACACAGAAATGATCTGTTCACACAATGTTGTAATTGAGTGGATGACTGCCATTTAATGGCAAATATTTGCTGTTATTTTAGAACAACGGCTGTTATATTGAAATAATGGCAGTTATTTACTGTTATATGGCGCCCATCCACTCAATTTCAACATTGTGTGAACAGATCCTTTCTGTGTTTTTAATCCACTCCTGGTTTTGGTTGCAATACTGACTGAAATATACTGACTGAAATATACGTAGTGTGAACGCAGCCCTATGTTGTATAGATATGCAGCATAGATCAATGAAATAGGCACTCGATTGCTACCGGCTGCTGCAGCCGGAAGCAACTGAATGCCAAGCCGGGATCAGCGTCATTTTGGCGGAGACCCCGGCAGGTAACAGACACGGAGATCGCTCCTCTGGGACAACGTCCCGGGGGGGGGGCGATCTCCGCCACTAGACCCCAGGGAACAGCTGCATCAGGTAATCGGATGCAGCTGTCATCTTTGACAGCTGCATCCGTTTATCTAATTAGCGGGTGTGGCGATCGGACCGTGCCCGCTAATAGAGGCGGTCCTGGGCTACATGCGGCACCCGGGACCGCGGCGGCTCAGAGCACGGCTGCCGCGCGGCCCCACTCTGAACACATGCGGGCGGCCCTGGACGTACAGGTACGTCCAGGGTCGCCTAAGGGCTAAGTATACTGTGTTAATATGCATAGGAAATTGTCTTATCTATGTGGATAAGGATCCTTTTAAATGGCAAGATATTTTAAGGGGGGCCCAATCAAAAGTTTGCTATGGGGCCCAGCCATTACAAATTATCTTAAAATCGCCTGTACTATTGATTTCTGCAGAAAAAAATGTTAACGATAGTGACAATTTTGTTTAGTGCTGTTCTGTAGAGTGTAGCGTGCAGAAACGGTGAGGGAGAAAGTTCTCAGAGACATCTGACTAGGTGAAAATAGACCTAGGGGGACATTTATTAAGTCAGGCGTTTTTTTACGCCAGGTGTAAAAATGTCCCCGCAGCTCCGGAGCTCAGGGGATTTATGTAGAGCCCTTTACATAAATCCCGATTTCACAGAGCCTCTCCATGCGAAGAGCTGGCATCGGTTTTAGTATCATTTTTCTTTGCGCCCCCATCCCGACCCCTTTACACCCCCTCTCCACTGACGAAGGTGGCGTAAAATGGCCAGATGCAAATATTTTATTCGCAAAACGGCTGCTTGTGAAAAAATTAAGTCGCATCTGGCTGTTTTATGCCAACAAACTTTTATGCTTTACAGAAGTAAAGATAGAGAAGAGAACAACGAGCCGTGTGTTTACACTTAAATCCATAAACATACAATGAATATTATGTCCACCACCTACTTCCTCAGGTAAACTGAGGAACCCATAAAGAAGCAGCTCATTAATAATCTAGGGATGCCAGCACGCTAGCCCAGATTTTAGTTGTACGAAAGTGGGGGTATGGCTAGCACCAGCCACCCAGGGTGCAAGCCCTTGATTTTTTTTTATTTTTTTTTTAGCCCAGCCTCCCCAATTTCTAGATGACTGCCTCTCTTCACTGCATCACTTCAGGCCACCAGCCTGTGAGCTGCTGGGATGCGATCCCGAAACTAGCATCCGCAACAATGTGACATCATCCCCTGCCTGGGGATCCTGTCTCTGTGGCCCACAGACTAGATGTCAGAAAAGAGACATAGAAACTCTGTTCATCAGGAATACTTGGCAAACTAAGACACATTTAATATGTATCATTTGGGAATTGGATCACCATAGAAGCATTACATGAGAGTGGGGTCACAGTTGGGACTGATATTAGTACATTAGTGCATTATTACTGTGGAGGAGCTAGGGGTGTTGTGGTACTGCAGCGGCACTTGTTACAGGGCCTAAGTGGTAGTTAGCTCTCCCTAGGTTCCAACAAACACTACAAGACTAGTTCCTTCCTACAGTGTGTTGGTGCAGGACACAATCTCGGAGAGTTTAGAAGTAACTTCAAAACAATACAATTTACTTGCAAAGTTCTTTGAAATACAGGATACAGTCACAGTTTCAGAAAACAAGTCCTTGTTCACTCTGTACCCACTCTGTACTCTGTACCCACAATCTGACCCACCCCCCCAAACCGCTTGTACCTTCAGATAGCTGCTTTTAATCCAAGATCTGTACTGGGGTCCGTTCGGCAGGGGATGCAGTTATTGTCATAGAAACAACTTTTAATCCAGCAGCACTGTGTCTAACGGCCGGGGCTTACATTTGTATATACATTAGGCTGGCACACCCTCTCTGTCCTTCCTCCCTGTCCTCCTCATCATTAGGAAAGCTCCAGGCAGATTTCTTCCTATTCGTCAGTTGTGTGAGCCCGGCACACGGACTGGATCGTTAATACACCTGTCCAAAGCTCAAAAAGCAGTAAATGTTCCTGGATCATTCCTAAAGATGAGGAGAGTGGGGAGAAAGGACAGAGAGGGTGTGCCAGCCTAATGCATATACAAATGTAAGCCCCGGCCGTTAGACACATCGCTTCAGGATTAAAAGTTGTTTTTATGACAATAACTGCATCCCCTGCCAAACGGACCCCAGGACAGATCTTGGATTAAAAGCAGCTATCCGAAGGTACAAGTGATTTGTGGGGGGCATATTGTGGGTACAGAGTCGCTTTAAGAAGGTGTTTTAGCTTGGTAATAGATCTGTCAGTAGTTCAACAGAGAGACAACACTTCTGGCAGATGGACTGAGACTTGAGAATTCTTTAGCTTTGAAATAGACAGGGACTTGAGCTTTTACTTTGATCAATTAGAAGAAAGTTTAGGGAGTGGTGACAGGGTTGACTACCTAGAGGGGCACTGTTTAAAGTGTAAAGAAGGCTACTGGAAAGGGTCAAAACAACTTTGACTTGGCTGCAATGACTTTAACCCCTTAAGGACTGGGCTAATTTTCGTTTTTGCATTTTCGTTTTTTCCTCCTTTTGTATATATATTTTATATTATTATTTCATATATTTTGTCTGCTTTGACAGCTGCATTTGAATAGTTAATTAGCCGGCGGCCAATATGCAGGGTCCCTGGCTACACATAGCAACCGGGGACCGCGGGCTGCAGAGAGGGCCGTATACCTGTCATTTGTCGTTAAGGGGTTAAGACTTCAGTACTCACGGTTGAGCATTCATCCATGCTGTGTGAGTATGCAGAGCGGTACATCAAGGACTACATGGTACCAGGAGGTTCAATGGTAGAAGCTGACCTTCGATGTTAGGCAACAGGACTCGCAGAGGGGTGGGATGCAACTACATCAACCTCTGACTTGACTAGGAACACTACAGAACGCAGTACTTGACTAAGGACTTGACAAATTAGCCCCTCAGCGTGGACATGTTTGGTGGTAGTTGCACTTCTGGTGGTTTAGCAATCCATGCTAAGCAGACACATGAACTGGAACAGATAATACTGCAGCACAGGCACTGACATTGGCAAGCAGCCAGACAGAGGATGCTCTGGCTCTAGATACAGATGGTGCAGCATACACAGGAACAACTGGACTAAAAGACTATATAGTACTTAACTAAGCAATGGTTGGCATCGGTTGCATCACAACTGCTCGGTGGATGCAGTTTTTGACTCTGAATCGGAGGGGTTGTGAAGGCGACTTTTTTTCCAGAGGGTACACGGAACACCAGTGTGAACAGGCATATCACAGAGCATGTGGTTTGAACAGAAAGACCTGATTAATAATTCTAGTAACAGAACCAAAAATAACAATTCAATTCCTCTCCATCTCCCACGTTCGTCACCTCATATAGCCGCCAGTTTACAAAAATAAAATCTATCAATAATAAATATATACCTGTTCTCAGACAAGATGCCGTTCTTGATAGAATTGTGGGTGGTGGGATCAGGGTGGTTTCACAGCGAGATCATACTCTGGGCTCCACAACACAAGTGCACAAATGAATGTGAGGGGGCTTGGCTACGACATAAAGGATGCTGTAAATGTGGACACAACAAATGCATCACCTGTAAACATCTCAGAACAGATTCTAAGTTCCATTCCACTGTAACTGACAATGAATATGATTTAAATTCGTATATCAATTGCCATACCTCCGATGTGGTCTATTTGGCCACATGTGAAACATGCCAGATACAGTACGTGGGCTGTACAACACGCCCCCTCAAGGAACGTATCAGAAGACATATATCAGATGTATATAATTCGGCTGTTAATGTTTCCATGCTGACACGACACTTTCGGAACATCCATACAGGGTCAACAGAATCCTTGCGATTCACAGGTATTGAAAGAGTTACTCGTCCGGAGAGAGGAGGTGATCATAGGCGAAGGCCCATGGTTAGCAATATAACATAATATGGTTAGCAATATTACATTGTTGTGTATTATGATTTAGTAATTCAGTATAGCCTAGAAGTCATCATGTACGAGTTATATTTGAATGAATTAACAATGTATACGAACATCTCTGTTCCAATTAATGCATGTATTTTCTGGGTTTTAAATGCCGGGTTCCGGGTTTTATGTGTCGCCCCATGTGGGGGAGTTAGACACCATGTGACCTGATGGGTGAAACTTTTTGAATGAATTTTGTATTTGTCTTGTACACCACGTATAAGGGCTAATGCCCGAAACATGTCAGTCTTTGGACTATGAAGTGTTGGTTTTAACCTCAAAAAAGCATTGCAAGGACATGGATTTTGGAGCTGGACACTCTTCTTTTCGTGGATCCTGAATGGCTGTCTGCCTAAACAGCAGTCCTGTGCCCCATCCATAGTCCTGTGGGAGAGCGGTGAGCGGCGTGCTTGTGTTTATGTAGATAAGAGACTCACCTTCATCCTGGGTGCCATGTGCAGTATGCAACAGAGACATGCCAGCAGCTTAGATTTGGGAACAAACCATTAGGCTGTGTTCACACACATTGCAGTTTCATTGCAGTAACCTTGTAGTGCTACAGTCATGGCCAAAAGTTTTGAGAATGATGCAAATATAAATTTTTACAAAGCCTACTGCTTCAGTTTTTAAAATGGCAATTTGCATATACTCCAGAATGTTATAAAGAGTGATCTTAAAGAGCTTAACAGCAATTACTTGCAAAGTCAATATTTGCCTAGAAAATGAACTTTATCCCCAAAACACATTTCAACATCATTGCAGCCCTGCCTTAAAAGGACCAGCTAACATCGATTCAGTGATTGCTCCATTAACACAGGTGTGGGTGTTGATGAGGACAGGGCTGGAGCTCAATCTGTCATGATTAAGAATGACACCACTGGACACTTTAAAAGGAGGATGGGGCTTGGCATCATTGTTTCTCTTCTGTTTACCATGGTTATCTCTAAAGAAACACGTGCAGTTATCATTGCTCTGCACAAAAATTGCTTAACAGAGAAGAGTATCTCAGCTAGAAAGATTGCACCTCAGTCAACAATCTATCGTATCATCAAGAACTTCAAGGAGAGAGGTTCCATTATTGCCAAAAAGGCTCCAGGGCGCCCAAGAAAGACCAGCAAGCGCCAGGATCGTCTCTTAAAAGTGTTTCAGCTGCGGGATCGGGCTACCAGCAGTGCAGAGCTTGCTCAGGAATGGCAGCAGGCAGGTGTGAGTGCATTTGCACGCACTGTGAGGCGGAGCAAGGCCTGGTCTCAAGGAGGGAAGCAATGAAGCCACTTCTCTCCAGAAAAAACATCATGGACAGACGGATATTCTGCAAAAGGTACAGGGAGTGAACTGCTAAGGACTGGGGTAAAGTCATTTTCTCTGATGAATCCCCTTTCCGATCGTTTGGGACATCTGGAAAACAGCTTATTCGAAGAAGACGAGGTGAGCGCTACCACCAGTCTTGTCTCGTGCCAACTGTAAAGCATCCTGAAGCCATTCATGTGTGGGGTTGCTCAGGGCCGTATCTGGGGGGGGCAAAGGGGGCAGCTGCCCCGGGCGCCGAAACCAGGGGGGCGCCATCACAGGGAGCAGAGAGAGGATGGCAGTGGATGAGGCAGCCTGGAAGCCTCCTGCCCTCTGTCAGTGTGAGGAGGCAGGGAACGATTTTTACTTTATCAAAATAGGTATTTCCCATACTGTACTGTCTCCTGGCTGCTGTTTAGCTATAATTTGCGCAAAATCACTGCATTTTTACCGCAATTTTGTGCAAATCAGGGCTAAACAGCAGCAAGGAAACAGTACCGCCAAGTTACTGTGTAGATGGTGAAGGACCTTGACATGTGACTATGATGTCACTGCAGGTCCTGTATGTACACTATGGAGAAGGAAGAAAGATGATACAGGTGTGTGGGAAGGGAAGATAAATGTGAACAGCGCTCCAATGTGTTGGGTCTGCAAGACTTAGGTGAGAGCAGGGGAGTAATGGGAAGACTCTCACCTGGCGTGGTTGTGCAAATGCAAGGCACAACTCTCAATGCTCACATGTGTGTGGACCACAGCCACTCCCAGAAACCAAACCGGTATAACATGAAACATAAATACTCCACTCCAACCACTTGGTAAGTTCGGGCGCTGGTCCAAGATAGGCCAAAAATAAATGATGAAGATAAAAAACTATTTACTAAAACACAACGCATTTCGAGGTCGTGCTGACTTCTTTCTTAAGTGTATAACAAAAGAATGTTTTTCAAGATCTATAAAAAGGGTGGTTTGCACATGCCCAGTAGCAGCCAGAATACAGGTGATGTCTAATTACATACATAGCACCTCCCAGCAGGGAGTAGATCAAGTTGCAAGTAAACCTGTTTTCACTTAGTACCTAAAACACTTCTACAAAAAGGAAATAAAAAGCAAGCAAACCAAAAGAGATAAATACAAATATAAGAAAAATATATATAAGAAAAAAGTTATTTAAAAAATTTTTATATATAGAAAATTTAACATATATGAAAATTAGAAATAATAATAATAAAAGCCTATCTTGTATTCTCAATGGTTTCACTTAATTCCTGCGGTGTAAGGGTAGCTAATTTAAAAATCCAAAAGGATTCCCGATTTATCAGTTGTCTTTATCTGTTCGGGTAATTTTCTGGGATTTGTTCTAATATAATAAGGGTTAAGTCAGTGGGATTATTCTGGTGATAATTTGAAAAGTGTTTGGATATACTATGAAGAAGGAAAGCTTTTTTTATATTAGACCTATGTTTATTCATCTGTGACCGCACTGTCTGAACATTGCGGCCCACGTACTGCAGTCCACAACTACATTCTACAGATACAACTACAGATTTTAATATTGGATCATCACGTAGGATAGACCAATTTTTTTGTAGATAATTTTTAATTACAGACACTCCACAGTTGTACTCAGTACAACTGTGGAGTGTCTGTAATTAAAAATTATCTACAAAAAAATTGGTCTATCCTACGTGATGATCCAATATTAAAATCTGTGATTCCTAAGAGACCCAATATTATTTTCCGCAGAACAAAAATTATGCGGGGTCATGTTGCCCCTAGTAGACTTAGAAGGGTTCAGAATAGGAATCCTGAACAAATACAAAATATATGAAAAGAGGTGGGATCCACAAGATGCGGGCATAATCGATGCCAGTGTTGTGAATGGATGCCCCCGACTTCAGTTACTACATTTAAATCTAATACCACAGGGGAATTATATTTTATTCGTAGCAAACTCAATTGTGCAACACAGTTCGTTATATATCTATTGGAATGTAGTTGTGGACTGCAGTATGTTGGCCGCACTGTTCAGACAGTGCGTTCACGGATGAATAAACATAGGTCTAATATAAAAAAAGCTTTCCTTCTTCATAGTATATCCAAACACTTTTCAAATTATCACCAGAATAATCCCACTGACTTAACCCTTATTATATTAGAACAAATCCCAGAAAATTACCCGAACAGATATAGACAACTGATAAATCGGGAATCCTTTTGGATTTTTAAATTAGCTACCCTTACACCGCAGGGATTAAATGAAACCATTGAGAATACAAGATAGGCTGTTATTATTATTATTATTTCTAATTTGATATATATGTTAAATTTTCTATATATAAAAAAAAATTATAACTTTTTTCTTATATATATTTTTCTTATATTTGTATTTATCTCTTTTGGTTTGCTTGCTTTTTATTTCCTTTTTGTAGAAGTGTTTTATGTACTAAGTGAAAACAGGTTTACTTGCAACTTGATCTACTCCCTGTTGGGAGGTACTATGTATGTAATTAGACATCACCTGTATTCTGGCTGCTACTGGGCATGTGCAAACCACCCTTTTTATAGATCTTGAAAAACATTCTTTTGTTATACACTTGAGAAAGAAGTCAGCACGACTTCGAAACGCGTTGTGTTTTAGTAAATAGTTTTTTATCTTCATCATTTATTTTTGGCCTATCTTGGACCAGCGCCCGAACTTACCCAGTGGTTGGAGTGGAGGATTTATGTTTCATGGGAAGGCAAGGACAATCAGGCGTGCACAGTCTGGGCAGGGGAGGGGGACAGGGGGGTACAGGGTGATGCTTGTCTGGGATGGGGGGAGACACATAAGAGAGTTGGGGTCCAGTGTTTATTTAGGGGTCTGATCTGGTTGTACATTATTCTATACTTAACCCCTTAATTACTGTCCTCTCCAAATATATATCACATTTATATAAACCTTACCTACTATCCAACTGTTGCAGAACTACAACTCCCATCATGTCTGGACAGCCAAAGTTTTAGCTTTGTCCATGTATGATGGGAGTTGTAGTTTTGCAACAGCTGGAGAGCCGAGGTTCCCTACGCCAATCTATAAAGCACCTGTATCTGTATATACAGTGACCATGATACAAGAGTCATTTTTCTAAATTATTTCTATTTAGAATTTGGTGATGGAATGCCTGAGACGGCACCATAGAATCACATTACACTGGGTGTCACACCGGAGATAGATCAGGAAGCTTAGCCTCCTAATTCACAGGTACAGACAGCAGGGAGCGGAGACAACGTCCCCTCCTAAGATACAGACAGCAGGGAGCGGAGACAACAGCGCCTCCTCAGGTACAGACAGCAGGGATCGGAGAGAATGGTGCCTCCGTTAAGGTACTTAGGGACCAAACTTAGGGACGCACTTCTTGCGCGCTTCTTCGCAAGCTCGAACCAGCTGTTACCTATCTCCTTTAGGTGTTTGGCGTGTGCAGCGTGTGATGCCCGAATCCTGATATGTCCTGTACTATTTTATCGATCCACATGCAATAAAGAAGATCACGTTTATAGGGTGAGTGCCTTCTCCGATTCCCTTTTATTCTTTTGGATCTTGGACTTGCTTATTTATTAAGGAGTTAGTGAGCACCAACCAGTGATCGTTAGAAGTGTATGTGTCAAACCGGCTGCTAATGGGAAGCACGGTGACTGATGAACTCCTCCAGCAGTAGTGCCGGTAATCTTTGTCTACTACGTATACAACAGTATACTTGCCACTTACATATAACCCAACAAAAAAATTTAGTGAGGAATTACAGAAGATCATCTCTTATGGTTTGAGTCAAGGTATTTTCAGCAAGAGGGAATCAGAATATTTGATGGTGAAACAACCAGTTATTCCCATTTTGTATACTCTCCCAAAAACACAAAAAGGCATTAACCCACCTTCAATGCGTCCAATCGTCTTCAGTACTGGCTCATTACTGGAGCGATTGTCCGAATGGTTGGATTGCCTGTTGCAACCAATGGTTAAACGAGTCCCGGGATATCTACAAGACTCTAGAGATGTCTTGACCTCCCTAAGTGACGTCACGTGGCAGCCAGAGTGGCACTGGCTTACATGTGATGTCACCTCGTTATACACTAGCATTCCTTGGCAGGTAGCTTTACAAGCACTCCAGTTTCATTTGGAAAAATATGGTAATTACACAAAAGAGTTAAATGAGTTTATTATGAAAATTACATCTTTTTTACTCCAAATGTTTTCATGTTTAATCGAAAAAAATTTTTACAAAAAAGTGGAGTTTCCATGGGAGCTAGACACTCCCCTTCATTAGCAAATTTGACCATGTCTTTCTGGGAAGAACATTTTGTTTTTTCTGACACCTTTCATGTCATCATCATTTGGAACAGAGATGTTTCTCCCGTACCATTGTTTGTGGAGTATTTGAGATCTAATAATTATAATTTAAAATTCACTTATAATTTACAGAAAGAAAAGATCGAATTTCTAGACTTGCAATTGCAGGGTATACCTTCCTGCAACATACAATTTTCCACATATCGTAAACCCATTTCGGGTAATACTCTATTACGGGCAGATAGTAATTACTCGATACATACAATCCGTGCGATTCCTGTTGGGGACTTACTCGGCTCAGGAGGAACTGTACGGATAATGAAGTTTTTCTCAAAGAAGACAAAGAAGAACAGAGACTTTGCCAATCATCACTTTAATAGAGGTAAACATATCGTATCTAGGAAAAATCGTGACAACCTTGTTAAACCCAAACAGAATACATCCAGTCCTAAAAAAAACTATTTCCAAGCCAGTACTATCCATGGTATACACCTCTATATTTAATCAAATTAAATATATAATAAAAAATCACATTCATATTCTAACTGAAGATGCCAAAGTGGGGAAATACTGGCACAGGGTTGTGCTATTGTCCCTAAAAAGGCCAAGACTTTGGGGGATTTACTCTCCCCAAGTCTCATTGTTACTGAAAAAAGGACTCCCACTTGGTTACAAAAACATGGCTTCTTTCAATGTGGAGGTTATCCCTGTCGAACATGCACATATGTTAAAACATGTATTAAAAAACATTAATAAACAATTTACTATTAAACAGAGGATGGATTGTAATTCCACGAATATGGCATTGAAAAAAATCACCCCAAAAGTTAGGGGAGGAGACACAGAAAAATTTCTTAGAAACCGAGAGGCAATTCATGCTGGGTACCAGAGCACTCGAGGGTTTGAAAGTATGACGTGAATTAATGTATCATTACTAACGAATAATGTAATTTTCAATAAAAATTAAATTCATTTTTCCACATGACCACCATGGTTGCGCAATAATTTGTGCACATGTATTTTTATTTCAGCACTATGAGGACAAATACATTAGGGTAGTTATTTAGCAAGTGGTTTCATTTAGAGGTAGCTGGGGCAGTATTCACATGGCCCGATTATCAGGGCTGTATTAACAGCTGCTGCTGCCCTAGGCACTAAACCTGAAGACGCCCCATCTTAACGCACCTATTGGCGATACCAGACCTGACCAATACCACCGTACCCCACACACACACACACACACACCCCTGGAAAAGACGACAGATTTACTGGCAAGTCTGAATGGGAGGAGGGAAACTAAAAAAATAAAAACAAACAAAAAGAAATTTCTGTCCCCCATGCTCCCTTGTGCTGCCCTAGGCACCGGACCACGGGTGCCTAGTGGTAAATACAGCCCTGCCGGTTATGATCTATGGGTTAGTATTTTGGAATATATAATTTATAATAACATTACAAAAATATAGTCCAACTTATTGATTGGTGTGTCAATATAGGTATATAAGTTATAGAAATGTAAATTATTACTATTCGTTTATGAAATTTCTATATTGATGCAACTTACATTGCTATCTATTCACTTTTTATTGATTATTTGTCCTAACATAAATTATAAATTCATGCACATTATTATAATATGAATTCATTTAATTGTTTAATTATATTCATTGATATTTATGTTTGTATCCTAGTGCTGTATATATATATGTACTTTCATTTAGCAACCGCAACCTTTGTCTATGTAATCACAGCATGTGTTACTAGTTCTTTTAATTGGATCTCTTCTTTCATTTGTATGTACACCTGTATGGTAATGATTTAAGGGTGGTGGAAGTGGGGAAACACTAGGTGAACAAGAGTGCGCATGTGCTCGAAAGCGTCTAATCTGTGGAGTCACTGCACGTTGGTGTTTTGATGTTTTATTGCTCAAGACTGAAAAAACAAACGTCTTTGTGAAGTGCTGGACTGTCGAATCTATTCTTCAGTGTTGTGCATCTACGCATCGAGCCATATGTGAGTCCGGGCAACAGAGAGTTTGGGATCGGTGGGCTGACACTATCCACTACATGTTCACACAGTAAATATGACATTATTTATCCCATATTGTGAACACCACACTAGTGCTGCCGGGAAAGATAAGCGAATCGCTAATCTAAACTTCATTAAAAAAAAAAAAATATATATATATATATATATACCAGCAGTGAAAGGACGACTGGGCCCCCCTGTGCTTACTGCGCACACAAGGGGGGGGGGGGAGCGCAAAATTGAATCTTTGTCCCGGGTGCAGGAGAGCCTAGCTACACTTCTGGGGTTGCTTCTCAGCCAAGGGAATAGGCTCTCTCAAGTCTTGCCTAAAAACAATAACTAATAACTAAATGGCTCAGGGAACAAAACATAGAGATTTTGGGTCCATGGCCTGGAAACTCCCCAGATCTTAATCCCATTGAGAACTTGTGGTCAATCATCAAGAGACGGGTGGACAAACAAAAAACAACAAATTCGGACAAAATGCAAGCATTGATTGTGCAAGAATGGACTGCTATCAGTCAGGATTTGGTCCAGAAGTTGATTGAGAACTTGCCAGGGAGAATTGCAGAGGTCCTGAAGAAGAAGGGTCAACACTGCAAATACTGACTTGTTGCATTAACTCATTCTAACTGTCAATATAAGCTTTTGTTACTCATAATATGGTTGCAATTATATTTCTGTATGTGATAAAAACATCTGACAAACACACATAAAAAACAGAGGGCAGCAGATAATGTAAAAATATAATATTTGTGTCATTCTCAAAACTTTTGGCTGTATAAAGCAAAGAAGCCAAACTACCCTTTAATAACTGTGCAAACTATATATATATATAATATATATATATATATATATATATATATATATATAGACTGAGCTCTGGTCAATACGTATTTACTTTTTTATATATACTGTAATAAATATGTAGCAGCAGAGGAATATTGAATTGTGTTACTCAAAAGTTAAATGTCATGAAAAATGTTAAGAAGGTCAAAATAAGTATAAATCCTGTCATACAAATGACACACACACACACACACACACACACACATATATATATATATATATATATATATATATATATATATATATATATACTTATGTGGGGGAAGGGAATGTCACGCATCTCGTGAAAGCATTCCAGATAAGGATGTGAGTACATACTTCTACTTCCTCTGTGTTGTGTTCTGTCAGTCAACAGTTGTCCATGAGCACAAAACCTACCTGCTTGAAAAATGATCAAGATGATGCAAAAGAATTTATAAGATGTAAAAAATGTAGAACAAATTGACTTTATAATTAATAATTGTAGAATTCATAAATTCCTAAAGTACACTTTTAACTTCAGCACGGCAGAATAGCCCAGTATTTTTGTCATAGTTTTCATCATTGTCAACACTTGACTCTACTCAAAGAGCCCCCACCAAACAAAACTTTTGACACGTTGCTATAAATGATTCCTATGCTATGACTTTTTTTAAGGAATTGTTCATAATTACAAAAAATATTATATATAGCAATATATATATATATATATATAGTAATATATAGCATTACTCTTGTTCATTGGTTTTGTCTGGCATCACGCCAGCAATACCAGCAGCAGCCAGGGGCGTAACTAGAAATGGCTGGGCCCCATAGCAAACTTTTGATTGGGCCCCCCCCCCCCCCCCCCCCGACTGACCACTAAACGGTCAAGTGAAGTCATAACTACATAACTGCTAGCTCTGGTCAGGAGTGCTTGCAGTTGAAGGGACATTTGAAAAACCCAAGAGACCAGCAGGGCCACCCGGTGCTGCAAATGATGACGGCTCAGGGGGCCCAGTGTATTGCAGGAGCAGGCCATGGGGCCCCCTGATGTGGCGGGCCCCATAGCAGCTGCTATGGCTTCTATAGTGGTAGTTACGCCCCTGGCAGCAGCCCATAGACGTCAATGCAGTTGTCAGCTGTTGAGTTAGGACGTCGTTTTGAGTTCCATGGCCTCCCTTCCCTGACTGTGCACGCCTGCGGGGGTGGTGGTCGCTGACTGGCACAGTGTGGACTTAGCGTAGGGACCCATGTGTATCAGATACCTGCACGCGGTACATGGGGCAGTGTGGCTTGATCAATTCACATACAGAATTCTTATGTTTTTTATGCAGCTGAGAGGTACTAGTATCAGCCATAGGTGTGAGGTGCAGCACTCTTTTTCTTCCCTGAACCGTATTTGGTTTCTCTCTTTTCTCCGTGTTTTGCACTCCTCCTGGTGAGACCCACATGACCGCAATTAGCAGGAGACACCTGAGTGCTCATGGTTTTAATCCCTCCTGTCTGTCCCATTCTATCTTTGATAGCTATGGTGAGTGCAATACCTTATCCAGACTTGTGCTGTTTGGAGGCAGCTTCCTCCGCCGGTGGTGCTGGCTGGGTTTTGGTGTGGCATTTTTGGGTCTGGTCCTGTGGCATGGGGGTTGCAGGGCCGTTCCATGGCCTCCCTTCCCTGACTGTGCACGCCTGCGGGGGTGGTGGTCGCTGACTGGCACAGTGTGGACTTAGTGTAGGGACCCATGTGTATCAGATATCTGCACGCGGTACATGGGGCAGTGTGGCTTGATCAATTCACATACAGAATTCTGATGTTTTTTATGCAGCCGAGAGGTACTAGTATCAGCCATAGGTGTGAGGTGCAGCACTCTTTTTATTCCCTGAACCGTACCAAATAATGGCCATTGTTTGTACGTTGTGTTAACATAGACAAGCTGTGAGAGACATAATCTATAAAAAATACAGAAAAATCACTCCTCCATACAAATCTTCCTTAGATCTTTAAAGTCTTGGGGCTGTTGCTGGAAAGAGTTTCAGAGCCCTGCGAGTCTTTTTATTGGGTTAGGTTCTGGAAACTGGCTAGACTTACAGAACTACTACTTAAAGGGGTTATCCAGCGCTATAAAAACATGGCCACTTTCCCCCTACTGTTGTCTCCAGTTTGGGTGGGGTTTTGAAACTCAATTCCATTGAAGTAAATGGAGCTTAATTGCAAACTGCACCTAAACTGGAGACAACAGTAGGGGGAAAAGTGGCCATGTTTTTTTAGCACTGGATAACCCCTTTAACTGCCCTCCCATGTCATTGTCATGCTGGAAGACCCAGCGACAGCCCATCCTCAATGCTTTTACTCAGGGAAGGAGGTTGTTTGCCATGATGTATGGTCCAATCAATCCTCCCTTCAATACAGTGCAGTTATCCTGTGGCCTTTGCAGAAAAGTACCCCACAAAGTATGATGTTTCCAACCCAATTCTTCACGGTTGGGACTGCGATTTTGGGGTTGTACTCATCCTTCTTCTTCCTCCAAACATGGCTAGTGGAGTTTATACCAAAAAGTTCTATTTTGATCTCATCTGACAACATGACCTTCCCCCCATGCATGTTCTGGATTGTCAAGATGGTCAATGGCAAATTTCAAATGGACCTGGACATGTGCTGGTGGGAGCGGGGGGATCTTACGTGTTTTTGCATGTAGGATTTTATTCTATGGTGGTGTAGTGTGTTACAAATGATAATCTTTGAGACTGTGGTCTTAGCTCTCTTCAAGTTATTGACCAGGTCTTCCCATATAGTTCTGGACTGATTCTTGACCTTGTTCAGAATCATTACGCCACAAGTCGAGATCTTGCACGGAGCCCCAGACAGAAGCTTGACAGTCA
Source organism: Dendropsophus ebraccatus (assembly GCF_027789765.1). Taxonomy (NCBI): domain Eukaryota; kingdom Metazoa; phylum Chordata; class Amphibia; order Anura; family Hylidae; genus Dendropsophus; species Dendropsophus ebraccatus. The sequence continues at coordinate 41,275,574 of NC_091467.1, read as the reverse complement.
TCTTGTGTTTCTTCCATTTTCTAATAATTTCACTTACAGTTGTTGCCTTCTCACCAATTCACTTTCCTATTCTCGCTCTCTCTCTTTCTCTCTCTCTGCATGTGTACCCAAATTCTCCCCCATCTCTCTCCACCCCCTCTCCATAGACTTGCCATGCTTGCCAATATTTATCAATTGAACAGAGAGGAGGGCATAGGGAAGATGCTTGATAACAGGAGAAGGAAGCATTTTTTCTGATAAGTTACATTACAAAGTTTCTTATATGCACTTCTTATGTTCATCTATGTAAAGTTTGCCAATTTACATGGAAGCAACATATAGCTTTATAGATGTGATTGTTCATCATAGTGGTGATGCAATACTGGGGAAATTCATGTGAATATTTACTTCAAATCAGTTTGTGAGTACTGTCAAATGCCTTGCACAACAGTTCCTAGTCCAAATAACTGCTGACAGTTATATATCATGGAACAGTTTTTGAAATGACAAATTGACCATTGTGATTCTAATGTTACATTTGTTGTGACAGATCTGTGTGAAGAAAATGATACACCTGACACTTGATGGAATGTTTATTTAATAGGCTAACATGTCACTACTGTGGTTCATTTTGTTTTATTTTATTTTTTAAATTATTATTGAGATACTTTATGTTTCTATATACAGTTTCAGGACCAAATCAAAGAAACCTGTATGACATAAAAATTTGTTAAATTTTTACTGGAAGAAAAATGACACTGTTATAAATATCAATGGTGTCATGGTGCACATTGGCACCAATGATAAAGTTAGAGGTAGGTGGCGGGTCCTTAAAAATGATTTCAGGGACTTAGGCAGGAAGCTTAAAACTAGGACCTCCAAGGTGATATTTTCCGAAATATTACCTGTACCACGAGCCACACCTGAGAGACAGCGGGAGATTAGGGAGGTAAATAAGTGGCTCAAGAGCTGGTGTAGGATAGAGGGGTTTGGGTTCATGGAGAACTGGGCCGACTTCTCGGTCGGTTACAGGCTCTACGGTAGGGACGGGCTGCATCTCAATGGGGAGGGTGCAGCCGTGCTGGGGGAGAAGATGGCTAAGAGGTTGGAGGAGTGTTTAAACTAGGGACCGGGGGGGAGGGCAACTACAATATAGTAAGTAAAGACAGAGTAGATGGAGAGCTGGGCCTAGATTATGGAACTGGGGGTGGAGCGGCGGGAGGGGTTAGAATAGTCACTAGTGATAAAAGGAAAGGGAATATGGACAAATATATTAAATGTATGTATACTAATGCTCGAAGCCTCACTAATAAAGCTGAGGAATTAGAACTCATAATGGTTGAAGAGAAATATGATATAGTGGGGATAAGCGAGACATGGCTGGACGAACGAGACCTATGACTGGGCCGTTAATATCCAGGGTTATAGTCTATTCAGAAATGACCGTAAAAATAAGAAAGGGGGAGGGGTCTGTCTATATGTTAAATCATGCCGTAAGCCTATTCTGCGGGAGGATATATGTGATGATAATAAGGAGTCTCTTTGGGTAGAAATAAGGGGAGGGACAAAGAATAATAAAATTCTTATAGGAGTGAGTTATAAACCTCCAAGTATAGTGGAAGAATCAGAAAATCTTCTTATAAGACAAATAGATGCGGCAGCGAAGCAGGGGGAAGTCATTATTATGGGGGACTTTAACTACCCAAATATCAACTGGAAAGCAGAAACCTGCAGCTCCAGGAAGGGAAGCGTGTTTTTGGAAATAGTAAAAGATAATTACCTTTCCCAACTAGTAGAGGAACCAACAAGAGGGGGGGCCCTTCTGGACCTGATCTTAACCAATAGGCCCGACAGAATATCAAAAATAGAGGTGGAGGGTCACCTAGGTAATAGTGACCATAACATAGTAAGTTTTCAATTATCCTTCAATAAAATGATTAGCAGAGGGGCTACAAAAACATTAAATTTCAGGAAGGCTAATTTCCAAAAACTAAGAGAGGACCTTGGGAACATAGACTGGGACAATGCCTTCAAAAATAAAAGTACACAAGAGAAATGGGACATATTTAAGAGCATCCTGGGTAAATCGTGTGAACGACACATACCATATGGGAATAAACGTAGTAGAAATAGAAATAGAGAAATCCAATGTGGTTAACTACAGCTGTAAGGGGTGCAATAAATGATAAGAAACAAGCATTCAGACAACTAAAACAAGAAGGTAGTGGGGAAGCATTGAGCAACTATAGACAGAAGAATAGAATGTGTAAAACGCAAATAAAAGAAGCAAAAATAGCAACAGAAAGAAGGATAGCCACAGAAAGTAAAACAAATCCCAAAATGTTCTTCACCTATATAAATAACAAAAGACTTAAAACCGAAAATGTTGGTCCCCTCAAAAAGAATCTGGGTGTAATGGTGGAGGGGGAAGAGGAAAAGGCCAATCTACTAAATACATTCTTCTCTACTGTATTCACAGAGGAGAATCCCATAACAGACGATATGACTAGGGATAATGTTAATCCTCCCATAAATCTCACCTGCCTAACACAACAAGAAGTGGGGAAACGCCTTAAAAAAATTAAAATCCATAAGTCACCGGGCCCAGAAGGTATCCATCCTAGAGTTTTGCAAGAATTAAATACTGTGTTGGACTATTATTATTCCTATTATTCCTATTATTTAAAGATTCTATTACGACAGGGATTCTTCCACAGGACTGGCGCATAGCTAATGTGGTACCAATATTCAAGAAGGGGTCAAGGAGTGATCCTGGAAACTACAGGCCTGTAAGTCTAACATCTATAGTAGGTAAAGTATTTGAGGGGATTGTAAGAGATGCTATACTGGAGTATCTTAATGAAAATAATCTTATGACGCAGCACCAGCATGGATTTATGAGGGATCGGTCCTGTCAGACTAATCTGATCGGCTTCTATGAAGAGGTAAGTTATAGACTGGACCTGGGGGAGGCTGTGGATGTTGTGTATCTGGACTTTTCAAAGGCATTTGATACTGTGCCGCATGAAAGGTTGGTCTACAAAATGAGGATACTGGGACTCGGGGAAAACGAATGCAAATGGGTAAGTAACTGGTTGTGTGATAGAAAACAGAGGGTGGTCATTGATGGAACATATTCAGATTGGGTTTTAGTTACTAGTGGGGTACCACAGGGGTCAGTGTTGGGTCCACTTCTTTTTAATATTTTTATTAATGATCTTGTAGAGGGGCTACAGAGTAGAATCTCCATTTTTGCAGATGATACTAAACTGGGTAAAGTAATCAGTACAGAGGAGGATAATATCATATTACAGAGGGATTTGGAGAAGCTAGAGGCTTGGGCGGAGAAATGGCAAATGAAGTTTAATGTGGATAAATGTAAGGTTATGCATTTGGGCCATAGAAATAATAAGTACAGTTATGTGCTAAATAATAAAACACTGGGTAAAACTACTTCCGAAAAGGACCTGGGGGTATTGGTGGACAGTAAACTCAACTTTAGTGATCAGTGCCAGGCAGCAGCTGCCAAGGCTAATAAAATAATGGGGTGCATCAAAAGAGATATAGATGCTAAAGATGAGAACATAGTTTTGCCTCTTTATAAATCACTGGTCAGACCACACATGGAATACTGTGTACAGTTTTGGGCACCGGTATATAAGAAGGACACAGCTGAACTAGAGCGGGTGCAGAGGAGGGCAACAAAGGTCATTAAGGGAATGGGTGGGTTACAGTACCAGGACAGGTTATCAAGCTTGGGGTTATTTACGCTAGAAAAAAGACGTCTTAGGGGCGATCTGATCACAATGTACAAATATATGAATGGACAGTACAGAGATTTTTGTAGTGGTCTTTTTACTCCTAGGTCTGTAACAATGACAAGGGGGCATCCTCTACGTCTAGAGGAAAGAAGATTTCATCATCAGCATCGACGCGGGTTCTTTACTGTACGAGCGGTAAGACTGTGGAACTCTCTGCCACATGATGTTGTTGAACCTGATGGACTCTTGTCTTCTTTCAACCTTATTTACTATGTTACTATGTAATGGCAAAAAAAACACATTAGATTTTTTTCAGCTCCTTCAGACAGCTGCATTTTAAAATCTTTATTTTCTTGTGTCCTGTAGTACACATTTCAGACCCTGACTGGTTTCTTCCTTAGTTAAAGGGGTTCAGAGACTGTTTGAAAAAAATAAATTATAGATAGCTGTAATAAAGTCTGATTTCTTTGTAATAAAGTTTTGTCTAGTAAATCCAGGACTGCCTTGCCTTCCAGAACTGGTGTAAATTTTCACCATGATTTAAATGATGGTATAAATCATGATAAATCAGGTGCAAGGGGGTCATGCCCCCTACTTACTGTTCTTCGCCCCCCGCCCGTCCATCAGACAAGCAAGGCATATATCAGCAAAAAGTCACGGCAAACTAGTAGGGTTTATCGAGCACTTAAATACACTAGTGCTTGTTACTTTTTCGATGCTTGAGTGCTTGACTTAAGTAACCAACCTTATTTAAATCAATGTTAGACTTGAGTATTTAACCACATGCCACCTGCTTGGCAGAGCGAGGGTCCCTTGTTAACCTATAAAAAATGTATTCTAATTTTGTATATTTAGTTTAAACATCCCTTTGAGAAATAAAAATGATAACAAAAAATATTACAGGTTTTTGCACAACAGTTATAATGTGTCTTACAGAAACCTATTACATTATAGTTTGTTCCTGGATGTTTGAACAAAATATACAAAAATGAGAAAGAACAAATGTATATAAAATACAATACTGTTAAGCAGTCATAATTACCTGTCCGCACTCCTTCTGATGCCCTCCATCGCCGGTTCTGGTCCCCTGTTCAGTAACAATCCACACAGTAGGGATGGTCCGAACCGAGTTCGGTTTAGATTCGTACGAACCCGAACTCTCGTTAATGATTCTCGCTGTTTGCCCGCTCCGTGCAGCGGGCGGATCCAGCGGTAGGACTGCCTGGAAAACTGGGATACAGCCATAGCCATAGGCAGACAGCGGGAATCTGATGCCGAGCGTTCGGGTTCATACGAACCCGAATCTCAGAGGGTTCTGGCCATCCCTACCACACAGCCAATCACTGCATTGTCCCGCTGCAGCCAGTGATTGGCTGACTAGGGATCGTAGGGCATCAAGAGGAGCAGAGTCAAATAAGTATGGCTGCTTTATTGCTTTTTACTTTACTGTTCAGGGTACTTTTACTGTGAAGCTACCCTTAAACAGTTTTGGAGCTCCCAGAATCATAATGAACAATTATGCCGGGAGCTTTGAAATTGTAAAAATACAGTAGCATAAATATTTTAAGAGCTCTCCAAACACCCCAAGATGCCCAATCGAGCTTGATTGAGCAATATGCTAAGGCTATGTTCAGACCTCATAAAAGAACGGCCGTTCTGTAACCTGGCCGGGTCATGAAATGGTCTCAGAAAAGCTCATCCCGTAAATAAAACTTACATGTCTTCCCCAATTCTAATACTATCAAAAATCCATTTGTTGGGGTCTTGTGGTTATACTTACTATATAAGCAGGTGCTTAGGACTACAAGTTCCAGAATGCATTGCTTCCATCAGCTCTTCAACACAGTCCTCCCACCCTGCCTACTCCCCTCCCACAGCACTCCTGTTAGTTCCCTGCCCAAAGTTGTTGCAGAACATCTCCTTTCAATGTAGACTATCATTAGTGAAGTTGCAGAACCTACTTTTTTTTACTCCTTTTTCCACTCAGAGAGATGGTGATGTTTTAGGAGTGGGTAAGAGATAGTGAATGACTCGGAGGGAGGGTTTAGAGGCAAGCCTCCAGTACTATTAATAATAACACCTTATTAGTAAGTTATATATCTTAAGGTGATAGTTGTATTTAATCCAATTTGCTCATAAAGAATAACCCCTTTATCACATCAGGCCCCTTGTGTAAAGTAAGGGTATGTGCACACTGATGAAAACACGAGGAGGACTTGTGGAAGATTCCGCTGCCATAGACTCCATTGGATGGTCAGGCAGAGTGAACGGGTTTATTTTTTGGCGGATGGCGGAATCTGCCTGACCATAGAATGGAGTCTATGGCTCGGACGGAGAGTGAAATGGGAGCGCGCGGGGACAAGCAGCGGAATCAGTGTGCACATACCCTAAAATCATAAAACACTAGCAGCCAAAAATGTAAAAAGTATATGAAAATATAACAATCTATTGAAACTAATGATCCAAAGAAGTGACTAGTTTTGTGGGCAATCTTTTTTATATACTTTGTTATAAACTAAAAAAGTGCATTAAAATATGTAAAATAATTGTCATCTAAAGCTCCACAAGCAGAAACTTACTAGTTTTGTGGACAAATTCCTGTATGCAACCGAGATTGAGGCCCACTGTTTACATTGCTGTAATCTCTCAAAACTAGTGAGAACTTTATGAATACAACTCACAGGAGAGGAGCCGCAGTTGACATCTCCCACAAAAGATTTCCTCCTTGTTTAATCTTCAAAGGCTTCGTAGGAGAAAAGAAAACAGTTTCCGTGAATCTTCATCCAGGTAGGTCTGAGTCTTATATACAAAGGCTAGTCTTTAGATGTTGATTCAGTACTGGATTTGAAATTCTTGTAAATGATTTTGTTGCATATTCCCGAACCAAAAATATTTTTTTTGTATTTATCGTGTAAGAGTTTATATAGGCTCAAAAGAGCCTTAAGTTTTAAATTTATTATTTATTTTTTAAGATTGCTTATAATATCTTATTTAAAATTTTATAATTCTATATGTAAACGGTGTTTATTGATTCTTCTACCCTATGCTGAGAAATAGAAAACACCTGCTTGCTGCTGTACATACATGGTTAGACTGTAGTCAAAGGGCAATAATATGGGATGGCCAAAAACAATGCAGCAATAACACCCATAGTTAATAGTCAGTTGTCTGATTTAATAAAATGAATTGAACTCTACATGATTCACCCCTACTTATCAGAATATGAAGCAATTTGCAGTACACCAGCTGCAGTTCTCAGCAGCGGGTAACCCTACCAGGCTGCAGCAGCAACCTTTGAACCTAGCCTCATGTTTTTTTGCAAAGTCGATTAATATACCTTTCAACTTCGCGTCCAACACTTGCAATGCATTTGTTCCAATAGTACAGATGGTTGCAGTATTTCAATATGAAATAAAAGGTTTTCTATGAGAAATCACTACTGTTATGGACAGTTCCTGTCACGGACAGAGGTGTCAGCAGAGAGCACTATGACTGGAAAGAATACATCACTTCCTGCAGAACATTCAGCAGCTGATAACTACTGGAAGACTTGGGATTTTTTTTATAGAAGTAAATTACAAATTTCTTGCACCAGTTGATTTGAAAGAATAACATTTTGGTGAACTACCCCTTTAACATTCACACTATTGATTGTTATAGTAACATTGCTCAAGTAAAAAAATATATATTTTGAAACTCAAAACCCCCAAAGGTGATTGATGCTCACTCTCAAAAATTGCCATGTTACAAGATTACGGATACCCCATATCTACATTCTTTAGTAGTGTATTTTACTTAGATGGAATCTGTGCAGTTTACTTATTCTATAGTGAGTATTGTGGACATGTCACTGGAGATGTGTTCGAGGGGGTGTACATCTCACCTAGGCTGATGCGTAGTGTGAGGTGGTAAGTCCAGGAGGGATCTGTTGCTCAGCAGTGCTATGCTGCTGAGTTATTATTTATTTTTACCGGGCCTGGATTTACTGGAATGGTGGATAGGTTGGTAGTGGGATCTGCCATTCCCTCCCCCTCGATCCAGTGTGGGTTTTGGGATCAGGTGAGCTCTGATCCCAATCAGCCTGAGAAGGCAAAAGGTGGGCTCAGTATACAGGTCTCTCTCTCTCAGCCAGGAGTGAACAGCCTGCATGCTGTTTGGTGAGAGCTGGGAAGACAGCAGCTGCTGGGGCCTGTTCACACCCCGCAAAACTGACCACTGAAGTGCCAGAGAGGTAACCTGCGTTGTTAGTTAGCGCCCAGACGGGCAAGACCTTTTTGTTTTGTTCTTAAAGCACAGTGTTGCTATATTTCTGTTATGGACTGTTTATGCTGAAAATAAACGCCAAGCTGTTGTTTTACAAGTCCAAGTCTGCTGTGAACTGTGTCCAAACACACCATCCCCCGGGAAGATCCCTACAATTGGTGGAGGATGCGGGCAAAAGGGTTGCTAGGGGCAACGGTGTGCATCAACTTGGCTACAGCGGCATATGTCCTGGGTGAAGGCTGCTGCTTCACTCCAAAAACAGACAAGCAACATGGAGGAGATGATGAAGCAGTTAATGCAAGTGAGTCTGCAACAGCAACAGGCATTGGCCGCACAACAACAGGCTCAGGCAGCCGCTAAACAGGATCAGGAGGCCGCTAACCTTCGCCATGAGCAGGCTAATATGCAGCAACAACAGGCTCTGACAGACGCTAACCTGCGCCATGAACAGGCTAATAGGCAGCAACAACAGGCTCTGACAGACGCTAACCTGCGCCATGAACAGACAATGGCTGCACATCAGCAAGCAATGGCTCAACAACAGAGACTTATTGAGCACCTGATAGCAAAGCAAGAGGCGTCTGCAGGTGCTAATCCCCAGCTGGTGGCAGCAGCCGCGCCAGAGACTTTGTCTGTAAGAAGAGCTGTGCAGCGTGCGCTGCAAAAGATGACTGCTGATGACGATGTTGAGGCCTACTTAACTGTCTTTGAGCGTGTGGCTGAGCGAGAAAAGCTACCCTCCACTGAATGGGCAGAAGTGATTGCGCCCTATTTAACAGGCGAACCTCAAAAGGCCTACTATGACCTCAGTGAGCAAGAGGTCAAGGACTATGCTCGGCTAAGAGCAGAGATACTCGCCCGACTAGGAGTTACTGCTGCTGTCCGTGCCCGGAGGGTCCGTAACTGGAGCTACAGTCTGGACAAGTCAGCGAGGTCCCAGATGTACGACCTGATTCATCTGGCAAGAAAATGGTTGGAGCCAGACACTTCTACTCCTGCCCAGATCCTAGAGAGGGTCGTGATGGATCGCTACCTCCGTGCACTTCCTGCTGATCTGCAACGCTTGGTGGGACAAGGCGACCCTAAGAGTGCCGACGAACTTGTCAACCTTGTGGAGAGGTTCCAGGCGACTGAGGACTACCTCCGTGATGTTCCTGCAGCACCGTCACCTCCCCGGAGTGCCAGATCTGTGCCATCAGCTGGTAAGAGACTTCCATCTATTGGGGGAGTGTGGAGGGGTGCTGATAGAGGGAAGAGCGCTCAGGAGGTGTCTCAGGGGCAAAAGACTGGTGATGGTCCCCGGTGGCTAAGTGGCCCTAAAAAGGACTCCCTGCCAAGGAGACCAGGCCCTATCCAGTGCTGGAGATGCCATGAGACGGGACATATGTCTGCCCATTGCCCTCTTACCACTGAGCCCATGGAGTGTGACGCTAGCCGGCGTCAGTCGCTATTTGCGGAACCGTCTTTTGTTGCGGTCACTGGACTAGAGACTGAACCGCAAATCTGCAACATTACTGTAAATAACTTTCCTGTTAAGGCATTGCTGGACTCAGGAAGCCTTGTCACCCTGGTGCATGCCAGTCTGGTGACTGGGGACTTTGTGCCAGCAAGACATATGAGTGTGGTATGCATACATGGTGATACAAAGGTTTACCCTATAGTACGGGCTAATGTCGGGACTGAACTAGGCGCTGTACAATATGAAGTGGGTGTGGTTAAAAATCTTATGCATAATGTGATATTGGGGCGTGATTTTCCATTGTTCTGGGCTCTATGGGGAAAACAACAATCCCCTGAAAGGAGTGAGGAGACCCCTAAGTCTATTGCATTACCCACGGTAAATGATAAAAATGTACAGGATGAAAATGATGCTTTTCCTTTGCAGGTCCTGGCTGGTGAGGAAGAGGCTCCTCCCACTGCGCAGAATGTTCCAGACTTAGAGGTGTCTAGGGATAATTTTGGTACTGCACAATTACAGGACCCCACTCTCAAAAATGCGAGAGAGCAGGTCACTGTTATGAATGGGGTACCTCAGGAACCAGAAGCTGAGAGAAAGTTTCCACATTTTTCTATGGCTAATGATCTCTACTATAGAGTCACTAAAATTAATGATGAGGTTGTGGAACAGCTCCTGGTGCCTAAGTCGTACCGGCGTCAGGTACTCGACATGGCCCATAATCACGTCCTTGGGGGCCACTTGGGGACAGATAAAACGCAGGAGAGAGTCCTCCAGAGGTTTTATTGGCCTGCGATTTATGCTGACATAAAAAAATACTGTGAGTCGTGCCCCACATGTCAGCTTAGCGCTCCAGTGTCGCATTTCCGCAGTCCTTTGGTCCCACTCCCCATCATAGAGGTACCTTTTGACCGGATCGCAATGGACTTGGTGGGTCCCATTGTAAAGTCAGCTAGGGGTCACCAGTACATTCTAGTTGTGTTAGACTACGCGACCCGCTATCCTGAGGCTGTACCCCTAAGAAACACTGCCTCTAAAACAATTGCACGGGAATTGTTTTATATGTTTTCCAGGGTGGGGATCCCCAAGGAAATCTTGACTGACCAAGGTACCCCATTTGTGTCAAAGGTGATGAAAGAGCTATGCAAACTGTTTAAAATCTCACACCTACGTACCTCTGTATATCACCCACAGACAGACGGGTTAGTGGAGAGGTTTAATAAAACCCTGAAACATATGTTAAAAAAAGTGGTGGAAAAGGATGGTCGTGATTGGGATCACTTACTACCTTACCTGATGTTTTCTATTAGGGAAGTACCCCAAGCGTCCACAGGGTTCTCTCCCTTCGAATTAGTCTATGGTCGTCACCCTAGGGGTTTGTTGGATATAGCGAAAGAGACATGGGAAAGTGAGTCCACCCCATACAAGAGTGTTATAGAGCATGTAGCACAAATGCAGGACCGTATAGCCACTGTAATGCCCCTAGTAAGGGAACACCTCCAGAGGGCGCAAGAGGGCCAAAGCAGAATTTACAATCGTTCTGCAAGAGTCAGGACATTTAGCCCAGGTGACCGGGTACTCATACTTGTTCCCACGGTAGAAAGCAAATTCTTAGCCAAGTGGCAGGGTCCCTATGAAATTGTAGAGAAGATCAGTGAGGTCAACTACAAGGTACACCAACCAGGTAGAAGGAAGCCTTTCCAAGTTTATCACATAAACTTGATCAAGCCCTGGAAAGACAGGGAATCCTTGGTGGCGACAAAGCCTGTTGGTCATCTGTCACCACCAATCCCTCCGGTCAGGATTGGTGACACCCTATCAGTATCCCAGAAGCAGGAAGCTAAGGAGTTCCTGCAGAGAAATAAAGACAAGTTTTCTGACCTACCAGGGCGTACGCATCTCATTAGTCATCATATTGAAACTGAGCCTAGAAGCAGAGTAAACCTGAAGCCCTATAGGATACCAGAAGCACGGAGGGAGGCGGTATCATCTGAGGTAAAACGTATGCTTGACCTAGGAGTCATTGAGGTGTCCCAGAGCGAGTGGTCCAGCCCGATTGTGTTAATCCCAAAGCCCAATGGAACTTGGAGATTCTGTAATGATTTTAGAAAGTTAAATGAGATCTCCAAGTTCGATGCCTACCCCATGCCCAGGGTAGATGAGTTGATAGAAAGGATGGGTAATGCCAGGTACATAACTACCCTCGATCTCACTAAGGGCTACTGGCAGATCCCACTCACTCCTAAGGCTAGAGAGAAGACTGCATTCTCCACCCCTGATGGGCTCTTCCAATACGTAGTGATGCCATTCGGGTTACATGGAGCCCCTGCCACTTTTCAGAGGTTGATGGACTTGATTCTGCGACCACATCGTGATTACTCCGCTGCCTACCTCGATGATGTGGTCATTTTTAGCCCGGATTGGGAAAGTCACCTCTGTAAGGTCCAGGCGGTGTTAGATGCCATAAGTGATGCGGGGTTAACCATCAATGCAGAGAAGTGTGCACTAGCCTTAGAGGAGGCCAAATACTTGGGCTACATTATTGGGAGGGGGTTAGTGAAACCACAACTAAATAAAATTGAGGCAATACAGAATTGGCCCAAACCCCTCACAAAGAAACAGGTCAGAGCTTTCCTGGGTATTACGGGCTATTACCGAAGGTTTGTGCCGAATTTTGCTTCAGTTGCAGCCCCACTAACTGACCTGACAAAGGGTGCGAAGTCCGCAATGGTGACATGGACTCCAGAGGCCGAGAAGGCTTTTCAAAGCCTTAAGTCTGCCCTGTGCCAACAACCTGTGCTAGTTACCCCTGACTTTAGGCGAGAGTTTCTAGTACAGACAGATGCCTCTAACACAGGGTTAGGTGCTGTCCTCTCACAGGTCGTGAATGGCGAGGAGCACCCGGTGATGTACTTAAGCAGGAAGCTATCCCCGGCCGAGAAAAACTACGCCATAGTTGAGCGAGAATGTCTGGCAGTGAAGTGGGCCCTAGAATCCCTGAAGTACTACTTACTAGGCAGGAGGTTTAAGTTAGTGACAGACCATGCCCCCCTAACATGGATGAAATTAAACAAGGAGAAAAACGCGAGGGTGACTAGGTGGTTTCTTTCCCTCCAAAACTTTAATTTCATGGTGGAACACCGGCCAGGGAAATTACAGGCGAATGCTGACGCCCTATCAAGGGTACACTGCCTGTGGGGACAAAACGCTCAGCCCTCCGGTCTGAAGAAGAGGGGGGGGATATGTGGACATGTCACTGGAGATGTGTTCGAGGGGGTGTACATCTCACCTAGGCTGATGCGTAGTGTGAGGTGGTAAGTCCAGGAGGGATCTGTTGCTCAGCAGTGCTATGCTGCTGAGTTATTATTTATTTTTACCGGGCCTGGATTTACTGGAATGGTGGATAGGTTGGTAGTGGGATCTGCCATTCCCTCCCCCTCGATCCAGTGTGGGTTTTGGGATCAGGTGAGCTCTGATCCCAATCAGCCTGAGAAGGCAAAAGGTGGGCTCAGTATACAGGTCTCTCTCTCTCAGCCAGGAGTGAACAGCCTGCATGCTGTTTGGTGAGAGCTGGGAAGACAGCAGCTGCTGGGGCCTGTTCACACCCCGCAAAACTGACCACTGAAGTGCCAGAGAGGTAACCTGCGTTGTTAGTTAGCGCCCAGACGGGCAAGACCTTTTTGTTTTGTTCTTAAAGCACAGTGTTGCTATATTTCTGTTATGGACTGTTTATGCTGAAAATAAACGCCAAGCTGTTGTTTTACAAGTCCAAGTCTGCTGTGAACTGTGTCCAAACACACCATCCCCCGGGAAGATCCCTACAGTATACATTGGGCATTCTCATTGTACAGGATAGGCATGCACACTGTGTTAATATAGATTGAGGAGAGTGACTAATGGCTGAATTACACAAGAGTGCAGAAAGAGGAAGAGTTTAACACACTTGTAAATTTCAGTTATAGGAGAGCCATAGACATAGTAAAAATTTGTCCTGGTTGCAACAGAGAAGTACAGCAGACATATATAGTAGAGCATGGGTCTCCAAACTGCGTCCCTCCAACTGTTGCGAAACCACAACTCTGATCATGCCTGGACAGCTAAAGCTTTGGATTTGCCTGTCCAGGCATAATGGGAAATGTAGTTTTGCAACAGCTGGAGGGCTGCAGTTTGGAGACCCATGCAGTAGAGCAAGGGAGTAAAATAATATTTTGCAGCTTAATTTCTATTTCAGATGATATGCAGCAACCACAAGCCTTGGAAACTCTGTATCAGTGGCCATTTGGCAGCAAGCCAAGCTGTGGCATGCTCTGCAGTGTGTGTGTGTGTGTGTGTGTGTGTTTGTGTGTAGGGGGGGGGGGATTTCAGGGTCAGTGTGCCTAGATCGGGGATTCTTTTAGGTAAAATGGTTGCCATACACTGTACTAGAACCATAATTTTTCTACATAGATTACAGGGGGATATGATATGCAGGAGAGTAAGAGGGTACAAAGGCCAGACTTGAGTTGGCGCAACATCAGAATCTACACATTATGGTCTCAGCATCAAGATGTTTAGACACAATTTAGTAGTCTCTGCTAAAAGCAGTCGATACCTGTCATCATAAAAAAACGTTTGACATGTCATAGAGATATGTCAAAAGTTTTGATCGGTCTAAGTATTAAGACCTGTAATGTGACACTTTGTGTCAGAAAAAAGGCAGACTGACATTAGGAGCCGGACTCATCACGTGACACAGAGCCAGAAGAGGAACGCGCTCAGAGCTGTCTTCTCCCGGCTCGTTCTCGTGATCAATATTGATCTGAACACTCAAAGTCGGACTGATCAAAATTTTTGACATGTCAAAAGTTTCTTTAATGGTAGGTACATTTTGACCTGCGCCTGTGTCATCTGCGGGGGGCCCGGCTGTGATAGCCGGGCAACCGCCGCAACTGCCGAGATCCAGGCCGAGCCCGGATCTTGTAATTTTACCCTATAGGTGCCGCGATCAGTGCGATTGCAGAACCTATAGTGCTGCAAGAAGGGAGAATCCTCTCTTCATCACCCATCGGGGCTGTGCAGTGAGATCACACAGCTCGATGGAGCTGTGACGCCAGGGAGCTTCCCTGAAGCCTTCTGGTGTCACAGCTATGGAAGCTGGTTAGGCTCAGCCAGGGGCATAGCTAATGTCCCTTGGGCCCTGATGCAAGAGTTCAACTTGGGCCCCCCCCCTTCCTCGACAAAGCGATGCGATAGATAGATAGATAGATAGATAGATAGATAGATAGATAGATAGATAGATAATCTCTCTAAACACTGCACATCTGTATTGGCTCTTTTACACCCTCATTTAGTGGGTAGGCTGACTCCATGTGATCCCCCTTATAGTATATGCCCCCCACTATGTAGAGATAGCCCCTTGCTCAGTCTTCCATATAGATGGCCCCATGTGCATCTCCTTGAGAGCCCCTCTCTGTGTAGTCCCCCTTATAGATGGCCCCTTCGATGCCCCCCTTATAGATGATCCCCTCTGTGTATACCCTATAGTATACGGCCCCCCTCTGTGTAGTCCCCCTTTCAGATGGCCCCCTTATAGATGCCCCCCTCTGTGTAGTGTCCCTTACAGACTGCCCATCTCTGTGTTGTCCCCCTTATAGATGGCCCCCTTATGTTGCCTCCCATTATAGATGCCCCCTTATTTTGCCTCCTCTTACAGATGGCCCCCTTATGTTGCAACCCATTATTGATGGCCCCCTTATGTTGCCTCCCATTATAGATGGCCCCCTTATGTGGCCTCCCATTATAGATGGCCCCCTTTTGTTGCCCATCATTAAAGATGGCCCCTTTATGTTGCCCCCCTATAGATGGCCCCCTGTGTTTTACCTCTTATAGATGGCCTCCTTGTGTTGCCCCTCCTATAGATGGCCCCCTGTGTTGTACCCCTTATGTTGCCCCAATAGATGGTCCCCTTTGTTGTACCCCTTAAAGATGCCCCCCTGTGTTGTCCCCCCTTTATTTCCCCTTATAGATGCTTCCCCCTATAGATACCCCCCTTATAAATGCCTCCCTTATCTGTTCCCCCATATAGATGCCCCCCTTATGTTGCCCCCTTATACATGCCTCCCTTATCTGTTCCCCCATATAGATGCCCCCCTTATGTTGCCCCCTTATACATACCTTCCTTATCTGCCCCCCATATAGATGCCCCCTTATACATGCCTCCCTTATCTGTTCCCCCATATAGATGCCCCCCTTAAGTTGCCCCCTTATACATGGCTCCCTTATCTGTTCCCACATATAGATGCCTCACTTATGTTGCCCCCCTTGTAGATGCCCCCACTGTGTTGTCCCCCCCTTGTAAATAGCCCCCTTATCTTGTCAAGCAAAAAAAATAAGAAAAAAAAAGAAAAACAACTCACCTAAAATCTTGCTCCCCCGTCGCAGCTCCCTTCTCATTTCTTCTGCGGTATTGGGAGGCCCCCGGCTGATGCTGGCTCCCTCCACGCACCACGAAGCTGTGTGTGCCTGGGCTGTCACTTCCAGGTAAGAGAGCGTGTCGCTCCCTGACCCGGAAGTAACAGTTCCGGCGTACACTGAGCGTGTGCTGCCGGAGAATCCCAAGGACACCCCAGGGGGCCCGTCCAACACTCACTTTTGTGACCCCAAGCAAAACACTGCTTGCGGTCACAAGAGTGATCGATCAATAGAGCGGCGGCGGGCGGGCACAGGGTATAGGTAGCCTCAGTGCTGAGGCAAGGAGGGGGGCCACAGGCCCCCTCGCTGGCGGGCCAGGTCTCAGCAGCGACCGCTGCGACCACGGTCGCTACGCCAGTGGGCTCAGCCTTAGCCTGAATCTGATCAGCTTTGCCTATTACAGGCATATTGTATTGAAGTGCTGATTAGCACAGGCAATTGTACAGTAAAGTCCCCACGGTGGGACAATAAAATACAGTTAAAAAAAACACACACACACACACAAAAAGTCATAAATTAAAAATCACATATAATCCCCCACTACAATGTTTGGGGAGAAAAAAAAATAAATAAAAAAAGTACAGACATTTAAAAAAAAAATACACATATTTAGTATTGCTGCATGCGTAAGGATGCTGGCAGTAAAATTATTATATTATTAAACCTGTGCAGTGACCACAAAAAATTTAAAATGAGAATAATGCTAATTTTCTCATGAAAAAAATAGTTTTTTTTTCCCACAAAATTTTTTTCCCACATATCGGCCAAAAATTTGCCACTTACGTAAAGTACAATATGTCACAAAAAAATGATCTCAGAATCATAAAGAAAAGTTATAGCATCACATAGCTACAACAGTATAAAGTGAGACAGGTTGGATTTAAAAATTTGGCTCTGGTCCTGAAGGCCAAAATCAGTCCAGTCCTGAAGGAGTTAAGGTAAGTATTGGTTTCCACAGAATGAATTATTGGAAACAAAATACTTTGCAAAACAGATAGTTGCATACACAATACCAAACAAAAAGTAGAGTATGATCATTCCTCAGACATCATCTACCATAGAACACTCAATAATCTGTAGACCAACACTTCAAAGAAACATGGTTTGCCAAAACAGAATGGTCTTATGTGTGCCAGTGTCTGGTCTGAGTGCATGTAAACAGGTTGCGGTGACATTGTGCAGCCATTATACATTGCATGCATTTGAGAAGGGAAATCGGCGGAATTGAGTACCAGGCAACCCTATAACATAAACTAGGGCACAATACCTCTTCACAGCAGTCCCACTATGCTAATGGGGTGGTAGACCCTTCTGTCAAAAAGAAAGTAAGGTACTAGTAAAATAAGCTGGAGCAAGTCTAGCAGAAAGAGGTTGTGGGCACAATACTGGTGACGCCTACTCTGCAGAAAGTATTCAATGGCCAAAAGTCCACAACAATGATAAATCAAGTTATGCAATGTCTTGAGATTCATGTGGATCAAAGGATATTTACCTACTAGCTTTTTAAAGAGATCCTTGGTGTTTTGGTGTAGGAAGGAAGGCTCACAACAACAATTCATTGGCTGATGGCCCTTTTACACTGGACAATTATTGCCGTCCTGCTCTTCATTATTGGCCTGTGTAAGAGAGCCATAAGCTGAGATACCAGACACAGTGGCATATACAAAAGAGCAATCTATTAATCAAGATAGTTTCAGCACTACCAACCGGAGGGGAAACCGCACCATGTAAACAGTCCCTTGATCCTCAATACACGCAAGTGGTGCTAAATCAACAGGTAGACTGTATAAAGAATCATTCACTGTAAGCACTTGGAAAATTGAGGCACTCACCACCACGTCTTCATAAAATAAATTTCTTTTATTCACATAAATGCAGGTACATGGATAGAGACGAGTGAATGGGCGACAGCCTGTTTCTTGTGTCTAATCACCATGCTTCCTCTCGGCCGAGAGTCAGTTTTCTGCGGCAACTGTTCATTGAATAGCGTCCGCAGAGAACCAGTCAGTTCACACAATGGAGCGTGCGGCTTCGGCCACACGCTCCATTGTGTGCAACGGTGAATTGGGATGCAGGCGCATCCGAATTTACCAGAAGTGAAGATCATCCTGGCCGGTACTGAAGTTTTTTTTTCCCTTTATGCGATAAAAAAAACTTATACAGAAAGAAAATGCCCTAACGAAAAATTCCATTTTACTTTTCTCCTTGGATGCCCTGTTCTAAAGACTATACCAATGTACATTTACTACCTTATCTCACCTTTTTATTTAGTTATCATACAGTCCTGGATCTTGCTTTAGTCTGTTCTGCCAATCCCACTCATATGTGCTTCTACTGCAGCCTAAAAGGAATTTAGGACAATCTTAAGATTATAACATCTTCATTTGTAAGTAGTCGTCTGGCTGTCAAAATAATAGGCTGAGTTAAAATAGCAACAAGAGGGATCTGTCAGCAACATTACATAGCTATAGTGTTTGTTAGGTGTCTCAGTAATTCTTGTCAAGAATGTCTAGATAACACAGAGACTGTTCAGAAATGACGTTATATGTGCTCTCCTGCTTAGTGGTGGTACCCAGACTCTAGACGTTCTCGACAGGTAAAATGATTGTGTTTTTGGCATCAGGTATCTCACTGTAGGGCAGAATGAGGATAAGCATAATACATAGGAATTGTTATGGATGGCCTTTTTAACAGTTTTAAAAGTTTAACAATATGCCAACACACTGAATATCTAGAGCTATGCCCTATATGTGCCAACCCTAGAGTGACAGCCCGCTCATCCAATCACTGGCTGTAGCGCTGTCACTCTCGTCTTGGTGTAAGTTTGTCTTAGAACTGGAGGTGACTGTGATCATCGGGGTACACCAGAGACCCATAGGAGAACATCGGGGGAGCATGAACTGATAAAAGCATAGGCTCTTTTTTTCTATATAGCAGAGTAGAATCTCCATTTTTGCAGATGATACTCTCTGCCACATGATGTTGTCATGGACAATTCATTAAATAAGTTCAAGGGAGGCCTTGAAGCTTTTTTTGAAAAATATAATATTACAAGTTATGGGCATTAGATTTACGGTGATACTTTGATCCAGGGATTATTCTGGTTGCCATTGGAGTCGGGAAGAAATTTTCTCCCTGTGATGGGGCAATTGTCATCTGCCCCATAGGGGGTTTTGCCTTCCCCCGGATTAACACAGTAGGTTTTCCCTAGGTTGAACCTGATGGACTCTTGTCTTCTTTCAACCTTATTAACTATGTTACTATGTAGCAGCAGTGTGCAGGTGCCATCTTGGACCTGGTGCATCATGAACTTTGCAAACATTTCAAACAGTTCTGTAACTTACATACTTACAAAGACCATCAACTTCAACCAAGGAGGGGATGGACGAAGAAAAATAGATAAATTTTTGCAAAGATCATAATGAATTTGTTTTCGTGAAATTCGGTTCACTTATCTCTAGTTACCTGTATTAGTAACTTTTTGATGTTCAGAAGAATATTTAGTGATTTTTGTCACACTTTTTCAGGTGCCAACCGGAGGTGCTGCCATTTGCATATTTAGTTCTGTATGGATTTATCAGTTATTTGCCTATATTTTTCTTCTATAAGAGTTTCACTATGAAGCCTGGCCGAATTCCTATTAAGATGCTTGAGAACACTGGTTGACAACTTTTAAAAGAGAAGTCACAGTGGTTGATAGCATAAAATTACATAATGCAAAGATCTTGTAAATGATAAACCCTGCTTTACACCGCTACGGTAAGTTCTGTTTAACTAATTTATTAATGATATAGAGGATGGAATTAACAGAAATGTTTCTATGTTTGTAGATGACACCAAGCTTTGTAGTACAGTATAGTTTATGGAAGATGTGCAGAAATTACAGACTGACTTAGACACAATGGTGGAGATTTATCAAACTAGAATTGTCTTGGTTACCCCTAGCAACCAATCAGATTTCACCTTTCATTTTTCAAAGAATCTGTGAGGAATGAAAGGTGACATCTGATTGGTTGCTAGGGGCAACTAAGACAATTCTACTTTACACCAGTTTGATAAATCTCCACCAATGGCCAGCAAAAATTTTTATTAAAGTATTGTATTGCCCCCTAAAAGTTATACAAATCGCCAATATATACTTATTAAGGAAATGCACCTAAAGGGCTTTTTTTCCCTGCACTTACCACTGCATCAAGGTTTCACTTCCTGGATAAAATGGTGATGTCACAACCCGACTCCCAGAGCTGTGCGGGCTGTGGCTGCTGGAGAGGATGATGGCAGGGGGACACTGATGGACACAGGGCACTGGAGGGACACTGAGCATCCCTCTGTCATAATCCTCTCCAGCAACCACAGCCCGCACAGCTCTGGGAGTCGGGTCGTGACATCAACATTTTATCCAGAAAGTGATGCAGTAGTAAGTGAAATAAGCACTTTATAAGCATTTCCCACAATAAGTGTATATTGGTGATTTGTATAACTTTTGGGGGGCAAAACAATACCTTAATAAAAAAAATTCCGGACTTCTCCTTTAACCCTTTAAAAGGCCATAGCACTTGCATTTTTCCACCTAGAAACCCACATGAGCCCTTATTTTTTGTGTCACTAATTGTACTTTGCAATGACAGGCTGAAGTTTTGCATTAAGTACACTGCAAAACCAGAAAAAAATTCAAAGTGTGGTGAAATTGAAAAAAAAAAAACGCATTTCTTTTATTTGGGGGAACTGTGTTTTTACGCCATTCGCCCTGGGGTAAAACTGAGTTGTTATGCATGTTCCTCAAGTCGTTACGATTAAAACGATATATAACATGTATAACTTATATTGTATCTGATGGCCTGTAAAAAATTCAAACCATTGTTAACAAATATACGTTCCTTAAAATCGCTCCATTCCCAGGCTTATAACGCTTTTATTCTTGGGTCTATGGGGCTGTGTAATTTTTTGCGCCATGATGTTTACTTTCTATCGGTACCTTGATTGCGCATATACGACTTTTTGATCGCTTTTTATTACATTTTTTCTGGATTTGATGCGACCAAAAATGCGCAATTTTGCACTTTGGGATTTTTTTGGGCTGACCCCGTTTACCGTGCGAGATCAGGAATGTGATTAATTAATAGTTCGGGCAATTACGCACGCGGCGATACCAAACATGTTTATTTATTTATTTATTTATTTGTTTGCTTTTATTTAAAACCTGGGAAAATGGGGGTGATTCAGACTTTTATTAGGGGAGGGGGCTTTTTACTATTAACAACACTTTTTTTTTTTTTACACTTCTAGTATATATACTTTGATCTCTCATTGAGATCTTTGCTGTATAGATATACAGCAAAGATCAATGAGATCGGCACTCGTTTGCATTCGGCTGCTGCAGCCGGAAACAAACGAGTGCCGAGCCGGGGACGGCGCCATCTTGGATGAGTCCCCGGCCGGCATCAGACAGGGAGATCGCTCCTCTGGGACAATCGCTCCTCCAGGGAACGGTTGCCTCCAGTAATCGGAGGCAGCTGTCAACTTTGACAGCTGCCTCCGATTAGCTAATTAGTGGGCACGGCGATCAGACCGTGCCTGCTAATAGCAGCGGTCCCGGGCTACACGCGGCACCCGGGACCGAGGCGCTTTGAAATGCTATTGAGGACATATGACGTACGCATACGGGCGTCCTCCTGAGGAAGCGATAGACGCGAAAACGTGCGTTAGGGGGATCTGGTGGCAGTGGCATAAGTTTACATCACAATGGGTGAGTTCTGTTAATGTTTATTTAAGATCATATATGTGTATTGGGAGACCGGTACTAAGACTCCTTGTAGGGGTTACAGTGAGATAGGTAGTTAACCATACACAATATTGTGAGATTTATGAATTTATCTCCCCATGAATTACTCTTTTGTACATGTAATCTTTTGTAATACATGCCATTTTTTGCACACTTCCACTTTTCTTCCTGGTCTGTTTCTTTGTTGTTTTTTAGTGTTTGTGTATTATTTTAACAATAAAGTACATGGTTTTTTATGGGAACTAGCCTCAGTGTTTTTTCAGTATACAAATTTATGTAGAGGTGTTGATGTTTTGTGGTTTATCTGGACTAATACCTGTTGGGGGTATAGATTGAGTTATCATTGTATGTCCAGGTGGGATTATAAGTATAATTTTTAAATTACCTTTTACCTGGCTGAATGCCTGGCGCATGCCTCTAAGTGAATTAGGCCGGCCATGTGCCTGACACTGCACCCGTTGCAACAAATTTACGCCTGCTTCTATCATGATTTACGCCTGTGAGCAAGAAAAAATTATGATAAATGAGGCCACACCAGTGGTCACAGTGGGAGGTTTTTGACAAGCTGTGGATGAGAACTGACGCTGGCTCGGCTGAACAATACATCTTCATCCCCTAATAGTGATGACATCTGTGGACCCAGATTCTAAGTAGGGTCTGCAACATCATCATCATAGTCTGGGACAAAGGTTTCCTCTCTTAAGCTCTCTTCTTCCAGTGGCATGCATTACATACTTTTTTCATAGGCTCCCCCTCCCTTGCTCCCCTAACAGCCTGGCTGGTATTCACCTGACCACTTGGTGTTAATGGTAGCTGCAACCTTTGTCCAAGCCTGTTAGGATCACCACTACCACGACTCCATGTTTCACCACTTCCACCCCCCTTGACTTCTACCTCTGCCGATGCCACTAGCCATACCCTGACAGAGGCCAGACTTGTTTGAATGCTTCCACATGCTTGCAGAAGCAAAATTCATCTGGGATAACTGGTTTATTTTAATCAAACTTAAAATAACAGGGGATACAAAGGGTGCCACACAAGGTAAGGTGAAAGGGGATTTGAAGGGGGATTGCAACATGTTAAATAGTTTATTAGAAAGATTTCAGATTTTTCGCCACTCATACACTAATGTTCACTGCTGTCCTGGAAGAAAATTGATTTTATGCCACTGATTTACCAACATCCACTGCCATCCAGTGCGAAGATTTCATGATTGACTTGCTGATTTTTTTTTACATTTTACATTTTTGGCACCGTCACGGCAACAGCTGTTGTACAAAACATTACTTGGTGATAGTCCCACTATTATAGCTACAATAATTTGGCTGTGGTATTGAGATTCATTTGCATGCGGTTCGCGAATGTTCGCAAATCCGACTGAATATTCAAAAATCTCGCGAAACGAATTTTCGAATGATTCGCTCTTCTCAGGTAATAACCTACAGGCATCATATGTCCTAGAGACAGTTACACTGGGAGAGTCACTGGTAGAGAAGGATCTACAGAACAGCACGCAATGACAATTAGAAGCTTCTAAGGTCAGCGGGATATTGTAATGCATTAAAACAGGCATGGATTTAAAAGAAGTTTAATCCCGAGGAGAGTCATTTAGGGGAAATATGATTAATTCATTTAATAATATAAATGGCCCCTACAAGAAATATGTTGAAAAGATGTTCCATGTAAAACGCCATAAAAAGGGGGGGGGGGGCACTGCCTCCTCCTGGAGAAAAGGAAAAAGGTTCAATCTTCAGAGGAGACAAGCCTTCTTTACCATGAGAACAGTGAATCTGTAGAACAGTCTACCCCAGGATCTTGTCTCAGCAAAACAATAGAGGGCTTCAAAATAGGCTAAGACAAGTTTTTTGAACAAAATAACATAAATGCAGATTTATAGAGCCTACCCATCATCCACCCTTCATCTATCCCCTCCTTAGTTGAACTTAATGGGCATGTTCTTTTTTTTCCCCAACAATAATAACTATGTTACTATGTACCTATGTAAGTTTATGCCAATAGATCATTTTAACAGGGCTCTTACACAGCCCTGTACTATAGCAATCACTATTAAGAACAAGCCAGGAATAAGTCTGTTCTATTCAAAAACTCTTAAAAACATCTTTCTTTTACTTTGAGGCTGTCACTGGGTTACAATTTTGAGATTTTATATTAACCCAAACAGACCCTTCCAGAAAAATACCTCTTTGGGATTTGACTTGTCAGCAATAGTGTCACTGTATAGTGTTTCATATTTACAAGCCTTCACTGCAGGTAAGTTTTAGTGACATCGTAAATTAATTGGCAAGACATATTTCTCAGGCACTTGCTTACTTTGCAAACGTTATTGTATTATAGATTGTCGCTGCTCGCCAAGGTGGCATTTGATAGATTAATGGCTCACATTAAAATCTTACATTTTGTCTTGATTCATTTTTGTTTATGTCTAAGAATTTGTTTTTCTCAGTAAAGACCATAAAATGTCTGCATGTACCATGAACCTGCCAATCAGGAAACCTTGCAGTGAGTAAATATTCAGTGACTAAATGCTCGGTGTGTCTAGAAGGCATTCTGTCATGAATAAAAAAGTATATAGAAATGTTTATGGAACTTTAAATCTATAGCATTACAAAGCCAAGTAAAGTTTGTATAATTCCACCCAGCGTCAGGAAGTCACAAGCATGAAGCATATAGAGTGCCAATGTGGTGCTATGAAGCGGATAATCAAAAAAGAAGCTCTGCCTTTAAGTAAAACTAAAAACATACCTCTTCTCTAGGCGTAATAAGAAGTAAAAGAACACGGGTGTACAAATTCAGCTCCTACTAAAGTGGAGTGTACGGATACTAAAATGTAATGAAGCTTCTATTGGTTGGGGTTGTAAACAGTTGTGGCTAACACTATACGGCTATTAACAAAAAATATATAGATTTAAAGATATAGAGAAAATCGATTGGCTTACAGTGGGGTCCTTCAGGTGGCAAAAAGAGTTTTGGTGGCAAAAAGAGTGCTGAATTAGGGTATTCCTTATGTCAGTAACAACTATATAATAAAACAGTTGCTTGTACAATAGGCATCACATTTGACACTATAAGCCACGTAACAGTTTTTTGACTAAGCATTTGCCCCATGGTCTCTATTATATATTTCTCATGTTATCATTCCCCATAATTAATCTGTTAAATAAGCTTCTATTTTATTACTCGCATTAACCATGTTTTATCTTTCTTCATTGTTTTCATATGATGGTCACCGTGGCTTTAAAGGGGTTCACCACCAATCGAATTGTAACATACAATAGAAATATCCCACTTGTGAGGAAAGCATTTGTATAGCTGAGAGCTGAGGGTTGGTTCTTTCCCCTTTCCAGGCACTCCATTGGGCACAGCAATAATCTTAGTGTCAGTAGGCTATTGACCCTTCAAGGGATTAGCAGTGGTATACAATCCAAGTGATTCTTCACCCCAGCAAGCAAAGTAGCCGAGCTTCGATTGTTCATATGAGGGCGAGTAAGCATTTTAGCTGAACCACAATGTCCTGGTGGTGGGCAGTACTGTGTTCAGGGAAGTCCTCTCTGCCATCTTGGAGGGCAGCCCCCACATTGTGCATTGGCTGTGTCAGCAGTATCATGGTCCTAAGAAGTAAGTACTAAGGGGATTGCCTGAGTAATAATAGGGCCATAGGTGGTGAGGAAATCAAAAGAATGCAGTATGAGCACGAGTGAAGAGACACATTACCTACACCATGTCCATCAATACTTTCTCAATGAAGGAACCAATAGGGGGCACATTGTTGTTTAGTTACCCATACCCCTTACCCTACTGGCTTATCTATCCAAAAAAAGGATAGCGGCACCGGCTTCCCCGCGTTGGCTCCAATCTATCCATGTCAAAAACTTGAAGCAAATGTACTGCTGATGAGCATGTCTTCTTTAAACCGTACTATGTAAACTATATAAATATAACATGTTACTGTATATACATAATTCAATATAAATTAATTCAATTGAATATACATAATTCAAGAGATACCTCCAAAACCCTCATAAACATGTTCTAAACAGCTACTAAGAGTAAATATTATTATGCTAAAGATCTGCTTTATATTATTAGAAACTGTGATTTATTCACTAAGTTTCTGCCTAATGCCTAAAGATTGTGAACAGCCCTACACTGAACATCCCAGTGTAACAGCGTTATGACTGCAACTATCTTCAGTGGTGTAGGCAATGCTTAGAGGTTTTCCAATGAGAAGGAGGTTGATCACTTCCAATTATATTCTTTTATTAGCCCCAGAGAAGCAATTGCATGATCCTGTGAAAAACAAAATTACACAAGGTTTTTTTTTTTCTATTTTGAGCCCTGGAGATATTCCAAGAGAAATTAGAGAAGATTTATGAAGAGCGGCATTTATACAAAAGTCTTAAACTGAAGTTCGTTGGAGTAAAATGTGCCAAATATATTAAGAAGTGCATGCCTCCTAAGAAATTTGGCACATCTTAGATGTTCCCGAAGACAGAAAATGTCATATCAAGCACAGATTTGTGCTAAAATTTGCGCCATATTAGTTTCTTTCTATTATGAATCTTTCAGAATCTAACCCCTAAAAGTGCCTGAACCACCTGGAAAAAAATGGCTTCCAAAATAGCTTGAAAGTCAGTATGATTTTTACGAGACACATTCAGGTGAAACCAAAACCTTTTCCGTTTCGTCACAGCAACCCCCAAAATAGACACCAGTCAGGGCCCCTGGGGGGTTATGTCTCCTTTCTTCAGCAGCCATGGCACACAGTGTTTCCTGTGTGTTGGGATGGCCTCTCCTGCAATCTCTTCTCAACCAACCCGTAGCTGAGGTGGGACACGACTGCAGAGATTGCACAGAGGATGCTGCAGCTGCTAAAGTAAAAAGACATGAGCCTTGGAGGGTAAGTATAAGTGCCCTTCTCCCACAGAAAGTGCCATGGCGGGCCATACTTTTCAAAATCTATAGTTTTTAGATGTGTTTTTTATTGACAGTGCAAACATACCCTTCAATTCAGACTAAGGTGTTTTTCAAATTTGCATTAATTTTAACATGCACTGCCAAGCGGTATTGCTCTAAAGGTGCCTTCACACATAACGGATTCGCAGCAGATTTTACGCTGCAAATTTGCATTAATTCATTTAGAATGAGAAGACATACTGGCATCCCGCTGCGAGCATGTAAGTCCGTGCCCCATTAACCCCCTGCCACCGGGATGATACATTACCTGCTCTACACTCCGGCCGCATCTGAGTTTCTTACTCTTGCTCATTTTTCCCCCTTTAAACTCAGAGGCCCAGATTTACTTCAGCAAATGCACCCGAATTTTTGCTTGAACTTTGAAAGTTTTACATATTTGATCCTTTGCACTGGAGAATAAAAACATTTTTCTATGTGAGGGAAGCACAGATGCATGTATGGAAGTTACTATGTGTCTCCCTAACCTAATAGCTATCCAACTGTTTCAGCAGTTTGGAGTGTAAATTCCATTTAGCAGATTCACTTTCATGTCTGTTAAGTTTACACTGTCTATCCTTGTACAGTACACTGTACTCATGGAGCGAGTGGCACAGCCTTAGCACAGGCCTGGCATAACTGGATCAGCTGGGGCAGAAAGCAAAGGAATAGGGATTAATATTGATAATGTATGGTGTGGGAAGTAAGTTAGAAATTTTAAGGGTTAAAGGCTGGTCCCGATGTGTAGAGCCAAGCTAACTAAGTAAAGGGGGGTATTAGGTCACGCACCAGAGGTGGAGCTCCAAGCCTATAAGAAGAGGTGAAGCTCACCTGGAGCTTCAGTTGCCTGCCAGACCAGCTTCAGCCCACCCACCCTGGGTAGCACCAATCCAAATGTAATGGTGTCCCGGTGTGGGCTTTTTGTTTAGATTCTGTCAATGACAGCCTGCGGAAGGGAGACTGCCAGATGTCCCTTATCTTTGTGGATCTGGATATGTTCATATGTTCAAATTATTTACACGGTATTTATTTCTTTGTTCTGTTAAGCACTTAAAGAAGCTGTTATGGCCATTTACTCCAACGTTAACCTGCGAGTCCATGGTTTGTGGGATATGTTTAGAAAAGGGGTAGCTGGAAGTAACACAGTAGTATCCTGAGTCATGTATTGAGATATGATTCTAGGTCAGACTATCTCTGTACATAGATGATGCAAAGGATGAATCCTCCTTTTCTTCCTGTCAAATTCATACAAAGTCAGATTAAAAAAATATAAATTATCTGTATGTCTGGTTACAACACAAAGCAAAAGAAAAGTAGTGCTATGCTAGCCAGAAAAATCTAGCATGTTAAAAGAGTCTGCTAACAGTTTTAAGCCTTCAAAGCTGCTGACAGCATGATATAGAGGATGGGGAGAAGATTGCAGTCGTACCTTAGGTTCTGGTCATAAAAACTGCATGGTTGAGAAAAACATGTTTTAATGGCTGCCTATGACTAGGGTAAGCATCCAGAAGGTGGGCCATATTCGCTAAGTGCCCAGAGCTCTCGGCATTGATCACTTTCCTTGGCCTCCTCTCAGCTCTGAGTGAAGACAAATGATCACATGTGATATGCAAAACGACAGACATCATCTCTACAACATCTGTAGAAAATTTTAATTTCAATTTGTGTTATGAAAATTAATACAGCAAATTTCTTTATTTACAAGAAAAACCTTTCATAACATTTAAACCTTTTTTTCCAAATTGGCAGTGCCATTTTAAGTCGTTCTTCTGCCAAAAAAAAAAAGCTATTTTTGTTAGAAGTCTGAAAAACTAAGTACACTAATCAGCAAAAAAAATAAAAAATCTCTGTGAGATCTTAAGATAGAAAGTGATGTCAAAGGAAAAATATTTCTATCTTTTACAAAGATTTTCCATGCTGCAAGCCGTATAGGATAAACCCCTTTTGTTTTCTATGCTTCGTTTCATTTTTTAGCTTGGTTTGTGGCACTCATAGAAGGAGCAGCTTAACTCTATAAATGTAACGACTGGAGTCGAGGATCCTCTGTACCACTATTAGCGATGGCGTAAGCTGCATCAGGGAGCAGAGTCTATGGGGCCGCTGGTCTTTATCAGTGCCCAATACAGGGCATGATGGACTTGCTGCAGTGGACGACCCCCAGGTCCCTACCCCTGGCCAGCCTTGCTAACGACGGTAGGCGAGGTGCAGCTGGAGACACGCGGGCAGGCAGGAACACAGCAGGACTCACGGCTGGGATCCCAGGCAGCAGGAACACAGCAGGATTCACGGCTGGGATCACAGGCAGCAGGAACACAGCTCTGGACTCTGGACTGAAAGCACAGGTGGCAGGAACCACAGGCAGGAACCACGGGCAGAAACAACCAGCAGGTACAACGGAGAGCTGGGACCACATACAAAGGGAAGCATGCAGAGGCTCCAACAGGGAATGTCAGAACAGTTGCAGCTTTAATAGGGAGGTGATTAGGTGCACCTTCAAGAGCAATCTGAAAACCCATCTCTTCAGGCTAGGCTACAACCTACAAGAACTCTGGACCACACTTTGACTAGCTGCCCCTCAACTAAAGTCACCCTCCTCTCACCTTGTAAATTGTAGGCCCTCACATGTGGGATCATCACTCCCCAGTCTGTTGTTTACTTTATTCATGTAATTTTTTTTCTTGATTTTGTGTTACATTTTTTATATTAACCCTAATTATTTGTACAGAGCGCTAGAATCAAGGGTGATTTATAAATAAATAAATAATAATAATAGCAAAATTTCTTTTTCACTCTGCAAAACAGTAAAGTGCAATTATTTTCTCATATTTTTTCATATGTGCATTACTGCTTATGTACTGTTGTATGCAGCAATGAGGCAACCCCCAATAGAAGTCTTCCAGTAGGAGCTTAAAGGGGTTATCCAGCAAAAATCAACCGGTTTCAGAAATGTGCTTAATTTTTAAAAATTCCAAGTCTTCCCATATTTATCAGCTGCTGGATGTCCTGCACTATATAATTTCTTTTCACTCCGACACACCATTCTCAGCTGACATCTCTGTCAGAGACAGGAACTATCCAGAGCAGGAGAGGTTTTCTATGGGGATTTGCTGCTGCTCTGGATAGTTCCTGCCTCAGACATAGGTGGCAGCAGAGAGCACTGTGCCAGACTAAAAAGAAAACAACACTTCCTGCAGGACATACAGCAGCTGATAAATATGGGAAGACTGGAGATTTTAAAATAGAAGTAAATTACGAATCTATATAACTTTCTGACACCAGTTAACCCTTAGAGGACCCGGCCAATTTCAATTTTTGCATTTTCGCTTTTTCCTCCTTGTGCTTAAGAGGCCATAGCACTTGCATTTTTTCACCTATAAACCCATATGAGCCCTTATTTTTTGCGTCACTAATTGTACTTTGCAATGGCAGGCTGAATTTTTTCATAAAGTACACTGCGAAAACAGAAAAAAATTCAAAGTGTGGTGAAGTTGAAAAAAAAACGCATTTTGTTTATTTGGTGGGTATTTGTTTTTACGCCATTTGCCCTGTGGTAAAACTGACTTGTTATACATGTTCCTCAAGTTGTTACGATTACAACGATATGTATAACTTTTATTGTATGTGATTGTTGTCATTGTTAACAAATATATGTTCCTAAAAATCGCTCCATTCCCAGGCTTATAACGCTTTTATCCTTTGGTCTATGGGGCTGTGTCAGGTGTCATTTTTTGCGCCATGATGTGTTCTTTCTATTGGTACCTTGATTGCGCATATGCGACTTTTTGATCACTTTTTATTACAATTTTTCTGGATTTGATGCAACCAAAAATGTGCAATTTTGCACTTTGGGATTTTTTTGCGCTTACGCCATTTACCATGCGAGATCGGGAATGGGATAAATTAATAGTTCGGGTGATTACGCACGTGGCGATACCAAACATGTTTGTTTATTTATTTGTTTATTTTTATTTATAACATGGGAAAAGGGGGGTGATCTAATTAATTCTTATTAGGGGAGGGGGCTTTTTATTAACAACAACACTTTTATTTGTACTTTTATACTTATACTAGAAGCCCCCCTGGGGGACTTCTAGTATACAGTAAGTGCACTGATCTCTCATTGAGATCTGACCTGCATAGATATCCAGCACAGATCGATGAGATAGGCACATCAATTGCTTCCGGCTGCTGTAGCCGGAAGCAATCGAGTGCCGAGCCGGGATCAGCGCCATTACGGCGCTGACCCCGGACGGGGTAAGATGTGTCGATCGCTCCTCCGGGACAACGTCCCGGAGGAGTGATCATCCCCACTAGACACCAGGGAACGGCTGCATCAAGTAATCGGATGCAGCTGTCAACTTTGACAGCTGCATCCGATTACTCTATTAGCGGGCACGGCAATTGGACCTTGCCCGCTAATAGCAGCGGTCCCGGGCTACGAGCGCCACCCGGGACCGCGGCGGAGGTGGCCCTGGATGTACGTCCAGGGTCGCCTAGAGGTTAATTTAAAAGAATAAGATTTTCACTGAATAACCCCTTTAAAGTGTCACTGTCGTTATACGTTTTAAAATCTAAATCAACAGTAAATGCATACATTTATTTATTTTTTTTTTGTTCTCATGCTGTAAAACAAAGCTGAACTTACCAGAAATCCAGGTCCAGTCTCCTGAAGGCAGATTTTCTGACTTGTGCTGGTTGAAAAAAAAAATTAAAGACAGGAATTCTGCCCAGTACAGAGAGTCACAGCTCAATGTGTCCATCAGAAAATAGGAAGTGCCGTGTTCTCCATGATAACTAAAAAATAATAATATATATTGTATATTGCAAATTTGCTTCATATCATGTCTACTGTTGATTTAGATTTTGAAAGTTATAACGACAGTGACACTTTAAGGATTGCATTAAATATGTATGCCATAAAAACAGTGGCCCCATCAAGTGTCATGTAAGGTGCCCACAGCTCACTGGCATGGAACCGCAAGAACTCTGTATGCCTCCCTGTGCATGAGGCTTTAATCTTAGCATGAAATGTGATGACTGCAATGTAACGTACAATAACATTTTGTACAAAGTAATGAGAAAGTGTAATAATATCTCCAATCTCGAAATCCTTGATAAAAAGAGTTACAAGCTCATAACGCTTGCCTTGGCTTATACTACAACCCAACCACATGCCTTAAAAATTTTTCCCCTTTTTTTAAAGTGTCACTGTCATTATAATTTTCAAAAGCTAAATCAACTTTACATGGGATATAAAGCAAATTTTCAATTTACATTCCTTTTTTTTTTTAAGTTATTGTGGAAAACACAGCACTTCCTGTTTTCTGACAGTTTTTTTTTTTTTTTTAGAATCCAAACACAGGAAGTCCCGTGTTTCTCAGGTCACCTGAGCATTCACAGAGAAGGCAGTCATGTGATTGATGGACACATTGATCAGTGAAACTCTGTACCGGTCAGACTTCTTGAGTTTAGTCTGATTATTTAAACAGCACAAGAATAAAAATCTGCCTTCAGGAGACTCGACCTGGATTTCTGGTAAGTTCAGCTTTGTTTTACAGCATGATAACTGAAAAGAATAATGAATGTAAACTGCAAACTTGCTTAATTTTACATCTACTGTTAATTTAGATTTTGACAGTGACACTTTAATTCATTTTTTTCTTCATTTTTTGTAAGACATCTATGATTTTTTTTTCACATCATTCACTAAACAAGATATGTTATTATATAATTTTATAGCTTAGGTCATTGTGGATGTTGAGATAATATACAGTATATGTATATGTTTCTTTCATTTATTTATGTTTTATTTAAACATTTGTTTTATATGGAGAAAATATGTTGAAAGTTTTTTTTTTTTACTTTTTATTAATCCCATTTTCATATGACATTCCACATACTATACTACACTACCATTGTATTGCAGGGTATTATGTCTGTAAGCAATATGCTGACAGGCAATCTATATTGCCGTGTCTCCAGCACAGCTGTAAAGAGGGACATACATGGCAGACCAGGGGGTCTTCAGGGAAACCGATAAGCTCCTGGGCTGTTGATAGGGTCACAGAGTGCTACAAATACATTACCACTGTCATAATCTTATTGTGGCACGTGATGAGTTAAACTGATAGGATCCTGAGTTTCTCCAATCCTAGTAGATATGAATTGAGCTTAGCTGTCATGCTGATAGCAGAGTTCTGCCACACTGTTAGTTGATTGACGTCTAGGAATTTAAGAAAACTGGCCTCTGTGCCAATCCACTTTGTCTCCTGCTCCCTCTGCTCTCCCTCCTCAGGAGACAGAGATTACATGCCTCTGTCTCACAATGTGTTTGTTTGCTGAGCACAGGCTGATGATGCAGACCCCCAAAACAAATGGATTTTTGGTAGTTTCAAAACTAGGTAACACAGGTAATGTTATATGCTTTTGCAGCAGGTTTATTTTTTGTTTTGTTTTGCCTCTACCCTCTACCTGGATTTCCCCTTTAACATGGGTTCCTGCTACTTTACATATCCTCAATGCCAAACTAGGAAGCACAGCATTGTCACTTACCTAATTTTGGCTAGAGAGAGACAATCAGAAACCATGCACTGAGCCTTACTGCCTGCTCTACAGGAGCAGGCAGTACTGCCCTTGTACACCTAGTATTAGGTGTAAGTAATAATATAGTTACCTGGTAATAATAGTTGTAAGTAATAACCTTGCTGACTAAATTATAACTGTGTGAACAAATACTTAGTACTCTACTTGTTTGCTACGACTTTGGGTTTCAAAAGAGAACGGATGAAGTCTATAAAACAAATGTAAGTCCTTAATGGAATTAAACCATGGGTTTCTAATCTACCTAAACCTTTCCACTGCATCCCTCATTATTGCACTTAGTCACTCCAGCAAACACACATTATTTATTTTGGCCACTATGCCAGATTAAGACAAGGACATAATATTTCTTCTGACTCTTATATAGATGTGCGGGGCCCAGCATGTGTAGCACATGAAGACCGGAGAGGATCGTGATTTCACCTTATAAGGTGGTTTAACATAAAGTGCAGGGGTCTCAAGTTCACTTACTCGTAAATTCTTTGTTTTGTTCAGATTTTATTTCAGATTTTAAAGAATCAACAATTTTTTTGTACTTTTTTATATATAAAATAAAGAACCAGAGTCACATGAAACAGAGTTTGAATAACACACATGTTCCATTTTGTTTCAGCTTTAGACACAGAATGAATAGTTGCATAAGAAGATATGTATATTTTATATCTAAAATATTCTGTTAATGTACATGGGCTATGTTCTTGCTTTCATATTTGTATATTATTTGTGTTTTTTTTTATCCTAAATGCAATATTTTGAACCATAAAATATTCATTGTAGTAATTAGCACTTTGACAAAATGTTATTATAGATTTTTTTTTTGTACATAGTTTTGTAGAAAAAGGTTTAGTATGACTTGACAGACGCCTATCAATCATTGAGTGGGACTGCCTACTTGACTACTTTGATAAAAAAAAAAAAAGAGCTGAGATTTACATGGTATATGTTATAATGGAAAACTATATTTGCAATGATTTTGGCATAGAAAAAGATTGCAACTAGATATATGCAAATTTACAGTATTAACAAAGTGAAGCACTTGGTTAGTTCAGCAGTTGGCTAATCATCCGCCCTTGAATTCAATGCTGCTCTGCTCCAGGTGCCTGGAAAAGCTGAATCCAGTCCTAGGAAACTTCTTCCAGTTTCCTGGACTGGGTCCAGCTTTCAGGCACCTGGAGCAGAGCAGCACTGAATTCAAAGGCAGAGGATTGGCCGACTGCTGAGCTAACCAAGCGCTTCATTTTGTTAAATCTGTACATTCTCTCATCTCTTATTGTAACATAAATTGTGCAGCCTCCTCCGAATAAAGTTTTTTTACATGAGACTGGTTGAAATATTCAAATGAAGATGAAGTTCTGAATTCATAGTAAAAATGAATACCAAGCAAGGTGCACAATGTGTTTAGTTAATTGTTCTACTATTTCCTGTGAGATTCCTGTTAGTTGCATACTGCCAATGAGTTGCCACCTAGTTTTAAATATATTCCTTTTTCTCTACTTATAGTCAATGGATGACTATGTAGCCTGCACAAAAAGATGAACACAGCTAACAGGAGATGATGTGGCACACGGATTTGGTTGTGACACATCATTTTAAATACTTCAGAAAAGTACATCTATTTAAATTTAATGGTTTTAGGTATCAGGATATACATATCTGGCCCTTGGGAAGTTCTAAAATCAGGAAGTACAATCTCAAATGAACAACAACATCCACATGTTTTACCATCACACTTCAGTTATTTGATGTTTCAGGGCATTGATTTATGTACA
Source organism: Dendropsophus ebraccatus (assembly GCF_027789765.1). Lineage (NCBI taxonomy): Eukaryota > Metazoa > Chordata > Amphibia > Anura > Hylidae > Dendropsophus > Dendropsophus ebraccatus. Next base: position 41,240,543 of record NC_091467.1, on the reverse strand, counting down.
ACTCTCTTAAAGGTGAACTCCGGGCAAAATCCACGGCAGGCAGGGGGAGGGACTTCCTGCTACATCATGACCCGGGGGATAGTACCTGATCAGCCAATCAGTTACTGCAGCAGTGTCCTGCCCCAGACACTGACTGGCTAAATGGGCATTCTTGAGTCAGGTTGTAATGTTGCATTAGCAGGAGCTAGAGAAGGCTGACGGGGGTCAGAGAGGGAGAATGCAGCACTGTGGGGGCACAGGGACAGGTAAGTATATAAGGTTCTTTATTATGTTCCTCCCAACAGCACTTCAACAGCATTTCAATTGGGTTCAGGTCTGGATTTTAAATAGGACATTACAACAGGTACTTTTTGTTTTCAGTCATTATATTGTAAATTTGCTGGTGTGCTTGGAATCATTGTCCTGTTGCTTGACCCAATTTTAGCAAAGCCTTAGCTGTTGAATACATTGCCTCTCACTTTAGAATACTTTGGTATACAGAGGTATTTATAACCAACTCTTGACCCAGATTTATAAATCCATCTGAAGACAAAACTGTTTTGCCCATGCAAGGTGACCAAGTCTTGTGGCTGCAATACTAGCCCAAATAGCACCCTGTTCAGATGCAATCTAAAGGAAATAATAAATTATTAATATTTGCAATTTCTATTACCAAGCAAGTTTTTATAGTTGACAAGAAATAATTGCCCAGGTACCTCAAATCCTATTCTACTGTTGACCTTGATCCCAAATACATCTTGCATTATCAGCAGGACAAACATGTGTACTATAGTTTAACAGTGTATCTGGGTTCACACACTGTATACTTCAGGCAGTATTTGGTCCTCAAGTCAGGTCCTCATAGCAACCAAAACCAGGAGTGGATTGAAAACACAGAAAGGCTCTGTTCACACAATGTTGAAATTGAGTGGATGGCCGTCATATAACGGTAAATAACTGCCATTATTTCAATATAACAGCCGTTGTTTTAAAATAACAGCAAAAATTTGCCATTAAATGACGGCCATCCACTCAATTACAACATTATGTGAACATAGCCTTTCTGTGTTTTCAATCCACTCCTGGTTTTGGTTGCTATACAGCCTCACAAATACAGCCTCAAATATACATAGTGTGAACCCAGCCCCGCCTGTATGTACTTGAGGAAACCAACATCTTTTGCTGTTATCAAGGCCTAATGCATGCCGAACCACATAGACGCTTTTGAGAGGATGTGGCTTTTCCTGTTAATGTTTTTTTATGGACTGAGGAAAATAAAATTTGGATTTTAAAGAATATTGCTGGAGCTTTTGTCTTGGATGATGCTGAATACCCGTTTGTCTTTGGGCAAGAACCCTTCGGCATACAAAAGAAACACGTCCCAATTATATGGAATTGTAGCAGCATAGCTTGTTTATTTATTTAATCTTTTGTTGTAATGGTTCTTGCTGAAGTACACAAACGCAGGGGAGTTGTGAGGGATGATGGGTAATGTAGCATATTGTACTAGAATGGAGGTTACATGACACACTGTTCAGGGCTGCCCATCAGAGCAGCAGGGGTAAGATAAGAGGAAGGACCAAGTTTAGGGATACAGGACCCATACCATTACTCTATGGTGGCTCAGTGGTTAGCATTATTGCCTCGCAGCACTGTTCCTGCTGCAAATCCAAACAGGAGGTTTTACACTGGGCGACTTCATTGAAACACTGGTTAGGTTTTACAATATTTAGCTGCATTATTTTACTAACTCAACCATAGTCCACAGTCCTTTGGAATTAACTCTGATGTCCACAAGTACCAATAGAGAACAAACTCAATAGCTACCATAAGTAATATTCTACTTATCGCCTAGAATCAGAGTGTTACTCACATACTTAACTAATTTGTTATATAACAGTTTTATTTTTAACCACATGTAAAATCCATCTGGCGCCAAGCACCCATTGTTACGTGATAGAACTGACTCCAAAGTCAATAACTGAATTGAAAAGAACAGCCTAGGACTTGCAATGGAGGACTTTTTAGTGATAAAACATGTAAAATTCTTTTTAACTATTTCCATGTCCTAAAACAAATGTAAAGAATGTGACTGTGTAGTTGGTGCAGGTTATCTGCACAGATTATTCTGGAAATATTGATACAGCTTATTCTTTCTTTTACAATAGTGCAATTCAGTAATAAATAATATTAAAAATAATGCTTTGCTATGGACATATGTAATGTGCAACATATATGCATATATATCTGGTAAATGTGATAGTTATAGTGCACTGTGAGCAACATCAACAAATGAAGAAAAAAATTCCCTCAATGACTGAAACACATCAAAGGTGCTCTCACGAAAAATTACTTTTGACATGTCATCAGACATGTTAAGTTATTGACCCCACTAGGTCTGACTGCTGAGACTCACTGAAACCCGCTGGGATCCGGAGATTTAGGCAGGGGGAGGTTGTGGCAGCAGCAGATCCACTTCTTGGCTGCCTGTTCTGTCCGTAGAGGTAGTCTCATAGACATGGCTCTCCCCAGCTGTACCTCATGATCATGCATCATGCATGCACAATACACACCCAGCTCAGCTGCACTGTACATTCTCAGCTCTGCTGCATCAAAATAACCCACACAACTCTGTTACACACACAGTGCTACTACATCAGTATACAGACACAGACTTCTGCTACATCACCATACACAAACAGCTCTGCTACATACAGACACACACACATATACACAGCTCTGCTACATAAACATATATACATACACAAATACCTCTGCTACATCATCTCCCTACAGGAGACCCTTGGCTGGGTCCTTCCCAGAGGGATATCTCACTAGTCTTGTGTTTTGAGACTCTTAAATGAGGCTCCAAGGACTCTTTTTTTTTTGCATATTCCTATATCCCAGGAAGCAATGGCAGCCAACAGTGACATCTTTGGCTGGTCTCCCTAAGATCAGTAAACTCTGTTTTCCGTATGGCTTTACTAGGCATTGCTCCCACCGAACCAGAACCCTGCTCCAAACTGATATGTGGCAACACCCAGAAACAGTTGTCTGTGGATGGATACCTGGCATTGGTTTTTCCCTTGTCATGACATTGACTTATAGGGCCACTTAATATGGTGGTTTTGGTGGTATCCATAAAGGAGCCACACCTTGGCTGAGCTCTTCCCGGAGGGATAGCTGGCTAGTCCTGTGTTTTGAGGCTCTTAAATGAGGCTCCACAGGATAGTTTTTTCCTTATTCCTATATCCCAGAAAGCAATGCACCTGGGATTTCACTGCATTGAGTGCTTTGGCCGGGAGCCAACAGTGTTATCCTTGGCTGGTCTCCCTGACATCAGTGATCTGATCACCATACACAAACAGCTGTGCTAAATCTATACAGACACACATGTAAATTTTAATAGAGGTTGTCCCTAAATACATTATCTGTATCTGAACTGTACATTTTTTAGAGTCATGTGACTAATCACATGACTTCCCATGATCTACAAAGTTGCAGCAGGGTATAGGGGTGTGAACTGCATTTATCTTCATTGGGCCAGCAAAGGGACACCTGATGTCTGTTTACTGTTTGCTGTTACTAAACACAAAATTGCCTTAGTGTCAAAATTAAAAAATAAACAAAACAAAAAAATTATCTTTTGAAAAATACTTCAATACTAAAAATTAATGCCTAAAAGAATGGCTTAAAAATGTTATCAAATGTGTGTGCATCTAGGCCTATGGCAACTGCTTCTCCCTGCAAAGATGTCATTTGTGAGGTGCATATACAGTATGTAATTATGAATAGTATCTTCCTAGGATATCATGGATATCAGGAGTCATAAGGCCCAGTTAACCCCTTAAGGACCGGGCCTAAAATGGCCTTAAGGACCGGAGCAAATTTTATGAATATGACTTGTGTCACTTTATTCATTAATAACTTCGGGATGCTTTTACCTATCCGGCTGATTCTGAGATTGTTTTCTCGTGACATATTGTACTTCACATTTCTTGTAAATTGGAGTCGATACTTATAACGAATCTTTATGAAAAAAAACAAAATAACGTGAAAAATTGTAAAAAAATGCATTTTTCCAACTTTAAACCTTTTCTGCTTATACAGAAAATGGTTATGCCACATAAATTATATATTAAATAGCATTAGCAACATGTCTACTTTATGTTGGCAGCATTTATTAAACTATATTTCATTTTTTTTAGACAATAGAAAGCGTAAAACATTAGTAGCAAATTTCCAAATTTTCAGTAAAATTTCAAAATCAGATATTTTTAGGGACCTGTTCAGGTTTAAAGTGTATTTGAGGGGCCTGTATGTTAGAAAGCCCCACAAAGCACCCCATTTCAGAAACTGCACCCCCCAAACTCTGCAAAAGCAGATCCAGAAAGTTTTTTAACCCTTTAGGGGAGTCACAGAAATAAAAGCTAAGTGTGTAAGAAATTAGAAAATTTTAATTTTCTGTGCAGAGATTTTATTGTAATCCAATATTTTTCATAATTATAAACTTATTACCAGAGAAATGCACCCCAATATTTATTGCCCCGTTTCTGCAGTTTATAGAAATACCCCATATGTGACCCTATTGCGCTATTTGACGCAACCACAAGCCTCAGATATAAGGGAGCGCCTAGTGCATTTCAATGGCTCCGTTATATTTGGTCATTTCTGACTGTATCACTTCAGCTTGGCAGAGGCTCTGGGGTGCCAAAACCTAAAAAACACCACTAAAGGGACACCATTCAGAAAACTACACCCCTCAAGGAATGTAACAAGGGGTGCGGTGAACATCAGGACCCCACAGGTGCTTCACAGATTTTCCCAACAATATGGCGTGAAAAAAGACAAAAGTATTTTTTACACTAAAACGTTGTTCTAGACTTCAATTTTTCATTTTCACAAAGGGATAAAAGGAAAAAAAAAACACAAAACATGTAGCGCAGTTTCTCCCGAGTACGGAAATACCCCACATGTGGACATAAAGTGCCAAGGGGGCGCAAGACGAGCCTCCAAAGGGAAGGAGCGCCAATTGGCTTTTGGAAGCTGGATTTCACTGGAATGGATTTCAAGGGGTGCAGTGAGCATATGGACCCCACTGGTGACGGGCACAAATGTGGAACAATGTGACGTGAAAGTGAAAAATTTCATTTTTTCACTTTCACAGCAAAAATGTGCCCGTCATCAAGGGGTCCATATCCTCATTGCACCCCTTGTTAGATTCCCTGAGAGGTGCAGTTTCCAGAATGGGGTCACTTGTGGGGGGTTTCCACTGTCTTGGCAGCACAAGGGCTCTATAAATGCGACATGGCGTTCATCATCCATTCTAGCCAAATCCAACCTCCAAAATCCAAATGGCGCTCCTTCCCTTCAGAGGCTTGCCCTGCGCCCACATGGCGCTTTATGTCCACATGTGGGGTATTTACGGACTCGGGGGAAATTGCTCTAAACATTTTGTGTGTTTTTTTCTCTTTTAACCCCTTGTGAAAATAATAAATTCAAGGCTAGACCAACATTATAGTGTAAAAAATGTAATATTTCATTTTCACGCCACATTGTTCCATATTTGTGCCCGTCACCAGTGGGGTCCATATGCTCACTACACCCCTTGTTACATTCCCTGAGGGGTAAAGTTTCCATAATGGGGTCACTTGTGGGGGGTTTCAACTGTCTTGGCAACACAGGGGCCTTTTAAATGCAACATGGCCCCTCGAAATTCATTCCAGCCAAATCCAGCCTCAAAAAACCAAATGGCGCTCCTTCCCTTTGGAGGCTTACCCTGCACCCGCATGGCGCTTTATGTACACAAGTGGGGTATTTCCGTACTCAGGGGAAATTGCTCTACAAATTTTGTGGGTTTTTTTATTTTTTAGCCCTTTGTGAAAATGAAAAAATCAAGACAAGATTAATGATTTAGAGTAAAAATTTAAAACAAATTACACCAAATGTTGGTCTAGCCTTGATTTTTTTCCATTTCCACAAGGGGTTAAAAAAGAAAATAAACGCAAAGCGTGTAGGGTAATTTCCCCTGAGTACGAAAATACCCCACATGTGGACATAATGTGCCATATGGGCACAGGGCAAGCCACCAAAGGGACAGAGCGCCATTTAGAGGCTGGAATGGAGGATGGAGGCCATGTCGCAATTACAAAGCTCCTGTGCTGCCAGGACAGTAGAAACCTCCCACAAGTGACCACATTCTGGAAACTACACCCCATAAGGAATCTAACAAGGGGTGCAGTGAGCATATGGACCCCACTGGTAACAGGCACATATGTAGAACATGTGCCGTGAAAATAAAAAATACAATTTTTTTTCATTTTCACGTCCCAAATGTGGCCGTCACCAGGGGGCCATATCCCCGCTGCCCCCCTTGTTAGATTCCTTATGGGGTGTAGTTTCCAGAATGGGGTCACTTGTCGGGGGTTTCTACTGTCCTGGCCGCACAGAGGCTTTGTAATTGCATCATGGCATCCTCTAATGGGAATGGCGGCCATACCTATTTAGCTGGGGAAAAGGGACAATTCTAATTTATTTGGGGGTATTAGGCCAATTATTAGTTTATAAGGTTGAAAATGACAGGTGTCCATCAAACTCAACCTGTGTTGATCCAGAGGAAGGCAAAAAACCCTCGTAAGGCAGACGACAGTAGCCTCATCACAGGGAAAAAATTCCTTCCCGACTCCATAATGGCGATCAGAATAATCCCCGGATCAACGTGACCCCTGAAATAGGAATAAGGGACAGAATTTAGATAATGTAGAACCCCAGTGACGTGTGGTGCGCCTTGAAGCAATCCAGTATGCAGAGGCCGGGGTGATCAGGACAGGCGTCACACTGGAAAATGGTGTCCTTCCTGATCCCCCTGTTACGCCACACTCTGCACTTCTTCTGGGGTCTCCTGTTTTCCAGTGTGGGGGACGTCACTTGGAAAATGTTGTCCTGGTGCGATACGGGGTCCTTCATATCCAGAAGCGCTGGGTCCGCTCCATGGCTGCTTAATATTAGGGCGCTATTACTACTTCTGATATGTTCGGATCGTGCCGCAAGCTACAGGGCAGCGAGGGACCGGAAGAGGGGGTGCTGGTATAAAAGTTATCCCCGTACAGGTGGTAACCTTTACCAAGCAGTGGGAAGATCAGTTCCCGAACGATCTCCCCACTAACTCAGAGGATGGGGGGGGGGGCATCTGGGGGCTGGATTTGGGTGTCCCTTCCTTCATACACTCTAAGTGCACATGCACACTGCGGAATGGCGAAGGATAACCCTTTGTGCATTCCGCAGCTGGCACCCACCGGCGGACTGATGAGGGCGCGCGTCTCCGTCCGTGTCATAGACTCCATTCTATGCACGGGCGGATTCCGCTCTCCGTCAAATGTGTTCATTCTTTGGACGGACGATGGAATCCGCCCAAGCATAACATGGAGTCTATGATACGGGTGGAGACGCGCGCCTGCATCAGTCCGCCGGCGGGTGCCAGCTGCGGAATGCACAAAGGGTTATCCTTCGCCATTCCGCAGTGTGCACGTACCCTAAATCTGTAAGTGTACCCTGAGGTACTCTCACAGAGTTTGTAGAATTTCACGCCATACCGTCATCTCTTATTGGGACGGTACTGGCGGAAAAGACGTGTCTGGGGGGCAGCGTACGCTACGCTACGCCCAGATACGTCATTGGATGATGAGGATGAGGATGAATGGAGGAACAAAGGACCCCCCCATTCATCCTCACTGGCTGTTTCGGTGTCGGAGGCAATAATAGCGTATGCGTCCGACACCGAAAACACCCTGGGGGTCATCTTTATACGGGGATTGGTATATGGGGTATGTAGTGGTGTAGTGTAAAACTTTATTCCGTGTAGTGTAATGGTGTTTTTTACATGTTTTTTTAACATTAAGTATAAAAGAAAAAACTACGCCAAGAAAGGAGTTGCTGATAAATGGCGCACTTATGTGCGGCACTTATAAGCAGACCGTGGCTGTAGGATATAGGAAAAAAACACTCTACGTCAAAAAGGAGGAGTTGCTGATCAGCGGCGCACTTACGTGCGATGCTGATCAGCACTCACCGGCGATAGGGTGCGGAAAATAGAAAAAAAAAAATTGGGAAAAAAAAAAAAATCTTTCTTCAACCCTATAGCTACTGATATGTGTATTATATACACTTATCAGCCGCTAGGGGGCAGTAGAACGCCAATTCCAGAAAAAGCCGAAGTTTGACGACGCTGGAGCCGATGATTACCGATGGGGACCGCCGGAAAAAGACGAAGACGCCGACGAAGACGATGACGCGTTCGGAACCCGGAAGTCGCGTTCGGAACCCGGAAGACGCGATCGGGACGCTGGATCCGGTGAGTATGGGTCAATACCTGCTCTGGACACCTCAGCTACCTAGCTGAGGTGTCCACAGCAGGTATTTAACCCTTTCATGGGGTACTTATATCGCCGTGATCGGCCGGCCGCTCCTGGCCAGCCGGTCCCGGCGATCGGGACGTGGCACCGTGGCCACCGTTACTTTTAACAGTAATGGCGGTCGGTCTCGTCCTCGGACAGCACCGACCGCCATTGCTTTCTGGGCCATCGGGTCACCGGTGACCCGGAAAGCTGCAGATCGCCGCCATATGCTGATCTGAATTGATCAGCCAATAGCGGCGATCGTCAGCACGGGAGGGGTTAATCACCCCCCGTGCCGACAAGCAGGGATGGCCTGCTATACATTATAGCAGGCCATCTTCCCCGATCGCTGCGTGTGTACACGCAGCGATCGGGGAAACTGCGGGCGTAAATGTACGCCCGTTTGCGTTAAGGCACGGGTTTTGGGGGCGTACACTTACGCCCGCGGTCGTTAAGGGGTTAAATAAAAAATAAATAAATAAATAAAAAATAAAATAAAAAATTATAAACACTAATGCAACAATTTTCAAATCCAGTCAACACTGGTAAGATCTAGAATAGATGTAATGTATTAGGATAATTTTTAATTAAATTGATGCAATCGCTGGGTTTTTCCTCAAAGATAACAATTTCTCTAAACAGTAATCCAGACTTTATGTCACAAGAGGAAATTTGTGTGGCAGTGGGGAGTAAAAACACAGCCAAAGTAGAACTAAGGAAGAGTATTTATGGCATTAGCGAATAATATAAATCTAATTTGTCAAGTGAGAAGGCACAACCTCCAGAAAAACAATAGTGGTGACGGAATAGTGGGATTCCTATTTCTACACAATAAGGTGGCTGGATATAAGGATTGAATGGAGGTGGTGGTTTGAAAGAGATTTCCATTCAAAGTCATCTTGTTAGGAGGGTCAGAAGGATGCAGAGCGTTTCACCTTGGGTGGTCTCTTTGTTACTGTTTAGGAAAGAACATTTCTCAACTTATTGCTATATAATCCAGTAAAATGTCCCTGGGATGTTTTGACAGGATTTTCTGAACTGAAGCACTACTAACCTGACAGGGCAGAACAGGTAAGTGTTAGGTACCATTGTGTGGTAAATCAAAGAGATCTGCTGGAGCTGGGAGGCCTGGAACATGTAGGTATGTTGGTGCGACTTTTAAGGAAAATTCTAGTCAGAAAATAGAAATCGGCTATGTATATTGCTTAATATAAAGCCTTTATGATTAGGTTTTAGACTAGGTTCACACTAAGGGGGAGATTTATTAAACTGGTGTAAAGTAGAATTGTCTTAGTTGCCCCTAGCAACCAATCAGAGTCCACCTTTAATTCCTCACAGATTGTTCGAGAAATGAAAGGTGGAATCTGATCGGTTGCTAGGGGCAACTAAGCCAATTCTACTTTACACCAGTTTGATATATCTCCCCCTATGTGTCTTTCATAACAACGGCCTTCATTGTGCAAATAACAGTGATTGTTTGAAAAATAATGGCTGTTATTATGAAAGACAGGCGTCATTTTTACATGACGTTAACCGAGCCGTAACTGGAAATACCAGGATATTATTGTCAGGATGTAAGGCCAGTATAAACCATATACCGATCACTATTAGGCTACGTTCACACAACATAATTTTTCATCAAAGAACGGACGCTGATCGCAATGGAATAGAAGTCAATGCAATGCCGCCCCCTGTTTTCACACAGAGTTATGTTAGAACGGGCATTAAAATAATGTACCTGCCTATTATTTCTGGGCGCTGTTTAATGAACAGCATCTGGAAATAATGCGGTCATATAACAGAATATCAAGGATAAGAACAGTGACAGGCATTTAATTTCTCTGGTAAAGGATGTAACATACTTTGCAACCATCCATCAACCGTGACAATTTTGAAGCTGTTGTGATTATCAATAATTGTTACAGGGTTTAGCCAAGAAAAGAATTGTTAAAGTAAATTGAGGAAAGCAGGTGCATTACCAGACGCTAAAACATCCAGTAGTTTGATTTTTCCTTCTTTTCCTTCTAAAGATCATAAATCTTCATTTTTTTTTTTATCTACAGAGACATGTGAGGGCTTGTTTTTTTTGTGGAACCAATTGTACTGTGTAAGAATATCATTATTTTTTTTATAAAAATGTACTGAGAAACAAAAAAGCAAAATATGTGAGGTAAAATTAAGTAAGGCTATGTTCACACGTTTCAGCTCTGTTTAAAATGACGGCCGTCCTTTTGAGTCTAAAATAACGGATGTCATTTATCTGTTTGGCCTCCCCAATGACAGCTGTTGGTACATTATTCTAGTTTGGGTTACTAATTTGCCTTTGGGTGTGGTTTAATTGAAAAGTCCATTGAATGTAATAGTAAAAACGGAGAAAGAACGGTGACAAAATAAAACTGTGAGAACTGTGTGAACAACTAATAAAAAATGCCCAAAAGATGTCCGAAAATAATTGTCATGATCATTATTTTGACGTCCACGGTGATAACGTCCGTTATTCAATACATTGTGTGCATTGTACGTCCGTCTTTCTATTGACTTCAATGCATTGCATTGCAGTCAGTTGAAACGCGGCAATAACTGACGTTTTTTTTATTGCAAAAGCTGCTGCCTTTTCTTTATTTCTGATGTTGTGTGAACATAGCCTAAAAAAGACAAATGGAGGAAGGGTGTCTTTTGTAAATCAATCACTGAAATGTTATCTGTATTCTTCACTTCAGTTCGATTGCAATGAAACTCAATTTTATAGTTTTTATATGTTTTGTTTTTACCACTTTTTTTTTAACTAGAAACCAAAAGCATACTTTAAAATAAAATGCTCCCCCAGTGTCCTCCTGTAGGACTCCAGTGTCTCCAGCCGCATCTAGCCCACTCAGCCAATCACTGGCCGCGGCACTGTCATGTCTCACTCAGTCAGTGATTGGCTGAGAATGCCGTCACGCTCATCTTGGGAGTGACAGCCTGCTCAGCCAATCACTCACTGACTGAGATCAGAAACCGCCATGGCCAGTGATTAACTAAGCGGACTTTTATTCCATAGACAAAAGTGCCACCCTGCTCAGCTTGCTTCAGTGAACCAAAGTACACTTTACTCATGGCTGAGGTTGTGGTACGGCCCTACTTAAAGGGTGTACACAGAAAAGATGGTTGTGACATATTGCCACATGTTGCCACTTATTGTAACTGACTTTAACTTATGCCAACAAGAAGTAAGGTAACCATCAGAGCTCTTGAGGAACTGTTACCTTTTTTGACTAGCCAACTTTCATTGTCTGAAATAGGAACAGGTGTTTGAGTAAAGCTTGAGAAACCTCAATCATGATGCTGGCCAGATCTGTCCTTAAGCAGAGCAACTGGAAGTAGTTGTAGGGTAATGCTGCTGTGTAAGGCTATGTTCACACAGCGTAAAAGTACAACCGTTGTTGCCATCGGCAACAACAGCCGTACTTTGTACGCTGCAACACACTGCCTTATCTTCTATGGGATCCTGGCCAGAGTGTATACAATGTGTATACGCTCCAGCCGGGATCCCAAGCGGCGCCGCAAAGAACTGACATGTCAGTTCTCTGTGGCTGCAATTCAGTGAATTGCGGCCACAGAAAGACCTGTCAGTTCACACAATGAAGCAAGCGGCTCCAGCAGCTTGCTTTATTGTGTACTATGAGAGTTCTGATGCGGGGGCGCGCTGATGCGCCCGCATCAGAACACTGCTGCCGGAAAGATTATCCAGCCAGGAGGATCTTTGCAGAGACCGGCCGTTCTATGCGACGTGTGAACATAGCCTAATGCTGCGTTTACACAAACAGATAATTCGCCCAATTGACCATTTGAGGATTTTGAAGCAACGATTTGTGTTTAGACAAATAAATCGTTAAAAAAATCGTTAGAAATATTCATAAGAAAAATCGTCATTGCGATAGTTTTTAAGATCGCTTAAGCCTATGTTTAACATAGGGTGAATCTTTGAAAGACTGTTTACACGAAGCGATCTCCGAATTTTTAGCAAACGTCGAACGATGATTTGAGAACATGTTGAAAGATCAAAATGAACATTTTCATGCTTGTTGCTTGATCGTTTGCCATGTTTACATGGAACGATTATCGCTCAAATGCGATTGTTATTGTGAAAATTCGAACAATAATCGTTCCGTGTAAATACAGCATTAGGCCTAGTGCTAAAACGGGTTCTTCCCTGGACAATTCAGAACTAACCTAGACAGTTCCATCCCTCTGTGCAGAGGGGCTGGACTTAACTTTGCATAAAGAGGTGGACCTAGGGGACTCCCTCCCTCCCTTCAATACCCAGACACAGTTTAAGATGTTTAGTAAGGTATTTATCAGTCGCACAACAACTATAGATTGGGATACAGGTACTGGGACACAACATTTGTATTGAAATGAAGAGCTGCAATAAAGTACTGCCACTACTTTAGATAGCCATTGACTTAAGATAGCCATTCCTCCTGACCCCCGTATAAACAACCTAAGCATGTAAGCTGAGTACGCATGCGCTTTCAGTGGGAAGAACATTTGAAGCAGACCCGTTAGCAGGAATTGTTAATATATAAATGAGGCTCAAAAGCCCAAGAGGCATTCTCCAGCATGGCAAAAGCCCAGGTAACTCCATCCAATGTCTAGTGGCTTTCAGTCAATGGGGGAGGCAGATGCAAGAGAAGCTGGACCTACCTGGGCCTTTAGGACTCATGCACACGTTACATGTACATGAATATATGGACAGTGTGCAATGGAGCGAACTATTAGAATTCCCGGCATCTTGTATCATTATGATGCCAGGAGCTCAGAATCAGTATTAATCTTTGTGGTATTGCACTGCCACAGCCGCACGTCTGTTCACGGAATTTCCGCATGAGGCCTTACTGTGTTGGAGACTGCCCCCCTGGAGTCTCGTTTACATATTATAAAAAAAAAAAGCTTATATTTTCTATTTTCCATCCTTGCGCTGGAAACCACTATGCAGAAAAAAAGGCATGCCATGGACACCGCTGTAGCCTATTTCCCCTATAATAAAATTGGGCATGGTGAATGTAAATTATCTGATGTTTCTCTTTCTGGCCAGATAAGCATCTGTGTATGGCCCCCACACATTAGGTGGGTGGTTTGACCCCACCAAAATTGTTGGGTTCAGAAGCTATTAATCTAATGTGCTTTTGCTCATCATTTGGCGATTTCCGATTGGTTATAAACTAGTAAAAACTAGAATAGTCAAGTTTTATTTTATTTTTTGATTTTAATTAAATCTAGATCAGTTTCTTACAATCCATACCTATAAGGGTGCCAAATGCTTGACAAGACCTGGAGAGGAGAAACATCACAATATAATCCTTTTAAATATCTTTAATCAGGGTTCTAAAACAGACAAGGTGCTGACTGTCAATGCTGACTGTTAGGTAATACATGTAAGTAAACTGTTGTTATTGGTTTATTGCCTCTGTACTCGCCCCCTCAATGATTTAGTTTACAGAATTATTAGTGACTTCACTACGACTTTCTCTCCTTCCTCTCACAATGCTCTGTTAGGGGCCACACTTTCCTTGAAGTGATTAATTCCCAATTAGCACTTTGCCCACTTCCTGCTCCTAGAGAATGTGTCACAGTTCCAGATGCTTGGGAAAATGAAACACACACTTAACCCTTTATTAACAGAAGCTTCCAGACTCACATTTTGGCTATCTCTTTATTTTAAACATAATGTATTATTAATGTTATTCTTTTTTTAAGCAAAAGTGTTTTTCCTTTATATTCAAATTATAACTTGGTACCTTTGTGTTGTCTGATAAGATTCTAATATAATTGAAAAACTCTTCCAATAAAATAATTGTGTCTACATGTAAAAATCACATTCTTGTGCCCAGTTTCCCATTGGAAAATTTGGAATTGGAATATAGTGTACTGGAAAGCTCTAAATGCTACTTCTAGCAATAACAGCTGCTAATCAATAAAAACAAAATACAATTAAAACAGTATATAGCACAGCTTAGTTCATAATTAAACTTTAACCTTTGTGCATTATACCTGTGTACACAGTTCAGATATTCCAGCTGGTTGCAGAGGTGCTGGACTATACTCTTTGAAGAGTTTGACTTTAATAGACATGTTACTGTGAAAGCAAAAAAAAAAAAAAAGAAGAAAAAAACGTAGGATGAATGTAAGCAGGAAATAAACTTGCCTATACTCTTTCTCAGTCCACTATTTTCTGAATTTTCTTGAAATAGTCTTGAAATCCTGCTGAGAATATAAAGGTTACTTCTGCTCATCTGCTCCAGTTTTGACTGGGGCATGACTGAGGGGTGGGGTTAAACAAAGGGGGTGGGCCTGAACAATATTTGTGTCCAAATGAAGACAGGGCAGAGGGAGGGGCCTCTTGCTGCAGACGGTCATAGGATTATGAGAAGGAGAAGTGGGGAAATGGCTAATTTCTTGAGAATAAGATTTGTTAGTTTGAAGTGTCTAAATAGTAATATGGCACAAGATAGGAGAGTATAGGAGAGGTGAGGATATTAAAGGAGGATATTAAAGGTGAGGATATTAAAGAAAACCTGTCATGAATTTATTGGCTATGTTGGTATGTTAAATTAGATCAATTGTGACTTTCTTTCTTCAAGGAATAATTGAGGTTGAGTATAGGTTTTATTCCTATAAGTCTAAGCTCATGTTAGGCAAAGGCATATCTCAAAAGTTATTTAATCCAAAAGTAGTATACAACCATTGTAGTTGTTTATGGCTCACACATCGTATTTTTCTAATTAATCAATTAATTAATCAAAATATAGTTTACATTGAAAATACAGTAAATGAATCTTCGGGGCACATGAAGAGATGGCATTGTGCCATGCTTCTTTCTCTTCTCAGGAAGAAAATAAAGTTGAATATAACTCCTCTTCTTTCCCACAAAAATCTGCAAGGAAATAAAAATCTGGGCTATGTACTTTGCTGTAGGAGTCTTCCTTTCAAGTTCTTGGTTTCCTTTTAGAGTCATAACTGGTTTGAAATTGTTTCACTTTATAAGAAGGCTTAAATTTAGTAAAGGTACAGGCTATTCATGGTGAGTAAAGTAAAATAGCTTGGTTGGTATTTGCAGAAAAGTAATGTCTCCTCAGTCGAGTTGTCCACATTACACACTATAGTCGCTGATATTGACCATACTATAGTCGCTGATGTTGACCCTTTGAATAATTGCCTGTTCCAAAGCACCAACCGCCATAATGGGGTGATGCATAAGTATTTTTATGGAACGTCATGGAATATTTTCTTTTTTGCACGAAAATATCATGCTTAAAAGTGACTGCATCTTAGGAGACAGGATGGCAAGAGGGCCCGACAGTGTCAGACTGCTCTGACTACTTCACTAATGTTTAGGCAGAGTGCTGATTAAGCATTGTGCCCACTTGTTAGGTGGCCTGTGCAGCTACTGACAGCTGCACAGTCCTCTCTCTTCTCCAGCCTGGCACTGATTGGTTAGAAGAGTGCCCTGCAGGAGAGGAATCTGGAGGTCACGTGCATCGCTTCCAAATTCCTATGTATAAAAGCCCTTGGGAACTTACCCAGAACAGAGTTGAAAATTTTTTATTAAAATATTGTATTGCCCCCAAAAAGTTATACAAATCACCAATATACACTTATTACAGGAAATGCTTATAAAGTGTTTTTTTCCCTGCTTTTACTACTGCATTAAGGCTTCACTTCCTGGATAAAATGGTGATGTCACGACCCGACTCCCAGGGCTTTGCGGGCTGTGGCTGCTGGAGAGGATGATGGCAGAGGGATGCTTAGTGTCCCTCCAGTGCCCTGTGTTCCTCAGTGTCCCCCTGCCATCATCCTCTCCAGCAGCCACAGCCCGCACAGCTCTGGGAGTCGGGTCGTGACATCACCATTTTATCCAATAAGTGAAGCCTTAATGCAGTAGTTAGTGCAGGGAAAAAAGCACTTTTTGAGGATTTCCCATAATAAGTGTATATTAGGGATTTGTATAACTTTTGGTGGGCAATTTTTTTAATAAATATTTTCGCCAGACTTCTCCTTTGAAGGGAAGGCCAGACAGCGAAATGACATCTGTTATTTTAGACCCCCAAGGCTATGTGTGAACATAGCCTTGGGGAATTCTGGAGAGGCAAGCTGAACATCACTCATTTACTGACTATTAAGCATCCAGGCACTAAAAAAAAATTGAAGAATGGAAAAAGATAAATGTTGCAATATGTCAATAAATTGTTCATTCCATGCCTAGATGACTTAGTGTCATTAAATATTACTGAGGTACTGTAATTAGTATTGAGGTATACAATAATAGTTGTAGTAGTTTTTGATATGGGGTGCATTCATTTTTGCCCCGACTAATTTGAGTAAAAATGAAGTTTTTGTGATCTAATTTATATTATTAACCTTTCTTTCATTGTATGGTTTAAACAAATATTCTATGAAAATCCGATTTTTTTCTCAAATTTTGGAAATTTTTCCTGAGGACAGGACTGCCAGATCCAACATGAATGTATTATTATTTCTGTTATTTACTGTATATAGTGCTTTCATAGTCTGAAACACTATACAGAGATTTGCATCAGGGTTCTCAAATGCTTTACCTCAATCAATGAATTGAATGCACACATACAAAAAAAAAAAAAAAAAAGAAAAAAACATTATTCTAAATTGCTAACAAAAAAAGAGTCTTGTACAGTATGACAGAAAAGCCAGTGAGAAGTTTCAGTGATTGGTAAAGACTAGAGATGAGCGAACCGGGTTCGGGTTCGAGTCCATCGAGTCTAGTAAGGACTAGAGATGAGTGAGTAGTGAAATATTTGAAAGCTCGATATTCATTTTGAACAGACCGCACCGCGAAATTCAACTATTCAATCGAATATCGAACCCCATTAAAGTCAAAAGGAGAAAAATCCTTGTTTCTTGGTGACCTCCAAGTGGTTGAATTTAGGCCCACATTGACACCTCAGAAATTGATGCGCACACCTCCGGAATGCAACTGGGACAGCAGGGGCAGCATGCCTGGGTGCATCTTACACGCCAAAGTCACAATATTACCCCACTATCACAGGTACACTCCAAAGAAAATATATGGCGACAGATGCCAGTTGTTTTACTCTTTTTTTTTCTTTGGTTAAACTATGCCTACACAGGTGTATATACTATGGGGGAGATGGTGAAAAGTAGAACTGGCCCAGTTGCCCCTAGCAGCCAATCAGATTCCACTTTTCATTTCTCACAGATTCTTTTAAAAATGAAAGGTGGAATCTGATTGGTTGCTAGAGGCAACTGAGCCAATTCTACTTTACACCATGTTTGATAAATTGATAAATCTCCCCCTATATCTCAACATTTGCGTGTGCCAACAGGCAACAGGTGCGTAGTGTTTTACTGCTTTCAATGAGGCGCAGAGGGCAATCAACTACCGCGACAATAACTATGATAAAATAGTCAGACACAAGGCTATGCAAGATTATTTTAAGTTGCGTAACTGCCTGTCTGTGTCACTATCTGATATGCTGCTATACAGTCTATGCACTCTTAATGGAGGAAGCAGCTATATGCTGGGCTAAGTAGTAGCCCTGATAAGGGCTTTTATGGTCTCTCCTGCCTACAATCTTTTAAAATCCTCACTGTCCCTACTCCAAAATCTGTCCACCCAACTACCTGCAGCACATACACTGAAGGAGGAAGTGGATACACTGCAGCCTATTCTTCACAGTGAGCAGCAGCTGCTTGCCTGTCTGTAAGAATAAGATGATGTGTTGGTAGCTGATTATCCACATATAAATGCGTTTCTGTATATAATTGTAGCCCTAAAAAGGGCTTTGGGGGTCTTTCCTGCCTACAATCAGCTAAATCTTTACTGTCCCTACTCCAAGATCTCTCCCTCACTACCTTAAAGATGGCATCTGATGACGAACAGGAAAAGCCAAATTTTTATACTCTGGAAGTCACATGAGTAATGCAACCAAGGAATGTAAATGCTGTTGTCATAATGCCAGCGTGCTTCTAAGGCCTGTCACACACACACCCTGCATAGTTATTAGCTAGAAAAAGGCACCAGGCAAGGTGAGAGAAGAATCAAATTTTTATTGCGTTTTCAGTTGGATGCTCGATAAAAGACGAGTATGTCGAAGAGTGTAGTATTCGATCGAATAGCTACTCCATCGAGTACTACTCGCTGATCTCTAGTAAGGATTAAAACAGACCCGAATCGATCAAAACTTTTCTCGCCAACATGTGAAAAGTTTTTCTCTAATGACAGGGATTAAACATTTGCTGTAAACTGCTATAATTTAAAATGTATAAATCTGAGTCCACAGTCTTGAGCATAGGAACCTGCAGCACCACAGAAGTATTCTGACGTATCTGTCAGACATCTTAGTGAACGAAAAGAATGCCAGAAAGTCACTTTCA
The DNA here is from genome assembly GCF_027789765.1 of Dendropsophus ebraccatus. Taxonomy (NCBI): domain Eukaryota; kingdom Metazoa; phylum Chordata; class Amphibia; order Anura; family Hylidae; genus Dendropsophus; species Dendropsophus ebraccatus. Next base: position 41,221,758 of record NC_091467.1, on the reverse strand, counting down.
CTGACTCCACAACATTATTAGCTATCAAAAAAACGGGATCTATGTCTGTGAGACCAGCATCCATAATCTGATTAACTGAAGATGGTCCACAGGGGACCATCCAAAAGCTGTCTACAGTCTGACTACATATTATCCCATAGGTATTTTTTTTTATTGAAAAATGTCTACATAATTAAGAAGACCGTCTCCTTGCTCTGTCGTGCTTTGGGGGTTTTTCAGTTGGGAGATTAGATTAATATAAGAGTTTGGCTACATGGCGACAGACAGCAAGAGACACGGTCTGATCAGGGGGACTTCCAGGTGCTATTTTAATTGCCTTCTTTGTCAAAGAAACATTGTATTAACAATCACTGAACTTATCACCATTTATATAAAAATTTATTATAGCAAAAGTACCTCTTTTACACATTTATTATGTAAATGTAGCCACCGTACAATACACACAATAATCACTATATTTTACAATACTCTCCAATTCCCCGTCTATGACATTATATGATGTAGCATAGAATGGAAGACAGAAGCAGTAGTGTCACTACAGAAAATACAGTTGGGAACATAAGAATTTCATACACTGCTGATTTTGTTAGTTTTCATACCTAAAAAGAATGGAGAGGTGTGTAACTTTTTATCCTAGGTACACATCTGAAAAGATTCCAGAAAACGACCTTGTATGATTTTTAAATGACTACTATAATTAGCATTTGTAATGGAAGGGGTGTCGTGGATCTGCTATACCTATGACAACACATGAAAGAAGAAAAGTATGTCATATACATATGGGTGGCACAACCAAAATAAGAGACTGTACCCTCAAATAAATAAACAATAAATCTTCATTAATGCATCAGACTACAAGTGCAAGACAAACATGAGAAATCATTTAAAAACACTAAAACATACAGAGGACTGTGTCTGATAATCACGGTACCAGAACGCACCGACAAGGAACCAATGTAACACCCCCTCCTATTGGCCTAAACAATAATTCACCACAAAAAAGAAGTAGTATATAAGTAAAGTATATCAATGTGTAAATGAGTAAATGTGCATATGTGTGCATGGGCCTATGCTCCGATGGACACAGAACTAGGATTAGCAAGAGATAACTGAAAAGAAATAAGGACCAAAGGAAAATAAGGATAAATATCACCATAGGAGGGAGGAGGGAGTCCATGTCGGGGACATCGATCTAATAATGTCCAATCCTGAGAGTGGAGGTCTATGATTCCTACTCTAAATGGTACCCAGTTATAAGTGGTGTACCCAAAAATTCAGTACAGGGCCCGCTTTACCTTAACTTTTTTTATAAATGATATTGGAGTGGAACTAACTTGTTGTACAGTACAGTCTATGAAAGAGGTGCCTAAGCTACAAGTGAATATTGACACGCTGAGGCACTCCAGCTGTTGTAAATCGACAATTTCCATCTGGATTTGACTGTCCAGGCATGACGAGAATTGTAGTTTTTCAACAGCTGGAGGACCAAAGCTTCCCTATCTGTGTCCTAGGAGGAGTTGAACTGGGAGAGTCACTAGTAGAGAAGGACTTGTAGATAATAGACTACAGAACAGCTGCTTCTAAGGGCCCTATTACACAGCACGATTATAGTGCGCAAAAATCGTTATATAGTTCAAATTTAAACTTTAATCTTTTTGTGTGTATGCAGACAACGATCGATCGGGATGGCTGTCTTGGCAGATCCAGGCTGTTAGAGAGGGGACGCCTGCGGGCTGCGGTGGTGGTCCGGTGCGGGATCCTCTGATTGGAGATGGTGGACGTAGGGTGTGGGGATGTGCTTGCGACCCGCTGTGAGGCTGCTCTGTGTGGTCACATGGTCTTCCCTCAATTTTAGGACACGGAAGGGAAGGTGTACAAAGGACCGCCCAGAGGAGGAACAGCCGAGCCTGATGACGCACCTGGACGCCAAGATGCCTGGAGAGAGGTGTCGGCAGCATGGTGTACTGCCCGAGGGCCCCTACATGATTTGAAGTGGTCAATCCGCCCCAAAAACGTTCCCCCTGAGTGGAGTGGCTGGCTGGCGCTTTTTGGGTAATGTAACATGGCGATACATCTTTGCAGATATACTATGCTGGAAATTATGGGGAGCGTTATCTGGTGACTCTGCCTGACTTTCCCTTATGCCATATGTGATTCCCCTCCTCACAGGGCCCTGGAACGCTCTCTAGACTATAGGGAGTGGAAGGGAGGCTACTGTAAACAAACAATAGGGAAAGTAGGAGTACCATAAAGAGAGGAGAGGCGATGAACAGTGGACTTATATGCAGTTGACCTCGCTATTTACAGGGGAATATGTGATGTTTTATACTGCCCTGCCCAAGTGACTTATGGATTAGAAAGCTGGGACATAACTCATTTAGCCAAATATTGGAATTACACTCTTGTGAGGTGGGGCGGTGCTATCGGTTTAATTTTTCTGCATTGCTAACATAGTCACCTCTTACTTCTCTCTCCTATATAAGAACTAAAGTGGACGCGTTACTGACCTATGCAAAAGTGGAGTGTGCCCTTCTTGAGTCTGTCCCGGTGAGGAGAGTGTATTGACGCACTAGAATTAAACCTACTCGACTCCTATCGGCGTATTGCTAACATCGCTACCTTATATCCAGGTGATTGGAAGTGAATGGACTATTGGACCATGCAAGAGGTGGGAGTGTTCAGCTTTAACCTACCTCAGTGAGGAGGCATGGCGGATGTATTGGAGTAATCGTAATCTGACTGCCATCAGAGGGATTATCAGACGGACCCTCTAAGATCAGCAGAAAGTGTGTTATTTTCTACCTGCCTGCTGTTCCGTGATAATTTTATCTTTGTTCATTTGCATTCTGTCCTGTCCTGGATTGTAAATTATATACTCTTTTGGTATGTCTAATAAGAATCGGAGAGGGGGAGGGACTACAGCAAAGAGTACTGCTAATGTGGCCAATTTGAATAAGTATTTAAAATCTCCAGGGGTGGCAGGTGCCCGGGATTCTGGGATGGCCTCCTCCCCAGGACCGTCTTCGGGTTCTAGATACTCGGTTCTGTCAGGGGAGGGGGATAGCAGTATCTTGGGAGGGGAGACGGGACCGACCTCATCGGTGAGCTTAGAGGAAATTATGGCAGAAATCTTGAAATGTAATAGTACTATTGCAGGTCTGGTGTCGCAGGTTGGCTCTGTTTCTGCGGAAATAGCACTGATCAGACAGGATGCGCAAGTAAATAGAGATAGAGTCGCCGTAGTTGAGAAACAGCTGCCAGAGTTAGAGAATAAAATGTCAGTAGCTATTCAAGACATCAAGGAGCTCCGGAAGGATAACAGTTTGATAAAAGCAAAATCAGTGGACATGGAAGATCGGAATCGGCGATGTAATATACGATTGTTAGGGTTTCCAGATGGAGCTGAAGGGAGCAATCCAGTACAGTTCTGCCAGGAGTGGATTAGGGACAATATAGGCCAAGAAGCGCTGTCACAACTGTTTGGATTAGAGCATGCACACCGGGTGCCTGCGAAGGCCCCCCCCCAAAGGGAGCCCCCCCTAGAACGATAATTGTTAAGGTCTTGTGTTCCAATGATAGAGACAACATTCTTAAGAGAGCTAGGGACCTCAGAGAAATTAGATACAATGGCTCTAAAGTTGCTCTATTTCCGGATTACTCTAGGGAGACCCAGATTAAACGCAGTTCATTTAGGGATGGAAAGAGAAGACTTGCAAAGGCAGGGATACCGTTCTCATTATTATTTCCTGCTAAGCTGCATATTGTTTATAATAATGTAATACAGTTTTTTGATTCCGCTACAGAGTTGGTGAAGCGGCTAGATCGGGAGGGAATAAATGTGTGATTAAGTGCAACCTGATTTATCCTTTAGTGTTCCTTTATTTGGATTGGAGGTGGGGGGGGGGGGTGAGGTGGTATGCCAGGTATAGGGCTGTGTGTAAAGAATTATGCATGGCAGTTGGGGGGGAGAGGGGGGGGAGGGCCTCGGGAGCGGCATGGGTTTTTTTTTGTTTTGTTTTTTCTTTTCCTTTCTTTCTCTCTTTTCTTCCTTCGCCTATCTATATAAGTTATGACTAGAGTGCTGATGTAGAATGTACGAGGAATGGCGGATTGGGTAAAGTGAAATGCTATTGCGGATATAATTAGTAGATACCTACCGGCAATAGTAGGACTAGTAGAAACCCACTTGGATAAAGAGACAGTGTCTAGGTTTAGGAAAAAATGGGCTAGTTATGAGTGGCACTCGGTGTTATCTACATATTCATCTGGAGTGTCAGTTTATATACATAATAAGGTCAAGTTTCATCTGATCGACTCCAAGGTGGATGAATCTGGGTGTTTTGCTTTTTTATATGGGATCTTGGATAACATTAAAGTTATACTGCCTTTCGTTTATATTCCCCCCTTCCTTTAGGTTGAACGCCTTACTTAAACTTATGGAGTATATTGAAGGGAAATCCTACGATCATGTATATGTTCTGGGGGATTTAAATTGTCCTATGGATCCTAGTAAGGACAGAAGGGGGAGTAATAGAGGGGATAGGGCTGGGTGCTCTCCCCTTCGTGACTTCTGTGGAGAAGTTGGTCTGCAGGATGCATGGAGGGTACTGCACCCTGGTAGGGAAGAGTTTTCTTGCTTCAGTGCATCGTATGATGCGGCTTCCCGGATTGACTTATTGCTGTGCGACATAGCTGGAGTCAGTACAATTAAGGTAATCAAATACGAACCCAAGACAATATCAGACCACGCCCTGCTATTCGTAGAGTTTAGGGGGCAGAAAAAATCTAATGGGTTTCAAATGCGGAAAATTAATCCGCATTGGTTATCCATTGTGGATAAAGAGGAGTCTATCAAAAGGGAAATTTCATGGTTCTGTCAGAGTAATAGGGCTACGGCCTGTCCGTTGGTAGCCTAGGCATTCCTGAGAGGGATACTAATTAAACAGATTTCGGTGAGTAAAAGATTATTTAGAGAAGAGGAGGAGAGTATAAGGGATGAAGTAGTTAAATGTACTCAGGAAAGGGATAGGAGAAGAACAGTCGAGGCTTGGGATGAATTGAAGGCGGCCCAGGAGCGTTATTCCGATTTTGTGGCCTCTAAGGCACAACATCGAGTGTACTTTCAGGGTTATAACAAATTCGTAGCCGGAGGTAAACCGAACAGAATGTTGAGTGGAATTCTGAATAGTCAACGGGAAAGTCATGAAATTGTATGTATTAAAGATCTTTACTAAGTAGTGGCGAAGGCATGGAGCGGGTGATAACAGAATTCTATTCAGGATTATATACTTCGCCAGGGGGTGCTGATAGGGAGAGAATAGAAAGTATTATTAATAATCTTCCATTGCCGACATTATCTGACGAGGATCGAATTGGATTGAATGGGGCTATTACAGTAGCCGAATTGCGAGAAGCACTGGTATCCTTCTCTGGTAATACCTCCCCGGGCTCTGATGGCTTCCCCTTCCAAATTTATACTTGTTCACTTGTTCACGGCCAATAATCGCTTTGTGTAATGAAAGACAACGATCAACCAACATGAACAATGTCAGCTAATCGTTGTCTTCCAACAGGCTGAAACGCCAATGATCAGCCTGTTAACGATCTGCTATCTCCTATGGGCTTCCCGGATAATCTGACGATGATGAGCAAGCGAGCGCTAACCTGACAGTTCAGGCCTTGCTCTCCACAGTGCCCCGTGTAATAGGGGCTTTAGTTATTAGGCAGGATTAAAAGAATTAAATTTGTTTTGTGTGGAGAAGAGGGAGAAATGGTTGATAAATAAATTGCTGTGGCAACATTGTGCAGCTATCAGGCATCAAGATTGGTTTGGCCTACAGGCAATGATCATGGTATGCATGCTTTTCCCTTTATGTCTTGAAGGGCTTACTTCTGAGACACGGAATCCCTATAAGTGAACACGGGGGGATGGGGGCGGCAGAAGGTTTGGCGTCCTCTGCTCCCTTGACAGCCCCTTTGCACATAGGGGGAGATTTATCAAACGTGGTGTGAAGTGAAACTGGCTCAGTTGCCCCTAGCAACCAACCAGATTCCACCTTTCATTTTCCAAAGAGTCTGTGAGGAATGAAAGGTGGAATCTGATTGGTTGCTAGGGGCAACTAAGCTAGTTTCACTTTACAGCATGTTTGATAAATCTCCCCCATAGTTTTAGTAAATGTGGCCCATTGTTCTTCTAGTCTATGAGAAAGTATTATTACAACAAATCGATCATATTTAAACAAATCTCTACCTAGCATCTAGATCCGACACTCTCCTTTGTCTGACAAATGTAAGTTGACCCAGATGGAACTTTTAGTGGAAAAAAGAAAAAGTCACAGAGTAAAATATTTTTTTCTTTATCTTAACGTCTCCTTGTTTATCTTGTAAATGAAGGGCAGCAAGTCTAGTTTGAAAGTAGAAACTAGTTCTTATCTACAAGGATAGAAAATGTACTTGGACTATGGAAACCTTATTGAAATGTCCCGAGAGTTTTCTTGTTTTCTGATTAATGGCTCTTAATACCAAATTACACTTATCCTGAGGTGAAAACAAAGGAAAACTTTGTGCTAACCTTCTCCCTGCTCTATTTATAGTAGGAGTAGGCCTGTCAATGAGGGAAACCAGTTCTCAGTATAATGCTGTACACTATAGGCAGCACAGCTATTATAAACATGTATGTGGTAGAACAACGATCATAGTACTAAGACCCCTTTGTTGGCCAAGGCCATCTTCATTTTTTCAGATAAGGAAACTGTATCTTCCTTTCTTTCCACAGTTAAAAGAGAAGAACAACGTATTATAAAATCTGGCAGCCAGCAGGGGCAGGGGGGAAAATGATTACAAGTGCTAACTTACCTCTCCCATTGCTCTGGGATTTCCGGAGATGACACATCACAACTCGGCTGATGGACTGGCCACTCAGCCAGTCAGTGACTGGGACGGGACGCCACTCCAGTTACTGATTGGCTGAGCAGCCAGTCCATCAGCCGAGACAGGCCTTTTCCTCAGGAAAGTCCCTTCCAGGAGGGGTCACATGGCTGGATCTGCCACTCCCCGCAGGAATGGGGAGAGGTTAGTTAGTACACCTTACACTTTTGTTGGGCATAATTGCAGCTTGGCTGTCGGTATAAGGCAATGTGCCCCAATCACATCCTGGGGCTGGGACTCCAGTCTCCACAAAACTATAACACCCATCATGTTCTAGTTGCCTGCTATAAAGACTACTTGTAATGCATACGCTAGCATTCTGAATCTTCTTGACCTTTTTCCTGTGTATCTGGACCTTGACTTAGTTTATTGGACTTACTTTGTCTATCTAACTTTGTACCACTTAGCCCAACAGTTTCTGACACGGTATCTTGGACCCTCTTTATTGTGTTCAGCTTGTCTTGTCTTGTCTTTGTCTTATATGCACATAACCAGAGTAGCTTGCAGTCTTCAGGTTGGGGCTGGCCTGTTAAGGAGTCGGGTTCCCCAAAAGGTAGGAACAGTTTGGCTTGCACAGCACCAGGACCTCACATTGTCTTGTAATATTGGGTCTCTGACTTGTCGTTACAACAAAATACTCTTCACCATCCACAGCTTCGGACTGCAATCCCACCCGGGAGATCACACAACACTCTCACGGTGCATGCTTCTTGAGAAAAGTCAGTAAAATTTTTGCAATCCAGAGACGAAATAACTGCGGTACTCCCCACTTCCAAGTGTGAATGATGCTTTATTTCAGGGTGAAAATGGTATGATCTACAGAGCAATGACTGTTTCATGCTATCCGCACTTAGAGCCGGATAAAGCATGAATAGTGTAAAAGGGTCATTGCTCTGTGAATCGTACTTGCTGTTATGTCCATTTTCACCCTGAAATAAAACATTGTTTACATACGTTTATTCACTCTCTGGATTGCACATATAGTATTTATTTATTTATCCATAGCTTTTTAGTAGCTATGGATGTATTTATCTAATCTCAGTCTATTTAACAATCTATCTATCTATCTCTTTTAGTTATCTATAGTTATCTATAGCATTCTATCCATCTATTTCTAACCTCCAAATCTAATCTCCAAATGTATCTATCTTTCTTTATCTTTCAATCTACAGAAGCTAAAAGAGTCTGCAGCACACTACAGTTTAACAAGTGTAGAGAGTGTTTTATTCCATCCAAAGTTACAGCTACATTTCAGCTTTCTTACAAAGCCATTTTCAAGCTCTAAGAAAGCTCATACTATCTAATCTCAGTATCTATCTATCTATCTATCTATCTATCTATCTATCTATCTATTAGCTAATCTCAGTATTTATATCTATCTCATATCTCTCTGTCTATATATCTTCTTTCTACCTAATCTCAGTATCTATCTATCTATCTATCTATCTATCTATCTATCTATCTATCTATCTATCTATCTATCTATCTTTCTAACTATCTCCTGTCTATTAGCTAATCTCAGTATTTATATCTATCTCATATCTCTGTCTATATATCTTCTTTCTACCTAATCTCAGCATCTATCAATCAACTTTTTTAACAATATCTATCATCTATCTTTTTTGTCTTATCTAAGCATTTATCTACATATTTATCTTCTCTCTTATTTCTAATTTTTTAATCATCATCTAATCTCAGTGTCTGTCTATCTATCTATCTATCTATTTATTTATCTATCTATTATCTATCTATATGTATCCTATCTATCTATCTATCTATCTATCTATCTATCTAGATAAAGGAGAAAGCCGCACTTCCAAGTGTGTGTAGCGGGTGCTGTACAGAGTAAGTCACTTGGCTCAGGATTCAAGTAGATACAAAGCAAAATTCCGCAGCACTCCAGCTTCAGGTGAAAAAAGGATAATATTTATTGCAAGTAGCAAAAAATAATAGGGAAGATGCAACGTTTCTGTCTTCTCACAAGACCATTATCAAGCTTGATAATGGTCTTGTGAGAAGACAGAAATGTTGCATCTTCCCTATTATTTTTTGCTACTTGCAATAAATATTATTCTTTTTTCACCTGAAGCTAAAGTGCTGCGGAATTTTGCTATCTATCTATCTATCTATCTATCTATCTATCTATCTATCTATCTATCTATCTATCTATCTATCCATCTACCTATCTACTGTATCCCTCTATCTGTCTTTCTTTAAGTAATCTCAGCATCTATCTAATGTATTTATCTCATATCTATCAATTCCCCCCCCCTCTGTATATGTTTATTTATCTATCCAACTATCTTTTATTTATCTCATATCTATCTACTATATTTCTCTGTCTCTCTTTAAGTAATCTCAGCATCTATATCATATCTATCATTTTTTTTAATCAAGTGTCTATTAATCTCTATCTAGCTAATGTATCTAGTCTCTCTCTCTCTCTCTGTCGCCTGTATCTCTCTTTTCATCTAATCTCAGTATCTATCTATCTATCTATCTATCTATCTATCTATCTATCTATCTATCTATCTGTCTAATCTCAGTGTCTTCTAGCTATCTTTAATCTCTTATTTATCTATCTATTTATCTCTATAACTACCATCTATCCATCTATTTTGTCCAATCTTAGTTGTCTTCTATACCTTTTTATCTTATCTATGGATGTATTTATCAAATCTATTAAGCTACCAGCGATCTATCTCTTTTCATCTAATGTCAGTGTCTGTTATTCTACATATATATATATATATATATATAGAGAGAGAGAGAGAGAGTTTTATCTATAGCTATTTATCCTATCGCATCTATCTATCTATCTATCTATCTATCTATCTATCTATCGGTATAAATTGATGTTGGGCCCTAATGCAAAATCTGTAACAGGGCTCCAGGCTATAATGCTTTATTTATAGTACTGGTTTACTCATATAGGTATCTATCTATCTATTTATCTGTCTAATCTGATCTATCTATCATCAGCGTTCTCTGTTCCTGCTTGCCCTGGCTCCCAGTGCTGGTGGTATAGCAGTCCTCACGCAGGATAGTATTGAGCAGCAGTGCCCCATCAGCTGGCGGAGGCTGCAGGTCTCTTAATGGACCTGGGCTGGTAAATTCAGCTCTTTTTTCATGCTTGCCTGCCTGCCAATGACTAGAAGCACAGAGAGGTGTGTGTGGGGGCTGGGCACTGGTATTTTTAGTGAGGGTTTTATTGAGTGGATCCCTGTGGCTTGGCTCCACACTGAAAGATTGTCCTAGTCTCAATGACATATACACAGAGCAGGCACTAATGTTCTGGCGCCAGCTTCACAGAATGGGCAGGATCAGATGAAGACTGCAGGAGAGAGGAGGTCTCCTCACTACAAGGAGCTCCCACAGCCCACACTTGTTTACTGGCACAGTCATGTCTTCTTCATGTGTGAGGCTCAGTCCTCTGCTGGAGATATGGAGAGCAGCCAGGGGCTGTCACCAAAATAAAAGGACATGGTGGGCAGCTACTTCTATTACACCTAGACTGAAGAGCTAGCAATCTCTAATACCACCAAGCAAGAGACCTGTGTAGATGTAACACTACTGAACTGTGCAGTGACAGCTTAGGCACACACAGTGTTCAGGCTTTATTCTCCAGGAAATTCTTCTGATGAACACATGTGGTGCTCTTTGAATTTGTGACAAATTGTTGCATTTAACCCCTTCCAAGCTCCCTGAATTTCAGCTTTCTTTCTTAGAACCAGAACATTTGTGTATTACCTGATAAAGTCTTAGGAGGGCTTATTTTTGCAAGAAAAATTGGACTTTTTATTGCCTTTTTTTATTTTACCATATAATATATTACAAAGCCAGAAAAAAAATATTTGTAAGACAAAATGTTGAGACAATGCAAAGAAAGGATAATGAGTTTAAGAACGAGCATGAAGTAGAACTGACACGCTTAATTTATTTTATTGGTCAGTACAATTCCAACTATACCAAATTTGGATCATTTTTGTTTTACTACAAAAATAAAATCTGTAGTGATGCCCTGTAACACGTATCTATAAGATGTCAAAAGAATTGTTTTGTGACTCTGTACACTTTAAGTGCTAAATACTGAATCCTAGCGTTAACTGTAGAAAGTTGAGGTGTGTTCTCCCAGGATATTTGGATATTTGGAGCTGGTGGGGCTAATTGAAAATGCCCTTGTGGTAAATTGAAATGCCCTCCAATTTAAAATAATCTCCCTAGTTAGGGAGAAGGCTGATATATATATATATATATATATATATATATATATATATATATATATATGCTTTCTTGTCCTTTTTTCAGAGAATATGAATGATAACACAAACACTTTTATTTTCCACTCATGGTTAAAGGAGGTTGGGTGAGGCAATTTATTGTCAGACTACTGTGTTTTCTCTTTTGAAATCCTAATGACAACCAAAAACATCCACATGATCCTAATCTAAAGTTTACATACCCCGGTGATTTTGGCCTGAAAAGACGCACAGAAGTTGACACGAACTGACAAAAATGTTGGCCACAACTGCTAGGAAAATAGTTTGGGATGCAAAGAAAAACCCCAAAATAACATCAGCTGAAATACAGGACTCACTTAAAACTAGCGGTGTGACTGTTTCAAGATGCACAATAAGGAGGCACTTGAAGAAAAATGGGCTGCATGGTCAAATCGCCAGAAGAAAGCCATCACTGCGCAAATGCCACAAAGTATCTTACCTGCAATATCCCAAACAGCACAGAGACAAGCCTCAAACTTCTGGAACAAGGTCATTTGGAGGCAAACACCATAATTCCTACTGTAAAGCAGGGAGGTGAATAATTGATGTTTTGGGCATGTGTACGCTACAAAGGCACAGGAAACTTGGTCAAAGTAGAAGGAAAGATGAATGCAGCGTGTTAGCAGCAAATACTGGAGGCAAATTTGCACTCATCAGCCCGGAAGCTGCGCATGGGACATAGTTGGACATTCCCACATTCCAAAAACAATCCAAAATACAAGGCCAATTTGACCTGTCATTGGCTACAGCAGAACAAAGTGAAGGTTCTGGAGTGGCCATTTCAGTCTCCAGTTCTCAGTATCATTGAGCCACTCTGGGGAGATCTCAAGCATGCAATTTATCCAAGACAGCCCAGGAATTTTTGACAAGAAGAATGGCCAGCTTTACCATCTAAGAAAATAAAGAGCCTATCACAAAAGATTTCAAGCTGCCATTCATGTTAGAGGGGGCAATACACTGTATTAAAGTGTATCACACTCTGTACCCACAATCTGACCCCCAAAAATCACTTGTACCTTCAGATAGCTGCTTTTAATCCAAGATCTGTCCTGGGGTCTTTTCGGCAGGTGATGCAGTTATTGTCCTAAAAAACAACTTTTAATCTTGCAGCCCTGTGTCATATTGGCATGGCCTAGAGTGTGTGTGTGCAATAGGATTGTGACACCCCTCCATCCCTCCTTCCCACCCTCCTCATCACTAGGAATGATCCTAGAACATTTTTTCCTATTCCTCACCTGTTTGAATACTGCAAAGGTGCCTTAATGATCCAGTCCATGTGCAGTGTTCACAGAGGTGAGGAATAGGAGAAAATGTTCCAGGGGCATTCCTAATGGTGAGAAGGGTGGGCAGGAGGGGCGGAGGGGTGTTGCAATCCTATGACATGGGTACTCTAGGCCACGCCAATTTGACACAGGGCTGCAAGTTTTAAAGTTGTTTTTAGGACAATACCTGCATCACCTGCCGAATGGACCCCAGGACAGCTATCTGAAGGTGCAAGCGGTTTGGAGGATCAGATTGTGGGTACAGAGTCACTTTAAAAACTGGAGTATGTAAACTTTTGATCAGGGACATTTGGATGGTTTTCGTTGTCATTATGATTTTAAAAGAGAAAACACAGTAGTTAGACGATAAATGGCTTCACCCAACCACTAACTATTAAATGACATCAAAAGCGCTGGTGAAAGAATTTTGCAAGTTTTGTTGCAAAAGTGCTTTTTAATGCCTGGAACAAGAACAGACACTCCAAAAAAATTACACGTCACTCAATTTTACGCACAGCTTTTAAACTTGCATTTTAGACGCTTCTCCTATTAAAATCAATGGGACATTAAAACTTGCTTTTTGCTGCAATAAAGTCCCTTTAGTCCTACTATTGAAGCTGTAATATCCTTTAGCTGTTTTAATGCTGGGTTGTTGTTTTTTTTTTTGCTAATTAATTAAGAAGGAACATCACTTATTTTATTTTTAAAAAGATATATATGAAAGTATTTGATATAGTTACTTATATGTAGTGATTCATAGTTGATGTCTTCTCTAATTGTAGTTGCTCACTTTAATTGTTCATTTCCATTCAACCCGCACCACTACTCTTCTCTTTAGAATCTGCTAGAGAAACATTTTAGTCTCCTTGCTCCAGCACATATAGTAATTAGATCCCATCTTTGCCAACATTTAGTAGTTAAGCCCCTCTGTGCAGGTAGGCCCACAACAGATAGTATCCCCTATGCAGCAGCCAACGCCCTCTCACCCTGCAGTTAGTGTACCTCTAATACTTAGCCCCTCCAGTTAATCATATCCACAATGTAGGTTATCCCCTATAGGTAGTCCCTGTTGTAGTTGGCCCCTCTAACTAAATAATATCCCACATGTAGATAGTTCACATGTAGGCATCCCCCCTGTAGGTAGTCCCCCTGGCAGTTCCCTACATCCCTTAGTAAATAATATTCCACATGAATGTAATCCCCATGTAGGCATCCCCTCTTTAGGTAATGACCCAGTAAACATCCCCCTCCATGTAGGCATCCCCCCCAGCTCCTCCCCATGTAGCTATGTCCCAGGTAGGCAGCCCCCGCCTGTAAAGACATCCCCCCATGTAGGCAGCCTCCTCCCCATGTAGGCAGCCTCCTCCCTATGTAGACAACTCCCCTTTAGGTATCCCCCTCCCCATGCAAAGATCCCCCATGTAGGCAGCCCCATTCCCATATAATCATTGCTTAGTTAGTTCCCCGTGTGCCTTGCAGCTCTGCATTCCCTCTGGCGTGTGTCTTTTCACTTCAACATCATTCATGCACCACAGTCTTCTTGGGGTTGGAGGCAAAATGCTGCCTGCGGCCAAGTGTTAATGCCAGGGTAGGGAGTCAATGGCTCTTTGCTCTGCCAATAACAGTGCTGCATTATTTAACTGTAAGCACTTCTTAGGCACTCATAGTTAAAGAGCCACATGCAGCACCCAGTTTAGTATGTGCTGCCCCTGTTCCTGCCACCCTCTGTTCAATAGCAGGGGGTGCTGTTTGTTGCCATGTGTTGGTAGACAGGGCAGTGACCTTCCTATCTGGGGGAACGGCAAATATTAATGCTTAGTGACCCCCCTAATGAAACTTGAAATGTAGCTCTAATCTCCTATATCTCCTGATCATTTTTAAGATGTTTCCATAACTTGTTTGGAGTCACCCATAGTAGATTCAGTTGATTGGACATGATATGGAAAGACACAGCCCTGTCAGCATAAGGTCTCACTGCTGACAATGCATAAACCAAACCAGGAGGTGGAAAGAACTGCCTGTAGAGTTTAAAGACAGGATTAGGTGAAGGCACTCATCTGGAGAAGGGTAGAAAAAGTTGTGTGGTGCTAACAGTTCCTAAGAGCGCACTGACCTCCATATTTGACCTCCAGAAGACCTTGACTCTTACAAGAGCTGTCCGCCCCATCAAACTAAGAAATCAGGAGAGACGCAGTGGCGTAGCTACCATAGAAGCAGGGAAGGCGGTTGCTATGGGGCCCATGGAGGGAGGGGGCCCGGATGCACAGAGAAGATAAGAGCCTCCTGTGTCATTAACCCCTTATGTACTGCAGTGTGTAAGTGACCCAGTGTTCTCTTACATGCTGCAACACAATAAAGGGTTAATTTGTTAAAGACAATTAGCTCTCTGCCTCACTACTCTGATAACCTCTGACCTCTGTTCTCTGAGCTCCTGCAGAGGTTAGGGGTTATCAGTGCAGGAGTAGTGAAGGAGAGCTAATTGTCTTCAGTATTAACCCTTTTTTTGTGTTGCAGCATGTAAGAGAACACTGGGTCACTTACACACTGCAGTACATAAGGGGTTAAGCAAAAGGTAGTCTGCTCCTGCACCTATGTATATAACCATGAGGCTCCTAATAGGCTGTTATAGTTAAATACAGTGGATGGACAGAACAAGCAGACATTGGCTTTCTTGTCTGCCAGTCACTGTTGTGGCTGCACACAGGGTTCTGCCTCTGGCCACAAGAGAATTTTTTTCCCGCCACATCACCATCCTAGCTACGCCCCTG
Organism: Dendropsophus ebraccatus; assembly: GCF_027789765.1. NCBI lineage: Eukaryota > Metazoa > Chordata > Amphibia > Anura > Hylidae > Dendropsophus > Dendropsophus ebraccatus. The sequence goes on along the minus strand of NC_091467.1, from coordinate 41,206,521 downwards.
GAGAGACGGGTCATGGTAAGAGTAGTGATCAAGAACTAAATGACTTAACGCCTAAGATCCTGTGTGGAGAAAAGAGATAATTACAGAAAGCCAACCATTACTGCAGCCCTTTGCTAATCTGGGCTTTGTGGTAGAGTGGCCAGAAAGCAGCCGCTTATCAGAAAAAAACACATAGAAGCCCACATAAAGTTTGCACAAAGGAGATGTTGCTGAATCCTGATGATTGGAGAATTGTCCAATGTTATAACCCATCAACAAGAAAGTTGGTGGAGAAGAAGTCGGTAGCTACAGGTCAGTTAGCTTGATATCTGAAGTAGTAAAAATAATGGAAAAACTTTTTTAGAAAAATGATAAATGATCACCTAAAAACCAACCAACTCAATGGACCATACCCATCGTGGCCTTAAAGTTGGGGGGGGGGGGGGGCAGAGATCATATTAAACCAGTCTCATTGATTTCTTTAACTATATCAGAAAACTGGATTTCAGCAAAGCCTTTGATACAGTGCCCCATAAAGAGCTGATAGACAAGTTGGTAAAAATTGAAGTTGGGGAGGGTACTTAATTATAATAAGCACCTAGGTCTGAAATTACCATAAAATATTTTGGGTACCTAAAAAGTATTTTACTGTAAGGGGCAGCACATGTGGTCCTGCTGTGCTACCGGACTGGTTTGGCTTTGGGCCACACTTCAAGGAGCGAAGTCTAGTGCCCACTTTACACTTTATCCCACTATGGGCTGCAACTAGAGGACACCAAAATAATCTGAGGAGCAAGGACAGGTCAGGATACATGGTAGCAGCAGGATAGAAAACACAGGAACACACCTTTGCTCAGGAATGCGGGGATGCAACAACATTTAGAAACAGGAAGAAAAAACTTTAAGGGTGTCTTCACACCTACCGAATCCACAGCGGATCTCACTTCTGCGCATTCGAAGCGAAAACCGCTGCGGATTCGGTACCATTCACCCCTATGATAGCACATATTCGCAGCGGGATTAACATGCCGCTGTGAATATGTGCTTTAACCTCCGCATTAGCCCATCCTCGGCCACATCCCCCCATCCCCCGCCGCATCCAGCAGCCCCTATCCCATTTCAAAAAACTTTTCTTATTCTGCACCACTTAATGGAATGTATAACCCTGCCCTGGACAATCATATTGAAACATTTCTAGATGTAAGACTTTAATAATGCTATGCTCATTTTACACCACCATAATATAATTTTATCCTTACTGTCTAACTTCTAAAGGTATAAATAGTTTATTCATGCAATGTATATCATAAAGGGTTAAACTGCTTAAACTAAAAGTCTATGTATTGTACATTGCTCAGTTGCACTAGAGGAATTATATCTCCTTGATAAGATTGTGATGGTTACTGGAGGTGCCTGGCTGTCTCTTATTTTTCCCTAAAGATTTTTTGAAGGCAGCTGTGATAACTGTTAAATTACGGTGCACTCATGTTGTATCACATTATTGTATTTGTGTAACCCTTCTCTTCTGTTGGGAAGGTTAAATACACTCTGCCCCCCTTACTTGTAAAGCAGATAGCTCGGGTTTAATGTTGCGACCCGCATTACTTTGAAGGATAAATTTAACTATACACTGCAGAAATCCTCACATTAACTACTTCCCCACCAGTCATGTACAAAGTATTATAACAATGTATAACAATATATAAAAATATACAAGGATTATATAAATCCTGTTATCTATTGCAATTTAAAATATACAGCTACAAATATCTGTGCATAAAGCAGGTTAATCTCAATCTAGCCCAATATAGGCCTGAAGGGCCCAAAAACTTTTTTTTTTTTTTTTTTAAATTTTAAATTTTTCATCTAAGCATTCCATAAACTGTAATATATACACTACCGTTCAAAAGCTTGGGGTCACATTGAAATGTCCTTATTTTTGAAGGAAAAGCACTGTACTTTTCAATGAAGATAACTTTAAACTAGTCCTAACTTTAAAGAAATACACTCTATACATTGCTAATGTGGTAAATGACTATTCTAGCTGCAAATGTCTGGTTTTTGGTGCAATATCTACATAGGTTTATAGAGGCCCATTTCCAGCAACTATCACTCCAGTGTTCTAATGGTACAATGTGTTTGCTCATTGGCTCAGAAGGCTAATTGATGATTAGAAAACCCTTGTGCAATCATGTTCACACATCTGAAAACAGTCTAGCTCGTTACAGAAGCTACAAAACTGACCTTCCTTTGAGCAGATTGAGTTTCTGGAGCATAACATTTGTGGGGTCAATTAAACGCTCAAAATGGCCAGAAAAAGAGAACTTTCATCTGAAACTCGACAGTCTATTCTTGTTCTTAGAAATTAAGGCTATTCCATGCAAGAGATTGCTAAGAAATTGAAGATTTCCTACAACAGTGTGTACTACTCCCTTAAGAGGACAGCACAAACAGGCTCTAACCAGAGTAGAAAAAAAAGTGTGAAGCCAAGAAGATAAGCACATTACAGTCTCTAGTTTGAGAAACAGACGCCTCACAGGTCCCCAACTGGCATCTTCATTAAATAGTACCCGCAAAACACCAGTGTCAACATCTACAGTGACAAAACAAAGGGCGACAGCGCTCCATAGCGAGGATCAGAAGGACAAGATGTTAAGGGGTATGGGGTGCACGGCAACCCTCACCTGGTGTGGTTGTGCAAATATGGAGGCACAACACTCTGAAACATATAGATCACTGACCGCAGCCACTCCCAATATCCAAAGGAACAATTGACAGAAACACCTCCAACACCAAAATACACGGATCATGAGGCGCAGGTCCAACTTGGGATCGAGGCAGAGTGAAGAATAAAATAGTTTTATTACAGAGACTCAACGCGTTTCGGAACCGCACCGGTTCCTTTCTCAAGAGTCATCTACAGTGAGGCGGCTGCGGGATTTTGGGCTTCAGGGCAGAGTGGCAAAGAAAAAGGCATATCTGAGACTGGCCAATAAAAGAAAAAGATTAGGATGGGCAAAAGAACACAAACATTGGACAGAGGAAGACTGGAAAAAAGTGTTGTGGACGGATGAATCCAAGTTTGAGGTGTTTGGATCACAAAGAAGAATGTTTGTGAGATGCAGAACAAATGAAAAGATCCTGGAAGAATGCCTGACGCCATCTGTTAAGCATGGTGGAGGTAATGTGATGGCCTGGGGTTGCTTTGGTGCTGGTAAGGTGGGAGATTTGTACAGGGTAAAAGGGATTCTGAATAAGGAAGGCTATCACTCAATTTTGCAACGCCATGCCATACCCAGTGGACAGCGCTTGATTGGAGCCAATTTCATCCTACAACAGGACAATGACCCTAAACACACCTCCAAATTGTGAAAGAACTATTTACAGCAGAAGCAGACAGCTGGTGTTCTATCGGTAATGGAGTGGCCAGCACAGTCACCAGATCTGAACCCCATTGAGCTGTTGTGGGAGCAGCTTGACCGTATGGTTCGCCAGAACTGACCATCCAACCAATCCAACTTGTGGGAGCTGTGTCAGACTAACACAGACACAACCAGACAGTGGGCCCTGATCTGAACCACCCACTGTCCCTGCCTAATTGCCTCAGCTGACCCTAGGCGGTCACGGACAACCACGAAGATGTTCCCTGCACTATATACGTGGTACACAAAACAATACGGACAGACAAACACAATAAGGAGTAGTAATCAAGGCCGGGTCAAACCACACGGGCAACGCAGTACAAAGTCAGCAATCCAAAAGAGTAGTCACAAGTCAGGCGGGAGGTCAGAATAACGAGTCGAGCAGTAGGAGGGATTAGGACGGGGAATGCAGGAATAGACAAGGCAGAGCTGGGACCAGGAGTACACCTAATAGCCAGCGATCAGTGAATGACTGCTGGCTCTTTAAATACAGGACCAGGAGCCCAGACCAGGATGTGATTGGTCTGGACTCCTGAGTCCTGATCAATTCACATGTGCAGGCTGCAAGCCGGGTGGCAGAGGCGTCTGCCACTCTGCTTGAGCCTGATACTACTCAGCTGAGCATACAATGCTCAGCTGAGCCGCCGCACGTCATCGGAGCCCGCGGCGGAAGGCAGCGCTGCGCTCCGGCCGGGACAGACGTCGCTGGAGCGCGGTCGGGTAAGTTCCTGACATTACCCCCTCCTCCAGGAGGGGCCTCAGGACCCTTATTTACTGGACCAGGCTTGGAAGGGTTCCATGCATGATATTGCCGGACCAGCAAGGGAGCGTGCATGTCTCTAACTGAAACCCATGTGCGCTCTTCTGGTCCAAAGCCTTTCGAGTGGACAAGATACTGAAGTGAGCCCTGGACCCAACGTGAGTCTAGAATTTTCTCCACTTCATACCCCAACTCACCCTGGATGACAAGTGGAGCAGGAGGAGATGACAGAGAGACCGGCGGCACATACTTCTTCAACAGTGATTTATGAAATACTGAATGAATTTGAAGAGATGTAGGCAGTTTCAATCTGAAGGTGACAGGATTGATTACCTCCACAATAGTATATGGCCCAATATATTTGGGTGCCAGTTTCCCTGATTGCACCCTCAATCTCAGATTTCTGGTTAAGAGCCATACCTTATCGCCCAGTACATAATGATGGCCAGATATGCGTCTTTTATTAGCCTGTTTTTAGTATGATTCTTGGGCTTTAACCAAGCTCTGATGAGCTTGGGCCCAAACTGTGCACAGTTTTGAGTATATGGCTTCCGTTGAGGGATTCACAGATTCGGCGGAGTGGGTGGATGAATACCTAGGGTTAAAACCATAATTACAATAAAACGGCGACATGTTAATGGAACGTTGTACATGATTATTGAGGGCAAATTCGGCAAGTGAAATAAAATTCCTCCATCTGTCTTGAGCATCTGCCACAAAACACCTAAGGAATTGTTCTAGAGATTGATTGATCCTCTCAGTCTGTCCATAGGTTTAAGGATGGAACACAGTTGAGAAGGACAAAGAGATCCACAGCTTACCACAGAACTCCCTCCAGAATCTGGACACAAACTGAACACCCCTGTCAGAGACAATGTTCTCAGGGACACCATGTGAACGTAAAATATGGTTGATGAACAACGTGGCTAGAGTACGAGCGTTAGGAAGTTTACATAGAGGTATAAGATGGCACATCTTAGAAAACCTGTCTACCACCACCCATATTACGGTTTTCCCCTTAGACAGTGGCAAGTCCGTGAAAAAATCCATAGAAATGTGTGTCCAAGGTCTCGTAGGGATAGGTAGAGGGTGAAGGAGACCCTCAGGTGGCCTACGAGAAACCTTGGACCGAGCACATGTCTCACAAGCATCAACAAAAAGTTTAACATCCCGGGCCCATGATGGCCACCAGTAGTGTCGTGAAAGCAAATACTTTGTGCCTGCCACCCCTGGGTGACCAGCTAAAACCGAACTATGAATCTCCTCCAAGACCCGGAGGCGAAGATTCAGGGGTACAAATAGAAGAGATTCTGGAGTATTATGGGGTGCCAGGGTCTGTGATTTCGCGATCTGTGTCACCAAGTCTGGCTGCAGAACTGATACAACAACACCGGGGTTTAATATGGTATCAGACTGGTTCCTGGGAGAGCTCTCGATGTCAAAGCTGCGCGATAAGGCATCAGCCTTGATGTTTTTGGAACCAGGCCGATACATGACCTCAAAATTGAACCGTGTGAAAAACAGGGCCCATCTAGCCTGGCGTGGAGTGAGGCGTTTAGCACTGTCCAGATACACCAAGTTTTTATGGTCTGCAAGCACTTTCACCTTGTGCTTGGCACCTTCTAAGAAGTGCCTCCATTTATCCAAGGCAATCTTAATGGCTAGTAACTCACGATTGCCAATATCATAATTACTCTCTGCTTGAGAAAACTTCCTAGAAAAGAATGCCACCGGACGCAGGTGAGTAAGAGTGGCTGACCCTTGGGACAGCACCTCTCCCACCCTTACCTCCGATGCGTCAACCTCCACAATAAAAGGACGATCAAAGTCCAGCTGTGTTTGTTGACAGTAGTCCTTATGTTTTGCTAGGTATATATAACCCTCCCCCTGAGACCCTGGGTGTGTTGCATCAGGCGGCTGCTTTTGCCGCGGCATATCCCGGTGCCCAGATTATGTGTATGGGGGACCTTAATATGCTTTTGCATCCTTATTATGATAGACAGGGAGCCGACCCTTCTTTACTTTCTTCCTCCTCTCCACTAGCACAATTATTATCTGAGCTAGGGTGGTTGGATGCGTATCGCCACTTTTACCCAACCTCCTCTGTGTTTTCCTGCTTTACTGTAGGGAGAATGACTTTATCCCATATTGACTATGTTCTGGGTAATCCGTCTCTCATTTCTAACATAACTGACATTGCCTATCTCACCCGATCCGTGTCGGATCATTCTCCTCTGGTTCTCACCTTGGGTCCTCCTGATCGCTGTGTGCGGACTTGGAAACTAAATCCCTTCTGGCTGACCTTATTTACGGATAATGACCGCATACCCGATCAGTTGCAAGTATTTCTCCATCTGAATGGAGATCATGAGGATAAGTTAGTTTTATGGGAAACCCTTAAGGCCTATCTCAGGGGTTGCCTACAATCCTCAATCTCTTATGTGAAAAAGGTGGGTGGGGCAGAGGAGCGTGACCTTGAGATGAAATGTGCAATGCTTGAGCGGACATATATAGCGGACCCTTCTGACGATGCGAGGGAGGCATGGCTAACGGCTGGTAGACAATATTTACATGTTCTGCAGGAGAAGGCCAACAGGAGACTGTTTTTTAATAAACAGTCCGTGTTTGAACTGGGAAATCAATCCAGTAAGCTGTTAGCATATTTGATACACCACAATAACCGCTCCCCTGCTATACTTAAAATAAATAGTGAACAGGGGACTGTCCTCAATACGAATCAGGACATTGCGAAGCGTTTTGTGCAATTCTATACGTCTTTGTATGCTGGCCAAAATGATACCTTGCTTTCTGATATCGAGACTTTTCTTGACGGGTTAGAATTCCCCAAACTGTCAGTGGATAGCAGGGATTCACTAGAGGATTCACTAGAGGGTCCTATTACTCTGGAGGAAGTAATTGACGCTATTAACGACTTGGCAAAGGGCAAGGCGCCTGGGCCTGATGGATTCCCGTTGGAGATGTATGCAAAATACATTGATATTCTGGCGCCTTGCCTTCTAGCAACTCTACATGAGGCCTTGGAGAAAGGTAAACTTCCGGACACTTTTTATGATGCCACTGTAGTTGTTATCCTTAAACCCGATAAAGACCCCCTGGAGTGCGGCTCTTACAGGCCGATATATTTATTAAATATTGACTATAAAATACTTACTAAAATCCTGGCTAATCGCCTGAACAAAGTTATTCTTGAAGTCATCCACTCTGACCAAGCTGGTTTTATGCCTGGGAGGTCGACCTCGGATAATATACGGAGAGTTCAGGTGCTTACTCAGGTGGGGGTAGCAGCAAAGAAAGACTGGGCTTTGGCCTCCTTAGACACAGCTAAGGCCTTCGATTCTATCGAATGGCCGTTCTTATTTGCTGTCCTTCAACGATTCGGGTTTGGCCCTGTTTTTAGAAAATGGATCTCCCTACTCTACTATAGTCCCAAAGCATGCATACTGATAAATGGTATTTTATCACCGTATTTCCGTCTAGCAAGGGGAACGCGTCAGGGCTGCCCTATCTCTCCCTTGTTATTTGCCGTTGCAATTGAGCCCTTGGCTCTATGCATTCGCCAACACCGGAGTTTCGGGGGAGTTGTCAACGGTATTCGGGAGGATAGGGTAGGCCTGTATGCTGATTACCTGATTTTATTCATGTCTCAACCCTCGGTCACACTCCCACTAGCCATTAATATTATTGAATCCTTTGGTAACTATTCGTGCCTACGAAATAACAGGGGTAAATCGGCGTTTATGCCCCTTAATCCAGTGGGCTGGGGGGAGGAGGCTTCTGGATTAACAGTAGTGTCCCAATTCAAATACCTAGGGATAATAATAAGTCATGATTATTCGGAGGATCTGGCTCGTAATGTTTACCAGTTGTTGTCCTATGTCAGAGACAAATTTAGAGTTTGGGCCCCCCTTCCGCTAGCAGTGCCGGGTCAGATAAATTTAGTTAAGATGGTGATATTGCCTAAATGTCTATGTTCTGGAACATGCTTCTTCTCCTGTTCCTAAATCCTTTTTTAAACAGCTGAACGCCATGCTTCCCTCGTTCGTATGGGGAAATAATAGATCAAAAGTGAGACTGTCTGTATTGCAGAGGCCCAAATCGTCTGGTGGAATGTCTCTTCCGGACTTTTACTTGTACTACCTAGCTGCTCACCTTACTTACTTAAGAGTTTGGGTTAAAGCTGAGATTTTACCTAATAGGGAGCACCATTTGGCTTATTATTTAGGCCTTAGGCACCTCTGGCCAGTACTAGAAGGTAAATCTGCTCGCAACTGGCTCCCTCTCCACCGCCTGGCATCACAGGTTTGGTCCGCAGTAAAACGGATCTATCAGTACACAGATATAATGCTAGATATGCCATTGTGGTATGACCCTTCTTTGACCCACTTGGGCCCTAATCTGGACCCGACATTTTGGATAGAACATGGAGTTAGCTTTTTAACTGATGTCTATGCTGATGGGGGATTTCGTACTTTCCAACAACTACAGGAAAAGTATGGCCTCCCCAGGCAGTGTTTTTATAAATACCTACAGCTGCGCCATGCTGTCACTGCGCAGTTTGATATCCCTAAACGCCCCATATCTAAATACCCTTTAATAGGTATCTTCAAGTCTCAGGGTCCTCGTGGAATAATTTCTACTCTTTACACGTATTTATTGGATGTGGTAATAAAGGCTGCCCCACTCCCCGTACTGGATAAGTGGAAAACTTGGATCCCATCCTTGTCGGATGATGATTGCAAGGAGGCGCTGTCCTCCCATCTATATGTGTCGCCTGCGATTAATAATAGATTAACGCAACTTTTTATTTTTCATCAGTGTTATTTAACACCGGTTCGATTACATAAGATTGGAAGACATCCTTCACCTGAATGCCATAGATGTCACCACCCCCACTCTGACTTTAGACATATGATTTGGGACTGCCCATTTATATGCTCCTTTTGGGAGGATGTGCTTAAACTGCTAAGTAGTGTTATGCAACGTCCAATTGAGTTGGAACCCAAAGGATGCTTACTTGGCATCCTAGATGATGAGGTATGGACACATCATCAGCTGATTTGTCTGAAGGAAGCATTATTTATGGCCAGAAAGGCTATCACGCTCAAGTGGATGGATTCTAGTTCACCCACATTATCTGAGTGGGTAACTCTGTAAACACTGTTGTGTCCTATGAAAATTTAATATTTAAACACAGGGGGTGTCCTGCCAAACTTCAAAAAGTATGGGGAATGTGGTGTAAGCACTCGGGTACTAATTGGTCCACGAACGGATTTACACGCCTCAGAGACGCCTTGTCTGCCTCTAATTCCTAACCTTATGTATACTCAGGATGTATATACTTACCTCTCTCTCTTCTTTTATGCTCTGTATGTACCGATAGAAGTTTCATGTTTTAACTGTGAATAGTGGGGATACTTTGATACATTCTTTCAGTGTTTGGGGTATGTACTGACCTTGCTTTATGTTGATGTTTATGTAGTGTGCTTTTTGCTTCGTAACAAGTCTCAGACGCATACCATGGACTATACTTCTGCGGATTATTCTTGTTCTTATGTATACCTGTATGCGCACAGGTACCCTGTATGTACTTACGATGCCTGATATTTTTCAATAAACGAGTTTAAAAAAAAAAGTCCAGCTGTGCCAGCACGGGGACCTCTGAGAAACAACGCCGAAGTCTGTTAAATGCCTGAATAGCTTCTGAGGACCAGTTAACTAGATCCGCCCCTTTTTTGGTCAAATCCGTGAGAGGTTTGGCTATAATTGAGAACCCCTTGATGAACTTTCTATAGTAATTTGCGAAGCCCAGGAACCTCTGCTGAGCCTTTAGGTTATTGGGTCACTCCCAGTTTTCAATGGCTACCACCTTTAGTGGGTCCATACCAAACGAGTTTGGGGTTATACTGTACCCCAAAAATGAAACCTCTTGGATACCGAATTGGCATTTTGACAACTTGGCACAAAGATTATTAATTCTCAGAAGCTCCATGACAGCATGAACATGTTTAACGTGAGAAGCCCAATCAGGGGAAAAAATCAAAATATCATCTAGATATAATACAAGAATTCGGCCTAGATGCTCACGAAAAATATAGTTTACAAAGTGTTGGAAGACCGCCGGAGCATTACATAACCCAAAGGGCATAACCAAATATTCAAAATGGCCCTCTGGGGTATTGAAAGCGGTCTTCCACTCATCTCCTTCCCGGATTCTGATAAGATTATACGCTCCCCGTAAATCCACCTTGGAAAACCACTTAGCTCCCACTATCTGGTTGAATAAATCTGGGATAAGAGGCAGCGGATGCTGGTTCTTAAATGTAATTTTATTCAGTTCTCGCTAGTCGATGCAGGGCCGAAGACCTCCATCTTTTTTGCCGACAAAAAAGAAGCCCGCCCCCAAAGGAGAGGAGGAAGGACGAATATGGCCTTTACGTAAACTATCCCTTATGTAATCTCGCATGGCCTCCCTCTCAGGACATGATAAATTAAAAATATGTCCTCTAGGATATTTTACACCAGGAATTAAATCGATTGGACAATCATACGGTCTATGAGGAGGCAATTCTGCCAGAGACACCAGGATACAATGGGAACTACACTCAGGACCCCACCGAGTAAGTTCCCTACTAGACCAATCAAAAACAGGGTTATGCAGTTTCAGACAGGGCAATCCCAGAATCACATCTGACGACAAATTATGCATAAGGAGAAAATCAAGATGTTCCACATGAACAGATCCCACCTTGACTTCCAAGCGTGGGGTTATATATCGTACGTCCCCCTGGGCAAAAGGAGCTGAGTCCGCCCCAGTAACATTCACTGGGCACCTGAGCCGCAGGGGACATACCTCTAAACCGGAAAAAAACATGGGGTTAACAAAGTTCGCTGAAGACCCAGAATCGATCTGGGCGTATCCTGAAACACTCCTATTCCCTATTACCAAAGAAATAGGTAACAACAATTTATTCTTGAAGGTTACCTGTGCGCCTGAGAGACCCCCTCGATAGTCTCTCAGGCGCTGAAGTTTTCCAGCGGTGATCCTGGCCTGGACAGACACTGCCGTACCCGATGCCCTGCCTTCCCACAATACAGGCATAGGTTGTTCTGCAGACTATGTGCTCGTCTGGCCTTGGCGTCAGTAGAGTCCACCTGCATCGGTTCTTTTGGTGTGGTTATAACAGGAGGGGAAGGTTTAGGGTAGGAGACTGGAGTCGCTGAGGTTCTGGAGCACCTCTCTCTCGCTGCCTGTCTCTCAGACGTCGGTCGACCCTGATGGCTAACGTCATACTCTCCTCGAGTGAGTCAGAAGTGGGGTAAGCCACCAGCATGTCCTTTAGTCGGTCACTTAACCCTGCACAGAACTGGAATCTGAGGGCTGAGTCATTCCAAGTGGAGAGGACGCTCCACTGTCTGAACTCAGAACAATACTCTTCTACGGGTCGCCTGCCCTGCCTTAACCCTGTTAGCTGACGCTCAGTGTTGGCGGCACTGTCAGGGTCATCATATAGAAACCCCAAAGTCCCAAAAAACTGGTCAACTGAGAGTAATTCTGGTGAAGCAGGTGGTAAGGAAAATGCCCACTCCTGAGGTGCCCCTTAGAGAAGGGATATGATAATGCCGACCCTCTGAGACTCGTCACCCGATGAGCGGGGGCGTAATCTAAAGAACAGCTTGCACCCCTCCTTGAACGCACGGAACCTCCTCCTGTCCCCCGAGAAGTTATCCGGGAGCTGAACGGGTGGCCCAGGAGGTGCTGGAGAGGTTACCATGAGTTGTCGGGGTGTCATCTCCTGATCCTGAACCCTTACAGCAAGCTCCTGCACCATGGTGTTGAGCCGCTGCATTAGGTCCACGATATTCGACTTGGCGGTCCGATTGTCCACGGGGCAATGGCAGTATTTTGGGCTGGCTATTCTGTCAGACTAACACAGACACAACCAGACAGTGGGCCCTGATCTGAACCACCCACTGTCCCTGCCTAATTGCCTCAGCCGACCCTAGGCGGTCGCGGACAACTACGAAGACGTTCCCTGCACTATATACGTAGTACACAAAACAATACGGACAGACAAACACAATAAGGAGTAGTAATCAAGGCCGGGTCAAACCACACGGGCAACGCAGTACAAAGTCAGCAATCCAAAAGAGTAGTCACAAGTCAGGCGGGAGGTCAGAATAACGAGTCGAGCAGTAGGAGGGATTAGGATGGGGAACGCAGGAATAGACAAGGGAGAACTCGGACCAGGAGTACACCTAATAGCCAGCGATCAATGATTGACCGCTGGCTCTTTAAATACAGGACCAGGAGCCCAGCTCCTGATTGGTCTGGACTCCTGAGTCCTGATCAATTCACATGTGCAGGCTGCAAGCCGGGTGGCAGCTTGAGCCTGATACTACTCAGCTGAGCATACAACACTCAGCTGAGCCACCGCATGTCATCGGAGCCCGCGGCGTCCCTGGTAACCAAGTACGCCATCGGGTCTCTGTGACGTCACCCGGCCCCAGAGAGGAAGGCGGCGCTGCGCTCCGGCCGGGACAGACGTCGCTGGAGCGCGGTCGGGTAAGTTCCTGACAAGCTGCTTCTAGAAGCGTGGAGTGCAATTTCTCCAGCTTACCTTAACAGATTAATATCTAGAGTGCCAAAGATGTGCAATGCTGTAATTGCTGCAAAAGGAGGATTCTTTGACGAAAGCAAAGTTTGATGTAAAAACAATGTTATTTTAAATACAGATCATTATTTCTAACCTTGTCAATGTCTTGACTCTATTTTCTATTCATTTCACAAGGTATGGTGGTGAAGAAGTGTGACTTTTCATGGAAAACACAAAATTGTTTGGGTGACCCCAAACTTTTGAACGGTAGTATGTATATATATATATATATATATATATATATATATATATATATATATATTACAGTATCTTACAGTATCCATAATCCAGTATCCAGTTTACCAAATAACTAGGTGCCTGTTGTGTGTTATACCAATTCACTGGGATCAGTGAAGACATTTGGGGAGATTTATCAAACATGGTGTAAAGTGAAACTGGCTCAGGTACCCCTAGCAACCAATCAGATTCCACCTTTCATTCCTCACAGACTCTTTTAAAAATGAAAGGTTGAATCTGATTGGTTGCTAGGGGCAACTGAGCCAGTTTAGCTTTACACCATGTTTGATAAATCTCCCCCATTGTCCGCCTTAATAACTTACTGGGCTCTGTAAACTCATAAAGGGTGATTTATCAATGGGTGTAAAATTTAGACTGGTGCAAACTGCCCACAGCAACCAATCACAGCTCAGCTTTCATTTTACCAGAGCTGAAAGCTAAACTGTAATTGGTTGCTGTGGACACATTTTACACCCTTTGATAAATAACCCCCACAGTGTGTTATACCAGTTCACTGGGATTGGTAAAGACAGCATCCACTTTAATAACTTAGTGGGCGCTATAAACTCACAGAGTGTTATACCAATTCACTGAGATCGGTGAAGACAGTGTCTGCCTTTGAGGAGAAGTCTGGGGAAATTTTTTTATTAAAGGGAACCTGTCACCCCCCGTGTCGGGGTGACAGGCTCCCGACCCCCAGCTACAGCCCCCTATACTCACCTCATCCGCCGGGTCACTCTTCTGGATCCGGTCGGGTCACGGAGATATCAGCTGCTGCAGCCCGGCGCGCGCGCTGAGAGATGAGTCCAACGCTCATAGAGAATGACAGAGAGTCCAGCGCTCCGTCATTCTCTATGAGCGTTGCACTCATCTCTCAGGGCTGCAGCGGCTGATATCTCCGTGACCCGACCCGACCGGATCCAGAAGCAGGACCCGGCAGGATGAGGTGAGTATAGGGGGCTGTAGCGGGGGGTCGGGAACCTGTCACCCCGGCACGGGGGGTGACAGGTTCTCTTTAAAGTATTGTATTGCCCCCCTAAAAGTTATACAAATCACCAATATACACTTATTATGGCAATTGTACATAAAGTGCTTTTTTCCCTGCACTTTCTACTGCATCAAGGCTTCACTTCCTGGATAACATGGTGATGTCACGACCCGACTCCCAGACCTGAGCGGGCTGTGTCTGCTGGAGAGGATGATGGCAGAGGGTACTCAGTGTCCCTCCAGTGCCCTGTGTCCCTCAGTGTCCCCCTGCCATCATCCTCTCCAGCAGCCACAGCCCGCACAGCTCTGGGAGTCGAGTTGTGACATTAGCATGTTATCCAGGAAGTGACATCACCATTTTAACCAGGAAGTGAAGGCTTGATGCAGTAATAAGTGCAGGGAGAAAAGCACTTTATGTGCATTTCCCATAATAAGTGTATATTGGTGATTTGTATAACTTTTGGGGGACAATACAATACTTTCATAAAAATTTTCCCTGGACTTCTCCTTTAATAACTTTGTTGGCGCTGTAAACTCACAGTGTGTTATACCAATTCACTGAAATCAGTGAAGACAGCATCTGCCTTAATAACTTTGTGGGCGCTGTAAACTCACAGTGTGTTATACCAATTCATTGGGATCAATGAAGACAGAGTCCACCTTAGTAACTTACTGGGTGCTGCAAACTCATAGGGGCACATGTAGGGGAACCTCTACATAAATCAGCATAATGTGGTCGCTGCTGGGACATTTTCAAGCCCGCCGCAGAAAACGCTGGACTTAATAAATGTTCCCCATAGTGTTATACCAATACACTGGAATCAGTGAAGATAGCATCTGCCTTAATAACTAATTGGGCTCTGTGAAAACAGCTCTTATTGTCAGTGGGTTCTCTTAAATCAGTGGCACTATCCACCATCCAATAAAATCTATTTTGCTCTTTCTAAAATTCCAAAAACAGGCCCTTCTCAGGGTATGGGCAGTGTCAGCAGCCAAGGTGGCTCACAAGATGGTGCCAGAGGAAGATAGAGGCGTGGGTGTGGTGATTAGCTGTTTAAGACCCAATTGCAGCAAGACAACTCCTGCTGGGCCTAGCAGCTTTACTCAACCCTGAGACACTGGATTTGAAGGACCTTTTTGAGGTCCTGAGAGTCAACAAGTTCAAGAAAGTGTTGAGACTCCTGGGGTTGACACGCCCCAGAGTAGTGAGAAGAGCCAGGCAGGAGCAGCCTCTGGCCGCAGTATAGGATCGTATTGCACGGCTCTGGAGGGAGAAAGCTTGGGAGAAGACAAGTTTGTCCCAGATTATGAAGATGATGACCAAGCTTGCTTCATTGTGTGCTGTGGAGTGTTCTGATGCGGCTATAAAGATCATCCGTCGGGTACTGCAGTCACGGAACGGACGGTCTCTTACAGAGTGTGACCATAGCCTTAATGTGTGTATAATGTTTGTATGTTTTCTGAAAATAAAAAAATCCTTTAAAAAAGGATGTAATTGCGTGCAATCCGTTTGGATCCGTTTTTCCATTGACTTCTAATATAAAAACAAAGGATGCATTTTTTTTTTAGCATACACATAAACGTGGGTTTTTGTGTATGTTAAAAGTAACCATTTCAAAATGGATACATCAAATGGACTGCAAAAATGGAGTGTGTACCCCTAGCAACCAGATTCCATAGGGGCAACTGAGCCAGTTTCACTTTACACCATGTTTGATAAATCTCCCTCATTGACTTTTATTTAACAGGGAAATTTTATTTTATACATTATTTTTAGGTTTCTAGGCATGCCCTGTGACCCGTGCCGAGGTAATTGTGCAGGGGGCAAGGCTGAGCTATGAATATCAGCTATCGTAAATAGTGATAAATCTGAGCGCTCAGACCCATACCGATTAGAAAAGCAAGCCAGGAGAAGATTGTGCTGCAGTGAGTCCTCTCCCCCTGGGGTCTTGCAGTTTAAAGACTCTTGGGGCATCTGAGTGCATGTACTATCTATAATGACAGAGGGCCTATGTAGTTAAAATTTACCACATCCAGTCTGTTGTTATTTTTCAATAGTAAAAGTGCGCTAAGCAAAACATAAACTTTATATCTTATTATATTTATGCTTAACAATCTGTGATGTCAAATGTATTAAATGTATAAAACTGCATTTGTTGTCAGCACTTCTTTCTTCTTCTTTTCATTGGATTTTGTATTTATAATGACGCCGAGCTTTTACAATACATTTGTGGCCTATGAAATGTAGACCACCAGAATTCCCTTCTCAGGACCCCCCAGCTGACGAAAAAAAGAGAGAGAGAGAAAGAGAGAGAGAGAGAGAGAGAGAGGAAGATTGCTGCTATAAAATACAAACAAACCCAGGAGGTAACTTTAGATATAAGAAAAATACTGTGGTCAGGGCTGACTGATACATTGTTTGTGTTGAAAGTAATGATCTAAAGGCTTGTTTTATTCCAGTCATGCTTCTTTATAGGAAAAGACTGGAGGAGTGGGACAGTGAAAAAAGTTAACGTTGTTTAGATGTTTCTCCATATATTTTATCATTATGAAGATAGTTCCTGGAGTGCTGGCACTTTACCCACAGGTTTACCCACTGTTTAAATTTCTTTGTTACATCGACACATTATTTGAACTGAATATATTATAATATTATATTATATTATATTTATAATATTATAAACAAGTGAAATAAATTTGTTTGATGTCATACTCATAGGCTCCGTTCACACGGAGCAAAACTGGCGGAATTCTTTGCGCGGAATCCCACCAGTCTCCCTGTTATAATGACAGTTTATGGGAGGCTCGCGTGTCTCCTCTCTCCGCACTAAAGAATGGACATGTCCATTCTTCAGCGCGGAGAGAGGAGGCACACGAGCCTCCCATAGACTGTCATTATGGCAGGGAGGCTGGCGGGAGAATTCCGCCAGTTTTGCTCCTTGTGAACGGAGCCATAAAGTCATGAAGAAAAAGAGTGTAGTAAATCTAAGTCAGTCAATAAAACAATAGATATGAGTGGTTTTACTCACCTAGAGGAGTTTTGCAGAAATATAGGCACAACTCTATAGAGAGCATATATACTACCCCTCCACCGCAGCTTGCTCCAGGGTACTCTGGGCTCCAAGCCAGAGTCAACAATATGGATAGATGATCCTAACCAGAACCATCTGGGATCGAGGCCCTTCTGTATGGAATTGGTTCAGGTATCGGAGTGTCACTCTAGGCAGTTACACATCAGGTTGTGACCATATAAAGGCCAGCTACAACAGCAGCAACGAGACCAAACTTCAGTGTGAACCAAAAAAATAAAAAACTATTATTAACACAATGCGTTTTGGCGCTATATCACATGAGTGCCTTCCTCAGGCACACAGTACTTACAAATCAATGAACTTATATAGCTATGACCTATCTATGAGTACTTCTGGGTCAAAACAGCACCCATACTCATAGAAAGGTCATAGCTATATACGTTTATTGATTTGTAAGTACTGTGTGCCTGAGGAATATAATATAGCACCGAAACGCATTGCGTTAATAAAAGTTTTTTATTTTTTGGTTCACACTGAAGATCTCGTTGCTGCGGTTGTAGCTGGCCTTCATATGGTTACCAACCCAATGTGTAACTGCCAAAATGACACTCCAATACCTGCGCTAAGTCCATACAGAAGGACCTCAATCCCAGATGGTTCTGGTTGGCATCATCTATCCACTAATAAAAACATGGAATATTGTGAAAGACAAAATGTCAGAATGACAGGGACATTGGGCTGGTATAGGTTTGCATCCCCTTCAATGCAATGCATTGAAGTCAATGGAATGATCATGTCAATTATTTTCAGACGTCTTTAACCACTTTTTTCAATGTATCTGACAATAGAGCGTGACTTAAGGTCCTTTTACATGGACCGATATTTGGCTGTGTAAGGAGGCAAACAAGCACCAATCAGCAAATGCCTTAGCAAGTGTTCTTCCGGGCCACACAAACACTTGCTGTATCAGTTGTGCAGCCATTAACATACATTCTTATCTACCACACATCTCCTGTTTAGACAGAGAGAGGTGTACAGACGAAAACAATGTTTTTTTAAGGCCTTGCTAAAGATCAAATCAGCCAATGTTTACCACTTATCAGCTGATCTCTGACACTTTTACGCAGGCCAGTTATTGGGTAAATGAGCATTCCTAGCAACATGGGCCTGTGGCTTTTAGATGCAAAAAAAAAAAAATGCTCTAAGATTTTGCTGCACTGTTCTGGTTTGAAGTAAGCCAACTAGCAGTCTTGGGCCGATTCGGACGATTATCGCTCCTTGTAATAGTAACAACAATCAGTCAATGAAACGATTATCAGCTGATCGTTGATTTAGGTTTGGATCTAAAATTGTGAGGCGTTATGTGTATGCACGGCCGACATCTGTCAATTGCCCAAACACCTGATGCCTTACCTCTCCCTGTTCCCGGTCTTCTCTCCTGTGCTCCACGGCTTCCCGGTCCCAGCAGCTGCAGCGTCTGAGGTTCCTGTCAGCTGACAGGCCGCTTAGCCAATCACAGGCTGTGGCGGTCTTGTCCTGTGATAGATGGAGCGACCTGTCAGTTCACAGGAAGCTCAGATGCGGCAGCCGCCAGGATCGGGAAGCTACGGAGCACAGGAGAGAAGACCAGGAAGATGTAAGGCATCAGGTGTTTCAGGAAGGGCTGCATGGACAATGCTAATGATGTCCATGCGGCCCTTGCTGCCCGATTATTGGGCCGTCTAATAGGTGCAGTAAGTGAACGCCGATTTAGTAAAAAAACAGCTGTATTTTGCAAAAGCAGTATTTGCACTGCCGGTCAATTTCCCAAGAGACATGGAATGCATTGTTATATTAAAAATACGGCTGTATTGTATTGTAAAGGATATGGTTTTATGGGATTGGATTTGCCGTGGATCCATTTCTTCTATTTATACGTTTTTGAAATATTGGTTTTAGGAGTCTTTTCAGCGCCCTTTACATTGTGAGCTGCCAAGCAAATTCGCACTAAAAGGCCATGTTCAGAATAACGCCCACTATTTTAATGTAAAATACCGGTCATTGTTTTCAGTCTTCAATTATTCCCATTGGAGTCTATGGAAACAACAGGCATTAGTTCACACAAGGTATAAAATAACGGCTGCTGTTCACAATGACCGACAAATTAATGTTTGTGCCATTAATCTGCTGATGGTATTTAGCAAACAGTGGCCGTCTTTTCAATGTCCTTTCAGTTGGATTCAATGGACCTTTAAAAATTACCCCTAGCCAAAAGAGCCATCATTTAACCTGAACCTACATTATGTAACAACGGCCGTCACTGCGATGACTGTTAAGTATCAGGTAACAGCCGTTGTGTGAACTTAGCCAAACTGACACCATAACACTTCCCCATCGAAGTCAATGGGAGCTGAAAACAGCATGTTTTTTTTGTGGGGGGGGGGGGGAGGGGGCATATTGAGCCCAGAATTTTGTGTGCAATTGTAATTCTGGGACAACATTGCTGAACAGTGTAGCCATCTATTGGCATCTCAATACAGAACTTTAAAAAGAAGTATTCAAGGGAAAATCCTTGCCTGGGTAGTAAGTAGTAAAGACAGAGGCTCTTGGATATTAGATGCAAGTGCTCTGTGCATAATTTATTGAAAATCCAGCGAGTCTAGGTTGCTTGGTGATGAAAGGAGTATCCCATGCCAATTCTGTAAAGCAACACTTTACAATAGTTAGGCTAATGCTGCGTTTACACGGAACGATAATTCGCCTGATCGTACGATTAACGATTTCGAAGTAACAAATTTTTTTTATAACGATCAGCGTTTAGACGGAATGATATATTGTACGGAAAAATCGTTTTGCAATCATTTTGCGATCGCTTAAGCCTATCTCGCACATAGGTTCAATCGGTGAACGACTGTTTACACAGAACGAACACAGAACACAGAACGATTACGAACAACGATTTAAGAACATGTTGTAAGAGCAAAATGAACGATTTCTCGCTCATCGTTTGATCATTCACTGCGTTTACAAGTACAATTATCGTTTGAATTCGATCGTTATCGTGCAAATTCGAACGATAATCGTTCCGTGTAAACGCAGCATAAGTTCACACAACGTATTTATTCAGTTAATAACAGCCGTTGTTGCAGATTGCAACACTGGCCTTTATTAATTGAATAGATACATTGCATTGACTTTTATGGAATCCCATCCGGAGTGTACACACATAGTATACATTCAGGCCTGAAATCCTTGTGGCTATGGGTAATTGGAATACAGCACACCTGAATGTGCCCGCAGTACAGGCCAGTATGAAATTCACCAACACCGCCGTTCTAAGACACGGCCGGTGTCATACATAGTGTGAACCCAGTCGCATATCAATGTCTACTTCAATGTCCATCTGAAATTTTTAGTAAAGTATTACATTGCCCCCAAAAGTTATACAAATCACCTATATACACTTATTACAGGAAATGTACATAAAGTGCTTTTTTCCCTGCACTTACTACTGCATCAAGGCTTCACTCCCTGGATAACATGGTGATGTCACGACCCGACTCCCAGAGCTGTGCGGGCTGTGGCTGCTGGAGAGGATGATGGCAGGAGATGTTCAGTGTCCCTCCAGTGTCCTGTGTCCCTCAGTGTCCCCCTGCCATCATCCTCTCCAGCAGCCACAGCCCGCACAGCTCTGGGAGTCGGGTCGTGACATCACCATTTTATCCAGGAAGTAAAGCCTTGATGCAGTAGTAAGTGCAGGGAAAAAAGCACTTTATTAGCATTTCCTGTAATAAGTGTATATTGGGCATTTGTATAACTTTTGGGGGGCAATATAATACTTTAATAAAAATCTTTACCGGGCTTCTCCTTTAATGTTATTGCCATAGTAAATGTATCACCTATACATAGAATAGATTATAAGTGTCTCATTGCTTGCTTGATTGACACCTGGAAGCTTTGTCACTATAGGCAACTGATCAGATCCAATCATTAGACAATAAATAACAATCATTGAAGTGTTTGCTTTCTCCCTATGTCAGAGAGGGCTTCGTTTTTAACAGGATGTGAATTGCTAACATTAACTGCTATCTAATCAGTATCAATGACGCTCGCGTCCTTCTGTAGGACTTCCCATTAGGTAACACATTGGCACTCATTCATTGTGGTTTCCTATCAGCAGCAATAATGATACCCCTCTAAGTGATTACATCCAATCCATAATACCCAGTATTGCCTCTTTCATCAGCTGATGTTGACAAATTGAATCACCTGTGACTACAATCAGTTTCAGCTTTTCTAATGGAATTTACATGCTAATGAATTGTATGTGCTAAAGTATCCAGCCTGTTACAGAGAGCTCGCAGGGAAAGTCAACATTTGGGTGGGATGACAAGCCGCCAGTCCCACATCTGGGCTCTCTATTTACCTGAAGATCCTCGGCTTTCCTTTACTGTTTGAAGTGCAAGTATAGTCCACAAATCCATTGACTGTAATCTTGAATACCATTGATGCCAATAGATAGAGGTAGATAGAGATGTAAGTTAGGTTATCGTACAACCTTTCTGACATATGGTCAGCAGGATTTATATAGTATTCATTACAAATACTAATCTGCTTTTGGATATTTTTTTTCCCTGCCTGGCAGTGACCTTTGCTGCTTATTTGGGCCGGGTTCACACTGTGTTTTTGTTGTCCGTCTAACGGATCCGTTTTTTTTAGCATACACAAAAAGTTGGTTGACGTTTTTGTGAATGCTAAAAAGCTGATACGTTTTAATCTCTTTTTTTTATAATGGAAGTCAATGGAAAAATGGAATCCAAATGGATGCACACAAATGCATCTGTTTTTTCATCCATTTTTTTCATCTGTATTTTCCATTAAACTGATCCATTAAAGGGACAGCAAAATGTAATGTGAACCCAGCCTTACATGGACTGATGTGCTGAGCGTTATCTCTCTCGTGAATTCTGTCCTATGCCTAATTATGGAGAGTCAGAGACATGGTATGGCTATGCTCATATTACATGTAACAGCGTCCATTGCATAGCAACGGACGCTGTTAAACTGCCGGCCACCGCGCTGAATTGAGGATGTTCGTGCAGCCAATACCTCTGTATCAGCTGCAGGAACGTTCTTTTTTAACATTGACTTGTGGGCACCATTGGTGTGCCCACAAATCAATTAACCATTTACTTCAAAGTAAAGTGCGGCTGCAGGCCAACTTTCTATTGTCTGTACAGCTATTATTTCCGGATGCTGTTTGGTGGAAATAATAGGCATGTACATTATTTTAACAACTGTTCTAAAGAACGAGTGTTAAAATAACAATGTGGGCATACAGCGGGCGGCACTGCATTGACTTCAACGCAATGCCGCCCCTGCAGTAAAAAACAGAGGCTGATTCCATTGCAACCAGCGTCCGTTCTTTCCTGACGACGTGTGAACACAGCCTTACATGGGCATTCAGTGGGACAGAAATTATGTACCACTTTATTTGGCACATGAAGGTTTCTTGTTCTGTGCTTGATCAGTCTGATATTAGCCAACATACATATTAACCAGTCATTATTACCTCTATTTAAAGGAACATCCATATTGACCATTAGTAATAAAACCTTGGCCCCACGTATGTGACTTTTGGTCACTTGTTATGACACGACTTTACTCCATTAACTTTCAAAAATACAATAGGTATCATTCTCCTGTACCCAACTAACAGAAGTTATAGAGCTGATCCCATATTTACATGCATGTTGTCTAGTAGTTATCACCTCTGCCTACCCTATTAGGCTATGTTCACACACAGTATTTCCATCAGTCTTTTGGTCAGTCTTGTTTCAATCAAAATTAGGAGTGGAACTGACAGGGCAAAATTATAATGGAAAGACTTGCAGTTTCTGTATTTTCAATCCACTTCTGGTTTTGATTGGAAAAAAAAAAGACTGACCAAAAGACTGACAAAAATACTATCTGAACATAGCCTTATGTATCACTCTGATTCACCCCAGTAACATTCATATTGGCCAGTACTTATAAAGATGGTCTCCCATAGCATGTATGTTGGCCAGTAGTCATAAGCGAACATCCCGATGTTCAGTTCGGATTAGGAACATGTACTTTAAAAAAAATGATCATGATCGGATCATTGGTGAAAATTCACGAACAAATAACGAGCATACAGTAGGAGCGTATATCCCGGTCTACGCACATGCGTACAGATTATCAGGTGCAAAGTGTAAATTACGCAGTTGCGTACGTTTTGGCTTCGATTGGTGAACACGAACAATTAGCATTGTATTCGTATCAAAATACAGAGATTTGCAAACATGTTCGCTCATCACTATTGGCCAGTAGTAACCTTTGCTCACCTAATGATATCCATTTATCACTCCAATTCACCACACATGCACTGATCCCTAGAAGATCACTCCAGATCACTGCCAGAGATTTGTAATTTACTTCGATTAAAAAATATCCAGTCTTCCAGTACTTATCAGCTGCTTTATGCCCTGCAGTAAGTGATATTCTTTCCAGTCTGGAGAGCAGGAGAGGTTTTCTATATGGATTTGCTACTGCTGTACAGTTCCTGACATGGACAGATGTGGCAACAGAGAGCACTATTTCAAACTGGAAAAAATACACCACTTCCTGCAGGGCATGCAACAGCTGATAAGTACTGGAAGACTAGAAATTTTTTAATCGAAGTAAATTACAATTATCTGGCACCAGTTGATTTGAAAGAACAAAAAAACTATTTGGTAAACTACCCCTTTAAAGGATTTTTAAAAAGTTAATTTGGGTACCTCAATTCAATTCATTTACAGAGAGTAACAGTAAGACTTGAATAGTTCTTTTTATAAAAAATAGGGACTGAGACTAAAGACCAACTGAATAATTATACATTGTATTTATTTCAATTATATATATATATATATATATATATATATATATATATATATATATATATATATATATAACATTACTGCTATATAACCAGGCAGTTCTGCTATTCAGGAATCTAGGAAAGCTGGAAGAACAATAGGTGCTACCACTGACAGACACAACTGACCTGTCACCCCAGTAACAGGGGCAGCAGCAATACTAGGTGACAGCAGCTGATGGGAGGCAGAGGGACTTACTGCCGGCCAGTCCCCATCTTCCGTCATTACTGGGACACTGCTGCAGCTCGCTGGGATGACAGGTCAGAGCTGTGGAATTCCCGGCTTCCCTGAGTATCTGGAGAATATTAACTCATAAATTCTTTCTGAGATCATAAAGATCGGGGACAGGTTTATTAGCCTTGCGGTCAGTGGTGTAATGGGCGGCCGGGGAGGAGGGGGTTAAGCCGCGGTGCCTGCCGGCTCCTGGGCAGCGGAGAGGAGTCGGCGTCCCGCGTGTGATCGCCGCGTGAAGCCCGTGTTAACCAACTTTCACCAAAGAATTTATTGCTGAGGCGAGAAGTGTGTGGACAATGTGCTGGAGCCTCGTGAGCTTTACCTCCCGTGATATATAGAGCAGAGAGAGGAGCTCACAGGACAAACAGCAGCATCCTGGCTCCACACGGCTCCGGCACAGGCGCCCTCATAAACGCAACATAAACACTGGGTCCGCCGCCGCCACACACAAGGGAGGCACACAATACCTCACAGCCAGCCATCCTGCAGCCACATAGCTATCTATTCTCCAGCCACATAGCTATCTTCTATCTATCTATCCTAACAGCCAGCTATCTATCTTCTATCTATCCTCCAGCCACATAGCTATCTATTCTAACAGCCAGCTATCTATCTATCTATCTATCTATCTATCTATCTATCTATCTATCTATCTATCTATCTATCTCCTATCTATCTATCTCCTATCTATCTATCTCCTATCTATCTATCTATCTCCTATCTATCTATCTATCTATCTCCTATCTATCTATCTCCTATCTATCTATCTATCTATCTATCTATCTATCTATCTATCTCCTATCTATCTATCTCCTATCTATCTATCTCCTATCTATCTATCTCCTATCTATCTATCTATCTCCTATCTATCTATCTCCTATCTATCTATCTATCTATCTATCTATCTATCTCCTATCTATCTATCTATCTATCTATCTATCTCCTATCTATCTATCTCCTATCTATCTATCTCCTATCTATCTATCTATCTATCTCCTATCTATCTATCTATCTATCTCTCTATCTATCTCCTATCTATCTGTCTCTTATCTATCAACTATCTATCTCCTATCTATCTATCTATCTATCTATCTATCTCCTATCTATCTATCTAATCTATCTATCTATCTATCTCTTATATATCAACTATCTATTTCTTATCTATCTATATCTTATCTATCTATTTATCTCTTATCTATCTCCTATCTATCTATCTATCTCCTATCTATCTGTCTCTTATCTATCAACTATCTATCTCCTGTCTATCTATCTCCTATCTATCTATCTATCTATCTATCTATCTATCTATCTAATCTATCTATCTATCTCTTATATATCAACTATCTATTTCTTATCTATCTATATCTTATCTATCTCCTATCTATCTATCTATCTCCTATCTATCTATCTATCTATCTATCTATCTATCTCCTATCTATCTGTCTCTTATCTATCAACTATCTATCTCCTGTCTATCTATCTCCTATCTATCTCCTATCTATCTATCTATCTCCTATCTATCTGTCTCTTATCTATCAACTATCTATCTCCTGTCTATCTATCTCCTATCTATCTATCTCTTATCTATCAACTATCTATTTCTTATCTATCTATTTATCTCTTATCTATCAACTCTCTTATCTATCTATATCTTATCTATCTATTTATCTTTTATCTATCTCCTATCTATCTATCTATCTATCTATCTCCTATCTATCTCCTATCTATCTATCTATCTATCTATCTATCTATCTATCTATCTCCTATCTATCTATCTATCTCCTATCTATCTCCTATCTATCTATCTATCTATCTAGCTCCTATCTATCTATCTATCTATCTATCTATCTATCTATCTATCTCCTATCTATCTATCTATCTATCTATCTATCTATCTATCTATCTGTCTTTTTTCTATTGTTCTCTATATCCAGCCTTTTATCCTGGGCTCTGGCATTGTACTTAGATCTATATAGTTATCTATCATCTGTCTCCCTTTATCTACTTGTCTAATGTCTGTTCCCTGCTTCCTATCTCATCTCAGTGCTGATCTGTTGCATCTATCTCCTGCACATGTAACAGGAGCTGCTATGACAGCCAGTATTATACGGTCTCTACCTCCCTCCACCTTTCCCCATAGCCGAGCACTCCGCTCCTAGCTGCAGAGTGTCCGCCACCAGCAGAGGGCGCCAGACTCCGGCTCCCGCTGACTGTGTAGCCTGCAGAGAATGGGCACAGCCCCCTCTTACACTCACACACACTCACACACACACACTCTCCTCTATCCACCATTCAAGTGAAAGAGGGAGGTGTCAGAGAAGCAACCAACCATGACCACAGGCCATCTAACTACTTAAACCTGAATGACATCACAGCCCTATGGAGCCGGGCTAATAAATCCAAAGTAGCCAGAGGGACTGGGGACAGAGCTGAGTAGTCCTGGGCAGGAGACAGCAGTGCAGGAGCTGCGAGGATTCCCCTGACAGCTGTGCCATCATCATCACTATTATTCCCATCCTCATCATCCTCCCTGTACCTCCCCTATTATCCTCTTTTCCCACTTGGAGAAACTGAGTCCCTGGTTACCATGGTGATGCAGCTGAAAGTGGAGAATATTTAACAAGGGGGAGGCTGGAGCCAGCAGGCAGACACACTGGTGCCATCAGGACTGGAGAAGAGACAAGAGTTGTGCTGCTTGTGCTGGACTGCAATGAGAGGGGGGGACCCTGCAACTTGCCCAGACCCCTGAGACCCCCCTCAGCCCTTCTGATGCATCATTTATGATCTGTGACCAGACAGGCTTGCAGCATGGATCACCCCCAGTGCCTTGTGACTATATATGCCCTGGTGCTTTTCCTGGGACTCAGAATAGACCAAGCTGTGGGCCAGCATTACTTACACATCAGACCAGCTCCCAGTGAAAAGCTGCCACTGGTGGATCTTATCGAGCACCCGGACCCTATCTTCGACCCCAAGGAGAAGGATCTGAACGAGACTGAGCTGAGGACTTTCTTGGGGGGCCACTTTGACCCCAACTTCATGGCCATCAACTTGCCCGAGGAGAGACTAGGGGTGGAGGACCTGGCAGAGCTTGACCTCCTCCTCAGGCAGAAGCCTTCGGGGGCAATGCCAGCTGAAATCAAGGGGCTGGAGTTTTATGAGGGTCTGCAAGGAAAGAAGCACAGACTGAGTAAGAAGCTGAGGAGGAAGCTGCAGCTGTGGCTCTGGTCGCAGACCTTCTGCCCTGTGCTATACACGTGGAATGACTTGGGCATCAGATTCTGGCCCCGCTACATGAAGGTGGGCAGCTGCTACACTAAGAGGTCGTGCTCTGTCCCGGAGGGCATGCTCTGTAAGGTCTCCAAGTCCATGCATCTGACTATCCTAAGGTGGAGATGTCAGCGCAGGCTCAACCAGCGCTGCACGTGGATACCCATCCAGTACCCCATCATTTCTGAGTGCAAGTGCTCCTGCTAGGACTCCTTGGGGGGCTCCCCCCCCCTAAAGAACATGGCTTTTCTGGTTAATGTTGTATGCACTGTAATATTGTAGGAATGTATATGTCTGTATATATGGTACCCGTTTAAATTACTATTAAAAGGTCAGTATTATTCTTTTAAATAACCAGTGTCTACTGCATTTCCCAGTCGATGGATCTGGTTCAGTTCTACGTTTTATTTTATAATTATTATTATTATTATTATTAATAATTTTATTATTATTATTTGCCTAATGTATCTGTATTTATATACAAAGAGCACTTCGCCTCGCGAAGCATTTTTTTTTTTTAATACTTTATGATAGATACTATTTCCATTATTTGGGAAAATTTGCCTTGATGGACCTCAGATGGAAAAAAAAAGAGAGAGAGAAAAAGACTTTTCAGCTACTGTACATACAGAGAACACTTTTTTTTGAGTCAAAAAAGAACTAATCTTGTAAATGAAGACTATCTGCTATTTATTCTTTTATTTTTTATCTCTTTGTAGTAAAGAAACAGTGCAGATTAGAATTAAACCACTAAAATATTCAAACAGTCGCAGTCTTTGTTATGTCCTACTATGTCTTGCTTCGCTTTAACGCCACAGTAGCACTTTTTTTTTGGGGGGGGGGGAGTACACATATAGCAGAGCTGAGTTTGTCATTTGGGACTGCTGGTAAACCGTACTTACTGTATTAAGCCAGGTTCACACGTAACGGATCCTCAGCGGTTTTTACACTGCGAATTCGCTGCGGTTCCGTTACGTGTGAATCTGCCCTTATATTTAGTTCAGATGGTATTGCAATAGCCATGCAGAACAACCCTAAAGAGTTAAATGACAAACTCAGCTCTACTACATCTGTATATGTTACTGACTAGATTGTAATTTATGGGACGGTGTCTTGTTTCTTCGCTGGTAGACACTGGGGTGACTGAGCTGCAGTCAGTCGTGTGTACTAGCTGAGGGCAGAGTTGTAAAGAAGGAGGGAATGTGCTAAGCCTCCCTAGTGTCTCTGGTTTTGTACTGCCTGACATTGCCTTTAGAAAGAACACGTGTCTTTCACACCTACAATTGTGGTATGGCAGTGCTGAAACTTGACTCTTTGTCAGGACAGAGCCTCCCAGCTTAAATGCACACAAGTTGCTGGCACCAATATGCCTGCTTTCTGCTCTCATTCCTGCCTGCTCCCTATTCACACATGCTTTCCAGATACAAATATAAGAACTTTATTGTAAAATATTTTATAGATATGTTTATTTCCAGATATGGCATAGCAAAACTATAGTTGAGTGTGCTATATGGGTTTTACAAGTCTCAAGTTACTTAGAGAGTTAGTTCTATAGACCTAAAGGGTTAACTGACATATTCAGCTCTGCTACATGTGCACGTGTTAAATGTGCCCTCTTTTAAGCTCTTTTTGTCCACAACTTTGTCCTATTTGTAATAGGCCACAAATAAGTAAAGCATATACATACAGCAGGTTGCTTTTTCTTCTTTGTGGACTGTGACATACTATAAGCATAGGTTGGCACTCATGTTACGTGTGTGGTGCCCACTCCTTCAACTTCTCTCTGTAATAGGTAACATCTAGATGGACTGACATGAAAGAGTGTCATCTCTGACTTTTATTTGATGTGTGATCAATGGCGTAAGTGACACGAATGGAGGGACTCTCAGAGCTGTCACCTAATCGTAAAGTTACTATGTAAAGTCAACATTGACACCTATGGTTTACAAAAGGATCAGGTGATATACAGAACTAAGGTGATCAGGTGATTTATCCTAATGGAAAGACCAGACGTGGCGCTGCAATCATGTGGCTGAGATTTACTTATTATAACATTAAATCATGTCATTCAGATTGCTGGAGCTAAGCTATTAAAGTTCTATTCCTAGGGTGCACCTAGTTCTGAGGAAGGATCAAGCTGGAGCCATATTCTTAAAGTGTGTGATACTGTTTGTATAGTGGATGCACTGATGGACAATGTGTCACTGAACTATTTGGGGTTAAAATAATGCAGGTTTCCCAATGACAAACTCAGGTCTGCAACATCTAGCGGTCTCTGCTGCATCTGATATTATTCAATCAAACTCAAACTTACTCTGAAAGTATAGGGACAGATGTATAACGCATGCAAACACATCTGTGAGCCATTGTTGTATCTGACAGCTTGTGGGGACTACAGTATATAGAGAGAGTTTAGGTATTTGTAGTGGAATCTCTTATATAGGGTAAAATAAGAACACTGCCTTCTTATAAAGCCGAACAAAGTTGTTCCAATGTTGTGTATACATAAAATAGTCATACCATACAGTATTGGATTGACATACAATATCCATATATACATGAAAACCATAGTTCTGCATTATAAAGTATCAACTAAATAAAAACATGTCCGTTCATTACTGTAGTATAGATGAAGATCTGTGCTCCCCCCCCCCCCTTACAACAAAACATCCTGCCCACTCTGAGAATTCATTGTAAAAGGATTAAAAGTTGAAATGCCTTTCATTTTATTATTTTTTTTCATGTAATCTTGTGTGGCGCCTGGATGAGATGCTCAACATTTAAAATATTCCTAATGTGACTCCAGGCGAGCAAACATAACCCTAATTTATTTCTAGAAGAAAGAGGATATTCAGGTATTTGGGGGTTTGTAAACTAGCAGTATTATGTATATTTGTTAGCCTCTGACAAATGCCCAAATAGCATTAAAATCAACCATTCATCACATATGAATTTATGCAAAAAAAAAAAAAAAAAAATCACTGTTTGTGGCCAAGACTTTTTTTTCTACACTTGCAAAAAAAAAAAAAAAAAAAAAAAGTTTATTTAAAAAAGCCAAAAGCAAGAGTTTTCTTTACTGGTAAACATGAACATTATATGAACAGAAGTATTTGCAACTGGGACTTGGGCCAAAAAGACTAAATGTCAACAAATGTAGCCCAGGGGCTGACTGTGTGACAGGGCTACACTCTCTCCCCCTGTTGACATATAATATTAAAACAATTTGCTCACCCTGGAACACTGGCTGCACATAGAGCTGGTGCACAGTGTCCCTCTGTGTCACCTCCGGGTGATTGTGGCTAATTAGAAGAGGTCCCTTGTGAGAAGCAGAAATGTTGATGTGACTCCTGAAAACAAGGTTTCTGTAGGAACACTTGAGAAATTAATGTAACCAGGCAAAGTCACTAGTGATTAGGTAAACATACTTGAGGGAATTAATGACTTTCTTACACTATGGGAGCCAGTGTCAGTGAAGACAGTCTACAGTCTACCATAAAGAACTGCAATAGAAGTCCGATCCTCATTTGGGTATTCCAGACATGCATGTGTGTGTAACAAATATTACATAAGAAACAATTCTTTTCAAGACAAAGATTGACCAGAAATATCCGCCTTCTGTCTGAACTGTGTACAGCTGTTACTAAGTTGTATCTGTTTCCAAGAAAGTCTAGTGACAATATGTATAGTTGCTAGAGATGAGCAAACCTCAAGCACACTCAGGTTCTTCCAAAACCTAAGGCTATGTTCACACAACGTATATTTTCTATTAATCATGGCCGTTGTTGCAAATGGCAAACACTGGCCGTGACTAATAGAAAATGTATGCTGCATTGAAGTCAGAGGAATCCCTACTGGAGTGTATACATATAGGATACGCTCTGGCCCGGCCGCAGGAAAAAACGTCATGTCAGTTTTTTGCGGCCAGCCGCACAACACTGACAGTTCACACAATGGAAAGTGCGGCCCCGGCCGCACTCTCCATTGTGTGCTATGGTGAAATGGGATGCAGGCGCACCCGAATGTGTCCGCATCCCAATTCAACAGAAATGAAGTTCTGTACTGATGGGGATGAACTTCACTGACACCGGTCGTTCTGTGACATGGCCAAGTAACAGAACGGCGTCTTACGTAGTGTGAACCCAGCCTAAGGCTGTATCCATGTTTTCCAGGACTACCAAGGGCTGTATCCAACTTCTTCAGCCACTGACAGTTAAATGCAGAGCGTTCAGTAGAACCTGACCATGCTCGAGGGTCACTCATCTCTAATAGTTATCATTACAGGATATATCAGCGGCAAATAGTTTTATCATTCTGGACTCTTGTGCAAAAAACTCCATTGGGGCATTGAGGATATTTATACTGGCTGCTTCCCAGCTTTTCCATACACAAGTACTGCTAAAATTAGGCTCTTCATTTAAAATTCTGTAATATGTCATAGTGATATGTTACAATCTTTGATAAGTGGGCATGGAGACCCCACTGACTACTGGAATGAACAAGTAAAACTGTTCACCTAAACTTATATTGAGGAATAGTGGAGTATAGACTCCGCCTTTTTTAACTCCTGCACCAATAAGCCATGAATGACAACTGAAGGGCCACATTATGCAGCTGAGAGCTTTGACTGCTTCCTTTGAGAATTCTGTTGGGGTCCCAGCACCCCTCTAGTGTCAGAAAGTTATATAGATTTCTAAGTTACTTTTGTTTAAAAAACTCCAGTCTTCCAATACTGAATGTATTGCAGAAAAAGTTTTCTTTTCAGTCTGACACAGTGCTCTCTATTGACATCTCTGTCCGAAACAGAAACTGTCCGGAGCATGAAAGGTTTTGTATGGGGATTTGCTGCTGGACAGTTCCTGTCTCGGACAGAGGTGGCAGCAGGGAGCACTGTGTCAGACTGAAAAGAAAACATTTCCTGTAGGACATACAGCAGCTGGTAAGTATGGGAAGACATGATGGTTTTTATATAGAAGTAAATTACAAATCTATATAACTTTCTGAAACCAGCTGATTTAAAAGGATTTTTGCTGGATAACCCCTTTAAGGACTCCTACTATATTTGAATATTATACAGACCTCTTATATATAATATATGTAATCACTATTACACAGAATGATCACAATATGGTATGGTATGATAGGGTCACAATCTGGTAGTGCAGAGGGCATGGGAGTTGATTTATTTTCCAGATGCTTTTCACAGCAGTTTGCAGTAAAACAATGTAAAAACAAATCTATAATCAAACCAATAATATTGCATCTGAATCAGTAAAAATCTACTGATTGAATTACTTCATATTAGAAGTCCACGCACTAAAGGGAAACCATAGTTTTTGCATTTTATTACTATATATATTACTTCTTCATGTCACCCTGTATACACAATGTAACTGATTTAAAAATGTGTCAGAGCTTGGATTCATTTATATGTAAAGGTAGCCATTATTATAAATGATAAACTATTTGATAAACAATCCTCTTGTGAACAATCATTTTCCCAACGTAGTCATACATAATCAATGAAACCAAGCACAAGACAGATACAAAACGATTGCACAATATACAAGTACTAGCGACTGTTGGACAAATATGATTGACTCCTTTCAGCCCAGTCTGGTATTGATTGGCTGGAAAAACTGTTCATTTTAAATTTCACCATACCAATCATTGTTTTGTTTGAAATTGCAGGTTATGATTAACGTTAACATTGAGGTCTATGGCTGCTTTTAGGCCTAGATATTGGTGCAAAAACATGGAAGATGGGCATAAATACAAAGGAGATTTAGCTATGCCAAAGAGACTGGGCATCATGCAACAATGTAGCACTTGAATTCGTATAAAAGGGCTTGGTGTAGGGTGCTGTTTGTATACAGGGATTCTGAGTAATGCAGTTATGGATGTTCCTTCCACTACAGTGGTGGTAACTGCATACTGTACATCTATAATGTTACTTTGCACTATAAGGCTATTTAAACATACTGACCATGGTTGGGCAAAAAAAGCAAACGTCAGCTTCTCGCCGTACTCCAAAGCCCAAAAAGCTATATGATGACATTTTCCTCTTGTTTAAAACCTTACAAGTCACTCTAAGGACCTACAACAAAAGGGTTTCCAATGCTTGTCAATATGGGCTGAGGCTCAACATCCCCATCTACTGGTTAATTGTCTACTTCTATGACCTCTACACTGGAGAATGATTAGAGTTGCATTGAGTATGACCTTGCCCACAAAAAATTTAGGGCACATTCTCAGGACTCCCATTTTAACTGTGTGTGCGTTTCTGCACCAGGAGGCTTTTATACGATACAGATTCCCAGATTGTAGTGTGTGTACATAAAGTATGGGGAGGGGGGTGACTGCTATGATATAGGAGCTTAAATACACAAGGGAGGTGGTAACTACTATAGGACGCTTATGGGGAGCCTAACTACTTGGAGGGGTACAAGGGGGCCTAACTGCTATGAGAAGCACAAGGAGGGGGTCTGAGTACTTTGAGGAGCACAGAGGTTCCCTAATTACCATGGAGTAACTGAGCTACTTTTTATGAGGGGTAAAACAGCTCATTCAGTTATCTTTGTCTTCCTCCTCTGTCTCCAGACGCCACAAGGAGGCTAGACAATGCTAGGGGAGCAATGACGAGAGGTCGTTGAAACATTGTGTTTGTTTTATGCCGAACCTTTTTGTTAATTTTTTTTTTTTGATAGAATAAATTTCATATACTTTTTCACTAGTACTGAGTTCTGATTATATACTTGATGTCTACATAGAAGCCATGGTCGGGAGATATCTGCTGGCACCAAACATACAGACAGCTACTTAGCATGGTGCTGCTTGGATATTGTATGCTATTTTACTAGACTTAGAAATCCTGAGCACATTAATAGAAGCTTTTAACAAGAGGAATGTGGTGGGG
The DNA here is from genome assembly GCF_027789765.1 of Dendropsophus ebraccatus. Taxonomy (NCBI): domain Eukaryota; kingdom Metazoa; phylum Chordata; class Amphibia; order Anura; family Hylidae; genus Dendropsophus; species Dendropsophus ebraccatus. The sequence goes on along the minus strand of NC_091467.1, from coordinate 41,172,092 downwards.
ATCCAAAAAAAGGCCTGCCACTACCATCAGGTACACTGCTCTCATAGAATGTCTCACTTAAAGCCATCTTAATCTGCAGAAATGAAAATATATTTAAAAGGTTGTCCAGGTAGAAAAAAATGCAGGACAGTAGAAAAAAGAAAACATAGTCACCTGTCCCTGCCCCCCACAGCTGATGCCCCCTGAATATAACATGTTTTTTTTGTTTTTTGTTTTTTTTTTTGCCTGGAGAATGACTTTAAAATCTCCATTTAATAAGAAATATTAGTCTATAGCTTTCTGTCCTCCCAGGATTTTTGGCAGGTTTATGTATGGCAACCGCCTTAGCCTCTAACATTTCCTTGAGGAGGGAAGAAGCATTGGCAAATGAGAAACATTTGCTTCCTTTTTTTTATATGTAGCTGCCCATGGTGAGACTACCAATTCATTCCATACTTTATTATTACGTTATTATACGTTATTATCTATTCAGTCTCCTTCCCCCAGTTCTGAGCTGCTGCTTTCTGCTGAAAATACAAAGATCTGTGTGCGAGCTTTTCTCTCTGTCTCCCCCTCCTCCCCCTCCCTTCTGAGACAGCTGACAACATTGTAACTTCTTTGTAATGCTGAGAGGAGTAATAACAGTGAGTTCATTAGCAACATGACCTCAGATTTATCCTTCCAGCATTACAAAGAAGCTACAATATTGCAGATAAAGCCAGTCAGGGACTTGTTTACATTAGCCTTCTCAGAAGGGAGGGGGAGGAGGGAGAGACAAAGAGAACAGCTCAGACACAAATTTTTGTGCCTTTAGCAAAAAGCTGCAGCTGAAAACTGTGAGAAGGAGACTGACCAGATATTAACAAGTATAGATGAATTGTTATTCTCACCACGGGCAGCAACAAATCAAAAGTTATGTTATAGCACAAGAGACTTGTATATCTATAAATTTATGATAATATTTATTTAGTTGACCATCAAGGCCAGGGCCCCTATATGTGTGGAGAAATAGTTCATCTGACTTCAGGAATTTCCTTTTTTTTTTTTTTTTTTTACATATTTTGTCTGCTATAACAATAAGTCTTATGCCTCCAAGAATTTCTTGGTAGAATTCTCAGTAGGGTGAATTATAGAGATGAGCACAAAGGCTGTATCCATGTTTTCCTGAACTTCGTAGGGCTGCACCCAACTTCTCAGGCCACCGGTATTCAAATGCTGAATGGACTCGAGCATGCTCACGTTGCACTCATCTTTAGTAAATTACCATAACTTTCTTTAATGAGACACTGTCACTATGTTTTTCAAGCTGCTTTTGAATATTCACATTTTCTAAGTTTAAATCAAGCTTAACCATGTGGCCACTAGGTGTCTCCCTTTTTCAAACACAGGGAGTGACCTGGGCAATCCCAGACATGGCTTAGGTATTTTCAAGCTGTGAGCAACTGCTTGCTATGTGATTGTCCTTCTGGCATTGCTAGTGTCAGGTGTAATATTTATATGTAAATTAGTGTATCGCAAGTTGGGGCTGTTGAACAACTAAAACTCATATCATGCCCTGATATATTTTCTAAATATGGGGTTAATAGTTAGGCTAAGTTTTACATAAGTGGTCATGGTTGGTACATTCCCATATCGCCAAACTTTTGCTGAGAGCAAGGGGGACATGTGTGCTGTGGCCCCTATAACCACATCCCATAACCATGCTCACATAGAGACAACCCCCCTCCCCCCACACACACACACACACCCCAAAACCATACCGTGGTTTTAATGTGGTAAATGCCATATAATGTGGTAAATGCAAGAAGTGGATTGAGCAGGAAGGGAACTATAACATGATCCCTATTAGTCACCTGATATCCCCTTTCCTGTGGGGGTCCCAGCAGTCAGACCCTCACCAATCACTTGGTCATCCTGGTCAGGTGTCAGCATTCCTACCTGAATTTTCCCTGTCCCTTAAAGGGGTATTCCGCTTAAACATAACTTTTCATATGGTGTTGCCCATGGTAAGACTAACAATTCATTCTATACTTGTTATTATGTATTCAATCCCCTTCCCCTAGTTATGAGCTGCAGCTTTCTGCTAAAGACACAAAAAACTGTCAGCTGTTCAGTCAATCTCTGCTCTCAACCCCTCCCTACCCCCTCCCTTCTAATACAGCTGGTGTAAACAAGTCCCTATCTGCAACTTTGCAGCAACTTTGTGATGCCAGGAGGATTCATCACAATGTTTTCATTAGCAACTTGACCTCAGATGAACCCTTCCTGCATTACAAAGGAGCTACAATGTTGCAGATAAAGCCTGCCAAGGACTTATTTACATCAGCCGTCTCAGAAGGGAGGGGGGACTGGAAGAGCAGCTAACATTCAGTTTTTTATGTCTTCAGCAGAAAGCAGCAGCTCAGAGCTGGGGGAAGGTGACTTAATAGATAATAACGGAATGTGGAATTATGGAATGAATTGTTAGTCTTACCATGGGCAGCACCATATGAAATGTTATGTTTGAGCAGAATACCCCTTTAAGGTACAGGCTGACAACAAGAGGTTAACCTACCTGGATAATGAAACTCTACAACATGATCCACTGGATCTTCCGACTTGGTTATTGACTACTGCATAACACTGTACAGCGCTGACTCCAGTGTAGGACTGGGGTAACTGGGGCAAACCAGTGGAACTGATCCTAAGGTCCACTAATAAAGAACTAGTGAGAAGCGACACTCTGACCTGGTTCCTTCCAGGACTGAGATCATAGTATCACCATACATATCACCACCAGTAAACCAAATTATCACCATTAACACAACAAAGTGAATGATACCACCACATAGTGACTAATACCACCATAACATTACTAAATCCATTATACAAGGACCAGTATGCGTCCCCCCGTACACTGAACCATATAGAGGTAGATACTAATGGTACACAGGCTCTGCACGCTATATAAGTGATTAAAGTGTAGTTACAGCCAGTGACTTACAGGGGACTCTCGGATCTATGAGCTAGTCTCTGATCAGTCACTTTTACATTACATTACGTTACAAAAACTTCTTCTGGTGATGCCCCTTCTCCACAGATCTACCAGGCCAACATTTTAGACTATTTGCTCCAGCACCATCCTCATCTCCAAAGTCTGCCTGTAACAGTGCCCACTTTGTGCCCCCCATGTAATATTTAGGCCCTTTATGCCCTCACATAGTGGAAAAACACCCACCTGTGCCCTCATAAAGTAGATAAGCCCCCTCTGTATTCAGGCCCTCGCCTATGCATCTTTATAACAGTTAGGCCCCCTGTGTATACATATAGTAGATAGGGGCTCCTGCTCCGCTCCAGCTTTCTTCGGGGGTTCCAGGCATCTGGGCGTCTCACTCAGAAAGGCAGTGGCTGTGGCGGGGCAGCACACTGATTGGCTTAGCAGGACATCCAGATGCTGGGAACCCCTGAAGCAAGCCGGAGAGCGGATTGGTAATGTATGTACCGGGCCGCAGGGGCTTAAGGGGGCTACCGTGTACATATTTGAAGCAGGATTGTCATTCCGCTGCGTGTATGTAATCTCATTGAAAGTGACAGCGAGGAGATCCGCAGCTGATTGCGCTGTCAATTCACTTCCTTCTACAGATTCAGGCTATGTTCACACTGCGTAAACTTACGGTCGTATTTACGACCGCAAAAATACGAACGTAAGTTTGAGGTAAACTGATATGAATGTAATGCAATGGAACTACGTCCGGGAAGTGCACACTACGTACGAACTTACGGTCGGATTTTATACTGTCCCGTGAAAAATGAACAAGACCATTATTTGCGGCCGGAAATGCTGCACCTACAGCCGTGAGTTTCAATGCGGATGTGAACGTACATCTGATATCTGCCAAAGTAAACTTGATTTTGATATAAAATATATTATGAGTGGTTTCTTGGGCTGGGCGCTATATTTAAAGTAAACGACCTGTGTCAGCCCGCTTGAAATCATGCTAGGAAGCCACATTAAACAACGGCCGTATGTTTACGGCTAGCACTTACGGTCGGATGTGCGATAGGACATATGACCATATGTGCGAACGCAAATCCACGGCCGTGACAAATTACAACCGTAAGTTTACGCAGTGTGAACATAGCCTTACACATCAGTGCTTTACCTGGGTTGTTTGGAGCAGTTACTGGAGCCGTATGTCCAACGGAGATGGTTCACAGCAGGAGGTAGGTAGTCACGATCCCTCAATGTGGGTATTGCTGTGCTAAACTAGTAGTGTCAGGCAAGGTATTACATATAGAAACAGTATGCAGGGAGTTAAATCCAGGAACAGGCGTAAGGCTGGCAGCATGCACCACAAAAAACTTCCGCCTGTAGGTCTTTTGACATCACAGACACATAGTATGGGGGCCATGCCATTATGTGCATTGGTCGACAGGCCCAATACCTGCTGCCGTGCAGCACCACTGTCCGTATTGTGGCGCAACTAGGATTGTGTCTTTCTCTTTAGACAGTTCAGCACAATCCTACCCCTCAATAATATAAAACATTTGGAACTTGTCACGCTTTATTCTGAGTTTAAGGTGCCGTCTCTTTAGCTCCTTGTTAACATGATAGCTGTCCTGACACTAATATGGAGCATATACAGTAGAGTCAGATTAACTGGTATAACACTTCATGGAAGGTCAGAATGGAGGTATACATTAGGAATTCTGGCTGCTGGAAATCAGTCTACAATCTTGCATAGCTTTTCTTCTGTCTGTTCATTGATTTTAACAACTCATCGTTGCTCAATTAATCATTGAATCATACAGCAGTTATTCATACCTATATTTATACACTTCTGATTGGTTAAAGAGTCTTCACTGCCTCCGGGCCAACTTTCTCACCTCTCTGCAACTAAGTGTGTACAGTTTAGAGCAAACAAACACTGCTTTGTGTGTTTTAAAGAAAAAATACTTTCATTTTGAAATAGTTGCCCAGAAGTTATTGCCACAGACACTTGCTAAGTGTGGTAGCCATGACTTTGCGGTCTCCTGCTCTTAACTGAACATATTATGTTGAAGATTACCCTTCTTTTCTAGGAAAAACGTTCAGCGATTGTCTATTTATCTAATTTGGGTACTATTTTAGACGTCGTGCACCTCTTTTCTTTCTTGAATACATTGCAGAATGGGAGTTTAAGGCCTATCTAGATGTTAATCTGTTGCTGACGAAAAGTCATACTGCATGTGTGTTTTCTACTTTCTTTCATCATTTCTCGTCTAGATATTTAAAATGCACAAAGGCCAGGCTCATATGACCTGCCAGTGGGTCTGAGGATTACAGGACCTACTGCTCTTAATGTAGTTTCTGTGGCACACTCGCTTTTAATTGCCCTATACCAAGTTAAAGGGAATCTGTCAGCTCCTGGGGCCTACCTAAGGTGGTGACAGTGTGCTGTAGCTGGCAGTCCCCTATTAAGCTTGGTGCCTTTTGGTGATTTGTCCGTGCAGTGGATTATACACAGTCCTACTGCAAATGTAATGCCGATCTTCAAAAAGGGCTCTCGAACTTCCCCAGGTAACTATAGACCTGTAAGCTTAACGTCCATTGTGGGGAAACTATTTGAGGGGCTTATAAGGGACTACATCCAGGAATATGTAGTGGCTAATAGTATTATAAGTGATAACCAGCATGGTTTTACTAAGGACAGAAGCTGTCTATGAAGAGGTAAGTAGAAGCCTGGATGGTGGCGCGGCTGTGGATATCGTGTACCTGGATTTTGCAAAAGTGTTTGACACAGTTCCTCATGGACGTCTGATGGGTAAGTTAAAGTCTATCGGTTTGGAAAATTTAATGTGTAACTGGATTGAAAACTGGCTTAATAATCGTACCCAGAGAGTGGTGGTCAATGATTCCTACTCCGAATGGTCCCCGGTAATAAGTGGTGTACCCCAAGGGTCAGTACTGGGCCCTCTTCTGTTTAACTTGTTTATTAATGATATTGAGAATGGAATTAACAGCAATGTTTCTATCTTTGCAGATGACACCAAGCTTTGTAGTACAGTAGAGTCTATGGAGGATGTGCAGATGTTACAGGATGACTTAGACACACTGAGTGTTTGGGCGTCCACTTGGCAAATGAGGTTCAATGTGGATAAATGTAAAGTTATGCACCTGGGTACTAATAACCCGCATGCATCATATGTCCTGGGGGGAGTTACTCTGGGAGAGTCACTGATAGAGAAGGATCTGGGTGTACTTGTAGATAATAGGCTACAGAACAGTACACAATGTCAGTCAGCTGCTTCTAAGGCCAGCAGGATATTGTCATGCATTAAAACAGGCATGGACTCACGGGACAGGGATATAATATTACCGCTTTATAAAGCTTTGGTGCGGCCTCATCTGGAGTATGCTGTCCAGTTTTGGAACCCGATTCATAAAAAGGATGTTCTAGAGCTGGAGAGGGTACAAAGACAGGCAACTAAACTAATAAGGGGTATGGAGCATCTTAGTTATGAGGAGAGATTAAAAGAATTACATTTGTTTAGTCTGGAGAAGAGACGTTTAAGGGGAGATATGATTAACTTATTTAAATATATAAATGGCCCCTACAAGAAATATGGGGAAAAGATGTTCCAGGTAAAAGCCCCTCAAAGGACAAGCGGGCACTGCCTCCGCCTGGAGAAAAAAAGGTTCAATCTCCGGAGGCGACAAGCCTTCTTTACCATGAGAACTGTGAATCTGTGGAACAGTCTACCACAGGATCTGGTCACAGCAAAAACAGTAGAGGGCTTCAAAACAGGGCTAGACAAGTTCTTAGACCAAAATAATATAAATGCATATGTATAGAACCTATCACCCCTCCCCCTTCCCTGTATCCATCCCCTCCTTGGTTGAACTTGATGGACATGTGTCTTTTTTCAACCGTATTAACTATGTAACTATGTAACTATGTAACTACTGTAATGAAGTGTCATAGAGGAGTTGTGCCGCACTCTGGCACACCTCACCACTCCTTCCTCCTTCCTCTTCTTCATGAATAATCAATGCTGACTGACCTGCTGCTCACTCAACTGTCACCCGGTGTCTGTAATTGCAGATCGGTCCTCTGTAAGCAGTTTATGTCTGAAAGTAACACTCCAGTTGAATCTCTGAACCCAAATGTGTTGGAGCTGTGGTCTAGGGGTAACTTACCTGTCTAGAAACCTGCTAGCAGTTCATTTATTGGTTCAAATCCCCTGATGAAAATGAAATATAGGTCTTTGGGTTTTTTTTAAGGCTATGTTCACTTCCAGAATTTCTGCTCAGTATTTTGGTCAATATTGTACAACCAAAACCAGGAGTGGATTGAAAACAATGTTATTTCAAAGCAATGGCCTTTGTTAAATATCCACTCAATTTCACCAGGGATTTAAACCACATAATGTACTGCTGCCAGGTCTTCAGACAAGTGAGTTTCTGCTAGACCACAGCTCGAAGCACATTTTGGTTCAGAGATTCAACTATATGAGTTTCTTTTAAACTGCCTACAGAGGACTGAGCTGCAGTCAGAGACACTGGCTGACAGCTGAGCTAGCAGGAAGCCGGGCAGCACTGATTATTCACTTTGTGCGTAATCCACTGCATGGACCAATTACCAAAAGGTGACATGCTCACTAGGGGACTATCAGCTACAGCACACTGTCAGCACCTTAAGTAGGGACCAGGTGCTGACAGATTTCCTTTAACCAACTGAATTGCTATCTGGGTTTTCATGTAATTTTTACTGATAGTATAGTATTCAAGTTATGAACAAGAGTGTTACTGTGTAGATATAAGCAAATAACAGGCCATCATCCATTGGCCATTCTAGAAAGGACTGCTGAGTATGCAATGTGCAGATTAAAATAATATTTTTTTTATTGGTTCTTTGCAATGACAAATACTTTCATATGTCTACCTAATCTGGAGTAATATTTCCAAGTAAGAGGAGATAGTTCATGATCTTGTTCTGAAAGATAAAGCTTTTTAACAGAAGCTAGAAAAAGCTGACCATAGCTAAAAACTCTTGTCTACTATAGTAATATAGATGTTTCCTATTGTGATTCATTTAAAATAATATCAAATATCTTTTTTATTATTTGAAATGTCATCATTGTAACTTAAAATGCAGAAATACCCATAAATGTTTTTTGAATTTTATAGTAGTTGACAGGTTGTGGGAGGCAGAAGCCCATAAATCCCACTTGCATTTTTATTTGTGGTGACCGTAAGTATTTTACCAAAGCAGTGTAAATTCTGAATAATTAAATTAAAAAAATTATATATGAAAGCATAAACAAGTCATTGGAAAACTAAATCAAATGCCTCAACCGTTTGACCCCAAATTTGGCATGTAGGTACATTAGGCACTTGGGAAGGTTTTTGTAAAGATACTAAGCTTTGTGGAAGTAAGGTCTTACTAACTGGTGTTCCCTGTTATCAGCCATTATCACAGTCTCTCCGGTTAAAGGCAGTGGCGCAGGCAGACCAAGCAACTGCTATGTGACATGTGCAGTAAAGGGGCCAGCGAAGTATGGTCTGCCTTCATTGTACTCCACAGCGCCCCCCACCCCCACCCCCTGGACTGCAGCTCACACCAGCATCCCCCCTTCAAGACTTTGGCCCGCACCAGCACCCTCTCTTCTGGGACAACAGCTCACAGCACCAACCATATCAACACACTCAACAGGCCCACCACACTCCCCCCGTGTTAACTCTTCCAGCTCCCTAGCGCACAAGTGACCTCACGGTCGGAGAGCTAGAAGAATTAAGGAACACTAGGGGACTACACCTGGCAAGGAGTATGGGGGGAATACTGGATCCATGGAGCCCCGTACAATTTTTTTGCAATGGGACCCCACAAAAAGTAGCTACGCCCCTGTGTATAGGCATCCAAACACCTGAATAATTTGGCCTCAAATTTGATGCTTAAGTACATCAGATGTAATTTTTTTTGTAAAAGTCACAAGTTTGTCTGTTGTCTATAGACATCCATGTCTGAACAGTTTGGGGGGAATTTATCAAGTTCTCTTATTGTACGAATCTTTTTGTCTACAGTAACCAATGAGTGCTCAGCTTTTATTTTACCAGCCCAATATTAGAAATTCAAGCTGATCTCTAATTGGTTTCTATGAGTAGGAAAGAGAATCTTGCTTAAAGGGAATATTTCTGCTCCTGGGCCCTACCTGAGGTGCTGAAAGTGTGCTGTAGCTGGCAGCCCCCAGTGGGCATGGTGCCTTTTTGGTAATTTTCCGTGCAGCGGATTATGTACAATCTTATGTCTCCTACTGTACTAAAGAGTCAAAGAGCAGTTGTCCGTACCACATTCTGGCATGCCTCCTCCTCCCTCTTCATGAATAATTAATATTGCCCAGCCTCCTGCTCACTCAGCTGTCAGATTGCAGATCAGTCCTCTGTAAGCAGTTTATGTCTGAAAGAAAAACTCAGGTATAATTGAATCTCTTCTCCCTAATGTGTTGGAGCTGTGGTCTAGGGGTAACTCACCTGTCTGGAGACCTGCCAGCAGTTCATTCTTTGGTTCGAATCACCTGTTGGAAATTATATAGATGTCTTTTTTTCTCATTATTGTATAATTTCACATGTTCACACACAGTATTTTTGCTCAGTATTTTGCAATCAAAACCAGGAGTGGATTGAGAACACAGAAAGGCTATGTTCTCACATTGTTGAAATTGAGTGGATGGCCATCATTTAATGGCAAATATTGGACGTTGTTTTAAAATAACAGTAATTATTTGCCAATAAATGGCAGCCATCCACTCAATTTCCACAGTGTGTGAACATAGCCTTTCTGTGTTTTCAATCCACTTCTGGTTTTGGTTGCAGAGGACTGATCTGCAATCAGAGACACTGGCTGATAGCTGAGCAAGCATGAGGCCGGGCAGCCTTGATTATTCATGTAGAGGAGGGAGGGGGAGGAATTGAAAGGTGTGCCAGAGAGTGGCATAAACAACTCCTCTTTGCATCTTCAGTAGAGTAGGAGATATGAAATTGTGCATAATCCACTGCACAGAAAATTACCAAAAAGCACCATCCTCACTAGGGGACTGTCAACTACAGCATACTGTAAGCACCTTAGATAGGGCCCAGGAGCTGACAGATTACCTTTAAAGACAGCTTGATATATTTCACCATTTGGCATGTACAGTAAGTATATTGGGTGCCTACGAGGCTACAATACAGCACTCATTTGCATTCGCTGTTTGACCTCGAATTTTGCTAAATGTAAACAGCATTTGCTAGTTGCTGTTCTCTGCTATCAGCCATTATGACAGCTTATCCTGTATTAGCATCCAAAAGCATGAACTCTTTGGCCCACAATTTTCACATGTAAGCATCCTTTCCAACCACCCAAGATCCAGCTGGACATTCACGATTCTGGGGTAATGTCCTGCCATTCTGGGATGGCCCCCATTTGAGAGGTGCTGTAAGGAGCCTTTTTAACTGTAAGCACTCCTGTTTAAGCGCTCAGCGTTAAGTACAGCACTGACACTGGTAGAGTTAAAAGTCATTGGCTCTCCACTCTGCCTAAGACCCTCGTGGCCGCAGGCATCAAGAGCCCCCCCCCCCCCCAGCACTAAGAGGTGTGCTGTGCTGCAGAGAAATGAGTATCCTTGTTTTGTTTTGTTTTTAACAGCTACAAGGGGAGATGGGGGCCTGAATAAAAGGGAATGGACGAAGCCTCCATGAAGGAAGGTACTGTAGTTATCCACCAGGGGAGACACCTACATAAGGGGGAGGGGTTTAAATAACAGGGAAGATGCCTATATGAAGAGGGAGGTAATTACCTGGGAAGATGCCTGCATGGGGGGCGGTCTAAATAACAGGGGAGATGCCTACATTGGTGAGAGGGAGTCTAAATAATAAGGGATATGCCGACATGAGTGGGGGGTGGTAACTGCCAGGGGAAATGCTTACATAGAGGGGAGGGGGTCTATATAACAGAAAAGATTTCTACATAGGGGGGCTAATCCACTTCTGGCTGCTGCAAAAAAATCTGCACGTTATGGCGGTAACCAGGGGCGGATTAACTTTACCATAAGCCCCGGGCTGTTCACCAAAGCCTGGGCCCCCCCACCCCACTGTAACTATGGAAGCACTAGCCTGGCGTTCATAGTACAGGACAGATAGTGTCATGATGTTCTGATTTGTGCAAAATTGCCATAAAAAACTGTGATTTTTGCAAATCATGGCGGAAGTGTAGCCAGGAGACAGTACACCACTGAAAGTATAAGTCTTTTTGGGTGGTCATGGGCCCCCCAGAAGCTCAGGGCCCCGGGCTCCCGCCTGAAAAGCCCCTATTATAATCCGCTACTGGCGGTAACATATGGTTGAACAGCTGGTAGGAAAGTGTTTGAGCGTGGCCACGGAGCATGGTTATAGGGCATAGCTTGAGTGTGGTTACAAGGGTGTAGCAACGGGGCATGGTTATGGTGCATGGCTATGAGTGTGGTTACAATAGTGTGGGTACAGACATGGTTATAGGGCTATTCCTCCGCTATTCCTCTCTGTCACTATATCACTCTGTTGGTCTCTCCCTGCTCTGCTCTAACTGCCTGCTGCTATCCTGCTCTCTCCTCCACACACTGGCCACCTCTGTTAACGAACTGCCTTATACGAGGGGCTGCTGATAAGTCTTTGGCTTTACCCAGAATGAAACGAGATAGAAAGATAAAACTTGACATTTATTCCACATACTCTCCACTGATGTCAAACTAATTCTTCCATTGGTATTCCAAGTTCTGTAAGCCTTGCCAAAAGAAGGACTTCAGTTGTGCCCCAAACCAGTCATCCGTAACAGCCATGGCATCAGAAATGGTGTTAAATTTGTTGCCCTTGAGGTGTTTCTTCAGTTTTGGAAACAGATCATAGTTGGAGGGAGCTAGATCTGGTGAATATGGTAGGTGGTCAACCAGCTGGAAGCCTAGCTCCACCAGTTTTGCCGTGGTCACTTGTGCTGTGTGAGCGGAGGAGTTGCCTTGCAGGAACAAGATTCCTTTTGACAGCTGCTGCGCCTTTTGACCTTCAGAGCTGCCTTCAATTGGTCCAAAAGTTCAATGTAATACCTTGCATTGATGGTGGAACCATTATGAAGGTAGTCCACTAACAACATACCCTCCTTATCCCAGAACACAAACACCATCACCTTAGTGGCTGATTTTTGCCCCTAGAACTTCTTTGGACCAGGAGAACCACTGTGCCTCCACTCTATTGACTGATCCTTGGTTTCAGGGTCATACAAATAAAACCAGGTCTTATCCATAGTGACCAATGCATCCAGGACGTTTTTATCAGTCCGTAAACGCTAACAGGCGGACCAGGACGTTTTTCCTCATGCTTTTCTGATCTGTTGTCAAACATTTGGGAACTCCCTTTGCAGATAGCTTCTTCATGTTCAAATGTTCATGGATAAGGACACAAACACATTCACGAGAAATCCCCATGATGTCTGCTATTCCTTTAGCGGAAATTCGCTGATTATCCAGTATGAGGCTTTGTTCCCACAGCGTATCTTTTTGTAAAAGTGCAGCCGTTGTTGCAATCGGCAACTACGGCCATACTTTGTACGAAAGGACATGCTGCTGTATCTTTTATAGGATCACGGCCAGAGCGTGTACACATAGTATAAGCTCTGGCCAGGATCTCTCGCAGCGCTGTAGAAAACTGAAGTGTCAGTTTTCTGCAGCCGCTATTCAGTGAATTGCGGCCCCAGAAAGCCATGTCAGTGCACACTATGAAGTGAGCGGCTGCGGCCACAAGCTCCATTGTGTGCTGTGGTGAGTTCTGATGCGGGCATGCACGGATGCGCCCACATCAGAACTCTGCGGCGTGAATTATCTTTTCAGAGACTGGCCGTTCCGTGACCTGGCTGGTCATGGAGCGGCCGGTCTAATACTATGTGGGAACATAGCCTGAGGTTGTGCACAGCATCGACAATCTCCAGAACAACAACCACTCTCGGTCGTCCAGGACGTTCTTCATCACTGGTGCTAAAGCGGCTAGTTTTAAATTTGGCAACCCAGCTATTAACTGTAGAATATGAAGGTCATTGATCCCCAAATACCTGCTACACCATGAATATCCTTAGCAGACTTTCCTTGCAGAAACAAGAAGTTTATCACTCCTCTGCTCTCATTTGCTGTGAATATTGCCTTAGACTCCACCATTTTATTTGCCTTCACGTCTAGATCACTGTTGCCATAAGCTACATACACAAAATTTGGAAAACATTTATCAGACATGTAAGGATTTCATATAGTGTAACATTTATTACCATAAAAATAAAACAACAACACAATGTCAGAGCTCCTGGGAACAAAGAGACACAGGACAAGTGGGCCCTATAGCTAACACCCCCCACGCTGTCCCTACCTACTTGCCACAATCCGCCCTAAGATGGCGGCGAGCAACTGGGCGGCAATCCCTGCGATCAAATAAGTGCAAACACAGACAAGACACAGTACAGAAGAACAAGGTACAATGACAGCAGACAAGGCAAATTCACAAAAACACACAGAGGGACAGGACCAAAAGGCAGCAAGGAACGGAGAGCCAAACGAACGGAGGGCGAAAGCCAGAGACGCAACAAGGTAACGGTGGAGCCAAAGCCAGAGATGCAACAAGGTAACGGTAAAGCCAAAGCCAGACATACATCAAGGTAATGGTGGAGCCAAAGCCAGAGATACAACAAGGTAATGGTGGAGCCAAAGCCAGAGAATGTAGCAAGATGAACTGGGGACAGCGCAAGGAACACTAAGGACTAAGGGAGAACACTGAACCAAAAGACAAAGACTAGAGAGAAACAGGCAAATAATTCAGGAAACCAGGAATACAGATAACATGAGAAAAGGCTGGATCTAGCTGACAGACAAGCTGAACAAAGCTATCAAGAGACCTGAGTGAAGGGAGAGACCAAGGTATAAGGGAACAGTAGTCCCGGACTGCAAGCTGATAGGTGGAGCAGGAGAAACACACAAGAGAAACACAGAAAGCCAGAGGTGAGGAGACCTGCCAATCACAACACAGCAGACACAATTAGTGAATGGACCACAACAAGGAAAGTACAGGGAAAAGTGAGAAAACATGGACCGGATCACAGAAGATATAAGCAAAGAACATAATAAAACCAGGCACGGACTTAAAGGGGTATTCCCCCCAAAATTATTTTTGCATTAATACATTGCCCACCAGTAGCTTTCCATCTTTCCAATATCAATTTATTACGAATTCTGCACGGTTTTGCTGTTATCCAGATGCATTCACCCCCACCAAACAGATAGAATCATCAGCTCTCAGTCCACTCCGACACGCTCCCTGCTCCTGGCCCGCACCCTCCGAGACGGCATCACGTGTCCTCCATCTCTTCAATGGGCCGGGTTAGCACTTCTAACCCAGCCAATCTGAAGAGAAGGAGGACACTGACAGGGATGGCTGATGTTAGAGAGGGAGATAGTGATCAGCGCAGCTGTCACTGTCTCCCTCTCTAACAGTAGCCACCCCCGTCACCCATACCGTGTGCCCCCCCCCCCCAGCCCGGAGCACTCTGTGCCCCCCGGCGCTCACCTGCACTGTTCCCCCCTGACTTCGCTCACCCACGGCAGTACCCGACCCCCACCCCGTCTCCCCTGCGGTCATCACCACCCCAGCCTTACCCGTGGCAGCACGTTCCTCCCCTCTCACCCGCTGTAGCACAATCCCAGTGTCTCTGCTCTTCCGAGTCCTCCCGCAGCTCAGTAGCAGGGAGACCGGGATGGCGAGAAGGTGAGAGGGGAGGAACGTGCTGCCACTGGTGAGGTCGGGGTGGTAATGGCCGCAGGGGAAACGGGGTGGGGGGTCGGGTACTGCCGCGGGTGAGACCGGGGGGCGGGGGGAGTAACATGCTGCCACGGGTGAGGCTGGGGTGGTGATGGCCACAGGTGAGACGGGGTGGGGGGGTCGGGTACTGCTGCGGCTGAGACCGGGGGGCGGAGGGAGTAACATGCTGCCACGGGTGAGGCTGGGGTGGTGATGGCCGCAGGCGAGACGGGGTGGGGGGTCGGGTACTGCCGCGGGTGAGAGCGGGGGGCGAGGGGAGTAACATGCTGCCACAGGTGAGGCTGGGGTGGTGATGGCTGCAGGTGAGACGGGGTGGGGGGGTTCAGGTGCTGCCGCAGGCTACATCTTCAACACCAACTCAGCTCTGCTACATCCCCAACACCAACTCAGCTCTGCTACATCCCCAACACCAACTCAGCTCTGCTACATCTTCATCACCAACTCAGCTCTGCTACATCTTCAACACCAACTCAGCTCTGCTACATCTTCAACACCAACTCAGCTCTGCTGCATCTTCAACACCAACTCAGCTCTGCTACATCTTCAACACCAACTCAGTTCTGCTACATCTTCAACACCAACTCAGCTCTGCTACATCTTCAACACCAACTCAGCTCTGCTACATCTTAAACACCAACTCAGCTCTGCTACATCCCCAACACCAACTTAGCTCTGCTATATCCCTTACACGAACTCAGCTCTGCTACATCCTCAACACCATCTCAGCTCTGCTATATCCGTATCACCATCTCAGCTCTGCTATATCTATATCACCATCTCAGCTCTGCTACATCCTCAACAGCATCTCAGCTCTGCTATATCCCCATCACCATCTCAGCTCTGCTACACAATCATCAGACATAAGCATTGCATGATGGGAAATGTAGTTTCCTATCTTGATTATAGACCATCTTTTAGAAAAACTCTGGAACGGCAGCAGCTAGAAAGACGGGGGATGGCTCAAAATACTCAGGGGGGCTTGGTGAGTAAGACCAGCTAGGTTTGGGAGCATTTCATTTTTTTTTGCTCTTGGGGGGAATACCCCTTTAATGCAAAAAGCGCAGTCTTTGGCGCAGAGGTCGGATCTTCACCGCCGAGGGTGGCACTGATGCAAATCATCAGGAATTCGCTTCGGTGGCACTGAACAAATCGTCAGGAATTCGCTTCGCAGGACAAAGCAAATTGACAGCGTGATTCTTAGCAAATCTTGATTCGCCAGATTCTCTTCATTCATCTCTAGTAATAACTCCTTGGTGTCTGCTGATGATAGGGAGAATCAGCTGCTGGTGGTGCAGCTCCTAAGCCTGCTCCATATGTCCCATGTATACAATAGATGTACATGTACACCTGATGACCCAGAGTGGTTAATCATTCTCCTCTGTAAAACAAATTCTTAAGTCACTCATTTGTAATTCAGGTAATAAGGATATTTTTGTACCAAATGCAAAAATGGTTCATTATCATTGACAGATTTTGAAATAGCTTCTTGACACATATGCTTAGACCATTAGTTCTTGCGATTGTTATTAAATTCACAGCAGTCTATTTTTCCTGGGTTTTGTCAGTGGTGTTGTTGCTGGCTCTCCCAGCAGAATACATCTGAAAAATGAATTAAAACGCGGACCATATCCTTTCTGTCTAAGTTCAGTCTAACTAACAAAAGCACATCAATCGACACTTTATTAAGGTATATGTATCAAGTGAAGGTTCATACTAATCAGGACTACTTTGTAGAAACCTCATGAAGCATTGTACACTATACTGTGACAATTAGACAGGGCCGGCGTTAGGGGGGGCAAGCAGGGCAAATGCCCAGGACCCCCATCCCCCAGGGGCCCCCTACTGCAGTTCCAGTAGGAGAGGAGAGCACAGACAGCGTCCTCCAGCGTCTGGCAGTGATCCCTGGCTGCTGCTATCAGGGGTCACACAGAGGCTGCAGGGCGCTGGGCTCGGTGTCTGCTCCCCCTCCCTCCAGCTCCTCTTACTGCACGTGACTTCCTCCTCCTGGTGTGGAGCTGTCGGGACGATGGAGGAGAGGGCTGCCGGGTGAGGATGACAGCCTGCTGCTGCAAGGAACATGAGGGGGATGCACCACTACACCCAGCATGCTAGAGGGAGTTAGTATTCTGTATATGTAGTGTGTAATGTGTATGAATGCTATGTGTATAATGGATCAATGTAGTGTGTGTTACATGTCATGTGTGTAGTGTATGGACTGGATGGTTTGAATCTGTATAATGTGTTTTCATGGATGTGTGAGTGTGTGTGTGTGTGTGTGTGTGTATATATATATATATATATATATATATATATATATATATATATATATAAAATGGTGTGTGTGTGTGTGTGTGTGTGTATAAGCACTGCTGACTCCAAGTGTTGAGGTGAATAGACTGTGTATAGGAGCTGCAGCCATTCTCTGGCCTCATCATTCCTATGTAATTGCTGCAGGTGACCACTGAAGCAGGTGATTGGCTGCAGCTCCTATGTATATAAGGCAATATGGTGTATTTTGTTGAGAAAAAAAAATAAGGTGGTATTCAGTCCTTAGGTGGTGGTCACTGTATGGCGGTAATATTGGTCTGTATATAGAGTCATTATGCAGTGGTCACTCTTTGGCATTAACCCCTTAGCGACCCATGACGTATCTGATACGTTATGGTGCCGCGGGACCCCGCCGGGGCCCCGCTCTGAACGGCGCTGATCCTCTATTAGCCGGCGTTGGTCCCGTTGCCGCGCCGGCTAATTAAGCCTCTAAGTGCAGCTGTCAAACCTGACAGCTGCACTTAGAGGCTTTCCTCCGTGCATCCCTGGTCTCTAGTGTAGAGGATCTCCCCTCCGCGATCGCATCCGTTCTTCTGCCCGTGCCGGGCCTCAGCGTCGGAATGACGCTGATCCCGGCTCGGCAATAGATTGCTATGGCCTGCAGCAAGCCATAGCAATCTATGACCGATCTGATGGATCTTTGCTGTGTATATAAACAGCATTGATCTCTATGAGAGATCAGTGCTGTTTATATACAAGTCCCCGAGGGCGACTTCTAGTTAAAATAAAAATAAAAGCAAAAATGTTTTTTTATTAATAAAAAATCCCCTCCCCCATTAAAAGTCCAAATCAACCCCCTTTTCACATGTTATAAATATAAATAAATAAACAAATAAATAAACATATTTAGTATCGCCGCGCGCGTAATGGCCCGAACTATTAATTTATCATTTATTCCTGATCTCGCACGATAAACGGCGTCAGCGCAAAAAAAATCCAAAGTGCAAAATTGCGCATTTTTGGTCGCATCAAATCCAGAAAAAATGTAATAAAAAGTGATCAAAAAGTCATATATGCACCGATAAGGTACCGATAGAAAGAACACATCATGGCACAAAAAATGACACCTCCCACAGCCCCATAGACCAAAGGATAAAAGCGCTATAAGCCTGGGAATGGAGCGATTTTAAGGAACATATATTTGTTAACAATGGTTTGAATTTTTTACAAGCCATCAGATACAATATAAGTTATACATGTTATACATGTTACATATCGTTGTAATCATAACGACTTGAGGAACATGCATAACAAGTCAGTTTTACCATAGGGAGAACGTCGTAAATGCAAAACTCCCCGAAATCAAAACAAATTCCTTTTTTTTTTTTTCAATTTGACAGCGCAAATGATTTTTTTCCAGTTTCGCAGGTTATGTTATGGAAAAATAATGCCTGTCATTGCAAAGTACAATTGGTTTCGCAAAAAATAAGGGCGCATGTGGGTCTCTAGGGGAAAAAATGCAAGTGCTATGGCCTTTTAAACATAAAGTGGAAAAAGCAAAAGTGCAAAAACGAAAATTGGCTTTGACCTTAAGGGGTTAATATTGGTCTGTATATAGTGTATATATAGTCATTACTGCCATAGATTGACTACCACATAATGACACTATATACAGACCAATATTACCGCCATACAGTGACCACCACATAATGACTCTATATACACTATATACAGACCAATAGTACAGCCATAGAGTGATCGCCACATAATATTGGTCTGGATACAGAGTCATTATGCAGTGATCAATCTATGGTGGTAATATTGGTCTATATATAGTGTGTATATAGAGTTATTATGTGGTGGTCAGTCTATAGCGGTAATATTGGTCTGTATATAGCGTATATATAGAGTCATTACTGCCATAGATTGACTGCCACATAATGACTCTATATATACACTATATACAGGCCAATAGTACAGCCATAGAGTGACAGACACATTATATTGGTCTGTATACAGTGTATATAGAGTCATTCATTATACAGTGGTCAGTCTATAGCGGTAATATTGGTCTGTATATAGTGTATATAGAGTCATTATGCGGTGGTCACTCTATGGAGGTAATATTGGTCTGTATACAGTGTATATAGAGTCATTATGGGGCGGTCACTTTATGGTGGTAATATTGGCCTATATATAGTATGTTTTCTTCAATAACGGTATGGAGGTAATATTTGGTCCTGATTATAGTGATTTATTTTATTTTATTTTTTTAAAGCAATTCATATAAATAGTTCTTGTGTTTACACCACTAGTGGCAGTCCTAACATGTAGCGGCAGTCCCATAATGTAGCGGCAGTCCTGATATGTAGCGGCAGTCCCAGAATGTAGCGGCAGTCCCGGTATGTAGGGGCAGTCCTGACATGTAGCAGCAGTCCCAGAATGTAGCGGCAGTCCTGACATGTAGCGACAGTCCCAGAATGTAGCGACAGTCCCAGAATGTAGCGGCAGTCCCGGCATGTAACGGCAGTCCCGACATGTAACGGCAGTCCCAGAATGTAAGGGCAGTCCCGGCATGTTGCGGCAGTCCCAGAATGTTGGGGCAGTCCCGGCATGTAGCGGCAGTCCCGGCATGTAGTGGCAGTCCCGGCATGTAGGGGCAATCCCGGCATGTAGTGGCAGTCCCGGCATATAGCGGCAGTCCCGACATGTAGGGGCAGTCCCGGCATATAGCGGCAGTCTCTGCATGTAGCGGCAGTCCTGTCATGTAGCGGCAGTCCCGGTATGTAGCGGCAGTCCCGGTATGTAGCGGCAGTCCCGGTATGTAGCGGCAGTCCTGTAGCGGCAGTCCTGGCATATAGCGGCAGTCCCGGCATGTAACCTTCTGAACTGAGTAAGGGCCCTAATAGATGGAGCGAAAATTGTCCGAATCAGGACGCTATCGCTCTGTGAGGACACAGGCAAACATGATCAGGTAGTATATATCACAGACACGGCCTGAGGACACCGGGGAACATGATCAGGTAGTATATATCTTTATTGTTTACTATATACTGCAAGGATTGCACACACATCACTAATGATATACTGTATATACACACATAGGGGGAGATTTATCAAACATGGTGTAAAGTGAAACTGGCTCAGTTGCCCCTAGCAACCAATCAGATTTCACCTTTCATTACTCAGATTCTAAGTAGGTGGAATCTGATTGGTTGCTAGGGGCAACTGAGCCAATTCTTCTTTACACCAGTTTGATAAATCTCCTCCATAGCTTTTGCTGCATCATAAAAGAGCCATGTAGTAGGCTCTCTAAGCGAGCTCCATTCTACCAGATTGGCGCTCACTTCTGCGGAATATCAGGCCGTGTAATACGGCTTTAAAAGTGGCCGTACACTTCCAATAACTGCTGGCTGAACAATCCTTCAGCTGACAATTATCTCTCCTATCCGGTCCCGTCCTCCCCATACACAGAAATTTGGCACATCTGAGTGTTCCTGTGTTCTCTATGAGAGGGGCAGGCCATAGCCATACGGATCTGATGGTGACTTATTTCAACAAAGAGGTTGGGCGTTGATTTTCCAGCAAGCTTGACCCCCTATGTCCACTGATATCATCTGTCAGAGGACTGTCCAGAGAGCCCCATACACCTTACACTGATGGCTGAACCCACCAGGAGCAACAAGTACCACCAACAAAAGAGTAAAATGTATGGGGACCTTAAATTGTTGCTAAAATATTTCAGCATTTGGGGCCCCACCTTCAACTTTGCCCAGGGCCACATCTAGTCTAAAACCGGCCCTGCAATTAGAGATGAGCAAATTTACAGTAATAATGGAACAAAGTGCTTTATTATCTTTGTAATCCACTCATCAACCGACTCTTCAGCTTTTAACTGACTGCCGCTCCGTGCTGCTCCTCGCTGGGTGCTAGAAAGAGCCAGATCCAGTCCTGGGAAACTTCTCCCAGTTTCCCAGGACTGGATCCAACTTTTCCCAGCACCCAGGGAGCAGCGGCACAGTGCGGCAATCAGTTAAATGGCAGCAGGAACATACTAAGGATGGTGCAGCTCAGAGTAGGGCTAGTGTAGGATTGAGATGTACTAAAACACCCCTACCTTCAAGGGCATATATAGAATAAATATTTGTTGCTATTACTGTTATAATTCATTATTACTGTAAATTCGCTAATCTCTAGTGACAATATTTACACAGTTGTGAGACTTCTATGTTCAATTGAGTAAACTAGCTAAATTATTATAAATATTCAGATCAAAATTCCTGACATAACAATGACATTTCCCAAAATAAAAATAAAAAAAGTAAATGTCCTATAAAAATATTTTTGAATTTTGAAAATGAGGGGAATGTCCTTTTTAACCCCTTAAGGACCGGGCTAATTTTCGTTTTTGTGTTTTCGTTTTTTCCTCCTTGTGCATATAAGGCCATAGCAGCATTTTTACACCTACGGACCCACATGAGCCCTTTTTTTTTTGCGTCACTAATTGTACTTTGCAATGAAAGGCTGAATTTTAGCATAAAATATGCGGCAAAACCAGAAAAAAAGTTATATGTGCGGTGAAATTGAAAAAAAAAACGCAATTCTTTTTCTTTGGAGGGGCTTCGTTTTTACGCCGTGTGTCCTATGGAAAAACTGACATTTTATATATGTTCCTCAAGTCGGTACAATTAAAACGATATGCAACTTGCCCATATGCGACTTTTTGATCGATTTTTATTACAATCTTTCTGGATTTGATGCGACCAAAAATGCGCAATTTTGCACTTTGGAATTTTTTTGCGCTTACACTGTTTACTGTGAGGGATCATGAATTAAATAAATTAATATTTCGGGCGATTACGCACGCGGTGATAACAAACATGTTTATTTATTTATTTTTATTTATAAAATGGGAAAAGAGGGGTGATTTGGATTTTTATTAGGGGAGGGGGTTATTTATTAATAAAAACACTTTATTCTTTTTTCACATACAGTAATTAGAAGCCCCCTGGGGGCCTTCTATATACACAGCACTGATCTCACATTGAGATCTATGCTGTGTATATAATAGAGCAATGATCCATCAAATCGGTGCTCTATTATAATGGTCTGCTGCAGACCATCTAAATGGATTGCCGAGCCGGGATCAGTGACATAGCAACCGGGGACCGCGGACTGCAGAGAGGGCTCACGCCGGGAGCCTTCTCTGATCCCGCTTAACGGCAGCATGACGGGTATACCCGTCATGCGTCGTTAAGGGGTTAAAATACATAAATATATGTATATATAATATTACTGATATTAAAGTGTCACTTTAGCTACAAAAAACTTTGGACGTCATAGACACATAGTCAAAAGTTTTGATCAGTCACTACACCCTGACTTAGTAATGGATGCCGTCTATCAGACAGCTTCCACTACTAAAGGCCCTATTCCACCAACAGATCTGACGACAGATTATCTGCCAAAGATTTGAAGCTAAACCCAGGAACAGATTATAAACAGGTCATAAAGGAAAGACTGGATTGCTTCTCTTTTCAAATCCACTCCTGGGTTTGGCTTCAAATCTTTGGCAGATAATCTGTCGTCAGATCTGTTGGTGGAATAGGGCCTAAAGCCTGTAAAAAAAAAGAAATGAACACACAACACAATTGAGAAAAGTATTTTTTTTTCCAAAAAATAACACCCCCATACCCCTCATTGACCATTTTATTAAATAAAAAAACAATGTTCTTTATCGATGTAGTCTGCTGAATCCGATACAATCCTCTGGATAGAAACTAAACAATTTGGCCTCCAGGGGGTTAAGTGAGGATGCATGGCATCCATGGGGGCCAGATTGATCTCACATTTTACCCATCCCAGCAAGGAAGGGGGGAGGCTTTATACTTTATACACTTTTTTAAGTGTGTCGGGCTCTGGCTCTTCAAATCTGTCCACAGCAAATCAGTGGCTGAATCCGGGACATCACTTGGCTGATTGGCTGAGATGACGCTGAGAGAAGACAAGGGGGTAAGTTAACTCTTCCCCAGCCTCCCCCCCCCCCCTTAACGGAGCACTGTCTGGCCCACAGGGGGTTAAGTAAACCCCCTGGGGACCGGATTCTCACCCCCTGAACCACAGTCTGGCCTACTGAGGGTTAAGTTTTCCCTCTCATAAAAGCATAGGCTATGGCTTTTTTTAGTGGAGCTGAAGACTCCCATTGAAGTCTATTGGAGAAAAATGCCACAGTTTGCAGAAAAACACCAAACCCTCAGCTTGCTGCGTTTTGACAAAACTGCCACAGAGTCTCAAAAATGCCAAGGAGTGGAGAAAAACGCCAAACAAAAAGTCAATGTGTGTTAGGCAGATCATAAGAGCTTCCATTGACTTCTAGCTAACATCTGGCCACAGGCGTTTTTGCAAAAAAAAAAAAAAAAAAATAACACCATGGCATTTTTATTGGGGTTTTTCCAGGATTTTAAAGTGACTCTGTATATACCGAACCACTAATACCATCCTTTTGATGGCAGAAAATCCTTACCGGTCGTGTATTTTAAAATGTGCCTGGTGCCTTTGTTAGAGCAAAAATGATCTTTTAGGCTATGTTCACACTATGTAAAACCGGTGGCAACAACGGCCGTAGTTTTTGCGCGGTGGAACAATGCTTTAGTTTTAATGGGATCCTGGCCAAAGCGTATACACATCGTATACGCTCCAGCCGGGATCCCGTGCGGCCCCGCAAATAACTGACATGTCAGTTTTCTGTGGCCCCAATAGAAAACCCTGTCAGTTCACACTATGAAGCGAGTGGCTCCGGTCGCTCGCTCCATAGTGTGCAGGGGGAAGCTCTGATGCGGGCACGCGTTGATGCGCCCGCATCAGAGCTCTGCGGCCGGACAGATCATCCGGCCATGATGATCCGGGCATACGGTGTGTGAACATAGCCTTAATCTGCAGCGCTGTGTCAAACTGGTGTGTATTTGCCCCAGGTCTGTGTTGCCTCTCCATCCTTCCTCCCACTATCATCATTAGGAACACCCCCAGACAGGATTTTTGTTGATGGCTCATCTAAACTGCACCTGTGTCACTACAGCCCAGGTGCAGTTTAGACAAGTAATGATTTACTCACATCAAACGGATGGGACTAGTGGTTTGGTGGGTTGGTGGATACAGAGTTGCTTTATCCTTTTCACAACATAGAACGTAACTGTACATCCTGGGTCGGGTAAGGGAGTTCAGAGGGCACTCTGAACCTCCTTGATCCCGGCTGCTATAAGTAGCCCGGAACCGCGGCCAATCACTGCGCCTGCTAATTAGCTGTTTAGATGCAGCTGCATTTAAATAGCTATTAAATAGCTATTTCCCCTGCTCATTGGTGAAGGGGCAGTCTGTTTAACTTGCCAGGCCCCGGTGTCGCAATGACGCTAATCCCGCCTCGGTAATGGACCGAGCCAGGATTAGCAGCTTACCAAAGTAATACAGCACTGATCTAATGGATCAGTGCTGTATTATGTATACTACACTGATCTATATGATAGATCAGTGTAGTTGTATTAGAAGTCCCCCAGGGAACTTCCCCTCCCCTCCCCTAATAAAAATTTAAATCACCCCCATTTTCCCACTTTCTAAATAAAAATAAATAAATAAACATGTTTGGTATAGCCGTGTGTGTAATCTTCCGAACTATTAAATTATCACATCCCTGATCTTGCACAGTAAACGGCGTAAGCTCAAAAAACGGCCAACGTGCAAAATTGCAAATTTTTTGCCACATCAAATCTAGAAAGCTTTTAATTAGGGATGCACGATGCACCGAAATATCGATACTACTATCGATATTTCGGGCAAAAAAACCGTTTGATACCAGGATTTCCTGGTATCGAAACTTTAAGTTAAGCAGAGAACACGGTGGGCGGCTAGCTGAGCGCCGGCCGTGTTCTCTATGTGCCTCCCCCTGCCCCCTGCAGTCTCCTCCTCTTCTCTCCCTCCCTCCGCTCCCATTGGCGCCAATTTCAAATAGCCGGCACTTAGCTATTGCTAGTGCCGGCTATTTAAGTATATAGATGCCGCTGTCACACTGACAGCGGCATCTGACTCCTCCTGAGCCCGCTCCATATGCTGCAGGGGTCGGCTACTGTGTGTAACAGACCCCCGCTGCTGGTGTCTCTCTGATAACAGAGTCCGGCTCCGCCAGACTCTGTTATCAGAGAGATGATTTATGCGGAGGAGCCGGAGCTGCACGGAGAGCGGCTGGAGAGGGAGAGCGGGAGAGGAGGACGGAGGAGAAGGCTGGAGGGAGAGCGGGATGTCCGGGAGAGAGGACGGAGGAGAAGGCTGGAGGGAGAGCGGGATGTCCGGGAGAGGAGCCGGAGCTGCACAGAAGAGAGCGGGAGGTCACGGAGAGAGGAGGACGGAGAAGGCTGGAGGTGGGGAGGATGAAGAGGGAGAGCGGGGGTCTGTGAGATCCGGGGGAAGTGCAGCACATGTGAGGATCCAGCCGGCTGGCAGGTGGGGGAGGTGGCCGGGGCTGAGAGGAGCAGATAAGATCGGCTGTAGTGTGTGGGATCCTGTGTAACCTCCTCTTCTCTTCCTCCGCAATCTTGGTAACTGGTGCAGCAGAGCTGTCTTAGTGGTGGGTGGTGCAGGAGAGCTGTCTTAGTGATAGCTGATGTAGCAGAGCTGTCTTAGTGATATCGGATGTAGCAGAGCTGTCTTAGTGATATCAGATGTAGCAGAGCTGTCTTAGTGATAGCTGATGCAGCAGAGCTGTCTTAGTGATAGCTGATGCAGGAGAGCTGTCTTAGTGGTGGGTGGTGCAGGAGAGCTGTCTTAGTGGTGGGTGGTGCAGGAGAGCTGTCTTAGTGATAGCTGATGTAGCAGAGCTGTCTTAGTGATAGCTGATGCAGCAGAGCTGTCTTAGTGATAGCTGATGTAGCAGAGCTGTCTTAGTGATAGCTGATGCAGCAGAGCTGTCTTAGTGATAGCTGATGTAGCAGAGCTGTCTTAGTGATAGCTGATGTAGCAGAGCTGTCTTAGTGATATCGGATGTAGCAGAGCTGTCTTAGTGTTATCTGATGTAGCAGAGCTGTCTTAGTAATAGCTGATGTAGCAGAGCTGTCTTAGTGATAGCTGATGTAGCAGAGCTGTCTTAGTGATAGCTGATGTAGCAGAGCTGTCTTAGTGATAGCTGATGCAGCAGAGCTGTCTTAGTGATAGCTGATGCAGCAGAGCTGTCTTAGTGATAGCTGATGCAGCAGAGCTGTCTTAGTGATAGCTGATGCAGCAGAGCTGTCTTAGTGATAGCTGATGCAGCAGAGCTGTCTTAGTGATAGCTGATGCAGCAGAGCTGTCTTAGTGATAGCTGATGCAGCAGAGCTGTCTTAGTGATAGCTGATGCAGCAGAGCTGTCTTAGTGATAGCTGATGCAGCAGAGCTGTCTTAGTGATAGCTGATGCAGCAGAGCTGTCTTAGTGATAGCTGATGCAGCAGAGCTGTCTTAGTGATAGCTGATGCAGCAGAGCTGTCTTAGTGATAGCTGATGCAGCAGAGCTGTCTTAGTGATAGCTGATGCAGCAGAGCTGTCTTAGTGATAGCTGATGCAGCAGAGCTGTCTTAGTGATATCGGATGCAGCAGAGCTGTCTTAGACAGATATCACTAACTTTATTTTTAACACAATAAAATAAAAATAGGCCAAATATTGGTATCACTGTAATAGTGCAGGGGTATTATATTTCTACCATTTTTTTTTTTTCTTTTATACTTTACTAAGTATCGAACTGGTATTGAGTATCGAAATAAAAAAGTTAGTATCGGTATCGAACTCAAAATTCTGGTATCGTGACATCACTACTTTTAATATATAGTGATCAAAAAGTCGCATATATGCAATCAAGATATGGATAGAAAGTACAGATCATATAGCAAAAAATGACACATCACACAGCCCAGTAAACCAACAAATAAAAGCGTTAGAAGAACGCCATTGCAAAGTACAATTAGTGACGCAAAAGATAAGGGCTCATGTGGGTCTATAGGTGAAAAAAAGTGCTATGGCTTTTTAAACACGAGGAGGAAAAAATGAAAGTACAAAAACGAAAATTAGCCCAGTCCTGAAGGGGTTAAGGCAATGTGAATGCAGCCTAAAGTTAGTAAAAAAAAAAAATAAAGAAAAAAGTATATAAACTGCCTATTGCTATAACTGTACTGTACCTACAGAATAAAGATAACATCAGTTTTATTGCAAAGTGAACAATGTAGGAGCAAAATAAGAGGTGCAGAACTGATGGGGGGGGGGTCTTATAAATATAGCCCAAATTTTTTACTTTTAATATATATATATATATATATATATATATATATATATATATATATATATATCACAGCCATATAATCTACCTAAACAGCTGACGCTATATAACCCCTGTCAATTTTGGTGTTGTAACCCTCTACTCTTCTCATACAGAATGCAAGCTATGGTCTGACTTATGCCCATGACTGTGTTGGGACTGGAAAAGTTAATCTGTAAATGGGAAGTAGCAAAAAGTAGGTCTCTATCCAGTGATTTCCCAGTGCCTTCTTTTACTCACACTACTGGCCTCCTGGCATCACACTAAACCACCACATTTGCAAACCTACATAAAAATAGCCTTCAGACATGTTACTGTCCAACAGGCTCATGGCGAGTCACTAAAATTATTACCCCGGCACCTTTTAATAGACAGTATGTAAAATGGGGGGCTGGAATTCCTCCAGTTGAGACTGAACCCTTATTTCAAGCTACAATTTGGCATTTTCTGAGCATCTTTTCAGTTCTAACTGGAGCAAAGATCACACCATCCACTATAAACCTCCCCCTGCATAGCACAACTGTCTACAGGAAACATAGTACAGAGCATTTACAAATTTCACTGTAGAGTAATATAAAGCCCTGTTTATGGCTGAATTTAGAGAAGGGAAATACATTTGAGTGCAGATGAAGTAGATGCATTTACTATGCTGTTGTTTAAAGGGACTGAAAGGTAAGGGTACAACTAAAAACTGTCAGGGCGCATTCACAGTTTCCATTATTCAATTATTCAGTTATAGTCTGTGGATGGACTAAATGCTACAGACCGGAATTTGGAAATCCCAGTGTAGCAGGACAAATAAACCCCTTCCTAAATTAAATTTAGATATAGCATACCCAGGCTAGGGTATACCCCAGGGAATCAACTATCCTAAGCTAAACTATACCCCAGGATGTAAAATAACCTTGGCCGAACTATACACCTCCAGGCCAGACTATACCTAATATCTAATGTGGAACCTGGGTATGCTCTGTCTGGGCCAAACTATACCCGGGTTTAATCTTGGAAGAGCTTAAAGCGAATGTTCGCTTAAAGTTATGCACATGGATAGACTGGCGCAGACACGGGGAAGCACTGGCCCCTGTCTGAAGCACTGGAGGCGGCCGCCCCAGTGGGAGGTATCCCCACCCCTCTATGACGCAGATCCAGGGCCGGACTGGGACTTAAAATCAGCCCTGGCAATCAAACCCCAGCAGCCCACATACTGCTTCAATTCTGCTTTATTTAGCCATGTCCCCCACTACTCCCTTATACATGTGAACCCCACCATCAGCACCTAAAAATAATGATATAACATAATCTGCTGCGGATTTGATGTGGCATATTTATGCATTCATTTCAACTGATTAAATCAGAAGCATCAAATCTGCATTGGATTAGGTATGAACGTGCCCTTAAAGGGAACCTGTGGGGTCTATTCCAGGTATAGAGCTGTAGATCCCAGCGTACAGATCAGGGACTGGATCTTTAGTCCATTGTAAACCTCTATAATCATTCTTTTCATTACCAGCTGAAGTGTCAGAGAGGTGGAGCCACAGCAGCACCTTCTGCCCCGCCCCTTCCTGCTCTGACTGATGGACGTATAGGGTGCTGCTGCTGCTGCGGCTGCTGTTGTGAAACTTTAGTTGGAAATGAAAAGGACAATTATATAAGTTTACACTGGACTAAAGGTCCTGTCAGTGATATCTCCTCACACCTGTCTGCTGAGATCTACAGCTCTAGACCTGGTACAGACCTCACAGATTCCCTTTATAGGAGAAAAACATGGCCACCTTCTTCCAGAAACAGCGCCAGACTCTTCTTCAGTTTGTGTGAGGTATTGCAGCTCAGTTCCATTTAAGTGAATGGAGCCAAGTTGTAAAACCACACACAGTCTGAGGACAGGGGAGGTGCTGTTTTTGGACAAAAGTTACTATATTTTTTAAATCCCTTTTATCCTCACTAAATCTGCACTCCATATAATGGCGGTATAAGTAGTAAGGTTTAATTATCATAATGTGTCTGCTGGTTGTGATCTCATGTGTAATCAAAGCTACATAATAAGCTGCTAGATAGCCATTTCCTACTGGATATCTATCTATCTATCTATCTATCTATCTATCTATCGCCCCAGGACAAATTTTAGCATATATAATGGTAACATAGGTAAGAATTTCCTGTGCATGATAATACTGTCATAGTTAATAACACCAGTAAGCAAATATTATCCCCATACTGTACACGTTACTGTCATACTGTTACTAAGCAAACCCACCAATATTCCAATACTACCAGTATATAAGTAACAAATAATACCACCTCACCATGAGCCATTACCACCACATAATGACTAATACCGCTACACTGTGACTGAATATAATCCACTATATAAAACACTAATATTACCAATAATACGAGTAATACCATCACACCATGCCCACTACTCTCACCATACAGTGACTGGACAATACCACTATACCATCACACCATGTACACTACCCTCAGCATACAGTGACTGGATAATACCACTATACTGGCACCAAATAACAGCCACTATATAAAGACCAATATTCTCCCAGAACACAGGTGTCACACTCTGTCCCTCCAGCTGTTACAGAACTACAAATCCCATCATGGCTGGACAGCTAAAGCATGATGAGAATTGTAGTTTTGCAACACCTGGAGGGCCGAAGTGTGACACCCCTGATACTGAGGCAGATCCCAGCTGTATAAATGTTCTGAAGACCTTATAAGGGACCATTTACACAGAAAGATTATCTGCCAAAGATTTGAAGCCAAAGCCAAAAACAGACTATAAACAGACATCAGGTCATAAAGGAAAGCCTGAGATTTTTCCTCTTTTTAAATCCATTCTTGGCTTTGGCTTCGGCTTCAAATTTTTGGCAGATAATCTGTCAGATAATCTTTCTGTGTAAACGGACCCTTAGTGATTATAGTGCAATTACATCCTGTCACTCACAGTAGGAGTCTTCTCTGCATGACGAGATGTCCACTTTTCCTTTTCTTCTCCATCTGGCTCCGGCCATCATGAAGGCTTCTCTGGCCAGGACTCCTCTCCACGGGATCTGCCAGACAGACATTTTAGGCTTCTTGCTCCAGCAACATCCTCATCTATACATCCCCCCAAATAGAATAGCCCCCCCCCACGGTACTTCCCCCCATATAGAATAGGCCCCTCTGCATCCCCGCATATAGAATAGCCCCCCTGTGCATTTCCCCATATAGAATAGCCCCCCTGCATCCCTCCATATAGAATAACCCCCCCTGCATCCCACCATATAGAATAGCCCCCCCTGCATCCCCCCATATAGAATAGCCCCCCCTGCATCCCCCCATATAGAATAGCCCCCCCTGTCCATCCCCCATATAGAATAGCCCCCCTGCATCCCCTCATATAGAATAGCCCCCCTCCTGTACATCCCCCCCATATAAAATAGCCCCCCTGTACATTCCCCCATATAGAATAGCTCCCCCGTGCATCCCCCCATATAGAATAGCCCCCCTCCTGCATACCCCCATATAGAATAGCCCCCCTCCTGTACATTACCCCCATATAAAATAGCCCCCCTCCTGCATACCCCCATATAGAATAGCCCCCCTCCTGTACATTACCCCCATATAAAATAGCCCCCCCTGCATCCCCCCATATAGAATAGCCCCCCCTGCATCCCCCCATATAGAATAGCCCCCCTGCATCCTCCTCCCATATAGAATAGCCCCCCTGCATCCCCCTCCCATATAGAATAGCCCCCTGCATCCCCCTCCAATATAGAATAGCCCCCCCTGTCCATCCCCCTCCCATATAGAATACCCCCCTGTGCATTCCCCCATATAGAATAGCCCCCCCGTCCATCACCCATATAGAATAGCCCCCTGCATCCCCCTCCCATATAGAATAGCCCCCTGTGCATTCCCCCATATAGAATAGCCCCCCCCCCCCGTCCATCACCCATATAGAATAGCCCCCCTGCATCCCCCTCCCGTATGGAATAGCCCCCTGCATCCCCCTCCCATATAGAATAGCCCCCCCCGTCCATCACCCATATAGAATAGCCCCCTGAATCCCCCTCCCATATAGAATAGCCCCCCCCCGTCCATCACCCATATAGAATAGCCCTCTGCATCCCCCTCCCATATAGAATAGCCCCCTGCATCCCCCTCCCATATAGAATAGCCCCCTCTGTCCATCCCCCAGTATAGAATAGCCCCCTGCATCCCCCTCCCATATAGAATAGCCCCCTCTGTCCATCCCCCCATATAGAAT
This sequence comes from Dendropsophus ebraccatus, assembly GCF_027789765.1. Lineage (NCBI taxonomy): Eukaryota > Metazoa > Chordata > Amphibia > Anura > Hylidae > Dendropsophus > Dendropsophus ebraccatus. The sequence goes on along the minus strand of NC_091467.1, from coordinate 41,140,431 downwards.
AGCCCCCCTGCATCCTCCTCCCATATAGAATAGCCCCCTGCATCCCCCTCCCATATAGAATAGCCCCCTCTGTCCATCCCCCAGTATAGAATAGCCCCCTGCATCCCCCTCCCATATAGAATAGCCCCCTGCATCCCCCTCCAATATAGAATAGCCCCCCCTGTCCATCCCCCTCCCATATAGAATAGCCCCCCTGCATCCCCCTTCAATATAGAATAGCCCCCCCCCGTCCATCACCCATATAGAATAGCCCCCCTGCATCCCCTTCCCATATAGAATAGCCCCCTCTGTCCATTCCCCAGTATAGAATAGCCCCCTGCATCCCCCTCCCATATAGAACAGCCCCCCCCCCCCATGGCCAGCCACATATGAAGGGGTTAAAAAACAAAAAAAACAAACAAACATTCTCACCTCACCTCGTTCCCAGCAGCTTCTTCCTCGGCTGGATCTTCCGTCCACGGCGGCGGCGGCTCTCCTCTCTCTTCTCCAGGTCCTCAGCGGCGCGTCAGGGAAGTGACGTCACCGCTGGGGGCCTGGTGGAGGTGGCTGCAGACGTGCCTGCGCGCGGCACGTCTGCGGCTCTCGGCACTTGGGGGAAGAAACACCACCGCAGCCCTCTCATCTGGACCCGGCTAGCCCGCTCCTGATGTGCTCTGCCAATCAACGAGGGGCCGCTGCGGCCCCACGTTGAGTGGATTGGAGGAGCACGTCAGGAGCGGGCCGCAGCGGTGATTTTTTTATTTATTTATTTTTTTCATTATGCGGCCCACGGACTGGTAATCTGGCCAGCCCAGCGGGCATTTGCCCACCTTGCCAGATTACCAGTCCGGGCCTGCGCAGATCCATTAGAATCAATGGGGCCGCATGATAGAGGGGCGGATATTTCCTCCCACTGGGGGTTTCACCCCCGGTTGGTGCCTGGGAATAGAACGGTGCCATGTGCGGTAACTTTTTTTTTAATGCAGTACCGGCTTCCCCACGCCGGCGCTGTTCTATCCATGGGCAAAAGTTAAAGCAAATGTACTGATGGCACAATAGCTTTCATTTGGCCTGCTACACGGTTATAGTCTTGTCTAAGCCACAGTATACCATGGAGGATAAACTCTACAAAATAGCCTAGGCCAGATTATAGCCATCCAGGCCACAATGTTATCACTTCACTGGTTTTCTCTGTCCAGGTTTCTGATTTGTTGAAAAGTGTGCTATCTCTCCAGGGCTTCCGGGTTACCCAAAAACATATCGCTGATAATTGCTCTATGTAAAGCCACCTATATATATATATTATAAGCAGTCAAGTTTTCTGGTTGAAGTAATAAAAGTCTTCGGGGGACAGGTATCATGTGCAGCTTGTTTTTGGGGAACATGTCACTCTCACATGTCGAAAGTTTTTTGTCATGGCACGTACGCTTAACTGACCAGAGAAAGCTGAATCCTCAATAAAATGTTGAAAAATTAAGTCTTCCTTGGGTATAACACTCAATGCTACTGATTTCATGGGGTTATAATATGGCCTGAGAGGTACAAATTGGCCTAGGCCAAAATATACCAGGGGTATAATCTAGCCTAGGCCACTTCAAAAGGTATATTCTGGACTGTGATTATACTGTGACCTGTTACACTGGGTTCCACATTAAATGGGTATATTCTGGCCTGAAGGGGTATTTTTTGGCCTAGGCTATTTTACACCCTAGGGTATAATTTGGCCTAAGACAGTTAATACCCCAGGGTATACTCTGGACCAAGATGAACTATACGTGGGAAGGTGTTAATTTGGCCTTTGACATTGGGACTAGGGCAGTGGCACGCTTATATCATTAGGTCAAAATAAATGGTAGTACTGGTAATACTTTTGTTTTGTTTCTCCTGTTGACTCACATACAGCTGCGGTATGGGGGAGGGATTCACAGGAAATTATTCCTTAAGATCTGAAAAATATATAGGATTTAGAGTTGGGAAGAAATTTTACTTCCTAAAATAAGGAAAAATAGCTGAAATAGATGATGGATGGCTTTTTTCAGCTGTAGGAATTATGTCAGGGCCCATTCACACTACGGAATCGGCACCGAAATTCCGCTCGGACATGTCAATTCTTTAACTGGAGAGGCGCGGAGGGGCGCAAGCCCTCCCATGGAAAGAGATAGCAAGTGTCATTCGGAATTTATGTGCCGATTCCATAGTATGAACAGGCCCTAACAATAACTGAAGTCGGAGTATTTCAACCTAGTTTTTAGGTTGGATTCATACCACGTTCAGATCACATATACCACTTTAAGTCACATATATACACGTAGATATTGGCAAAAAGGCATGGCAGCATACATACAGCATACTCACATAGATTAAATAGACTATATATACTGTAGTCTGGTATGTTAAGGCTATGCTCTCACTACAGGAACAGGCCATCATTTAATGGACGTCACTTGTCAATAGGCGACCATTATTTTGCGCTAAAATCATAGCCTCAATCTGTTTTCAGTCTATCAAAATGAATGAGCCTGCCACAGCATATGTTGATATGCTGACTTATACTAGCAACAAACAGACTAAGGCTATGTTCACACAGCGTAAAAGTACGGCCGTTGTTGCCATCATCAACAACAGCCGTACTTTGTACGGTGTGGAACACTGCATTGCCTTCTATAGGATCCCGGCCGGAGCGTATACACACAGTACACGCTCCGGCCGGGATCCCATGTGGCGCCGCAAAGAACTTACATGTTATTTTTCTGCGGCTGCAACTCAGTGAATTGCGGCCATAGAAAGACCTGTCAGTTCACACAATGAAGCGAGTGGCTCTGGCCGCTTGCTACATTGTGTGCTATGAGAGTTCTAATGCGGGCGCGCGCTGTTGTGCCCGCATCAGAACACTGCGGCCAGAAAGATCACCTGGCCGGTACTACAGTACCACCGGGGATGATCTTTGCAAAGACCGCCCTTTCCGTGACCCGGCCGGGTCACGGAACGGCATTTTTGTTCTGGTGTCTGAACATAGCCTAAAAATGGTTTGAAACCAGTCTTAAAAGTTCTCATCATTCTAAAAACCTAATCATAATTTAATAATTCACAATGAAAGGGAACAAAATCAACATATTTTTGTCTCACCTGCTTGTATACAGTTCTCTAACCTCTGCAAACAATTGTTTATGTATTATATTTTATACACATTTCTATTTTTCACATAAAAAAATTAAACTTTGCCAAATGTAGACTTAAAGGGACCTCAGCTTCTCATCCGCTAAAAGCAAAGTGGCAAGTTGGCTTCAGGCCTGCAACGGGAACCCTGATAACCTTTCTACTAGAGATAATATTAACAGTGTTATAGTACCACCTGCTGGTAGGGAGGGGGATGGCAGGTCTGGAAGTGAAGTTTAAGGGTTGGAATAATGTTGTTAACTTACTTATAAGACATATGTATAAAACATGTGATGGCAGTGCTACTATTTTTCTTCTTTAAACCACAGTTTCTATCTTGTAGTGCATTACATGGATAAAACAGTTATCAAGGCGAGACTGAGACAATATATGACAAAGGGAATGCTCTACTATGACCTTACTAAAAAAGTTTGGGCTGTAGATGAATTAAGTAGGAGTTACAAGCCTTACCTCATTCCTAAGGATGATTATTTGAAGAGGTTAGTTTTTAGTTTGCATTTAGAAGACGTCGACAAACCAATAGAGGATAAAAAAAATAGGGGTCTGCATCTTCGTCTCTAGGGAGCTGCGTCATTGCCGATATATGAAAGTGAAAGTAGATTCAAGGAAAATATGGCAAGGGGTGTGCAGCATGCAGGGCTGGCCTTAGGGTAGATGGCGCCCTGTGCAAAGCCTTCTTTTGGTGCCATTCTCCATATATAAAATGCAGGCAAAAGTCCATATATAAGAAGTCCACATACAGGTGGAGCTTCTGCTGACCCTGCAAAAAATTTAGCAATTTTTTTATACATGATAAGGCCACGTTCACACATCGTATGTTTTGAATTAATGACGGCCGTTGTTGCGATTTGCACCAGTGGTCGTGATTAATTCCAAATATACATTGCATCCCTTGGAGCCGCAAGAAAAACTGACACGTCAGTATTTTGCGGGCGCACAGAACTGTCAGTTCACACAATGGAAAGTGCGGCTCCGGCCACACTCTCCATTGTGTACAATGGTGAATTAGGATGCGGGTGCCCATGGGTGCGCACGCATCCCAATTCACCATAAAGGAAGTTCATCTGGCCGGTACTGGCGGTATCTTAAGCTGTGTGAACCCAACCTAAGGCTATGTTCACACTTTGTAAAATAACGGCCGTTGTTTTCAGCGGCCGGACTTTTGTGACCAAAACTAACGCCGTAGAATTACGATCGTATGGGCTAGTCGTGAAACTACAGCAGTTGTTTAATTTTGATTCCTAGCATGTTTATAAACGGGATGAAACAGGTCATTTACTTTAAATATTGCGCCCAGCCCGAGAAACCACTCAGAAATTTTTTTACATCAAAATCAAGTTTAATTCGGCAGATATAAATTTTACGTTCGTGGCCGCATTGAAATCCACGGCCATTGTTGCAGTGTTACCGGCCGGAAATAATTGACATGTTCATTTTTCACGGGGCCGTATAAACAACGGCCGTTATCTGATACGTAGTGTGAATTCAACGGCCGTAGTTACATTGCATTGCAGTCATTATAGGGAACCTCAAAACAACGGCCGTAGTTTTGCAGCGTGGACAACGGCCGTTATTTTACGTAGTGTGAACATAGCCTAATACTGCATATTTTAAATAGGCATTATTGCTAACAAATAAGTAACCAGTATACAAGCAGCAATATCACCATATATATTACTGTCATACTGCTACTGAGCAAACCCAGTTTACAGAGGCCAATACTACTAATAAGACCAACATACAAGTAACAAATATTATCACCACATCATGACTATTACAATTACCACCACATAGTGACTAATACCACTTTAATGTCATTGAATAAAATCCACTATATAAACACAAATTTAACCAATACTTCCAGTATACACAGGACAAATTATTTTGTAACACCATGAGCTACTCACAAGGGGCGTCTTATCTGTATGAAGTGATGTTTTTGATAATCAAAGTTTGGTTTTCCTTTTCTTCTCCATCTGGTCCAGCCATGATGATGACTTCTCCAGCCATGTCTAGTCTTTGCAGAATCTGCCAGAGAAACATTTAAGGCTCCTCACCTCTATGTGTATTTCTTTACACAGTAACAGTGCCCCATCTGTGCCCCCATATAAGCAGTTAGGCCCAATGAGTGCCTCCAAATAGTAGTCAGGCAGCTCTATGCCCCCCACTCTGTGCATCCATTTGGTAGTTAGACCCCACTGTGTCGCATACAGTAGTTAGATGCCTCTGTGACCCCCCTTTAGTAGTCAGGTCCCCACTGTGCCCCAATAGAGTAGTTGGGTCCTGTTTATGCCCCAACAGAGTGCAAGGACCCCATCTGTGAATCCATATAGTAGTTAGTACCCCCCATAGCTCCCTCATAGCCAAATGCCATTCATCCTGATTCACTAATAAACATGCATGCTTGGCTGTGCTGAGTATTCATGTGCATGTGTTTTCAATAAGCAGAAGTTTGAAGATCATAAAACAATTATCATGTTGTCAGAGCATGTTGGGAGGTGCAGTTTTGTCACAGGTTGGCCAATATTGCATTACATAGTCGGCTGGTCCTGCCAAAATTGCTAGCTCCAGATGGTTACTTCCTAAAATGTATGGGGTCTTTATTCCCCTATTGTTAACCCCCTGGGCTCTTGTGATAACGCCCTACCATTAGCGGCAGCTGCCCCCATATTAATACCCACCATAGGCAGGGGCTGGCTGGCAAATTTTAGCCTGGGGGGCAAGCACACAGCAGTGGCCCATGAGTAGCCGGCTAGCTGCCCATCCTTCAAGTACCACTCTGGCCCTTACCTATTATTACGCTCCCTACATCAGTGCGAGGAAGGTAGATGCCACTCGGACCTGTACTTCCTCCAGCGGAATTGTTCTGACAGTTCGGATAACACATTCGGCCCTTCCAGTCATTTGTGACCAGGGAATTCCTACTACTCACTGTGAAGGGGTCGGAAGTCACTTTCCTGTATAAGTATATGGGACGGCTCAGCACTGACACGGAACCATAGTCCCATAGACTTACATTGAGAAAGTGACTTCTGGCCCCTTCCCACAGAGCAGTAGGAATTCCCTGGTCACAAATGACCAGAAGGGCTGGAGACATTATTCAAACTGTCGGAACATCGCCGCTGGCAGAAGTACAGGCCGGGGGTACCATCTACCATCCGTGCACTGATATGGGAAGCGCAATAATAGGTAATGGCCGGAGTGCTTCTTTAAAGGGAACCAATTAGCACAATTGTGCTAATATGGTTTTCAGCTGCACAGTATAGATTTACTGTGCAGCTCCCTGAGGCATGGTGGGATGGTGGGAAAGCTGGGTGACCACATCATACTGAGTACAAGATGCAGGGAAATCTGGGTGACCACATCATACGGAGTATAAGATGGGCAGAAAGCTGAGTGACCTTCATCATACTGAGTATAGGATCCAGGGAAAGCTGGGTGACCTCCATCATACTGAATATAGGATGCTGGGAAAGCTGGGTGACCACATCATACTGAGTATAAGATGCTGGAAAAGCTGGGTGACCACATCATACTGAGTATAAGATGGTGGGAAAGCTGGGTGACCACATCATATTAAGTATAAGAAGGGTAGAAAGCTGGGTGACCACATCATACTGAGTATAAGATGGTGGGAAAGCTGGGTGACCACATCATATTAAGTATAAGATGCTGGGAAAGCTGGGTGACCACATAATACTTAGTATAAGAAGGGTAGAAAGCTGGGTGACCACATCATACTGAGTATAAGGTGGTGGGAAAGCTGGGTGACCTTCATTATACTCAGTACTAGATGCTGGGAAAGCTGGGTGACCTCCATCATACTGAGTATAAGATGGTGAGAAAGCTGGGTGACCTCCATCATACTGATTACAATACAAGATGCTGAGAAACTGGGGTTTCTGTATTTTCACCATAGTTCACTTTTCCCTCCACATGATCACCTTTTCTGTCAATGCCTCCCCCCCCAAGCAATACCCCTGTGGGTATGGGCAATTTCTACTGGGCCAGCCATAGTTCAATTCTCCTTCCCCTCATGTGCACACCCCCTATTAGTAAAAATCATAGTAAACAAAGCAACATACACACATACTGTAGTTCTACTAAAGCATCAGAGGATCATGCTGGGAGATGTAGTTGTACAGCCTACCCTATATACCAGTGCTTCTCAATTCCAGTCCTCAGGCCTCACCAACAGGTCATGTTTTGAGGATTTCCTTAGTATATCACAGGTGATATAATCATACTCGGCGCATCAGGTATTATCACAGGTGTCCTTTGTTCGGGATATCCTCAAAACATGACCTGTTGGTGAGGCCTGAAGACTGGAATTGAGAAGCACTGCTATACACCATGCTGGGGGATGTAGTACTACTGTGCCACTGCTCCCCCCTCCTATACTGTGTCAACCTCTAATCTGTGGCAGAACTTCAACTCCCTTTATGATTTGCCAATAGGGCTTGATGGGGGTTGTAGTCCTGCACCTCAATGTCCACAGACTGCAAAACTACAACTCCCACCATGAACTGTTAGGAGGACATGGTGGGGGTTGTAGTTCTCATCTGTCCTGGTTCCTGCTTTGTCCTCCTCTGATCCTGTGTGGCTGCTTCCCTTGGTTGGTGGGGGGAAGGGAGTGGATGGCCCTGGGATACTGTGGAGTGGGGATGGGGGGGGGGGCTGCAGGGGATGCTGTGGGGGGAATGGGGGAGCTGCAGGGGATGCTCTGTGTGTGGGGGGGGATATGGGGGCTGCTATTTGTGTGTGTGGGAATGGGGGGCTGCAGGGGATGCTGTGGGGGGGATGGGGGGCTGCAGGGGATACTGTGTATGGGGGGCTGCAGGGGATACTGTGTATGGGGGGCTGCAGGGGATACTGTGTATGGGGGGGCTGCAGGGGATACTGTGTATGGGGGGCTGCAGGGGATGCTGTGTATGGGGGGCTGCAGGGGATACTGTGTATGGGGGGGCTGCAGGGGATGCTGTGTATGGGGGGCTGCAGGGGATGCTGTGTAGGTCTCCCCTGTACAGATGTTACCTGGCTCCCTGCAGAGTGCAGACCACCATCTTCTCTGTCTTCCGGCTCCTCTATCCAGGCTGTAGGAGTGACAGCTGGGGGGACAGAGCGGCCTCTAGTGGCCGGAGGGAGAAAGAGCAGCAGTTTGCTTTTAACTATAAGCCTCATAGGCTTTAGTTAAAAGCATAGGGGTCTGCTGAGGGGGCGGGGCTTGACGGCGTGGTGGGGGCGGAGCTTCAGCGGCGGCCCGCAGCACAGACCGGCCCTCCAGCACTCTTAGGTGTCAGAAAAAAGAGCGCTGGGGCGGTTAGAAGCTGCAGGGCGGCCCTGAGACCTTCAACGAGCTGTCAGTGAGTGACAGCTGTGCGGCCCCATACTGTCTTGAGGAAGACTGGCCCGGGGGGCAGATGCCACCCTGCCCCCCGGCCCAGCCCGCACCTGATAGGAAGTCACCCCCCTTCCTACCTCCATGAGGGCCTCCTCCATAACAAACGTTTAAAAAAAAACCACAAAAAAACAAAAAGTATACCTATAATGCATAGATCTCAATGAGAGATCAGAGTAGTTATACTAGAAGTCCCCCAGTAAGAAAAAAAAATTAGTAAAAAATAAATAATGTTTTTTTTTATTAATAAAGAATCTCCTTCCCGAACAAAAGTCTGAATCACCACCCTTTCCCCATTTTATAAATAAAAATAAATAAATAAACATATTTGGTATTTCCGCGTGCGTAATCGCCCGAACTATTAATTTATTAAACTCCTAATCTTGCACGGTAAACAGTGTAAGCACAAAAAAAATCTTAAGAACAAAATTGCAAGTTTTTGGTTGCATTAAAAAATTGTAATAAAAAGTGATCAAAAAGTCGCATATATGCAAACAAGGTACTGATAGAAAGTAAAGATCATGTTGCAAAAAATAAAACCTCACACAGCCCCATAGACAAAAGGATAAAAGTGCTATAAGCATGGGAATAGAGCGATTTTAAGGAACATTTATTTTTTTTATAAGTTTACATTTTTTAAAACCCATCAAATAAAATAAAAGTTACAAAAGTTACATATCGTTGTAATCGCACAAACTTCAGGAACCCTAGGGCAAACAGCGTAAACATGAAACCTCCACAAATAATTTTTTTTTGTTTGTTTGTTTGTTTTTTTTTCTATTTCACCACACATTTAATTTTTTTTCTGGTTTCGCAGCATACTTTATGCAAAAATGAAACCCGTCATTGCAAAATACAATTAGTGGGGCAAAAAATAAGGGCTCATGTGTGTTTCTAGGTGAAAAAATGCAAGCGCTATGGCATTTTAAGCACAAGGAGGAAAAAACGAAAGCTCAAAAATGGAAATTGGCTCTCTCCTTAACCTCTTAACGACGCATGACGGGTATACCCGTCATGCGGCCGTTAAGAGTAAACAGAGAGGGCTCCCGGCGTGAGCCCTCTCTGCAGCGCGCGGTCACCGGTTGCTAAGCGCGATCGCCGCGGCCGGCTAATTAACTATTAAAATGCCGCTGTCAAAGCTGACAGCTGCATTTGAATAGCAGCTGTGCCCCCTCTCCCTGGTGTCCAGTGGGGGATCTCCTCCCCGCGATGCGATCGCGGAGGGGAGATCCGTTCTAATGAGCCGGCCGGGGCTCAGCGTCGGAATGACGCTGATCCAGGCTCGGCAATCTATTCAGATGGTCTGCAGCAGACCATTATAACTGAGCACCGATCTGATGGATCATTGCTCTATTATATACACAGGATTGATCTCAATGGGAGATCAGTTCTGTGTATATAGAAGTCCCCCAGGGGGCTTCATATTACAGTAAGGGAAAGTTAAAAAAAAGTGTTTTTATTAATAAAAAATCCGCTCCACTAATAAAAGTCTGAATCACCCCCCTTTTCCCATTTTACAAATAAAAATAAATAAATAAATAAACATGTTTGCCATTGCCGCACGCATAATCCCCCGAACTATTAATTAATCACATTCCTGATCTCGCACGGTAAACGGTGTAAGCGCAAAAGAATCCCAAAGTGCAAAATTGCGCATTTTTGGTCGCATCAAATCCAGAAAAAATGTAATGTAAAGCGATCAAAAAGTCGTATATGCGCAATCAAGGTACCGATAGAAAGAACACATCATGGCGCAAAAAATGACACCTGACACAGCCCCATAGACCAAAGGATAAAAGCGCTATACGCCTGGGAATAGAGCGATTTTAAGGAACGTATATTTGTTAACAATGGTTTTAATTTTTTACGGGCCATCAGATACAATAAAAGTTATACATGTTACATATCGTTTTAATCGCAATGACTTGAGGAACATATATAACAACTAAGTTTTTCCATAGGACACACGGCGTAAAAATGAAGCCCCCCCAAAGGAAAATAATTGCGTTTTTTTTTTCAATTTCACTGCGCATATAATTTTTTTCTGGTTTCGCAGCATATTTTATGGAAAAATTCAGCCTGTCATTGCGAAGTACAAATAGTGACGCAAAAAATAAGGGCTCATGTGGGTCTGTAGGTGTAAAATGCAAGTGCTATGGCCTTTTAAGCACATGGAGGAAAAAACGAAAACGCAAAAACGAAAGTTAGCACAGTCCTTAAAGGGTTAAGGGGTTAAGGATGTACATATAAAAGGACTTTTGTTTTCTGAACCACTGAATTTATAGGACTTAATGCATTACCATATTAAGTTATTAAGTGCAGGTAAGAATAGCAGTGCTGACTCATATCCTCTATGCCGTATAATATATCTTCATATATTTGCTTTAGTGACTATATGAAATGTAATAGATATAAGATTGAAAAACCCCTCTAAAAGAGTGTTTGCTACTCTCAGCAATATCTGAAAATTGAAGGAATAAAGGGAACCAATCACCATCCTGATACAGTGTAAACTAGACCCAATACTTTATAGCACAGTTCTCCGACTTTGTGCCGAGCAGTCTACGGCAGGGCAACAATTTAAAAAAATTCATCTTTACTGCTCAGCCCCACCTTCTGGTAACTAGGCCTGAGTTGGGGGCCGCAGCAGCATGGAGTCACTATTTACTAGCTTAAAAGAGGGCAGAGGCAGCGTGACTACATGCTGCTGCAGCTCCTCCCCAATGCCTACATAATAGCGACCGTTATAGATGGATTTTTTTTTAACTTTCTGCTCCGCCTTAGTATGCCAGACACAGTGTCAGAGAGCTGTGCTGGCAGCTATAAGGTACTGGGGCCATTTCACATTTCATGAAGAAGGTGATTGGTTCCCTTTCAGATACTGCAGTAAAGAGAAGCCATTTGCAATTTGCAACACCAGCCTTGATTAATTCAAAAAATATGTTCAATTGAAAATGAATGTATAAACATAGCATACGCTCCAGCCAGGATTCCTAGAGGCCGCAGCGAAAACTGACATGTTAGTTTTTTGCGGCCGCACAAATCTGACAGGTCACACAATTAAGAGCGCGACTCCGGACGTACTCTCCATTGTGTTTAATGGTGAGTGAATTCAATAGAAATGAAGTTTATCCTGGCCGTTACTGCAGTAGCGGCTAGGATAAACTTCACTGACTTCGGCTGTTCTATGACACGGCCGGGTCACAGAACTGCTAGCGTCTTATGTATTGTGAACCCGGCCTAAAGTTGTAGGGCGTGTCAAGTTAAAGAGTCACTGTCATTTAAAAAGAAAAACTTTCACCTCATATGTCTGCTCTTTTCCTCCCATTGTTAACAGCTCGTTGTCTAGGTTACCTGCCACCACTCTGCTCTATAAGCAGTGGTCCAGCTAGTATATACTGTCAAAAGCAGGAGAAGTTTGCTATGGGGATTTGCTTCTGCTTTGACATGAACAGAGGTGACAGCGGAGAGCGCCATGTCAGACTGGAAAGAATACACCACTACCTGCAGGACATATAGCAGCTGATAAGTACTGGAAGGCTTCAGATTTTTTTAAAGTAGTAAGTAATTTACCATTTTTTATAACTTTCTGTGCTTAGCTGACTTTTCACTGAAGTACCCCTTTAATTGGGGGGAGCCAAAGGTCACATTAATGTTTGTACAAGCCTCCTAGACTTTTGCCCGAAGCAGGGCCATTTCTAAAACAGGACAAGGCCCAGACCTGATTCAAAACAAAATCTAAGACAGCGCTCCATATCGCAATTCAGACAGGGCTGAAGTGGTAAAAGAAAGCACAAAGAGCACTACTCAGCACTAACCTCAGTAGGAGAATTCTCAGGCTTTCCTTTATGTCCTGATCTGTGTTTATAGCCTGTTTCTGGCTTTGGCTTCAAATCTTTGGCAGATAATCTGTCAGATAATCTTTCTGTGTGAATGGACCCTTACTGATAGCATGTGAATGAACCGCAGCCACTCCTGACTAATCTCCACAGAGATTAAAGACAGTATCCTCCTCCACTCCAAGGCGGGCAAAAACCCCTATAACTTTGACCAGAATAAGCAAACTAATAAATAATTCTAAAAGTCCCAATTAAAAAAAAATTAATAAGTCCCTCCCCTAATAAAAGTTGAAATCACCACACAATGATGTAAAGAGGAAAAAAGCCAGAATTGCATTTGTTGTGACATCATAGATCAGAAAAAAGTTATAAAAAGTGATTAAAAATTCCCATCTACACCAATGTGGTACCAGTAAAAACCTAAAAAGGTGAACACTTGATCCTTTACTACTTACATATTTTAACAATGTTTTAGGGGATCTCTTCTAAGCCTTTTGGTGTCTGTTCTTATCGGTTTGGTATCTGGTGCGTTCCCTGTCTGCGGACCATATATTGAGTGAATTTTTGGAGCAGGGAGATGGAGGGGGAGCTTGCTCTGTCCTGTCCAGGCATTGACCTGATTGACCTGATGTGTTGTGGTACTTCCAGGTTCAGTGCAAAGGGAAAAAAAGCCAATTTTAGGGTTAGTTTCACAATCCTTGGCAATGAGACACTCAGTCTCCCTCTTTGCTGTCTTACCTGTGTTTTAGTGCTTCTCTATTGTGTCACTAAGGTCACACTTAGACTTGAGTTTCTGGAAGAGTGCCAAGCTTCCTGTAAAGCGTGTGATCTGGGTACCAAGAATTTGAGGTCAGGAGACAAGATTTGTTTAACCAATTCCCAAACATCGTTCATTGTTCACATAATCTTAAAAACAGGCACTAAATATAGCACATCAAAATCTCTAAACCAACTCAGCAATTTGTGTAAACCATGTGCCAGGATGGGGCATAAAGTCTTAATCAGTTTAAAATATCAGAGCCGTACAAACTAGCTGTAATTCACAGATTGAAATGCTATTAATAAATCTCCCTTTTTATTTTGATTTATTTTGGCAGCTAAACCCAAGGGGACATTTAGTAGCAATTAATATTTAGACAAAAATTATTATAATATTTTTAATGTGTTTTGAGCGTTTGCAATGAGAAAATTAACCCCTTTACGACCAAGACAAAAATGACCCAAATGACCAGGCCAGTTTTCATTTGTACATTTTAGTTTTTTTATCTCCTTTACTTCTAAGAGCCATAGGGCTTTTTTTCTTAAAAGTAAATTTTATTGAAAGTTTTACAATATATCACAAAAATAAGCAAGGTAGTAAATATACGCTTTGTCCATCCTACAGAAATAAAGATTATGTTACTCGTGTGCTCCTTGTTAATATGCATATCCTTAATAATACCAAGTTAAAAAATATATAAAGATTATGAATATGGTATTCATATAATTCTCCGAAGAAACAAAAACGTGAAAAGCAAAGAAGACGTTCACTTAACCATTGCACAGAGGGCCTCACATACAAAATTATCTTCCACGTTCTTCCAGTATTGACCAACATCCATTCCTGGGTACTGACTGCATACCTCAGCAGACGGATGTTCTAAAGGTGTGGCCAAGGTATACTGAATCGATTTAACACACAAAAAAAAAAAAAAATACTCAAACTGTGTATCGACCAGGAGATGTCTAGAAAAATAGAAAAAAACTAAGTAAACTTTCTTTTTTTTCTTTTTTTAATCTCTCCCATGATCAAAGACAACTGGGTCTTAGAACTTCTAAGAAGGGTGTCTAGGCTGATTGGCTAAGCTGGAAGTTCATTATATTATATATCTGGAGTAATAGCACTTAGGGTCCTATTAGATGGGGCGATAGCAGCCCAGTCAATACTGTAAACGAGCACCGATCTGCTTGTTTACTTGACCTAATACACGGCCTGATAATAGTTTACCAAACAGTTGCCCAGTTTACCTAAGCTGTCCACGTTCCCGGAGTTCTCCTGCGCTCTGCTTCCTCCCCAGTTTGCAGCTTCAGAACAGCCTATTTGGCTGAGCGGCCTATCATCTCAATCACTGGCCGGGACCATCGACAACTGATGTAAACTGTTTGTTGAATTCTTAGCCATCGGCCACGCATCGCTGTCACATGTAGCAATGCACGGTCGGCACCTGATAAATTTTAAGTTAGGGCCTAAAGAAACGATCAGCCAAGGACTAAGGTACTTATAATTAGAGTTGACCGAACCTTGGGAAATTCAAGGTTCGATTGAACATTCACGAACCTGACGCATTTAATTGCTGAAGCCTTCCTGATCCGTGGGGAAGGAGGAGACTGCCCGGGTACTGCCTGGAATTCCAGGATTCAGTCTATTACCTAGGCTGAATCAAGGAATTCTAGGCGGTACTCGGGCACTTTCTTCCTTCCCCACGGACTGGGAAGGCTTCAGCAATCAAATGTGTCAGGTTCGTGGATGTTCGAGTGCGATCGAACTTAGGATTTCCCAAGGTGCGATCAACTCTACTTGTAATGCTCCCAGAGTTCCTTTTAGCTTTGCATTAAATATCATAGTTTGATTGGTTGCATTATCTGGCTTAACTTAATTAAACCATAGTGCTTTTAATTTTCCATCTACAGGGCCACGAAAGGGCTTGTTTTTTGTTCAGGAACATGTGTTCTTTGTAATAGCACCTTTCAATCTATCATAAAATGTAGGGCAGAACCCCAAAGATATTATTTTGAGAGAAATTGGGGAGAAAATGCAATTTTGTAACTTTTCAGGGGTTCCTGTGTCTACATAATGCACTTTATGGTAAAACTGACATTAGTAAAGTGCAGTCCATGTTTTGTGGGTGCTTTAAAAAGAGATTATTTGGATCCTACCTGCCCAGTTTTTAGGCCTAATGTTAGCCCAGGAGAGGCCATTGCTAGTATTAGAATGCTAGAGTAGGACCATGTGTCTGAGGATACCTTAACATGGTGACATGGTACACTCTGTTTGATCAAATTATTTGCTAAGATCCTCATTTTTTACTATCTATAGAGCAGGTTTTTATCATGTGTACACCAGGTGGAGTATATATGGTAAGCATTTGAGTGGGTTGCTGTTGCACTTTTTTTTTGTTGTTGTTCTGTCTCAATGACATGACATCTCAATGTCAAAATGTTTTTTGTAACAACAGTGATACTTTAAGCCTGCACTGTACATTAACAATAGGTTAGATTTATATTCCAGGACTACTCACCAGTCACTGTACAGTTGTAGTCGGCACTTAACAGGTTACATTGCCTTCTTCCATAACACTTTGGCACTAGACCAAGCGTATTATAAACGTTACCTCTGAGTGGTTATTCATAGTTCACTAATCATGTCTCTTTTTTTCAGATGAGATTATTATACGGGCCTGGTACAGCTTGACCGTGTACAAGAGCAGCGCAGGGAAAATCACAAAAATGCAAAACAATTTTATGAAAGCTCACTTTGTGGTGCCAAACTTTTCATTTGTGTGTGGGATAAATGTAATTTCTGAGAATATTAGAAACACCAAGTGCATAAGAGTATATAATGTGTCCTTTTGGCAAGAATATGCATGGTACAGTAAAGTAGCTTTTCATAATGTTATATAATAAAACTGCCAAGGGAGAGAATACTTCCATTATAAGGCTATGTTCCCACAATGTAAAAAGAAGGGAAAACAATGGCCATTATTAATGATCATGATCATTAATAACTGACATTGTTTAGCAACAACGGCCGTTATTTGCCCTTATTTTTACATTGTGAGAACATAGTCTATTACATTTAACATAGATTTAACAAATACTAGTGGTGACATTCTTAAAGGAGAAGTGCGGCGAAAATTTTGTCCCCCAAAAGTTATAAAAATCACCAATATACACTTATTACGGGAAATACACATAAAGTGCTTTTTCCCTGCACTTACTACTGCATCAAGGCTTCACTTCCTGGATAAAATGGTGATGTCACAACCCGACTCCCAGAGCTGTGCGGGCTGCGGCTGCTGGAGAGGAGGATGGCAGAGAGATGCTCAGTGTCCCTCCAGTGTCCTGTGTCCCTCAGTGTCCCCCTTCCATCCTCCTCTCCAGCAACCACAGTCCGCACTGCTCTGGGAGTCGGGTCGTGACATCATCATTTTATCCAGGAAGTGAAGCCTTGATGCAGTAGTAAGTGCAGGGAAAAAATCACTTTATAAGCATTTCCCGTAATAAGTGTATATTGGTAATTTGTACAACTTTTGGGGGCAATACAATACTTTAATAAATATTTTCACCGGACTTTAAGTACAGAATATTACATAGTTACGCTGTTGATTAAGTTGACACAAATTCATCAAATTCAACAAATGATCCTACTGTGTTGCTCCAGAGGAAGTCAAATAAATGCCATGAGGCAGATGCCAATTGCCCCACAGCAAGGACATTTTTCTTTTGTTGATTCAAACATCATTGATCAACGTCCTATCATCAGAAATCTAGCTCCTGTAACCTGTAATATTATATATTTCAAAAAAAGCATCCAGGCCTCCCTGGATATGTCACCCATCATGTGGAAGTGAGTTCCATAGTCTAACTGCTCTTACAGTAAGGGCTGTATTACACACAACAAATATCGTTCAAAAAATCACTACATCATTTGGATTTAAACGATAATCGTTTCGTGCAGGCGACAATTAAATGGCCAACGAGAAATTGTTGGTCATTTGATAGAATCTGGACCTATTCTCATTGTTGATCTTCACAAATCGTTCGAACACCGTTCGGTGTACTAACACGTTCTGTCGTTCCCTGGTCTGTCAGCCTGGAAAGAACGGGCACAAGAATGACCGTAAGTAACGATCATTGTCCTGTGTAATAGGGTGAGCGATTTTAGATTGTTCATCATAGTGGTAGTTTGAGCTCGTTTATCATTAATCTTCCCATGTGATATCACCCTAAAGAATCCTTATTTGTAATGATGGTGAAATCTTTTAGGTGTAAAAAGATCACAAGAAAGATCTCTGTCCATTCATATATTTGCACATTGCGATCAGATCGTCCCTAAGATCAGGGGTAAACACTATACTGGTACATCAGAGGTTGTACATGTGAGACATGGTACTCTAAAAACATTCCAGCAAAATCTGCACTAAAATGGTGCTTTTCCCCTTCTGAGCCCTGCTGTGTTCCCAAACAGCAGCATACATGTTCAGGCTGGGTTCACACTACATATATTTCAGTCAGTTATGTGGTCCTCATATTGCAACCAAAACCAGGAGTGGATTGAAAACACAGAAAGGCTCTGTTCACACAATGTTGAAATTGAGTGGATGGCCGTCATTTTATGGCAAATATTTGCTATTTATTGAAATAATGGCAGTTATTTACTGTTATATGGCGGCCATCCACTCAATTTCAACATTGTGTGGACAGAGCCTTTCTGTGTTTTCAATCCACTCCTGGTTTTGATATGCAAAACAAGAATCCGTGGAGCCTCAGTTACGAGTCTCAAAACACGGGATAGCCAGATATCTCTAGCCTGTTGCCAACGGGGTGCCTCCATGATGGGGAGAGCACCACACCACCCTGATAAATAACCCCTTAAGTCCCACTCGGTTGCGAGTATTGGAACATAGACAGGGATACAACAGGGTGGCCCCTTTTGTCAATGTCTAACTCAAGGTGCGAGTATTGCGATCATGACAAGGGCTTGCAAAGGCAGGCTTCCACCCACAGACAGCCGTTTCGGGGTCTCTGCCCCTCGTCAGTGTGGGGTAGGATTCTGGCTAGTTGGGGCAATGAAAAATCAACCAACAAAACACAGTAATCACTGAACTCAAGGAGAACAGCGAAAAAAATTTCCAATGAAGTACTCAATCAAGAGTCTCCACTGATGCCCCCAAAAATTTTAATATGCAAAACAAGAATCCGTGGAGCCTCAGTTACGAGTCTCAAAACACGGGATAGCCAGATATCTCTAGCCTGTTGCCAACGGGGTGCCTCCATGATGGGGAGAGCACCACACCACCCTGATAAATAACCCCTTAAGTCACACTCGGTTGCGAGTATTGGAACATAGACAGGGATACAACAGGGTGGCCCCTTTTGTCAATGTCTAACTCAAGGTGCGAGTATTGCGATCATGACAAGGGCTTGCAAAGGCAGGCTTCCACCCACAGACAGCCGTTTCGGGGTCTACTGCCCCTCGTCAGTGTGGGGTAGGATTCTGGCTAGTTGGGGCAATGAAAAATCAACCAACAAAACACAGTAATCACTGAACTCAAGGAGAACAGCGAAAAAAATTTCCAATGAAGTACTCAATCAAGAGTCTCCACTGATGCCCCCAAAAATTTTAATATGCAAAACAAGAATCCGTGGAGCCTCAGTTACGAGTCTCAAAACACGGGATAGCCAGATATCTCTAGCCTGTTGCCAACGGGGTGCCTCCATGATGGGGAGAGCACCACACCACCCTGATAAATAACCCCTTAAGTCCCACTCGGTTGCGAGTATTGGAACATAGACAGGGATACAACAGGGTGGCCCCTTTTGTCAATGTCTAACTCAAGGTGCGAGTATTGCGATCATGACAAGGGCTTGCAAAGGCAGGCTTCCACCCACAGACAGCCGTTTCGGGGTCTCTGCCCCTCGTCAGTGTGGGGTAGGATTCTGGCTAGTTGGGGCAATGAAAAATCAACCAACAAAACACAGTAATCACTGAACTCAAGGAGAACAGCGAAAAAAATTTCCAATGAAGTACTCAATCAAGAGTCTCCACTGATGCCCCCAAAAATTTTAATATGCAAAACAAGAATCCGTGGAGCCTTGTTTTGCATATTAAAATTTTTGGGGGCATCAGTGGAGACTCTTGATTGAGTACTTCATTGGAAATTTTTTTCGCTGTTCTCCTTGAGTTCAGTGATTACTGTGTTTTGTTGGTTGATTTTTCATTGCCCCAACTAGCCAGAATCCTACCCCACACTGACGAGGGGCAGAGACCCCGAAACGGCTGTCTGTGGGTGGAAGCCTGCCTTTGCAAGCCCTTGTCATGATCGCAATACTCGCACCTTGAGTTAGACATTGACAAAAGGGGCCACCCTGTTGTATCCCTGTCTATGTTCCAATACTCGCAACCGAGTGGGACTTAAGGGGTTATTTATCAGGGTGGTGTGGTGCTCTCCCCATCATGGAGGCACCCCGTTGGCAACAGGCTAGAGATATCTGGCTATCCCGTGTTTTGAGACTCGTAACTGAGGCTCCACGGATTCTTGTTTTGCATATTAAAATTTTTGGGGGCATCAGTGGAGACTCTTGATTGAGTACTTCATTGGAAATTTTTTTCGCTGTTCTCCTTGAGTTCAGTGATTACTGTGTTTTGTTGGTTGATTTTTCATTGCCCCAACTAGCCAGAATCCTACCCCACACTGACGAGGGGCAGAGACCCCGAAACGGCTGTCTGTGGGTGGAAGCCTGCCTTTGCAAGCCCTTGTCATGATCGCAATACTCGCACCTTGAGTTAGACATTGACAAAAGGGGCCACCCTGTTGTATCCCTGTCTATGTTCCAATACTCGCAACCGAGTGGGACTTAAGGGGTTATTTATCAGGGTGGTGTGGTGCTCTCCCCATCATGGAGGCACCCCGTTGGCAACAGGCTAGAGATATCTGGCTATCCCGTGTTTTGAGACTCGTAACTGAGGCTCCACGGATTCTTGTTTTGCATATTAAAATTTTGGGGGGCATCAGTGGAGACTCTTGATTGAGTACTTCATTGGAAATTTTTTTCGCTGTTCTCCTTGAGTTCAGTGATTACTGTGTTTTGTTGGTTGATTTTTCATTGCCCCAACTAGCCAGAATCCTACCCCACACTGACGAGGGGCAGAGACCCCGAAACGGCTGTCTGTGGGTGGAAGCCTGCCTTTGCAAGCCCTTGTCATGATCGCAATACTCGCACCTTGAGTTAGACATTGACAAAAGGGGCCACCCTGTTGTATCCCTGTCTATGTTCCAATACTCGCAACCGAGTGGGACTTAAGGGGTTATTTATCAGGGTGGTGTGGTGCTCTCCCCATCATGGAGGCACCCCGTTGGCAACAGGCTAGAGATATCTGGCTATCCCGTGTTTTGAGACTCGTAACTGAGGCTCCACGGATTCTTGTTTTGCATATTAAAATTTTTGGGGGCATCAGTGGAGACTCTTGATTGAGTACTTCATTGGAAATTTTTTTCGCTGTTCTCCTTGAGTTCAGTGATTACTGTGTTTTGTTGGTTGATTTTTCATTGCCCCAACTAGCCAGAATCCTACCCCACACTGACGAGGGGCAGAGACCCCGAAACGGCTGTCTGTGGGTGGAAGCCTGCCTTTGCAAGCCCTTGTCATGATCGCAATACTCGCACCTTGAGTTAGACATTGACAAAAGGGGCCACCCTGTTGTATCCCTGTCTATGTTCCAATACTCGCAACCGAGTGGGACTTAAGGGGTTATTTATCAGGGTGGTGTGGTGCTCTCCCCATCATGGAGGCACCCCGTTGGCAACAGGCTAGAGATATCTGGCTATCCCGTGTTTTGAGACTCGTAACTGAGGCTCCACGGATTCTTGTTTTGCATATTAAAATTTTTGGGGGCATCAGTGGAGACTCTTGATTGAGTACTTCATTGGAAATTTTTTTCGCTGTTCTCCTTGAGTTCAGTGATTACTGTGTTTTGTTGGTTGATTTTTCATTGCCCCAACTAGCCAGAATCCTACCCCACACTGACGAGGGGCAGAGACCCCGAAACGGCTGTCTGTGGGTGGAAGCCTGCCTTTGCAAGCCCTTGTCATGATCGCAATACTCGCACCTTGAGTTAGACATTGACAAAAGGGGCCACCCTGTTGTATCCCTGTCTATGTTCCAATACTCGCAACCGAGTGGGACTTAAGGGGTTATTTATCAGGGTGGTGTGGTGCTCTCCCCATCATGGAGGCACCCCGTTGGCAACAGGCTAGAGATATCTGGCTATCCCGTGTTTTGAGACTCGTAACTGAGGCTCCACGGATTCTTGTTTTGCATATTAAAATTTTTGGGGGCATCAGTGGAGACTCTTGATTGAGTACTTCATTGGAAATTTTTTTCGCTGTTCTCCTTGAGTTCAGTGATTACTGTGTTTTGTTGGTTGATTTTTCATTGCCCCAACTAGCCAGAATCCTACCCCACACTGACGAGGGGCAGAGACCCCGAAACGGCTGTCTGTGGGTGGAAGCCTGCCTTTGCAAGCCCTTGTCATGATCGCAATACTCGCACCTTGAGTTAGACATTGACAAAAGGGGCCACCCTGTTGTATCCCTGTCTATGTTCCAATACTCGCAACCGAGTGGGACTTAAGGGGTTATTTATCAGGGTGGTGTGGTGCTCTCCCCATCATGGAGGCACCCCGTTGGCAACAGGCTAGAGATATCTGGCTATCCCGTGTTTTGAGACTCGTAACTGAGGCTCCACGGATTCTTGTTTTGCATATTAAAATTTTTGGGGGCATCAGTGGAGACTCTTGATTGAGTACTTCATTGGAAATTTTTTTCGCTGTTCTCCTTGAGTTCAGTGATTACTGTGTTTTGTTGGTTGATTTTTCATTGCCCCAACTAGCCAGAATCCTACCCCACACTGACGAGGGGCAGAGACCCCGAAACGGCTGTCTGTGGGTGGAAGCCTGCCTTTGCAAGCCCTTGTCATGATCGCAATACTCGCACCTTGAGTTAGACATTGACAAAAGGGGCCACCCTGTTGTATCCCTGTCTATGTTCCAATACTCGCAACCGAGTGGGACTTAAGGGGTTATTTATCAGGGTGGTGTGGTGCTCTCCCCATCATGGAGGCACCCCGTTGGCAACAGGCTAGAGATATCTGGCTATCCCGTGTTTTGAGACTCGTAACTGAGGCTCCACAGATTCTTGTTTTGCATATTAAAATTTTTGGGGGCATCAGTGGAGACTCTTGATTGAGTACTTCATTGGAAATTTTTTTCGCTGTTCTCCTTGAGTTCAGTGATTACTGTGTTTTGTTGGTTGATTTTTCATTGCCCCAACTAGCCAGAATCCTACCCCACACTGACGAGGGGCAGAGACCCCGAAACGGCTGTCTGTGGGTGGAAGCCTGCCTTTGCAAGCCCTTGTCATGATCGCAATACTCGCACCTTGAGTTAGACATTGACAAAAGGGGCCACCCTGTTGTATCCCTGTCTATGTTCCAATACTCGCAACCGAGTGGGACTTAAGGGGTTATTTATCAGGGTGGTGTGGTGCTCTCCCCATCATGGAGGCACCCCGTTGGCAACAGGCTAGAGATATCTGGCTATCCCGTGTTTTGAGACTCGTAACTGAGGCTCCACGGATTCTTGTTTTGCATATTAAAAATTTTTGGGGGCATCAGTGGAGACTCTTGATTGAGTACTTCATTGGAAATTTTTTTCGCTGTTCTCCTTGAGTTCAGTGATTACTGTGTTTTGTTGGTTGATTTTTCATTGCCCCAACTAGCCAGAATCCTACCCCACACTGACGAGGGGCAGAGACCCCGAAACGGCTGTCTGTGGGTGGAAGCCTGCCTTTGCAAGCCCTTGTCATGATCGCAATACTCGCACCTTGAGTTAGACATTGACAAAAGGGGCCACCCTGTTGTATCCCTGTCTATGTTCCAATACTCGCAACCGAGTGGGACTTAAGGGGTTATTTATCAGGGTGGTGTGGTGCTCTCCCCATCATGGAGGCACCCCGTTGGCAACAGGCTAGAGATATCTGGCTATCCCGTGTTTTGAGACTCGTAACTGAGGCTCCACGGATTCTTGTTTTGCATATTAAAATTTTTGGGGGCATCAGTGGAGACTCTTGATTGAGTACTTCATTGGAAATTTTTTTCGCTGTTCTCCTTGAGTTCAGTGATTACTGTGTTTTGTTGGTTGATTTTTCATTGCCCCAACTAGCCAGAATCCTACCCCACACTGACGAGGGGCAGAGACCCCGAAACGGCTGTCTGTGGGTGGAAGCCTGCCTTTGCAAGCCCTTGTCATGATCGCAATACTCGCACCTTGAGTTAGACATTGACAAAAGGGGCCACCCTGTTGTATCCCTGTCTATGTTCCAATACTCGCAACCGAGTGGGACTTAAGGGGTTATTTATCAGGGTGGTGTGGTGCTCTCCCCATCATGGAGGCACCCCGTTGGCAACAGGCTAGAGATATCTGGCTATCCCGTGTTTTGAGACTCGTAACTGAGGCTCCACGGATTCTTGTTTTGCATATTAAAATTTTTGGGGGCATCAGTGGAGACTCTTGATTGAGTACTTCATTGGAAATTTTTTTCGCTGTTCTCCTTGAGTTCAGTGATTACTGTGTTTTCTTGGTTGATTTCACTCCTGGTTTTGGTTGCAATATGAGGACCACAATACTGACTGAAATATATGTAGTGTGAACCCCGCCTCACACAGCGTTTTTTCAGCTCCATTTAAAACTACGTCCGTCCATATGGGTCTAAAATAACGGACGTCATTTAGCAGCCTAGCCTTCCCTTAGTGCAATAAATACACCTACAAATTTCAAAAATAACCCCCAATATTGCTAATATTTCCTGTGGGTGAAAACTCTCCATTTAAGCATATAACACCTATATTTTCTCACCCCCCCAAAAGAATAACGAAAACAACATACAAAAAGATAAATATTAAATATACATTTTTATTGACACAAAAATCCAATAATTAAAAACTATGTGATTATGATTTACCTATTTCTGATTTGTTGTCACTGACTATAAAGATGTGGAGTGTTGAAACAATCACTAGCATCTTGACAAAGCAAGCAGCGAAACGTGCGTCGAGGCGCACACGGTATGGGGATTTGTGGCTCTGGTCCGGTACAGAGTTTATGACGTGGGCTGATGGGGAACTATAGTAGGACATAGTATTTGTGTGCCTATTGTGCTTAATATAATTTAGACATTGTCATTGATTCTGGTCTACCTCATTGCACAGGCACTTTACATATGTCTATAAATGTTATATCTGCCATATATTTATTTTGTTTTACCTAATTGCATTAGCACTTTATATGTACATAATTTAATTTTAAATATATGGAGATACATTGTGATATCATATCTACTGAATAGACTCAGCCTCACTGTATATGCATTTTGTCCTACTTACCCTATATATTACCCTATATATACACCGGTACCTAGTCCCTCCCAACTGTATTTTAATGGGTGTTTTTAATAATTGGATTTAAGTGTAAATAAAAATGTATATTTAATATTTATCTTTTTATATGTGAGAAAATATCAGTGTTATATTCCCTTAGTGCAATGACTGGTGTTTGTACATTATTCTAGTTTGGGGTTACTAACTAAGCTTTGGGTGCGGCTTAATTGAAAAGTCCGTTGATTTTAATAGTAAAAACGGAGAAAGAATGCTGACAAAAGAAAAACTGTGTGTGAACAACTAATAAAAAACGTCTGCTGTTTGCAAAAGACGACCGAAAATAATGATCATGTTCATTATTTTGACGTCCACAGTGAAACGGTCGAGTAAAAACGTCCGTTATTCAATACATTGTGTGCATTAGATGTCTGTCTTTCCATTGGCTTCAGTGCATTGCTATTGCAGTCAGTTTAATCGCGGCAATAACAGACGTTTCTCTATTTTTGACGTTGTGTGAACATAGCCTATTGCTGCACTTAGAAGGAAAAACAACACATTTTGGGAAGCATTTGCCCCTTTTTTATGTGAAAAGAAGACTTTTTGAGCTAAAGGTACATATAAGTGGAAAAAAATGTAAATTTTAGTTTTTACAGCGTAATAACAAAACACTCACTCTACTAATAGATGAAATATTTGATGGGTGTAGCTTCCAAAATAGAGTAACTTCTGCAAGGTTTCTGCTGTACTAGTACCACGTGGAGCACTGCAAATGCATATGGTGGACAGAAACTGTTCTAGCAAAGTCTGTTCTAAATATGCAAAAAGGCACTCCTACCATATCCCTAATCATCAGTTTTTGGAGTTTAGGGCCACATATGGGTTGTTGCCATACTTGGGAGAAATTACACAGCAACTAGAGATGAGCGAACCTTTCAAAAGTTCGGTAGGTTCACCAAATTGTGGCGTAAAATTTTATGTATAATCTGTTTTTTTGTTTGTTTGTTTTTAAATAAAGATTTTATTTCAAACAACAATTGCATAAAAGCAATCAGCAACAATAGACAGGGCGATTTTGTCATACATCTTTTCAACCAAGATATGATATGTAGAACACAAGAAAAAACCTCCCATATCCCCAGTTATGGTATGGGAAGAACATACAATTGGCAGAAAGAAAGGGGTTCAGAAGAAGAGAATAGAGGGACAGAAAAAAAAAAAAAAGGGGGGAGGAGTGAAGTAAGGAGAGAGGAGGAGGAGGGAGGGAGGGAGAGCGTTGGGGAATGGAGGAGGAAGGGTATAAGAGGGAAAGCATGGGGGGATAAAGAGGTGCCTCAAGAAGCATAGCAGGAAGACATGATGATGTATAATCTGTTTTTATTGAATATTTAAAAGTTACAATATAACACAAGCTATACATTCATATAGTAAAGAGGACCACAAAATACTAAATAAATGCAAAGATATGACAAGACATCTGCTGCATATTACAATCATATGCTGGCGCAATGTAAGGCCATGTTCACATGGCGTAAGACACCGGCCGTTCCATGACCCGGCCAGGTCACGGAATGGCCAGTGTCAGAAAAGATCATCCTGGCCGGTACTGGCCAGATGATCTTCACTGCTGCTATATTCGGATGCGGGTGCATCAGTGTGTGCCTGCATTCGAATTCTGCACTACACACAATGGAGCGTACGGCCTGAGCCGCACGATTCATTGTGTGAACTGACAGGTTCTGACATGTCAGATTTTTGCGGCGCCGCTAGCGATCCGGGCCAGAGCGTATACTATGTGCATACACTCCGGCCGGGATTCGAATAGAGGGCAGCACTACGTAAGTTCTGTAGTAATCACGGAATCGGCAACAACCACAACTCCGAAGGACAGAAAAGGAGTAAGCCCAGAACAATGCAGGCACACACCCGAATAATTGAAAATTGCAATTGGACTAAAACCCCTATACATGATTAAAAACAATTAAAACCAGAAACAAGATGGGAGAACCAGACAATATAAGGAAACCCCCAGGCCTACATCACAATTATATGTATACTCCAACCTTCCCTTAATACAAAGACACTTACTGTATATACACAAAAATGATACCAATAAAAATAAGGTGCTGTATCTTAAAGTGCCTAACAGTTGTATCCTATTGCAAATGCAGAAACAAAACAAATACTATACGGTGTAAGAAAGAAGTCAATTACAAAAAAAATTTAATTTGTAAACTAAGTAAGCAAATAATTAATATCACCATGTGCATGGGAAGAGAGGGAGAATTGGGGCGACCCATAATGCCCTTTAAGATACAGCACCTTATTTTTATTGGTATCATTTTTGTGTATATAGGTGTCTTTTTATTAAGGGAAGGTTGGAGTATACATATAATTGGGATGTAGGCCTGGGGGTTATATCCTTATATTGTCTGGTTCTCCCATGTTGTTTCTGGTTTTAATTGTTTTTAATCATGTATAGGGATTCTAGTCCAATTGCTGTCTTGTAGCATTTATCATTTAATTCTAATAAAGATTTATTCATTTTTCTATTATTCGAGTGTGTGCCTGCATTGTTCTGGGCTTACTCCTTTTCTGTTGTGGTTGTGTGTTAAAGCGACTCTGTACCCACAATCTGACCCCCCCCCCCCAAACCACTTGTACCTTCAGATAGCTGTTTTTAATCCAAGATCTGTCCTGGGGTCCGTTCGGCAGGGGATGCAGTTATTGTCATAAAAACAACTTTTAATCCGGCAGCGCTGTGGCTAACGGCCGGGGCTTACATTTGTATATGCATTAGGCTGGCACCACCTCTCCGTCCTTCCTCCCCACCCTCCTCATCATTAGGAATGTTCCAGACAGATTGCTTCCTGTGTGCATAATGAACATAGGCTGGATCGTTAATACACCTGTGCAAAGCTCATGTTCCTGGATCATTCCTAATAATGAGGAGGGTGGGGAGGAAGGACGGAGAGGTGGTGCCAGCCTAATGCAAATACAAATGTAAGCCCCAGGCGTTGGACACAGCGCTGTCGGATTAAAAGTTGTTTTTATGACAATAACTGCATCACCTGCCGAAAGGACCACAGGACAGATCTTGGATTAAAAGCAGCTATCCGAAGGTACAAGTGGTTTGGGGGGGTTCAGATTGTGGGTACAGAGTCGCTTTAAGTATGCCCTAGGCAGCACCCCGGTGGGTTGTGCAGTCTCCCTCTAGTTGAGTATATAAGGCAACAACGGCTGTCAATTTTACAAACCTTATATAGTGTAAACATAGCCTAAAGCAGTGTCAACAATCAAATAGTCTAACCAATAATATCGTAATAAGTGAGGACGAAAAGGGAGAGAAGTAGGACATGGGGGGACAAGGGGAAGAGTGAAACATTTCTAGCGTTAAAAGAATGAAACAAATCAGAATGGAGGTACCCAAGGCCTCCCTCTGAGTCCAGTGTTCTAGAAGAACGTCTCCAAAAGAACTCATGGCATCAGAGGTAGAAGTTCCAGCCTCTACACACTTTCAGATATTTGTGAAGGCATTTTAATCTAGAAGTACAGTAAAAAAAAAATTCTGTTTATATGTTTCATGTCACCAATTACATTCAGATACACAGCCACGTATCTTAACACTGTGAACATTTATTACTTTAGCCTGAGAGTCCCCTGTGCTTGATTCTGCACATATATTATAAGAACACAGTATATTTATGTAGTGGCCTGATATTAGCAGAGAGCACCAGTATTCAACTATTTGCTCTAGGGTTTATGTATTGAGTTATGCTAAATAGCCATCTGAGTGGTATTAATAATTTTATGTTTAGCTAGCCTGGTGGGAGAATTCCTGCAGGACTCTCTGGCTCCAGCAATACATATAGTTATGTTTCTGTAATGTATCCCTAGCCATAACATGCATACAGACTGTCTACCCTATCAGAACGCTACTTCATTAGAAAATGGAATTGTAAGAAGGAAATTGAAATATGGGAAATACAACAACTGACATGTGCACCCACGGAAATTCCCCCCTCGATGTGTTAATAACCCATTGTCAACCTTACCTTAATATTAGCTTACTAAATTTAATTTGCAGAATTGTCTGAATTAAATTAGTTCTTACATTATAATAAGAATCACATGCACAGGAGTTGTTTTCTGTAAGTCTAAGTTCACACATGGCACTTGGTTACAGTTTTTGGCTGGGTTCAAACACAGTATTTTTGCTCAGTATTTTGGTCCTCATATTGCAACTAAAACCAGGAGTGGATTGAAAACACAGAAAGGCTATGTTCACAAAAACTGTTGAAATTTAGTGGATGTCATTTTATGGCAAATAATGTGCTTTATTTCATAACAACAGCCAATGTTGTAAAATAATACCAATTATTTACCATTAAATGACGTCCATCCGCTAAATTTCAACAGTGTGTGAACATAGCCTGTGCCCAAACAGCAGCATACATGTTCACAGAGCGTTTTTGTTTTCAATTCACTTCGGTTTTGGTTGCAAAAATACTTACCAAAATATTGTGCAAAAATGCTGTGTGTGAACATAGCCTTTCAATGTATAGTATAAGGCAAGTCGAAGGATTTCAAAAATAAAACTCATTCATTTTAGAGCATAACTCTCAATTTTTTAGAGGAATTTATTATTAATGCTGGTCTGTAGAAATGAGTGAATCAGATTTGTTTTGGTTCGTACGAAGCAAAACTCATTTGCGCTCATATCCCTCAGGATGCCCGTTCCATACAGAGGGAGGATACTGCCCATGGACCGCCTGGAAAATGCATGGAAAACATGGATACATCTCTACTGGTCTGCAGAATCATATGTGCTTTTTTGACAATCTATACCCTGCCTACCTTATGGGCAGATGGGGGTTTCCTGTAGCTTAATTATTATGATTACGCCTACAAAAATTATGGGGGGGGTCTTAAATGAGGCCCTGCACCCTATTCCCCGGCTGGCTGGGCACTCAAACCAATTCAATTTGGATCATCATCATGAGCAGGTGTAAATCATGATAAATGAGGCTCGGGAGGATGCCACACCTCCTGCCTGCCTTGTCGCACCCTCCGCCCACCTATTAGGCAAGAGGGGCATACGGCAGGCGTATGCCAGGGAGAAGTGGCGAATCTGCGTATGCCTAATGCGGACCCATCATAAATGTCCCCCCATATATGTGAGGTTGGTGCACGTTAGCCTCATATTCGCTGCACTTACTGAGAGGCACTTTGGAGCAGTGTGGTCTTTCCCGCTTTCCCTGCTACATTTTCACAATGCCTTTTTTTGCCTGTTTTATAGCCCTCTACTTGGACGGCCATCATTTTGAAGCCAAAATAGAGGCATATTTTGCATAATGCAGTCATATTTTGGCATTAATTGGCCAAAAACAGATGTTGAGGGAACATATTTTTAGACCATTATCCTTTTTCTTAAAGGGAACCAATCATCACTATTGTGCTGATATAGTTCCATCCAGCACTGTATAAAGCTACTTTGCAGCTTGCAGCATGTACCAGTAGCGGCTACAGCATGAGCTTTGGTAAGCAGAATACGAGGCAGGGAGAGGGGCAGCAACTAGTCATTTGGGTGGGCAGCTGCATAGTTACATAGTTAATATGGTTGAAGAAAGACACATGTCCATTAAGTTCAACCAAGGAGGGGATGGATGCAGGGAAGGGGGGTATACAAAGAGGGGATGGATGCAGGAAAGGGGACAGATGATGATAGGTTCTATACATATGCAAGATCTAAGAACTTGTCTAGCCCTGTTTTGAAGCCCTTTACTGTTTTTGCTGCCACCAGATCCTGTGGTAGACTGTTCCACAGATTCACAGTTCTCATGGTAAAGAAGGCTTGTCGCCTCCGAAGGTTGAACCTTTTTTTCTCCAGTCGGAGGCAATGCTCCCTTGTCCTTTGAGGGGGTTTTACCTGGAACATCTTTTCCCCATATTTCTTGTTGGGGCCATTTATATATTTAAATAAATTAATCATATCTCTCCTTAAACGTCTCTTCTCCAGACTAAACAAATGTAATTCTTTTAATCTCTCCTCATAACTAAGATGCTCCATTCCCCTTATTAGTTTAGTTGCCCGTCTTTGTACTCTCTCCAGCTCTAGGACACTCTTTCTGTGAATCGGGTTCCAGAACTGAACAGCATACTCCAGATGAGGCCGCACCAAAGCTTTATAAAGCGGTAATATTATATCCCTGTCCCGAGAGTCCATGCCTGTTCTAATGCATTACAATATCCTGCTGGCCTTAGAAGCAGCTGCCTGACATTGTGTGCTGTTCTGTAGTCTATTATCTACAAGTACACCCAGATCCTTCTCCATCAGCGACTCTCTCAGAGTAACTCCCCCTAGGACATATGATGCATGCGGGTTATTAGTACCCAGGTGCATAACTTTACATTTATCCACATTGAACCTCATTTGCCAAGTGGATGCCCAAACACTTAGTGTGTCTAAGTCATCCTGTAAGATCTGCACATCCTCCATAGACTGTACTGTACTACAAAGCTTGGTGTCATCTGCAAAGATAGAAACATTGATGTTAATTCCATTCTCAATATCATTAAAAAACAAGTTAAACAGAAGGGGGCCCAGTACTGACCCTTGGGGTACACCACTTATTAACGGGGACCATTCGGAGTAGGAATCATTTACCACCACTCTCTGGGTACGATTATTAAGCCAGTTTTCAATCCAGTTACACATTAAATTTTCCAAACCGATAGACTTTAACTTACCCATCAGACGTCCATGAGGAACTGTGTCAAACACTTTTGCAAAATCCAGGTACACGATATCCACAGCCGCGCCACCATCCAGGCTTCTACTTACCTCTTCATAGACAGCTTCTGTCCTTAGTAAAACCATGCTGGTTATCACTTATAATACTATTAGCCACTACATATTCCTGGATGTAGTCCCTTATAAGCCCCTCAAATAGTTTCCCCACAATGGACGTTAAGCTTACAGGTCTATAGTTACCTGGGGAAGTTCGAGAGCCCTTTTTGAAGATCGGCATTACATTTGCAGTAGGACTGTGTATAATCCACTGCACGGATTGGGTTTGATTACGTTTGCTTTATTTTTCTTTATGTTTCACATTGTCACAGGTGAGGGACTGTCTCCATGGTTGTCTGCAGTCATTTAGGACTGTTCGAGGCAAGTAGGCAGGGACAGTGGGCGCGGACAAGTTCTGGGTTCACTGTCTGTGTCCAACACTTTTTCACATATTTTATAATAGAATAAAGGATGTCATTACCAAGTGCAATCGGTCCCACAATAAAACAAGCCCTCATATGGGTCTGTAGATGGAAAAAATTGTTATATCTTTTAAAAGGGGAGGCAGAAAAAAAATTTAAGCCTTAAAACTAAAACTAGCTGCAGAGTTAAGAGGTTATATGACATTAGTATACGGTGCCAAAAAATAATGCCATCCATAATACTTTAAGACCATCCTACATAATAGCATAATAACTCTCAAAAACAGATCACTGCAGAGCCAGAATAACATTATACAGTAAATACATGGCCACATAGTGGGCTCAAATCAGCACCATACAGTGCTGGTATGCTGCACTGCCAAAACACAGGAACAGAATGCTGACTGAGAGGCATCACTATACAGATTATTATGACTATCTCTATCGTATGTGCTCTATGGAACTACCAGTGGGGATACATAACACAATAAAGTTAGGCTTTTAAATTGATGTAGAATTAATTTACGTCCGACAATATGTTGTCATGGTTTGGCGATATTTACATTTTTTCCATAGAGGAGTTTATTTCTTATCATGTCCATGTTTGTATTTTATTAAAGCTTTTTTTGGCATTCGTAAAAAGACAAATTCTCTGTTTTTCCAATTGAACTTCAGCCTAAAACAATATATAATTTGGTTTCCCATCAACAGAATGCTAATGGTATAAAAAGATATTTAATATTTTATTTTTGATGAAAATAATAACAAATATTGTAATAAATATTGTTTTAGTGATACAATTTCTTTGTTTTTATAGTGATGCAATGTTTTTTTTTCTACAAGAATCAGTGTTCTGTTAAGCTTGCGTGTCTTGTGACATAATTGTGACATAATTTTGCTGACTATAAAATGGATTTTACACCTATTCTTGTTACCCTATTCTACTAATTGCTATCTGTTATGATGTAATAGATTTAATGGGGTTGTCTACATGTCCAGGTGTGTAGTAAAAATAATAAAAAGCTATACTCTCCTACTCCCGCAGCTGCCACACTGATGTTCATGGTCCCTCACTGGTCCCCACTTTTTCATGGTTCCTTTTACCTATTAACCCCACAAGAACTGCCCTGTTGGCATGTGACATGAAACATAAAGAACAAGTGGGCACCCGGGAAAGGCAGCTTGGCAGCTATGCGGGACCTAAGAAGGTGAGTATAGCCTAGCCTAATCATAGGGTTTCAATCTAAATGACCAAATGCTCTGTAGTGACACATGGGAATTTTGGGGGTTATTTTTGTGTTATTATTTTCATGACACATCAGGCCCCACACATTTTTTACATGTCACAGTTTTTTTTTTCTCATAAATCTTCGGCACTTGCCACATATGGGGTGCGCTCAGTTTCTCATGCTCACGCCATACTTCCTCATTGACACTGTGTTGCAAAGAGGTTGAAAAGAATTTTTCTATTTGATCGGTATTACAAAAGATCCTAATATTCAGTGAAATTACTCTGTAAAATAAAGAAAAATGTGAAGGACAAAAATTACATAATAATGCAGATTTTTTTTTCATTTTTCTGCAATCCTCTATTTAATAATATGTAAATTAGGCAGTTTTGAGCATGGGGCGTGGTACTAAAGCCCTTGGTGCACTGATCCACCCACTGCCTCATCATGAATATTGGGCTAATGCTCTGCAGTGACTTCACTCTAGTCATTGCAGTTGTAGGGTGCTGGATGAACATTCATAAAGATCGGCAGGTGAGAAGGTGGGGCAGTGCTGTAGCCCCGCCCCCAATGCAAAGAACCACCCTATTAACAAATTAATAAAAGGTGGATTACAGTAAACCGGCTCTAATGATAAAGGTAAGAAAATTATTCTACTCCTCAGAATCTCCTGTCCTAGGGGAACATAAAAGATTAGACTAACTCTTCAAACCTACTGTTAGTTTCCCTTTAATTAGTTTATTTGGATTTTATAGTTGTTACATACATAGTAGGATTGGAGAAAGGGCACATGGTTAGTGTTTAGAAAGCCTTCTCCTTTTCCCCTGTTTGGTATCCTGTCTGATTTTCATTAAAAAGGGCTTCCTGATAAGTCTCCATGGCTCCCGCCTTCAGCCCAGAGTAATGCAAGTCCATGGCACTGAACTTACAATGAACCATGTCTCTTACACTTGAAAAAGAAGACCTAGAGTCCCTAAACATGTTGTCAACTGAGACCATAATAAAGGAAGTGCGTCTACCCTACCTGACTGTTGATGGTTACACCATAACGCCACCAGCACTCCTCCTTGGATCTCTGAAATACACCAGAAATCTACAGCACCGATTTATATACTTCTCCACCCAGCATTTTGTGACAACAGATCCCGGCAAACTACGGAGCAGGGCTGCTTGAGTGTTTGATATGCGCTACAAGGTGTTACCATATTACCCTATGGTGCACATATTTTCTGTTCTTAGCCTTGCTATATTACATAACACCAGACTCACTCTATAATCTAGCAATTTTTCACAAACATGACCAGCATCGGAGGTACACTTAAAAAAAAATATGGAAAAGAAAATTATTGTTAGTTTAACTTGTTCTGCTCTCAGTAAATGTGTTTTTAAGATAATTTTTTAAAAAGGTTTTAATTTGATAGTTTTTCTTTTTTTCAAAATCCAGTACCAGTGGTGCCATTTTAACGTAAACTTTATTACAAGAAAGAAAGAAAAAATTGTTTCCTAATTAGAAATCTTTTCAAGTGAAAAAGTAGGTTTCATTCCCGCTTTGTGTCAGCAGAGGAGTCTTGACGAACTATTCATCCAAGATTTTTCCCATCATCACATAATGTAAGAGGGAATTTGCCACTGAATAGATTGGTTGCTGAATAGGCCGCCAGAAAACAAAAATGATGTTCCTTGTGAACAAAAATGCTATCGCTCTATAAAAACGATTGATTTTTCTTCCCCCCCTTCTTCCTCATGACTTCCTGATTGCTTATTTAAAGAGGACATTTTTGCCTTTAGTCTGGTCAGTGTGTAAAATAATGTTAAGCAATCTCATTAACAACAATTGCTGCAGCTTGTAACGTGAAAAGAAAAGCCTCTACTTGCTGGTTTCTGGTCTTTGCCATTAAGTTTCCTTTGTTAGCTTTCTCAAAAGGGAATCAACATCTCCACACACATTTTTCACATTAAATTGCAATGTTCTTTTCATTCACTGAGTCATTAAACCTCCCTCTAAGATTAGACACATTTATACCAAAAACCAAATTCCTTTTCTTTCGGCTGTGTTACTCTCAATGCTGGAGTCTTAATGCCCTCTGGTGGAGATTTAACTGGAGAGAATTGTGCCATTGACACCTCAACTGACCTTTAACATATTCTGGATTCCATTAGAAAATTTAAAAACAAGTTTTCAAAAAGCTGGTGTTAAGATACCTAAATCTAAAGAACAAAATCTCTGATGAAGAAACTAAAGCTAATATATGAGGACGAGTGTCATTCACATTACAGCTATCTTATTTTTTTCAATAATTTTTTCAATGGAAAACATTTAAAAAAAATAATAATTTAAAAAAGCACTGTGGAATCTGTTGGTGCTATACAAATAAATATTATTATTATTATTATTATTATTATAAAACATATCAAATCATTTGTGAACCTAGCCACCTTGCTTTTTAACGGACCTTTTCTTTCTACTTGGCTGAGCAGGGAGTGATGCTTGCGTTGATTCACTTCAATTCTTAGTCTGAAGTGAATCGACAACTCCTTAAAAGGAATCAGCTGTAATTTCAGAAAATGAATGCTTTTATTTTTTGTGTACAAGTAGTGAAAGAGGCTTTTCCAAGCTCCTGAATTCCTCCCTCCCCCCTCCCTGCTTGATTGACTCCTGGAAGCTGAGTCCCATGCACTGTCAGGTATAGGAGGGGGGAGTGAGGAGGTGTTACAGCTTTTTCTACTTCAGGAGCTTGACTCTTTGACTTTTCTTACTATATAACAAAGCCTTATTCTACATTCTGGAATCACAGACACATATATGAGAAGTACCGTGTGCCTCCCTGATCTCAGCCATCTAACAGTGTCAATAGTTTAGAACATAAATTGAAGCTGACAGATTGACTTTAGTGTCTCATTGAGTGGACCAACTAATGCTGCGTTTACACGTAACGATTATCGTGCGAATTTGCGCGATAACGGTCGAATTGGAACGATAATCGTACGTGTAAACGCAGCGAACGATCGAACGACGCACGATAAATCGTACATCGTGATCTTTCATCAGGTCAGCAAATCGTCGTTCATCGTACGCAAAAAAATCGCAAATCGTTCCGTGTGAACAGTCATTCGCCGATTTAACTAATGTGTGAGATAGGCTTAAACGATCGCAAAACGATCGCAGTGCGAATTTTCGTACGATATATCGTACCGTCTAAACGCTGATCGTTATAAAAAAAAATCGTAAATCCGACATCGCTAATCGTACGATCGGGCCAATAATCGTTACGTGTAAACGCAGCATAAGTCTGCAGACATGAGACTTTAAGGAAGTTAAGTCACTACCTCAAAACTGAGTTTCCAGAAAGTTTTAACAGAATGGGCAGCATTATTTGGATGGGCACTGTAATGTAGTACCAAAATAATGCCAATATGTGTGCCTGGCTTCTCCATCCAATGTCATTATGTGCGTTTGGCTTATCCATGCGTAACACTTGTGTGACCATTTTGAACTTGTCAATCCATTCATAGACTGAATGGGGCTCTTCTTAATTGCAAACAGAAAGTGGAAAAGCCATGGTTAAAGGAAAACTAATAGCAGGTTACCTGCTTTTATGCTCGCATAGGGCTGAAGACATGGAAGAAGGTAGTTTTCTTACCTTCATCCTCAGCACCTTCATATATTTTAACCATATATATGTCCTTTGGCAAAGTAATATTTTCTCATGTTGTTTTTGATTGGAGATGACTCTGAGCACACTTCAAACACGTTCAGGGTTTGTCCGAACTTAAACTCTCGCCATTGGATTGACAGAGGCCGATGATGTTGGATGCAGCCCTAAGGCTGCCTGGAAAACATGGATACAACCATAAGCTGTTCACTCTTTGATAACAGTGAGAGGCAGTCTGCAGAGTGTTAAATGTTAGGTTAATAATGTTCAAATGAGACATCTGATCTAGGGAACAAATTTAAGGTGGTTTTTAGAAGAAATCGGTTGGACTTTCTTGACATAAGGGTGGAGATTGTGGATAGTAATATCCGTACTTCTGGTTTAAAAAAGGCAACTAGTTTATTGTTGCATTTTATACAGAAGAGGTAGACAGTCTAAAGATAGGAGGGTTGCAGTTTCCTTTAGAACCTCACCGCTGGACTCAGTAGTACAAACAGCTATCTGGCGGCATTTCTATTTAATAGAAAGTGATCCTGATTTAAAAGAACGTAAGCTCCTCTTCTTTTCTAGAAGTAATAGGAACGTGGGTGAACTTCTAGCTCATCAGTGTCAGAGTGGTACAGCTAATACATGTCTAGACAGTAGTGTCCCTCAGGGTAATTTTTGCTGTGGGCAATGCTCTTTCTGTAGGTTTAACCAGGAGCTTGAATTCGTGAGACTGGAAGATTTTGAGTGGGAGGTGCAGCAGTTCATCACATGTAAAACATCCTATGCAGTGTACACAGCAATTTGCAACTGCGGGATGTTTTACATAGGATAAACTATTAGGTGCATTTTCGTGAGGATTAGGCTGCATTCAGAAGTTCTTTGAAATTGTCCATAATCGTGGATAACCCCTCTAAGGACCTTTGCTGATGTAATACCCATATGATCCCATGATCGGGCGGAGTTAGTCCCTAACTGACTACAATTAGACCATTACAGTGGACATCTGCCTCTGCACGTATATGTTTGCCCCTTATAATACAATCCATAATATCACTCCATTTCTGCTACATTGCCCCACACATTACACAACACAAGAGCACCATAAACAATAGGCCCAATAAAGTTAGAAGTGATTTTACCTTGTGTCACTTCTGACCTAGTGCAAAGGAATAATTCAGCTGGAGAGGTGGAGTGTCTGTTTGCTATTTCTGGATAAGGTCACGGATATTCATCTATACTATGGAGTGTCCTCTTTGTTCATTTTCTAAAAAATCGTTTTTTGCTAACTTGGGAATTTATAATCTTAGGTATCTTCTAGGAACAGTCAATAAGAGTTTTGTAAGGCGCAAGGCGATTACACTAAGACTATCCTCCCTGGCATTCGCAGAGAGGAGCTTAGATTCTTGTACCCATTCTAGGTGCCATATTTTAAATGTATTTTCATTTATTTATTGGGGGGGGGGGGGTAAAAGCCCTCACAATTTTTAGTCTCAACTAGGAACCAGTTTTTAAGTGTAAGAAATTACTTTTAATAATAATATCACAGTAAAATGAATGGCTTCACTAATATTATTATGATACAAGCAGTAAATAGATTTAGAAGAAAAGTTTGGTCCGGTCTAGTGGAATTTCCCAAAATAAATTTGTGTAAACAGCCAGTTACAAAGAGGCAGTCACATCGGAGGCTGGTATGTGTAAACAGCTACAACAGCTGAGAATAGTATAATCTCTATGACAGCTAGAGAGGTCTGCGCTTATTCATATGGAGACTCTTTTAGTAGAACACTACCCCTGACATCATAATACTAGCCATTCTAATACACGGTAAATAGTGTCTAAATGATTTTAAGGGTCGGGCCCTAACTCAGCAAGGGACCACATATTCCCCAGAGAAAAAAGAATGTTTGATGAGCTGTAGGTTACCCCCCCCCCACTTACACATTTGTACATAAAACTTCATAAGTAAAATTATGTTCACACCTATAAAATTATGCAGCTCAAAGCCACAACTATTGAGTAAAACCCACATCAAAAACATTCGACAAAACCATACTTTAGTGCATGTGGTTTCAGTTCTAAGAAATTTTCCTAGTAACCTTGGTGTGCTTTCTTAAAGGGAATCTGTCAGCATTCGGACCTGCCCCGAGTTGCTGACAGTGTTATATAGGTGACAGCCACCTAACATGGTACCTCTAGATCAGGGGTGGGGAACCTTTTCCATGTCGAGGGCCGGTCGGGCATTAATAAAATCATTCGAGGGCCGCATACCGTGCGCGGCAGTTAGTAGCGGGGGTTTGCAGCACCCAGGACAAGGCATAGTATTATTCCCCTAGTGCCCCTGCTATTGTAGTTAACCCCCAGTGATGCCCCTTGTAGTCTAGTTAACCCCCAAGTCATGTCCCTGGTAGCCTAGTTAACCCCCATCAGGCATGTCCCTGGTAGCCTAGTTATTCCCCCCCCATCAGTCATGTCCCTGGTAGCCTAGTTATTCCCCCCATCAGTCATGTCCCTGGTAGCCTAGTTGTCCCCCCCCCATCAGTCATGTCCCTGGTGGCCTAGTTATCCCCCCATCAGTCATGTCCCTGGTAGCCTAGTTGTCCCCCCCCATCAGTCATGTCCCTGGTAGCCTAGTTGTCCCCCCCCCCATCAGTCATGTCTCTGGTAGCCTAGTTGTCCCCCCCATCAGTCATGTCCCTGGTAGCCTAGTTGTCCCCCCCATCAGTCATGTCCCTGGTGGCCTAGTTGTCCCCCCCCCCCCATCAGGCATGTCCCTGGTAGCCTAGTTATTCCCCCCCCATCAGGCATGTCCCTGGTAGCCTAGTTAACCCCCATCAGGCATGTCCCTGGTAGCCTAGTTGTCCCCCCCATCAGTCATGTCCCTGGTAGCCTAGTTGTCCCCCCCCCCATCAGTCATGTCTCTGGTAGCCTAGTTGTCCCCCCCATCAGTCATGTCCCTGGTAGCCTAGTTGTCCCCCCCATCAGTCATGTCCCTGGTGGCCTAGTTGTCCCCCCCCCCATCAGGCATGTCCCTGGTAGCCTAGTTATTCCCCCCCCCCCATCAGGCATGTCCCTGGTAGCCTAGTTAACCCCCATCAGGCATGTCCCTGGTAGCCTAGTTGTCCCCCCCCCCCATCAGTTATGTCCCTGGTAGCCTAGTTATTCCCCCCCCCCCCCCCATCAGTCATGTCTCTGGTAGCCTAGTTATTCCCCCCCCCATCAGGCATGTCCCTGGTAGCCTAGTTATTCCCCCCCCCCCCCATCAGTCATGTCTCTGGTAACCTAGTTATCCCCCCCCCCATCAGGCATGTCCCTGGTAGCCTAGTTGTCCCCCCCATCAGTCATGTCCCTGGTAGCCTAGTTGTCCCCCCCATCAGTCATGTCCCTGGTAGCCTAGTTGTCCCCCCCATCAGTCATGTCCCTGGTAGCCTAGTTGTCCCCCCCCCATCAGTCATGTCCCTGGTAGCCTAGTTGTCCCCCCCCCATCAGTCATGTCCCTGGTAGCCTAGTTGTCCCCCCCATCAGTCATGTCCCTGGTAGCCTAGTTGTGTCCCCCCCATCAGTCATGTCCCTGGTAGCCTAGTTGTCCCCCCCCATCAGTCATGTCCCTGGTAGCCTAGTTGTCCCCCCCCATCAGTCATGTCCCTGGGATCCTAGTTGTCCCCCCCATCAGTCATCTCCCTGGGATCCTAGTTAACCCCCCAAATAAAAAAATAAACATCCCACTCACCTTACCTCCGCTCCCACGCAGTCCAGGTCCTCTTCTCTCCCAGGTCCTCTGTGCCGGTCTTTCTCCTGCAGGCGGCGCGCGATGAAATGACGTCATCGCGCGCGGCCCGCAAGAGACTAAAGACACGCGCCGCTCTGCTGGGGAAGAAGCCGGCACAGACAGCATCCTCCGGTGTCCGCCAGCTGTCACAGACACCGGAGGATGCGGTGTATGCCGGCTTCTTCCCCAGCAGAGCGGCGAGCATCACAGGGGAGCTGCGGGCCGCGGGCCGCATCGGGAGGTCTCAGGGGCCGGATGCGGCCCGCGGGCCGGAGGTTCCCCACCCCTGCTCTAGATTATCTGTCCATGTATCAGAAAATGTGCAATCCTCATTTTCGGAGACACTGGCACTGGACTTTGTAAAGTATAGCAAAAGGTGTGGATGCAGGTGCAGCAGAGAGAAATGAGCACAGAGTCCAGCACTTAAACAAGGAACAGTTTTACTTAAGATCTTCAGTGCAATACAAGTTAAGAACAGCTTGCTAGGTTCAGGTACATGTAGAGGTGATGCTTAAACTAGTGAATAGTAGAAGGAAAGGTCTAAGAAGTGTACTTGACTTTAGAGAAGTATTGGAGCTGTCTTGGGACCTTGCCTAATTAAAACGGTACTCTGTTGGGATTGTGTAGAACATAACTTAGTATTTCTGTAGAAATCCTCGTACTGACGGTTAGAAGAACTATAGAAGACCGCCTTTTGCCAAACCAGCCCAGCGAGCCCCAGGCTTGAACAACTGGGCAAAGCTAACCTCTCAAGACTTCCCGAGTAGGCCGAGCAGATCTCAGTGGGATACTTCAGCTTAGGTTCTTTGTCCCACTGAGGATCAGTCCCTTGACTCTGTAGACTGTCCTGACTGGATAAGAAGGATCCCAGACATAGGCAAGGATGACCCAGGTGTCAGTTACTCCACCTTAGGGTTTAGCAGTGCATCTTTACTTGCAAGTCTCTCATAGAAGGAAACTGTGGCTCTGTCTGAGTCTTGCTCTCTCCACCATCCACTAAAGAAGATTAAGAAAAAAACATCCCACCAGGAACCAACTCGTTTATATATGGGTGACCGAGTCTAATCTTATATTGGTGTGACACATACTAGAGAGAGAAGAGGGAAGAAGTGTAATAGGTGGGTTGTGTGTGAGGTACCTGCACCAGTGATATATTTTCTGGCATCAAAAAATGAACAGGTGAAGGGTTGGGGGGATGGTAAGGATGGAGCTGGAGTGACTTAGAGGTTGGTGCCCCAGATGATGGGATTCGATCCTCCTTTTTTGGAACAGGAGGAAATACCATGTATCTACTGTCACCTTACTGATGATCATTAGATGTAATGTAAAGAACAAACACAAGAGTCGGTTACGATTTTCTGGAACAACCCAAAGTTACCAGAACTCTTGGAATTAGAAGGATTCTCCTCATGTTTAAAACAAGGGATTTAGTCTATAAACTGGCTCCTGGCAAAGGGTTAATATAAAAGTTTTGACCAGATTAGGGAAGGCTGGATGTGGCCCATTCTTTTACACTACATAGCCTGACATCTGAGATTAGTACCTCAAACATTGAATGGAGCACTGGAATATTGTGCAAGCTCCCAGTGTTTAGACCCCTCACCATCTAGTCTTCTTTACCTATCCAGTGCAGGTGGTGAGTACCATAGACTGGAACACTCGTTTTAATTATCCTACCCTGGCTGGTTCTTTTTTTATCTCTTTTTTTTAAAGAGCTAATGCAATAAATGACATTTTGTAAACAACGTCTAATTTTTTTGTATTTTATAGTATACTGAGTGATATATGTTCCTTAACAGTAATAAATGTTACTGTTCACAAAATGTTGTATATACAATTTATCTCTTATAGTATCTCTTGAACCAGGGTCTTGGAAAGTTGCCACCAGACATGCTGAAGCTGGCTATCTACTACTCACATTTTTCTATTCCCAGGAGCATCTTTTGTAAGGAAAAACCTATTTGCTGCCATCATAGGGATGCATAGGCAAATAACAAAACCTTGAGATTTGGAGCGAAGTTTAACTCATGTCTAAACTATTTGTGAAAAAAGTATACTCATTTGGTTTGTCTCATTGAAAAGACGTGAGTTTAGAATAGAAATGTTAACTTGAAATGTTACCTCTGTAGGCTTGGATAATAAAATCCAAGTAAAAAAAATTAAAAATCCCTATGCGTCCATTCTACTCCTGGTTTTGACTAAAAATATTGACCAAATACTGACCAAAGAATTATATGTCAGCTCCAGCTATAGGAAGTGTTTTTGGTGTTTTTCCACCTAATTTTCCACTTTATTGTCTATATTATAAAATAATCCTGAAATCTTGCAGTGTTCATTTTCATCACTAGGTCTAAAACTAAGCGGAGTCTTTCTGTACTGCCTGTGGTGATAAGAGGAGGCTGCAGTACAGAATTATAGCAATAAATGACACCAATAAATAGATAGCACCAGTATAAGACAATAGCAGCTCCCTGTGGAATGACCTTTTCACAGGTCAGAGTATGCTCAGTAATGTTTAACATTTATCCCAAGGGGACAGGTCCTGTCTAGTGTCATCTATGCCTATGAAGCTTGCCATAAAGCTTGTCACTAAATGCAGTTAAAAACAGTTAAAGGAACTGTACCATCAGGCCTGGGCTGAAGCACTGGAAGCGGGCTGACCCACCCCCAGTGCCTTAGAATCAATGGAGCTGTATAAGAGTGGCGAGAGTTTCCTTCCACTGGGGGTGGGTCAGCCCGCCTCCAGTGCTTCAGCCCAGGCCTGATGGTACAGTCCCTTTAAGGCAAGATGGCAGCCCCCACAACAATGTACAACAAATTAAATAAAATAAAAAGTCTTCGCCTTTTGTTTACATGTCCTCCATTTATAATCTATGCCTGGCCATGTCTTAAGGGAGTCAACTGGTGAAAATCTTTCAAATCAACTGGCTTCAGGAAGTTATATAGATTTGTAATGTATTTCTATTTAAAAATCTCAAATATTTCAGTACTTATCAGCTGCTGTATGTCCTGCAG
This sequence comes from Dendropsophus ebraccatus, assembly GCF_027789765.1. Classification (NCBI taxonomy): domain Eukaryota; kingdom Metazoa; phylum Chordata; class Amphibia; order Anura; family Hylidae; genus Dendropsophus; species Dendropsophus ebraccatus. The sequence continues at coordinate 41,096,983 of NC_091467.1, read as the reverse complement.
GAAGTGGCGTTTCCTTTTCAGTCACAATGCTCTATGCTGCCACCTCTGTCCGAGACAGGAACTGTCCAGAGCAGGAGAGGTTTTCTATAGGGATTTGCTGCTGCTCTAGACAGTTCCTGTCTCGGACAGAGATGTCAGCATAAAGCACTATGTCAGACTGGAAAGATTACACCACTTCATGCAGGACATACAGCAGCTGATAAGTACTGTAAGATTACATAGAAGTACTGGAGATTATTACATAGAAGTAAATTACAAATCTATATAACTTTCTGAAACCAGTTGATTTGAAAGAAAAATATTTTTGCTGGATAACCCCTAGGTGTGCCTGGTAATGTAGCTCAGTTACATTCGCTCGATTTGTAATACCAGACCTAATACAAGATTTTGTAATTGTCAGAATGGGGAGGTACGGACACAACCAGACAGTGGGCCCTGAACCCACCCACTGTCCCTACCTACTTGCCTCAGTCGACCCTAGGCGGTCGCAGACAACCACGAAGACGTTCCCTATGCTGTATATGTGGCACACAAAACAGGACAGACAAACACAATGGAGAATGGTAAACAAGCCAAATCAAAACCACACGGGCAACGCAGCACAAAGTCAGCAATACAATCGGGAAGTCAAAAGCCAAAGCCAGGGGGTCAGGTAACACAGTCGAGCAAACAGCGTGAGTTAGGACAGAAATAGCAGGAAAGACACAGGGAAGCTGGGAACAGGAGTTAACCTAATTAGCCAGCGCTGGGACTGACCAAGAGCCCGGTCCAGATCCTGATTGGACTGGTGCTCTGATCACCCAGGCTCCAAAGAGGCAGAGGAAACTGTCAGTCAAGGAACACCACTCAGCTGCAACAATCAAGGCCAGTAGTGAGCAGTGTAACCCTTGCACTGCCAGAGACTGAAAGGAATGCAGGTGTGTCAAACAAAAGGCAAAAACAGGTCCAGTTCACACCAGGCTCAGTGCAAATTCCTGACAGTACCCCCCCCCCCCCTCTTACGAGGGGCCTCAGGACCCTTAACCAATGGACCAGGTCTTGAGGGATTGCATACATGGTATTGCCGTACCAGATGTGGGACATGTATGTCTTTCCCAGAAACCCAAGTACGTTATTCTGGGCCAAAACCTTTCCAGTGGACCAAGTATTGTATGGAACCCTGTACCCATCGAGAGTTTAAAATTTTTTTCACCTCTTAATCTAACTCACCCTGAATGATGAGCGGAGCAGGTGGAGGCGACGGAGTCACTGGAGGAACATACTTCTTTAATAGAGACTTGTGAAATACACTGTGGATACGAAGAGATACAGGGAGTTTCAATCTGAACGTGACGGGGTTAATGACCTCTACAATAGGATATGGTCCAATATATTTGGGTGCCAGTTTACCTGATTGCACTCTTAATTTCAGATTTCTGGTCGAGAGCCAGACCTTATCACCCAGTGCATACTGATGGCCAGATATGCGTCTTTTATTAGCATGCTTTTTGTATGACTCTTGGGCTTTAACCAAGTTCTGATGAGCTTGGGCCCAAACTGTGCACAGTTTAGAATATAGAGCCTCAGCTAAGGGATTCACAGATTCAGCGGAGTGTGTGGATGATACCTGGGGTTAAACTCGTAATCACAATAGAAAGGCGACATATGAATAGCACGTTGTTCATGATAACAGCAAATTTTGCGAGTGAAATGAAATCTCTCCATCTGTCCTGAGCATCTGCCACAAAGCACCTCAGAGATTGCTCTAGAGATTGGTTGATTCTCTCAATCTGCCCATTCGTTTGAGGATGAAAGGCAAATGAGAAGGACAAAGAGATCCCCAGCTTACCACAGAACTCCCTCCAGAACTTAGCCACAAACTGAACACCTCTGTCAGAGACAATGTTTTTAGGGATGCCATGTATGCGCAGAATGTGATTGATGAACAGTGTGGCTAAAGTTCTGGCATTAGGTAGTTTACACAAAGGATTGAGGTGGCACATCTTGGAAAACCTATCCACGACCACCCAAATGACAGTCTTACCCTTAGACAGTGGTAGGTCAGTAGTAAAATTCATGGCAATGTGCGTCCAAGGTCTCGTAGGCACCAGCAGAGGACGTAAGAGACCCTTCGGTGGCCTACGGGGAACCTTGGACCGAGCACAAGTCTCACAAGCTTCCACAAAAGACTTGACGCCCCGCACCCAAGCTGGCCACCAATAATGGCCTGAAAGTAAATACTTTGTTCCTGCCACCCCGGGGTGGCCGGCCAAAACAGAACTATAAATCTCCTCCAGAACCCGGAGACAAAGGTTTGGAGGCACAAACAAGAGAGAGTCTGGAACATTCTGGGGTGCCAAAGCCTGAGACTCAGCGATCTGAGTCACCAGGTCTGGTTGTAATACTGACACGACAACACCAGGTTTTAAAATCGTATCGGGCTGGTTCCTAGGCGAACTCTCAATGTCGAAACTGCGAGACAAGGCGTCAGCTCTGACATTCTTGGAACCAGGCCGATACATGATCTCAAAATTAAATCTAGAGAAAAATAAGGCCCATCTAGCCTGACGTGGGGTGAGACGTTTTGCCATCACCTTATGTTTGGCACCTTCAAGGAAGTGCCTCTATTCATAAAACGCCATTTCCCTGTAATTTCCTGTTGCCGATGTCATAATTACATTCGGCTTGAGTGAACTTCCTAGAAAAATAAGCGACCGGACGGAGGTTGGTGAGAGTGTTGGACCCCTGGGACAACACTGCTCCCACTCCTACCTCAGACGCGTCCACTTCCACAATGAAGGGACGTTCAAAATCCGGTTGTGTCAGCACTGGAGCCTCTGAGAAACACTGCCGAAGTCTATCGAATGCCTTGATTGCCTTGGGGGTCCAGTTCACTAGATCTTAGTCTTAGTCAAATCCGTAAGGGGTTTGGCCACAAGTGAAAAGTCTTTAATACATTTCCTATAGTAATTGGCGAAGCCAAGGGGATTCATACCAAATTAATTGGGGGTTTTATTGCAGCCCAGAAATGAGACCTCCTGGACACCGAACTGGCATTTTGACAACTTGGCACACAGACTATTTTGTCTCAGAAGCTCCATTACTGTTCGGACATGTAAAATGTGAGAAGCCCAGTCCGGGGAAAAAATCTAAATGTCATCCAAATAAACAACAAGAAATCGATCTAAATATTCTCAAAAAATGTAATTTATGAAATGTTGAAAGACCGCCGGGGCATTACACAACCCAAAGGGCACGACCAGGTATTCAAAATGGCCCTCTGGGGTATTAAAAGCGGTCTTCCACTCATTACCTTCCCTGATTCAAATAAGATTATACGCCCCCCGTAGATCTACTTTCGAGAACCATTTAGCTCCCACTATCTGGTTAAACAAGTCTGGGATCAAGGGTAATGGGTGCTGATTTTTAACCGTAATTTTATTCAGTTCCCGGTAGACAATACAAGGCCAAAGCCCACCGTCTTTTTTGCCTACAAAAAAGAACCCCGCCCCCATGGGAGAGGAGGACGGACGAATATGACCCTTACGGAGACTGTCTGTTATGTACTCTCACATGGCTTCCTTCTCAGGACAGGACAAGTTAAACCTTAGGCGACCCTGGACGTGCCCGTACGTCCAGGGCCGCCTCCCCGCGTCCAGAGCGGGGCCACGCGGCGGCTGCGCTCTGAATCGCCGCGATCCCGGGTGCCGGGTGCCGCACAGTGTGATCACCATGCCCGCTAATCAGGTAATCGGAGGCAGCTGTCTAAGATGACAGCTGCCTCCGATTACAGGCTGCAGATGATCGGTGGTGGTATAGTGGGGAGATCGCTCCTCCGGGACGTTGTCCCGGAGGAGCGATCTCTGTACCTGATGCCGGCCGGGGACCGCTCCAAGATGGCGCCATTCACAACTCAGCACTCGTTTGTTTTCGGCTGCAGCAGCCGAGAGCAAATGAGTGCCGATCTCATTGATCTTTGCTGTATTACTATACAGCAAAGATCTCAATGAGAGATCTGAGTGCATATACAAGTCCCCCAGGGGGGCTTCTAGTATATGTGTAAAAGTAAAAATAAAAGTGATGTTATAAGTAAAAAGCCCCCTCCCCTAATAAAAGTCTGAATCACCCCCCTTTTCCCATGTTATAAATAAAAATAAATAAATAAACATGTTTGCTATCGCCGCGTCCGTAATTGCCCGAAATATTAATTTATCACATTCCTGATCTCGCACGGTGAATGGCGTAAGCGTAAAAAAATCCCAAAGTGCAAAATTGCACATTTTTGGTCGCATCAAATCCAGGAAAATTGTAATAAAAAGCGATCAAAAAGTCGCATATGCGCAATCAAGGTATCGATAGAAAGTAAACATCGTGGCGCAAAAAATTACACCTCATACAGCCCCATAGACTAAAGGATAAAAGCGTTATAAGCCTGGGGATAAAGCGATATTAAGTGACATATATTTGTTTACAATGGTTTGAATTTTTTACAGGCCATCAGATACAATAAAAGTTATACATGTTATATATCGTTTTAATCGTAACGACTTGAAGAACATATATAAATTTTCAATTTCACCACACTTTAAATTTTTTTCTGGTTTCGCAGTGTACTTTATGCAAAAATTCAGCCTGTCATTGCAAAGTACAAATGTGAAAAAATGCAAGTGCTATGGCCTTTTAAATATAAGGAGGAAAAAACGAAAATGCAAAAATTTAAATTGGCCGGGTCCTCTAAGGGTTAAATATACGACCCCGGGGATATTTGGCTCCTAAATCTATTGCACAGTCATATGGTCTGTGGGGTCAGGTAAAACCAAAAGGTGCCAAAAATGACAAAAATAATGACCTGGAGATTGCGCTCACCACCAAACAACGTAGTAGAAACCCATGTTCACACAAAACACGATTTATTCAGTCCATTTGTTGGACTGAATAAATCGAATAAATCGTGTTTTATGTGACCATCGGTTTCTACTACGTTGTTTGGTGGTGAGGGCAATCTTCAGGTCATTATTTTTGTGATTTTTGGCACCTTTTGGTTTTACCTGACTCCACGGGTCCTTGCCCAAGGAGCCCGGTTTAGACCTGTTGTGAAGACTGCTGCTACCCCAATCCCTGGGAGGTGTGTTGGACACATCATTACATGTGCTGTTGGGTGTTGTGGCTCTGTTTCCACAACCCCAAAAGGTGAGCAGTGATTTTGTACATGTGTTAGATCATTATTTCAATCCAGAGGTACTACTCTATGAGGCGCTCTGCCTTTCTTTTTGTTCTTTGTTTCTACTCATGGTCTGTGGGGTGGCAACCCGTCCCCAGCTCTTTCGTTAAACACATCAGAATAGTCCAACAAAAATTCCAGGAATCTCCTCATCCTTAAAGGAACATTCCGCAAGAGATACCGCAATGCAGTGGGGAATACACTTAGGCCCCCATCTCACCAGTTCCCTGTTGGAACTGTGCCTCCAACCAGGACAATCCCAAAATCACATCAGATGACAAGTTATACATAAGGAGAAAATCAAGGTTTTAAACATAAACAGACCGAACCTTGACTTCCAGGTGAGGGGTTATATACCGTACGTCCCCTTGGGCAAAGGGAGCAGAGTCGGCTCCAGTAACATTTACCGGGCACCTGAGCCACAGGGGACATACCTCTAAACCAGAAAAAAAACATAGGGTTAAAGGGGTTATCCAGCGCTACAAAAACATGGCCACTTTCCCCCTACTGTTGTCTCCAGATTGGGTGGGGTTTTGAAGCTCAGTTCCATTGAAGTAAATAGAGCTTAATTGCAAACCGCACCTGAACTGGAGACAACGGTAGGGGGAAAAGTGGCCATGTTTTTGTAGTGCTGGATAAGCCCTTTAATAAAATTTGCTGATGACCCAGAATCGACCTAAGCGTACCCAGAAACACTTTTATTCCCCAAGACCAGAAAAATAGGCAACAACAACTTATTTTTGATGGTTACCTGTGCGCCTGAGAGACCCCCCCGATAGTCTCTCAGGTGCTGAAGTTTTTCCGGCGTTGGTCCCGGCTTGGAAGGACATTGCCGAACACGGTGTCCTGCTTTCCCACAATAGAGGCACAGATTATTCAATAGACGATGTGCTCGTCGTGCCCCCTTCACATATCCATGTCAGTTTCAGGAGGTTTTAGGAAACCATCAGTATTTCCTGACAGTTATCAGTATTTACGGTCAGGAGACTTTCAGGAGTATCTGATCAGAAAAAAAATGTATGGTAGTGTCAGTACTTCTGGACACTTTCCTGATGCGCATTAGTCAGTATTTCCTGATGCTCCCATAGACTTCTATATAGGAAATCCAGTGGAAAATCGGACAGGTTCTATAATTTCCTGACCTATTTTCCTGAATGGAAACCCCACAGGTAAAATCTAATACAACCCTATGGGTCAGGAAATCAGATTTTGAGATTTTCCTGAAGTGTAAAGGGGGCCTAACAGAGAAGGAACACATTTTTGTGAGGCTACATTCAATTTTCTGAATAAATGCAATGGCAATTCTGCCAAATATGTAAAAAAATACTGTCCTCTAATTGTCACTGCCAACAAGTCTTAGAATCAGAAAGACTAATTTGGAAAAGGTACCAACATATAAAATCTTTATTGATGCTTAATACAGACATTAAAATACAAAGATCTTGTCCGGCCTATGGCCATTTCAGTTCCTAAGATGCTTTTTTGAGGACTAATGGGAACTCACAGAAACAAATGTGCTTGCCGCCTTAGCAACCCCATTCAGATAAACGGAACCAATTTTCAGTCAAAGAAATTTCTGCAACAAATTCTGCTGTGTCTGAATCCACCACAGCACTAGCATGACATACCTTCACAGCTGCTGTAAAAACTCTTCACAGCTGCTGGGAAAAAATAATCAAATACTTATAAAAAAAGAACATTTCTGCCATCTAGTGGCAAATATACAGACTGCAAGATTTACATTTAAAATTCTATAGTCATAGCAAAAAAAAAATAATTTTAACAAAATTCAGTTTTTGGTTACAGTCCAGTTTCATAAATCTAAGCTCTTCATTTATTCATATGTCTTTTTTCAACTGTATTAACTATGTAAAAATATCACACCAGTCTGCACTAGGAACTAGAGGTGTAAAGTGGAGATTTAGATGGCCCTCTGCCTCTTACAGGTGCCTGTGACTCTGTGTCTCGCCCTTCACTCGCATTCTTCCACTTACTGATCTTCTGGTAACTCTGACATGGTCATTCTAAATTCTGCTTCTAGATTGTGACTTGGTATTGCACAATGTCCCATGTTGAGCCCGGCTTGTCTTCTGGATTTTCACCTTTGGTATGTGTTTTGATCTAGGGGCCTATTCCACGGAGGGATAATCGCCCAAATCGGCCATGTTGCAGTATAACTTTATGTCTACTAACATTCATCACATGAGAAATTACAAAAATAAACATGAAATAGTTATGAAATAGCGCTAAATTGAGGAGAGATGCCTATTATCTTCTTGTTTTTCTTCCGGTGAGTTCTTAATTTCAGCCTAATTATTTGCACATGTGCTTTGTTTTTATAATTGACATTTTTGCATATGAAAGTAATCCTGGCATTAGTTCACAACTTTCACCCTTTTCTTGGAAGACAGTTTAAAGTAAATGCTATTTGCTATTGCTAGTATTTTATTAGCTGTTTTGTAAAACTGAGCCAAAGGCAAATTATAGAGCAGTTCCATCTTAATCACTTGGTGCAGTCTGTCATGAATTACAGAAGGATAGGCGGCAGGTGGCATCATTGACGTTTCTTTTCCCTTTAGTTGTTTGGATTGTCTCCTGCGACAGCGCTGAAGAACTTAGTGCAAGATCCCTAAACATATCATTCCAAGCAATGTAAAGTAGTCTGATGAACTAATGTGACTTTAACATTGGTGAAAAGGAAGGATATCTACTTGGCACTAATCACAGTGGCAACCTTTCTGGTTCATACCCCCCCCCCCCCCCCCCCCCCCCCTCCCAACACAAACACACATACACACACCCATCATGTCTTCCAAAACAAGATAAACCTTTAAAAGCCTTGTTTGCTGACTAACAGCTGTATTAGATGGCCTGATGCACCAGATAGGTGAAATGTATAATTATTTATGGGTTTTGTAATGTAGTTAATCACTGAGTTGAGAAGAAAACCCTTTTAAAATTTCACTTTTATTTCATAAATTAAAATAAAAAACCTTAGACACACGTGACTCACCACCTACTCTGTATCGGCCACCATCCTATTTCTATGTGTTCTGACCTTTATACATAATTATCGCAACATGTAAACAGTATTTGTAAATATTGCACCAGTCCTTATACTTTATTGCACTTGTAATTGCACTATTCCACTGGTTCCTTTAGCTTAGTCCTATAGTGCAGGTATGCTTTTGTAAACAGGAGACTTCTTAGTGCAATATAACAGATATGGTAATATAGTTTTTACTTTCCTTTTAGTAGATATAGTCTTTCTCTTGAGGACCCAACGCCGTTTCCATCGCCACTTTTCATCAGGGGTCTTTGTTTAGCATAATTTTTAAGGCACTTGCTGTACATGTGCGTACGGCTCTGATGGCGGCCGCACTCTGAGCTGTGAGCTCACGCTATTTATGTGTTAGCTCCTCCTCTTTCCGTCACATGACTTGTGGTCCGCCCGCCCTATTGATTTCCCGGCTGGCAGACTGACGTGTTGGAGGGAGGATCTCGGTGATGCCAATTTGTGAGGTCATTGGAGCGCATTCGCTACCAAGCCTCGTTTTCGTTCCTAGTCCGTATTGTGGATAACATCAGATGGTAACAACAGATAGTAACATCTTTTTGTTTCTTTATATCCTTGCCGCGGCTTGAATATTCACCATCTAACTCATTCCTGAGTGCGGTCATTCATCTAGATCTACATTCTTTGATCCCATATATAACCGCATGTTGTGAATTATTCTCATGCGGTTTTTTGTGGACATATGCGTTTTTCTGCATATATGTTCCCAGTATTGCGGCTTCCTTTCCTATGTACTTGGATTTTTATTTATTGTTATTCTTCAATTATTATTTGGATTTTGTTGTTTGTTGCATTTTTTCTCTGCTCAATGTACGTTTTTTTCTACAATATTGCCGCTTCATCCCCTCTGTACATGAATTTCTGTTTATTGTTTTTATTATTTAGTTATTATTTAGATTTTCTTGTTTGTTATACTTTTCTTCCGCTTCGTGCAGTATTATTTTATTCTATGAAGCAATTATAAGAGATAAAGTCATTAAGTCCCCAGGGCTTGACTGTATGTAGTCTGAATGTCCATTCCGCTTCTTTTTGCAAAAGTTTTTTGTCCCAATCTCCTCTTCTTCTAGTCTGTTTAATTACTTCAATTATATGACATGTTAGACCTCTTGGGTTACTTTCATGTACTTCTCTAAAATGGACAGCCACTGGTGTTTCACGTCTGTTCTTAATGTCTCCAATGTGTTCCCTTAATCTTTCTTTCATGCTTCTAAAAGTTTTCCCCACATAGTTCTTTGGACATGGACAGGTCAACATATATACGACTCCTTTTGTTGAGCAGTTCCCCAGGTCTCTGATGATGTACCTCTCTTTTGTACTGCTGCTTTGGATTTCCTTGCCTGGTAGCATATATGGACACATAGAGCAATGGCCACATCGAGACGATCCAGTAGTTCGCATCCAATTCTGGTCGGATATCCCTGGTGGCGTATAGCTATGTGTTAGTCTGTCCTTTAGATTCTTCCCCCTTCTGTACGTAATTGTTACGGCCGCGGCGGCGTCCCGCGTTCCGGGCCGCCGCCGCGACCGCTACCTGCCCTATGCAGCAGCCGGTGTCCATAGTCGGGGACCCGGCGCTGCTGTCACCTCGGCCCCGGGGGGCGCCTCACCTCTCCACGCTCCTGTCTCCCGCTGTGCCGGCCGGCGCGCGCGTTCCCGCCTCCTAGGGCGCGCGCGCGCCGGCTGTCTCAGATTTAAAGGGGCAGTGCGCTCCTAATTGGTAGTTGCACCCAATCACTCCCCTATAAATCCCAGCATGCCCTGTCCTTAGTGTTGGAGCCTCTACATGCTTCCCATAGCGTTTGGCCCAGCCCCCTGTTCCTGAGTCCTATCCGTTACCCGGTCCCTAGTCCCTGTTCCTGGTTCCTGTTTCCCTGTCACTCCATCTGTTCCTGCGTTCAGCCTGTCACGTGCGCTCTCACCTGCAGACCTTTGCCAGTGCCATCTCCTGCCTACTGCTCCTGCCACGCCTCGCCTGCCGTCACCAGCTACCAAGCCAGGGGTAGCGACCTGGGGGTCGCCTGCCGCAGCAAGTCCATCCCGCCTTGCGGCGGGCTCTGGTGAAAACCAGCGGCCCCTTAGACTCCGCTCCCTGGTGAGGTTTGTGCCATCGCTGGTGCCGGTCCAGTGGATCCACTACTCCGGGCGTTACAGTAGGCTCCAACCATGGATCCCGGCGAGGTGCCAGATCTCCGTGACGTCGCCAGAGTGGTCGCGCAACAGGCTCAACAAATCCAGAAACAGTCACAGCAGATCCAGCAACTCACTGCCGCCTTACAGCAGCAGACTACTGCCCAGCGCACACCATCTCCTGACGCTGCTTCTTCACTCCGACTGGCCCTCCCAAGCAAGTACTCTGGGGACTCTAAGTTGTGCAGAGGATTCCTGACTCAGTGCACCATGCACATTGAACTTTTGAGTAGTCAGTTTTCCACCGAGCGCTCTAAAGTGGCTTTCATCATCAGCCTATTAGAGGGTAGAGCCCTGGCCTGGGCCACGCCACTGTGGGACCGTGATGATCCAGTTGCTGCCAATCTCCGGGCCTTCCTATTTGAGTTTCGCTCCGTCTTTGAGGAACCTGCCCGTGCTTCTTCAGCCGAGACTGCTCTCCTCAATCTCTCTCAAGGCAGCTCCTCTGTTGGTGACTACGCCATCCAGTTCCGCACCCTGGCAGCCGAATTGGACTGGAACGAGGCCGCCCTATTGGCCACCTTCAAGAAGGGCCTGTCTAGTCGTGTGAGAGACGTGCTCGCTGCCCGAGACCTGCCTACCTCCCTGAACGAACTCATTCTACTGGCCACCCGAGTTGATACTCGTTTTTCGGAGAGGGAGGAGGAGGTTCGGCATGAACATTTACTAACCCGTTCCCGTCGCCATCCCCAGCTGGCGCCAGTTTTCCAGAATCCTGACCTTTCGATGTCCCAACCCTCTCCTGAGATTCCTATGCAGGTGGAACGGGCTCACCTGACGCCTGATGAAAGAATCCGGCGCCTGGAGCAGAATCTCTGTCTCTATTGCGGTGGTTCCGATCACTTCCGGCTGGGATGTCCCCTACGTCCCCAAACATCCGGAAAATGCTCGCACCTAGGTCCGGTGGGACAGGTGTCCCTAGGTGTGAATGCCACCATTCCAAGTCTGTCTATGCCAGTTTCCATCCGGACTCCCTCAGGACAAAATCATCAGACTACTGCCTTCCTCGATTCTGGGTCAGCAGGCAGTTTTATTGCGGCAACATTGGTCCAAAGATGGCGGCTACCCGTGACCCGACTAGCCAGGCCCCTGACTATCTCCTCGGTCACAGGCGAAATTCTTACCGACCGTGTGTACTACCAGACCGCATCTTTAGTCCTCCAGGTGGGTCCTTCACATCAAGAAGAGATATCCTTCTACGTCCTGCCCCATTCTTCCCCCGCGGTCCTCCTGGGACTCCCGTGGCTACAAAAACATGCCCCTCAGCTGGACTGGAGAACCGGGGAGATTCTCAGTTGGGGTCAGGACTGTTCCCACCAGTGTCTCAAGTCACCTCAGACCAAGTGTATTATGTCATTTCCTGTCCCGGCCAAGCCTCTATCCGGCCTACCGGCAGAAGACCAAGACTCGGCGGATGCCTTCTCTGTCGAGGTGTACCCTCTCCCCGTACCCAAGACTAAGGTCGTATCCTCTCACCACCGGAAGAACTTACAGAAGGTCCCTTGCCACGTTATACCGCCTGATCGCCTAGTACCAGTCGTCACCTCCACTCTTCAGAGAGTACCCCCCGGAAAGACTCATGTTCACCCTGCGCTTCGAAGAGGTATTTTGAACTGGGGACATTCCTCGTTGGAGGCCGGGCACCCGGGAGTCCGTAAGACCGGCCAACGGATCTCTCGCCACTACTGGTGGCCCAGCCTATCCCAAGATGTCAAAGACTTTGTGGCTTCCTGTGCCATTTGCAGGCAAGAAAGAGGGGGAGGCCAAAGGGGGGGGGTACTGTTACGGCCGCGGCGGCGTCCCGCGTTCCGGGCCGCCGCCGCGACCGCTACCTGCCCTATGCAGCAGCCGGTGTCCATAGTCGGGGACCCGGCGCTGCTGTCACCTCGGCCCCGGGGGGCGCCTCACCTCTCCACGCTCCTGTCTCCCGCTGTGCCGGCCGGCGCGCGCGTTCCCGCCTCCTAGGGCGCGCGCGCGCCGGCTGTCTCAGATTTAAAGGGGCAGTGCGCTCCTAATTGGTAGTTGCACCCAATCACTCCCCTATAAATCCCAGCATGCCCTGTCCTTAGTGTTGGAGCCTCTACATGCTTCCCATAGCGTTTGGCCCAGCCCCCTGTTCCTGAGTCCTATCCGTTACCCGGTCCCTAGTCCCTGTTCCTGGTTCCTGTTTCCCTGTCACTCCATCTGTTCCTGCGTTCAGCCTGTCACGTGCGCTCTCACCTGCAGACCTTTGCCAGTGCCATCTCCTGCCTACTGCTCCTGCCACGCCTCGCCTGCCGTCACCAGCTACCAAGCCAGGGGTAGCGACCTGGGGGTCGCCTGCCGCAGCAAGTCCATCCCGCCTTGCGGCGGGCTCTGGTGAAAACCAGCGGCCCCTTAGACTCCGCTCCCTGGTGAGGTTTGTGCCATCGCTGGTGCCGGTCCAGTGGATCCACTACTCCGGGCGTTACAGTAATTAGAGGGTTGTTGGGGATAATGTCTGAAATCATCTGGTCCATTTTAAGTATTTGCCAGTACCGCGACAGTATCTCTCTGAGATACTATCCACAATACGGACTAGGAACGAAAACGAGGCTTGGTAGCGAATGCGCTCCAATGACCTCACAAATTGGCATCACCGAGATCCTCCCTCCAACACGTCAGTCTGCCAGCCGGGAAATCAATAGGGCGGGCGGACCACAAGTCATGTGACGGAAAGAGGAGGAGCTAACACATAAATAGCGTGAGCTCACAGCTCAGAGTGCGGCCGCCATCAGAGCCGTACGCACATGTACAGCAAGTGCCTTAAAAATTATGCTAAACAAAGACCCCTGATGAAAAGTGGCGATGGAAACGGCGTTGGGTCCTCAAGAGAAAGACTATATCTACTAAAAGGAAAGTAAAAACTATATTACCATATCTGTTATATTGCACTAAGAAGTCTCCTGTTTACAAAAGCATACCTGCACTATAGGACTAAGCTAAAGGAACCAGTGGAATAGTGCAATTACAAGTGCAATAAAGTATAAGGACTGGTGCAATATTTACAAATACTGTTTACATGTTGCGATAATTATGTATAAAGGTCAGAACACATAGAAATAGGATGGTGGCCGATACAGAGTAGGTGGTGAGTCACGTGTGTCTAAGGTTTTTTATTTTAATTTATGAAATAAAAGTGAAATTTTAAAAGGGTTTTCTTCTCAACTCATTGATTAGCACCAGATAGGTGAACGCCGATTATACAGTTATTTGAACTTCATTAACGATAATAATAAAGTTTTACTTACCTGTCCATGCTCCCAGGTGTTCTCCTGCCTATTTTCTGCTGACCAGAACTGCCTCAGATGCTCTACACTCTTCTCTGAAGTGATAGGCAGCTCAACCAATCACTGGCCACCACACTGTCCTGTCTCGGTTAGTGATTGGCTGAGCATCCTGTCACTTCAAAGACAGGTATAGAAGCTTTAGCGGCGCCTCCAGTGAGCGAGAATCAGGCAGGAGGATAACAGGGAGAGTGCATGTGCTGCAGAGGCTCAGGTTCCCGTTCTTAAAACCCTATGGGGCCCACAGCAGTTGGCCAACCTGTAATCAGATAGTTATCTCCTAGTCTTTTGGATAGATTACTTGAAACGTTAGGAAAATCTAATTAATGGGTTATCATATTTATTTAATGACCTTTTCAAGGGATTTTAAAGTAAAATTTTCATCATTGCTCTGGACTGGCCGAGTGCCCTGATGGTGTCCCATACACTTGGCACAGGACACTGAAGCCAATCATAGAGACATGTGAAAAACTTTGATCGGTCCGGATCTGATTGTTCACTCTCCACTACACTATCCGCTTTGAATTAAAAAAAAGAGTCGGACTTACTGTATAATGGGCTCCTATGGAACCCGACTCTTTAGTTTAACTTAGAGCGAGGAGAGGATGCACTGCAGTTGCGGTCCTCTCCCCGCTCTATCTCCCGATTGGTACAGGTCTGAGAACTCAGACCTCGACTGATCAAAACTTTTGACATATCTCTGTTATGACATGCCAAATGTTTTTTTCTAATGCCAGAAACAGTATTTTAGGTACTGCTTCTAAGCTACAGTACTAAACACAGCCCAGGAACAAAACTGTTAATGTTTTTTTTTTGGGGGGGGGGGGGGGCAGAATAACAAGGATTTTATTTTTCTAACCCTGGATAATCCCTTCAATTGTTTTCAAATGGTACAATGAGAAATTCACGTATCTTTGCGTTTAGGCATGTGTGAAATATTTGCAATGTTTGAAGCGATATCTAGGTTTTCATCATTTGTAGGGCGTCAACAAATCATTGTGTAGAGCCAGTATGGAAATTGTCATATAGAAATCTGGCTGTGTTCTCCAGAGGTCAGACATTCGGAAATGCTCTTATTACTTCTGATTATTCATCGGGTTTCTGAATATCACAAATGACGTTAGAGAACATTGTCCCTGTCATTACCATCCATTAAGCTGTAATAGATAAGAACGTTTGTTGATTATAAATCAGTGATATATGTGAGAAATGAGAGCTATTTTGTTAAGAATCTATAACTGAGCATTTCCAAGTGCTTGTTTTCTTTTTTTGGGTGAATTTGTTCTGTAATAGAATCCCTCATTCTTTTCCACATGCTATGAAGTCAGTGCTGCTCTGTTTTGGTAATTCTCTGGTAGCAACTATGTTGAAAAAATCCTTTTAATTCTTAGTTTTTCCTTTTTACAAGAAATATGTGACCCTTATGTATTTTAAAGAGGTATTCCGGTCAAAGGGTGTTTTTTATTATATGGATGGGCTTGGACCAAAGCAACTCTGTACCCACAATCTGCCCCCCCCCCCCAAACCACTTGTATTGTCAGATAGCTGCTTTTAATCCAAGATCTGTCCTGGGGTCCGTTAGGCAGGTGACGCAGTTATTGTCCTGAAAAACAACTTTTAAACTTGCAGCCCTGTGTAAAATTGGCATGGCCTACAGTGTGTGTGCCCTAGGATTGCGAAGCCCCTCTGCCCTTCCTCTCCGCCCTTCTCATCATTAGGAATGCCCCAGGAAGGATTTTTCCTATTCATAACCTGTCGGAACACTGCAGAAAGGCCTTAACAATCCAGCTCATGTGCAGTGTTCAGACAGGTGATGAATAGGAGAAATTGTTCTAGGAGCATTCCTAATGATGAAGAAGGCAGGGATGAGAGGCGGAGGGGTGTTGGAATCTTATGACATGGATACTCTAGGCCACACCAATTTGACACAGGGCTGCAAGTTTAAAAGTTGCTTTTTAGGACAATAACTGCATCAACTGCCAAATGGACCCCAGGACAGATCTTGGACTTAAAGCAGCTATCTGATGGTATTAGCTGTTTGAGGGGGTCAGATTGTGGGTACAGAGTTGCTTTAACATAGTAAAGTAAACTTACCTCCCTAGTTACACTACCGCCGCCACTATCACCACTGCAATCCTGCCACTCCGTCCCCTGTTCGGCCACTTCCAGGTGCTGAGGCTGTGATGTTGCAGGCCTTTCCAAACAATCAGCAACTGCGGTGGGACTCCACTACAGCCACTGATTGGCTGAGCAGGCCTGCAACGTGTCGTGACGTACCCAGAAGTGGCCGAACAGCCGCAGGTTTGCCAGGGAGGTAAGTTTATTTTATTATGTTAAAACAGCCCATGCCTGGCCATATCATAAAAAACAACCCTTGCTGGGAATACCCCTTTAAATTCAAGTAGTTCGAACAGCAAAATCCATGACAAAATCTGCACGTTTTACATGTGGCTTCTGGTACAGATATACCCTGGGTTTCACTCACTAAATAAAATCTGCTGATACAATCTCAGGTTCTTAGGATGCCTTCCTATGGCGTTCCCATATTACTGATCCCTAATAGTGGAAACCTGGACTACAACCCCCTTCTTGGTCTGTCACATGCAGTTACAAAAAGTTGTACAAATAGTCCCCCCCCCCCCCCCCCTAAACTGTGCCAGGTTATTTTTGGGTTAAACGAAATCAGCCTTGGCAGACAGAATGTCTCCAAACTTGTTTATTGTCTGCAGCATAGAAATAGAACGATTGTATCTACTAGTTGATAAACAATAGACTATGTTCATCTCCTGACTACAGAAGAAGTGCTTATTGTATATTACTAAGGAGAACTTCATAGCCATACCATGCACAAGAGAACCTTTTACACAAAGTACATAATACTTACTTTAGGGTTATCTTCGTGTGCAATATAATGCAGAATTGTATTTCACTGCTCTTTGGCAAAGAGAATTACAGCGATAATACCAATGTATTTTTCATATGCAAACGAGAAGCATTATTCACCTGTCTGCACATTGTCCCAGTTGAAAGAAGTGAAATGGTCTCTCAAGAGAAATGGAAAACAACAGACAGTTCCTTTCAATGAAGTTTCTGCCTTCAGAAAACTTCAGTTTGTCTCGACTCATGCTGACGTATATGTCTAGGAGTTGGTAAGTGCAAAGCTGAAAGTATTAAGGGAAATTCACACATGGTTTATTTTTTTCAGTTACGAATTTGGCTATATGTAAGACAAGTGAGGTTTTACTAACATTTTGTTTATTATAGAGCCTGTCAGGACCTAAAAGGCTATCACGAATTCTGCTGCAGGTAACGTCTTTACAACACTCTGCCTGTGCCGAAAGAACGTCTGTAACACACTCTGCCTGTGCCGAAAGAAAGTCTGTAACACACTCTGCCTGTGCCGAATGAACATCTGTAACACACTCTGCCTGTGCCGAAAGAAAGTCTGTAACACACTCTGCCTGTGCTGAATGAACATCTGTAACACACTCTGCCTGTGCCGAAAGAACATCTGTAACACACTCTGCCTGTGCCGAAAGAACGTCTGTAACACACTCTGCCTGTGCCGAAAGAATGTCTGTAACACACTCTGCCTGTAACGAATAAACAACTGTTACACACTCTGCCTGTGCCGAAAGAACGTCTGTAACACACTCTGCCTGTAACGAATAAACAACTGTTACACACTCTGCCTGTGCCGAAAGAATGTCTGTAACACACTCTGCCTGTGCTGAAAGAATGTCTGTAACACACTCTGCCTGTGCCGAAAGAATGTCTGTAACAAACTCTACCTGTGTCGAAAGAAAGTCTGTAACATACTCTGCCTGTGCTGAAAGTATGTCTGTAACACACTCTGCCTGTGCTGAAAGAATGTCTGTAACAAACTCTACCTGTGTCGAAAGAAAGTCTGTAACATACTCTGCCTGTGCTGAAAGAATGTCTGTAACACACTCTGCCTGTGCTGAAAGAATGTCTGTAACACACTCTGCCTGTGCCGAAAGAACGTCTGTAACACACTCTGCCTGTGCCGAAAGAACGTCTGTAACACACTCTGCCTGTGCTGAATGAATGTCTGTAACGCACTCTGCCTGTGCTGAAAGAATGTCTGTAACACACTCTGCCTGTGATGAAAGAATGTCTGTAACACACTCTGCCTGTGCCGAAAGAACGTCTGTTAAGCACTCTGACTGTGCTGAAAGAATGTCTGTAACAAACTCTGCCTGTGCCGAAAGAATGTCTGTAACAAACTCTGCCTGTGCCGAAAGAACGTCTGTAACGCACTCTGACTGTGCTGAAAAAGAGAACAGGGAAGAGCAGCACCGGAATGGTGTGGGAGATGAGTTTGCAGCTGAAAGTATTAAGGGAAATTCACACATGGTTTATTTTTTTCAGTTACGAATTTGGCTATATGTAAGACACGTGAGGTTTTACTAACATCTTGTTTAATATAGAGCCTGTCAGGACCTAAAAGGCTATCAGGACTTCTGCTGCAGGTAACGTCTTTACAACACTCTGCCTGTGCCGAAAGAACGTCTGTAACACACTCTGCCTGTGCCGAAAGAACGTCTGTAACACACTCTGCCTGTGCCGAAAGAATGTCTGTAACACACTCTGCCTGTGCCGAAAGAATGTCTGTAACACACTCTGCCTGTGCCGAAAGAACGTCTGTAACGCACTCTGACTGTGCTGAAAGAGAGAACAGGGATGTGCAGCTGCAGTAAGGTCAGATGTGGGCTGTTTGGATGGTCGTCAGCCCCCCACTGTAACTAACTGTAATAGGAGTTTAATTGGTAAAGGCAGAGATGGGTGGAATAAAAAGAAAAGCGAATAGAAAAGCCTGCATTGAAAGTAACTGGGCCTTCTATTTGGGTTGGATTCCCCCTAACCGGGGAGCTTAGGCCCGGTGAAGGGGTCCCAGTAAGACGGTAGAGGGTGGCATACATAATATATGCAGTCTGAGCCGTCAGAGAGAAAAATGGGGACCCTCGAAGTGGGAGGTGGGAACCTGGCGGGGTTGCATCTCCTGGAGGGGGCCCTGGATGAGTGTGATAATGGAAAATGGTGTTGCAGGTTATATATAACATCATATTAAAAATAGGAGGCGGATAATGTAGAATTATTTTATACGATAAAGGGATATGGTCTGTGGAACTGGCTGTGCTGTCCACGGGATGATGGACTAAGGGCCCTATTCCACGGGACAATTATCGTTCGCATAATAGTTAACGATAAACAATTTCAAACGACGATAAGCATTACTTCTTGCGGTGGTCTTGTCATTGATATTGCGTTCGTTGCTACTGCAAACGACCGAATGACGTCTTATTCCATGCGAACGATTTGCAAACGAGCAACGATAAATATAGGTCCAGGTCTTATTAAACGATAGATGATTTCTCATTCGTCATTTAATCATTAACTGCTATTCAACTGAACAATTATTGTTTAGATCCAAATGATGTAACAATAATTTGAATCATAATCGTCCCGTGAAATAGGGCCCTTAGTGATCTGTGGTAGGTTTGCTGAGTGGTCCGTGTTTAGCTCTGTCCAGTTGCCTCCCCAAAAATTATGAGGTAAAGGTACAAGGTTTACTAACAAGTCATGTTACAGAAAATGGGGTAAAGAATGGAGGGGATGCGCTTCATGTAACGGATATGCGATGTAAAGAGTCGATATTTTAATTAGTGATAATTGTTTATTTGGTTTTAAGCTAAAAATAAAAATGTTTGGAATAGAAAAAAAAGGAAAAAAAGCTTGTGTGGAACAATCCTTAATCTTATAGGAAGTTCTGACACAGATGGTTACCACACTGAGAGTATTTTCCAGGGGAGGGATCACAGCGAGATCACATGACCCAACTGAAGGAAAGAATTCCAGGAATTTTCAGAAAGAAAGGAACAACTAAATGAGGTAATACTGGCTGAAATATGCGAACTGGAGAGAATGGAACGGCTGCACATCCCATCTATGGCTGATACTAATGCCGCTAGGCCTATATTAAAAATAAACACCAGAGTGTCTGTATATGAATTGATCAAGCCATATTGCCCCAAGTACCACCGCGCAGGTCCTCTGGTCCACACAGGTCCCTACGCTAACTCCACACCGTGTCGGCCAGCGACCGCCAACCCCGCAAAGCGTGCACGTGCAGGGAAGGGAGGCCATGGAATGGCCCTGCAACCCCAATGTCACCGGACCAGACCCAAAAAGCCCCACCAAAACCCGGCCAGCACCACCGGCGGGGAAGGCTGCCCCCAAACGACACAAGTATGGATATGGTATTACACTTACCATTGCTGCTCTCACAGAATGGGGAAGACATAGGGTCCAGACATGTGAGCACAGGCATATCCTGCTTATTTTGGTCATGTGGGTCTTATAAAGGAGTGCTAGCTGTTCAGAGAGGGAGAACTGTAAAACACGAACTGGAGAAAATGGAACGGCTGCACATCCCATCTATGGCTGATACTAATGCCGCTAGGCCTATATTAAAAATAAACACCAGAGTGTCTGTATATGAATGGCTTGATCAATTCATATACAGACACTCTGGTGTTGATTTTTAATATAGGCCTAGCGGCATTAGTATCAGCCATGGGGTATGTGCACACTGAGCAATTCTCGCGGAATTCCGCCCGAATTCCGCCATAAAAAGCGGGCGGAATCCGCTTGGAATTCCGCCCGTATAAATGCAACATTGCTCCTTCCAAAGAGAACAATGGGATTTCCGCCTGCCCGTGCACACAGAGTAAATTTCCGTCCGGAATTCCGCGCAGAATCCGCATTCCGCCCAAAGAATGTACATGTCAATTCTTTGGGCGGATTCCGCTAGAGGAGTCCTATAGAAGTCAATGGGGTTTGAATTCTGCTGGTAATTCCGCTTGCATTCCGCTTGATTTCCGCGCGGATTCCGCTCAAATTCCGCCCGAATTCCGCTCAAATTCTGCCAGAGCAGAATAGGCGAGGAATTTCAAGCAGAAGTCTTTCAGCTACAATTCCTCGAGAATTGCTCAGTGTGCAAGGGCCCATAGATGGGATGTGCAGCCGTTCCATTCTCTCCAGTTCGTGTTTTACAGTTCTCCCTCTCTGAACAGCTGGCACTCCTTTATAAGACCCACATGACCAAAATTAGCAGGATATGCCTGTGCTCACATGTCTGGACCCTATGTCCTCCCCATTCTGTGAGAGCAGCAATGGTAAGTGTAATACCATATCCATACTTGTGTCGTTTGGGGGCAGCCTTCCCCGCCGGTGGTGCTGGCCGGGTTTTGGTGGGGCTTTTTGGGTCTGGTCCTGTGACATTGGGGTTGCAGGGCCATTCCATGGCCTCCCTTCCCTGCACGTGCACGCTTTGCGGGGTTGGCGGTCGCTGACCGACACGATGTGGAGTTAGTGTAGGGACCCGTGTGGACCAGAGGACCTGCGCGGTGGTACACGGGGCAATATGGCTTGATCAATTCATATACAGACACTCTGGTGTTGATTTTTAATATAGGCCTAGCGGCATTAGTATCAGCCATAGATGGGATGTGCAGCCGTTCCATTCTCTCCTGGCTGAAATATATATATATGTATATATATATATATATATATATATATATATATATATATATATACTGGCTGTCTAGTTGCGTAATGACTAAAAAAACTTTGTGGGTGTGTACCTTTAAAGGGGTAGTGCGGCGTTTAAAAATGACTAAATAACACACATTACAAAGTTATATAACTGGGTATAACTGTGCTCAGCCAATCGCGGCTGAGCAGCTGATGACACGGCAGAGGGGGGCAGGCATGAGGGACGGCTGGAGCGGTCCGTCCGGCCTCCCAAAGATGGCGTCATTCGACCCGAGATGGCAGCCAGGGTCGACAGTAATCTGGTGAGTATACTGCACCACACTTCCGGGGGTGGGGGGACACAGGGAAGGGGGCCATTCACTTACATAACACACATTACAAAGTTGTATAACTGTTATTTGTGTTATTTAATTAATCATTTTTAAATGAGGTATATATATATATATATATATATATATATATATATATATATATATGGTACATTGGCAGAACTGGCTGGCCACCTAATGTGTATTATATGCACAGTTGACATTTTGCAAAATACGGATCTGTAATTCTAGTTAGTGACACTTTCCCAATTTTTATGGAGCCACAAGAAATATGAATGATACAGACGCAATATAGATGCATTTTTTAAGATCATGGTTTTAAAATTGCACACATAATATATTGGCTGCAAAAAAAAAGGAACGTGTGAATTTAGTGTTAAGGCTCCCATACACCTTCTAATAACCAACACTCAAATGATCGTCCGGCCGTCAGTTATGTCTCCCGCCTGTCCTCCCCATACTCAGGAATGTTTGCCACGACCGATCATTCCTGCATTCTCTTTAGTGTTCCATGTGTTTAAAATAATGGTTTAGCATATAATCTGTATTCCATAGTAGATGGTGGTAAATCACAATGTTTGTAACACACTATTGGCCTCGGGAAAGGCATCGCTCACATGAGCGCTCGTTCACACCTGACTGGACATGTGACGTCTGGTCCTAAAGTCCCAGCAGTGGCTGAAAGGCTCCATGCACTGGAGATTCTTCAGGTACAGGTACTCTCACTATATTATACAATTGTTAACATCTGAGAAATCCGACTGTTATAGGACCCTGAGTGAGATAGGATTATATAAATACCCTGACCCCATTCTTGACCATTACCCCTCAATAAAGGCTGTTTGATGAAACATGTGTTGGGGCGGGGCCATGTTTGGACCTTAATACTTATTACTTGTTTACAGGTATACTTCCTGCACTTTGTAATGTATGCTTTGCACATGTTTTTTATGAGATTGTCTTCCTGTAATCATGCCTCTATGTATTTACCTGTATACTATGATGCCATTAATTTGCACCTTATGTGACATGGTACCTGCACCATAGTAGTTCTCAGTCACTGGCCCCCTTCTGTTGTTTTATGTATCAGTCGCGGACCATTGGGGTATTTACTATTTAAAGGAGAAGTCCACAGAAAATTTTTATTAAAGTATTGTATTGCCCCCCCAAAAGTTGTACAAATTACCAATATACAGTTATTACAGGAAATGCTAATAAAGTGCTTTTTTCCCTACACTTACAACTGCATCAAAGGCTTCACTTCCTGGATAAAATCGTGATGTCACGACCCGACTCCCAGAGCTGTGTGGCTGTGGCTGCTGGAGAGGATGATCACAGGGGGACACTGAGGGACACAGGGCAGTGGAGGGACATTGAGCATCCCCTTCCATCCTCTCCAGCAGCCACAGCCCGCACAGTTCTAGGAGTCGGGTCGTGACATCATCATTTTATCCAGGAAGTGAAGCCTTGATGCAGTAGTAAGTGCAGGGAAAAAAGAACTGTATGTGCATTTGCCATAATAAGTGTATATTGGTGGTTTGTATAACTTTTGGGGGGCAATACTTTAATAAAAATTTCCGCTGGACTTCTCCTTTAATCATGTTTTAATCAATAACATTTGTATATTTATGTGTAATTTTTAGTGGTTTGGCATCTGTTTATCAGTGGTTTTTCTCTTTAGGGAAGATAAGCTGCAGCGAGAGCACTCTTGCTGCGGCTTATCTCTCCCTGAACAAAGGGGTCTGTCTTATACCATGAGTGGTGGGTTCAGACAGCATGAGTCTAAGGTGTATGGGGACCTTAAATGAGAAGTTCCACCAACTTTGAAATCTGCAGGCAGGCAGGGTCGGGTATGAAAATAACAAATAAGTTAACTCACCTGTCCACTATGCCTTGTAGCGCCCCCTTAAGGCATGTTTAATTTCACCAACCACTCCTTTTATTCTCAAGGGAGATAAGCCACAAAACGAGATGAGTGTCAGCAGCTTATTCCCCTTTTCCCTGAGCTTGCACATCTATGGGGAGCTACAGCGGCAGCTCTGGGAAGTGAGCAGAGGAAATACCAGTGAGCATGGAGAGATAATGTATACAGTTTATTATTTTCTTTTACACAGTCATCAGCCATGCATCGCTATTACACGCGGTCAGCAGTTGATGATTTTAGGTAAGAAGCAAAAGACACGATCAGCTGATGATCGTTGTTATCGGCTGATCGTTGTTTCTATTACACAGAGCGATAATCGTCCGAAACGGCCTGATTAGGCCAGTTATCACTCCATGTAATAGGGCCCTAAGTAACATAAATAATAACACACACCTACAGTAGTTACAATAGGAGTTAACCTAATTTCCCAAATTGTTCAGAATACAGTATACAGTGGGGCCTTGGATTACGAGCATAATTCCTTCCAGGACCGTGCTTGTAATCCAAATCACTCTTAAACCAAAGCAGATTTTCCCATAAGAAATCACTGATATGCAGACAATTGGTTCCACACCCCAAAAATACTACATTTTTATTCTGAATAATATGTAGAACCGATGAAAAAAACAACAAGGAACAGCAAAATATATATTATAAGTTACTGTACAGTATAGAAATCAGCATGTGGAGTAAAATGTATAGTAAGTGCATAAACCTGAAAAAATTTATATACAGCCGTGTGAATGGCTGAGTGTAAGTGCAGACACATTATAGCAGCAGTGTGTATAGCTGAGTGTGAGTGCAGGCACATTATAGCAGCAGTGTGCATAGCTGAGTGTGAGTGCAGGCACATTATAGCAGGAATGAAGAGGATGTGAAACACAAGGGCTGACAGATCTGCCATAATTTGGAAGGTGAGGGAGACTTCCTGGGTTGAAGTACAGTGCTGTAGACCCTGCTATGCAGGCCATGCCCCTCCTTCACCCCTGCTCCCACCCAGTACAGGGAGCTCTTACACCAAAGCAATGCTCCTAAACTAAGTTACAATTTTGAAAAACTGAGAGCTCTTCTTCCAAACGCTCTTAATCCAAGTTACTCTTAAACTAAGGTACCACTGTATACAGAATTTACTGCCTGTAAAGAGAAAAATCATCAAGTAAACAGAAAAAGTTTCCACATCTTGCAGCATTAGAAGATAATGTCTTACTTCCTTTAACAGCAAAGAACACACTACAGAAATCATTCTTTGGCAAGCTATCTTTCAGTGTTATGTTGAAAAGGAAATACAATTTGTAAACAATCATTGATTAAATGTTTCCGTGGTTTTCGATATTACCATTTGATTTAACAAATAAACTTTGTTTAGTAAAAGTTTTGGTTAAATAATATTGTTTATTGCATCTTTCATTTCTTTCTTTATTACTTTTCCATCTTTTTCCCCACTTGTTTATTATTCTTTCAGAAATGTCATTAAAATTAAGCCTATAGTTCTAGCATGATCGTGACATACAAAGGGAAATGCTATATTGCAGTCTATACCCTTATAATTCCACATATATATAAATCTATATGTGCAATGCTGAAAACACAAAAATCTTTATGTGAGCTTTTCTCTCTGTCTCCTCCTTTTCGCCCTTTCTGTATGTAAACAAGCCCTTTATTGTCTGTATCTGCAACATTGTAGCTTCTTTGTAATGCTGGGAGGGTTATTCAGGGGCGGTCTTGGCATTTCTGGGGCCCCAAGCGAAGTTATGTCTGGGGCCCCCCTCGACACGGGTTCCAAAACAATAGACTGCTGTGTGCTTCCCCCAGTAGTATATAGACCCCTTTGTTCCCCAGTTATATATAGCCCCCCCGTGTGCTCCCCCAGAAGTATATAGACCTCCTGTGTGCTGCCCCAGTTGTGTATAGACCCCTTGTGTGCTCCCCCACTAGTATATAGGCCCCCTGTGTGCTCCCTCAGGGGTATTTAGCCCCCCTGTGTGCTCCCCCACTTGGATATAGACCTCCTGTGTGCTCCCCCACTTGGATATAGACCCCTGTGTGCTCCTCCAGTAGTATATAAACCCCCTGTGTGGTTCCCCCAGTAGTATATAGACCCCCTGTGTGCCCCACCAGTATTATATAGACCCCTTGTGTGCTGCCCCAGTAGTATACAGACCCCTGTGTGCTCCCCAGTTATATATAGACCACCTGTGTGCCTCACAAGTAGTATACAGACCCCTGTGTGCTCCCCCAGTAGTATATAGCCCCCCTGCGTTCTCCCCCACTTGGATATAGACCTCCTGTGTGCTCTCCAAGTTGTATATAGACCCCATTCTGCTGCCCCAAGTAGTATATAGACCCCCTGTGTGCTGCCCCCAGTAGTATATAGACCCCTCTGTGAAGCCCCAGTAGTCTATAGCCCCCTGTGTGCTCCCCCCATTTATATAGACCCCCAATGTGCGCTCCCCCAGTTAAACAGACCCCTGTGTGCTCCCCCTCCCATATAGTATATAACACAATAAAACAAACACTTATACTTACCTGGGTCTGGGCGTCTCCTCTTCTCTTCACTCTTGTGGCCGCAGGAAGGGTTTTTCCTGCGATCACAAGAGGCCGCACTCCCCTTGTCCTGGCGCCGATGCTCCAGTGATGTCACTGGAGCGCGGCACCACAAGGACAAAGCTGCCACTTGTGACTGCAGGGAAAACCCTTCCTGCGGCCACAAGAGTGACTGACAGGAAGGGAGCCAATGTCTCCCGCCCTGTCAGTGCTGCTGCATGTAACTATGAGCGCTCATTATGAGTGCTCATAGTTACAGTTCAGATGGCAGCAGCGAGCGGGGCAGTGGCCCTGTCCAGCGGTCTTGAGCACAAGAGCAGGGCGTGTGGGCCCCCCTGGATGTTGGACGATCGCTTGGGGTGCTTGGTGCCAAAGACCGCCACTGGGGTTATTCTACGGTCAAGTTGCTGATGAACTAATTGTCATTAATCCTCCTAGCATTACAAATAAGCTACAATGTTGCAGATAAAGCCAGTCACAGACTTCTTTATATAAGCTGTCTCAGAAGGGAGGGGGAGGGGGAGACAGAGAGAAAAGCTGACACACAAATTTTTGTGTCTTTGGCAGAAAGCAGCAGCTCAGAACTGGAAGAAGGGGACTGAATAGATAATAACAAGTATGGAAGGAATTGTTAGTCTCACCATGGGCAGCAACATATTAAAAGTTATGTTTGAGTGGCATGCCCCTTTAACTTCCTTTAGCCTTCACAGCTGCAGCAATTCATAATGACATAGATTCCACTTGAAAACATTTTGAAGGAGTAATGACCTATATGGACAGGATGGCTTCTCCAGGCCCTGGGGCAGCAAAGCGGCCAAAGAAATTATGCTTCTTTCACTATTCTTCACAGAAAAGATTTCAATAGCAACAACAGCATCTAAGCCTTTCTACATGTGTTACACCTGCGGACGTCAAGCTGCTGCAAAACTACAAATGCCATCATGCGTGGACAGACAAACCTTTGGCTATGGATGGCCAGGAATTGCAAAGGCTCGAGGGCCGCAGGTTTGTCACCAATTTGCCCCCCTAACTCCAGAAAAGGCTTTCCGGTCTCCTATCTTATTACATCATTAAAAGTGTAGTTACAGCACAATATACTGCAAAAAAACTGATAATTGGTCAAAAAGTTGTATGTTCTCCAAAATCATAAGAATAACTAGTACAGTTCACCTAACAAAACAACAAGCCCTGACAGAGCTCTTTATATCAGAATATGGTGATACAAAGCATTGAAAAAAGGGGTGTATATTTTTTAATAGAAACAAAATATATAAAAAAACATAAATTTGATATAGTTACAATCCCACTAACCCCCAGAATAAATGTAACGTCCTTTACACCACATGAAGAATGTGTTCTCACTACAGTATACAGCACATTACCCATTTAAGCTAAATTCCTTTTACCACCAGAGGGTGCTGTTACACTACACATTCTGCATAGACTTTGATAATTTATTATAGTTGCTCCCATTCTGTTACACCACTAGAGGTCACTGTTTCATAATTAACCTCTCCCTTTTTATCACCAGAGGATGCTGTTAAACTACATATTCTGTATGGAGTTTAAAGGGGTATTCCAGGTCGGGAAAATTATTTTATATTGAAATATACATTGAGAGTTATATGGATGTCTCATATATATAATATATATATATATATATATATATATATATATATATATATATATATATATATATGGACTGGTAGGTGACTGACATCCAGGAAGTAAAAAAAATTGTCCTTTGTATAATGCACTCCTTATCCTGCTTCCTCTGCTCCTTCCTCATCCTCCCTCACACAAGTCCAGGGATTCCAGGTCCTCACTCTCAAGATCTCTTAGTTATGCCCTATCCTGTGCATACTGTGAATAAGGCATAACTACCCCAGATAGGAATACCCCTTTAGGCTAGATTCACGCAGGACGAATCCGCAGTGGATCCCGAACTGTCATTTTCAATGAGGTTAATATTGTCATCCCAATATGAGTATGTAAATGCCAGCCACCTTTGCCTGCCACCTCCCCCTTTACCTGGTCCACGCTGCGGCTGCATCTGAGGCTCCTGATCCCCATAGGTCCCGTTCAGCCAATCAGTGCATGGCCCCGCTGCAGTCACTCATTGACTGTGCAGGACCTATGGGAGCTGGGAGCCTCAGATGCAGCCGGAGCGCGGACCAGGTAAAGTTAAATGGTAAAGGTAAATGCTTCGGGCAGTGGCAGGTTAAGGGGTTGGGATTGACATACTCACAGAGGTATGGCAAACGGAAGAAGGGATACCATAACAGTTATCACAATTACCTGCCGCATTTTTTTATTCCAATTTGTCTCTCTATCTGACTAAAGACTGACTATCTTTTGACTAGATGAAACCTACACCTTAGTGTAGGGTGAGTCGCTCCTGGCGTTTGGGGATGCCTAAACCAGGGGGTTCCCTCCTAGTAGTAGGTAGGGCTAGACAGGGGACACATATGCATTATTTAAACCCTTGTCCAACAAACTTCCTATGTACACTTGACTGTGTTTAGTGTTATATGTTTTGTGTGTATTACTAGCGTGTTAATAAGCTTATGATATAAGACATATTATAGCAATTCAACCACAGTCCCTCTACTTGGTTCTTTCGTTTTGATACTTAGGACTTTGGGGATAGTTCACTCCCTAACTGACTACAGGTTCCTTGACCCAACTGTAGTACTTACACTGTCTCTTATTAATGTATATGTACTTGTTCTGAGGAAGTGAGCTCTGTTATGCTCCTGAAACGCGTAAACTGTGTGCTTTTTAGAATAAATTATTTTATTATAAATACAAATCAACTTTGTAGTACCAGCTCTTTTGTATCTTTTTCTGTAACTTCTCTATTGAGGAACACGTGAGTAGATTTTCTCATATAAAAATAAGCTATTTAAGGCAGCTATTTGTATTATTAAATACTGTGTGTATATATATATATATATATATATATATATATTATTATTTTTTTTTTTTTTTAATTTACTCATAATGCATTTAAGAAGATGTAACATCCCAGTTGTAGTTTGCACTTGCAATGATTTTATTGGAAGAGATACACTAAGACTTTACATGGGTATACAGTATTCATGCATAAACACAACAGAATACAATGCTTTGTACTACTTATATATAGCATTAGCATAAATAAACAACTAAGACAATGTTCATTGATGTTCACAAGATATTAACTGAGTATTGTCCCTTTACTCATTTTCCACCCTTTTAACTATATTGAAATCATGGCATTCAAACACAAAATTCTCAGACTGATTCAATGAAGGCTAATGGGATTCTTCCACTACATTATGTAACATGTATCCCAAAGTGACTGTTGTGGTTCAGGCATCCGAGAGATAGCAGTGCTTGTATACCTATAGGAATATATGGGAAAACTAGCATAAAGCAAATATTACTTGTTTGCAGTTAAAAGCAATCTCCTCTGATCAGGTTCAGATCTGCAAGAAAGATGACAAAAATATTATTGCTTCATCTGTATGTTTGTCACGTGGAATCATTTTTTATTGTTTTAAAGAAGACGTGTGGGCAATCCTGATCTGTATTCCCAATAAAATATCAGTTCTGGGATTTCTCAGCATTTTGTTTATCTGCTGTTATTTCTCTGAACAATCTGAACTGGGTTTAAGTTAAATGTGTGTATAGCATTAGTATCCAGATAAAAACAAGATAAAACATAACCTTTATTATAGTATTACTAAAAACAATATTCTGTGTACTACAGATATTTAAAAAAAAAAAAAATTATACAAGTATAGATAGAAGGGGGGAGGTCTGATCTGGTCAGTGATAGTGATCGATCGAGGGATGGGAGGTATCCCTTGGGCCTAGGGGCCTGTGTAAGTCCCCGCCATCATTACTCCACTGGGGAGGGGGTTAATTACAACTGATTACCTACATATGCGGGGGGGGGGGGGCAAATTACATGCTTACACTGGGGAATAACTAATAGGATTGCCTACATGGGGGAGAGGGAGTTAATTCGCATGGGATTACCTACACTGGGGGTTAATTTACAGGATTGCCTACACTGGGGGTTAATTTACAGGATTGCCTACACTGGGGGTTAATTTACAGGATTGCCTACACTGGGGGTTAAATAACAGGATTGCCTACATGGGATTGCCTACATAGGGGGGTGGAAATTTACATGGGATTGCCTACACTGGGGGTTAACTAACAGGATTCCCTACATGGGGGAGGGGTAACTTGCAGGCGGAAGCCTGTATTAAGGAAGGGGTTTACCAAGGGAGATGCCTACATAGGAAGGATGGAGGATAACTATACGGGGAAAGGGGCTGGCTACCAGGAAAGATATCTATATGGAGGGAGGAGACTAAGTAAAAGGGGAGATGCCTACAGAAGGGGGGTAATTACCCAAGGAAATGACAACATAGGGGGAGCTTAACTTCCAGGTGTCACATCAGCGGCACACACCTCTCGCCGCGCCCCTGCTGCCCCATCTCCTGCTCAGTGCCGGGGCTCCTTCTCCTCCAGCTCCCTGTCAGCTCGACGAGCATGTCCCTGTCTCCTAGGGAGCACGCCCGCTGGCTCTGCTGTAATTTAAAGGGTCAGTGTCCCTTTAATTTGCTGCTGCTCTGAAGCTCTGCTATAAATTGCAGCCCTGTCCCACCACAGGTGTTCGAGCCTCTGCATTCTTTCCCTAGTGTGTATCCTGTCTGTATACTCCTGCCTGTATCTCCTGCTCGTGTATCCTGCCAAACGGTTCCAGCCATTCCTGGATCCTGCCATCTGACTGCTGTCTCTGTTCCAGCCAAGACTCCTGCTGAGTTCCAGTCTGTCTGCCTACTTGTCTCCTGCTGCACCTCACCACCACCACTAGCAAGCCAAGCCAGGGGTAGCCACCTAGGGGTCGCCTGCTGCAGCAAATCCATCCTGCCTTGCACGGGGTCTGGTAAAGGACCAGCGGCCCCTTAGACTCCGCTCCCTGGTGCAGCTTACGTCATCGCTAGTGGTGGCACAAGGGGAACCATAACTCCCAGCCTTACACTAGGGAGGTGAATCACAGGGGATGCCATTGCCTACCTACCAGGAACACTACCTATAGGAGAAATAGCTACATGGGGGATACTACCTACAGGGGGGGGCTACCTGCACAGGGAGACCTAACTACTATACAGATGGACAGCGGGGGTATGACTACTATATAGGGGCACGGACAGGCCTAACTACTATATGGGGGGCACAGAAGGGTCTAACTTAGATGTGTAGGATGATGGGGCATGAGTGAGGAGCCTAAACTGTTTGTCTGGCAAATCCTACTGAGAGAAGTCCTCATGGTGGCCCAGGCTGGATGGAGAAGTAGAGAAAAAGTGAGCAACTCCGATTGGAAAAGATGCCTCCTCTGATGCCCTCAAAGAAGACGATCCCTGTGAGTTATTGGCTTTAACTGCACTGTAGTCACGTATGGTGTGTAGAGCCTGTGTGGAGCTTATACATGCCACTATATGGCCAGTGGTGATATTGGACTGTGGATTGTGGATTTTATTCTGTAACAGTGGTGGCATTATTCAGATTGTGGGGTTTTTAGTCAGTAAGAGGTGGTAATATTTGACCCATGCAAACTGGCTCTGTTTGTATTATTCATCTTAACATACTGGATTTGGTTGGTAACAGTATAGTGGTAATGGCAGTGGTCATGGTGCTATAATGCTTTTCCTAATACTAAATATATATCTTCACAGCTTAGTGGTCAGTTGTGTGCGTGTGGGGGGGGGGACCCAATCAAAAGTTTGCTATGGGGCCCAGCCAGTTCTAGTTACACCCCTCTGTTTAAAATACTTATTTAATGCAATAAAATGCAAAAAGATTATTTAAAAATCATACAAAGTGATTGATTGTGGAAAAACACTTTCAAAATCATTATTGTATCAAATACTTATTTTCCTCACTATATTTAAGTGGGCCTCCTCCCATTTTAAACTGCCTTAAATCATACTGCGGCAGAGAAGAAAAGTGGGACCACACAGTGATGTTGTGCGGGTGGGCAGCACCTGGAGCAAGGCAAAGTATTGTGCCCCCCTCCCAACCGGCCTATTAATTGTAACAGTATATACATGTATGTACAGTGTATGCATTCCCACTAACTATATGTACACCTAGG
This sequence comes from Dendropsophus ebraccatus, assembly GCF_027789765.1. Classification (NCBI taxonomy): domain Eukaryota; kingdom Metazoa; phylum Chordata; class Amphibia; order Anura; family Hylidae; genus Dendropsophus; species Dendropsophus ebraccatus. The sequence goes on along the minus strand of NC_091467.1, from coordinate 41,064,686 downwards.
ATTGTCAAAACTTTTAGGATTGAAAAATCACAACACATAGATCTATTCAACAGGGATTTTGGGTTCCCGATCATAGTTATGCCCTATCCTGTGGATAATTTATACTACTAATGTCAAATGGCTTTTGTCAAATGTTTTGGTAACAGTGACACTTAAATAAATTAAAAATAAAACAATTATCTATTTACATAGCTATTGTACAGTATGTGGACCAATTGATTCTTGTATCATGTATATAACATATGAGGGAATTTGTGGCAGGAGCACTTATGGCAGTATTTACCTGTTGCTGCCCTTTGAAGGGTTATTCAAACAGGATAGGCTATAAATTAGAAATTATGGGGGTCTGATGGCAGGGGTTCCCTATGATCTCTAATACGGGGACCCAAAATCCAATCTCTATCAAACCACTAGATATAAAATAGATGAATGCAGCTTTCGGCTATCTTTGGTGGTTCAGTATAGAATGAATAGAACAGTAGAACGCATGCGTGGCCTGCCACTTGGATTTCAGGGCAGCGTTCTTGAGATACTGTTCTCTGTTTATTGCAGACTGTATGTAAAATGTACAGATGGTTGATAACCTCCCTCTGTGCTGAACCCCTAGCTATGACTCTGCTTCACACTGATAACTAATATATTGCTATAAAATGTATACCTTCATGGGTACAGACACATTGTTGATTTTAAACTGGGTTTACAATGTTGCGATTGCAGTGAGGCTGACAGTGAGGATTCCACCAGTGCTCATAGAACTGTTCTTCTGACCTCTGTTCTAGACGCTGCAGGTACAGCATGTATTCCTAAGGGAAAAAAAACAGGAGGAATAAGTTCTTAAGCACAGAGTAGTAAAGTTACATACCTAAAGAGGTTGTCTGATGAAATCTTATACTCTCCCTACTGCGTCCCAATGGCATAAAATAACAAACAAGACATACCCCCCTTGCTGCTATTGGCTGTTTTCCTGTTCTGCCAGCTTTCGCTGACATCCTGCTCCCTGCCCAGCCAATCACTGAGCTGAGTCAGAAGTGAGCGAAATTCAACAGAATAGAGACACAGCCCGGACCAGAAGAATAAACAGCAGGGATCACAGGAGGAGTGACGGGGGGAGGTAAGTATGTCTTGTTGTTGTTCCCACCCAAACAAGGTATAATGCTGGTAAGATACTGAGCGAAGTTAAAGGGAATCTGTCAGCTCCCGGGCACTACCTAAGGTGCTGACAGTATGCTGTAGCTGGCAGCCCCCAGTGAGCATGGTGCCTTTTTCGTAATTTTCCGTGCAGCGGATTATGTACAATCTTATGTCACAGAGCAGTTGTTGGTGCCACACTTGACATGCATTCCCTTTATGCTGTGATGTACTAAACTTATAGGGAACTATTGACTGGGATTTTGCTTGTAAAGTCACTAAGTGCCCAATAGATTAGGTAGTAAACTTTCCTACCATGTCTTCTTCCTACTATTCGGTAATATTAGATACAGGAAAAAGGACTTTTATTAAGGTATGGAAATCCCCACTATCTAGACATTGGAGCAGAGACCAGGCCATAACTACTAACAGCCCTCTGCCTGTAAGTCCGCGGGGGTGATTAACAGACAGAGAGGCTTCTATGCCTTGGCAGTTTACAGACGTAGAAGCCTCTTTGCTTGTCAACGACTCCTGCAGCGCTTGTTAAAGGGGTACTCTAGAAAAAAATTCTAATCATGAGAAAGTGATAAAAATGTGTACAGTACACCGGAAGAGCGATGTACTCGGCTCTGTCCATTGCTCCATAGGAATGAATAAAGCTGCGGGTCACGTGTCTACCCGGGGCTCTATTAATAACAGAGCCAGCAGGCGTCTGATACAGAGATCACTGGGGGGTTCAGGGGTTGGACCCCACCGCGATCTCCTACTTTTACCCTATCCTGATAGGGGAAAAATAAATTTTGTCCAGAATACCCCTTTAAAACCTTTCTCTTCTAAGGTCTTCGGTAACACAGAACTGCCAATACAATACAGAAACCAAAAGAAAAATATATAAGTATACCTATATTAGGATGGTAATAGCCCTCTTAACTAATATATTTATAAACCCAGCCTGATTGCTAATGTCGGTCATTAGCAGCAGGTGTTGACTGTAAATAACAGCTGACACCCGCAGTCTATGAAATGAACTTAACTCCTGAGTGACTGACACTTTAAAGCATACACCCCTTCATGTCTGCTGATGTTTAAAGACAGATCAGCACTTTGAAGGGAATAGAGAGCCCAACTGCATATGTCAACTGAGGTTCTGCTATGATGGTGACTGAAGAGAAGGAAGGTCTTCTGTAAAATATATGCAGAGAAGCAGCAGGGACATCCTCTACTACATTTTTGCCATGGATTCTGTTCTTAGCAGTTTTCATAATTTTAAAAATAAATACCCTCATTGGTTCATCAGCGTGTCCTGGCTTCCATGATCTATCAGAACGTTTAGTCCGTAACATTTGCTTGGCCTGTTTTTCTGTGAGAATCGGTGTTGCATCTACAAAAAAAAACTTGTGTATAAAAAAAAACTCCCATGCTCAGTAATACCAATTCATCTAGACAAAAGGTAAAATGTTCACAAAAAAAATGTTAAACAAAGCAAATTCTGTTCAATTTCTGATTCAGGTAACAATATATTCAGTCAACAATATATAATTCCATTTATTTTAATTGGTGCTAAAAATACATCCATTAATGTCTCCCCCCCCTTTTTTTGGAACTAACTAATATCCCCCTTACAAAGTCCCCTTTACATGTCTGTCTCCAGTTCAGAGCAGTAAATATCAAATTATTTAAAAAATGTGTCTGCTTAAGAACTATTAACAGTCATTTTATAAAAATGTTCATAAAAAGAAGTATAACCCTGTCATGTTATATTATATTTAATGTTCAAAATCCAATAAATAAACTGTCTGGGAGAAGAAAAATAGTAAAACTTCCTTGGTGCTAGGACCCATAACGATAAATGAAACAAAGAGCAGTAGCACTCAGCTGTCACCTTTTAGCTGTGATTGGTTCTAATCAGCAGGTATATGAAATTTCCTAAAATGTCATTCTGACATGTCAAAGATTAATAAAACAATTTGTAATCCTAAACAAAAAAACTGCATTTTTTGTAAATTGAAAATGAATTTGCTAATATTGGACAGCTGAGAAGCTGTCCAATATGTCAGTACAGGACAGCTTGTTTACATAGTGACAACGTTACAAAATGAATGCACAAAGTCTTCTTTCAGAGATATATCTTCCTCATGGGAAATCAGATTGCACAGGGCACGGAGTGGAATTTCAGCCCATTTTAGCAGGGTGCTGCTACTCACAAACACTTAGAGGCAGACTGTTATATCACAGAGAGCACAGTTATCTTCTTTCATTTGGTCCTGAAAGAATTTATTTATGTGAACTTGCTATAAATTTAAAGAACTATTTGTTCTAATTTAAAAAAATAATAAAAAAAGATCCCTTTGTAGCAAAAAAAAAAAAAAAAAAAACTTAAAGGGGGGGGATTTATCAAGACCAGCGTATTTATACGCTGGTCTTAAATTGGGCACCGCCCCCTTTCCCCCGATCGAACTCACTAAGTGGAGTGCATCCGGCCGGCTGTTACCAGACTACCAGTTTGGTGATGTCAGTGCATTATGTGACCCACCCAGGGACCCCTAAAACTAGAATTGGAAGTAGGAGCCAATTAGAGTTTAGAAGGGCTAGACAGGGCAAGTTTAATAAAAATGCATAAAAAAATAAACTGGAAAATCCTTTTAAAAGGAAACTAACAGCGGTTTAGAAGACTCTAACCTGCTGTTATTTTCCACAGGGTCTGGGATGCTGAGAATGAAGGTAGTTTTCTTACCTTCATCCTCAGAGCAGGTTTTGGTAAATCTTCACTTTAATATGTAAATGAGGTGGTCTGGTGCATTGGGGGCGGGACTAAAGCCTCCCTGTCATTCCTCATTCATATGGAGGTGGAGCTTTGCAGCTACATCACTCCCACACTCATTGCTTTCATGCATATTCAAAAGGGATATTAAGGGATGGTAGTCCCACCCTCAGTGCACCAAACCACCTCATTAACATATGGATTAATGAGAAGATTTTCCAAAAAAGGTGCAGAGGATAAAGTTAAGAAAATTACCTTCATTTTCAGCAGCCCTAGCCCTATGGGAACAATCAAATGGACAGCACAAAGTTATTTTGAGCTATTGCGCCACCATTGCTTATACAGTTCTATCCTAGAAAAGAACCGCAAATTATACCTTTCACTAGATTTTATATTCAACCAATGTATAATATACAATAAAATAGTGAAATGATGTATGCTTTGTACACTACCATTTTGTTAAGACATCAATAATATTTTATTTCAGTTGAAAATCTACCAAAATTTTACATCTACTTGCTTCATTTTGCATTTTAACAAACCCTAAAGGAGGATGTGACAGGGCAAGGTTTGTTTTTCCAGTATGCTAACTAGTCTATGAATGGACAAAAGTCTCCTTTCAGAAGAGTTCTTTACTCCTGAGAAATCAGATTCCACATGACATGAACAGAATTTTCAATCTGTTTAGTGGACAAGATGGACTAGTTTACTACAGAACGCCGCATGTTGTCCTTCATTGTGCTGACTTTACCAGGTGTGCTTAACAGGGAGAACATTATTCTAAATGTAAACTCTTTAAATCATTCATGGGTAACCTGCAGACCTTCAGTTGTTGCTAAACCAATTGCTATCATGCCTGAACAGCCAAAGATGGGATTTGTAGTTCTGCAACAGCTTAGGGGCAGCAGGTTCCCCTTCCCTGCTTTAAAGCATGACGGCAAGCTAGTGTTCTATGGCCGAAGACTCTGAATTTCTTACCTAAAGCAACACAAGTTCATTTCATATATATATATATAAATGGCTGATTGGGCATCTGACCACTTTGATCTCTACCAAATGCTAGCACAAAGTGGCAGTGTGGTCCAGAGAATGCTGAGGAGCTGTAAGGAGATAAAGGGGCATGATGACATTTCTAGTGCTTCACTGCATCCCAGTAACCACTTTGACATCCCCCTCCCCTAATTAATCGAACTTTGGTGGTATATCCTAGAAAAATGCCACCAATGTCTGTAATGAGACAAATCTTTTAATGCTCTATATGCAGGTGTTTTTCTGAGCACTCTTGTTTACATGCCAGATATAGGCTATGTTCACACAGCGTTTAAAAGCGTCCGTTGCATAGCAACAGGCGCTGTTAAACAGGCGGCCGCTGGGCTGCATATAGGACATTCTTGCACACCTCTGTATCGGCTGCAACTATTGATTTGCAGGCACCGTCACTTATTCACTTATTCACTTCAATGTAAAGAGAGGCAACCTCCGCACATTACATTGTGTGAACAGCTAATATTTTTGGACAATGTTCACTGAACAGCGTCCGGAAATAATAGACAGGTACATTATTTTAATTAGAATAACGATATGTAAACACAGCCGGCACCCCTGCAGTAAAGAACGGACGCTGATTCCATTGCAATCAGCGACCGTACTTTGCTGAAATAAAACAATGGGTGAACAAAGCCATAGAAAATTTCTCATACACGATAATACATAATAATGCAGATTATAAATAAAAATGTTGAAAAGAAATACTATACATATACGTATATAGCTATTGTTATCTAAGGCAAACATAAAAGTATCATTACTTATATATAAAACACATGCATACATAAAACCAACCTTGCCATCATCATTATGTTTAAAAGTCTTTTCCATTACAATCTGCTTACCTGTGAAAACTGCCAGAATTACCACAAAGGCAATGAATGCGACAAAAACTTTCATTTTGGCTCTTCAGTCTAGACACCGTTTTAGAAATGAACAGAACTTATGAAAAATTAGACTTCTTAAAGACTCAACCTCAGCTAGAATACACCCCCCCTTCCTGGCTGGAGCTTTTTTTCTGGTCTGCAGGAGTTTGGGAATATGTGCAAAGATTCCAGGAATTTGCCCAGTACGTGTAACCTTCCCTTTTAGTCCCAGAAGCAAATAATACTTGTCACTTTAATATTTTGTGGGTTTAGGATATTGTTCACACTTTATCTATCTAAATGTATCCAATTGCTTCCTATAAATAGAAAGGTTTAAAATTTTATAAAAAGTATTGTCTTTTTACTGCTCCTGTCGTGATTAATGCTGCAACATATGATTGACATGTTATATTGGTGAAAGTGGTTTGGACTTTAGAGAATTATATATATAGAAATCCTAGTCGCCTTATGAAAGCAAACTCAGATGGGAAAGCTTTCCTATGGCACCAGAAGGACCCACCAGGACCCTGCAATAAAACAAACTATGCTTCAGTCTCGTAAATGTGTGCTCCGCTAGAAAAGAAAGGGCTTCTGTAACTCTATATTGTTAATGTTGTCTGTACCTTATACTTCTTTTTAAACTCTATGCAGTGAGGTACTGAAAAATAAATGACTTCAATGCGGATTACTTTGAATAGTTGTTTAACTCTATTACTTAAAGGAGAACTCCGGGCAAAATGTATTTTAAAATATGTTATTACATAAGCAAAGTTAGACAAATTCCTAATATACACTAATTATGGGAAATGCACATAAAGCTCTATTACTCTAAATTTAGCAGTTCAGGCAGGCTTTAATTTCTCTAAAAAAAAAGGTGCCCTAACAACTTGGGTGTATTAACATGAAGTGTCCAGCAGGGGGCGCAGTATATGTAGAAATTACATGGTAAAAATAACTGGCCATTCCTATGCTGTACTCAAAAAATGTAGCTACTGTGTCTGTGCCCCCAACCTCCACCCGCCCTGACAGGAGCCCTGTAGTGCAAAAATCCCCCCCCCCCCACAAGACCCCTAAACTCCCCCCCCCTCCCCCCCCCCTCCCAGGTAACACAGCAGCCCTGTCCAATGTTCCGGATGCTAAATGCCAACCCTCCCCAGCCCCCAGTGAAAACAATATCCAACACCCCCTCCCCCTCAAAGACCCCCAAACTCCTCCTCCCTGGCCGCCCCGACTGCATCACCAGTACGTTTTGGCTAATCCTGTGTGCACCGTGTCTCGGCTGCCTCTCTCCCTGCAGTGATCATCATGTTTGTCGGGAAAGAGGCTGCGGGAACCGCGACAGAGGACCGGTCATTCCGCTGCACACAGGACTGGGCTGTTACCTGATCGGGAGTACCAGCCCCGTCCTGTGTGCAGAGGGGAGTGTAATTTTAGCTCTATGAGGTACACAGGTAGCTGCTGTCAGTAAGTGCAATAAGTACATTTACTAATATTATTTTACTATAAAGTGACCAACCCCTTTAATGATTCTTGGCTAAGTGTGTCTCTATCCATTTTCAAACATTTGATGAAAAAAAACGAAAATTCTATTAAAAGTCCCTATTACAGGCCGTATACGGCCGATAATCGTCTTGTGTGATAGAAGACAACGATCAGCCGACATCGCTAATGTCTGTCGTTGTCTTTCAACATGTTGAAAGACAAACGACTTAGAAAGCAACGATCTGCTTCCGTCGCTCCGTGCAATATCTTCTATGGGCTGTCCGGACAATTAGCAAAGGAAAAATGGATCCTTTATATAGCTTCTCTTTAGTAGATAGCCCCCAGTCAGCATATGGCCCCCAGTGTAGCCCCCCCTATTAGTATATGGCCCCCAGTGTAGATCCCCCATCAGTATATGCCCCCAATATAGTCCTAATTTAGTAGATGACCCCCACTGTACATAAATAGAAAAGAAAAAAACAAAACTCACTTACTACATGCTCCCTGGTCCCTGCAGGTCACCTATCGCTTCCCTGCCCTGTTCTTTCGTTCGGAACAGGCAGCGTGTGTTACAGACGCTGCCTGCAACTATCCTGGGCACTCCTGACATGGCTGGGATGTCAGGTGCAGTCTTTTCTGAGGTGGGTTCTTGGCATGTTATAAACACTTTTCTAGCCCAGACATCATTGCTTGCTATTAGTCTCTGTTAAGCGTTCTCGTGTTTCCTCTGTATCTTATTTATCTCTGGTTCTGACTTTGTACTTCACTGCCCAACTGGTTCGGACCCTTTGCTAACTGACTATCTCTACTTGTTTGTCTTGTCTGCGTTTTGTGTTCCACTTGGTGGTTACTGTATGGCCCAAGGAGATTAACTCCTTAATCTCCATAGGTTGGACGATCTGCATCCAACTAACTGAGTGTAGAAACCCTAGGTTTGCTGCAAGCTTAGTAGCAGTTTTGATACACATTGAAGTTGATAAGTAACGAGCTATGAATTAGGTGTCAGATACAAAGAATGATAGAGATGGGGGGCATGTACCTCAAATTTAACAACAGGGAAACATTGTTGGATTCAATGTCATGCTGATCTGCCCACACTAAAAGGTTTACCTTTAATGTTAGGGTACGTTTAAAACTCATTAAAATGTATCCCACAGTGTTCTCAATTAACGTTAATAGAGCAAACCTAGTGAAAAGTATGGCACTTTGAACAACGTTTTGTTTTTGCATGCATTTTTTTGTGGTAAAGAAAGGCCCTGCTCACCACGTCTTCCTGGATAACAAAAAAATTATATACAAACTTATATGGTTTTTCCCACTGAAATTTATTACAGACGTATTAAGGCCATGTTCACACAACATATGTTGCATATAAATCACAACCGTTGTTGCAATTTGCAACAACGGCCATGATTTATACACAACAGACATTGTATTGCAATGAATGGAATCACGTCCGGAGCGTATACACAAACAATTAATGTTATCCTTACCTGTCCATGCTGCCTCGGTGTTCTCCTCTAGTGTCGCCACTGACTGCAGAGCCTCTACTTCCAAGAAAAACTCGTCTCAGAAGTGAAAGCCTCTCAGCTAATCATTGGCCGCAGGGCTATGCCATCTCAGTCAGCGATTGGCTGAGCGGGTTTTCACTTCCAAGACAAGTTGGAGGCTCTGCATTCAGCGGTGGACACCAGCAACACCAGAGCAGGACATAACAAATAACATAATAACATGTTTATTATTTTATATGCACCAGCAGCAATATATTAAAATAACCTGCCTGCTGGAAAACCCCATTAATGTCTACAGAGGCATGGCATCCCACTCTTTTTAAGGGGCCACCATTAGGTCATTAAGGTTCCTGGCTACATAGTTACGAGCCTCTACACAGCGACTCATCTAATCTCTGAAGAAAGTGCAGATCACTCCATTTGAGGTACCCCAGTCTCCAGCAGCCGTTCCTTAATGATGCCACCTCGATGAGCTGAAGCGTTGTCATCCATGAAGATAAAATAAGGCCTGTGTTGTGCATGCAAAGGCATAATGACGGCATTAATGACATTATTTAAATAGCATGGGCTTGTCACTGTACCACTCACAAAGTGTAAGGCAGCTCTGTATTGACACTTGCCCACACTGTAACACCACGCACCAGCTAAAAAACTTCTTGTTAGAGAACAGCAAGTTGTGCAAAAAATACTGAGATATTGAACAGTTGGACATGTGCATTCAAAAGTTTATAGAGAGGGTCACATTAAAGGGGTATTCCCCCCAAAATTATTTTTGCATTAATACGTTGCCCACCCGTAGCTTTCCATCTTTCCAATATAAAGTTATTATGGATTCTGCACAGTTTTGTTGTTATCTAGGTGCACTCACCCCCACCGAATGCATAGAATCATCAGCTCTCAGTCCAACCCGACACGCTCCCTGCTCCTGGCCCCGGCCCTCCGAGACGGCATCACGTGTTCTCAGTCTCTTCAATGGGCCGGGTTAGCGATTCTAACCCGGCACACTGAAGAGAGGGAGGACACTGAGACACTGACAGCTGCTGCTACCGTTCACTGTCTCCCTCTCTGACAGCAGCCCCCCCAGTGTGTGCACCCCCTTGCCAGGAGCTCACCCTCCACGCACCCTGTATCCCCCCGTAGCTCACCCGTAAGCCGCACGACTTGCGGCCCCCCCGCATGTCACCTCTCCCGCGGCCGTCCGCACTAGACCCCCCCCCCCCGTCTCTCCTGGTGCCCGCACCACTCCCGCGGCCGGCCGCGGTCCTCACTAGCCCCGCCCCCCGCATTTCACCCGCGGCAACCCAACCCCCCCCCCCTGGCTCACCTGGTGGCCGCACCCTTCCCGCGGGGGATCGAACCGAACCGAACTTTTTAAAAGTTCGCTCATCCCTAGTCCTGAGTTATCTAGCTAGCATGGGGATGGAATGATGCATATATAAAATCGCATCTTAGGCAGAGTCCTAAAGACTGTAGCATTACAGAGCATAGGCAATTCAGAGAGAGCTGTGTCGGCTACCAGGCTGGGCAGTGTGTTTTGTGCTTATCACTAGCCCATCACGTTTTGTCAAGTCGATAGAACATTGTAGTTCACTAGTTGAGTACTTGCGGCCAAAACACTACCAGACTATCTTAGCCTTCAAACTGACTCCTGTGTGAGTCGGCTCTCTGTGTATTTTTAACTCAGTCATTGTATCTGGGTATATCCCGATCCCTATGCTATTATTGTATAGGGGATTTAATACCCCAAATAAGTCATTGTGTCTGGGTATATCCCGATCCCTATGCTATTTTTGTGTAGGGGATTTAATACCCCAAATAATGGTCATTCTATGTTCTCAGGCACATTTTTAATACACACCTTCACTGGTGGGGTTTATTTCTTTTGAGCACTATTGTATATATTAATTGATTGAATAAAAGTTAAGTTTTAGTCCCCAAGGGAATATAGGCACGCAGAGTTGCTCTCCATACCCTTTTGCCACCGTTAAATGAATAGCGGCTGCACAAAATAGACATGTGCGTTTTATGTGCGGCTGCATGGAATCCTGGCCGGAATGTATACAGTGTGAGTATACACTCTGTAGAGTAGGTAGAGAGGACGGCACTCCAATAGTGGGGTGGTGCACGAGGTGGGTAAATCCAGCAACAGATAAATAGAAGAACCCGGCACTCACCAGTGAATTTGCTTATTTATTCAAGTGCAGCAAGCAATGTTACAGACAGTGGCAGTGGTAAGGGTAATTAAGCGGTGTCAGTGCGCTCGGAGCATGCGCATTGGAGTCCCAATCACAGGAGAGTGTCCGGATGGAGCGGCTGCGATGAAGCGATGAAGAAGTGAGTGAAAGGGTGGCAACATCAAGGCACCCACATGCAAGGTACAGGGGAGAGCAGAACAAATGACCATAAGTATAATGTCCATCATGAGAAATAATAAGGCAGCCACACGCAGAGAACGGGGGGAGAGGAGACCAAATGACCATAAGTATAAAGTCCATCATGAGAAATAAGTCCTTTGTAATGATACTGTCAGAGCTCTAACATAGCGTTCATGGACGGTCAGGGAGATGGAGCGTGCTCACAAATGGGGACACAGTCATGACATCAAATGGGGGGGAGTAGTAAGGGAAATGGGCTGTATATATGGCACTTTTACAAAAAAACATATATACAAAATGTACAAATATACAGGCACACCATGTGTATGAAATATATACATGATATACAGATATACAGCAGCCAAACGGAAGGGGCTTAGTAAACATGACTAAGATAGGAAGCCAAGAGAAAAGGGAGGGAGGGCAGTATGTAAGTAGATGGCGGGATGGTCCCCAAATGAGGGGTCATATCTCAACTAGAGCTGGCCTGTCTCACGTCAGAAAGGAAAGTCAGAGAGCTTGAGAGGTCTGTAAGAAAAGACTGTTCAGTTATGTCAGGATGGATGAGAGATCATAGTCCCTGTTAAGTCCCTTGAGGGTTAGGGTGTGGAGTGTATGGATCCAGAAGGCCTCCCTTTTGTGTAACAATATTTTCAGGTCACCACCCCTCTCTTGGGCAGTATGACCTGTTCCAGAACTTGGAATTTAAGTTGTGTGACCGTGTGGCTCTTTTGTTTGAAATGGTGCGGTAGTGGTAATAACAGGTTCTCACACCTAGTGGTCAACTTGTGTCTACTGATACGATCCTTGTGTAGTCTCAGTCTGAGAGTCCACACGGGCATTTAATGCAGTACATTACATTTCTGCTATTACATGTGTAGTGCCCCTTGATGGAAATTTTTTTGCCAGTGTGGGAGTCGTGAAAGTCATTGCCCTTTTGGACGTTATTACACTGGGCACAATGAAGGCATGGAAATGTGCCTTGTCTGGTGGACAAGAATGTCCTCTGTCCGTGTGGGTTGGGAGAGGGACTACAATCTGCTCGTACCAAGTTGTTGTATAGATTGGGAGTTTTTTGTTGCACATAAGCGGAGGCGCCTTAAATTCCTCTATTTCAGGGTATGATCTCTGTAGGATACACCAGTGCTTCCATATGATGTTATCAATACGTGGTGTCAGAGGATGGTACTGGCGTACAAATGGAATACGTCTCGGTTTGTCCAGTGTGTTAGTACTGACATTGACATTATGGCTAGCCTCTGAGAGGATATGTCGGGGATAACCTCGTTGTAGGAATTTGTGTTCCATTTGATCAAGTCTCATTTCCCTCGTCATGGGGTCTGACACGATGCGCTTGACCCTCTGGAATTGTGACTTAGGTATAGCCTTCTTAATGCTAAGTGGGTGGGCACTGTCATAGTGTAAGAGGCTATTCCTGTCAGTAGGCTTATGGTACAAGTCAATAGTCAGGCCGCTATTCCCATCCTTTGTGACCCTGGTTCCAAGTAGTCTACTGAGTCTAGACTGCATGTCATGGTGAATTGTAGCTCTGGTCAGACATTGTTGAGAAAAGAAAGAAGGGCATTGAGTGCTTCCCTGGGGCAATCCCACACAGAATATATATACATACATCTATAAACCTTCTCCATGTCTTAGCATAATTGCAAAAATCGGCATTGTTATATACATAATTAAGTAAACCAGGCCATGCATACACTAGCATACGGGGAGCCACGTTCGCACCCATGGTCGCAATTGCGGACAGAACATAAAACCTGTCAGGGAGTCCTGGGGTCCGGGAAGATGGCAGTCCCTTGTCTAGACTCGCAACCCCTGTCCCTACCTGCTTGCCCCCCTAGGCTAACCCCTAGGGCAGCAACTGGGCGACAGTCCCTAGCCTAACTAGGGATACGGGGAGGTAGACAGTACACACAGACAGGTATATACAAAACAGGTCAGGCAGTCCAAGTCGGCAACAGGAGGTAACGTCAAAATCCAAATCGGCAAGCAAAGGGTTAACAGAGTCCGGTCCAAGGTCGAGCACAGGAGGTATCGCAGTAGAAAAGGATAAGGCAGAGGCAAAGTGTAAGTCCGAGTCCAAGTTCAAGTTCAAAACAGAATACAGGAAACACAGTAAACGCTGGTGTAGTGGAGACCAAACATACACTGGCAACTTCAGATAGAACTGGCCAGACTAAATGCTGCCAGAACTCCCGCCCCAGCCCTTGATAGGAGCAAGGAGTCTGACAGCTGTGATGCAGACCAATAGCAGCCAGGGAGCCCTCCCTGTGCTCTGAATGGGGCAAGCCCCAGGAGCAAGGCAACACCTGAAGGCTTAACTCCACAAGCACCAGAAAGGAATCAGGAGAAACATGAAGCTGGGTGTCGGCTCCCTGGAAGCACAGAAGAAGTGTGTGAATCAGATCAGAGACATAGGGCGTCGGCTGATCCTTCCAGCCGAATTCACACACAATGATCGAATTCTAACAAAACCAAAGTTATCCAATGGCCCTGTTCACACGTCCGTACGTGTATATGGGGCCGTGATCCGTGCCGCAAAAAAAACTGGGGTAATGATGTGTGTACACGGAGCACTTCGGATGCACATTAGGTAGTGCGGTCCGCAGCTGCGGACTGCACTACGGGTGTGTGAATGTGGCCTAAGGCTAAATGACTTATCGTCTGGTGCAGTGTTGTCCCTGTCATCAGTTTTGTCTTTGTCTAAGAAATGTACTATTAGGGTGGGTTTAGGGTGCGTGATTATAAAGAACAAAGTACGGTTATGATGACACGTTTTAAAGACAAGCACTACCCCAAAAAAGTTATCCAGAAATCTTTGCTTGGGGCCTTGGACCTTACACAGGATGAATGTTTAATGGGAAGAAACCAAACTACCCCCAAAAAAGAGGCTCACTATAGACATAATTTTATTACCACTTTTAATCATTCTGCCAACAATGTCAGGGGTATTTTATTCAAATATTGGTACATTTTATTAAACGATCCCCTATTTGAAGGACATTCTCCCCCAAAAAAACAGGCATTACCTATAGGAGAGCCCGTACTCTTAGGAATCACATCGCCCCGAGTAAGTTGAGGACTATTAATAATTTTACCAAGGCCGAATTGGGGTCTAAATTATGTGGTAGTTTTAGATGCAATGGCACTAGATGTAAATGTTGTCAGAATATTAAACATAATTGCCACCATTTAAAAGAAACATGTCTGGTAAGACATTTGAGATTATACATTTTATGACTTGTGCCACCTCATATGTCCTGTACCTACTGGAGTGCCCATGTGGCCTCCATTACGTGGGCAGGACACAGATGAGCTTGCGCACTTGCTTAAATAAACATTGATCGAATGTCACCAACCATTAAGACAAACATAGTGTATCAAGACACGCTATTGTGCCAAAAAGGATCCTTTGATGGGTTTACCATTGTGCCAATAGAACATGTCACTATACACCAGAGTAACCGTTTTGCCACTCTCAGGAGAAGGGAGATGTAATCTGCTCCCTCGTCCCAGGGGGGCTGAATGAAACTATTGAAAGTAACATCTAGATGCCTGAGGGGTAGATATAAGCGTCCGCAAACTATATGAATTTTTTGTTGTTTAAATGGTAGGATTTATCTGCATCTGTATTTTTATTCTATTTATATATTTATTTACCATATATTTAGGTTAGTTATGGAGTTTTATACCATTCTTATACCTACTTATTTATTTATATATCTGTGTATTTATTTATTATGTTAAATCAATGGTGTATTATACAGGTGGGAGCTATAGCAAAATCTGGTGGTCGGTTTGTAGATCGCTCTGTTTTATCCAGACCCCTCGTTTATATGTGTAATATAGTGTTTATAGTAATGGAAACTGGAAGTATTTTTAGAGGCAGGAGGTCCGTACCACCATATCAATCTGTATTGTATATATAATGATTTATTTATTTTGATCTGAGTTAGTATGATGTATGTTAAGCAGTAGCTGCAGAGTTATCATGCCCTTTGTTTTTACCTGACAGGACCTGCAGCACACTCTGGTTGCTATGGCTTCGGCCAGAGAGAGCATGTGCAAAGGTCCTACCCTGATGATTAGAACGGAGACACGCTGACATGTGTTACACATGCTAATATGTTTATACATTGTTTTATATCTTGCAAGAGTTTATTTGGAGATTTCTTTGTAATAGCCAATGATTGGTTTTATGATTTATACTTTGATGATGTGGAAATTGTTAAATAATCGCCATTGATGTGTATTGGACTTCCGGGTTAATGTACTGGTGTATATATATATATATATATCAGCATGTGCTGAGTGTTCTTGTACCTTGTGTCCTTGAGGGTTGAGAAAGGGAGCCCAGCGCTCCAGAAACGCATTGTCTGTGGATATGTACTTTATTATTTTACAAAAATAAACAGTTGCTATTAGTTTACGCGGTCTGCAAGGTATCTCCTTTTTGTTTGGACATTGTACCTATAATTTATCTTTATCTTTCTTATGAATCAAAGTAATAACCGATTCATACATAGAAATAGGTCTCTTGGCAGATACTATCAAGCTCTCTAGAGTCTCCATCAACGCAGGAAGTAATATCTCTCTATTAGACTTATATACCCCCGAAGGGATCCCATCCCCTCCAGGGGTAGACTGCTCCCTCAAATTGTCCACTGCCCAAGATAGATCTTCAAGAGCATTAGGTGCGTCAAGCATTTCCCTCTGAGCCTGAGTTATCCTTGGCATATTAAGCCCCTAAAAGAACTTCTAAATAATTCTTCTCTAGAGTAAACTGTTTGAGATGTATATAGCTCACTGAAATAGCTCTTAAATTCCTCTTCTCTTTTCATCTGTGGATTTGTTATTTGCCTGTTTTTTAATTGAATGGCTTCTATCATATTTCCATCCCTTTGATTTTTCACTAATGTTATTAGCCCCTTGTTTGGTAAGCTGGAGGTCAGATATTTTTTTCCCCTATAAAGGCCAGTTGATTTTTCACCTTTAATATTAAGTAATGGTCTAGCTCATCTTGCCCTCCTTTTACTTTCTCTTGTGTCTCCAGTGATCTTGTTCTAATAAACTCTCTTTCTAATTCCATCACCTTCTCTCTCCACTTTTTCTCTTCCGCTACAAACAGTTTTTTCATCTATCTAACAACCCCAAAATATGTCCCCCTTATGGCCGCTTTAAGTGCATCCCAAACAATCTATGGAGAAGCTGTACCCCGATTTATCTCCCATAATGTCTTTATTTGTAGTGTTATATCCTCATTTGTGATTTAGTTTTAATGTCCATGCCCTTTGTATCTTACTAGTATATAATTCCACTAAAATAAGTGAATGATCCGACAAACTACGCTTTAAGGATTGAATATTTTCACCCATTGTGCCATGTGTGTATTTACCAGTGCTAAATTTATTCTTGATAGACTAGTTCGGTTTCAACATGAAAACTCCTGTGCATTGGGATTCTTTTCCCTCCGTAAGTCTCTTAATCCCAACTCGGCTACCAGAAGGGAAAAGGGCGAATTATTAACTATCCTAATTGGGTCTCTAATCCTAAATTTGTCCCCTTCTTCATTCATAACAGAGTTGAAGTCCCCAACAACCAATACTGGACATTCCTGTTTGGTCTTAATAAACCCAAACAGGGACTCCCAACACAGTAGACCTATATGGGGGAGGTATATAGACAAATGCAATGATACAGTATATGTCAGGCCTTCTAGCTTACAATAAAAAAACAAGTATCGACCCTCCTTATCTACCCTATCCTCTAAAACCTGAAAATTAATATTTTTATGAACCGAACACCGAAACACCCTGTGAGAAATTAGTGTAATAATAATGATATTGCTGAGACCACCATTGCTTATACAGTTTACTAACACTTTCGGGGATTAAATGTGTTTCCAAAAAACAAATAATACCGGGTAAGTCATTTTTTATATAGTTCATTAACCCAAACTTTTTGCATCTTTTATTTAAACCTCGAACATTCCAGGTGATGATCTTAATTGTCATCGCTTAGGGGCATAATGGGCACTGCCAGCGAGGAAAAAAATTGAGAATAAATGTTAGAGGGGGAGAAAACACACACACACAAAAAAAAACAACCCTCAAAACCCTGCTTTTCATCCATCTACTAACATCTTTAGGTATCTCCTCATTGGTGACTCTTCCCACCTTCCCTCCTCCTCCCTGCACTGCTCCAACATTCGGCAGCACCCACCCGCCCCTCCCTCCCCCACCCCATTTGGCTCACAGGTAAATATACCCGGGAACCCCTTAACCTAAACAACACGCACCGGACCTCTAAATGTACATATTCTTAGAGACCCTTTTGGTCCGACCACTTCTTCTGGAGACTCAAAGAACTGCACTTTATCTTCAAATTCAACTCTAGTCTGGCAGGGAACATTAGACCTAGGGCTGGGCGATATGGGCAAAAAATAAAATCTCGATTTTTTAAAAAAATTTGGACGATTCTCGATTTAAATCTCGATTTTTTTTCTTTTTTTGCTAAATAAACAGAACATTTTCTCCCTGCAGCATCAGATACTATTTTAATGATATTTCAGACAACAACTATATTGCTTTCCAGTGTAACAGAGCCCCCATATAGTATAGGAAATCATGTTTGTGCCTTCATCTACGTAGGGTGTAGTAGTGGAGGTCTAGTGGATAAGGGGTGTAGTAGTGGAGGTATAGATGAGGGGTGACTGGGGAGACTGAGGGGGAATGGGGTGACACTGGGGGACACTGAAGGCGACTGGGGGGGGGACACTGAAGGGGACTGGGGTGACACTGAAGGGGACTGGGGGGGACACTGAAGGGGACTGGGGGGGACACTGAAGGGGACTGGGGGGGACACTGAAGGGGACTGGGGGGGGACACTGAAGGGGACTGGGGGGGGACACTGAGGGGACGGGGGGGGACACTGAGGGGACACTGAAGGGGACTGGGGGGACACTGAGGGGACGGGGGGGACACTGAGGAGACACTGAAGGGGACTGGGGGGACACTGAGGGGACGGGGGGGACACTGAGGGGACGGGGGGACACTAAGGGGATTGGGGGGGACACTGAGGGGATGGGGGGACACTGAGGGGATGGGGGGACTGGGGGGACACTGAAGGGGACTGGGGGGACACTGAGGGGATGGGGGGACACTGAGGGGATGGGGGGGACACTGAGGGGATGGGGGGGGACACTGAGGGGACACTGAAGGGGACTGGGGGGACACTGAAGGGGACTGGGGGGACACTGAAGGGGACTGGGGGGACACTGAAGGGGACTGGGGGGGGACACTGAGGGGACACTGAAGGGGACTGGGGGGACACTGAAGGGGACTGGGGGGACACTGAAGGGGACTTGGGGGACACTGAAGGGGACTGGGGGGACACTGAAGGGGACTGGGGGGACACTGAGGGGATTGGGGAACTGGGGGGACACTGAGGGGATTGGGGGGGACACTGACGGGACTGGGGGGGACACTGAGGGGATTTGGGGACTGGGGGGGACACTGAGGGCATTTGGGGACTGGGGGACACTGAGGTGATTGGGGGGACACTGAAGGGACTGGGGAGGGACACTGAGGGGTGACTGGTGCAGCTGGGGGTGATTGGAGCAGGAGGGCACATACATCTCCTTCTCCTCCTCCTCTCACCTCCGCACACATGCTCTCCTCCCGGCCAGACATGGAGGTCCCCGGTCTGTGGAGGAGGAGGCCGCAGGGCTTACAGTAGGTGGTGATCGCGGCGCTGCGGGTCACGGAGCTATACAGCGGGAACGGGGATCTGCACTGAGCCCCCCCCCATCCCGCTGTATAGCTCCAGGACCTGCAGCGCTGCGATCACCACCTACTGTAAGCCCTGCGGCCTCCTCCTCCACAGACCCGGGACCTCCATGTCTGACCGGGAGGAGAGCGGGACGCTCAGTGGAGGGGGTGGGGGCAGGTCAGCGGTGGCGCTGTCAGTGGCTGGAGGCCGCCGGCACCGTCCCTCTAAAGCCTGGCCACCCAGCATCTTCTCCCCACTCACCCACACCGCCCCTCTACGGCTCTCCCGCCGGCCCGCACCGCACCGCCCCTCTCCAGCCTGGCCACCCAGCATCTTCTCCCCGCTCACCCACACCGCCCCTCTATGGCTCTCCCGCCGGCCCGCACCGCAACCCACCTTCCTCTCAGCTCCTCTCCCGCACAGCAGCCCGAAATGATTTTTTGTGAAAATCGAATTTACGATTTTCACAAAAAATCAAATCGATTTCAACGTTCTGGACGATTAATCGAATTAATTCGATTAATCGCCCAGCCCTAATTAGACCATATTAAAATTTTTCTCCTGCAGTCTTTTTTTAACTTGTACAAATGTCATTCTTTTGTTTCTAAGTATCTGCAGCATAATCTGGGAATAACATAATTTTATTGTTGTTCAATTTCAACTCCCCTAACATCCGGGCCCTCCTGAGAATAACTTCTCTGTCCCTAGAATTTAACTATTTCAGCACTATTGTTCTAGGATAGCTGCCTGGTGGGTGTGGGGGGGGGGGGGGAATTCCTCCGGATTTACTCCCTCCCTTACCTTTACCACCTAGATTTGGGCACCCAAACATTTTGTCTTTTTTGTACTCTATTACAGGACTGTTTGATTTATTGACCTTTATAGGCATTATTGCACCCATCACCACTCCCCCACTCAGTGTCTTCTCTGCTTCAAGAAAATAGAAAAGTAGTAGGCGCTCTAGAAGAGGGTGAGATAATCTATATGAGATAATAATCTATGTAAGATAGTATGTAATGTACGATCATATACTTGGAAAAATCAAATATAAGATGTATACTTGAATAAATCTAAATTGTAATAGTATGGACCATATATACGAGTAATACTAAATATTTAATATGTCACAAAAAATTCATGGACTGGTGAATCAATGTCTACAAATGCACTTCTATAAAAGACATAAATTTATAAAGAAAAAATAATTCAATACCAATAGATGAGAAATGTTAATTAAAAGATAAAAATATAAAATATATAAAATGTCAATATGAGCCCAGTGGAATTCGGCTGCGCCGGGCCCAGCGCAGTCAATCCACATAAACAAGTGATCCCGAATCCTTGTGCCGTATGCTAGTATTTGTCGGCAAGATAGCGTTGTCGTAATCTCCACTGTGCAATGTATTTTATAGGTTGTTGCAATAAAAATAGCTCAGATAAGGCTCCGTAATGATATGATGTTGTGATACGCCCGTATCACAACATCATATCATTACGGAGCCTTATCTGAGCTATTTTTATTGCAACAACCTATAAAATACATAGAACTTGCAAGATAGACTGTTTCTATCATTGCACAGTGGAGATTACGACAACGCTATCTTGCCGACAAATACTAGCATACGGCACAAGGATTCGGGATCACTTGTTTATGTGGATTGACTGCGCTGGGCGCAGATTTATTCAAGTATACATCTTATATTTGATTTTTCCAAGTATATGATCATACATTACATACTATCTTACATAGATTATTATCTCATATAGATTATCTCACCCTCTTCTAGAGCGCCTACTACTTTTCTATTTTCTTCTATTTACTACTCTTCTCCTAGCGCTGAGACAGTAGTGCACTCGAAGTAGGTGTTTTTCCATATACATTAGTGAGGTGCAGCGAACCCTTATCACTGTATCTTCTCTGCTACAACTGATGTCACTCCAAACTCTCTTTCTCCTATTTACTAGATAGCTGCAACCAATAACAGAGGATAAACCTTCGGAAACTTAACTTTCCAATCACTTTCACAGTGTTCTCCCAATTCCCTCCCAGATATAGTAGTACTTCCAAGTTTTATTAACCATAGAGATTCATAAACACCAACAGTTCTCCACTCTGAACCCCCAGATTATTAAGTTCCCCACTTTCCCCCAGGTAAGTCTCTTCAATATTAGTAAAGTTCATCCAGGGTTAGTACAGTCCTCTGCAATGCTGGGGCCGTATTGTCCTTTAAGTGAAGCCGGCACACTATACCTCAGCTGTGCAGGGGTTATACAGGATTAGTACCGTTACTCCTTCAGAATGTCCACATGAGCTGTCCTTCCTCTGCCTCCAATACACTGTTCAGGCACAAATAATTGCAGCTCGTCCTTTTCTTGCCTTTTATACCGCACTCATTTATCAGAGCAGTCAGACAGAACACTCTGCCCCCCTCCACCTCACTCCCCTGTTACCCTCCCTTATGCTCTGTCCTTGTTAGTCCTCCTTCCACTTCTCACACCATCGTCCTCTGGGAACTTGACTGTAAGGGGACTGCTCTCACCAGACCCCTAACACTGTAAATCCTGCTCGGCTCCTTCTCCTCTGCACACCAGCTGGTGGAGGATTGAAGCTGTTTTAACCTCTGCTCTCAGGGCTGCTCTCACCCACTCTCAGAGCTTCACACTTTTCCCACGGCTACAGCTGTTACCCGACACTGCTTCCCAGCTCAGCTTCTCTCCTCTTTCCACAGACTCCAGCAACATTTTCTTCAGTTCCCCTGAGCTATGTTTCTCTGTAGGGGGAGGTGCACTTTACTATGAGCATACTAGTCCACATCCAGGGGGTTGCTCTCCGGCCTTCCGAGCCTCAGTCAGTTGTCTCATAGAAAGCCTAGCAGAGGAAGATAGCTCCCCCCGCACATGAGACTGGTCACATGGATATGGCGTCATCAAAGGTCCTTTACATCTCCTTCCTCGCATTTACCAGCCTCAGTCTCCTCTCTGCACACTCGTCCAGGACCTGTCTGCCCCTCCTCCTCCTCCTCCTCCTCTTATCAGCTGCTGTCTTTTCCTCCTGAGCTGTGTCGCTCTGTGGGAAAAACTGTCTCCGCAAGGCAAAGGGCTTCTCGGCTCGAACCACAGCTTCACACCATGCTCACACTACGAGGTCCGGTTACGGAGGTGTGACCTCATGCTTCAGCTCAGCGTCACCTTGGTTACACATCCTGTGGTCGCTCTGAGTTTCCGCTGTTTACAGATGTTGTGATTGCAGACATGGAAGAGGAGCGCGGCTTTAGCCTTGCACTGTGGACCGTGTGTGCAGTCACCATCCCCGTGCTCATCACCCTGTGGTGCAGCGTGCGCCGCTCTCGGCGGAGGGGCCTCGCTAGGGACGGGAAACACTGCTGGCAGGACACAGATCTGTTCGGGAGACCAACGTACTGCTCGGTGTGCGAGCTCCACATCCTGCGGGGGGCCTATTGCCTATGCTGCGGCTTGTGTGCGGACGAGCCGTGCGTGTGGAAAGCCAGCAAGTGCTTTCCGTGCAAAGAAGTGATG
This sequence comes from Dendropsophus ebraccatus, assembly GCF_027789765.1. Lineage (NCBI taxonomy): Eukaryota > Metazoa > Chordata > Amphibia > Anura > Hylidae > Dendropsophus > Dendropsophus ebraccatus. The sequence goes on along the minus strand of NC_091467.1, from coordinate 41,042,191 downwards.
GGACGAAGGGAGGGGCAAGGGGGGATCGGCCAGAGCCATCACTGGGTCCGCGGCAATGTGCCCCTGTGCAGCCAGTGTATGGCGTGCGGACAGCAGTGCGGGAGCCAGCCCAAGCTGTGTGACTACAGGTGAGTATGGCCTCATGTACATAGAGGAGAAGAAGGGGTGAGAAGGCAATAAATAGGACAGTGACACCTGTGTAGGACTAGCACAGCTTGAGAAAGGCTCATATGGATTGAGCTGAAACGTTGCTTATTAGAGATGAGCGAACCAGGTTAGAGTTCGAGTCCATCCGAACCTGAACGTTCGGCATTTGATTAGCGGTGGCTGCTAAACTTGGATAAAGCTCTAAGGTTGTATGGAAAACATGGATACAGCCAATGACTATATCCATGTTTTCCACATAGCCTTAGGCCTTTATCCAACTTCAGCAGCCACCGCTAATCAAATGCCGAAAGTTCGGGTTCGGATCGACTCGAACATGCTAGAGGTTCGCTCATCTCTATTGCTTATGTATTTTGTGGGAGGAATAAAAATCACCGTTTGATCACAGCTGATAGGAGTGCTGTGGTTACTTTTTTTGATACATATATATAGGCAGAATTTTCCATCACACCATTTATATAAGGATGGACTAGGTTAAAAAAATGCTACAAAAAATGCCAAAAATTGGTGCATGTGGCCAGACGTTAGCTGACAGGTGAGGTGCAGCTGAGGGAAGCAATAATGCTTTCAGTTGGAAAAATTCTCTGCATAATCCACAGCAGAATTATAGAGCAATGTCAATTTTTTTTCTCCTAGAAAGGAGAAATCTGTGCCGTGTAGACTATGCCTCGGGTCCTAAATAAAGATAATGTAGCAGAATTTATGTAAAATTCAGCACAGAAAACATGCAGCCTGACTAAATTGTCATGAAATTCTATTTTTTTTTTTTATGAATTGTCTTATTAAATAGATGCATCTGGTGTCAACGGACCATTCATGATGACTGCATAGAGGCTCATCTAAAGACTGAGGTCTGTGATCTTGGAGAATTTAGAAATCTCATCATTCCTTCCAGTTATTTGTGGACTGTTAAACAGCTGAAGCGGAGCAAAAGTGTTGAGTATATGAAGGTGAAAAGAATTTTACACATTTCTCATGTACCATCTCCATTGTTAAATGCCACATTAACTGGTATAATAATGCACATTTGTCAGTGTATTACAAAAGATAATAAGAGATTATGCCACCCCACTCCCTACCTTCTTCTCCTGACTTGTACAGTTGTGAGTATGTAGTAATTTGGGTATCTGTAACTACATAAACACCCCTTTACAAAGTACACTACATACACACCCTTGTCTGCTTCACACACACCTGTACACTGTATACTACATACCTGTACATGGTATGTTTCATACACAAAACTATGCCCTTTATATTACATATACACAACTTATGTCGTATTATATGGGATAGGACGGCCAAGGCATCTATTTCTGCTACCTACAAGGAAAATCAGTACAAGGTTATGATGTCATGGTCCTACACTCCCGAGATACTCCATGCTATCAACCCTTTCATCCCTAACATATGCTGGAGGTGCCACGTTGGCGTGGGAACTCTTGCTCATATATACTGGACCTTCCCCCGGTGATCCCTTTGTGGATAATAGTGTAGTCCCTTATAAAAGATGTTGTAGCTCTAAGCATTCCTCTGGACCCAGTGTTTTTCCTCTTCAATGCCTTTTCTGTGAGGCTTGGGCGTCAGGTACTCAAGCTACTACTTCACATCCTTACAGCAGCTCGCTGTCTCATTGCAAAATGTTGGAAGAGATCTTTCCCTCTGACATATGATGAGCTTTGTAGATGGATTTTAGATGTCCATAACATGGACCGTCTCACAGCACTCTTAAATAACTAAATGTAACAGTTGGAAAATTTCTGGTCTACATGGGATGACTAATCCCCCTCCCTTTTCAGACCGTTTCCTTTTTGTTTCCTGTCTTGGTGGTTTTTTTTTTTTCTCTTTTCCTGGGTTTCCCTTAGGCTTTCATCTTTGCTATGTTCTGTTCATCATGAGGTTTTGTCAATGTCTTGTCAGACTGTATGTTTGTTTGGATGCCTTTATTATTGTATCTGAAAACCTTTAATAAATACACAGTACACTGTATACACTGTATACCACACTCACACACCTGTACACTGTATATTACATACACACACCTATCTGTGCTGTTAGTTTTATTTTATCATTATTGGGCTCACATCCCCTGTTTACATATGACGATGTGGACAGACAACTATAAATTTAAAAGCCTGCTCTAAAGACCCAATCAGCCGAGGATCAGTTGTCTTCCCCGTCTGATCGGTGTCACTTTTACCAATTACTGGCTGCAGAAGTGTTTCTAACAAAACTCATTGGAGATAATCGGCCCATGTAAAAGCCCTTTAAAGCAACTCTGTACCCACAATCTGACCTCCCCCAAACCACTTGTAGCAGATAGCTGCTTTTAATCTAAGACCTGTCCTGGGGTCTGCTTGGCAGCTGATGCAGTTATTGTCCTAAAAAACAACTTTTAAACTTGCAGCCCTGTGTGAAATTGTTGTGGCCTAGATAACCCATGTCCTAGGATTGTGACACCGCTCCGTCCCTCCTCCCCGCTTTCTTCACCATGCCCTAGAATGCCCTAGGAATACCCCTAGAAAAATTTCTCCTATTCATCACCTGTGTGAACACTGCACATAAGCTGGATCATTAAGGCACCTGTGCAGAGTTCAGACAAGTGATGAATAGGAAAAATCCTGCCATGGGGCATTCCTAGTGATGAGGAGGGATGGAGGGGCGGTGCAATCCTAGGGCACACACACTCTAGGTCATGCCAATATGACACAGGGCTGAAAGTTTAAAAGTTGTTTTTTTTAGGGGGGTGGGCAGATTGTGGGTACAGAGTCGCTTTAAGGCATTTGCTGTATATTTAATTCTCTGTTAGTTCTCTCTTGGATTAATTGCATTTGAGGCACAATTTGGTCAGTACAGCTGCTTTTTCCAGGCACAAAGGTAACATGGAGAGCTCCACATGTTCCCCTTCAACAAAACAGGCTAGGTACAGCTTTGTGTCTGCTTTGTAATGGTCTGCTTTTTAAACCTGAGGAGAAGGGACAAACCTACATCTTTTGAAATCTCAACAGCGTGTGAAACCACATATGGGTTTTGTGTAAATAAATAATAATAATTTTAAAATCAAGAATGCTGTTTCTTTGATAGTTTATGCTATTGTTTAACCATATATTGCTGTTTTCTAGGTTATATCTTCCATGGGAAGCAGCTGGACCCCTCTAATTGTTCTGGCCAACACACGCAGTGGAAATAATATGGGTGAGGTTCTAGTGAGTGAATTTAAAGGTCTTCTGAATCCTTTACAGGTGGGTATATTAGTGTTGGGGTATCTGAGTAGAAAGCTGCATCAAGTTTATGAAGCAGAATTTGGCAAAATGGCAAATGGCCTAATGCAATATAAAACTGCTAAATATTAGAGCCTTTGCTCCTTCTTTCGGGACTGTGTACACATTAGAAAACTGAGATACCTTGTGATCTTGCTCGGTCACTCTCCTTTTTTGTTGAGGTAGAATAGAGGATACAGTTTCATATGGCTCACATTCCATCTTCTTTGCTTCATATAGCAGATGCACAGCTTCTCTCCCACTGAAAACCATGGAAATTACAAAAAGGCATGTTATTTATTATAATAGTCTATGAGTAAGTAAAAAAAATACCAAGGCTTATAAAAGCACATAAAAGATATCAAAAGAAATTGAGGGGAGAATAACGAAAAAAATTAAGTTTTTAGACAGTATAAACTAGATGGTCTAAGAATGCGCCAGGTTTTAATAATAAGTTATGATGTTTCTAAAATCTTTAAACTGTCAAGTCTGAGTTTTCATTATTTGTTAGTTGGCTTAGTTTTATGCCAAAAAGTGGTATTTTTTGTGCTTGAAAAATGAGACCCATTTACTGAAGTCCCACCAACTTTCAGCTAAGCCATGCCCCTTGTTGAGTAAGGCACAATAGTCTCTTAAACATTTTTTTGTAGGTGTTTGACTTGAGCAAGACGTCTCCATTCAAAGCACTTCAACTGTGCACACTCCTACCAGCTAACTCTGCCAAAGTGCTTGTGTGTGGAGGGGATGGCACTGTGGGATGGGTCCTTGATGCTGTGGATGAAATGAAGATAAAGGTAAAACTATTTTTATTTTAAATGCATCTCAGAATTGGCAATGGTATTAATTAGGGATGATCCGAACCCGCCGAGGTTCGGGTACGGATGAACCCGAACGCTCGGCATCGGATTCCCGCTGTCTGCCCGCTCCATGCAGCGGGCGGATACAGCGGGAGGACCGCCTGGAAAAATGCGATACAGCCTATGGCTATGGCTGTATCCCATTTTTCCAGGCGGTCCTCCCGCTGGATTCGCCCGCTGCACGGAGCGGGCAGACAGCGGCAATCATTACCAAGGGTTCGGGTTAGTTCGAACCCAAACCGAACTCGGTTCCGACCATCCCTAGTATTAATCATTTGTCCAGCCCTGGATTTGGCATCCGTATCAAAGTTTGGATTTCTGCAAATTTCAAATAAATTAAAATTTTAAAGCGAATATACCACTTCTTACATCAGACCGGTCTATTAGCAAGCATCGGCGGGGCATGAAGCCAGTGTAACAATCTCCCCTCTGTGACGCAGCTCCATTGATTCCAGGGGGAGGGGAGGGGGTTTTGTCTTATTAAAGGCCGGCTGTTGCTTGGTATTAAACCGGCACCGTGCACAGGACATTCGCTTTTAATTGATCTATCAATGTATTTTTTTCATGTGTCTGCAGCCTGATAGTGATGTAGGTGTCCATGCTGTTCACATTTTACTTTCCTGCCACTTACCATCACCCCCTCCCTGCTAATATGTAGTGTGATTGGTAACTATTTGTTGATCCTTGGTTAAAAGGAAACTTAGAGCAGGTTACAAAAATCTAACCACCTTTATGTTTTCCTGTAATTCTGTGTTTTTTAAATATGTTATTTAGTTGATTTAGTGCACAGGGGGCGGTACTACAGCCCTTGGTACACAGATCTACTCGGTCCTCTTTATGAATATTCAGGTGGTGCTCTGCAGTAATGTGTCTGGCCGCTCATCAATGCAGAGAGCTCAATGGGTAGATCAATGCATAAAAATGCTGTAACCCCACCCCCATTGCACCTAATTAAAATATTAATAAAATGGAGGATTGCAGGAAAACAGTACTGTAAGATTGCCTTCTTCCTCAGCATCCCATGCCTTATGCGAACGTTACTGTCAACTTGCTGTTAATCTTGTGAACACTATACAAAACACTTGTTTCAGATTGTCTTCCAATCCTGCTCCCTATTTGTGTAGGGAATGTATGAGGTACACGGGGAGCTGCTAAGTACAATTACTAATACTGTACACTAAACAATATTACTGTAAAGTGGTCAACCCCATTCACACTAAGTATTTAAGAATTAGTTTTTATTACCTGCCCTAATCTTTTTATCTACAGTGAACACATGAAATTTGCCTCACACTTAACAATCAGAGCCAGTGAAAATGACATAGTATTAGGTACCAAAGTCCTATAACTGATGCACATAGGTTTGAAATGTTCCTATTAAAACTAACTTTTAATTATGCTTCCATAGGGACAAGAAAATTATATCCCGCAAGTAGCAGTGCTACCACTTGGAACAGGCAATGATCTAGCTAATACACTAGGATGGGGTGCAGGGTACGCAGGTGATGTTCCTGTGGAACAAATACTTCGAAATGTAATGGATGCTGACAGCGTTAAGCTTGACAGGTGAGAAGGGGAACATTACATTGGTTAGTTTGATCTAGTCTGTCTGAGACTGCATAAGGGGATGTAAAGTGTTTTTTTTTTTTTTTCGTTAGTTTTTTTGATAACTACATATAGAAGTGAGCGAATCGCTAATGTAAACAAAGCAATTCGGGTCAATTTATTTGAGCTCTGCTCATCAAGGCCTGCATCACCTCTCTCCTCGCCTTTCTTCTCTTCCAGCAGACCCATGGGCTGGCTCTTCATCTTTGGCGTGCTAAAGGTCCAGCCCATGGGCATGCCAAAAAAGAAAAAAGGTGGGGAAAGAGGCGCTACAGGCCTAGGGTATGGATGCTCTAGGCCAACAAAACACAACAATCACTGAACTTAGGGAGAACACTGAAAAATTCCAATGGAGTACTCATTTACGAGTTTCCATTGATTGTCACATACAAAATTTGAATATGCAAAAAAGGGGTCCGTGGAGCCTCAGTTACGAGTCTCAAAACACGGGAATAGCCAGATATCCCTCTCTCCAGAGAAGGAAGCCCATTGCCAAGGGGTGCCTCCTAGTGGGGAGAGCACCAAACCACCCTGATACGTAGTCCCTCAGGTCCTCACTCTGTTGCGAGCTTTGGGACCTAAATAGGGAAACACCAGGGTGGCCCCTGTAAGTCAAAGTCTAACTCTATGGCGAGTATAACGACATAAGACAAGGGTTACCAAGGCTAGGCATCCATCCACAGAATGGATGCTCTAGACCCTGCCTCATTGACACCCACCTTGCTCTGTGCTGCCTGGCTTTAGACCAAATACCCGCCCCAGCAGACTGGACATGTCTTAATGCAGTCATCAAAATGGTACCTGTGTGTGCGTGTGTGTGTGTGTGTGTGTGGGGGGGGGGGCGCATCTCCAAGGGTACACGTTCCCCTTAATCTATAGGGCAATTAAGGCTATTAAGACAAACACAATAGCAACATCTGGAGAGTCTGTTTCATGATAAATTGATATAGAGTCTGTCAAGCCCACCAAAATGAAGTTAACACATGTCAATGCCAGGTGCAAAAGAAATGAACATAGACCAATATAGCATAACTAGAAATTTTTGGACACAAGTCACAAGAGTTCAAATGTTATTTTCTCTAAAATTTTTACCAAATACACTGAAAAGCAAAAGGGTAACAATGTTTTGAACATTTGACTTTCAGGCTTCATATCTCACCATTTACTGCAGCTTTGAATGTAAGACTACAGTCATTTCATAGATAATCATTTTGTCTATCTCAATTGTTTTTTATTATTTTGTTAGTATTTTGTAAATCCACCTTTTGTTTTCAATACTGCCTGACCAAAATCTGATCCCAGGTCTCTTCTACACTTTCCCCATGATGGTGCACTTTTCAATTTTCATACTTTTTTTGCAAACTTGAGCAGAAGTTTCTTTTGATGGTATCGAAGTTGTCCCACCACCTAGAGAAAACTAGTTACAATGCAGTTACATGACAAGAATCTGCATATGTCAGATTTATGCATGAGATAGCAAAGATTATTGTCTATTAAATGCTTCTTGTCTCCTGTTTGGAACATTAACATTGGTAGGACGGTTTACACTATTTGTAAATGGTAACCAAGAGTGTCATTATTCTTATGGAGATTTTTTTTAGCAGTTGAGGGGGCTGTTTCTAGTGATTTTCATATCTGTATGGGGTCTGCATCTTACCATTGTGGTAAGTTGTTGCATTTCTCTGTGTTTTTGCTTGTCTCCTGTTCAAAGCTGTAGTGAATTGTGTTATATGGAGACCGAGAGTCAAACATTGTTACCCTTTTACTTGTCAATGTAAATAGACATCTCTATCTCTTACGAAGGCATCATTTCTTTTTTCCAGGTGGAAAGTGCAGGTTACTAACAAGGGTTACAGTCTGAGGAAACCGAAGGTAAAAAAAATTCCTTCACTGAGAATTAGTTTGTGGGTAATATAGTCATAAACTGAGCATTAGCCTTATGTTTTCTAGTTGCTGTTAGAAGGTTGATATAACAATATGTGTGTTTCCCTTTTTTAGGTTTTGTCAATGAATAATTACTTTTCAATAGGCCCTGATGCTTTAATGGCATTGAACTTCCACACCCATCGAGAGAAGACACCTTCACTATTTTCTAGCAGGCTAGTTAATAAAGTAAGTAGTTTCCAGGCGTGCTATGTACAGCATGTAAAATGAAAATGCTGAAGGTTATCTGATTGTGTTAAAGCAAATGTATCAGGTGCATCACTTTGTGTTTTTACCTTAACGGATCGCCACCGGTGCAGTGATGCCAGTGGCGAGGTCCTTTTCAGAAGCACAGACCTGCCCCGCAGCACAAAAACCCTTCCCCTCTGTGACGTAGCTCCAATCATTCTAATGGAGCTGCGTTACAGAGGGGATGGTTGATTGTCACACTGGGGGCCGAGGGGTCTGCCCCAGTGCTACAGGAAAGACCAGCACAACGCATGTGACCCGGGCAGTGGTTCAAAAAAAGGAGTCAACCACCTGCATCCCTACACAGATCCATTAAGGTAAAAAATGTACCTTATGTATATTAGTTTTAAATAGCTATATGCCATAACTTGGGCCTAAAAGATAATATCACTATACAAATTGCTGGGCCCAGCTTACTAACTCCCCAAAGTGCTCTATAAAAATCTAAAATATTTTTCAAGGGGTACTCTGGCTAAATTTCTTTCCTTTAGGACATGCAGCAGCTGATAAGTACTGGAAGACATTACATTTTTTAAAAGAATAATATTTATGATCATTTACATATTTGTATTACTTTCTGACACCAGTTGATTTGAATTTTTTTTCTTTCACTGAAGTACCCCTTTTAGGTTTTTAGTGATCATTGGACAGTGTCAAAAATTGGAAAATGTCATATATTCTGGACCTCAACAACAGTTTAGCAGTGCGTCTGCTACAAAGAACTTCACGCTGCGTTCAGTAGTGTGTCAGTTTTTTGCATCAGTGGCGGCAAAGACCTTGATGCTATCTGTAGCATCTGTCACCATAAAGGGGGTGGGGTTTGGGTTCAAAATGGGGGTGGAGGAGGAGTTATATGAGCAGAGGGTTCCAAACACTGCGTGATCATCTCTGGTCAAGGACACACAAAACAGCTAGCAGAGGTACCAGATCAGAATCCACAGAAAAGTATGGTCATGATAAACAAAGGATGTGGGAGCTGGATGACAAGGATAGTTGTGGTACAAAAGACTGGGTCAGAAGAAACAAAAATTAAAGAAAAAAAAACAATCAGCCACACATAGAATTTCCCCCCCCCCCCCAGCAGAAGCTGAAATTACAGATCTACTCATACTTGGAGTTGCCCTTGCCCCTAAATATTTTTGACAGATATATTTTGGCAGCCTATGACAGAGTTCGCTCTGACCCAGCTGTCCTAGCCAGCCAGCCAGTTGTGTGGCATCTAAGAAGGTTATTCAGAGCGGCAGGGGCCATTAGAAAACCCAGGAGGGCAAGACTGTCTTGCCCCAGTGTGAAGAGGCTGACTTTTATCGAATTCAAATAGGATTTCACCAACCCTATGCCTGATGTTAAGGACTGAAACATCAGCCAGTAATTAGCTACTGGGCATTTGCCTGTGTCTTTTCAAGAAAAGTCCCCATAAAAATATTTTCCCACCATAAGTATTTAAATTAAAAAAAATATCAAGTAATGTTCTCCCTTTACACCCCCAATAATACGATAATCCTCTGGAAAATACACCCAGTCAATTTGCATTCTTTGCATTCTGAAGAACCCCATCTTCAGATTTACTGTCCATGGGGTAGACCAGTGTTTCTCAACTCTCAAGCCCTCAAGACCCACCAAGACATCCTTAGTATTTCACAGGTGATATAATTATGCATCAGGAATTATCAGGTGTTCTTTGTATGAGATCTCCTCAAAATATGACGTGTTTGTGGGTCTTGAGGACTGGAGTTAAAAAAACACTGGGGTAAACCAATGAAACCATTTTCAACACAGGCGTATATTATCCACAGCAGCTCAGTGCCTCCACAATATGCACCATGCAACTGATACCCCAAAAACAGTAATATTCAAGCACAATTTTTTATTCACTGGCACTTGTGATAAGGAATAGTAGCATTCATGTTCCATTTTTACAGACATGCCTGGTGACTGGCTGCTAAAGGTTCTTGGAGTTTTTACAATATGTATATATACCATGATAGATGTCGCACAATGGTTGACGAATGGGTACTTCTTGTGTGAGTTTGTAACTGCTCTCATGGTTTCTTGAGTGATATAAGGCTATAGAAATGGGGTATTTATCACTGAGTATGATGTCCTCTAACTGTGATATAGCAACCTTCTAAAGCTACTACCAGCAGCAATTTGTTTCTGACAGGCAGGTTACCTTGCGTGATTTAGTGTGGATTCACACGTGAATGGTTGAGGGAGCTAAATGAAGAGGAAGCCAAATAAGTTATTTATACCTGGCATTGTGCATTTACAGGTTCCTCAATAGATGGGACAGGCCACGGATGTAATGGGGAGTCCACTGGGAATGGAAGGGGTTGAATACTTAATTGTACATAGTTTTGAAGGGGATTGATTTTTTTGTAATATTTTGTAATATTTTTGTCACCCACTGAGTGATAATGGACACTAGCTTTAGAACACCCAGTGACTAATAGGCTGTTTTCACCCAGTGACTTGAAAGAATGGACACTGTCTTTACAGCACCCAGTGACTTGGTATAATGTACACTGACTTCACAGCTTATACAGACAACCACCCACCACCACCTCCTCTACTCTCCTCTCTGTCCCTATCTCTCTCTTTTTCTCTCCCTGCTCTGCTCTAAATGCCTGCTGTGATCCTCCTCTCCAGTACACAAACACCTAATGAAGCAAATTGACAGCATGATTCACAGCAAATCTTGAAAGTCCCATATACCTTAGATTAGCATCTGAACCCACCATGAGCAGTGGGTACGGCCGACTAGAGTCTAAAGTGTATAGTGACCTTTAAAAGCAGCTGATTGACATGCATGCTGTGCTGTGTCTATTATCGACAAGTGATTGAATTGTAAAGATCATAGATGACATTATAGATGGAAAAGTTGTAAAATGTTTCTTCGCTTTTTTTTATTTTTTTTTTTATGACAAGAAACTTGCTTTTTAATAAGGATGTGTAGACTTTTTGTATCCTATTGAAATCAAGGGGACATGGCTTGTAAGTGTATTATATGTAGTAGAGAATACTGTAAAAAAAAGCCGTGGCGCTAAGCATGTAATGTAATGTATGCTTCGGGCTGGGGCAGTCAGGGGTTAAAGGGGCCCCATATCTGCAGTGGAATGAATTTTCCACTGCAGGAACGTGACCCTTTAGATAAACCAGGATCCACAGGAAACTGGCAGCGTGAAATCTGCTGTGGATCCTGTACGTGTGAAGGCCCTTAACTCCAGGTAGAGGTTGAAAAAATTAAACTTCTGCAGAAGCATAACGCATTACTTACCTGTCTATCCCAGTTTTTAAACTACCAAAAATCCATTTGTTTGGGGGGTGTTGCTCTGTTTTGTGTTTCTGTTTTTCCTGGTTTGGCATTTCCCAGAATGCAATGCTTTCCCTCATGTGATCATCACAGCCCCCACCCATTACAAACAGTAAAATTAGTGCAGCAGCTGCTTCTGTTCGGTTACAGATGGTGAATCAGTCAGGGGATTGGTTATCCAGCCAAGCCTCCTGTGAGATCACGCCCCTGCCCCATTTGCATCATCAGCAAACACACAATGTAAGACAGAAGCATGTAATGCTGCGTTTACATGGAACGATTATTGTGCGAATTTGCACGATAACTATTGAATTTGAACGATAATCGTACATGTAAACGCAGCGAACGATCAAGCGATGAGCGAGAAATCGTTCATTTTGATCTTACAAAATGTTCTAAAATCGTCGTTCGTCGTTGGCAAAAAATTTGCAGATCGTTCTGTGTAAACAGTCGTTCATCGATTTTACTTATGTGCAAGATAGGCTTAAGCGATTGCGAAACGTTTTTTTCGTACGTTATATCGTTCCGTCTGAACGCTGATCATTATAAAAAAAAATCGTTACTTCGAAATCGTTAATCGTACGATCGGGCGAATTATCGTTCCGTGTAAACGCAGCATTAGATTTGTCTCCTAAGGTAGGAGAGCAGAAAGAGCAGGAGACAATGTGAATTGGCACAGGGGCCATTTTTTTCACTTCCTGGATTTCTATCAGTGTGGCAGAACTGTACAGATACAGTAATACATTATATAGACACATCTATGTAACTTTTAATGTACTTTTAATAGTTTTATGTTCAAACTGTTCAAACTGAGGGATCAGTGAGGAATTTGAAGCAGAATCCACGCTTAATTTCTTGTGGATTCTGATTGAAATCCTGCCTGTAAAATATGTACGGAGCAATGTTTCATTGTGTTCAATGGGATTTCCACTCTGTTGTTCACACAGCGGAATTTTCATCCAGTTCATCCGCAATTGGGCGGATTCTGCCAGAGAAATCTTTTAGAAGTCAAGGGGCTTGAATTCCGCACCTTTTGCACCAGAGTGCGGAATAGGCGAGGAATTTCAAGCAGAAAACTTATCTTCTTTAATTCATCGCCTTTTCCTCAGTGTGAACATACACCTTAAGTTTTAAAGCCCAGCTCACTTGCCTTGAAAAGTAGAACTGGGGTCATATGTTAATAGAGTATTTATGAGAGTAGTAACTTCAAACGAGTTTTTCATACTCTCAGATAAATTTGTGTAGCTTGCATTTTAGAGTAAAATTGTATTCAATGTTTAATTGTGTTTCAGGCTGTGTATTTATTTTATGGGACCAAGGATTGCTTAGTCCAAGAATGCAAAGATCTTGACAAGAAAGTTGAGGTAAGATTAAAATAAATGGTCTAGCATGGAAAACCTCTCCTACCCCTTAGTGCTGGGGCATGTTGAAAGAGAAATTACAAATGCCACTAGGAGTGACCTTTTAACGTAAAGGAGATTTTCCACATCTAAAAATTGCGTATTACTGGCGTGAAATGGGAAAAAAGAGTTACCCTGTCCTTTCCTGATGTCACTGCATGGATGCTGCATTTGATCAGCAGAATTTTACATTATTTGTCAAATTCGAAAATGTTTTTGTTTAACTAAAGATTCAACAATTGTATGCATAATTTGTAGAAAACACAAAAGTTTTTAGATTTATATATTTATTTTTTATCATTTTGATAACTACAGCTTGAATTGGATGGGGAGAAGATATCCTTGCCAAATCTTGAAGGAATTGTGGTCTTGAACATTGGTTACTGGGGTGGTGGCTGCCGTCTGTGGGAAGGAATGGGGGATGAGCCGTATCCTTTATCTAGGTATGTGTGAGCACCACAACTGTTACTGTGTAATAGTGTCTATTAAATAATCAGGAGTCGCTAATTTTAATCTTTCTTTAACAAGTTCTCTACTGTCAGTAAATGTACATACAGTATTTTCCTGCGTATAAGACTACTTTTTAACCCAGGAAAATCTTCTCAAAAGTCATGGGTCGTCTTATACGCCGGGTGTCGTCTTATAGGGCAGGAGCTGAAAAACTGAATTCGACTCTAGAATCTGCGGTCACCGCATATGGTGGGGAACGCTAAAAACAGCTGCATCCCCACTGTATGTAGCGACCGTATGAAGGGCAGAGAAAGTCGTCCAGGGTATGGAAAAAAAAAAAAGATACGGTAGAGTGGCACTGTGGCCAGAAAAACACATCTCTACCACATGCCTGGTCACCCTTGTATCCTACCGGTATTACTGTACCTGCTTCTCTGCCTCTCAGATCTCGCTGTTGTCTGATGTTTTGTATTAATTTTTATTTGGTGTGAGTTGGAAGAGGGGTAGTCTTATACGGCTAATATATCCCAAACTCTGCATTTTAACTGGAAAAGTTGAGGGTCGTCTTATATGCCCAGTCGTCTTATACGCCGGAAAATATGGTAATAATATTTTGTGATGGATAATTTTGATATCTGCAGCCTGTACCATCTGTTTATCAGACAATACATCACTTTTTTAACCAATGTGGTGGTATAAACCTTTTTAACTGGGTTAAAAAAAAAGGAAAAAGAAGTATTACTCACTGATTCCCTAACGCTGCCTGTGTCCTTGCTGTTCTCTTCTTCCTGGCCATAGCTCATAGGAATGCCTGCCTGCTGAGCCACAGTAGTGCCCCAACCAAACCAGTGATGTACTGAGGGGTATTTCCAGCCATTCAGTTATAAAAAGAAATAAATAAAAATATCTATTTATATGTGTATGTGTGTGTGGATATAGATAGGTAGATAGATAGGTAGATAGATAGATGTGTGTGTGTAATATATATAAATTAAAAATTAGGAGAAAAAAAAACATAATTGTTTGAATGTTTTACCTAAAGATATGTAAACAAAAGCTGTATCTAAAACTTGAAAAATTACCCTTTATTACTGACGCCAGAGTGGTCTGAATATATTCAAGCCTTTACAGCCAAATAAACATCATTACCAAAGGGCAAAAATGCTACAATTTTGTACACAAGTCTGGCTGTTTTTGTTGTCTTACTATAAAAGAATGATAGTGAATGTTACTGACACTGCTAGCTTTTTATTGCTGTTATTAGTGTTGAACATTAACATTTTTAATATCTTTCCCTAAAGGCATGATGATGGGTTATTGGAAGTAGTAGGAGTTTTTGGATCTTTCCATTGTGCTCAAATTCAGGTTAAGTTGGCAAATCCTGTCCGTCTTGGCCAAGCTCACACTGTGCGGGTAAGAACATATTTGCTTTTATTATTATGCTTTTTTTTAATCTAGTTTAAAAAAAATGAGGTAATAGAGTAGGGGGAAATATAGAGTACAGGTAAAGCTGAATAGGTACTGGTAGTGGGGGACAGACAGGACAATCTGTCACGAAGACCAAGATCGTCGAATAGTTTGATGATTCCCTAACATTCGAGTTCATCGAGTTCATCAGCAGATCAGGTTGACATATTACTGGGAGGGGCTGGCGATGACCCAGTGGTCATGGTAGGTAGAGACTTAGGCAGGAAACTTAAGACTAGGACCTCCAAGGTGACATTTTCCAAAATATTACCTGTACCATGAGCCACACCAGAGAGGCAGCAGGAGGTTAGGGAGGTAAACAAGTGGCTCAAGAGCTAGTGTGTAATAGAGGGGTTTGGGTTCATGGAGAAGTAGACCGACTTCTGTCGGTTACAGGCTCTACGGTATGGATGGCCTGCACCTGAATGGGAAGGGTGCAGCTGTGCTGGGGGAGAAGATGTCTAAGAGGTTGGAGGAGCATTTACACAAGGGTCTGGTAGGGCAAATACAATAAAGAAGGTGAAGACAGAGTAGAATGAGAGCTGAGGCTAAGTTATGGAACTGGGGGTGCAGCGTCGGGAGGCATTACAACAGTTACTAGTCATAAGAGGAAAGGAAATATGGGTATATTAAGTGTATGTATATGAATGCTAGAAGCCTCAGTAATAAAGCTGAGGACTTACAACTGATAATGATTAAAGAGGAATATAATAAAGGGGGAATAAGCGAGACATGGTGGGAAGATAGCTATGACTGGGTGGTTAATCTGCAGGGTTATAGCCTGATCAGATATGACTGTAAAAATAACAAAAGGGGAGGGATCTGCCTATATGTTAAATCCTGCCTTAAAGGGGTAGTTCGGCGCTAAGAAATTATTCACAGAATAACACACATTACAAAGTTATACTGTACAACTTTGTAATGTATGTTATGTCTGTGAATCGCCCCCTTCCCATGTCCCACCACCCCCGCACGTGTACCTGGAAGTGTAGTGCATTATACATACCTGATACGTGTCGCGCATGTCCGCCATCTTGTGCCAAGACGTCATCTTCGGACGGACGGCCGAACTGCTCTGACCGTCCATAGTGCCGGCCGCCTTCTGCAGCGTCATCAGCTGCTCAGGCGCGATTGGCTGAGCATAACTGTGCTCAGCCAATCACGGCTGAGCACAGTTATGACGCGGCAGAGGGGGGCATCCCAAAGATGACGTCTTGGCACAAGATGGCGGACGGGCGTGACACAGATCAGGTATGTATAATGCACCACACTTCCGGGGACACGGGAAGGGGGCGATTCACAGACATAACATACATTACAAAGTTGTATAACTTTGTAATGTGTGTTATTCTGTGAATAATTGTTTACCGCCGCACTACCCCTTTAAGCCCATTCTGCGGGAGGATATATGTGATGATAATGTGGAGTCTCTTTGGGTGAAATTAAGGTGATATTTCTTTGTATAACACCTACTGATTCCACAGCACTTCACATAGTTTGTCAATTTTGGTCCCTGTCCCCATTAGGGCTCACAATGTAAATTGGTCAGGGGGATGTTGAAATCACCTTTGATTGTCAGATCCTTAGACGATAAAAAGTGAAAAATCCAGATAGAAAATTCATAGGTCTGGGGTTATGGTGAAAATTAAGCCCACCATAAAGTAGAGCAGCAGAGGAAGCAGGGTCAGATGGTTGTAACCAAGTTTCAGTAATATCCAGCTGGTTGAAGGATTTTAAAGTTTCCATATTTTAATTTGTAAGGAAATTCCATTGTGCATAATTAAAATTGATGGAGTCCTCTTTGGCAAATCTCTGAACATCGGTGCTGTGGCCTTTCTAGTATACAGGGAACTTCAGCGTTACTCCATTACTGCTTCACCTATACTTATAATACACATAATCATGCTGGCTGATTCTAAAGTACTATGCTATTTTTTTTGGCAGCTAATTTTGAAGAGTTCAAGGATGCCAATGCAAGTGGATGGTGAGCCATGGGCCCAAGGGCCATGTACAGTCACTATTACCCACAAGACACATGCACTTATGTTGTATCACGTAGGCGAACAAACTGATGATGATGACGAGGAACCTTCCAGTGACTCAGAGCAAGAACCACAAGATCCTGTGACTCATGATGTGGAAATGTAGGCATTGACTACTCCTTTACCAGATACAACATCCCTCCATAGAGCAACATCCTTTTTATTTATTTACTTTTATTTATTTTTTTTATCTGCAATATCTTGAGTTTACGGTATGTGAGCTAGTATTACCTAGTTTACCTGTGTCACAACTGAATGTCACTTATGTTTGCACTTACTGTTTAACTGTTGTGTTGTCATAGTCTTAGAAATCTTCTGCCGTGTGAAGACCAGTGTTCAGCGCCATTTCAGCTGGAGTTATTCCTGGTGTAAGGCAACACTGAATTGAAAAAGGCAGATGATACACTATTGTAATCTGTGTAGCAAATCACTGGTTTTATACTTTATGGCTAAATAAGCATATTTTTCAGCAGGATTTTATCAGAATATATCAGGCTTTGTTTACCTATCTTTTTATTGTTTACATCAAAATTATGTAAAAATTCCATATTTTTCATATGTTTACAGACATTGATAAAATTTGTCAATTCCAAGAGTAAAGCCATGTTTGGTAAGGCACTATCAGAATTATTTCTGCTAATAGATTAAATATCTCTTTATGCATCACAAGGTCCAAATAATAAGTATTAACTCTAATGTGTTAAAGGAGAAGTCCAGCAGAAATTTTGAATAAAGTATTGTATTGCACTCCAAAATTTTCCATCATTCTCTCCAGCAGCCACAGCCCGCACAGCTCTGGGAGTCGCTTCATGACATCACCATTTTATCCAGGGCGTGAAGACTTGATGCAGTAGTAAGTGTAGGGAAAAAAGCACTTTATAGGCTTTTCCTGGAAAGTTTATATTGGTGATTTGCATAACTTTTTTTTGTGTGGGGGGGGGGCATTACAACACTTTAATAAAAAATTTTGCCGGACTTCTCCTTTAAGTGCAAGGTTGGTTAGTTAGTTGTAAATAGCGCTACTTTTATTCTTCAGCGATAAGCCACTTAGTGTGCATGTGTATGGGGCGGTTAGGAGCAATAGCCGACACAGAAGTGTGTGAAGGTGTAAGGGCACCTTTTAGTCCAGTAACATTTATACAGGGCAGGGAAGAAATTAACATTTACAACTTCCTGTCCATAGTTTTTAGCTTGATAATGTCCTCATCACAAAGCCATGTATACTCTATAGCAATAGAGTGTAAATAAGATCAATGCAGTATCTATGTACTGCATTGATCTCTGAGCAATCATGGAATTGCTCATAAAAGACCCCTGGGGGACAACAAATATAACTTTTTTTTTTAATTATTTTATTTAGTATTTAAAAAATCCTATCGCATATCAAATCACCTCCTTTTCCCATTTTTTTTTAAAATAAAAGGTGACAAAGTCATATATACACAAGTGATGTTCCGACAAAAAGTATAGACCAAAAAATAAAAGCATTATAAGCATTACAGTACAGCAATTTTAAAACCTTTTTTAAATAAGTTTTAAGTTTTTAAAAGCAGTAAAAGTTATATAAATTGGCTATTGTTGTAATCATACCAACTTGAAGAACATGGATAACATGTCAGGTTTTTACCACGGATTAAAGTCAAAATTAGAGATGAGCAAATTTACAGTACAAACCGAATTGCTTTGTTAGCTCGGCAATCGGTTTATCAGCTGGCTGCTTTTGTCCCTAAAAAGCTGGATCCAGACCTGGGAGAAGTTTTCCAGGACTGGATCCAGCTTTTCCAGGCACATGGGGTGGAACAGCACGGAGTAGCATGGACTTCAAAAGAAGCCGGCTGATAAGCAGATTGCCGAACTAACAAAGCAATTCACTTTGTTTGATCATCTCTAATCTAAAAGCTGTGCAAATAAATTTCTTTTGTTTTGTAGCATCTTCTATGAAAAAATGGAAAAAAGTGCGACATTGCAAAGGACAATTGGTGTTGCACAAAATAAGTCTCCATTCGTGTCTCTAGTTGAATAAATGCAAGCGTTTGGGCCTTTTATACATGGCGAGGAAAAAGCTAAAGTGCAAAAATGAAAATTTGCTTTGTCCTTAAAGGGTTAAAACTATTAATTGTGGATTTGAAAGGAATAGTTTAAAACCCAGAAAATCATAATTATATATAAGGCATAGCATAAAATGAGTACAACCCCTTCAAAAAGTAAGATTGTAATCAATATCTTATCACACTGGACACAAGAACAATTTCCAAAATGTAGACAAGATTTTTGTTTTATGGAGCATTTGCTAAACCAATAACTCACCCCATGAAAGTAAGGTTAAAGTGATGTTCCCACTACGTAAGAGACGGCCTTTCCTTGACCCGGCCGCGTCACGGAACGGGCGGTCTCTGCAAAGATCATCCCGACCGGGACTTAAGTACAGGCTGGATGATCTTTCCGGCCACAGTGTTGTGGTGCGGGTGCATCAGCGCGCTCGCATCAGAACTCCTCACAGCACACAATGAAGCAAGCAGCCGGAGCGTCTGTTTTGTTTTACTTTTTCAAGATTATCAAATCTTATTTGCAATCCCACATTTGTGGGAGTATTTTCTAGTATGGTATCATTTATGCTGAGCAATATATAGATATATATGAAAATTATAGATATATACATACACACACACACACACACATTCCGTGTGTATATTTTATATCTGATTTTCCCCAGGCACTCAGGGTAGGACTACCCCTTGCATTAGAAAATATTAAGCATAGAATGCACTGAAATGTTACTATGGGAGTAACATACACAAGATTGAGGAGGAGAATGGAAAGGAAAAGAGAAGTCTGCATAGAGCTTCTGTGACAGGGTAACATAAGATCATCCCCATTGCTTACAAAATTGCTATGACTTCCTGTGCCCAATTTCACAAGGAAGAACAGCTTTTTAGCACAAGCAGTTCATCTGTTAAGTGAAGTAATTTGCGGGCAATGTGAAAATGAATGCTTTAAAGTGCTTATGTGTATGAATTGTTTGTTAGTTTGATTTGGGATGGGGGTGTGTAAATATCCACTGTACTTAAAGGGGACTTGTCCATTAAAAGTGCAGTCTAATCTGCAGGCAGCATGTTAGGGCAGGAGTAGCTGAGAATATCAGTCATTTATTTAAAGTGAATCTGTAGGCACTCCCGACCAATATTTTCCACCAATATGTAAATAAATTTGCTCCGCTTACTTTCATCTATATATTGGACTTTATTTTTATTATGACAGATTCCCTTCAAAGTGTTTAAGGAATTTATAGATCAGGGGTGTCCACGCTCGCGGCCCTCTGTTGCAAAACTACTATTCCCATCATGCCTGGACTGCAGTTTAACACCCCTGGTATATAGATCATCATGTTGTCAACAAAGATTTAAACAAAACCTCTGAACTTCTGTTTTAGGACTAATGTTTCTATAATTGTTTATTAACCAAATGATGGAAAAGTTTTATTTAAAAACATTCAAATGTGCTGCAAATAAAAAAGGAAATACAACATATTTTGTGATTATTTGTTTAAGTATAAAGTGTGGATAGATGGATACACACACACAGGTTACTTTTTTTTTATACTAGTTGTTCTGCTTTACTTATTTAAAGGGGTAGTGCGGCGCTAAACAATTATTCACAAAATAACACACATTACAGAGTTATACAACTTTGTAATGTATGTTATGTATGTGAATGGCCCCCTTACCCGTGTTCCCCCCCCACCCACACCAGAACCGGAAGTGTGATGCACTATACTCACCTGATTCTTGTGAACCCCTGTCCGCCATCTTGGGACAATGATGTCATCTTCGGGCGGCCGGCCGAACCGCTCATTCCGTCCCTCGTGCCGGCCCCCCTCTGCCGCGTCATCAACTGCTCAGCCGCGATTGGCTGAGCATAACCATGCTCAGCCAATCACGGCTGAGCACAGTTATGACGCAGCAGAGAGGGGCTGGCACGAGGGACGGATGGAGCGGTTCAGCCGCCCGCCCGAAGATGACATCATTGTCCCAAGATGGCGGACGGGGGTTGACACGAATCAGGTGAGTATAGTGCATCACACTTCCGGGTCTGGCGTGGGTGGGGGGAAACACGGGGAAGGGGGCAATTCACTAACATAAAATACATTACAAAGTTGTATAACTTTGTAATGTGTGTTATTTTGTGAATAATTGTTTAGCACCGCACTACCCCTTTAATCAAACAAAACGTGATGTGTTGATCTTCTTGATAGAATGTATAAAAAATACTTGTTCAATATATACAGTAGGGAAAATAAATATTTGATTCACTGCTGATTTTGCAACTTTTCCCACCCACAAAGAATGGAGAAATGTGTGGTTTTTTATCGTAGGTACACTTCACCACAGAGAGACAATCTTTTTTTAAAAAAAATCCAGAAATTAACTTTGTATGATATTAAAATTAATTTGCATTTTATTGCATGAAAAAAGTATTTGATACAACAGAAAACAGAGCTTAATATTTGGTACAGAAATCTTTGTTTGCAATGAGAGGATTAGATGTTTCCTGTAGTTCTTGACAAAGTTTGCCCCACTGCTTTATAAAGATCTCCAGATCTTTCTGGTTTCAGGGCTGTGGCTGGGCAACTTTAAGTTTCAGGTTCCTCCAAACATTTTCTATTGGGTTCAGGCCTGAAGACTGGCTAGGCTATTCTAGGACCTTGTCATGTTGGAAGACCTAGCCACGACCCATCTTCAATGCTTACTGAGCGAATGAGGTTGTTGGCCAAAATCTTGTCATACATGGCCTCATCTATCCTCCCTTAAATAGTTGTACAGAAAATTAATCCTGAAGTATGATGTTTCTACCCCCATGCCTTATATTCCAGACTGTCCTTGGGTTGTACTCGCTCTTCTTCCTCCAAACATGGTGAGTGGTGGTGATACCAAAAGGTTCTCTTTTGATCTTGTCTGACCACATGACCTCCCATCCCTCCTCTGGATCATCCAGATGGTCTTCAGTGAACTTCAAACAGGCCTGGACATGTGCCGGTATGAGCCGGGGACTTTGTGTGCCCTGCAGTATTTTAATCCATGATGGCATAGTGTGTTACTAAGGGTAACCTTTTAGTCTGTAGTCCCAGCTCTCTGCCTTCTCCCCAAGCTGCATGCCTATTGTCCTGCAACCCCATCCTAGCCTTGTGCAGGTTTAAAATTGTGTCCCAGGTGTCCTTAGACAGCTCTTGGTCTTGGCCATGGTGGAGAGGTGACTGATTATGTATGATTGATTATGTGGACAGGTGTTTTTTATACAGGTAACAAGTTCAAGCAAATGCAGTTAATACAGGTAATGAGTGCAGAGTAGAAGGACTAATGGGTCTGTGAGAGCCCTAATATACACCTGTAAAGCGCTGCAGAATTAGTTAGCACTATACAAATAAAAGAATTAATATTATGTTCACGGCACAAACTAGTGGATGAAACCGCAAACATTCTTATTTCCAACACCTGGTCCAGGAGGAAGTGCATGAGAGAGCGCTAAACCTTATGTGGTCTGCCTGGTTGAATTTCAGCAATTCTTAATGCTTACCCCTTTTTTTTTTTTTTTTTTTTGCAACGTTCCTCCATTTGCAGCCCAGTCACAGTACTGCCCACTCATCCACCACACTTCCTGTTTAGTCCTTGGAAACAAGGGACTGCCAGCTTTGGTTCTCCAAAAGCCGTCCATCGTCATTACAGCATCGCTCCAGTTCTTCCACTATCCTCCATGAAGCGTGCCCGGGCTTTTCATTATTCTACCTCCGCCTATCATTGTTTTCCTTAACCTTTTTAACCCCTTAACTACCACAGTTGTATATTTACGCCCTGAGGTCGTTAAGTGAGTTCAGAGGGGGGCCGCGTGGCGAACCTGCTCTGAACCGACACGATCTTGGGTGCTTTATGCAGCCCGGGACCACGGCTATTCCAATCGCCATGCCAGCTAATTAGCTTTTTAAATGCAGCTGTCAAAGTTGACAGCTGCATTTAAAAAGCAGCTTTTCCCATTCCCTGGTGTCTAGTGGGGGGGACGTGGTCGCGGAGGAGCGAACCCCGCATCTGAAACCGGCCAGGGTCTGCGCCTTAATTATGTGGGATGGGGTGATGAAGAGATGAGCAAAACCTGCCGAATGTCTATGGCTTCATCCATGTTTTACGTGGACCTCGGACTGCATCCTCCGTCTACAGACAGCGGGATTCAAATGCTGATCATTCAGGTTTGTGCAAATCAGAATTTTCTCTAGTGATGAACGGGCACTGGATCCGCGGCGGATTTCGCTGCAAATTCGCAGCGGATCGGGTGTGTGTGAAGGCACCCGTAAAAACAAATCAAATGCATCAGTCATCAATTTAGTCTGATTAATTTACTATTGCTTGCACAGAAAAGTCCAGGATGGCAGTCATGAGGTCTTCTAGAACTGTATCTATGGCTTCTAGGCAACAGGTTTACTTTAAGTTGGCCAAAGTGAACCAATGACTAATCCATTACATTCAGTTTCCTCTGTGGTTACTGTAGTTTCGCTCATCTAATTGTCTTATGTAAATAAAGAATAATCATTGTACTGTGAAAAGACATGGCTTTGATTCTTTTGCACATTATTTAGAAAGCTAAGAGGGTCCAATTGTGACAGTTATACAGAATGAGGCCATGTTCTCACACAGTATTTTTACTCAGTACAGTGGTGCCTTGGATTACGAACATAATTCGTTTCGGGACTGTGCTTGTAATCCAAATCACTCTTAAACCAAAGCAAATTTTCCCATAAGAAATCAATGAAATGCAGACAATTGGTTCCATGCCCCAAAAATAATGATTTTTTATTCTGAATAACAGGTAAAACATTACATTTTGAAACAGCTGAATATGTCATACAATAAGTTATTGTACAGTATAGCAATCAGCATGTGGTGTATTATGTATAGTAAGTGCATAAACCTGAAAAACAGTAGCAGCTTTTAGATACAGGAATTAAGCTGCAGACCCCCATAATGCAGTAGTGTAGTACAACAGGCTAGAATAGAGAAGCAGGGCTGCTGTCAGAGGTCTGTGTGGTCACATGACAGCAATGGGGAAAGTGGTGTGCTCAGCATGGACCAATCACAGAGCTGCGCAGGAGGACAGTGACAGAAACGGGGGGGCCGGGGCCGTGATCGGGCGTGCGGGGGTTTAAGGGGGCCGGGGCTGTAAGCTGCGGGCGGCCAGCGGCGTCACAGGGGTTAAAGGGGCCGGGTCCCATGCAGGCAGCGGATCCACTGCGTGTATTGGACCCATTGAGCTTAACAGTACAGGATCCGCAGCTGATTTCGCTGCAAACTCGCAGCATGAAAATCCGCTGTGGATCCTGTAGGTGTGAATGCACCCTTAAAGAGCTCCACATTTAGGTCACAATCTCCATATTAAAAAGCATAGAAAGAATCAGATTATATTGCAGAACTTAGTTATAAACAGAGCTTTGTTCTGCTATTTTCCCATTATATTATACATTACAGAATATAGTTATTTTCATTGTTATTTTCATTTTCATGGCTTTATGTATTTGCTTATTTTTTGTTTACTTGTCCTGGAAAACATATAAAATCATATGGGTTCCATGGACGACCAGTCACAACTTCACTCCAATGACTGTCATGTCCCAAGTCAGAAATATCTTTGGCCGCCACCTGGACATGTACAGTGGACCCTGGTCGAATTCCCCCAAGAATCAAAGAGGTCTTCTCATAGGGTCCAACCTGCAGGGTATAAACAAAATAATTGAAAATACAAGCCGACTATAATCCAGTTTTTTTTTAAGTCAAAAAATTAACTTTTACAGTGTTAACCATTTTGGCTCTGAAAGAAACTACACAGTAGAAGGAACAGCTGTGGAATATAAAATGCTGCTATACAAAAAAAAGATTAAAGGTTAACTCTTCTAATGCCAAAATGTATCTCCTTTGTCCTAGCAATAAGACACTTGAGTAGTTAAAAACATATCTGATACATGGCTAGAGCTGCAACCCTGGTCTGCAGGATTAAGTGAGAGCTACGTATACAAACTTTTTTTTTTTTTTTTTACTTGAGCTTTCTTTTTTTCTACTGTCAATCTACTATCACATTTCTCTGAAAATAAGACAGAGAAATGTGGAAAAAGGACTAAAGCTTATTTTCAGAGAAACATGGTGCATCCCCTACACTGTAGCCTCATACAGTAGTTAGACGCCATACTGTATGTCCATACTTAGGCTCCTATACTATAAGTTCCCCTGCAGTTCAGCCTCCATATTGTATACCACCCTCCTCTGTGGTTCTTCCCCCATAATGTATATATCCCCTCTGTGCAGTAAGCTCCCCATACTGTATGCCTCCCTCCCCTCCCCCCCCCTGTATTTGTTCCAGCATACTGTATGCATCCCCCTCTGCGGATAGTGTAGTTCTCATACTTTATATCTCCCTCCCCCTTTGTAATTGGTCCACGTACCCCCTGTCCCCCCATATTTACTGTCCCTGACTGTGCATCTTTTTACCACTCCTGCCTCCCCTGCAGCCTGTGTTGGCCAGGGCATAAAAAGTCTGGTACTGCTTGGCTGATGCTTAGCCGCCCAGTGTCAGGGATCTGGTCACTTGATTTCAATTAGGCCTTGTCTTTTGAGTGCGGCTTATATTTCAAGCCTACTGCAAAAGACCTGTAAAATAAAGCTAGGTCTAATTTTCGGGGTAGGTCCTATTTTTGGAGAAAAGTGGTAGTACAGCCTGTCTATAAGCTATAAGCTATAATAGCAAATGCACCATAGCAGGCATGAAGGCCTTCAGGAGACTGCTATATGGCAGCTGGTCAGCACACTGAGAAAGCTCAGGCAATATGGCTGTCCATAATAATGTAAAAAAATATATAAAATAATCAACACTTACTGGAAACATTTAAAGGGGTATTCCATTCATACATAACTTTTGGTATGTTGCTTTGAGACTAATAATTCATTCCATAACAATTATCTATTCAATATCCTTCCCCCAGTTCTCAGCTGCTGCTTTTTTTTGCTGAAAACACAAAATTCTGTTTGTGAGCCTTTCTCTCTGTCTCCCCCTCCTCCCCCCTCACTTCTGATGTAAACAAGTCCCTGGCAGGCTGTATCTGCAACATTGTAGCTTCTTTGTAATGCTGGGAGGATTATTAGCAACTTCACCTCAGATTAACAACCCCCAGCATTAAAAAGAAGCTACAAAGTTGCAGATGAAGCAAGTCGGGACCAGTTTAAATCATTTGTCTCAGAAGGGAGGGGGGAGGAGGGGGAGGAGGGGGAGAAAAGCTCACACAGATTTGTGTTTCTTCAGCAGAAAGCAGCAGCTGAGAACCGGGAGAAGGATTGTTTTGTTGTTCTTTTGCATCAATAATACAGCTAAAGAAGAATAACACTATATAATGTTTACTATAAACATTAGCATGAAACATAAAAAGAAACATTGAGGCCCCATTCACACGTCTGTGTCAGTTTTTACTGTCAGGAAATCCTGATCAGGAGACCTCAAATGTCATCAGGAAAGTATCAGGATTTCCTTACAGTAATCCGTTTTTACTTTCAGAAAACCATCAGGAAACCATCAGGAAAAATCTTCAGGATTTCCTGATGAGAAAAAAAAGGTGTTAGAATGGTGTAGAATGCCAACATACATCACAGGTACCCACACAGCCCCTAGTGTACCTGGATGGCCACAGGCTGCAGAAGTACAACTCCTATCATGACCTGTCATCAAGACATGGTGGGAGTTGTAGTTCTGGAACCTGGATGGCCACACGCTGCAGAAGTACAACTCCCATCATGACCTGTCAGCAGATCATGGTGGGAGTTGTAGTTCTGCAACCTGGATGGCCACAGGCTGCAGAAGTACAACTCCAATCATGGCCTGTCAACAGAGCATGGTGGGAGTTGTAGTTCTGCAACCTGGATGGCCACAGGCTGCAGAAGTACAACTCCTATCATGACCTGTCAGCAGAGCATGGTGGGAGTTGTAGTTCTGCAACCTGGATGGCCACAGGCTGCAGAAGTACAACTCCCATCATGACCTGTCAGCAGAGCATGGTGGGAGTTGTAGTTCTACAACCTGGATGGCCACAGGCTGCAGAAGTACAACTTCCATCATGACCTGTCAGCAGAGCATGGTGGAAGTTGTAGTTCTGCATCCTGGATGGCCACAGGCTGCAGAAGTACAACTTCCATCATGACCTGGTGGGAGTTGTAGTTCTACAACCTGAATGGCCACAGGCTGCAGAAGTACAACTCCCGTCATGACCTGTCAGCAGAGCATGGTGGGAGTAGTAGTCCTAAGGGGTAAACTCACCTGTCCTGGATCCTGCTCTGTCAGGGCAGCGAGGTTGAGGTCCGGGGCAGCCCTGTGGTGAGGTCTGGGTTGCGGGCAGAGTGCAGTGGTCCGGGGCGGTCGGAGGTGCGGAGCATGTGGCAGGCGGCCCGGTGGTGAGTTCCGGAGGGGGGGGGGGGGGTGTAGGGTCAGATGATGGATGATGGAGAGCGGGCGGCACAGTGGTGAGTTCCCGGGGGGGGGGGGGGGTCGGATGATGGAGAGTGTGCGGCCGGCTGGCCCTGTAGTGCCAGGCAGAGTGCGGTGCAGCGGTTGGGCAGGGGGGGGGATTTGGTTGATCAGGCAGCGGCCAGTCCCGTGGTGAGGTCCGGACTCCGGCCAGAGTGCAGGGCGGGTGGGGGGGGGGATATCGGGCGACAGGCAGTCCTGTGCTGAGGTCCGGGTGCCTCAGCGGGGCTGGCTCTCTACCAATCCGGAATCGCGGGCACTTTCCTGATGTACATCAGGAAAATGCTGTGATTCCAGCGCTCCCATAGACTTCTATGGGGGCGTCCGTGACCGATTTCTGGACGAAAATAGGAAGGGATCTAAAAAAAACGGTCCTATTTTCCGGAACGGACACCCTTACGGAAAAATCCAGAAGGGTGTCCATGTCTAATGTTAGCCTATGAGTCCGGAAATCCGGACAGATTTTCCGGACGTGTGAAGGGGGCCTAATACCATTCTATTTCTTACCGTGATGTAGGATTTGGAACCCTCCCTTCTGTAACGGACCTTGTACTTCAATGGAAAAATCTCTGGGTATGGCCAAGAATGTGGAGGCTTCCATTGTATATGTAACTTCTTGCTTTCACGACACATGGAAGATACAGTGACATTCACTGGAGGATCAGGACGTACTATTAAACAATACAGAATAAAATATTATGAACTACTATAGGTAATGGCTATTATGGCTTTCACATATTGACAATTGTGCAAATCTTTAACCCCTTCAAGACAGAGCACTTTGATGCACAAAAGTCTGGGTCAGATTAATGCAATGTTCCCCTCGCCTTCTAAGAGCCATTCTTCTAAGAGAGATTTTTTTTGTGATTTATAATTTAATAAAATCAGCAATCCTGGTGGGGTTTGTTTTTAATTCCCTTTACGCCGTTCACTGTGCAGGAACAATAATGTTATATTTTAATAGATCGGACAATTCTGAACGCTACAATATGTAATTTATTATTTATTTTTATAATGGGCAAGGGGGTCTTTGAAACTTTTATTGGGAGGGGGATTATAAGGGTTGTTTTAATACTCTAATAAAACTTTTTTTATTACTTTTTTTTTTACTCTTTTATCACTGTAAAATATGCAATCATCAGTGCATCATAGCATAGATCAGTGTTATCAGCGATCTATGTATAGATGAGACTCTGTACATAGATCGCCGAACCGACAGGATGGAGGTAAGGAGCTTACCCCCGCCTGTCAGCACATGCGATTGGGACCCCCGCAGAACGGCTACGGGCTTCCCAATCACTCAGCGACAGATGCTTGATCTGTCACTGAGCACGTTTAAGGGGTTAATGAGAGTAGGCTGCGGGATTGCAGCTGACTCTCATTACCTCCAGGCCCCGGACATTAATGTGAGCAGGATCGCCCTCTCTGCAGCGCTCACGCTCACATCAGGAAGCCCCTGTAGTCAGGAACGTATATATACATTCCTACTGCATTGGGTATGTGCAGTAGGAACGTGTATATATATGTACATGTTACTGACGAGAAGGGGTTAACGTGTTCTCCAGTCACATCATTTAAAGGGAACCAATCACACCGAATATGCCCCTAATGATAAGGAAACGTGCTGGTACATCACCCAGCACGCTTCCTAAACATACCCCTGTACCCTCCGTGCCCTCCTTGTTTACATCGTAATCTTACATTTCTGAAGTCCCGCGCTGTATGGTAAATAGATGTAAGTAGTCACGGTGGGCGTATGTAGTCATGGTCTTGGGCGGTTGCGAGCAATGTAATCACGCCCAGAGAGGCGTGATTGAAAGGCCTGCACTCTGCTGATGTCACCCGGGGCCGGCGTTCCACTCCAGCGCTGCAGTGGCGTCTTTAGCATGCCGCAGTACGTCAGCGTCTACCCCTGCCAAACTGCGCATGCGCGGCGTGCTAAAGACGTCGCCGCATCGTAAAAGTTTTTTTAAAAATTGTTTGCTACTCTCCAGAGCATCAGGGAAGTTGATCTCGAGCTGATAGCCAAGGTCCTAACATTTTTGCCCAGGCAGAGTTCAGGCTCGTTGCAGGGTCTGTGCTAGAATTCTGTCCAAAAAGTGTCGCACAAGACTTATTTTCAATATTTATTATAGGTTTTAGACATTTTAGAAACACTTTTGCGCTGGCTATAGATGAGTGAATCTACAGTAGGAACAAAATGGTTTTTTTTCCTATCGGGATTCTGCTGCGGGCTTTAAAGTTTGCTCCACTTCCTGCCGCTTCTCCCCAGGTGCTGGAGAAAGATGGATTCAGTCCTGGGAAACTGGAACTTTCCCAGAACTGGATCCATCTTTTTCCAGCACCTATGGAGAAGCGGCAGTGATAGGAGCAGACTTTAAAGCCTTCAGCCTGATGAGCAGAGTCCTGATAGGAAAAAAGCACTTTGTTCCTACTGTAGATTCGCTCATCTCTAGAGCCGGGTATGAAAAATGGGGTGGGGCTAAATCGTGCTGCTGTGTGCCAAAAACTGCACATCAAGAACTGTCTCAGAAGTCTGGCTGGTGCACGTCAAGCAAAGTAATATCTAAACTAAGGCCAGTTTCACACATAACGGTCTGCATATTACATGGCATCATGAAAGCGTGCACTTTTTAGCAAGATGTTTTCTTGCTAAAAAAAAAAAAAGTGTGTCTTACCATTGCGGGAATGTTAATATTTTATATGAATTGTTCTTTGTGTTCATAAGCAAGGGCTACAAATATAAAATATAAACAGTAAAGGTTTTGGACATTTATTTTTATAGTATAATAATGCAGTGTTTTTTAGACACTTCATTAAAGCCCTTTGTGACTATACCGTTAATGCGGAACTTCCCATTTTTTCTGTAAACTCACTGATGTTCTCCACAAAGAAATCGTGCAGCTGTGTTACTGATCCCAGCGGGTTGATAGCTGTTACATTAAGAAGATAAGGAAACTCTTCAAACATCTGAAAGTTACTTATCAGGCAGCTGTGTGGATTCATCTCGTGCTGTATACATTCTTGTGGTGGCCCCATTAGGCCTGACCTAGTAATAAATACATTAAGGGTGGATTGTGTCTTTGATTGGATGCAATGATCAAACTACAGACAGTATAAATGCATATAAAATCATTCCTTTATAGTTGTTCACTTAGCGAAACTTAAAGGAGTTGTCCAACCCTTTTTTCTTATTGGACTAGACCATCGTTTGTAATCCCTCCCTTTCCCTTCGATGCTCCTCACCCTCCACTATGAATATAACTCTGACTACTCTACTCCTAGAACTCTTTATTACTAGGCTATGTTCACACTACGTAAGTTTTATATTAATCACGGGTGTTATTGCTGATTTGCAACAATGGCCATGATTAACACGAAACTTACATAGTGATGCCGTCTATAGAATCACGGCTGTATACACATAATATACACTCTGGCCGGGATCGCTAACGGTGCTGCAAAAAACCTACATGTCAGTTTTCTTCAGTTTTCACTGAATAGCGGCCACAGAGAACTTGTCAGTTCACACAATGGAGCGTGCGGCAGAGAAGGAGGTACAGTAATACCGATAGGATACAAGGGCAGGCAAGATGGATGAAAGAGGTGTGTTTTACTGTGCCACTCTACTGTATCTCTTTTTTCCATACCCCGGACACCTGCAGCTTGCTCTGCCCTTTATATGGTCACTGCATAGGTAAGAGATGCGGTTGTTATTGAGCTCCCCCACTGTATGTGGCGACTGCAGATTCTCCAGTCCGGTTTCTAATTTTTCTAGCACCTGCCCTGTAAAACGACAGCCAGCGTATAAAACGACCCCTGACTTTTCAGAAGATTTTCCTGGGTTAAAAAGTAGTACTATTTTATTTTACACTTTTTAGTACCCCAAGGGACCTTGCATAAGCAGTCATTTCATTGGTAATATACCTAACTGCCAAATTGTAACATAACTATGAACTTTGAAATCTATGCTCTACTAGCTCTTCAGAATTGCATTTTGGGGATGCCAATGAGAACAGGCACAGCATCTGCCAAATCACTATCTAGATTCTGCAGTTGCTATTAACTGCCAGGATCAGACTGAAGTCAGCAGGTAAGTATACAACCGGCAGGTAACATACAGCCGTCACTCGCCGTAAATGGAGCAAGCACAGCTCACGAGCCTCCACATGTACATTTTTCAGGAAGAAATTAAAAGTTTTAGTGTGAAACATCAACAGTATACCAAACCAAACCAAAGTACCAAACCAAACAAGCAATTATAAAAATACTTTTAAAAATACATTTTACATGTATTTTGCTTATATGAATTGTACAAAATAATGAAAATATGAATATATTAATTATTTATTAGTAAATTTATATAAAAAGGCCATTGTGTGGTTGTATAAAATATTAAAATTACACAAAAAAACATAAAAACATATAAAAGTAAATAAATCTACTGTCTGGCCATGAAGGTGTTAATGCAACAAATAGAAATAGTTTTGTTCAGTGTAGGTAATAATAAATACATTACAAATTACAGTTATTCTATATCCCTTATTTTATAAAGAGATATTACCTGTATGTTGTGAGGAAAGAGGTGTGTATATTGGGATCAGGATGCAGGTCCCAGTAACATTTTACTTTTTCTGGATAACTTGAAGACCAACATTGGATATGGAGCCGATCTGGAGGAACTAAGTAAGACCATTATTCATGACAAAATTATAAAGAGCATCTATATTCCATATAACAGGACTATACTGGGTATTGTGTGGTGGATGGATGTACTGGGACAGAGGCGCTCTTATTATCCACTCTTCTTTACAGATAAGGCTGTTAGAGGGGGACCCACCTCCATTAACTTTCAAATCCCTAAAGGTCCCCAAAAGTAGTGAAAGTACTTGTATTTTGGAGCTTTTCTTTACTGAAAAAGGTGAAGAGTGTTATGGAACCAAGCGATCATATAGTAGATGTTTACAATATGTTGTTTGTTTTGCAGTACCTACTGTAAACTCCTCTCTACAATCTTTATACAGCAGGTAGACAATAGCATAGTATGCATTGGCATACCTGCCATAGAGGCATGGTATGCAGCTACTATAGGGCCTGGTCAAGGACTGAATGGTCCGTTACCGAATGTGGATGGCTCCCACTTTGGCCCATGTCCATCCAAACCACCCACTTTATCATCTGCTTTGATGCTCGATAACCAGGGAATCCAGGACACTTGCCAGGGACCACCACTTTTAGCTGTATGGGCACATGTGCATGAAAACTGTCAATATAGACTGCAGGCAATGTCGGACCTGCAGCCTATACTGAGAGCAAACATTGACCGCTACCCTGACACCGTTCAAGCTCAGATGATGTCACTTATCAGCACCTGCACTGCAGAGGAGGAAGAAGGCAGTCAGACTCAGCTTTCATGGCAGGGGTGCCATAAGTCAGCACCCCACTCCTCAGACATTGATGGCCTATCCTGTAGATAGGCCATTAAAGGGGTACCGTATTTTCCGGCGTATAAGACGACTTTTTAACCCCAAACAATCTTCTTAGATATCGGGGGTCGTCTTATACGCCGGGTATGGTCGCCCCATACAGTGGAGGAGTTCAAAAATGGCCCCATCCCCTCTGTATGGGGCGACCACTAAAAAACAAAACAAAAAACAATTAACTCACCTTGGGCCTGTTCCCGGTGCAGGCAGTGTGACATACATTGACTGTGCCGGAGAACCCCAAAGCTCTCCCGAGCAGCCGAGTGTCTCATCGGAGAAGCTCTCAGACGCTCGGCTGCCGGGAGAGCTTCGGAAGAATGACAGAGGCTCTCGGGAGAGCTTTGGGGATCCCAGGCGCAGTTAGAGTACGTCACACTGCCTGCGCCAAGAACGGGACAGGAAGCGCGCAGAGGCCGGGAACGGGCCCCAGGTGAGTAAACTGTTTGTTTGGTTTTTTATTTAGCTGTAGTTAACCCCTGCCTGACCGCAGCAGGGCTGTGGTCAGGCAGGGGTTAACATTTTCCGGCATATAAGGCGAACCCCTAACAATCTTCTTGAAAGTCAGGGGTCGTCTTATACGCCCAGTCACCTTATACCCCAGAAAATACGGTATTCCCATCTCAGCTAATATAGTTAATCTCATGGGCTTGTCAAGTTTTATATTTTTGCAAATACATTCCTTTAGCAAACTTGATTCCTTCTCTTGATTTGCTGCTCTTGAACATTGAATTGTTGACAGCTCATTCTCAAGTTTACAGACCACCACTCTGCGCTAAAAGCATATATATATATATATATATATATATATATATATATATATATATATACAGTACTATACAGTACATATTATACATACACTATGGGCCACATGTATCATCCGGCGGACGGATGATTTTTGGCGGAAAGTGCCGATTTGCGTATTATTTTATACGCAAATGGCCGATTTGCGAATAAAATAATCGCAAATCGGCACTTTCCGCCGAGTACGCCAGGGGGCGGAAAGTAGGCGGGAAGTGGGCGGAACGGAGGGCGCGGACTCAGAGTCCGCGCGATTTATCATCCGTTCCGCCCAAATGTACGCCGAAAACCTACTCCAGTCCTCAGCTGGCGTAGGTTTTCGGCGGTGCGCACCGGCGCGCACAGGATTTATGTACAGGCAGTCCGCCTCTGCATAAATCCCCGTACCGCCGGAGCTGCGGGGGCATTTTTAAGTCCGGCGTAAAAAACGCCGGACTTAATAAATGCCTCCCTATATCTCTACACATCTACATTATAGCTATATATACACCAGCCCGCCCACTGTCTTAGAGCAGACTGGTGGTCTGTAACCTAGACAATGATCTGTCAACAATGCAATGGAAACAATAGTATGTGAGGAGGAGGACACAAGTTTACTAAATGAATGTATTTTAAAAAATATTTAACTTGGTAAGCCTTACAAGTATTTAAGTAAAATAGTATAACTATTATTTGACATGAGAATACCCCCTTAGCCTATGTTCACACTACGTTAGAGACCAGCCGTTCCGTGACCCGGCTGGGTCACGGAACGGCCGGTCTCTGCAAAGATCATCCCGGCCAGTATCAGCGCGCGCCCGCATCAGAACTCCTCACAGCACACTATGAAGCTTGTGGCCGGAGCCGCTTGCTTCATTGTGTGAACTGACAGGTCTCAATTCACTGAATTGCGGCCACAGAAAACTGACATATCAGTTCTTTGCAGCGCCGTATGGGATCCCGGCCGGAGTGTATACTATGTGCATACGCTCCGGCCGGGTTCCCATAGCAGATAAGGCAGTGCTCCACACTGTAGTAGTGTGAACGTAGCCTTAAAGTTATAATCCCAGATAACAGGAAATAGAAGGATTAAACTTACGTCCAAGTTGTAGTTCTGTTAGGGATAAGATCTCATTGGTGTGCGGGTGATGACAAGTGTAGTTACCACTCTGGTGTTTTTTTGCATCGGCTAGAATGAGGTGACGGCTAAAATTTGAATATATATCATCACTGTTCACAATTTTCCTTCCATTAAACTTCCACTGAACATAAGGAAAAGACGTATTACAGTCCAGTATTATCTCTTCTCCTAGCTGACCAAGCCGATGAGTAACTGGAATGGTCACTGCAAATAGGAGAGTTAAACGCCCATCATTTTCTTCATTAGCACCAGTACTATATACAGTATACCAATACAATGCTTCAGAAAAGAAAAGACAAATGCATAAACAATAAATTCATGCACATAAATATACAATAGATAGTTAGCCCGACAGGATAACAATAGGTAATTACAAAAACAAAACAAAGGAAAATTAAACTAATAAAATAAAAATTTAAATTAGTTTTATCATAGTTGTTTGCAGTGTCGGACAGGGGTATCTGGGGCCCACCAGAGGAAATGATCCTGAGGGCCCACCAATGAATGACCAGTGGAAAAAAAATATTTCAGTCAGTATTTGTGTAGGTTCTAAAGCTGG
Organism: Dendropsophus ebraccatus; assembly: GCF_027789765.1. NCBI lineage: Eukaryota > Metazoa > Chordata > Amphibia > Anura > Hylidae > Dendropsophus > Dendropsophus ebraccatus. Next base: position 41,006,958 of record NC_091467.1, on the reverse strand, counting down.
GGGCCCACCGGAGGATCCTCTGGTCCTCTGGTGGGCCAGTCCGACACTGTTTGTTTGTACATATTGCCTTATAACATAAAATAAGGATAAAATAGTATCTTGCTACTTATCTATATGCATTGCAATGTACTGCAGTGGTCACTTTTTTCTGTCACCACTTTTTTCCCATTATAGTCCAAGGATGCTGCCTCTCAATAAGAAGACAACCCCCTTAGTCCAATTAAAGACCACTTTTTGCACCACACTTTGGAATTATATGTGAACTTAATCATCTAGAAGCAGATCCAAAAATATATTTATTTTTTTAAACTGAAGCAATAAGGAGGAAGAGACTTGCAAGGGACATCAAGGGGGAGATGCTGCTCACATGGTGCTGAATTAGTGGAGCACCATGTCCTGTACAGTGTGTGTGTGTGGGGGGGCTGGTTAGTCCTACATCCTTTGTTACTAAGTAGTAAAAACTGATTTTTCTTTACTGAAAAACTGCATTGTTAACTTACAAAAAGCTAAGAAACTGGCTCAAGTCTCATAAAATGGGTTGAAGGGAAAACTAACACTTTGACTTTTCTGTCCTGAGTGGCAGAACCTGGCCTATCTTGTACCTTGCAGCTCCTGGGCCCAAAGCAGAATCTGTAACCCACCTGCTATCTGCCACTTATTGTATATTATTGGTCTCTACTTATGTAGCAAAGGGGCCATTGGGCCCCCTCAAGCACCAAGTCTTCAGTGCAACTGCTGCCTCTACAACTGCGCAACTGGCTGACACAGTTAAAGGGGACCGTATCTTAACTTATACATATAACCTCTATCTACCTAGCTGTTCTTCAAGAAATAAAGTACATACTAAAGCCCATGTAGCTGTATGTTTATATATTTGCTTTGTATGCTTAGAACATCAACAAAAAGCAGAACTGCATATTCCATATTAACCCCTTTAGGTCCATAATATGTATATATACGTTCTTATTGCACATGCTCCGTGCAGCAGGAACGTGTATATACAGTCCTGAACTAAAGGGGCTTTAAATGTGTGCGGGACCGCTTCAATGTGAGTGGTCCTGTACACATCAGTGTGGCTGGTGCTTGAGCTAATCTCAGACAGCCACGGTCTCACAGCTGCCTGTCAATAAGTACCTGTCACTGACTGATCGGGACCCTTGCAGGTACTTGTACCAAAAGGCGGTGGTAAGCCACTTACCTTTGTCCTGTCGGATCAGCGATCTGTGCATAGAGTCTGCTGTCAGGCAGACTCTATGCACAGATCGCCAATAATACAGATCCCCCTTTCCCATTATACAAATAAACATATTACATATCTTAGCATGCAGAATTGTCCAATCTATTAAACTTTAACAATATTGTTCCTGCATGGTGAAAAGTGTAAATGAAAAGCAAAAAAACAAAAACAAAACAACATTATTGTTCCCACACGGTGCACGGCAAATGTTTCTCCTACACCAATATGATACTAATAAAAACTAGAGATCATGCCGCAAAAAATGACACCCAACCAACCCTGTAGGTGGAAAACAAAAGCGTTATGTCCCTTAGCAGACGAGACATTGCTTAAATTTGACCTGGACATCCGGGCACCAATTACCTTCGGTTATGCAGCTTTAATTTCACATTTAAAAAAAATCCATGTCTAAGATTAAATGGTGGTTTTTGTAGTTATACAGATATCTGTTAGCTGCTTCCAATAGCACATTTTTGTGCATAATTCATGTTAGGGCAACACCAAAGCAGATCTGGGAAACCATGTGCCCTAAAAATAGCTGTAAATCTGACATGGGAGGATATTGCCTCAGTATGGAGAAAGCTGGACCTGTTGAACTTGCTATTTCTGGGAACCCTGCCAAACAGCGGTAATAAAATAATAAAGTATATGTAGCAAAACAACCTGACAGAGAAAATACTTCAATTACATTTCGGTGTGTAAGGCTGTTTTCACACTGCATCCTACAGGGTCTATCAGAGGTATGCATGAGGGGAATTTCCTAGTGTGTACCTACAATACAAACCCCTTAGTGTACAGATACAGTTGACAGATGGGCCCCATATACTTAGAAACACAGAAGATTGTCCTCAGAATAAGTCTGTTTGCTTCAACTAATCTGCTCTAATATTTATTCCTTTCTTATTATGTTAGGATAGATTTATGTATATCCCAGGCAGGTTTACATTCACTTACTGTGGATTTGCCAACCACCTCTGCTGGAAGTTTGTTCCAAGCATCTACTACTCTTTCAGTAAAATAATATTTTCTTGTTGCTTCTGATCTTTTTCCCAACTAACCTCAGACTGTGCCCCTTCGTTCTTGTGTTCAGTTTCTTACTCCTGAGCCTTATTTAGGTCTTTAATATTTAAATCAATCTTGCCCCCTTATTTCCTCCAGTCTATACAGATTTAGATCCTTAGGGTGTGTTCACATGTACAGGATCCGCAGCAGATCTGCTGCAGATTTGATGCTGTCTTCAGTTATTTAGATGAAATCTGCTGCGGATCCGGTACGTGTGAAAGTACCCTTTAAGAGCTTGTGTCATTCAGAAAACTAGGTCTAAACTGATGTATAGTTATGTCCTCCATACTGGGGACAGGGATGTAAAGTAATTTACTAAAAACAGCACATTTGTTCTCTTTTGTTCTGATTTTACCATCTTTACCAGCTTTGTGACACAACCTCTTTTAGTCTTTCCGGGTAGATTAAGAGGGGGCCAAGCCTAGCTTCTGCACCGCTGCCCCTGAACCTTTAGCTATCCTTCGTTGGTCAATAGTAAACACCTTTAGCCTGTTCTGCACCTTTCTGTATATAAACTGTCAAACAGAATTCAATGATGGACATGTGGCAGAAGTGCAAAGCTGAGCCCCGTCTTCATTTATTTCTGATTGTCTCTCCTTGAAAAGTCTTATGCACTTTCTACAAATTAATAAACCACTCACACTGTAGACACAAACAGGCACAATGCTCAGCCCAGCACTTTTGTCTCCTAATTTTAGTGATCGTTGCAGGTTCTCCTTTCAGACACTTATCCCCCCAATGAGAACTTCTGACATGCTGCTACAACTTTCACAATACACCAGAAATGTAGCAGACCGTTAATTTTCAGGAATACATTCTGTTCAAAAAAAGATTGCAAAACCAGAAAAAAGGAAGGTTGTCTTTTTTTTTTCAAGTTCTATCAGCCTGTGTGGCGCTATTTGTGAGGGAGAAGTACAACAAGTAAATGTAAGAGACTGTAATATATCTTATTATTGATTCCTCTATATTTACATATTTTATATTTTTATATACCTTCCTGTTCCCCGTCTTCCTTAACTCATTGTACAAATTCTTATTATATCGTTCTAATTTAAACGATAATCGTTTTTGTGTAAATGCAGGAAACGATCAAATGACCAACGAGAAGTCCTTTGGTGCTGACACCAAAATCATTGTTAATCGTTCACTGTAATTCCGCATTCGTTCACTAATCGTCCAGTGTAATTCTCCATCGTTCTTTCATTTGCTGGGATAAGATGAAGTAAACAATTGTAGTAAGGATCGTAATTAAAAACTATCATTTTTTGTAATATGGTGAACGATTTCGGGTTAACGATAAACAGTCTCATTAACAATGTAATTGTTTAATTGTTAAAAATGACTTTGTCTAATAGGACCCTTAGGGCCCTATTACACCAACAGATTATTAGATTGGTCAGATAATCTGTTGGCGTAATAAGTCCCTTACTCTGCTAAAAATAAAATTTCGGAAATCTCATCCCTCTGAAGTGTCATGTTACAACTGCCTATAGTCAATGCGGAGGGGAAGGGTGGAGGGGAGGGGAAGGGTGGAGGGGAGGAGGAGGGTGGGGGTTGTTGTATCTGGAGAAAGACAAACAACTTTAAGGTAATTGTGACATTTTAGGCCCTGTGCACACAGAGCAAGAGTGGCGGAATGCCGCCAGCCTCTGTGTCATAATGACACTTTATGGGAGGCTCGCGCAATTCCGCCGCTCTTGCTCTGTGTAAACGAGGCCTTAGGGTCCTATTAGACAAAGCAATTTTTAACGATAAACGATTGCAAACAAGATTGTTTATCATTAACCTGAAATCTTTCACCATATTACACAGAACGATAGTCGTTAGTTACTATTAGAACGATTTTTCGATCATTCCCTGCAATTATACAGAATGATTATAGTCTAAATTCGAACAATATAAGGTTTTTCCACACGATAATCGTCCCGTGTAAAAAGGCCCTTACTCCTGTACAGCATTCACAGCTTTCGCTGCTCGGCAGGTACACTTTAAAGGGGTTATCCAGTTAGGTAAAATACATGTGGAATCATCCCCCCTCCTGGAGACATTTGTTCCATACTTGTTATTACCTTATCAGTTGCTTTCCCTCAGTTCTGAGCCTGCTGTTTTCTGATGAAGACACAGAAAACTGCATGTGAGCTGTTCATTCTGTCTCCCCCTCCTCTGCCCTCCCATCCAAGACGGCTCATGTAAACACATGTAAGTAGCGTCCCTGGCTGTCTGTATCAGCTGTCTGTGACCCAGGGAGGGTTAATCACATTGAGGTCATCAGCAACCTCAGATTAATCCTCCCATCATTGCAGTGCAGAATCAGCTTTAAATTCAGTGCAGAATCAGCTGTTTACATGAGCAGTCTCGGAAAGGAGGGGAAGGAGGGGGAGATGGAGTGAACAGCTTACACACAGTTTTCTGTGTCTTCAGCACAAAGCAGCAGCCTCAGAACTGGATAAGGAGACTGATAAGGTAATGACATGTATGGAATGAATTGTCTCCAGGATTCCACATATATTTTACCTAACTGGATAACTCCTTTAACAAATGTTGCACTAATGGATGAACAACACAGTGGAAGAAAATATAATACAATAGGGGTTTGCAACTACAATTTATCAAACTGCTTATTCCTATCACCCCCAGAATTCCACCTTTAAAAGGGTTTCCTAGGCAAATGTAAAACTTCATGTACTGTACATGTGCATTAATCCAATAAAGGCGTGCATATGCTATGTTTTTATGTTTTCGTTTTTGTCTGGTTCGATATACATACACATCCTAGACACATTTAAAACAAAAAAAAGCTTCTTTTCCTTACCTTTGTTTTCAAAGAATTCATAAGACGGAAGCAGAAGCACTGCTGCGATTGTTATTGTCCAAAACATTCTTGAACTTTAAAGAAAACAGGAACAGTCTCTACAATGTAAGCTCAATGAGAATAAGCGAAACGTGAAACCAGTATAAAAGATCCGGCTACTTTTCTGGGACTGAAATGTCTTACCTGCTGACAATATTGTTTTTCTGGTTGTTTGTTATATAAGATTCTCCTATTGGTTGGGAAAACTATTTGGAAACTAAAAGAAAGATCGCATGGGGAACAGACTTGAGCATTGCATAATCAAAAGTGAAAGAACCTCAAATTTCCAATTACAGCCATCTATTGTAGTAAATTCCCAATTCATTGGAAAGCCCACTTTATACTCATCCTTGACCAGTTTAAGACTGGGCCAGTTTCACACATTCAAGGTTTTTTTTCTCTCGTTTGGATGTTTAAATACTTTTTGTGTCTTTTTTTCTGACATACATTTGGCTTTATTTTTTATGTCAAAGTAGGAAAATTTTAAAATAGGTATGTTTTAAAGGAAATCTGTCACTAGGTTAATGTTCCCCAAAATAAGGACAGCATAAACTAGTGACAGAACAATGTATTACGTACATCATTCTGGTATGCTATTGTTTTGCCTTCATGACACACCACTCCTTCCACCCTCCAGCTGCTGATCGACAGCTGTCTGCCTATACACGGTATATACACAGCATAGATAGACAACTGACAATCAGAGGGCAGATGGAACTGGTGCTTATTAATATCGAGGTCTACTAAGCACAAGCACATAATAGGACTAGTGTAAGCGTTTTTGTGCTCAGATTCTGTTATTTATAAAGATATAACTTAGCTGCACAGAAAGATGTCATTGATACATCATTCTGTTCAGCTTCTCTGTCACTAGGTTATGCTTCCCTGCTTCCCTTTGATAGGACAGTATAAAACTACTGAGAGTATTTTTAAAGGGGTACTCCAGGCTGGGGTCATTTTCAGTGTACAGCCGGGGAGGGGGTGGATATAGAAGCAGACGGTCACTTACCTCCCCGGTTCCAACACCAGGTCCCGGATCGCACCGCCTTGTTCTCCCGTCCAGCTGCCACTTCCTGGTCTGAGCTGCGGCTTGAGACGTGACGTCTCAAGGCAGCTCAGCCATTTAATGGTTGTGGCAGAGTCCTGCCTAGGCCGCTAAATGGCTGAGCTGGCTTGAGACGTCACGTTTTAAGCCGCAGCTCAGACCAGGAAGCGGCAGCCAGACGGGAAAATGGGGCGGCGCGATCCGGGACCCAGCGCTGTACAATAAAAATGACCCCAGCCCGGAGTACCTCTTTAAGTATCTATATAAATACATTGGTGGCAATGAAAACTGTCTAACAACAAGACTGACCAGTTTTCCTACAGCAGCCAATAACTGCACTCAAAAGTATTTGAAAGCAGCGTTCAGCCAGATAGATTTGCTGTTAGTTTTTAGTAACCCACCCCCCCCCCCCCCAATGTATTTATAAAGATACTTAAAGCATACCAGGACATTCAAGTGACTTTTTAGAATAAGCTGTTATATAAGAAAATATGAGAGAAGTAGTATTGCTGGCTGTCTCTCTCCAGCAGCTCACTTCTTCTACCCCTTTATTCTCCTTAGACGTCTCTGGTCACCATTTAATTGAGTCTTTGATAATCCATATTGTCTCTTAAGATTACTCATAAGTAAAGAAAGAGGCATTTTACTGTAAATCCGTTACAATGTCTGTTATATCTATTTGTACCGTTGATTTATGCAATGTTTGTTAAACATATGGTGGCTATTTAACTTAATATTAAGATATAGTTATTGGTTAATGAAATGGTATTACAGATAGACAGCCACGCAGATCATTTTTATTTTTCTAACCTACTGTATAGACTTTCCCACAAAACTGACATTAACCTAGAACGTAAGATATGCAATGGCCTAAAGGTTATTTTTCGTAACTTTCCAGTCTGGTGGTTCAGTGGTTATGTAATACACAGTCATACAGGGAAACCACATTATTGGGGAAACTATAACATGTAGCTCAAAACTGTGTAAACTCAATAAATAAACATCTTGGCAACACACTCAACTACACAATAAAAGAACAAAATATCCTGTGGCTGACCATTCACATGCCATTGATCTCTCAGATAAATAGAAAGATCAATAGACTGCTCATAAAACAAAGGAAAGACCTAAATTACACATAGGATAGAGAGAAACAATTCTGACTGAAAATCTTTACTGACATAAATTGTCTAAATTTATTGAGAAAAAAAAAAAGATATAGTATTGTTTAGTTGAAAACCAAAATTATCAACCATTTAAGGGCTGGATCTCATCACAACAAAAAGTAAAACATCGTAAACAGATCCAATTTTCATGAATTTCATAATGGCAAATCTTAACGTGACTCAGTAGTGTGTATAGCCCCAAGCAGTGGCGTAGCTACCAGGGTCGCAGCGGTCGCCGCTGCGACCCGGCCCGCCATGAGGGGGGGCCCGCGAGGCCCCCCCTCGCCACTGCACTCTCTTGTGACCGCAAGCATAATTTTGCTTGCGGTCACAAGAGTTCTATGTTCCCCGACTGATGCGCGGCTGCCGGGGGTGTCTCGTCCTATCCCCGGCAGCGCGGCGAATCAGTAAGCTCCCTATGCCGGCTGGGGCCCTGACTTCTGGCACAGGAAGCGCACGTCAGGGAGTTCACTGATGCGTGGCGCTGCCGGGGATAGGACGGGACACCCCCGGCAGCCGCACATCAGTCGGGGACCGGACCAGGAGGCGAGAGGTTCGACGTGGGAACGGATGGCAGGTGAGGGTTTTTTTTTTTTTTTGTTATCTGCTGTGCACAGGGGGAGGAGAGGAGGGGGGTAATCTATAAGAAGGGAGGAGAGGGAAGCCATCTATAATGGGGGGAGGGAGAGGGAAGCCATCTATAATGGGGGGAGGGAGAGGGAAGCCATCTATAATGGGGGGAGGGAGAGGGAAGCCATCTATAATGGGGGAGGGGGAGGGAAGCCATCTATAATGGGGGGAGAGAGAGGGAAGCCATCTATAATGGGGGGAGAGAGAGGGAAGCCATCTATAATGGGGGAGGGGGAGGGAAGCCATCTATAATGGGGGAGGGGGGAGAGGGAAGCCATCTATAATGGGGGAGGGGAGGGAAGCCATCTATAATGGGGGAGGGGGGAGAGGGAGGCCATCTATAATGGGGGGAGGGAGAGGGAAGCCATCTATGGGGGAGAGGGAAGCCATCTATAATGGGGGGGGAGAGGGAAGCCATCTATAATGGGGGGAGGGAGAGGGAAGCCATCTATAATGGGGGAGGGAGAGGGAAGCCATCTATAATGGGGGAGGGAGAGGGAAGCCATCTATAATGAGGGGAGGGGGAGGGAAGCCATCTATAATGGGGGAGGGAGAGGGAAGCCATCTATAATGGGGGAGAGGGAAGCCATCTATAATGAGGGGAGGGGGAGGGAAGCCATCTATAATGGGGGAGGGAAGCCATCTATAATGGGGGAGAGGGAAGCCATCTATAATGGGGGGGGGGGAGAGGGAGGCCATCTATAATGGGGGGAGGGAGAGGGAAGCCATCTATAATGGGGGAGAGGGAAGCCATCTATAATGGGGGGGAGGGAGAGGGAAGCCATCTATAATGGGGGGAGGGAGAGGGAAGCCATCTATAATGGGGGGGGAGAGGGAAGCCATCTATAATGGGGGAGGGGGGGAGAGGGAAGCCATCTATAATGGGGGAGGGGGGGAGAGGGAAGCCATCTATAATGGGGGAGGGGGGAGAGGGAAGCCATCTATAAGAAGGGGGAGAGGGGAGAGGGAAGCCATCTATAATGGGGGGAGGGAGAGGGAAGCCATCTATAATGGGGGAGGGGGAAGAGGGAAGCCCTCTATAAGAAGGGGGAGAGGGGAGAGGGAAGCCATCTATAATGGGGGGAGGGAGAGGGAAGCCCCCTATAAGAAGGGGGAGAGGGAAGCCATCTATAAGAAAAGGGAGAGGGAAGCCATCTATAATGGGGGAGGGAGAGGGAAGCCATCTATAATGGGGGGGGGGGAAGCCATCTATAATGGGGGGGAGAGGGAAGCCATCTATAAGAAGGGGGAGAGGGAAGCCATCTATAATGGGGGAGAGGAAAGCCATCTATAATGGGGGGGGGGGGAGAGGGAGGCCATCTATAATGGGGGAGGGAGAGGGAAGCCATCTATAATGGGGGAGAGGGAAGCCATCTATAATGGGGGGAGGGAGAGGGAAGCCATCTATAATGGGGGGAGGGAGAGGGAAGCCATCTATAATGGGGGGGGGGGAGGGAAGCCATCTATAATGGGGGAGGGGGGAGAGGGAGGCCATCTATAATGGGGGAGGGGGGGAGAGGGAAGCCATCTATAAGAAGGGGGAGAGGGGAGAGGGAAGCCATCTATAATGGGGGGAGGGAGAGGGAAGCCATCTATAATGGGGGAGGAGAGGGAAGCCATCTATAATGGGGGAGGGGGGGAGAGGGAGGCCATCTATAATGGGGGAGGGGGGAGAGGGAAGCCATCTATAAGAAGGGGGAGAGGGGAGAGGGAAGCCATCTATAATGGGGGGAGGGAGAGGGAAGCCATCTATAATGGGGGAGGGGGAAGAGGGAAGCCCTCTATAAGAAGGGGGAGAGGGGAGAGGGAAGCCATCTATAATGGGGGGAGGGAGAGGGAAGCCCTCTATAAGAAGGGGGAGAGGGAAGCCATCTATAATGGGGGAGGGAAGCCATCTATAATGGGGGGGGAGAGGGAAGCCATCTATAAGAAGGGGGAGAGGGAAGCCATCTATAATGGGGGGGGAGGGAGAGGGAAGCCATCTATAATGGGGGAGAGGGAAGCCATCTATAATGGGGGAGGGGGGAGAGGGAAGCCATCTATAATGGGGAGAGGGAAGCCATCTATAATGGGGGGAGGGAGAGGGAAGCCATCTATAATGGGGGAGAGGGAAGCCATCTATAATGGGGGAGGGGGAGAGGGAAGCCATCTATAATGGGGGAGAGGGGAGAGGGAAGCCATCTATAATGGGGGAGAGGGGAGAGGGAAGCCATCTATAATGGGGGGAGGGAGAGGGAAGCCATCTATAATGGGGGAGAGGGAAGCCATCTATAATGGGGGGAGAGGGAAGCCATCTAAGAAGAGGGGAGAGGGAAGCCATCTATAAGGAAGGGGGAGGGAGAGGGAAGTCATCTATAAGGGAGGGGGGAGAGGGAAGCCATCTATGGGGGAGTGGGGGGCCATCTGTAAGCAGGGGGAAAGGGAGCCATCTATAAGGAGGGGGGAGAGGGGAGCCATCTATAAGGGGGTATAAGTAAGGGGGAGAGGGCCTATAAGGAGGCTACACAGAGGGGGGCATATACTATAAGGGGGATCACATAGTGTCAGCCTACCCACTAAATGAGGGCATATAGGGACCAATACAGATGTGCAGTTAGTAGAGAGATAAGGATGGTGCCTAATGGAGTGAGGAGCCTAATATGTTTGTCTGGCAGATTCTGTGGATTCGTGGCTCGGAGAAGTTCTCATAACGGCCCAGGACGGATGGAGGAGAAAATTAAAACGACTCTGATCAGAGAAGACGCCCCTTGTGAGTCACCTGACATAACTGCACTATAATGTATATGGTGTACAGAGCCTGTGTAGGGCTGGGTCAGCCTCTATATGACTGGATGAGGTGATAGTGATCTGTGTACAGTGGATTATTCAGTAGCAGCGGTGGTATTAGTCAGTATGTGGTGGTGTTATTCAGTTTGCAGTGGTATTAGTCAATATGCAGTGGTATTAGTCAGTATGTGGTGGTAATATTTGTTACTTTTATCTGGTGCTGTGTTTTATTGGTCTCAGTATGGATTTGGTCAGTAACAATATGGTGGTGATGGTAGTGGGTGTGGTGTAGCGGTAATATTTCCTTCCTATATACTGGTAATATTGGTCTCAGTGTACAGGATTTGGTCAATAACAGTATGGCAGTAATATGTATGGTGATAAAATGTTCTCTTCCTATAGGCTGGTGTTATTGGTAATATCGGTCTTGGTCGTGAAAAGGGGGGGGGGGGCCCAAGTTGACCTCTCGCACCAGGGCCCAGGAGACATTAGCTACGCCCCTGGCCCCAAGGTTTCTGCAAAATATTCTCACATTGTCTGGGCATGTTCCTGATCTAACAGCAGATGGTATCCTGGGGGTTAGGGCATCAGTGAGCTCCTGGACTGGTCGCCGGCAAGAGAGGGCACTGAGACATTAAGAGCAAGAGCTTCTCAATTTGCTTTTGATTTGGTGAACATTAGGGCCAGTTATGATCCTATTACACTGAGCCATTATCATTCGAATTTTCGTGATAACATTGGCATTTGAGCAATAATTGGCTCGTGTAAACATAGTGAACAATCAAGCGACGAGCAAGAAATCGTTCATTTTGGTCTTTCAACATTTTCTCAAATCAAATCAACGTTGGTCGTTTACTGAAAATACAGAGACTAAACAGTCTTTCACCGATTTACCCTATGGGCCCTATTCCACCGGACGATTATCGTTCGCATAATCGTTAACGATTAACGATCTCAAACGACCGCTATTGCGAAAGACCTGAAAACGTTCACTTATTTCCATGGAACAATATTCGTTACTTATGATAGTATTTGCGATCGTTTTTTCTTCGCTATTTCTTCGCTATTGCGTTCGTATCTACTGCGAACGACCGAACGTCTTATTCAATGCGAACGATTTGCGAACGTTTTGCGAACGAGCAACGATAAAAATAGGTCCAGGTCTTATAAAGCGATCAACGATTTCTCGTTCTGTCCTTAATTGTTAACTGCATTTCAACCGAGCGATTATCGTTTAGATTCGAACGATTTAACGATAATCTGAACGATAATCATCCAGTGGAATAGGGCCCTATGTGTTAGATGGGCTTAAGCGATCTTAAAATGATCGCAATAACTATTTTTCAAACGATATATCGTTCCGTGTAAACGATGATCGTTATAAAAAGACATTGTTACTACGAAATCGTTAATCGTTCGATTATCGCTCTATGTAAAAGCACCATTAATGGCATCAATGTCTTTAGGAACTGCCTATACACTATACCAATAGCCAAGTCTGGTCTTTGAATGCCATTTGGGCTGCACAATGCTGGGCTGTGGACAAAAGTTCCAATAAAAGATGTCGGCCCTCATGTCACCTTCAAGGACCTTTGTTTTTCGACAATATGCTCAAAAACATTCACAAAGGAGCCTACTGGAGGGCATGTTGTAGGGTTCTCCAGTGTTTCACTCAGTCTCACTGCCACACAAAATAAAATACTAATGCAGAACACTTGTAAATGAGTCATTCTAAAGAGGTCAGTGAAGTTCAGCGTAGTATTACAAGTGCGTGCCACAGCTGCTACAAGTTAGTTCTTGAAATTTCTTCTTTCCTAGATCTTCCACAATCAAACTGTGACTGGTATTACTGGAAAAGTAGAGGTGTTTGGGTACCACAGAAAAACTAGCGGAATTCCACGGCGGAATTGTCCGCCGCGGAATGCCGTTAGCCTCCCGCTCATAATGGGAGTCTATGAGAGGCGTGCGCTCCTGCTCTGTCCGCGCTGAAGAATGAACATGAACATGGACAATTCCGCCGCAGAATTCAGCTAGTTTTGCTCAGTGGGAACAGGGCCTTACACCGAGGTATCCTGGATTATTATGAAGCCATTTTGCTCATGCATTTATAAACATATATATTTAGATAAAGCAAGGTAGGGAACAGAGTCTGGCACTCAGTAAGTCTTGCAGAAAACCAGTCACATTATTGCAGATATCAAGGGCAGAAGCAGGGAGCACATCCCAGGAGCCAAATCTCACCATCCACCCCCCTTCCCTGCTTCTGCCCTTGATGTCTGCAATAAAGTTTCCAGCTAGGCTTGCTGAGTGCCGGGCTCTGTTTTCTAGCATGCTTCATTGGGTCTGCCTTGCTTCGTCTGTGCACCTCTGCTTTGCCATTTGACATCATCTAAATTCCATATTGTTTTTCCCATACACATATACATTTAGATATTCTGGATAAATAAGATGCTATTTGGCCTACGTGCCTGAACAACCCTCATGTTGCTAGGCACACACATAAATAGATGACGCCAATACTGGTTAATGTACCCCATACCTTGTCCCCTTACTTTCACTGTCCAACAGCAGAAATAGGGAACCTTCGGCCCTCCAGCTGTTGCAAAACTACAATTCCCATCATACCCGGACAGCCAAAGTTTAGCATTGGCTGTGTGGGCATGATGGGAATTGTAATTTTGAAACAGCTGGAGAGCCGAAGGTTCCCCATTCCTGTCCTAGAGGGTACATGTTAATGTGGTTAATATTTTTTGGTTTAAGAGCCTATTTGGTCCTAAAAACATGGGCACTTTTCCCCCTCTCTTGTCTCCAGATTGGGTGGCGTTCCAAACTCAGTTCCATTGAAGTAAATGGAGCTTAATTGCAAACCACACCTGAACTGGAGACAAGAGAGGGGAAAAGTGGCCATGTTTTTGTAGCGCTGGATAACCCCTTTATTGACTGCCACTTAGGGTCCATTTACACAGAAAGATTATCTGACATATTATCTGCCAAAGATTTGAAGCCAAAGCCAAGAACAGACAATAAACAGGGATCAGGTCATAAAGGAAAGCCTGAGATTTCTGCTCTCTACAAATCCATTCCTGGCTTTGGCTTCAAATCTTTGGCAGATAAGCTGTCACATAATCTTTCTGTGTAAATGGACCCTTATAGGCACATGTATTAAAACACATCCCTGGTGTATGCAATGGAAAGGATTTGTGTACATTTCTGTGCAACCCCACAACAGATGCAGGTCCCACCAACTTTACTAAGGGGCATATGCTTCTTTCTTAATATTATTATTATTGCGGAACAGGAGGAGCACTGCCAGAGCCCTGCAAACGACCTCCAGCAGGCCACAAATGTGCATGTGACTGCACAAGTGGTTAAAAACCGACTCCATGAGAATGGTATGAGGGCCTGACATCCACAAATGGGGGTTGTGCTCACAGCCCAACACCATGCAGGACACTGGCATTTGCAAGAGAACACCAGGATTGGCAAATTCACAGCACCCTGCGCTCTTCACAGTTGAGAGCAGGTTAACACTGAGGACATGTGACAGAATCTGGAGACGCTGTGGAGGGCGATCTGCTGCCTGCAACAACCTTTAGCATGATTGGTTTGGCAGTGGGTCAGTAACGGTGTGGGTGGCATTTCTTTGGAAGACCGCACAGCCCTCCATGTGTTGGCTGACTGCCATTAGATACCAAGATGACCATATGCTGGTGTGGTTAACCCAGGGTTCCTCCTAATGCAGGACAATGCTAGACCTCATGTGGTTGGAGTGTGTCAGCAGTTCCTGCAAGATGAAGGCATTGAAGCTATGGAGTCCAGGGGTTGGCGGATGCTTCAGTCCAGGTCTGGGAGGAGATCCCTCAGGAGACCATCTGCAACCTCATCAGGAGCATGCCCAGGCATTGTAGGGAGGTCATACAGGCACCTGGAGGCCACACACACACAATACTGAGACTCATTTTGACTTGTTTTAAGGACATTACATGAAAGTTGGATCAGCCTGTAGTGTTTTTCCACTTCAATTTTGTGTGTGACTCCAAATCCATGCCTTCTTTGATTAATAAATGTGATTTCCATTGATTTTTGTGTGATTTTGTTGTCAGCACATTCAACCTTGTACAGAACAAAATATTCAATGAGAATATTTCATTCATACTGATCTATGATGTGGTATTTGAGTGTTCCCTATTTTTTCAAGTGGGGGGGGGAGGGAAATAAACCATCTAGTCAATTGCAGAAGGATGCCAGTAAAAGTAGTAGAAAAAAACGCCCAGTTGTTAATGCACTTACAAAAGCTGAGTAACAGGCTGCTCCACAGTCACCCTTACAGGAATCCATGGCTTAAAGGGGTATTCCAGGGAAAATCAATAATTTAGCAAAGGAAAGGGTTAACCCTTACCTAATATACTTACCTGTTGCTTATTGGCCCCCCAAGGAGATCTCCGGTCCGGTCACATGATCTTCCAGCTTGTGGCTCAGATCCTCTTCTCCTTCCGGTTCAGTGACGTCACCCGGCCGGCGTCGCTCTCCGTCTCATTAGCAGCAGAGCACTGAACCCTGACTGGCTTGGTAGCGTGTAGCCAATCAGGGCTCAGTGCTCTACATCCCCCACCACGCTTCAGAGTGGGGGTCCCCTGAGGCTGCAGTAAATTATCAGGGGTCGTCGGGCTCAGTGCCGGTCACCAGTTACATGGGCCGACACTGCACAACAGCAGGTGAATGCGGGGTCTAGCATCCATCATCACTCCGCAGAACCCCCGCCCCCGGTCCCCTGTGTCAGCAATGCCGACCGAGTTCCCGGAAAGGATGCAGCGGGCGGCATTACTTCATTCATAGCTACCAGACACCCGGCTGCCCGCCGCATCTCCTCCCCCCAGGGACTCAGGGTCGGCATCGGTGGGGAAGTAATGTGTATCGGCTGCTGATCCCCCCAGCCCCCCCTCACTGTGTCCCTGTCAGAGATCGCTCACCCCCACCCCCGGAGCGTGCTGCTGGCCCCGATCTCGGCACTGGTCTGAAGCACCTGTACTCAGCTGACAGGCGCTGTGTACGGAGCAAGATAGAAATCTCTCCTGCCTCACTCACACTGAGCCTGTCAGCTGAGTACAGGTGCCTGAGACCAGTGCCGAGATCGGGGCCAGCAGCACGCTCCGGGGGGGGGGGGGGGGGGGTGAGCGATCTCTGACAGGGACACAGTGAGGGAGGGCCCGGGGGGGGGGGGGGATCAGCAGCCGATACACATTACTTTGTAGGACTTTCCCCCCCTCCCTGTGTCCCTGTCAGAGATCACTCACCCCCACCCCCGGAGCGTGCTGCTGGCCCCGATCTCTGCACTGGTCTCAGGCACCTGTACTCAGCTGACAGGCTCTGTGTGAGTGAGGCAGGAGAGATTTCTGTCTTGCCCCGTACACAGAGCCTGTCAGCTGAGTACAGGTGCTTGAGACCAGTGCAAAGATCGGGGCCAGCAGCACGCTCCGGGGGGTGAGTGATCTCTGACAGGGACACAGTAAGGGGGGGCCGGGGGGGTGATCAGCAGCCGATAAACATTACTTCCCCACCGATGCCGACCCTGAGTCCCTGGGGGGAAGGGATGCGGCGGGCAGACGGGTGTCTGGTAGCTATGAATGAAGTAATGCCGCCCGCCGCATCCCCTCCCGGGACTCGGTCGGCATCGCTGACAAGGTGGGGGGGGGGGGGGGGTTCTGCGGAGTGATGATTGACGCCAGACCCCGCATTCACTTGCTGTAGTGCAGTGCCAGCCCATGTAACTGGTGACCGGCACTGAGCCCGACGACCCCTGATAATTTACTGCAGCCTCGGGGACCCCCACTCTGAAGCGTGGTGGGGATGCAGAGCACTGAGCCCTGATTGGCTACACGCTACCAAGCCAGTCAGGGTTCAGTGCTCTGCTGCTAATGAGACGGAGAGCGACGCCGGCCGGGTGACGTCACCAAACCGGAAGGAGAAGAGGATCCGAGCCACAAGCTGGAAGATCACGTGACCGGACCGGAGATCTCCTTGGGGGGCCAATAAACAACAGGTAAGTATATTAGGAAAGGGTTAACTTTGGTTAACCCTTTCCTTTGCTAAATTATTGATTTTCCCTGGAATACCCCTTTAAGTCATTAACACATAAGGGGGAGAAATAGACGGAATCTTCTACTTTAAATAGTGTTCTAGGACCTTTATTTTTACTTTTGTGCCCTGGTGACATCACTTCCACCCCACCGCCTGCTCTCATACGGGTATCCGTACAGGCATGGCATCCAAAAGCCATAAACCCTCGTCTTCCTCCCTCCTGGATAGTACAGCACATCACCAGAGAACAACCCCCACAATCATGGGGACACTACACAGGGAGGGATGTGTTCCTGTTTATATTAGGTCTAAGAGGGGTTCTCTCTAACATGGACTGTCAGGGTGGATGAGCTGTAAAGCAAGAATTATTACTCACCGATAATTCACTTTTCATAAGTCCCTCATGACAGCACCACAATGGAGGACGTCACCCTTGACCCTATCAGGAACAGGAAATCACAGAGGTTAAAAGGGCACTTCCCACCACTCCCCCTCAGTGTAATTATAACGAAACCATACAGGATCATACACTAACTAGGGCGGGAATCTAAGGGTGCTGTCATGAGGAACTTATGAAAAGTGAATTATCGGTGAGTAATAATTCTTGCTTTTCACAGCGTCCTCATGACAGCACCACAATGGAGACATACCAACTTAGACTTTCAGGGAGGGACCACCGCTTGGAGCACTTTTCTACCAAAAGCCAAATCTTGAGAAGTGCCAATATGCATACGATAGTGCCTGAAGAACGTGTGGGGTGAAGACCATGTGGCTGTCTTGCAAATCTGTTCGAGGGAGGCTGATCTAGCTGCCCATGAAGCTGCTGTGGCTCTAGTAGAGTGCGCTTTTAAGCCTGAAGGGGGATCCTTCCCCATGGCAGTATAGGCTTCGCAAATAGCAGTCTTGATCCATCTTGCGATGGAGCTTTTTGTCGCTTTTTTGCCCTTGTTGGGGCCTTGAAATTGTAGTAGGTTTTCGTCCTTCCTATGATCTTTAGTAGTTTCCAGGTACTGGATAATAGCTCTTCTTACATCCAGGTTATGAAAAAGTCTTTCTTCTTCATTCTTCGGGTTATTATAGAAGGATGGGACCACAATGTCTTGAGATCTATGGAAGTCTGTGACGACTTTAGGAAGAAATGAGGGATTAAGTTTGAATATTATCCTATCGTCTAAAATAGTACAGAAAGGATCCATAATAGACAATGCCTGAAGTTCTCCAACTCTTCGGGCCGTAGTAATGGCTATTAAAAAAGCGGTTTTAACCGTGAGGAGTTTTAGGGAAATTTCTTTTATTGGTTCAAAAGGCCCCTTGGAGAGACCAGCCAAAACTAAATTTAAATCCCATGGAGGAGCCAGGTTTTTGATCTTAGGCTTCATCCTGGCTACTGCCTTGAAGAAACGTCTTATCCACCTATGATCTGCTATCTGTGTATCGTATATACAACCCAAGGCTGATACTTGCACTTTGAGAGTGCTAATGGATAATCCTTTATCCAGACCATCTTGCAAGAAGTCCAGGATTCTGGGGATGTTGGGATACAGCATATCCGGTGGAGAGTCACCACACCAGGAATAGAACTTCTTCCATTGTTTCAAATAGATAGAAGAGGTGACTTCTTTGTTTTTTAGCAAAGTCTCTATTACCTTGTCAGATAACCCTCTAGCTGAAAGGAGGGACTTTTCAAAAGCCATGCCGCTAAGTGTAAACTGGCTAGATTTGGATGGCGTAGAGGACCTTGGACCAACAGGTCCTCCTGCAGAGGAAGCACCACTGGGCCCTGGATGACTAGGGATTTGAGGAGACTGAACCATGCCCTCTTGGGCCACACCGGAGCTATGAATATCACCAAGGTTTGATTCCGACAAATTTTCTGGAGAGCTCTCGCGATCAATGGAAAGGGGGGAAACGCATAGGCCAGTTTGAAATCCCAATTTTGTTGAAGGGCATCTAGCGCCTCTGGGTGGTCCCGGGGATTCAGGGAGAAGAACTTCTGCGCCTTCCTGTTGGACCTTGAGGCAAATAGGTCGATCTCTGGATGACCCCATTTTTCTGCTAAGCTGTAGAATATCTGGGTATTTAACTCCCACTCTCCCGGATAGACATGGTGGCGACTTAAGTAGTCTGCAAGTATGTTGTCCGTACCCTTTAGGTGGATTGCGGAAACAGACGACACTCTTTGTTCTGCCCAGCAGAATATTCTTGCTGACAGATTTTGAAGTTGAGAGGATCTTGTGCCTCCCTGGTGTCTGAGATACGCCACCACTGTTGAATTGTCCGAGAGTATTTTGATATCCTTGTGGGTCAGAAGGAATTCGGCTGCCTTCAGGGCTTCCCATACTGCCCTCAACTCTCTGTAGTTTGAGGATTGTTTTCTGTAAACTTCCTGCCATTGACCCTGAAGGTGAAGACCCTGAACATGCGCACCCCATCCCCAAAGACTGGCATCCGTGGTAATTTGTATTGGTGATTCCGGATTCCACTGAATTCCTTTGGTCAAGTTCTGCCTCGTCTTCCACCATACTAGGGAGGACTTGACCCTTAAAGGAATAATTATCTTTTTGTCTATGGACAAATGAGATCTGTCCCATACTCGAAGGATACTGGCCTGAAGAGTCCGGGAGTGATGCTGACACCATGGCACTGCCGGAATGCACGAGGTCATCAGACCTAGGAGGGACATAGCTTTTCTTATTGATATTACTGACCTCCTTCTGAAGTCCTCTACCTTCGATATTATCGCCGAGACCTTCTCTTCCGGGAGGGATGTCATCTGGATTCTGGAATCCAGTATCATGCCAAGAAACTTTTTCCTGTGAGAGGGGACAAGATCTGACTTGGAGTAGTTTATTATCCATCCTAAGTTCTGAAGGTAATCCAGGACCAGCTGTATGTGGCTTAAAAGGATGGATGGGGATGGAGCAATAAGTAGAAGGTCGTCTAGGTAGGGGACTAATGTAATGTCCTTCAGTCTCAGGTCTGCTACTGGTTCCAGCATCACTTTTGTGAATAGCCAAGGGGCTGAGGATATCCCGAATGGGAGTGCTGTAAATTGGAAGTGAAGGATTGTTTGTGATGTCTGAATTGCAAACCGGAGATATTTTTGATGTGACGGGTGTATGGGAATGTGAAAATATGCATCTTTTAGATCGATCGTAGCTAGGGCTGCATCTTGGTAAATTAGAGGAATGATGGTTTTTATGGTTTCCATCTTGAATTTTTTGTACTTCAAGTATTTGTTCAGAAATTTCAAGTTTATTATAGTTCTGAATGTCCCGTTGGGTTTGGGAACCAGAAATAGACTGGAGTAATGTCCTAATCTTTTTTCCTCTAGGGGAACTGGAACTACTGCTCCAAGATTTAGCAGCTCTTTCACACCGTCCATCAGTTGGTCTCTCATTTTGTCTGACTGATATTGGGTAACCTGAAATTTGGGGGGGGGGGGAGAGAGGAGAAATCCAAGAGGTACCCTTCTCTCAGGATGTTTAGAATAAATTTGTTTTGTGTGACTTTCTCCCACTGTGTTATGAAATAAGAAAGTCTTCCCCCCACCTTGATAGAGTCATTTATCTTTCCCTTCGGAGGAAGGGTTGAGGAGAAATCCTCTTCCCTTACCACCTTTGGGATAGGACCAACGGCCCGTCTTGCCTTTACCTTTGAAGTCCTGTCTTTTTTGAGTATAGGGACGAAAAGGTTTTTTACCTTTCTGCTGTTTTGACTCGGGAAACCCCTTTTTCCTGTCTGCAGCTTTCTCCAGGAATTCCTCCAAGTCTTGACCGAACAGGAGCTTGCCCTGGAAAGGTAATTGACAGACTTTATTCTTTGAAGATACATCCCCTTGCCAATGCTTAACCCAGAGAGCTCTTCTAGTAGCATTAGATAACGCTGCGGATTTAGCGGCCATACGAATGGATTCCGCTGAGGCGTCAGCCAAAAACCCAGCTGCCATTTTAAGCATTGGTATGGTGGAAAGTAAGTCCTCTCTAGATGTTTTACCACCAATGTGAGCCTCCAATTGTTCTAGCCAAATATGTAGGGATCTTGCTACACTTGTGGCTGCTATGTTGGGATTTAAGATCGCAGTGGACGCTTCCCAAGATTTTCTTAGGAGTCCCTCCATTTTCCTATCCATGGAGTCTTTTAATTGTGAGGCATCTTCAAAAGGCAATGATGTTTTTTTGATTATTCTAGTAACTGAAATATCTACTTTAGGGGTTGTAGACCAACATTCAGATTCTGTCTCATCAAACACAAATCTAGATTTAAATTCTTTAGGAATTTGCAGTCTTTTTTCAGGTTCCCTCCATTCTGAAAGTATCAAATCTCTGATATTTTCATGAATAGGAAAGACCTTTTTCTTTTTTTGTTTAAGACCTGCAAACATGGCATCTTGTGCCGACAATGTTTCCTCAGTGTCATCTAACTCCATTACTGCTCGAACAGCTCTAATTAGAGTCTCTGAATTTTCTGAGGAAAAACAAAATTTAGTTGGTTCTTTATTGGTAGCAATTATAGGAGTTTCTATTGTGCCATCCTCCAACTTATCTTCAGGTTCAGCATTATCCCCTTGGTCATGTTCTGATTCAGAGTCAGATATCACCCAAGCTTTACGCTTTTTCGAAGGGGGAGAATGCACAATAGAACTGGAGGACCCTGGAGTGGGTGTAGGAACCAACATGGTAGTACTTTGTGTAGGAGCCACGGGAATTATCCCAGATATAGATGCTTGAATTTCCTGACGTATAAGGGTACGTAATTCCTCAGAAACAGACACCCGAGTCGGAGGATTAAGTTTTTCTAGGCAATTTGTACACAGCATCCTGTTGTAAATATCCGGCAGACTGGCATTACATCCTACACACTTCTTATCCATACTCCTTTTTGGTTTCTCTTTCTCTACCTAAGGATAGAGAGACACCAATAAAATATGATAGGGAATCACTTAAAAAGGAGTAGCTATCACAGAAGGTAAGAAAAAACCTTTAGGTTAACTCACAAAGCCAGCAGTAGGCGATCTTTCTGCAGCCTCCCCACATTCGGTCTCAGGCAAATCCATGGTATACACATACAGGACTCAAGAGACATGTAGTGGTTACTCACCAGTTTATATAGTTGAGAGGCCGCAGGAAATCAAATTTGGCGCCATTTCCGCGCCGCGCCGCTCTTCCGGTCATGTGGACTCCCCCATGAGCGCATGACGTCACTGCGTACATGACGCAGCAACGCACGCCACGCACGCACGCGCCTACGTCAGCGCGTACGTTATGCGAGGAGCGCGCGCATGCGCAGACGCTCCTTACTCTGAGGAAATGCCGCAGGAGACCCGCCATGGATCCCGAGGGCCGCGGCGACTTTTAAGCTCCCCTGCATTAACTCTGGGAGCGCCGCAGGGGAGCAGGGGGACCGGAGGCACCTCAAAAAGGATTGCGACCGACAGGCAGATGTATTCCAGAAGGACCAACGGGCCGTTCCATGCCTCGCCCCAGGACCCATGACCGCACAGGATCACAGGTAACCTCCGTGTTCCTTAATCCTGTCAGGAACAGGAAAAACACTGAGGGGGAGTGGTGGGAAGTGCCCTTTTAACCTCTGATTTCCTGTTCCTGATAGGGTCAAGGGTGACGTCCTCCATTGTGGTGCTGTCATGAGGACGCTGTGAAAATAATGAATTTAAAAACATAGAATATATCTAATGCAATAATATAGTCAGGATGAATTACAAAATAGGCATTAAAAGGTTACAAAAATACTTTATTGATATGCAACACGTTACAAAAATGCAAACCTGTGTAGAAAAATTGGTTAAATACCACTGTTCTAGTGTTTTCAGCAAATAAATTAACAGGCACCTAAATAGCTACAAAGCAAAAAAAAGGGAAGAATGAACACAAACAGAGAAAATAAAAAAAAATTATTAACATCATAGAAATGGTATTGTTTATTTGATCAGCACAGAAGCATTCATTTACAAAAGTAGTTTAAAAAAAAAATAGAGATTCCTTCTATGTAACCGAGATAAATCTATCCCTAACACTTACAAATTAGGTAAAGTATAGATCTTCAAAAATATTACTTGCAGGTGGCTATTAGGCATAGGATGAGGAAAGAAGACCATCCTAGTTAGATATTTTGCACAGTATAGTGCCAAAAAGTATTGGACAGTAAAAAGAAATGATATTGTATTTAAAAAAGGCACATTTTCCTAAATATTCATGGAAAATGTGTGCTTAGTATGTGTTACAGTGGTAAGGAGGTAAAAACTGATAAAATGTATAGTATGGGACTAGAAGGGCCTGCATCCCCCCCACCCTCAGAATATATAGCACCATCCATATGCAACAACTGTCTGGCAATACCAGATAGCCTATGAAAAAAAGAGGCAATTTAAGGGGGACTCTTATGACTAGACACAAAACCTCCTTAATATGATGATGGTTTATTACCATTATCCACTTAGAGTGTACGGTAACAGATTGCCATGCAATAGCTTTACAATGGTATGTTTTTTTAACATAGGCTGCAAGTTAAAGTCTGAAGTGAGATTAAAGCTATACTTGTTTAACCCTGTTAGAAAAAAATAAATAAAAAAACTGTATTAGCATACAGTATTGACTTGCATTTCAGAGTACCTGAACATGCAGGCAGAAATATAAGGAATAATAATAAAAAATCCTATTGGCACGTGATTGTTGCCTTCTTAAAAGGAGATGTTTGCCAATGGGGAATTCACAATTTTATGTAAAGGAATTGCATACACATCATCATCCTAATGCACTTCTATTATCACAACTGCTGTCATTATAAAAGCAACCTGATGAGCAAGGAAGCTGCAGGGAAATCCCATCACCTGCTTCTTTCCCTGTAAGCTATTAGCAGACTGCTGCTAAAATTACAGAATACAGGTTGTCAGAGGTGTCAGCTTGCATTCTGCTGAAACACCAAAAGTGCGATGTTGGTCCCAACTTATAAATGAAGACAGACCCATATACGAGATCCCACAACACGGACAGGAAGTAGTTATGATTGTAAGCACTTTAAAAAACATTTTTGGTTAATGCTTTCTCTAATGAATAAAATGTCCATTTTGTAGCTACCCTTGACACACACACACCTCAATCAAAATGGAGTTCACAGCAAACCTACAAACCACTCACAGATCTGGTCTAGGAAGGCACTTTACTCCACAGACAACGCACTAACCAAGCAGGATGCCAATAACTGTTCCTATTCAAATACTAAACTGACCACAAACACATGATATACGAAACTATTTTTCGGATGTGGTGGTCCTGGTGTCACAGGATGCTGTGATTACACTGGCCACCCTCTCTCTACATTAGGTGCATCAGCTCCCCAACCAATTAATTTACTAGTGTCGATCGAAACGGTCAAAATGCTCGGGTTCAACATTAGCCAAACCTGGACGCTCTGCGTTTGATTCTATGCAGCTGCACAAGTTGAATGCCACCCTAGGGAGTCCTGGAAAACATGGAAACATGGATACAGTCTGTGACTGTGTCAAAGGACTCCCTAGTGCGACATCAAAGCTGTAGCCACAGAGAGTCAAATTCAGACCATTTGAGGAACGTTGCCGAACCAGAACATTTTGACAGGTTCACTCAATACTATTCACAAGTGGAGAGGCGTAAGAACCGCCACAGGAAGATGCAGAAAGAGCACAATTTTTTAGGCATTCAGGCCTCCAGCTGTATTAAAAGATACACCCCCCCCCCAGAGGCATAACAGTTGTTCGGTCAACAGACCAGACGGTTCTATAAGTTCCAGCCTTTTTAGTTATTAGAACAAAGTATGGCTGCCAACATATGCCCAGTAGAGATGAGCGAACTGCTCGGACTTTTGGTCTGAAAGCAATTCGCTCTCTCATCATGCGGCCAGGATATTCCAGGGAATCACTGTTGAATTCCCTGCAATATCCTGGCCGCATATTCGCGGGAGCGCAAGTATGCAGCCGGGATCAAAGGCAGGATGAGAAAGCGCTGATGCCGTCGGACCAAAAGTGCGATGGTCCTCTCATCTCTAATGACCAGCTGGTAAGTTTTTGCATATCTAACACAAATTCTTAGTTCTAACTTCTTCCATAGAGGTAGATATATATTGTTTGATACAGAAGTCTGTTTTTTTCTGATCAGAGATTAGAAATATAACACCAAATCAACGGGAATGTGTCAGTAAACGGCCTACCGTTCAAATAAAGTTTTTTTTATTACATTTTTTTGTAGATAACATAACAGGCCCCCTCTCGTCTCCAGTTCAGGTGTAGTTTGCAATTAAGCTCTATTTACTTCAATAGAACAGAGTTCCAAACCCCACCCAATCTGGAGACAAGAGAGGGGAAAAAGTGGCCATGTTTTTGTAGCACTGGATAACCCCTTTAACATGTCCCTGGGGCTTGCAATGAAGCACATCTTTAAACACCATTTAAAGCAGCTCAGGCAAGATGGCATAATGCCTGGCTAGAATATCTAGGGCTCATGGCTTCACTAGCTGTGAACATACATCTGAAAACAAATATGTCACTATTAAACAGATGCAACTTGACATGTTTAAAAGTTACCTACCACTGTGTGCACGGCAGGATCCCGGTTTCAAACTCCCATGGCTCTGCATTCCATCCTAAAGAGTGTACTATGGCCGTGCTGAAGCTCCATAGGCTTCACAGTAATACACTTACAAGTCAGCCTATGGAGCTTTCCACAGGTCCGTACTACACCTGCTTTAGGTGGAAGTGCAGAGCCATGGGAGTTTTGAACAGTGATTTTGCCTTGCACATGAAGTGGTAGATACCTTTTAAATAAGCGCCCAAAAAAGAATATAAAAAACAAAAACCAAACAAGTGCTATAAAAAACAACTCCTGATACCTCCTTTTAGTCTGCACACACATAAGCTAATTTCACTTGATTCCGCACAAACACTGTAATCCATCAAATGTGCTTTAAAAATAACCCTGCCTTCCACCAAGCACAAAACCCTCAATATATTCTCATAAGGAGCCGGACACCTGGGTTCAGACCGAAACAGAAAGGCACATTTGAGATTTGGAAATTTATGTGCTACAATATCCTATAAATTACACCATATCTATGTTGACTTTCTACGATCAACTGATGCTGCAGAAATCATACACTGTTAAGGCCAGTGGTTTTTCATGTAAACATAAGATCACTTCAGATCTAAAGCCCCCCCACCACATACACACACAGAACAGATGGTGCGACTGAGCATTTATATAGAGGCTGCCCAACTCTTTTAAAAGGTTAGGTCAGGGGAGAGAATGAACACCCAATCCTTTTCTTCTTCCTGGAGGAGTCCGACAGCGGCTTATTTAACTCCCCCTATTAAAAACATACATGGTCAGCTGAGCCAAGCTTCCATGTGTATTGAGACCGCTGACCCAACAAGTACTTGACCAAAAGCTATTGAAGATTTACAGCACCTTAGACAATAGGCACAAACAGACACAAAAGTATCTAGAAAAAAGGTACCATATATCCAGGGGAGTAATCTAGAAATCATGTATCCAGGGGAGTTCTTGTCCCACTGTGCAGCCCTTCTGGGGTAAGCAGGCAATTTAACATGTCAACCCAAAACTCTGGGGCACTGTGCAGCAGGACCAGACCTCCACAATACAAGCGGCAGTGGTGGAGCAAGGAAGATCATTTTTTAATTTACCACCTACCTGAGCAGATTTTTAACAAAAAATATCCCCTTAAATATGAACTTCATATATAACTGCATTCTACTAAATCAGCTACTGGTTTTCATATGCGTAGCAATTTGTATAGTACAGGTTCTGTATCCCTTTAGGGGAGGGGGAAAAGAGAACCAAGTACTCCTTCAGAAAAACAAGGCAATCTACTGCTAAGGCCAATGCAGAAGTGATTGTGACAGATTCCTTGTAGTAGTCTGTGGATCACTTGTGCGTTTGTGAATGTATCTCTAGTACTCGGCATGCACCTTCAACACCAAGACAACTAAATGCTAGAAGGACAGATATGCTAGTGTAACCTATTCACAAACTCATGATTACCTATATTTTTGGCAAATTCCGTTTGCTTTAGAATGTTCAAATATAAAAGAAAACCTATTTTTCTATTATATATAGTATTCAGGCTCAACCTGTATTAATTACTACTTTCGTCTATTGCTCTGGTTTGCATTTTAAACACAAAAGTGCTAAATGAATAAGGCAAGACTGGAAAGAACAGCTGGGATAAAGTAGATAAAGCACCTACGGAGCTCTTATTACTTGAGCTTAACCTTTAGGGTTCTTTATACAGCAAGTTTGCACAACTCTTCTAGCAATCTAAAAAGAAATCTATTCCTAAGGAAAGTACTAATAGTTGAGTATACAATCCCTCAAAGTTAAAACCTTCTACTCTTTCTAATTCAACTCTTTCAGTTACTTTAATCCCCAAAGATGTTGTCCACGTCTAACAACCCTGACTCAATATAAACATGCGCCATTATAGAGGGGATGTCTAGTATTTAGTACACAGCTTAGGTCATAGAAATACTATAATTGACAAACTAGATATCAAACCTCACCAAGAAACTGCAAAACCTTTCACATGTGAAGTTTTCTAGGCAGAGCTCATACACTTTGGTTGCATACTGCCTGTATTTTCTCCTCTTAGTAAGGCCGCATGTTAAAGAAGCCAACACTGGTGGGAGACTCCTTTACAGTGACTGTAATAAGATTGGCAGTGACATCTGTCACAAAAACATGCTCAAGCAGACTGCGAGCAGGCTTCCAGTCTTGGCTAGCTTGGACAGACATGTCCTGGCTGGACAATGATGAATCATGGTCCGAGTCCAAACTACTATCATCTCCAGTGCTCAACTCTGCTAGATCTTTGCGAGGATCTGCCTGCTGTCCTCTTTCGGCAGTTGAGACTTCTCTTGTAGATCCTGAAAACCCAGTCCTAACTTGGCTTATCCCACCACTTTTTCTACCCACTTTATCAGTCTTACAATTTGCAAGCATCCCGTGTGGAGGAGGATTGCTATTTTTCTGAGGGGCATTGTTATTTTTCAGAGGAGCGTGTACAGAAGATGTGACACTTAGTGTTCCTGTACTCTGCCCACTTTGAGTTTTGTTCTGAAGATTAAGAGTTTGGGTGGTCTCTCGGTTAGAAATGCCAGCCCTTGGTGTTGGCTGGTTTATCTGTGGACTGGCGTGCTCTTCCGCATCATTAAGTTTTACAGTTTTCAGAGCAGATGGGCCATGATCCATCTGCAGTTTGGATTCTGGAGTCTGACAACTTCGCTTGGAATGCAATGCAGAATTTACCATCCTCCTGCCTGCCTGAGGGTTGTTTTGGGCTATTCGGTTCATATAATGCACAATTGAGCTCTGCCAGCTTAGGTTTCGGGTAGAATTACCATTTGGATGGCTAGGGGAGTTTTTCGCAATGTTGGAGAGTAATTCTGCAGACAAATTGCCTTGTCTGTTATTCCCAGGAACAGGCAGATCTTTGGAGTGGGATTTCAGCGTGGCGAATGCTTGAGCGTTATGAGCAGACTGTAATTTTTCTGCTGCACTTTTAGGTCCAGGTTTTCCTCCCTTGGTCCTTCTAGGAATCTTCTGGTCAGGAAGCATTGGCTTTCTTCCCCTCTTCTTGCGCAGTTGCTCTTTCAACTCTGGCCTTACCACCACAGCCTGTGCTTTCTTTTGGGGGACTGGGTGGGAATCCCGTGGTCTGGGACAGGGCAGAGTTTCTGCATCGCTATCATCTGATGAGGAGGAAGATGATGAAGACGATGATGATGAGGAGGATGAATTGGAAGAGGAGGATGAGGAAGAAGAACTGCTCGATTTGGGTTTTGGTGGCACTTCTGACTCCTATTATAAACACAGAAAAAAAAAATTAAGTCTAAATGACATAAAAAAAAAAAATCAAAAGATTTCTGAAAGAGACAAACACGTTATTAACACAACTATTGGGTGCAGCTTCTCCTTGTATAATTTACAAAGCCGTGTGAAGAGGTACATCACATCACATACACAGAGGCACAGTAAGGCTTCACAGATATCGGGTGCCATATTACTGATCCATAGACATCTGTATTACACCTGTGGGGCTCCCATTACATTTGGTTTTATCAGTCAAAGGGACCATTATACAACACATATACAGTTTTTATAGACATTAATAAAGTGAATAGTTAGTCCTCTGGGGTACTGCAGCTGTTTAACATATGTCTACAGCCATGAAAAAATGGTTGCTAAAAAGTTGCACTGTAAGCACTGTGATGTACTGAAATGGAATTAACAGGCATTAACAGTAAGTGAAGCAACTGGCTCCATGACCCCTTTAGAGCTGAACACCAATGGTATTATTAGTCCTAACATGATCATCCAGCGTAACAAAGAAAATCTTTGCCAACAGCCTAACCCTGACCCTCACATTGTGAATGACCATACCTAAAGATAAGCCGAGAGCCGATATGGAGAGACAGGTTGAAATATGTATTTAAAGGAGTCCAGCCAGACCCCTTTTTTTTTCTTTTTAGCAAGTGCTGGGGAGGGGGGAGGATAAAAAAAAAATAAAGTGCTCTTACCTCCCCGCTCCATTTTTGGTTGCCACATCCTGCCGGTCCCAGGTCTCCATCTGCTTCCTTGTCTGATCGGAAACCAGATTTGTACATGTGAGGTACACTCAGCCAGTCAGGGACCGTAGTGGGGTCCGCCTCTGCTGACTGGGTGGGCAGACCTCACACATAACGACCCAGGTCCCAGCTCAGACCAGGAAGCTGGAGCGGCGGCAAGTCACATTATCATGACCACTACTGGCTAATATCCAGAGCAACGCCAAGTACAGCACGGACAGCAGCTAGACAGGCTGGGAGTGACTTAGTAAGGGCCTGATAGGCTGTCACAGGTATCAGGAGCCATGATGACTGTAATGCACCCCGAAGCTGCTGTAGCATACACAGATACTAAATTGGGTTCAAGCCTGGCGAGTTAGGGGCAGATTATACTTCATGGTCATAATCTTCCAACCAATGCTAGACATTTCTAGCCATGAGATATGCTGCAATGTCTTGCTGGAAGATCCTATCAACCCCTGGGAGGATAATCAGCATGTATGGATGTACATGATCTGCATGGATGGACTGAGGCTCAAATTGACTAGAGACTGCCACAAAACCACCCCCCAGACCAAAACACTACCACCATTAGCTTGTATTCTTCCAGAAATGGCTGTAAGGCGTTAGTTCTGACATTACTCATCTGACATGCGAACATCCATCCGATTAAAGACGCAACTCGGCTGAGAAGGCAACCTTGTGCCAGTCAGCAGCCCTGATTTCTGCTGATGAAAGTTCAACAGTAGATGTGCAGTGACGGTCTGTCAGAGCCTCATACATAGTTGGGTTTGCTAAGCTGTTTTAGACAGATCAGGTCATATCAGACACATTAGATCAAGACATATACATTGGTACAGATATATCAGTCTGTCTGAGGGGCCTATTACACAGCCCGATTACTGGCCAGGAGTGTTGCCAGAAATACTCCTTTGGCCGATAGTCGGCCTGTGTAAAAGTGACAGCTGAGGATCGGGGAAACAGCGCACTAGGTATGTCTGCACTGCTGATTATCCGGAAACTGAGAACATGTATATGTGCATATCTGTGCAGTCAGTTTCCATGGCTGCACAAGTGATACAAGGATCATTTGTGCAGCCCGGCAATTCGTCCAGTGTAAAGGGACTGCAAACGAGTGACAATCTCGCTGATGGGCGCGTCCTTGCACAGCTCCATGTTACGTTGTGTAAAAAGACACTAACATGAGAGGGCCAATTGATAAATCTGGGTCATTATGTAGTCAGCTGATTTTAATGTATATGGCAAGCTTTAGACCCCTTCAGATTATTATACTATATAAAATCAGTACTTGTTTAAAGGACCATTTAGACAGCCCAATGATTAGGAGTCAACTAACAACTGCTAGATTACTTCTATTGTCTGCAGCATATTCTGTTAAAATAGGGGGGTGCGCTACTAAAAAACTAGGCCTGCTCAATGTACCTGATCAGATAGTGAATGAGCTATAATTCCTAGCCAATTACATGAGGCAAAAGTCATTCTTACACATTTGTTCACCAATAATGTGAAATGAGCTCAAAGTGTTAACCTGGTACTGCCATTTGTAATAACTTATGGCATGTCAAAAGTAATTTATCACATTGGGTTCTCACTAATACCTGCTGTTATCTGGAGATACAGATAGGGACAGTATATATAGCAAAAGAGTTAGATCTTCAGAATTGGAGCAGACCAACACACTCTCTCCCCAGATGTATCTCGGGAGCAATAACTTTGGACCTGTCAAAAGTTATTACAAATAACAGTAAAGTGTCAACTTCTGACACATCCTGCAGAACCAAGACCCACTCTGATCATTAGCGTCATAGTCAGATGAAGCATGTGATCATGTGCTTTACGTCAAAAGTTTTTCAAACAACACTAACCTTCCATCATCTTAGATTTCCAGTCCTACAGCAGGTAAAAATCTATTCAGATACTCACCACATTTTTACGTGGTCTTCCCCGAGGTCTTTTTCCTCTTCTCCTGTTTCGCAACTCTTTCTCTTGTTCTCTAATAAGCAAAAATATTGACACGAGATTGTGACAAAAAATACATACAAGAATGAGCCAAAAAGGGGAATGGGCCAACGTGCACAGGTCTCTTACCTTTTCTGGAATGCCATAAGTAGTCGAGGATCTAGAATGTTCTCCTCTGGCTCCCAACTATTGTGTCTGTGCAAAATAAATGAACATAAAGCTGTGATAATTACATGGTACATAAATGGAATTGAGGGGGTAAACCTCAATGATACTACTAAGCCTAAGCAATAAGTCCCATGAAATAAAAAAAAAAAAAAAAAAAAAAAAAAAGGTAGACAGGGGTGCGAGAACTTAATAAACAAAGTACTGTGTTTTCCTGCATATAAGACTACTTTTTAACCCAGAAAATATTCTAAAAGTCAGGGGTCATCTTATAGGGTGGGTGCTGAAAAACTTTGGAACCGGACTGAAGAATCTGCAGTCGCCGCATACGGTGGAGGGGGCTCAACAGCTGTATCCCTGGCGTATAGAGGGCAGAGCAAGCTGTAGGCATCGGGGGTATGATACAGCGGCGCTGTGCCCAGAAAAACACACCTCTTTCACCAGTCAGGCCCACCCTTGTATCCTACCTGTATTACTGTACCTACTTCTCTGCCTCTCAGATCTCACTGCTGAGGATGGCAGTGAAGCGGTGCAGGTGTACATGTATCTTTTTTTACCCCCCATACCCTGGACGCCTGCAGCTTGCTCCACCCTTCATACAGTTGTCTCATACAGAGATACAGGGATGCGTCCGCTTTTGAGCTCTCTTGTACCCTATTACTGTACCTTCTTCTCTGCCTCTCAGATCTCGCTGCTGGAAGTGTGTGTGTTGGAAGAGGGGTAGTGTTATATGGCGAGTATATCCCAAACTCTGGAAAAGTTGGGGGTTGTCTAATACGCTGGAAACTACAGTATACTTATCAGTCCTAATGCCTCCGTAGTGCTGCTCCCGGGTCTTGCCGACAGCCGTCATTTTCACCTGGAATCCTCCAGCTGCAACCACACAGCCTGGCTGATTGATTGCCTTCTCAGCCAGTCAGTGACTGAGACGGTGCCACGCTCCAGTCACTGATTGGCTGAACGCGCAATTGATTATCTGGGTAGTTGACATTGCCGCTAAATTAACTGCAGGAGGCCGGCAGCTACAGGGCACGAGGACAGGTAAGTATACTTAGTTTATTATGTTCCCCCTGTTTTTTTTTTTCCCTTCACTTCATGGGACTTGTCCTTTAAATCCACCTAGATGTCACACAATGGGGGAAATTAGTTAAACTTTTTTTCTTTTACAGTTTTCATGTGCAGTGATTGTTATTTGGTTGTACGCAAAGGATTTTACAGTCATTGATACTGGAACGGTGGGGGTCCCACTCCCAACCCATCAGCTGTGGGAAGGGGCTGCAGCATGAAGGGTTAATCCTCCTCCTTGTTTACCTCCATCTTTATATTATTGGTAGCATCAGCCCTGACTTATGAGGAGCAGCCAGGCAGCCCCTCACCCTGCCATTCCTAATAGTACAGTGACACAATGAGCAGTGTATAGCAGGGTGTACATAGAATTACAGTGGATACATATAGGCCGAGGGGCGTGGCCGCACAATACTCGCACACAGCAGCGGGCTCCGGGGGTCGCACAGCGCCTACTCACTTGGAGGACCAGCCCCTCCACTTCACCAGGTATTCTGCGGTTCCCTGCGGAGAAACAGACGCGGGTCACTAGTTGATAGAGTGCGGGGGGCGGGGCGCGGGTAACGGGCAGCACACGGCTCCTTACCTTCCGCAGCCTCTTGCTCAGGATGCACTCGGCCGCGAACACCTGCTCCCCGACAGCGCTCAGCTCCTCCATGGCTCCCGCGGCCGGGCACGGCGGACTCTCGGTTCAGCTGTTCTATCTCCGTCCGCACGAGTCACCACGATCAACACACAAAGCCAGCGCGGGAGCGAGCGGAGGTGCGCGCCTCTTCTTCCGCGACGTCCAATAGGAGCGTGCGACAGAGCAGGGCATCCGGGGCGGCCGTGGGTGGCGGCCCTCATTTACATAACACCGTCCACATTCCAGGGTGTGGGCGTGGCTTCTGAGACGATGGCAACAAGTGAGGCGCCAGCTAGAGTGACTGTGGGAGGAGAGAAAAGCGGCAGGCACTCTCCGAGGGTGTTATTATATTGGTGCGGAAACCTGGAAGGTTCTCTGGTGAAGAGTAGGCATCCCACAGCTGACAGTGTCCCACTAAAAGTGGGGCCCCAAGTACCACAACATACAGTTCAGTCAGAAGGTGGTCTGACAGGGGGGGTTACTTGGGTCTGAAAAGATCAGGAGCACAAGCCCACACATGAACACAAAGGGCGAGATTTATGAAAGAGTGTAAATATACACCTGGTGTAAACTGCCCACAGCAACCAATCACAGCTCACCTTATATTCTACCAGAGCTGAAAGCTGAGCTGTGATTGGTAGCTGTTGGCAGTTTACACCAGGTGTATACTTACACCCTTTCATAAATCTCCCCCACAATGTTCATATGCATTGGTACCAGACAATACTGCTGTGAAGGAGTCGTCTGGCATAAAGTACAAATTACTGCTGCCAGTGTTGCGGGAGACGCAGTGCAGTTTACTTATCTCAGGCTATTTTAACACGTCAAAAAAAGAGAAAAGACGGTCGATTGCACATCCGTTTTTGCCACGATTTAACTGCAGTGTCAATGCATTGAAGTCAATGGAAGACTGACGTCCAATGCATACAATGTATTGAATAACAGGCGTTTTTACCGTTGACGTCAAAATAATTAACGTGATCATTATTTTCTAATGTCTTTTGCAAAGAGCGGATGTTTTTTATTAGTTGTTCACACTCTATGATAGGGTTCCATTGATTCTAATGGAGTCACGTCATGGAGGGGCTGGAGTTTCTTCCAACTAAGGGTCGGCCCGCCTCCAGTGCTTCAGCCTGGGCCTGGTGGGACAGTCACTTTAAATTAAATGGACTTTTCAATTAAGCCGCATCCAAAGGCCAATTAGTAACCCCAAACTAGAATAATGTACCAACAGCCAGTGGCGTAGCGACCGCGGTCGCCGCCGCGACCGGGCCGCTACCAAGGGGGGGCCCGCGAGGCCCCCCCTTGCCACTGCACTGCCCTCCCACTGCCTCCCACTCCCTCTCGTGACCGCAAGCAATGTTTTGCTTGCGATCACAAGAGGCAGGCTGGGACGGGCCCCGGCTGCCTTGCGGCTTCCTAGGGAGCTCTGTGTGCGCCGGTATTGAAAAAAAACTGGTCCAGCATAGCTCCGCCCCTCCGCATGAAGCCCCGCCCCCTCCGCGGGAAGCCCGCCAGCGCGTGTGACAAGGGGACAAGAGAAATCATTCGGGTGAGTATAGATTTTTTTTGTTTTAAAGGGGATGATGGGGGGTGTAGTGGTATGATGATGGAACAAGAGGATGATGAGGATGTAGTGGTATGATGATGGAACAAGAGGATGATGGGGATGTAGTGGTATGATGATGATGGAACAAGAGGATGATGAGGATGTAGTGGTATGATGATGGAACAAGAGGATGATGGGGGGTGTAGTGGTATGATGATGGAACAAGAGGATGATGGGGATGTAGTGGTATGATGATGATGAAACAAGAGGATGATGGGGATGTAGTGGTATGATGATGATGGAACAAGAGGATGATGGGGATTTAGTGGTATGATGATGGAACAAGAGGATGATGGGGATGTAGTGGTATGATGATGGAACAAGAGGATGATAGGGGTGTAGTGGTATGATGATGATGGAACAAGAGGATGATGGGGATGTAGTGGTATGATGATGATGATGGAACAAGAGGATGATAGGGGTGTAGTGGTATGATGATGGAACAAGAGGATGATGGGGATATAGTGGTATGATGATGGAACAAGAGGATGATGGGGATGTAGTGGTATGATGATGGAACAAGAGGATGATGGGGATGTAGTGGTATGATGATGATGATGAAACAAGAGGATGATGGGGATGTAGTGGTATGATGATGATGATGGAACAAGAGGATGATAGGGGTGTAGTGGTATGATGATGGAACAAGAGGATGATGGGGATATAGTGGTATGATGATGAAACAAGAGGATGATGGGGATGTAGTGGTATGATGATGGAACAAGAGGATGATGGGGATGTAGTGGTATGATGATGATGAAACAAGAGGATGATGGGGATGTAGTGGTATGATGATGATGATGATGGAACAAGAGGATGATGGGGGTGTAGTGGTATGATGATGGAACAAGAGGATGATGGGGATGTAGTGGTATGATGATGGAACAAGAGGATGATGGGGATGTAGTGGTATGATGATGGGACAAGAGGGTGATGGGGGTGTAGTGGTATGATGGTGATGGAACAAGAGGATGATGGGGGGTGTAGTGGTATGATGATGGGACAAGAGGATGATGGGGATGTAGTGGTATGATGATGGAACAAGAAGATGATGGGGGTGTAGTGGTATGATGATGGGACAAGAGGATGATGGGGGTGTAGTGGTATGATGATGGAACAAGAGGATGATGGGGATGTAGTGGTATGATGATGGAACAAGAGGATGATGAGGATGTAGTGGTATAATGATGGAACAAGAGGATCATGAGGGGTGTAGTGGTATGATGATGATGGAACAAGAGGATGATGGGGATGTAGTGGTATGATGATGATGATGGAACAAGAGGATGATAGGGGTGTAGTGGTATGATGATGATGGAACAAGAGGATGATGGGGATGTAGTGGTATGATGATGATGATGGGACAAGAGGATGATGGGGATGTAGTAGTATGATGATGGAACAAGAGGATGATGGGGGTGTAGTTTTATGATGATGGGACAAGAGGATGATGGGGGTGTAGTGGTATGATGATGAAGGAACAAGAGGATGATGGGGATGTAGTGGTATGATGATGGAACAAGAGGATGATGGGGATGTAGTGGTATGATGATGGAACAATAGGATGATGAGGGGTGTAGTGGTATGATGATGGAACAAGAGGATGATGGGGGTGTAGTGGTATGATGATGAAGGAACAAGAGGATGATGGGGATGTAGTGGTATGATGATGGAACAAGAGGATGATGGGGGTGTAGTGGTATGATGAAGGAACAAGAGGATGATGAGGATGTAGTGGTATAATGATGGAACAAGAGGATGATGGGGGTGTAGTGCTATGATGATGGAACAAGAGGATTATGAAGGAACAAGAGGATGATGAGGGGTATAGTGGTATGATGATGAAGGAACAAGAGTATGATGTGGGGTGTAGTGTTATGATGATGAAGGAACAAGAGAATGATGAGGGGTGTAGTGGTATGATGATGAAAGGGCAGGAGGATGAAGGGGTAGTAGTATTATGATGGAGGTGGTTGTAGTATGATGATGGAGGGGCAGGAGGATGAAAGGGGTAGTAGTATGATGATGGAGGGGCAGTAGGAGGGGACAACATGGGGGGGCAACTATAAGGGGGATTAAATGGGGGGCCATCTATATGGTTGATAACATGGGGGCCATCTATAATAGGGACAACACAGGGGGCCATCTATA
The DNA here is from genome assembly GCF_027789765.1 of Dendropsophus ebraccatus. NCBI lineage: Eukaryota > Metazoa > Chordata > Amphibia > Anura > Hylidae > Dendropsophus > Dendropsophus ebraccatus. The sequence goes on along the minus strand of NC_091467.1, from coordinate 40,969,918 downwards.
AGGGGGAAACATTGGGGGGGGCCATCTATAAGGTGGACTACACGGGGGGTGTATACAATAGGGGGATATGTACTATAAGGGTGATCACATAGTGTCAGGGCTACCTACTAAATGAGAGTGTAAACGGGACAGTACAGATGTGCAGTGTGTATAGAGATGAGGATGGTGAGGAGCGAGGAGCCTAATATGTCTGGCAGGTTCTGTGGATTCGTGGTTCGGAGAAGTTCTCATAATGGCCCAGGGCAGATGGAGAAGATGAAAGGGAAGAACTCTGATCAGAGAAGATGTCCCCTGTGAGACACCTGATATAACTGCACTGTAATGTATATGGTGTATAGAGCCTGTGTAGAGTGCGTCCACCTCTATATGACCGTATGAAGTGATATTGGGCTATGTACAGAGGATTATATTCAGTAGCAGCGGTGGTGTTAGTCAGTATGTGGTGTTATTAGTCAGTATGTGGTGTTATTAGTCAGTAGCAGCGGTGGTGTTAGTCAGTATGTGGTGTTATTAGTCAGTATGTGGTGTTATTAGTCAGTATGTGGTAAGGGGGGCCCAAGTTGACCTCTTGCACCAGGGCCCAAGAGACATTAACTACGCCCCTGCCAACAGCCGTCATTGCACTAAGGGGAGGCCAGACTGCTAAATGACGTCCGTTATTTTAGGCTCAAAATAATGGACGTAATTTTAAACAGAGCTGAAAAAACGTGTGAACATAGCCCTTAAAGAACTAAATAAGGTTCTGAAGGAAAGTGTTTTAATAAGAAACATATAGGCCACTATTTATTAGGGGGCTTCATTTCACATGTGGTAATACAGTGGTCCCTCAACATACAATGTTAATTGGTTCCAGGACGACCTTTGTATGTTGAGACCAAAACTCTCTAAATCCACCAAAATGAGAAAAAAGGAAAATTTAAAGGAAAATAAGCAGATAACTAATATGGTTACAGCAGGTCCTTACCCAGAACAGTCAGATAGAGCTACAAGAGACTCTGAATTACTTTCTATGTAGAGAACTGGAGCGTTTTCAGGTCCCATAAAGGTCACGCAGGGTTCCAGAAAAATAAAATAAAGCCGCCCTCACCTGGGGCCCAAAAGTGCAACTCACCCTGGGCCAGGTAAAGAGAAGCACAGGACATTTAGTATCACACTGTACTGTAGGGAGGGGACACTCAACAGCCAATCACTGCATCCACTTCACTAATACTGGGATTTTACCAGTAAAATGGTCACTTTAATTGGTCAATCAGCTAGGTTTTTTTTACATGTTCTGCAGATCCTGACTGTAACATTGTATGTGGAGTCTGGTCTCAAGTTACGATGGTCCAGAAAGTAACATTGTATGTTGAAAATATTGTGGGACCACTGTGTATATATATATATATATATATATATATATATATATATATATATATATAGTCAGTGGCGTAGCTATAGCGGTCGTGGCATATACCGGGCCCGGCAGCCTGAGGGCCCCCTTGTCACCTCGCTGTGTCACAAACTTTATAAGCGCATCTGTTTTCATCCATGTGTCACACAGACCCATGGATGCAGGCTGCTGCTAAACGGCAAGCCTCAGAGCCGAGTGGTGGCCCATTCCCAACTCGTGTGTGTGTGTCTTTGTGGTGCTGTGTGTGTGTGTGTGTGTTTGGACAGTATTTCTGTGCTGCTTACCAGTGTCAGCTACTCTCCCCTTAATTTGTGGTCTTCCAGTGGATGGTGGTTTGGCTGGCTCCACCCAGGACCGCAGTGGTTCAGAGCGGGGTCGCCGCGCGGTCCCGCTCTGAACACCTCTTGCGGGCGCATGACGTACCCGTACGTCATGCGTCCTTAAGAGGTTAAAGGGGTAGTGCGGCGCTGAGAAATTATTCACAAAATAACACACATTAGAAAGTTATACAACTTTGTAATGTATGTTATGTGTGTGAATGGCCCCCTTCCCCATGTTCCCCGACCCCTGCCCGTGGACCCGGAAGTGTAGTCCATTATACATACCTGATTCGCGTCGACCTCCGTCCGCTGTCTTCTGACAGTGATGTAATCTTCAGGAGGCCGGCCGATCCGCTCCTTCCGTCCCTCATGCCGGCCCCCCTCTGCCACGTCATAACTGTGCTCAGCCGCGATTGGCTGAGCATAACTGTGCTCAGCCAATCGCGGCTGAACAGCTGATGACTCCTTTCCCATCTGACCTTTTTTCTACATTCTAATGGATCTTTCCTTACTTTTTTATTTCATGTGTACACCATTTTGTGGCTCTGTCATGTTATACAGGGACTCTGCCTAGGCAGATCTGTTAGACTTGCCTCCGCAGCCTGTTTTGGCCTTAATGAACAGGCTCATTTTTCAAAATCTGACCTGTCTCACTTTATGCGCTTATAGCTCAGTGATGCTTTAACGTATGCTAGCGATTCTGAGATTGTTTTTTCGTCACATATGGCACTTTATATTAGTGGCAAAATTTGGTCATTACTTTGTGTGTTTTTTGTGAAAAACATCAAAATATCATGAAAAATTTGAAAATTTTGCATTTTATGAACTTCTGAAATTCTCTGCTTCTAAAAAAGGAAGTCATAGCACATAAATTAGTTACTAAATCACATTACCAATATGTCCTCTTTATTCTGGCATAATTTGGGAAACATATTTTACTTTTTTAGGCTGTTATGGGGCTTAGAAATTTATTAGCAAATTATCACATTTTGTGAAAGTTTCCAAAACTGATTTTTTTTAGGGACCACTTCTTTTTTAAGTTGATTTAGGAGGCTTGTATGCTGTAAACCCCCATAAGTGACCCCATTTTGGAAACTAGAACCTTAAAGAATTAATCTAGGGGTATAATGAGCATTTTAACCCTACAGGGGCTGGAGGAAAGTATTCACAATTAGGCAGTAAAAAAATCAAAAATTTTAATTTTCCAATAATATATATGTTTAGATTAAAGTTTCTCCTTTCCAAAAGGAACATGAGAGAATCTGCACCCCAAAATTTGTAACACAGGTTCTCTTGAGTACAACGGTACCCCATATGTGGGCGTAAACCACTGTATGGGCACACAGCCGGGCTCAGAAGGGAAGGAGCGCCAATTAGCTTTTTTAATGCAGATTTTTCTGAAAAAGTTTCTGAGCGCCAGGTGCGTTTGCAGTGCCCCTGTAGTGTCAGCAGAATAGAATCCCCCAAAAGTCACCCCATTTTCGAAAGTACACCCCTCAAAGAATTCATCTTGGGGTAGGATGAGCATTTTGACCTCACATGCATTAGAGGAAAGTATTCAAAATTAGACAGTAAAAATGAAAAACACGAATTTTTCCAATAATATGTTCGTTTAGTTTAAAATTTCTCAATTTCACAAGGAACATGAGAGAATCCGCACCCCAAAATTTATAACGCAGGTTCTCCTGAGTACAACGGTACCCCATATGGGGGCATAAACCACTGTATGGGCACACAGGAGGGCTCAGAAGGAAGGGAGCGCCAATTAGCATTTTCAGTTCAGATTTTGCTGAAGAAGTTTCTGAGCCCCAGGTGCGTTTGCAGTGCCCCTGTAGTGTCCGCAGAAGAGAACCCCCCCAAAAGTCACCCCATTTTGGAAAGTACACCCCTCAAAGAATTCATCTTGGGGTGTGGTGACCATTTTTACCCCACAGGTATTAGAGGAAAGTATTCAAAATAAGACAGTAAAATTGAAAAACTTGAATTTTTCCAATAATATGTTTGTTTAGTTTGAAATTTCTCAATTTCATGAGGAACAGGAGAGAAGCTGCATGCCAAAATCTGTAACGCAGGTTCTTTTGAGTAGAACGGTACCGTATAGGTGGGCATAAACCACTGTATGGGCACACAGCCGGGCTCAGAAGGAAGGGAGCGCCAATTAGCATTTTCAGTGCAGATTTTTCCGAAGAAGTTTCTGAGCGCCAGGTGCGTTTGCAGTGCCCCTGTAGTGTCAGCAGAAGAGAACCCCCCCAAAAGTCACCCCATTTAGGAAAGTACACCGTTCAAAGAATTCATCTTGGGGTGCAGTGAGCTGTTTGACCCCACAGGTATTAGAGGAAAGTATACAAAATAAGACAGTAAAAATGAAAAACTCGAATTTTTCCAATATATGTTCGTTTAGTTTAAAATTTCTCAATTTTACGAGGAATGGGAGAAAAAACGTGCCCCAAAATCTGTAACGCAGGTTCTCCTGAGTACAACGGTACCCCATATGTGGGCATAAACCACTGTATGGGCACACAGCAGGGCTCAGAAGGAAGGGAGCGCCAATTTGCTGGAGCAAAACCGCAGCTAGTAATGGTTATTAGAATAGCGCAGTTACTAAAATACAATAAAAAAAATGAGATTACAGGTAATGTGGGGTGGTTACGGGTAATCTGGGGTGGTTACGGGCAACCTGCGGTGGTTACGGGCAACGTGGGGTGGTAACGGGCAACGTGGGGTGGTAACGGTCAACGTGGGGTGGTAACGGGCAACGTGGGGTGGTTACGGATAAACTGAAGTGCTTATAGGTAATCTGGGATGGGAACCTGTAATTTGGGGTGGTTTCGGGCAATCTGGAGAGGGTCACTGGCAATTTGGGGTGGTCGGGGGCAACGTGCGGTGGTCGGGGGCAACGTGTGGTGGTCGGGGGCAACGTGCGGTGGTCGGGGGCAACGTGCGGTGGTCGGGGGCAACGTGCGGTGGTCGGGGGCAACGTGCGGTGGTCAGGGGCAACCTGTGGTGGTCAGACGCAATCTGGGGGTAATTACATGTGATTAGGGGCAACCTGGGGGGGGTTACAGACAATCTGCGGTGGTTATGGGCAACATGGGGTGGTTACAGACAATCTGCGGTGGTAACGGGCAACATGGGGTGGTTACAGACAATCTGGGGTGGTTACGGATAAACGGAAGTGCTAATAGGTAATCAGGGGTGGGTACATGTAATTTTGGGTGGTTACGGCAATCTGGTGTGGTTACGGGCAATCTGGAGGGGGTCACTGGCAACATGTGTGAGTTAGAGGCAACGTGCAGTGATTAGAGGCAACGTGCGGTGGTTACGTGCAATATGGGGGGTTACGGGCAATCAGGGCTGATTACGGACCATCTGGAGGGGGTCACTGGCAATTTGGGGTGGTTACAGGCAACTTGCGGTGGTTATGGGCAACGTGCGGCTGTTATGGGCAACGTGCGGCGGTTATGGGCAACGTGCGGTGGTTATGGGCAATGTGCGGTGGTTATAGGCAATGTGTGGTGGTTATAGGCAACGTGTGGTGGTTATAGGCAACGTGCGGTGGTCAGAGGCAATCTGGTGGGAATTACATGTGATTAGGGGCAACCTGGGGGGGTTACAGACAATCTGCGGTGGTTACGGGCAACATGGGGTGGTTACAGACAATCTGGGGTGGTTACGGATAAACTGAAGTGCTTATAGGTAATCAGGGGTGGGTACATGTAATTTTGGGTGGTTACGGCAATCTGGTGTGGTTACGGGCAATCTGGAGGGGGTCACTGGCAACGTGTGTGAGTTAGAGGCAACGTGCAGTGGTTACGTGCAATATGGGGGGTTACGGGCAATCGGGGCTGATTACGGACCATCTGGAGGGGCTCACTGGCAATTTGGGGTGGTTACAGGCAACGTGCGGTGGTTATGGGCAATGTGTGGTGGTTATAGGCAACGTGCGGTGGTTATGGGCAATGTGCGGTGGTTATGGGCAACGTGCGGTGGTTAGTGGCAACGTGTGGTGGTTATGGGCAGCGTGCGGTGATTACGTGCAACGTGCGGCGATTACGTGCAATCTGGGGCGGATACTCGCAATCTGGGGCGGATACGGGCAATCTGGGGTGGATATGGGCAACCTGCGGTGGTTATGGGTAATTTGGGGGGGCTCGGGGTAATCTGGGAGTAAACTGCAATTATTACTATAATAAAAAGTGTGTGTTTTATTTTTTTGTATGTTTTTCACTTTTTGTACATTATACATTAATTTTCACTGTATTACTATGATTACTGTGATATTTTCTATCACAGTAATCATAGTTCAGTGACAGAGACCAAATTGGTCTCTGTCACTTTAAATTTTCTGAGATAACTGATTCTGGAGCGCATGCGCACTTCAGAATCAGCCTGGACGTCGAGGTGGACGGACCTCCGTGGATCAGGTAACGTATGTGGGGAAGGGCGGGTGACTGGGGGACGGGGGTGACTGGGGGGGTGGGGGGCGACTTGGGGGGGGCACGGTGACACTTTTTATCCCCTGTCACCAATGATTTATGGTGACAGGGGATAAAAAGTGCTGATCAGCACTGGGAACAGGCGATCGGCGGTATATAGTATATACCGCCGATCCCCTGCTCCGGGACCACACGGGGGGGTCCCCGATCACTGCCCCATGCTCTCCGCTACCTCCGGTGGCGGAGAGCATGGGGCTTTGATCACTAATTCATTTCCATCCCTGCGAACAAACATCGTTTGTTCGCAGAGATGGGGGCGGCCATCTTGGATCTGATGGCCGCCCGGGTAGGGTGATCGGGGGGCTGATCTGGGGTCTGAGGGGACATTTTTCATCTCCCCCCACTGTGGATTCACGGTGGGGGGAGATGAAAGCTATCGGCGGCGCCGCTAATGCCCGGTACCGGCGGATCGCCGCTAAAACGGTAGTAGCGGCGATCCGCCAGTATCGGGGGACGAGGGGAGGGGGCCGGGGGACACATATTGAGTGGCGGTGGGGGGAGGCAGCGTTCTGCCACTGCTTTTCATGACGTCCCTAGACGTCATATTGGGGGAAGGGGTTAAAATTGTACAAACAGTCCAGGGTCAGGTTGGTGGTTTAGTCCTAGCTGCAACGCCTGTGGGACTCATGGTGACGTTTTAAGTGTTTTTAATGTAGAGTAGTATTTGTGGTTTGTCTCCCTTATTGTAATACTCCTGCATGATTGTATTATTTTGTATTTATGATAGTGTTGTAATAAAATAATTTTTGATGTGCTACCATTTTGTGCGTGTGCTTTAGTTCTTTAGAAGGGTACCCCTTAGTAGAGCCACATCGCCAGCAGGGGGGGGGCCAAATAGCATAACATCTGGTGGGCATTTGGTATGAACTAGACAGGTTTTTTTTTTTTACCCAGCAGCAAGAATTCAAGGAAGTCTTATTTAACAGCATAAAGATTGGTGAAAGCATCAGTTCCTTTATCAGCGCTTTAAACTATGTCTTCAAAGCTGTAAAGTTAATAAAAGGTGGCATTGAAAGCAAAAAAATTATGCAGTTAAACCACTCTTCACGACCCCAGGGCAATCGGTTCTACCACATTGGCTGGTGCTAAAGTAGAGTGCCACAAATTGTTAGAAAGAAAATAAACTTCCTGAAATCCAGCCCGAAGCAAGAAATGAAACCTAGCGTTGTCAATTCCCGGTGACAAAGTCTAGATTTTCCAAAATAGGAAACATGGCAGAGAACATTGGAATTAGAGTGGAGTAGACTGTGAGGTTTGTACAGGCTGCATGAGTGGGGCCTAAGGTAGGGTGAGATTTCAGGGAGCTATGTGCATTCAGAGTCAATCAAGTAAGACAATAAAAGGGAATCAGCACCAGTTGTTGTTCCACACAAACTTGTTTTGTATAGAAACCAGGACTGTTCTGTATTTTCACCGAGAGGCATAGGAAGGCATATAGCTTTTTGGGAAGTATAGTCATTTGAAATATGGCACATAAGGTCCCCAAGACCCATGAGGTCCATCTAGACTGAATAGGTGCAGGCAGCAGTGGAAAATTAAACTGAAAGAGATGGTAGAGGTCAGATGGAAAGTAAATCCCTAAGTATTTCAGAGATTTCAAGACCTAAGTGAAAGGAGGATGGAAGTTGGTGGAAGGAAGATTGGCAAGAAGAGACCAGTCAAAGGCAAGTAAGACATTTAAAGCCTCAGACATTCATAGTGGCGAGTAAAATTCTCCAACTTATGAGAACTAAAAAGGAAGTCACTGCTGTGATAACAAGTCATCGCATAGGCCTCTCACATCTGACAAAGCTCTGGTGTAAAACTAAAAGTTTTAGGGTCAAAATAAAGGCAAGAAGTGATAACAGACACTCCTGTCTAAGGCCGTTATAAAAACAAAACTGTCCAGAAAGATGCCATTCTCCTGGAGAACGAGAGGCAGGGGCGTAGCTAAAGGCTGATGGGCCCTGGTGCAAAATGTTAGCTTGGGGCCCCTCCATCTCACCCGATCAGGCAAAGTCATATCTAACGTTATATCCAATTACTCTAATGTGCCACCATGTTCTAATGCACTGTCACTGCCTCCACCTCATGTAGGTGCCCCCATGAGCTAATAATGCCCCCAGAGGTGCCCCCATATATTAATAGTGCCCCCATGAACTAATAATGCCCCAGAGGTGCCCCCTATGAACTAATAATGCCCCCAGAGGTGACCCCATACAATAATAATGGCCCCAGAGGTGCCCCCATGAACTAACAATGCCCCCAGAGGTGCCCCCTATGAACTAATAATGCCCCCAGAGGTGCCCCCTATGAACTAATAATGCCCCCAGAGGTGGCCCCATGAACTAATAATGCGCCCAGAGGTGGCCCCATGAACTAATAATGCCCCCAGATGTGCCCCCATGAACTAATGCCCCTAGAGGTGCCCCTAAAAAAACAAACATCCTACTCACCTAATCCGCGCTGTGTGGCTGCAGGGATCCACTCTTCTTCCTCTTCTGGCTCATTACGCCTGCCAGAGAGGTCACGTCCCGGCGTCCCATAGGCTGCTGGTATGAAGTGCCGGCAGCCTATGGGAGGGAATGCAGGAGCAGGACGCTGACAGGTCCTGCTCCTGCATTCTGCTCGCTTTAATGTTCCGCCCGCTCACTGTGCGGGCGGAACATCAAAGCGATCTGTGCACCCCGAGAAGCTGCGCGGCCGCAGCTTCTCGGGATGCTTAAAGAGACAAGTGGCAAAGGAGCCCGTGCGGGCCCCCCTAGCGTAGGGGCCCGGTCGCCATGGCGACCGCTGCGACCCCTATAGCTACGCCACTGACGAGAGGCAAAGGGTCACGTATTTGAGTTCAAAAAGTTTGGGCATAAACCGAGGAAGATGGATGTTTTCTCCCTGAAGGTCTAATTACCAGATAAAAAGGTTTCCTCCCTCAGTAGAACACAGCATCAAAAGAGTGTTCACAACCATAGGCCCTATGGTTCAGATTGTACCTAGCATGAAACCCATCTGGTTCAGGTGAATGACATCCTGAAGCAGGTTAGATAGCAGGGATTTCAGAAAATAACTTTAAATCTACATTTAAGACTGAGGATTCCTGAGTAGGGGTATGTGCAAACTAAGTAATTTTGTTGGAAACTCCATCGCGGAATTCTCAGCTCGCGCCCACTAGTGGTCTGCGGCAGGCGCACGCTTCGCCACTCGTGTCATAGACTGCATTTAATGCAAGGGCGGATTCTTTCCTCCGTCCAAAGAATGAACTTGATCATTGTTTGGATGGATGAAAGAATCCGCCCGAGCGGGGCGTGAGCTGAGAATTCTGCAACGGAGTCCCCGTCAAAATTACTCATTGTGCACATACCCTAAAGGAACTGTAAGCCATTAAAAATAAAGAGATCAGTAAGAATATTGGGGGGGGAATTTATTAAGCCTGGCATATCTGTACGCTGGTCTTACCTAAATCCCCGTCCCCATCTCCTACACTGGACTTGTTGAGAGGTCCACGTCTCTCAGTAAATTCGACAAATCTGGGGCTGCCATGCGTCAGTCTCAAAAATGTATACCAGCTTTGAGCTGGTGAAGACTTTTGCCATATCTCATATATCAAGGTAAATCAATGCCCACTCATCACACAAGCAGAGGATACACTGGTGAAAGTGACACACTTGATGCAGCGTGCCCTACAAGTTTCCTACATCAATGGTTGAAACCCCTCCCCCCCCCTAGTGCTTTACTGTGGTTCCAGTTTATCAATACCAGTCATATAGGGGGAGATTTATCAAACATGGTGTAAAGTGAAACTGTCTCAGTTGCCCCTAGCAACCAATCAGATTCCATCTTTGATTTTCCAAATAGTCTGTGAGGAATGAAAGGTGGAATGTCATAGGTTACTAGGGGCAACTGAGCCAGTTTCACTTTACACCATGATTGATAAATCTCCTCCATAGTGTTTTCTTTCAGAGTCATATACTTTTTTGGTGTCTGAAATTTAGTTATAAGTCAAGTTAAAGCAAATGATTACTTGGGAGGCATGGTCTATAAACATTTGAATGTATGGATATATTTAATATATGATATAATTTACAAAATGTATTGGCACAAACATAGTTATTGTTATATATCAGTAGAACATTTTCCCAGGTGTATAAAGTCAGGCAGTGCCATAAGGGTCATACATCTGAAAAACTGCTATCATTCCAACTTTGAGATACTCTATCTATTGTTAGTTGCGATTGCGATGGTATTTGTAAGTCACAAAGACATTTTAGACATGTGCTCTTGGAAGTTTAAAAATCCAGCGGAAATGTTTTCATCCAGCGTCTTCATACAAAAATAATGGAAGATTCTGCAAAACATGTAAAAAAAATATTAGGGTACCTATAATTACAAAAATAAAATGATCACTGCTTAGACAGTTGTACATGTATAATAGATGTATATATGTTTGTGCTGTTAATTTTTTTAACTTCTGTTTTCTGAAATAGGTAAGGTCTCCTTCACATCAAAGAAGGTGCCTATGCTCAATGTTTATATCTGAACACAGGCATTGAGATATTCAGAGGTATACCACAGCCTACCTGTAGCATATAGCCAAGACATAGGAGGACATTTATTAAGTCCGACGTTTTTAATACTGGACTTAAAAATGTCCCCGCGTCTCCAGCGCTACGGGGATTTATGTAGAGGCGGACTGCCTCTACATAAATCCCACACGCTCCGGTGCGCACAGCCGAAAACCTTTGCCAGCTGAGGACTGGAGTAGGTTTTCGGCGTATCTCTATGAGTCCGCGCCCCCGTTCCGCCCCCTCCACACCCCTTCACCGCTCCCCCCCCCCCCCCCGGCGTACCCGTCGGAAAGTGCCGATTTGCAAATAATTTGCAAATAGCCCATTTGCGCTTAAAATCATTCGCAAATCGGCACTTTCTGCCGAAAACCACATTTCGCCGCATAATACATGTCCCCCATAGTCTATTTGTGACTACATTTGGTCTGATTCATGGCAGTGTACATTTAGGCTATTTTCACACTACGTAAAAGTACGGCTGTTGTTGCCGATGGCGTACTTTACACGAGTATGCACATTGCCTTGCCTTCTATGGGATCCCGGCCGGAGCGTATACATATTGTATACGCTCCAGCCGGGATCCAGTTCGGCCCCGCAAATAACTGACTTGTCAGTTTTATGCGGCCGCAATTCAATGAATTCCAGCCGTAGGAAACCCTGTCAGTTCACACAATGAAGCGAGCGGCTCCGGCCGCTTGCTTCATTGTGTGCAGGGGGAAGTTCTGATGCGGGCGCGCGGTGATGCGCCCGCATCTGAACACTACGGCCAGAAAGATCATCTGGCCGGCCGGTACTGTGAACATAGCCTTAATTTGTAAAATACAATAGTGTCATCTACCAAACCATTCTGTAATGCAAATATTTTCAACCAACCCTAATGCTGTTTTACAGCCATAGGCTATGTTCACACAACGTCCTAAAAAGGAAAAAGACGTCCGCTTTTTGCATTTAAAAAGAAGTCAGTTATTGCATCATTTTAATATGCTTGACTAAAATGACTAAAACATGGCTGCTTACCTCCAAAACAAGAGTTACACTTATCAATATTTGGTGGCATGGTAGCTCACACACCCTACACACATCCTTTATATAGTTCAGAGAAAAATAGCCATGCTTTTCTAATCCTATACAAGCCCTTAGGATAGTCATCTGTAGTATAGACTATACAACTCACACATTATGATATTATATGTGGTATATATACTTAACCTATCCTCACACCATTTTAAAATGTTGTTTTTCTCCGCCTCTTAACAGCCATGGTGATTACTGTGATGACAAAGATAATAAAAAGAAGTCCTACGACAGCAGTAAGTCCGATTGTAGCTTGGAAAATCACATCCCGTATGTAGCCTAAAAGAAGTAAAAACATTAAAATTAAATTTTAATTAATTAAAAAATTATTACATAAAATTTTGCCTTCACTGTTTTTTGAAAAAATACCATGAGACAAATGCATAAGGGACATGTAAGACATAAGGTAAGTGAGGTCACAACTGTATGTACAGAGTACAATGAATATACCGACACGTGGCTGCCGGGAGAGAGGAGCTGCCGGGAACGGGTGAGAGGTGAATTGTTTGTTTTTCATAGCGGTTGCCTCATACGGCATGAATGTGGCCGTTTTTGAGCTCCCCCACCGATTGCGGTGACCATACCCGGCGTATAAAATGACCCTAGACTTCAGAGCAGATTTTTTGGGGGTTAAAAAGTCTTGTACGCCGGAAAATACAGTATTTTACAAAACCAGGTCAAGGGAGGAAAATGTGGTGCAGAACAGCTGTGCAGTATGGAGGGCAATCATTTGAAAAGACGGGCATGCTTTAGGAAAACTGATCATTTAGAAAATATTTGTGTGGATCATTCTATCAATTTAAAAACTGTGTCTATTCTTTCATAGTACAGGGTTTTATAAAATGGTATCAAGTGTTTATATCATCTATAGAAGCTCCAAACCTCTATCATCTTTATTATCTGTACCTTTGTCATCTGTATCCTCCTGAATGTCCTCGACCAACATGTTCTTTGTCACGTTAAGGTTTCCGTCATGAGGCTCAGGTGTTATTCCCAACAGCTCACACATTAGAGCATACACATTAACACTTTCAAAGGGCTCCACTATCAGGCCTCTTTTGAATGAAGGGCCCACAGCTCTGAATATGGTTTGCATATCCATTACATTATTATCAAAGCCATGTTCACCTTTATTAAATTGCGCCTTAAAATACTGAGAAAAAAGAGAGGTATAGTTAGAAGACATCACCATTTGACTTTTACTACATAAGTCAATCACATTCTTGTAGTGAGGGGGAAAGCAGTGCTTGGCAATGGTTATTTTTAGGTTCTTTCCAATGCGTAAGGTGGAGAGGGTGTTGGATAAGTGGTAGGGAAGAAGTAAACATTGTTAGGTTTAATTCATGTATAAAGGAAAATAAGTGGTCAGAATTAAGCAATTTGGGTAACATTCAATACCCTAATGGTCCATTTACACAGAAAGATTATCTGCCAAAGATTTAAAGCCAAAGCCGGGAATAGACTATAAACAGAGATCAGGTCATAAAGGAAAGCCTGAGATTTCTCCTCTTTTCAAATCCATTCCTGGCTCTGGCTTCAAATCTTTGGCAGATAATCTTTCTGTGTAAATGGACCTTGAGTTATATCAGTAGGTTAATAAAAAGCCAAAGGGGCAGCAGTTGTGGAAAGGCGGGTGCAGCAAATGGACAATGACAACAGCATTCAGAACAGATATTATAAGTGGGAGTCTAGCTAGAAACAGAATGACCATGTTGCATTAGTCAAGCCATGAAATTATAGCTCTTGAGATGGGGGGGGGGGCAGGTGCATGTTGTGAGCAATGTGTGTGATCAAAACAAGGCCTGCACTCAATATCCAAAGCTGACAAAGTCGCCACAACATTGTTAACACTGGGTAACTATTGAACATTACTTGTAATGGTTTCGTCTGCATGCAATGCTCTTGACAGGCAACTGCCCCCTTTCGTCTCAGAAGTATACCTTCCGAGATGAAAGGGAGGAAGTGGAGCACACATAGGACCTTTTCTGCTGATAAATGTAGAAAACAAATAGGGGCATATTTATCATGGTCTTAATACTATTATTTTGGCTAATTTGTTGTTCTTGCACATAGTGTAAAATTTTAAACTGTAACTGTGATTTAAATGTTATTTTTTAGAAATTAATAAATATCAATAGTAAAAGCGATTTAAAAAAAAAACTCTAATAGGTTTTATTAAGCAAAAGAGTTTTGCTTTTGTACTCAAGCTTTTTTCCTACCTCCCCCCTCACTTCAGAAGGAGGATTTCAGTGTCCATTATGGAGAGGGGAGTAGTCGAGGGGGTGAGTGAGCACAGAGAGGAGAAAAGCAGGGCTGTACAAAACAACAACCTGCAATCTTCTCTTGCCAAGCTCCCAGGTAAGCACTGACCTTTCATACCTCTGAATCCAGCCTTTTATGTGCCCAGACAGTCAACAAACTGCTTGGTTGTTTCTTTGCTCTCCCTGCTCACTCACCCCCCCTCGTCCCCTCCCCTCTCCTTAGATATCTTATCCTCCAGAAAAGAAGTGAGGGGTAGGCTGGGAAACAGGTTTTGTTTTTTTTTTGGTACAGAAAGTTTATTTTTATTAAAACCTATTGCAGAGTTTCTTAAAATCACTTCTACAATTTCTGCAAAAAATATAAATAAATAGCAGGTACAATTTAAGTAACATTTATCAATGTGTTTGCGTTATTTATGAGCAGCTTACGCCAGCTGCTCCACTTTTCTTGTTTTTTTTTGCTCTGAGGGGGGCATCGTTTCATGTTAACTACTTTATGAGCCCAATTTATCACATAGAATTTTTTTGTTTTAGTTTTTGCTAAAAAAATAAATAAATTGTGAAGCAGTTCTCCAGTCAGACCCTAGTAGTAATTTTTTAGCCAAGCTGTGTTAGCAAAAATTTGGCAAGATTTATCCTGTGAGCCTAATGTTAAATTTGGGCATAGACTGGAGATTTTCGTGCAGCACGTGATAAACTAACAAGACACATGTAGGGAAACCAATCAGGCATTCAATATATATTACATTTGCAAATAGTTTTCAGGTGAACAGAAGTAGCTAGACAAATAACAGCAACCACAGAGAATTCTGTATACTACAATTTTGGGGTAGATGGCAGTTTAAAAGGTATAATAGACGTATATGAGAGGAAACCATGTAGGGTTGTTTTATATATAGAAATTATATGATAACAAATACATGACTGACAAGGTGTCACTGATGCATTTAATTTACCATGTGAACCATACATGCAGTTGCAATAAATCTAAGGGTAAAACATAAGTATTTATAAAATAATAATAATAATACTGTGTTTCCCCAAAAATAAGACAGTGCCTTATATAAATTTTTCTTCCCAAAGAGGCGCCATGTCTTTTTTTCGGGTGGTGTCTTATTTCTGTCCCCCGGCCTCCCCCCTCGTCTCTCTGCATTCGGCATGCCCCCTCGTCTCTCTTTCCCTCCAGCCTTCCCCCTCGTCTCTCTCTACCTCTGGCCGCCCCCCTCGGCTCTCTCCCCATGGCATACTCACAGGACATCAGGACGTAGCATGGCGGGATGTCAGGATGTGCGGCGGGACTTTGGAACGTGCTTACGGACGTAGGGGCCATGAAACAGTGTGCCTGTGGTGCCTGCTGTCAAGGTCCACGAGGGGATTAGGTAAGTGGGGGGGCCTGGGTTGGCTGGGTGGTTAGGGGTGCTGCCTTACTTTTAGGGGGTGCATTCGTTTAGTGGGGTGGCCTTATTGTAGGCTAGTTGGTATAGTGGGGTTGTGTTATTATAGGAGGATGTCTTATTTTGGACCTAGTTTTATCTGTGCACAGCTGCTGTATGATAAATCGGCCAAAAAGTGTATGATTTGTAGAATACAGTAAATATGGAAAGTTCAGTGTTCCATGTTTCCTGATAATTCTAGCATAAAAAAGAATGTCCAACATTAAGAGTAAAATAACGGTTCTTACCCCATGTATGACATATCCTGGATCCCCATACAATACTAAAGGTGTGATTCTTTCATTGGTTGAAAAGCGCAGTCTAGCTGGAACATCCTCTTTCTTATAGACGTTCAGTTTGGGATGGCTACCTTTTAATGCTTGATAGACTTTTTCTAATTTTCCCTCTTTAGGTACTAGAAGCCCTGTTGGTCCATAATCCACTAAATGAAACTGAAGATCAGAAAACGAAAAATCTGGTATTTTATACAGGACAATCTCATCCGAACCTTTGACTACTGTGGCCATACCATGATCAGCAGTTATTATAATATTGAGTCTGGATTCCAAATCATAGTATTGTACTCTCTTTCGTATGTGTCCAACCATACGATCTACTTGTCTAACCATGTTTTTACGTTCCTCAGAATCTGGTCCATATTTGTGTCCTGTTGAATCGGGTTCCCCAAAGTACAGCGCCACAAAGTCAAGATCTTCCTCTGTGAACCACTTCATGACAGTTTCTACATTTCCTTTCCATTCAGTTTCATTGCCATAGTTGTGTTGTCTACCCTCAACTTTTTTAAAGTTCACATTTTCGCCTCTGTACGTAGCATTTCCACCAGGAAAGAAAAGTGATCCCGTTTTTAAACCCTGGGAAAAATGATAAATCATCACTGTTAATAAAAATGTAAACAATGTACTATAAATTTAGAAAGACATGGCCACACATCCACATGTTATACGTAGACGTGTTATTCACACAATTTTTGAACTGTTTTATGCAATATTAAAAGGCAATTATACCATTTAAAATATACATGATACATAGCAGTACAATATGTATATCAGTGAAAAAATTAATGTCATCTGCTCCATAGAGCATACAGTATTTTCCTGCGTATGAGACTACTTTTGAACTGCAGTACCGGCCGGGTGATATTTCTGGCCGCAGTGTTTTGATGCGGGCGCATCAGCATGCGCCCGCATCAGAACTCTCGTAGCAAACAATAAGCGAGTGGTCGGAGCCGATCGCTTCATTGTGTGAACTGACAGGTTTTTCAGTGAATTGCGGCCGCAGAAAACTGAAATGTCAGTTCTTTGCAGCGCCGTATGAACTACCGGCCAGAGCGTATACTACGTGTATATGCTTCAGCCGGGATCCCATAAAATGTTCATGCAGCGTTCCACCCGCACAAAGTACGGCCATTGTTGACGATGGAAACAACGGCCGTACTTTTACGCTGTGTGAACATAGCCTAAAAATAAATCACAGCAAACCATCGCAAGAGACAACACAAACTACACAGTTTAAAGATAGACACACCAGAATCAATGAGGTATAATCAAACATTATCACCATACTCCAACAGCAATCTGTGATGGCACTTAGAACACTTAACAGTGTGAAAAGTGAAAAAGTAGAATGATCTAAACAAATAAAAAAAAATTGTATGTCCCTTTAAAGTGAAGCCCCTCAAAGCTCTAATCTTCCATGCACAGGAATGCACAGAGCTTCCATCCCAGCAACCTCTTCCTAATACGTGCCTTTAGCAATGCCCTACTCAATCTCTTATGCGGCTCCCGGTGTGCTTAGTCTAAATTCCTCAGATTCTTCAGGGGGTATATGGGTAACAGGCATAAAAAGAATGCTATAAAAGTAAGGGCAGATAGTACAGTGGTGCTAACATATTAGCTGGGTACAGAAGCAAGAAAAGAATAAAATGCAGTGGCAATGAGAGTTAGTACCTGGATGGCATAACAAGACGAGAATCACTAGACTCTGATGGATAATTGATATATAGATGGTCAGACCTCCACCATTCATCCAGATCAGGTATAGGAAACTTTGGCCGTCCAGCTTTTGCAAAACTACAATTCCCATCATGCCTGGACAGCTAAAGCTTTGAGGGCCAAAGGTTCCCCATCCCTGATATAGATATAGGATAGATCGGCTTATGCTGTTGCTTATGCTTTATGCTTATGTTTTTTTCTATCTTTTTTTCCCTTCCTCTTCATCTATAGGTGGCAAGCAAAATTCTAACATGTAAAACTCACTTCTATTAAGGGAGAAGTCCAGTGAAAATTTTTATTGAAGTATTGTATTGCCCCCCAAAATTATACAAATCACCAATATACACTTATTACTGGAAATGCTTCCAAAGTGCTTTTTTCCCTGCATTTACTGCTGCATCAAGGCGTCACTTCCTGGATTACATGGTGATGTCACTTCCTGGATTACATGGTGATGTCACGACCCCGACTCCCAGAGCTGTGCAGGCTGTGGCTGCTGGAGAGGATGATGGCAGAGGGATGCTTAGTGTCCCTCCAGTGTCCTGTGTCCCTCAGTGTCCCCCTGCCATCATCCTCTCCAGCAGCCACAGCCCGCACAGCTCTGGGAGTCGGGTTGTGACATCACCATTTTATCCAGGAAGTGAAGCCTTGATGCAGTAGTAAATGCAGGGAAAAAAGTACTTTGGAAGCATTTCCCGTAATAAGTGTATATTGGTGATTTGTATAACTATTGGGAGGCAATACAATACTTTAATACAAATTTTCGCCAGACTTCTCTTTTGATCCACATCCTCTCCCCTGATTGAACCTAACTGACATATTTCTATTTTTACCCGAACATTTTCACCTAGTTTATGTTAGTAAAATCCTTACCTGTCTCTGAGCTGTAATCCAAATAGGAAGTGATCCATTATCCCACCAGGAAGAGATGCCTTGTGTAGGGAGATACGGTTCCTTTTTCAGAGTGGAGATATTGAAGTACATGTTATGTATAACACCATGGTTCTCAATGTATCTACCTAAAGTCAACATTATAGAGAGAAAAATATTGTCACCATTATTTTTAAGCTTTAAACTGTAGTTCATCCTTTTGAAACTTTTAAATGTAAATTAGCTTAAAGAGGATGTACCACCAGGTACATCCTCTTTAATCTGACACAGGGATAGAACAGCACCGTCACGGACAAGCCGGAGCCGCAGTCCGTTTTACGATCCGCAGCCCGGTTCCCGTGTACGGCGCCGTTCTATCCACAGGTCCTGGGATCCACAGACCGGCTTGCCCGTGACGGTGCCATTCTATCCCTGTGTCAGATTAAATAGGATGTACCTGGTGGTACATCCTCTTTACATCTACTAATCCTTAATAAGTAATATCAAATAGCTCCACTGTTTTAACCAAATTATTCTGTATTCTGTACTGGCTTTTTCTATAATATAGTATGGTATAATCTAATACTACTCACCAAAAGTGTCCCTTCACTGTCCTTTGAAAATTAATGTTTCTTATTATATTGTTCAAGACAAAATTAAAAGTTCATGTAACAAATTGTTTCTTGATAACATAAATAAACAAAAAGGTGCTACATAATATATAAGACAAAGAAAATAAAATACAGGAAGAAAAAAGGTCCAAGCGTGTTCACGTGCTTCTGTTGTACTATCAAGGAGATAACACTGCTCACTAAAGCCTGTTACACAGAGTGATTATCTGCAGAATCGGGCAGATATTGTCCCTTGTAAAAAAAAAAAAACAACAAAAAGCCAAGGAGCAGGCAATCATTCATTCATTGGCTTTTAACAAAAAGGCTGTGGTTAGTGGGGGAACCAGAGACAAGGCCAGAGGACACTGGGGAAGCATGGAGCGGTAAGCATAACATTTTTATTATTTTCTATAGGCCATATTAGCTGTTTCGTTAAACTACTTCTGGACTGGTAAGTGCTGAAATCTTTATATATTTTTTTATTCTTTCATTTATTGTGCTGTTACAGCTGAGCACTACATTGCAGGACTACAGAGACCAGCAAGAGTAGGTAGCTGCACACTGGTGGGGAGAGTGGAGGACCTGTTGCAAAGTGACTTTATTTTTTTTATTGTGGCATCCCTTCCATCGGCTGGCTGAAGATCCACATGAAGTGTAGCCCCACAAATGAAGATGAAGATAACAATGGAACCCAGTGGAAGCTGCATCAATAACTGCAATATAGTGTGGAGAAGATTAGGGGCTGATACTTAACTTGTGGTTGGCACTGTGGGTCAGTGGTTAGCATTGTTGCCTGGGGTCTCAAAATTAAACCATAATTAAACCACCAACCAATATATGGCCCCCTGTCTACATTCACATGTCTGTCTACATACACAAGAACCAAGAATTGCAGTTTAAAAAAAAAAAGATACACAAATAAGGCATAGAGGTAATGGGACGTATTGGAGTGCTGGGTATGATGGGCGAGGAGGCAGAAAGAGCATGTGAAGGCCAGGTTCAGACTATGTAACTGTGCGGCTGTATTTGCGGCTGTAATTGTGCGGCGGTATTTTTGGTGGTTCATGCGTACGCTGGAAAGTATAGGATATACGACTGCACAGTGCACACTATGTATGAATCTACGGCCCGATCGTAAACGGACCCGTAAAAAATGAACAAGACCATATTTTGCGGCTGGACATGCGGCCGAGGATTGACAGGCGGTCCGTACGGAGTACTTCAAAAATAGCCGGCAATGATGCCGAATGCCGATGCCTCTAATAGTTAATATATTAAATTAATAAAACACATTTTCTTTATAATAAAGTCCCTTTCGTTGGTCAATAATTTAATTCTAACGAATCCATCATTTTGCAATTAAATATACTGTTAAAATAAATAGATATATAAATAAATGTATATTTATATATATATTTATTTTTTGACAGTATATTTAATTGCACAATGATGGATTCGTTAGAATTAAATTATTGAACAACGAAACTGAATTTATTTAATCGAAAATGTGTTTTATTAATTAAATATTAATTAGTACAGGAAGCTCCATAAGCCGTTAATTCATATTGCCGGCAATAGAGCTTTCTGTACTAATCATCACATTACTTTAATAAAAACATCAAATGTTTCTTCTAATTATGTTATCACAATAGCATTATTAGAAGAAACATTTAGAATTATATGTGAGCTCAGCTGATTGGCTGATCGGCTGAGCGCACATATAATTAGCGGGTCCGCAGTACAGTGACTTCATTGTGCTCCGGACCAGCGAAGAGGACACATCGGGGGGTCAGTTAACCCCTTCCTTGCTGGGATGGGTGCAGTCTGATATCAGTCTGGCCCCCAAGGGGTTAAGGGGGATGCAATACATCCTCCCTTAACCCCTTGGGGGCCAGACTGTAAGCAGCGATCTGTAAAGATGCTGCATACTGTAAGGTGCACAACACCGCTCACAATGATGGGTGTTGTGCTCCTGTTTGTGTGTTTTTTGTGTGTTTCTCCCTTTTTGTTTTTCAGATATCGTTATCCTGGGGATTACTTCAGATTCCGTGGACTACGTCGATGACCAGCGTTTTTTTATTTATTTTTTTAATAAAATGGTCAATGAGGGGTGTGGGGGTGTTTTTATTTGAATAAAAAAATTTTTTTATTTGTGTCTTGTCTTTATTTCTTTACTTTATAGACTTAGTAGTGGAAGCCGTCTAATAGACGGAATCCATTACTAAGTTGGGGCCTAGTGTTAGCCGGTATAAAATGGCTAACACTAACCCCCCATTATTACCCCAGTACCCAATGCCACCAGGGGTACTGGGAAGAGCCGGGTGCCAGTGGTCCCGGAGCGTCAAAATTGGCGCTCCTGGACCGGACGGCAGCAGGCTGGTAAGATTTAGGCTGGGGAGGGCCTAAACCAATGGCTCTTCCCACCCTGGTGTTACCAGGCTGCTGTCGTTTGGTTTTTAACCCGGCTGGTTATAAAAATAGGGGGGAACCTATGCGTTTTTTTTTTATTATTTATTTATTTTAAAAAAAAACGCATAGGGTCCCCCCTATTTTTATAACCAGCCGGGTTAAAAACCAAACGACAGCAGCCTGGTAACACCAGGGTGGGAAGAGCCATTGGTTTAGGCCCTCCCCAGCCTAAATCTTACCAGCCTGCTGCCGCCCGGTCCAGGAGCGCCAATTTTGACGCTCCGGGACCACTGGCACCCGGCTCTTCCCAGTACCCCTGGTGGCATTGGGTACTGGGGTAATAATAGGGGGTTAGTGTTAGCCATTTTATACCGGCTAACACTAGGCCCCAACTTAGTAATGGATTCCGTCTATTAGACGGCTTCCACTACTAAGTCTATAAAGTAAAGAAATAAAGACAAGACACAAGTTAAATAAATTTTTTATTCAAATAAAAACACCCCCACACCCCTCATTGACCATTTTATAAAAAAAAAAAAACGCTGGTCATCGACGTAGTCCACGGAATCCGACGTAATCCCCAGGATACCGATATCTGAAAAACAAAAAGGGAGAAACACACAAAAAACACACAAACAGGAGCACAACACCCATCATTGTGAGCAGTGTTGTGCACCTTAAAGTATGCAGCATCTTTACAGATCGCTGCTTACAGTCTGGCCCCCAAGGGGTTAAGGGAGAATGTATTGCATCCCCCTTAACCCCTTGGGGGCCAGACTGATGTCAGACTGCACCCATCGCAGCAAGGAAGGGGTTAAGTGACCCCCCTTCCTTGCTGGGAGGGGTGCAGTGCTGGGGAGGGGGTGGGGAGAGCTCTATACTCACCCCGATGTTGTCTCTTCGCTGGTCCGCAGCACAATGAAGTCACTGTGCTGCGGACCGGCTCATTATATGTGCGCTCAGCCGATCAGCCAATCAGCTGAGCGCACATATAATTCTAAATGTTTCTTCTAATAATGCTATTGTGATAACATAATTAGAAGAAACATTTGATGTTTTCATTAAAGTAAAGTGATGATTAGTACACAATGCTCTTTTGCCGGCAATATGAATTAACGGCTTATGGAGCTTCCTGTACTAATTAATATTTAATTAATAAAACACATTTTCGATTAAATAAATTCAGTTTCGTTGTTCAATAATTTAATTCTAACAAATCCATCATTTTGCAATTAAATATACTGTCAAAAAATAAATATATATATATATATGTATATATAAATGTATATATATATATATACATTTATTTATATATCTATTTATTTTAACAGTATATTTAATTGCAAAATGATGGATTCGTTTAAATTTAATTATTGAACAACGAAAGGCACTTTATTACAACGAAAATGTGTTTTATTATTTTAATAGATTAACCATGAGAGACATCGGCATTAGTGCAGAGGATCGCAAACCCCGGTAATAGCAATTCATGTAAACTGTGTTCCCTGCTTTCCCAGATGCATCCAGAGGTGTTTGCATCACTTTCTTAAGATTTTATTTGTTATTTTTAGTTGAACCAGATTTCCAAGTAAATGACCGTATGTTTTGAGCCGCATGTCTATTTTTTCCCACGGCCGTAGTTTCATCCGCACATTTACAGCCGCATAAAAAATACAGCCGCACAGTTACATAGTGTGAACCTAGCCGAAGAATGTAAATATAAAGGGCAGAACTGCACATAGATGTATAATCGCAAGGGAAAATTCTGAAAAATAGTACATGGGGAGCTTCATTTAGATCCTGGAAAACTCCTAACATTTCAACTGCCTTTTGTTATTTGGGAGATAACTATCATCTGTCAGGGGAGAATCAAAAGGTCTCATACACTTGTAAAAGTATGGAAAACTTGTTCTAAATGTTGATCCAGTCTGGTTGCTGCATGGGATCAGGAGGGAAATTTTCCCTGTTAAGGATCACCTTCCACTTCATCAACAGGGGAAACAAATTCTAATTTGCTTACACCAGGTCCTTTCATCCACGTCCTCCTTCAACTATTGGTTGAACCTGGGCACACAGTATATGTTTTCTTTAAACTGTTCTATCTTTGCTATAAAACGCTTCCTTTTAAACTCACAATTATGTATTAAGGGTGTAGTTTAACAGAGACAATGCAGCTGTGGCTCACACTTTAACGGGATGTCAAGTTGCTGAGAAAAATTATTTAGTTAATTTGAATGAAATCCATGGTATGGTACTATATGTAACTCTGTAATTATCAATGTTATATTCTATATGTCTAATTGCAATGTTCTCTTCAGCCCAATATTCCCCATTGTAACACACTCACCTGTTAGTAGTGTGAAGTGACAGGGACTTGTAATCGTTATATATGCCGGAGTCATATACTTTGCTTTTACTCCATCATTGCTCATAATATCCAAATTGGGGGTCTCAACATCTTGGTCATAGTCCCAACGGAATCCATCAAAAGAGATAAGTAAAAGTTTATGGGGTGCCTTTTTTCGCAAATGCAATGGGATCGATGAGCTCAGGGCCAGAAAAGTTAAGATCACAGCACAGAAAGTCAACATCTTAATCAAGCTGAGAAAGACTGATCCAGGATCCAGGGTTCATATATTTATAATCTCCTAGAACAAAGTTTGACCAGATATCTTATCTAAGAAAAATCTTTATAATGTACAGGGATCAATAACAAACGGGCAACTACAGTTCATAAGTTTTCCTTATCAAATTGCCGCTAACGCAGAACATTGGAGAATAACCTTGTAGATATTGTGTTTCCTTTTTATCTTTTTGTAATTAGAATAATAATCATGTAACTGTCAGGTAGGGGGTCTGGGAAAACAAGACGAGTGCAGCCCTAGAACTGGCACCCACCCCAGCTGGCCCTACCTACTTGCCACAACAGCCCTAAGTAGCTGCGGACAACTGGGCGGCATTCCCTAACATGGCAAAGTGAATACATGAAAAACAGAGACAAGACTAACAAACAAGCAAGGGAAAGTCAGAGGTCCGAATCGGTAACAGCTGGTCAGTATAGGTACAAAATCGTGAACCAAAGAATAGTCGAGGTCCAAGCCAAAAGGTCAGGTATCAGAAGTACAAAGTCAGAGTAATGCTAGGTCAAGATACACAAGAGGAACCAGGTTCTATCGCAGGCAAGAAATGAGACCACGGCTGATACTTATGGAGCCTGGAGTCCCAGCCTCAGACTTGATTGGGGCTGAGGCTCCAGGTCCTGTCTAGATACAGACAGCGAACTGGCACCTATGCTGACCAGCCAGGGGAGTGAAACCCTGGCCTCTGCTACAACACAGAACAGCAGAGCAGAGTATGTGAAAAAACATAAAAAGAATTATGGCTGAATTGGACGCCGAGCCCAACGCACGGCCCGAGTGCTAACAGAATCCCCCCTTCTGAGGAGGGGCCTCCAGACCCTCACGAGGACCTCCAGGTCTGGTGGGATACTCATCATAAATTTTTTTAATCAAATCCGGGGCATGGAGATCCCGTGCAGTTACCCATGTGCGCTCCTCTGGGCCGTACCCCTTCCAGTGTACCAGATATTGTATGGTTCTGCGAACCCTTCTTGAGTCTAAAATTCTTTCTATTTCATACTCGAGTTCACCTTGGTCTACAATTGGAAGGAGCGGAGGACTAGTGACTGTTGGAGGAATGTATTTCTTGATCAGGCTTTTATGAAATACTGGGTGAATTTTCAATGACTGAGGCAACTGTAATTTAAAAGATACAGGATTTATGATTTCCACTATAGGAAATGGACCAATTTACCTGGGGGCGAATTTGGCTAAAGGTACTCGGAGACGCAAGTTCTTTGTCGATAACCATACCCTTTCTCCTACCACATACTGGGGACCAGGACGGCGTCTGCGATTAGCATATTGTGTTTGTTTTTGCTGGGACACGGTTATAGTTGTCAGACTGTCCGCCCAAACTGTTCACAGTTTTTTGGTCAGTTCTTGGACAGAAGAAAAGTGTTACTAGAAGGGGGTTTGTTGAGTGGAAGTGTTGACATGGTTGTTTAAAGCAAACTCTGCCATGGGTAAATATTCAGACCACGTGTTTTGATTATCAGATATAAAACATCTTAAGGCTAGGTTTACACTATGTATCTGTGTGGCTGAACTAATCATCACTTTACTTTAATTAAAACATCAAATGTTTCTTCTAATTATGTTATCACAATAGCATTATTAGAAGAAACATTTAGAATTATATGTGCGCTCAGCTGATTGGCTGATCGGCTGAGCGCACATATAAAGAGCCGGTCCGCAGTACAGTGACTTCATTGTGCTGCGGACCAGCAAAGAGGACACATCGGGGTGAGTATAGAGCTCTCCCCACCCCCTCCCCAGCACTGCAACCCTCCCAGCAAGGAAGGGGGGTCACTTAACCCCTTCCTTGCTGGGATGGGTGCAGTCTGACATCAGTCTGGCCCCCAAGGGGTTAAGGGGGATGCAATACATCCTCCCTTAACCCCTTGGGGGCCAGACTGTAAGCAGCGATCTGTAAAGATGCTGCATACTGTAAGGTGCACAACACCGCTCACAATGATGGGTGTTGTGCTCCTGTTTGTGTGTTCTTTGTGTGTTTCTGTTTGGTGTTTTTTTTTTATAAAATGGTCAATGAGGGGAGTGGGGGTGTTTTTATTTGAATAAAAAAAATGTTTCACTTGTGTGTTGTCTTTATTTCTTTACTTTATAGACTTAGTAGTGGAAGCCGTCTAATAGACGGAATCCATTACTAAGTCGGGGCCTAGTGTTAGCCGGTATAAAATGGCTAACACTAACCCCCCCCTTATTACCCCAGTACCCAATGCCACCAGGGGTACTGGGAAGAGCCGGGTGCCAGTGGTCCCAGAGCGTCAAAGCGTGGGCGGCAGCAGGCTGGTAAGATTTAGGCTGGGGAGGGCCTAAACCAATGGCTCTTCCCACCCTGGTGTTACCAGGCTGCTGTCACTTGGTTTTTAACCCGGCTGGTTATAAAAAAAAGGGGGGACCCAAGCGTTTTTTTAAATTATTTATTTATTTAAAAAAAAACGCATAGGGTCCCCCCTATTTTCATAACCAGCCGGGTTAAAAACCAAACGACAGCAGCCTGGTAACACCAGGGTGGGAAGAGCCATTGGTTTTCCCACGGCCGTAGTTTCAGCCGCACATTTCCAGCCACATAAAAAATACAGCCGCACACATACATAGTGTGAACATAGCCTAAGGGTGCGTTCACACCTACCGGATCCGCAGCTGATTTTCATGCTGCAAGTTTGCAGCAAAATCAGCTGCGGATCCTGTACTGTGAATCTCAATGGGTCCCAAACAGGTAGCCTGCATGGGACCTGGCCCCTTTACCCCTGCGCCACCGCCGGCCGCAGGTTACAGCCCCGGCCCCCTTACACCCCCGCATCGCACGCACCCCCGATCGCCGCCCCGGACCCCCCCCCCCCCCCGCACGCCCTATCGCAGCCCTGGCCCCGAGCATACATGACCTGCTCGGGCCATGGCTGTGTGATGCTCCCGGCTCTCCTTCAGTGCTGCCGTGCAGGGGAGCCGGGAGAATCACACAGCCACGGCCCGAGCAGGTGATGTATGCTCGGGGCCGGGGCTGCGATCGGGCGTGCGTGGGGGCCGGGGCGCTGAGATCGGGCGTGCGGGGGGCAGGGGCAGCAATCGGGCGTGCGGGGGGGGGGGCGTCGATCGGGCGTGCGGGGTGCAGGGGTTAAAGGGGCCGAGTCCCATGCAGGCAGCGGATATGCTGCGTGTATGGGACCCATTGAGATTCACAGTACAGGATCCGCAGCTGATTTCGCTGCAAATTCGCAGCATAAAAAAGCTGCGGATCCGGTAGGTGTGAACGCACCCTAAATATTGAGCAGTTAAAAGAAGGCCCTCCAAAACCTGGACACAAACTGTACCCCTCGGTCTGAGACAATGTTGGTAGGTATCCCGTTCGTATCCCGAGGATGTGACGAGTAAACAGTTTGGCCAGGGTTTTGGCAGTAGGCAACTTTTTAAAGCAATAAAATGACACATTTTACTGAATTGATCTACAACCACCCAGATAACTGCCTTACCTTGTGAGGGGGGAAGATTGGTTGTGAAGTCCATCAATAGATGGGACCAGGGGCGAGTCGGCAATGGCAATGGCAGTGGCTGGAGCAGACCTTCAGGCAGGGATCTCGGGGTTTTTGCTCGGGCACACACACACAGGATTTAACGTATTCCCGTACATCCCTCTGCCACGAAGACCACCAGCAAAAACGAGACAAGAGAGAACCAGTCCCAGCTATCCCTGGGTGACCAGCCAGTGTAGACGCATGTATCTCCTTTAATACTGCTAATCTGAGGTGTACAGGGACGAACAGTTTATCAGAAGGTAGATCAGCAGGCGCATCATTTTGAGATATCAAAATTTCCTCTTTAAGATTAACAGACACACTGGCAACCACGATACCTGGAGAAAGGATGTTTTCGGGTTCCTTCTCAGGCACATAACAAACACCAAAGCTCCGAGATAAGGCATCCGCCTTGACATTTTTTGACCCAGGATGATATGTGACGATAAAATTAAAACGGGCAAAGAATAAAGCCCAGCAGGCTTGACGTGGGTTTAACCTCTTTGCCTTATCTAGGTATAGCAGGTTTTTATGGTCAGTTAAAACAGTTACTTTCCCTCCAGGAAATGTCTCCACTCCTCAAAGGCCCACTTGATGGCCAACAGCTCCCGGTTACCAATATCGTAGTTAATTTCAGAGGTGGAGAATTTTCTGGAAAAGTATGCAACTGGTCTCAGATTAGAAAACGGCTCTCTACCCTGAGACAATACTGCTCCGACCCCCATCTCAGACGCATCCACTTCTACCACGAATGGTAGGTCTAGGTCAGGATGGACCAATGCAGAAGCGGATGAAAAACTCTTTTTCAGTTTAGTAAAGGCTTGTTCCGCCTCAGGAGACCAGGAGGTTGGATCTGCACCCTTTTTTGTCAGCTCTGTGAGAGGTTTTACCACTAGTGAGAAGTTTCGGATAAACTTTCTATAAAAGTTTGCAAACCCCAAAAACCTTTGGACCTTTTTCAAGGTGGTGGGCCACGCCCACTCCAGAACCGCTGACACTTTTTTAGGGTCCATTTGTACAGACTTTGGCGTTAAAATGTACCCTAAGGCTATGTGCACACTACGTATGAGTCCGGCCGTAGTTCGTACGCAGCCGTACATGTGCGGCTGAAAGTACTGCCGTGGGAAGAATAGACATGCGGCCGGATTGCGAACATGCGGGCGAACCGCGAACATACGCCCGTAGTAGAGTTCTGGTTCCCTAGCTTGTTTCGAAGCGATCTGAAACAGGTCATTTACTTGGAAATCTTCGCCCAGCCCAATAAAACACACAGAACCTTTTGGATCTAAAAATCACGTTCAATTTGGCTGAAATAAGTACTCCGTATGGGACCGCATGGAAATCCACGGCCGTGAGTTGGAACATTTCCGTCCTCAAACAATGGTCTTGTTCATTTTTCACGGCGCCGTATACGATCCGGCTGTAAGCTCATACGTAGTGTGCACTGTGCGGCCGTATATCGTATACTTTTAAGCCAACGCATCAACCTCAAAACTACGTGCGTATATTCGCGGTTCGCACTACGGCCGGAAAGATACGTAGTGTGAACATAGCCTAAAAATGCAACATCCTTGACACCAAACAGGCACTTGACACAACTTGGCACAAAGAGAGTTTTTCCGAAGCCTAGATAACACCTGACGGACATGTTTAACATGAGATTCCCAGTCGGGGGAATAAATGAGAGGTAAATCACTACATATTGGCCAAAAAAATCTCGAAATAGGTCATTGACGAACCTTTGAAAGACAGTGGGGGGCATTACTCAACCCGAAGGGCATCACGAGATATTCAAAATGCCCTTCGGGAGTGTTGAATGCTGTCTTCCATTCATCACTTTCCTTGATCTGGATCAATTTGTAGGCGCCCCGTAGGTCTATTTTGGAAAACCAACAAGCGCCTACCACCTGGTTCAGAAGATCGGGGATCAAGTGAAGGGGGTGTTGGTCCTTATGGTGATTTTAGTGTTAAATGCCGTCTTCCATTCATCACCCTCCCTGATCCGCATCAAATTGTAGTTGATACAGGGACGCAAACCACCGTCTTACTTCTCTACGAAGAAGAAGCCAGCACCCATGGGTGACACCGAGGGCCCAATGTGACCCTTCCTCAGACTGTCCTGTATGTATTGGCGCATCGACTCTCGCTCAGGGGGAGACAAGTTAAAAATATGGCCTTTAGGGAACTTGGCCCCTGAAACGAGATGGCACAGTCATACGGACGGTGGGGAGGCAAGGCGTCAGCAATGGCCTCATCAAACACATCGGAGAAATCAGAGATAAATTCTGGAACGTGATGATCATTTACAGTACAGACAACAGGGTCAACATGAAACAGATGAGAACCACAGGAGCTACCCCACTTAACCAGCTCAGTGGTCCTCCAGTCAAATACCAGGTTATGTTGACGTAGCCATGGTAATCCTAGTATGACATCAGCGGCTAGCTTATCTAAAACAAAGAAAGAAATTTCTTCACGGTAAGGAGACACAAGCTGCATGGAAATCTCAGTACGAAATTTAACTGCTTCACCCCTTAGAGGGGCAGAATCGGCTGCCGCCACCTTGAAGGGACAGCATAGTGGAACCAAGTCCAGACCTAGCGGCTCTGCTACAGAGGTACAAATGAAGCACAGGGCGGCACCTGAGTCAACCATAGCAGAGCACGAAAGAACAACATCCTTAGACATTAAAGTCACAGGCAAAAGAAATGTATCAAATTTTTTGGGAGGTACCTGTGTGCTTGAGTGACCCTCCGGACCATCACTCAAGCACTGGGGTTTCCCGACTTCTGTGGAGGCTTGGACGGGCAGTTCTTTAAGTAGTGACCCGGTTTCCCACAGTATAAACAGAGAGAGTGCTCCAGGCGATATCTCCTTCGGGCCGAGGCAGATCCTAAGACCATAGGATTGTCAGATGTCATGGGAGGAGGAGATGTCTCCGTCACTTTGGGAAAGGGTTTGGGAAGCTGGCTGGAACTTGACTGTATGTTAGTCACCCCCATCTTTTCTCGTTTCCTTTCCCTTAGTCTCCGGTCAATGGTTATGGCTAGCGCCATGTAAGCAGTAAGGGAGTAAGGGGTGGGGTGACTAACCATGACATCTTTTATGGGGTCAGAGAGACCCTGTCAAAACAAGGTCTTCAAGGGAGAATCCTGCCATCCAGTCAGTGCACCACTGGCGGAATTCGGAGCAGTATTCTTCCGCGGTGCGACATCCCTGCTGGATGGTCAAAAGATGGGATTCTGCCACGGCGACCCGGTTTGGATCATCATATATCTGGCCCAGGGAGGAAAAGAATGAGTTCCACTCCGGAGCCCCAGGAGCAAGGGCCAAGGCCCAATCCTGGGGCGGACCTTGAAGGAGGGAAATGACCAGAGCAACCCTTTCGGCGTCCAAAACGAAAGGGTTAAAACGGAAATACAGATAGCATGACTCCCTAAAAGTCTGAAATTTGTCTGTATGTCCCTCAAACCGGTCAGGTAGTACATTTTGGTCTTATGTTGTACTACCTGAACCAGTGCTGTCACAGGGGTCTGTGTCACAGGAGACGTAGACATAGCCTGAGACAGATTGTCCACCCGGCTGGACAACTGAGCCACTAAACCGGCTACGCCCTTGAGCTGGGTGGTCAACTCATCAAGGCGGTCAGCGACCGTAGTATCAGTACTCATGCCGAACCTCCGGGAGTGACTTAGGTAAGGGCCTGCGATAATGTCAGGTAGGGGGTCTTTGAAAACAAGATGAGTGCAGCCCTAGAACTGGCATCCACCCCAGATGGCCGTACCTACTTGCCACAACAGCCCTAAGTAGATGCGGACAACTGGGCGGCATTCCCTAACCTGGCAAAGTGAATACATGAAAAAACAGAGCCAAGACTAACAAACAAGCAAGGGAAAGTCAGAGGTCCGAGTCGGTAACAGCTGGTCAGTATAGGTACAAAATCGTGATCCAAAGAATAGTCGAGGTCCAAGCCAAAAGGTCAGATATCAGAAGTACAAAGTCAGAGTAATGCTAGGTCAAGATACACAGGAGGAACCAGGTTCTATCGCAGGCAAGAAATGAGACCACAGGGCTGATACTTATGGAGCCTGGAGTCCCAGCCCCAGACTTGATTGGGGCTGAGGCTCCAGGTCCTTTCTAGATACAGACAGCTAACTGGTAAGTCAGCTGTCAGTCAACAATCAGTGAACACTCAAAACACCTATGCTGACCAGCCAGGGGAGTGAAACCCTGGCCTCTGCTACAACACAGAACAGCAGAGCAGGGTATGTGAAAAAACATAAAAAAGAATTATGGCTGAATTGGACGCCGAGCCGAACGCACGGCCCGAGTCCTAACAGTAACCTCTTCCTGGTTATTATTATAGATTGAAATAATAGTAAAATTGTTAGGACTCTCAAGCTCAACTGTTCTACATTTGGATGTTACAGTAAGTAACATAAATACATACATTTCTGAATTTCTCTAAGGAGTTGTGCATTTTTGATAATCTTGATATAAAAAACCTACCTGTCTCCACTTGTATTGCCCTGGCAATCAGCTCTAGTAGCCTATGACAGGGCTGATGGCCTATCAGTGAGTAGGGATGCCAGGCAGATGGCATGACTACAGCACCCCATACTGACTGATGGCACCAGTTTGGATAGCTGCTGGTAACAGTGTTTGGAGTTCCTGCATCCCCATAGTTTCTTTTTTGCTGCCTTGATTCCTGACCTCTGCCTAACTTACTGACCCTGATTTTGTACTCTGTGGACTCTTTAGAACTTCTGTTTTGACCCGACTTTGTCTCTGATACTGTTTTGGATTTTGATTTGGTTCTGATACTGTCCTCTGGTTCTGACTAGAGATGTTCGAAAAGGGCCGAGGTTCAGTTTCGCACAAACCCGAACCATCAGCATTTGACTTGCCCTGCCTACCAGGCGACAGCCCGAGTGCCGCCTGGAATACAGGGATACAGTCTAGGTAATAGGCTGTATCCCTGTTTTCCAGGTGGTTCCCGGGCTGTCTCCACCTTCCCCACGGAACGGGAAGGCGGCGGGAGTCAAATGCAGATGGTTCGGTTTCGTACAAACCTGAACCTCGGCCCTGTTCGATCATCTCTAGTTCTGACTCCAAGGCTTATTGTTCCCTCTCTGAATTCTGATTCTGTTGTGACATGCTAGTCTGGTTCTGACCCGGTCTGTCTGACTCATTTGTATAACAAGAGTCCTGTGTACTTAAGGCCCTATTACGCAAAGTGATTATTGTCCGTTACGGCCTATAATCGTTTCGTAATAGAAGACAACTTTCAGCCATCATGCACGATGTCGGCTGATCGTTGTCTTTCAACAGGCTGAAACACCAATGATCAGCCTGGCAACGATCTGCTGCCATCGCTCCATGTAATAGGAGCGGCAGCAGCAAACCACTGCTGTCTCCTATGGGCTGCCCGGACAATCTGATGATCGCCCAGGCAGCCCCTTCCCGCCGCCGCGGGAACTTGGTTAATGACATATTCGGCAACTACATTGATAAATTCTTGGTGGTATATTTAGATAATATATTGATTTATTCATCTGAGTGGATTTGGAAAAATTTGTGTTTGGGGTGCACAAAGTAAAATTTTTAAGGTATATCCTGACCGCAAAATCTTTCTGGATGCAATCCATTGTGGATTGAGTCCACCACTAGAGATGAGCCAATTCTTTACATTTGATTACTGGTGGATGAAGAAGTTGGATGAAGCCCTAGGGAGTCCTGAAAAACATGGGTACAGCCTATGGATGTAGCCATATTTTCCAGCAGGCTGGAATCCAACTTTGAGTACGAACCTGAGCATACGCAAGGTTTGCTTATCTCTATCCACCACCCTTTACAGTGCTTCCTTAGATTCACAAGTTTATCAAAAATTATTAAATTATTGCCAAACCAGTAATGGACGTGACTGTGAAGGGGTTGGTCCTACTGCATTGGCAGGCTAATGCTCTTGCTGCTTTTGAAACTTTGAATAAATGTTATACAGAAGCTCAAGATCTGCTTCAGCCGGACCAAGAGTAACCTTGCCAAGCACAATCAGCTCTGTTTTTAATCACTCATCATCCTAGAAATATTAACCCTTAGCGTCCCATGACATATCTGATACGTCATGGTGACGCGGGGGGAGTTTAGAGAGGGGTCCCGCCAGGACCCGGCTCTGAACGGCGCTGCCCCCGGCTGTTATGTTCAGCCGGGGAGCGCCTCTACGCGTCGGCTAATTAAGCATATAAATGCAGCTGTTAAACCTGACGGCTGCATTTAAATGCTTTGCTCCCGGTGTCCCTGGTGTCTAGTGGGACGGATCTCCCCCCCATGATGCGATCGCGGGAGGAAGATCGGATCTTCTGGCCGGGCCGGGACTCAGCCCCACAATGATGCTGATCCCAGCTCGGCAATACATTGCACTGGCCTGCAGCAGGCCAAAGCAATGTATGACCGATCTAAAGGATTTTTGCTGTGTCCCAGGGGGGACTTCCAGTTACAGTAAAAAAAAAAAGTATACATGTTTTTTTATTAATAAAAAATCCCCTCCTCTATTAAAAGTCCAAATCACCCCCCTTTTCCCATTTTATAAAAATAAATGAACAAATAAATAAACATATTTGGTATCTCCGCACGCATAATCGCCCGAACTATTAACCCTTTAAGGACATGGCCCATTTTCGTTTTTACGTTTTTGGTTTTTCCTCCTTGTGTTTAAAAGGTCATAGCACTTGCATTTTTCCACCTAGAAACCTACATGACCCCTTATTTTTTGCTTCACTAATTGTACTTTGCAATTACAGGCTGAATTTTTGCATAAAGTACACTGCGAAACCAGAAAAAAATTCAAAGTGTGGTGAAATTGAAAAAAAAAACGCATTTCTTTTATTTGGGGGAAATGTGTTTTTACGCCATTCGCCCTGTGGTAAAACTGACTTGTTATGCATGTTCCTCAAGTCGTTACGATTAAAACGATATATAACATGTATAACTTATATTGTATCTGACGGCCTGTAAAAAATTCAAACCGTTGTTAACCAATATATGTGCCTTAAAATCGCTCCATTCCCAGGCTTATAGCACTTTTATCCTTTGGTCTATGGGGCTGTGCGAGGTGTCATTTTTTGTGCCATGATGTGATCTTTCTATCGGTACCTTGATTGCGCATATACGACTTTTTGATCGCTTTATATTACATTTTTTCTGGATTTGATGCGACCAAAAATGCGCAATTTTGCACTTTGGGATTTTTTTGCGCTGACGCCGTTTACCGTACGAGATCAGGAATGTGATTAATTAATAGTTCGGGCGATTACGCACGCGGCGATAGCAAACATGTTTATTTATTTATTTATTTGTTTACTTTTATTTAAAACCTGGGAAAAGGGGGGTGATTCAGACTTTTATTAGGGGAGGGGGCTTTTTACTATTAACAACACTTTTTTTTTTTTTTTTTACACATATACTAGAAGCCCCCCTAGGGGACTTCTAGTATATACACTTGGATCTCTCATTGAGATCTCTGCAGCATAGATATGCTGCAGAGATCCATGAGATCGGCACTCGTTTGCTTTCGGCTGCTGCAGCCGGAAGTAAACGAGTGCCGAGCCGAGGACGGCGCCATCTTGGACGCGTCCCCGGCCGGCATCAGTAACGGAGATCGCTCCTCCGGGACAAGGTCCCCGAGGAACGATCTCCCCCACTAGACACCAGGGAAACGTTGCCTCCGGTAATCGGAGGCAGCTGTCAACTTTGACAGCTGCCTCCGATTAGCTAATTAGCGGGCACGGCGATCAGACCGTGCCCGCTAATAGCGGCGGTCCCGGGCTACACGCGGCACCCGGGATCGCGGCACTTCAAAGCGGGGCCGCCGCGCGGCCCCGCTTTGAAGTGCAAGTGAGGACATATGACGTAGGGGTACGTCATATGTCCTTAAGAGGTTAAATTATCACATTCCTGATCTTGCACGGTAAACAATGTCAGCGCAAAACAAAGTGCTAAATTCCAAATTCCAAATCCAAAGTGCTAAATTGCGCATTTTTGCTTGCATCAAATCCAGAAAAAATGTAATAAAATCCAGAAAAAATGTAATAAAAAGATTAAAAAGTCGCATATGGGCAATCAAGGTACCGATAGAAAGTACATATGGCGCAAAAAATGACAGCTCACACAGCCCCATAGACCAAAGGTTAAAAGCACTATAAGCCTGGGAATGGAGCGATTTTAAGGAACATATATTTGTTAACAATGGTTTGAATTTTTTAAAAGCCATCAAATAAAATAAAAGTTATACATGTTATATATCACTGTAATCGTAACGACTGGAGGAACATATATAACAAGTCAGTTTTACCCCAGGGTGAACGGCGCAAACACAAAACTCCCTGAAATGAAAACAAATTCCTTTATTTTTCAATTTGACAGCGCAAATAATTTTTTTTTCGGTTTCGCAGCATATTTTATGGGAAAATTCAGCCTGTCATTGCAAAATACAATTGGTGTCGCAAAAAATAAGGGCTCGTGTGGGTCTCTAGGTGAAAAAATGCAAGTGCTTTGGCCTTTTAAACATAAAGTGGAAAAAGCAAAAGCGCAAAAACGAAAATTGGCTTTGACCTTAAGGGGTTAATGTTAAAAGTGGATGTTTTGTCTAGTAGTTTCTGTGCCAATCATTTGAACCTGAACCCATTTTGTATTATTCGTTAAACATATGTTGTACTTGTAGGACAGCTCTATGTTCAGTTTGTTTCTAAGGGCCCTATTACACAGAGCGATAATCTGCAGAAATAGTCTGATTCTGCAGATTATCACTCTGTGTAATAAAGACAACGATGAGCCGAAGAAACATTCATCGGTTGATCGTTGTTCATTAAACCTGTTTGAAAAACCATCAGCCACTGTGCAATAGCAATGCGCGGCCAACGGCTGGGGAATGTATAGAGAAAATAATAAACTTTATACTTACCTGTCACGATCCCCGATGTCTTTCTAGCTTCTTCCAACTCACAGCAGCTGGCTTGTCTGTACCACTCTTTGGAGTGAGGAGTCACTCAGTCAATCACTGGTCATGTGCCAGTGAGTGGCCTGTCACTTCAGAGACAGCTTTAGATGTGACAGCAGCTTTAGATGAGACAGCAGCGGGTGCGGTGAGCGGGGAGAAGCTTTAAAGCGACTCTGTACCGACAATCTGTCCCCCCAAACCACTTGTACCTTTGGATAGCTGCTTTTAATCCAAGATCTGTCCTGGGGTCCGATCGGCAGGGGATGGAGTTATTGTCCTAAAAACAACTTTTAATCCTACAGCGCTGTGTCTAACAGCCGGGGCTTACATTTGTATATGCATTAGGCTGGCACCACCTCTCCGTCCTTTCACCCCACCCTTCTCATCATTAGGAATGATCCAAGAACATTTACTGCTGTTTGAGCTTTGCACAGGTGTCTTAACGATCCAGCCCATGTTCATTATACACACAGGTGGGGAATAGGAAGCAATCTGCCTGGAGCATTCTTAATGATGAGGAGGGTGGGAAGGAAGGACAGAGAGGGTGTGCCAGCCTAATGCATATACAAATGTAAGCCCCGGCCGTTAGACACAGCGCTGCTGGATTAAAAGTTTTTATGACGATAACTGCATCCCCTGCCGAACAGACCCCAGGACAGATCTTGGATTAAAAGCAGCTATCCGAAGGTACAAGCGGTTTAGGGGGGTCAGATTGTGGGTACAGAGTCGCTTTAAGGTTACTGGGGAGCATAAAGAGGTAAGTTAGATTTATTATTGTACACTTTTAAAGCAAGGGCTGCACAGACATGCAGCCCTTGTTTCATGATCACTTAGCCATGTAATTGCCGCCTTTTTCCAGAGGACACACCAGGTTGATACCTCTTGAAACAAATGGAACATGTGACAGCTGGTCCAGGCAGACAAGGGTGGTAACCACTTGAATTGCCAACCCACAGCACCGGCACTACAGATAGTAGTCGACAGATATGGGTATGTTCAGGAAGCACCTCAGGACAGGAACACATGGACAGGAAGAATCCAGGAACCAAGTACCAAATGGGAGTGCAGGACCAGACAGCAGTAATACTGGGTTACATGTACACCACAGTGTGAACCCAGGAACCACGAGGAAGAACGCAGTAACACTGGGCAGGGTAAAACAGGTACAGAAGCTCAGGAAGAGCACATGTGCAGAAAGCCTCCTTATATACCTAAAGCCACAGGGGAGGGGGATAATTAAAGCACTAACCCTATAAATGCAGAGAGCACACGCCCCCTCTAGTGGCCGGATCTACACTGCACAAATAGACAGGTCACGTGATGCTTCATGTGGCTATGCTTGAAAGACCCAGGCTGCGTTCATCCAGCCTGGACCATCTTGAAGTCTTCTCCTGGCTGTAAATCCTCTCTCCAGAATCAGAGGCAGCTGGCGTATAAGCTGACTGCCAAGCCAACAAAGCAATTCGCTTAATTTCTAATGTAGATTCCCTCATCTCTTGTATAGACCCCTTGTGTGCTCCCCCAGTAGTATAGACCCCTTGTGTGCATCCCCAGTAGTATAAACCCCCTGTGTGCTGCCCCAGTTGTATAGACCCCTTGTTTGCTGCCCTAGTAATATAGACCCCTAGTTTGCTACATTCAATAGTTTAGACTCGTGTGCTGCCCCAGTGGTATAGACCCCTTGTGTGCTGCCCCAGTGGTATAGACCCCTTGTGTGCTTCCCCAGTAGTATATACCCCTTGTGTTCTGCTTCAATAATATATACGCCTCGTGTGCTGCCTCAGTAGCCTATGTGCGACCACACTGGTTACACATAGCTAAGGCCAGCCCTGTGAATAAGTAAAGTAAGAAAGGAATTATAGACTTTTCTATATGAGAAGACTGTTATCTGATGTTTTTAGACCAGGATCTTTCTCATTGCACAGATGAGGTTCGAAAAATTTACTATATGATTCTAAATTACCTCTCTATGGTTTGTCATTTATTGGAATGTGGCCCTGACTTAATCAAGTTTTTAAACATTTGTAATGAGCAGTAACATAACTTTTAAGAAACAGTAAAATCTTCAGCTTTTGATAAAATAAGCTGATATTAAGTTATTATCTTGTCTGACTTTATCCGTGTTCACTAATTCTAGTGCAGATCATTCTAGAAGTTATCACCAGTGAACTGTCATGTCCTTCATGTAATATTTTATCTCATTTACTACTGATTTACAGGGAACAATAAATTAGATAACATAGGAAAACATCAAGATAGACTCTGCATATGGCCAATGTGCATTTGTCTTCTGACACTTGCGAGTTGTGTGCCAACCTTGATGGTCATATTAGGTTACATGCTCTTAAAATGGGAATAAGGAAACTTGTTAATCAGGTTAAACATATTTTATAAGGATTTTTTATTATATTTTTCTATTTCAATATCTATTTTATCTTAAAGGGAAACTCCAGGTAAGAAAGATTTCATCCTGTTCAGTCCCCACCCATAATCTAAATTTGTTTCTAATAGGTTTCTATTAACCCTTAGGGGACACAGCCAGTTTTCATTTTTGCGTTTTCTTTTTTCCCTCCTCGTGTATATAAGACATAGCGCCTGCATTTTTCCACCTAGAGACCCAAATGAGCCCTTATTTTTTGCGCAACTAATTGTACTTTGCTAAGGCAGATGTAATTTTTGCCTAAAATGTGCCGGGAAACCAGAAAAAAATTATATGTGTGGTGAAATTGAAAAAAAAAATGTTTTTTTTTTATTTGGGGGGTGGTTGTTTTTACTATGTTCGCCCTGGGGTAAAACTGACTCGTTATATATGTTCCTTAAGTTGTTACGATTACAACGATATGTAACATGTATAACTTTTATTTGATTTGATGGCTTGTAAAAAATTAAAACCTTTTAAAGAAAATATATGTTCCTTAAAATCGCTCCATTCCCAGGGTTATAGCGCTTTTATCCTTTGGTCTATGGGTCTGTGTGAGGTGTCATTTTTTGCGCCATGATATGATCTTTCTATCGGTACCTTGATTGCGCATATATGACTTTTTGATCGCTTTTTATTACAATTATTCTGGATTTGACGCGACCAAAAATGCGCAATTTTGCACTTTGGGATTTTTTTGTGCTGACGCCGTTTACCGTGTGAGATCAGGAATGTGATTAATTAATAGTTCAGGCGATTACGCACGCGGCGATAGCAAACATGTTTGTTTATTAATTTATTTATTTATTTTTATTTATAAAATGGGGAAAGGGGGGTGATTCAGACTTTTATTAGGGGAGGGGATTTTGTGTTATTAAAAATACATTTTTCTTTTACTTTACACATATACTAGAAGCCCCCCTGGGGGACTTCTAGTATATGCACTCTGATCTCTCATAGAGATCCATGCAGTATAGTTATACTGCATGAATCCATGAGATCGGTGTTCTATTACTTTTGGCTGCTGCAGCCAAAAGCAATAGAATGCCGAGCCGGGATCAGCGCCATTACGGAGCAGACCCCGGCCCGGGATGGATGCGGGGATCGCCCCCCCGCAATCGCGCCGCAGGGGGGCGATCCCCCCACTAGACCACCAGGCATGTATAACAGCAAGTATTTAGAAGCAGCTGTCAACTTTGACAGCTGCTTCTAAGTACTTAATTAGCGGGCACGGCGATCGGACCGTGCCCGCTAATAGCCGCGAGCCCGGGCTACTCGCGGCACCCGGGATCGCTGCAGTTCAGAGGGTGGTCGCCGCGCGACCCCCCTCTGAACTCCCATAGCGGCACGAGGACGTTCAATAACGTCCTGGTGCAGCTATGGGTTAAGGTCCATTTACACAGAAAGATTATCTGACAGATTATCTGCCAAAGATTTGAAGCCAAAGCCAGGAATGGATATGAAACTAGGAGAAATCTCAGCTTTCCTTTATGACCTGATCTCTGTTTATAGTCCATTCCTGGCTTTGGCTTCAAATCTTTGGCAGATAATCTGTCAGATAATCTTTCTGTGTAAATGGACCCTTTCATGATTGGTCAATTTATCTGCAGCAAATCCTGACTCCCCGAAGCTGATGAAAATCCTCTCTCCCTGGTCCACTCTGTCTCAGTTCCTCTAGTCCTCCCCCTTCCTTCTGAGAACGATCACATGACCTCTCTTCTGTTGCCAGGCAAGCTGTAACACCTCTCATCCCAGGGCAAGGAAACAACAGCCTCTCCAGAGCAGTATAGGAGACACAGGCATAAGAAGACTGAAAAGATTATATAAGTTTGATAAAGCAATGTTTAAAAATATTTACATTATAGTTCACTTATGCTTTATGTTTGGTGACAATTTGGGATAAGAACATTGGGGGAGATATATTAAAGGATGTAAACTATCCACTGGTGCAAACTGTGCATAGCAGCCAATCACAGCTCAGGTATCTCTGGTAAAATGAAAGAGGAGCTGTGATTGGTTGCTGCGGGCAGTTTACACCGGTGTATATATTACACCGTTTGATTAATCTGGGGAATTGTTTTTTGTTATTATTAATATCATATTATTTTATTATATTATTAATGGTTATACTTTATCTTAAAGGAGACCTGTCACCCCGGCTGTCGGGATGAAGGCCGACCGACCCCGCTGGAGCCCCTTATACTTACCCCTTCCACGAATGTCATTCTTTATGGGCGTCTGACTCATCTCTAATAAGCGCGCATGGCTTCCGACAGGGATTTCACAGCAGCGGGATGGGGTCCGGGACTGGGATTTCGTGGAAGGGGTACGTATAAGAGGCTCCAGCAGGGAGTCGGGCAGCCTTCACCCCGGCAGCCAGGGTGACAGGCTTCCTTTAATTTATACTTTCAATTCAATGTATAACATTCTGCAAAATTATCATTTTTCTTTTCCCCAATTTTTCCTTTGCACTTTTCCCTTTATAAATAGTTGTTTTCTGCTTTTTTTTTACTAGCATAACTAGAAACCCTGTTTCTCAAAGGGAAATAAAAATTGATAAAGAAAACTTTATGTTTTTTGTTGCCCATTTATCAGTATTTTTTATGTTATCTTTGGCAAAGGTTGCATGTAAAAAAAAATCCACCGATTATCTCAAGATAAAACGACAATAAACAAACATTATTTCATTAATAGCTAACAAAATGTTGGGAAGCCTTATCATATCTCTTATATTCTTCGGTTTTTCAGTATCTCATCATATTTATCTTAGCTGACCTCACAAGTACTTTGTAAGGCAGCTGGATTGTGAAATATTGGTAATCAGTAAGGGTGTGTGATAATCAGGGCTGCTATCAGTACAGGGTGGAATATTATATCATTGTCTTAATGGCAAATATTGTCCAGGCCTCTGCTTTCTCATCGTGAGAAGATCCTCATCACATAATTACCAAGTGCAGTAAGGTTTCATTTCTATTTACTACTGCCTTATTTGAGCTCTTCTATTTGAGTCCTGCTTGACCAGAGTGTCAATTTACTACTGTCTATAGGATTCAATCAAAGCTTGCTAACAATTATCAGCAAAATTAGAGTACAAAAATAACCTTAGCCTGACATATAATATAAACCTCTAATTAAAGGGATTTTCCGGGCAAAATTTTCTGATGAGCTATCCACAGGATAGCACACCAGTAACCATAGTTGCCAAAAGTTCCTGTTTTGCCGGGACTTTCCCGATTTGGAGGAGATAGTCCCAGCAGAAACCCTGTCCTGGGTAAGTCGTGAGAAGCCCCCCCCCACACCCCACACCCCCTGCCGCCTCCCATACCTATAGCTATAAGCACAAATGAGTGAATAAGCATGCTAATAGTGTACTGACACAGCAGGGAACCATAAGCTCCCACTGTGACAGTATTTCTTGTGGCTGCAGGCGGAATCTGCCTCCAGCCACAAGGGGCCACTCTCTCCTCCCGGCAACTGGCGCGAGTGACCTGATGAAGGACCTGATCAGGTGAACTATCCACAGGATAGCACATCAGTAACTGATCGGCAGGGTGCTGACACCCACTCTGATCAGCTGTTCAGCTCTGCACTACACGGTGAACAGTTTGTCTGTTAATTGTGTAGTGGTGGTGATGTGCAAGGTATATCAATATAAAGAGATAGGAACGAGTGGCACTCACCATATGGTGGTGGTGATGTGCAACTGCAGCTCAGCTCCTATTGACTTCAGTGGGAGCTGGGCTGTAGTTACGCATTGCAATTACTACTCAGTGAACAGTGGCAAACTCTGTTCACTGTGTAGTGTGGCAC
The DNA here is from genome assembly GCF_027789765.1 of Dendropsophus ebraccatus. Lineage (NCBI taxonomy): Eukaryota > Metazoa > Chordata > Amphibia > Anura > Hylidae > Dendropsophus > Dendropsophus ebraccatus. The sequence continues at coordinate 40,927,120 of NC_091467.1, read as the reverse complement.
CAAACAGCTGGTCATTGCGTTTGCTGGGTGTTGGCACCCTGCCGATGAGTTCCTGATGAGCTTATCCTGTAGATAGCTCATCATTAAATTTTGCCTGGAAAACCCCTTTAATTTATTAGTTTTAAATTCCTGGAAAGGCATAATATTATATATGATGAAAGTGTATTTTTTACCTTTAATCTCTAACTAACAAAAGAGAATAGTAGGTACAGGAAATAAAACTGACTGCACTTGGCCTCACATTCGATAGTTTGTGTTTGACTGTAGACTCAGACTACACTTTTGACAGCATTCAGGTATATTGCATTTTTTATGGGGCTCACAAAAATGGAAAACCAAATCTTTAGCCTTTTTCTTTTTTTCCAATGGGTTGTGTGACCCTGATTTACTCTATAGTTACAGCAATATTGCTATTTGACACCCTTCTTTCTTACAAAGAATGGAAATGTGGCTTGTGATGGACAGTAAATTTAGGGAGATCCATATGGCTCCAACTGCAACTGGCAATGTCAATTGTTTTCTAGCTACAGACTTCACCTGTTTGTCGAACCTCATTTAGAAAAAAGATCACCTGGTCCATTGTTTCGTTTTTCTTTCTTATTATGTTACCATAGATATAGGTTTATCCCAGATATGTTTACATTCAGTTATTGTAGATTTACCTATCTATCTTCTGGGTGATTTTTTCAAGCATCTACTACTCTTTCAGTAAAGTAATATTTCTTATATTGTTTCTGATCTTTCCCCCAACTAATATCATATTGTGTCCCCCTGTTCATGTTGTTTTTTTCTAATTAAAAACCCTATTTGTTCTTTAACATATTTAAAGGCATCGATCATGTCCTCCCTTTTCTTCTTTCCTGTGGACTATACAGATTTAGGTCCTTTAAGTATTTCCTGGTTTTATGCTTCAGACCATTCACCATTTCTTTAACCTGTCTTATTTTTGTATCCCGTCTATGGACTTGTTCTATTTTATTAATATGTTTTTATAGGTGAGGTCTCCAGAACTGGACACAGTATTCCAGATGTGGTCTCACCAGAGCTCTATACAGCAGGATCACAATCTCCCTCTTCCTTCTGATCATACCTCTACCTATACAGCCCAACATGAAATTTGCTTTTCCTACTCCCTGGTTGCACTGGTGACTCATTTTAAAATGGTATTCTCAGCTAATGAACTATCAGTTTTGCGCACCCTCTCACTTCCTGGTTTGGTGGGGGAAGGTAAGGGGTCTCAGGGGGGAGCAAGGATAGGATGCAGCGGTGCTGAGCTGAATCACTTCTGCATTACTGTGTCTCCCTCTGGGCTTCCTCTCGCCTCCATAGAGAATCCAAAAGCCTTGGAGATGTGTGGGATCTCAGAGGCAGACATAGAAGCCAGGAGAAAATGTATACTTACCGCTCCTACTTAATTACAGCTGAGTGACATCACAGCAGGAGCCATCAGAGGAATAACATCAAAAGTAGAAGAGGGCCAAAAAGCAAAACTAAGCAATTTTGCTAATGCAAAAAATAAAATATTTTTGTATTGAATTGCAACTGTAAAGAGGGTACAGAGAAGGCTCACAACGTGAGCCCTCTGTGTACTGGGTCACTCCAGACTGCTATCGGTATCCATTAACAGTAGCTATTAGCCTTAAGCTGAAAAGATGCTGGGCAGACTGTACAGTGTGGGGGACATTTATGAAGACCGTCTCCATCCCCAATTCATCTGTTGGATTCCTCTTAGTGAATCTGGTCTTACCTGTGCCTGACGCACAGTGGGCACAGAAATTTACACCTGCTCCTGCTTTCTGCCTGATTTACACCCATAAATCATGTTAAATATGGTGCGGGAGAAGACTACACCTCCTCCCCGCCTTGCCGGGGGATAGGGTGTGCGCCAGGGAGAAGGGGCGAATCTGTGCAGCTTTCATAAATGTTCCCCTATGGATACAACCCTGCATGGACTTTTTAAATAAAATAAAAAATAAAATGCAAAAAACAAAATTTTGTATTTTGAGTTTAGGCAAGAGAGCTAAAGAGAGCATAGCCCACCAGGAATCTGCCCGGCATGGGCCTTATCATTCACTGTAAATAAGACGCATGTGCAAAGGGAATGTATATATCTATTTTATTTAAAGCTTAATTGACATGGCAGTATTACATTTGAATTATCTAAGATAAAAACTACTAAAAGCATTAGTAGTTGAGATCTAAAAATAAGTGTTTTGTAACTGTACATATAATGTGAGGAATGCCAAGATAAAGTAATGCCCCAAAACATACCTGCCTTTAATTTCGTTGCCATCTACAGTATGCCTTAATTTGAAAAATACAAAACAATGATAGCAAAAAGGATTCATTGTGAGCCTGGATTACATGTAAGGTTTGAAACAAAGCTCATTTACAATTTATCACCACATTAGAAATTTTCCCTTAGCTTCAGGTACCACTTCGTGCTTAAGACCATTTGATTTCAAACTTTTTTCCAATCGTTAAAGAAAGATCCGTAATCTTCAGAAGCTGTAGAAAAACAATGGAATAAACTTGTCTTAAAATGTAAATTTAAAATGAAGATTAAAATTTAGCATTGGCATAACACATTTTTAAATTTTTATTTTTAATCTAGGGAGTAAAAGAAAAAGCAAACGAATAGCCAGCACTCCACTAGCACTTCTTCAAACTATGCAGTTTACATGCTGCGTGGCTAACATACAGACAAAAACAGAAAAATGCTGCAGCAACCTGCAAGTGTCAGGACTCACCGCATAAACTCCCACTGATCCCTATACTCGCAATGGCTTCTCTCGGACTATGTCTAGAAAACTGGGCATATAGGAGTCAGGAATGTGCAGTAGCCTGGTGTGAACTGGGCCTGGTTGTTCTGACACTCCCAATTGCTTTCAATCTAGCAATGCAGGAGTTAACCAAAGCTCTACAGGATTTCAATGTTTCAGGTAAACTTGGTCCTGGTATCAGGGCTGGTCCAATCAGCTGCTGGACCTAGCCTTTGATCATGGATAAAATACAGCTAGCTGCTCACTCCAGTGCTGGCTATTCAGTTAATACCTGGATCCCAGCTTACCTGTGCCTACTACTGTTATCCCCATTCCTAAACCCTCTGTTTTTTGCTCGACTTGTTATCTGACCTCCTGCCTGACTATTTGACTATCCGATTGTTTGCTGATTTTGTACTGCGCTTCCTGTTCGGTTTTGACCCGGCATTTTGGCTATCCCATTTTGTGTTTATTTGTCTGTCTTGTTCTGTGTGCACATATTCAGCGCAGGGAACGTCAACCTGGTTGTCCACGGCCGCCTAGTTGTCCACGGACAGTTGGTGGGTTCAGCTTCAGGATTCACTGTCGTGTCGTGTCTTGTCCCTGCCTGCCCCGTCCTGACAATAGGACCCAACTAAACTCTGTGTGTAAAACACCCACAGGAGAAAGGAGGTAGCCACACACCCCACATGTAACACAAAAAGCAAACAAATAGCCAGCACTGCACTGACAATGATTTAGCAGGAGCAGGTCAGGTGGGAAAACTCCGTGGGGCACTTAGGGGCGTTGCTTTATTTAAGACCTGCGTAGTCATACGCTAGTCTTCATAAATGTTCCCTTAGGGTAGCTTCACATGTACTGAATCCGCAGCGGATTTCACGCTGCGAGTTTGCAGCGAAATCCGTTGCGGATCCTGTATTGTGAAGCTGAATGGGTCCCATAAACGCAGCGGATCAGCTGCATGTATGGGACCCGGCCCCTTTTACCCCCCGGCCGCCCGCCCGCAGCCCCGGCTCCGTTAACCCCTGGCCGTCCGCAGCCCCGGCCCTGAGCATACATTACCTGCTCGGCGCTGCCACTGTGGGCGACGCTTCCGGCTCCCCTCGCTCCCCAAAGACTGATTGGCTGATGGGGAGCGAGGGGAGCCGGAAGCGTCACACACAGCCGCGGCGTCGAGCAGGAAAAGGTAAAGCTCGGGGCTGTGGGCAGCTGAGGGGTTTAAGGAGCCGGGGCTGCGGGCGGGCTGCTGACGGCGGGGGGGTTAAAGGGGTTGGGTCCCATACACGCAGTGTGAAATCCCCTGTAAATCCGGTAATCTGTAATGGCTCTCCTGCCCAAGTTCCAGATGCAGTGTGAACAGATGCTGGGCAGTCAGACTGTACAGTGCAGGGAACATTTATGAAGATCGTCTCTGTCCCCAATCGACCTGCTGGATTCACTAACTCTTAGTGAATCCCGTCTTACCTGCACAGGTCTTGATTTCTGCCTGATTTACACCCGTAAATCATGGTAAATCTAGTGCGGGAGGAGACCACACCTCCTCCCGTCTTCCTGGGGGATATGGCTGGTGTACGCCAGGGAGAAGGGGCGAATCTGTGCAGCTTTCATAAATATCCCCCTATGGGTACAACCCTGCATGGACTTTCTCTTTGCCTGCGCTAAAGAATGGAACTATTACACATTCACTTTACTATAATGAATAGGAGCAGAATTAATGAAGAAAGTATGAAAATTTGAGACAAAGGATTGGTTGCCTGCTTGGAAAAATGACATATTCTACTTCAACTAAATAAAGAAATAATTACCTTTGTTGCCGGTAGGTATTTGAAATTTTCGATGCCAGCACCATTAACCAGAACTTTTGAAGGAGTAGCTGGTACACCAAACACTGTTACGCCACCCAGCTTCAGTTTTTCGTCTGTAGGTTTTATCTGTATCACCTCACTCTGAAGGACATTCTGTGGTTTATAAAAAGACTGTCAGACTCTAACAAACATTAACTAACACATATAACTATCTTTTTCAGCCTGAATATGTAACTTACATTTTGTGCCATAAAGAAAACCTTGCTATAATCTCCCTTCTCATATGTGTCCAAACTGTCTCCATCATCCCAGTATAGATCTCCCTTAGCAAATCCACTTGCTGTAAGTGGCACTAAGAGTGTAAGACTGTTTTTGCGTGTTTCTTCTGTGGTCATTCCTGGCTCCTGTGGATCATATATGATAACACAATCATTTTGTAACTAAAGAAAGATATATGTTCATGTGAACAATGCCTGAAGTATATAATGTAAACAACATAGTAATTAACAAAAGTGGTAGACCAGTATGTATATGGGTGCCGTCAGTTCAGGGCCCGATCACCGGCCCTTCCCTTAGACAAGCAAACAGAAACTCTATGGCACTCCAAAATGTGGTGAAGATCAAAACATGTTCTTTATTCCATAAAAATATACAGCAATGTTTGACGTTTCAGCTCCAGATAGGAACCTTTCTCAAGCTTGAGAGTGTTTAGAGTGAATCTGTCACCCTCTGACTGCCTACCAAACTGGTGACACCACTGGATAGAAATCATTAAAAACATTTAAAACATATTTTTGTTATCTGTGTTTAAATAAAAATTCTTTATTTGGACCATAAATCAAGAAGGTGGGGCTTAGGGTTCCCTGGGCTCTATCGCTGCTATATCTCACTGTTCTGTATGATCGCCCTTTGCAGTATCAATGGGGAGGAAAACAGGTGGTTTTAAAAAATGATCTTGCCCAGCTTCAGTGCTTTCATCGGGAGGGGGCTGACATCATCCAGATGATACAGGGGCTAGAGTTAAAGTATCTATAATTGCAGATGACATGTTTCAACGGTAAACCACCTTCTTCTTTAGAGGATCTGAAGAAGGTGTTTTACCTTTGAAATCTCTGGATAGGGGACAAGTACATTTTAATTGGAAAACCACTGTAAGTGTTATCTTGATTCTTCTGGTCAATACAATGGATGCAATACCCAAGTGTGTTTTTTTTATGATGTAATAATTTAAAAAAAATGTACATTTAAAAAAATATATATATGGTTAAACATTGCCCTGTTCTGACCCACAGTTTTTTTTATAGGGGCATATTTTAGGCACCATGATCTGTTATTTTTATTGGTACCATTTTAATGAAAGTGACACTTTTTATTGCTTTTCTTATGGGATGTTATTTGATTAAAAACAAACAAACAAAAAAAACAGCAGTACATTTAAATGGAAAGGCTGACAGTGCTGTAAGTGTTCTATGCACAATTCCCTTCAGTTAAAAAAAAATGTAACCTGTCAAACAGATATGTGGTAGGATGACAATTAGAGATGACCGAATTTGCGAAGTTCGGGTTCGTATGAACCTGAACTATCGGCTTCTGATTCCCGCTGTCTGCAGCCTCCGTGAACAGGGTGGATACAGCCTTACGGACCGCCTAGAAAACTGGGATACAGACATTGGCATAGGCTGTATCCTAGTTTTCCAGGCGGTCCTTAGGCTGTAGCCATCCTGTTCATGAAGGCTGCAGACAGTGGGAATCAGAAGCCGATATTTCAGGTTCATACGAACCCGAACTTCGGCAAATTCGCTCATCTCTAATGACAATGAAAGGAAATTGTGCAAAAGGGTGAAAGGAAATGGGGAGGGGTATGAATTATAACTAAGAGTGCTACAGAATGTGCTTTCTTACTTGTGCAGGTATAATGTGGCCACCTCGAATGTGTACATTTATAGTGTCCAAAGGTGATGGAAGAGTAAACCATTCTCCTTTACTCTGAAGTCCAGAACCCTATAAAAAAGAGAAAAAAAAAACAGAACTAAAAAAATAGGCAGTAGGAGAAAATATAATGCAAAATGATTTTACTCTAGTATATTTATTAGCATGTCTGTATTTTTTTAAAACTACATATCTAAGGACAAGGCTAAGGAGGAGATTTATCAAAGGGTGTAAAATTTAGACTGGTGCAAACTGCCCATAGCAACTAATCACAGCTCAGCTCTCAGCTCTGCTTAAAAAAAAGAGGAGCTGTGAATGGCTGAACTGTGGCATAGAGACTATCCAACATCAAAGGTAAGCAACACTGGTATGCAAAATAGTACTAGAACATGAAAGAATAGTCATGATGGAACCAGCTGCCAGTGTATTGTCTCCCCCAGCAACTTCTGCTGTTGCTCTTCCAACTCCCTTAAGCCTACTATAAGGCTACTTAACCCCATCATCTTCCTGTAGCTGATGTTCCTGGTTTGGCCCCTAGGCATTACGTATGTGCTCTTACTGAAGTATAAAGGGCCAGTGTATGCACTCTAAGGGGGGAGTTTTCATTGTTGCGCCAGAGGAGTATGTGAGAGAGAAGGTGCAGATTCTCCCCTTCTCTCTGATGTACGCCAACTGTATCCCCCACTCGCCTGATGGGCGGGCAGGGAGGCACTGAGGGGGGGTATGATTCAAATCTATACCTGCTGGAAGCAGGCAGGGCCTGACTTAAGACCAGTGTATGAGTACGCCGGTCTTAATAAATGCCACCCTAAATGTATCTCTCACCTATCCCTGTCTGGAACTGCCTATTTAGGGATGCTCTGCTTACTCACCTGAGCAACATTGTTGTTTTCCCGTAGCCAATGTGTGTTGTTCCTGATTTGTTATCCTGTATCTGACCTGCGCCTGTTTTCCTGACATTGGCTCTGTTTGTGTACTACATTAATTCTCCCTTGCATGACCTGGTCTGATGACGCTGAACCTGTGCCACCTGTCAGAACCTGACACTGAAGTAGTGCCACCTGGCACAACTCTGATGTGGTTATTAAACCTGTTCATAATGTAAATTATATAATGACGGAGCAATTGCATATTTGTTGACTAGCTAATACATACCGAATCCAGATCATACCACACCCCAGCAGGAAAATATCCTTTTACTTCAGTTTTTCCCTCTTCTAAGACTGGAGTGATATATATTGCTTCTCCCCAAAGAAACTGGCGATCAATTGTCCAGGTGTTTCTATCAGTGGGAAACCTAGTGAAGGAAATATAAACCATTAAACTCTTAATAGTCATAGTTACATTAAAATTGGAAACTCCCCTCAAAAATGTTACTTTTTTATTGTAGATTTTAAGTGAGTTTCTCAAAGGGGTACTCCAGGTGGTGGTGGTGGGGGGTGTCTTTTTTCAGTATTGCCTGGTAAGAGGTGGATGAAACCAATTTTTTCCACTTACCTTCCTGGCTCCAGCGATGGGGCTGGTATCATGCTGCTCCAGTCTCCAGTCGTTTCCTGGTCTAAGACGGGATTTGTGACGTGACATCTCAGGTCTGTCAGGCATTCAAACCCCACTACAGCTGCTAAATGGCTAAGCAGGCCAATGTCATGTTTCGAAGCTGCCCTGAGGCCAGGAAACGGCTGGAGAATGGGGACTGGAGCAGCGTGATGCGGGCCCAAATCTGGAGCCAGGGGGGTGAGTGGACATCATTGTTTTCATCCGCCTGTTCACTAGGGATTCGGTGCAGAGACCCTCCATCCGCGGACTCGGCGCCGAATCCCTCCTCCTATGGCTTTGAATGGGAGTGGTCACAAGCCTCTGCCAACATGTTAATTCTTTGAGAGGAGAGCAGAGGCACGCAAGCCCTCCTATTCAAACACATGGCAGGAGGAACACAGGTTTCAGGCGAATTCTCTGTGCCAAATCCGTAGTGTGAACGGGCCCTCTCATAGTAACATAGTTAATAAGGTTGAAAAAAGAGTGTCGATCAAGTTCAACCTACAGAAACCCTACTTTGTTTCTCCTGAGGAAGACAAAACCCCTCATGACGCAGATGCCAATTGCCCCATCACAAAGAGAAAAATTCCTTCCCGACTCCAAAAAGTGAATCTTTACGTAAACTTTATTTTTAATCCCTCAGTGACAGAACCAAGAGAGTCATAACTTTTTTGTTTTCATATATGTAGCAGTAAGAGGCCTTGTATTTTGCTATACAAGTTGTAGTTTTTATAGGAACCATTTTTGTATCAATTGATGACTTATGTTCCAGTTATGCACCCTGCATGACTGAGAAATAATTCTCTTAACATTCTGGCCACTGCTTTGACAACTGTCCAGTGGCTAGAGATTTCTGTATTGAGCTCTGACAGCTCTGCCTTCTCTGAATAGTCAGTGGGGAGGGGAATGGATTAAATGCACTTACTCCAGAAAGAGAGCTCTTGCCACTGTATCTCCTGAAGTGTGGGCCTTGTGGAATAAAGTGTACAGATAGGGAAGCAGCATATAACGCTTTAGCGCAGCTTTTCTGATGGCTTCTTGGGATTTTTTGCAAAATACATATGGCTCCTGTGCCTGTAAAAGTACAAATGAGAATATTATACCTGATACCAATATAGAAAGAACTATTAGTCTATGTTTAACCAGCGGCAAAATGACAGACAATTTTCTTGGCTAGCCATCATTTAATGGCCGTTATTTTATAGCAACGTGTGCTATCTGTATAATATTGTTAGAAAATATTGTCCGTTATTCACCATTAAATGACAGCTGTCATTTTTTTTCCGGGGTGCATGAAAAAAAAAAAAAAAAAAGAAAAGAAACAGTCAGGTTGAAGGAAATGCAATGATGTTGGTAACAAAATTAGGCAAGCTAACCAACATTCTAAAATGAGAGTATAACTGTAATTACAAATAATCCAAACATGTTGAGAAAGAAAGCTGAGGGCACTCACCCATCTGGTGCAACGACTTCTTTATTCATAACATTTGTGGATAAAAGTCCGTACAAACATTAGGACACGCGGGCAGACGCCACACACCTTCACAGCGTCGACATGATGGCCATTTCGCGCGCATGCGCGCTTCTACGGATGACGTCTCTCCAGCAGGTCGCAGGTAAAATACCTGAAATGACGTACTGGTAGGAGGCGTTACAAACATGATTAAAAAACCTTTTTCATAAAAACAAACATTTCTCGCTGTATATTACAAAAGGGAGACCTATATAAACATATTTAATTCTATCTTGTCATTTAAACCGCACTTTCCTTGTGCTCCTGTAGTTAGTATATAACGTGCTTCTGTTTTAAGTAGCTGTGTGTTTGTGTCTTGTCCTAGTCGTGGTGTGATTCTCTTTAGACCTGTGAATGTTAGACAATTAGTGTCTCCGTTATGTTTAGTGTGAACATGTTCTATTATTCTGGTAGTTGTTTTTTTGTTTTTTATGGCATAGACATGTTCGTAAAACCTGCGATTGAGAGGTCGTAGAGTTTTTCCGATGTAAAACATGCCACATGTGCATATAATAGCATAAACTACACTCTTTGTTTTGCAACATATGAATTCATTTATATTGTATCTAACACCACCCAGAGTCACATGCTTTGTTACTTTTGCTTGTGCGCAAAAAGTGCAGTTTCCACATTTAAACATGCCCTTGGGTGACATCGATTCAAGCCACGTTGTATTTTCTTTATTGCTAAATTTACTGTGCACTAATATATCTTTTAGGTTTTTACACCTTTTAAACGCTATTGTGGGTTTATCAGTGACACATTTTGACAAGATGGGATCATTATTTATAAGGTACCAATTTTTATTGATTACATCTTTTATAACTGATGCCATGGGACTATATTTAAAGGCTAAAGTACAATTTTGCTTACTTAATTGTTCTTTTTCTACAGTTCTATTTTTATTTTTATTTTTATTTCTATATAGCAAGGATTTTCTGTCTTTGGAAAATGCTCTTTCCTCAGCTTTCCGGAGTTCACTCAGAGGGTAACCCCGTTGTACCAACCTATTGGTAAGTTCTCTAGCCTTTTCTCTGAATGTATCATCTGTGCTGTTAATGCGTCTTAAACGCAAATATTGTCCGTATGGTAAGGCAAGTTTAACGTGTGGGGGATGATAACTGTCAAAATGTAGTAACGTGTTGCAGGCTGTGGACTTACGGTAGCTCACTACTGTCAGTTCATTATTTACAATTCTTACTGTAGTGTCTAAGAACTCTAATTCTGTTGTGCTTAATTTACTTGTAAAGGCCATATTAAATGTATTATTATTGATATATGTCATGAAATCATCAAAAGCTTCTGAGGTATCACTCCAAATTATAAAGATATCGTCCACAAAGCGGTAATACCCACTTAACGCCCTTGTGAACGGATTTTCCTCACTAAAAATCATAATTCTCTCAAATTCTGCCAAAAATAAATTCGCTAGGGTACATGAAACTGGCGTACCCATAGCGGTACCATATTTCTGCTGGTACCAAACCTCATTAAAGACAAAGGCATTGTTTTCTAGAATGAAACTTAGTGATTCACAAACAAAATCAATAAAATCCTGACTTTTTCCTATTCTCTTTAAAAATGATCCAATTACTTCCACTGCTAATGTTTGAGGGATTCTAGTGTATAAGCTTTCCACGTCTATAGACGTTAGGAAAGCATTTTTTGGCCATATACTAGTATCTATAGCTTTTAGGAATTCATTGGTATCTTTTACCAGAGCTGGCACCTCGTCCAAAAGTGGCCGTAGAAGCCAGTCAATATATTGGGAAAGGGGTTCAGTTATACTACCCACTCCAGAGACGATAGGTCTTCCTGGGGGGCGGTCTAATGATTTGTGAATTTTCGGGACGAGGTACCAGCTCGGATGTTTAGGATTATTAGGTAAAAGTTTTTCAGCCTTATTTTGTGAAATAATTCCTTTATCTATATATTTTCGCAAGTGTGTACGCAATTTGTCCTTAAATTTTTCTGTAGGATTCTTTTGTAGTATAGTGTAAGTATCCGTGTCTCCTAATTGGCGTTTGGCTTCCTCCATATAATATTCTTTACTCATAATTACTACGTTTCCCCCCTTGTCGGCCTTTTTTATCTCTATATTTTTATTTTTCTGAAGTTTTTTTAACGCTTTATACTCATTGGTTGATAGATTGTTAGGGGGACTCGGGTAAACCAAGGCTCTAACATCCTCCATTACCTTAAATCGAAATAAATCTATATTACTGCCCGGCACGACTGGGGGGGTAAACGTAGACTTAACTCCTCTACACCTGAGCACACTCAGACAACCATGGCGCAAGGTTACTCCACTAGAATGGAGAAAAAGGCCGATCACGAAGTGTCTGAAAATATGGAAATAAATGAACAAGAGGACTATGCACTAAATGCAGGACGGGCAGACGCCAATACATTTTTTACAAATTGTGACCTAAAAGATGCTATACATGCTATGAGTAGCAAGAATGTAGAGTATAAAGTGCAACAGTTAGCAGAAAAAGAAATGAGACTATTTTGGACAATTAGTTCGTTGAAGTCCTATGTGATGTGTGAACGGGTGCCTAGGGGATTACGACAATACAAAGAAGTATCCCAATTCATAGATAACATGGACTTTAAAAATGAATGGGACCAGCTACACCAACAACATGCCCTTAATTTATTGCAACTGGTGCTAAAACAAAATGAGAAGGAATATGAACGAGTCACGGAGGATTTATGCCGCACTAAACTCGAGCTACGTACTCGATTACAAGAAAAAGATTTTAAAACATTTATTAAAAGATTGGACATGAAATTGGTGAGACTACAAGTGGAAATAAAGGACCAAAAGAAAGATAAATTTATACGGGACAAATTAGACTATGACACGGGAAAGGCATTTACTACAAAAATAAAAAAATCATTCTTTGAAGATAAAAAGAAAAAATGGCAAAAACCACAAATAAAAACTAATAAGACTGCAACTACAAAAAGGAAAAAAACATCAGATTTTTGGACAACAGAGTCCGATTCTTCCTCCGATATAGAAGAGGTATCCCAGCCAAAAAAAGCCTTAGCACAGGAAAAAAGCAAAAATAAAAGCAATTACTCTCTCCATGCGTTAAAACCAGCAGAGATAGAAGGTAATGCTAGCAATTCGCAAAATCACAACCAATTTAGAGGGACTGTCTACACAAAAAATAATAAAAATAACAAGGAAGGAGAAGAAAAAGAGGAAGACAAATTTGTCCCTTTAGAAAGAAAATCAGAAGAGGAAGGGGGAGGAAGAGAACAAGAGCAGAAAGAAGGAGCAAGGAGGAAACAAGTCACCTGGAAGTTGCAACCTACATAAACAGTGAAATACAGGACCCCCCGATAGTAGTAAATCTGACGGACATTGAACTAGACGAGGATTCTATAAATGTATTAAGTAAAGGTCTAAACTTTTGCATACCTGAGCCATTCGATCTTACAGAGTTTGAAATAGATTTACATAGAGGTATACGTAAGCTTAGTTTAAAAAGATTTTTTTCACAGAACAAAGATAGTAGCCCAGAATTACTAAAAGAAGGTGAGATACCTGTTAAGTGTAATGATTTGGGTTTTTGTTTGGCAGGTGCAACAACCATAGAGGAATATGAGTGTTTGAATACACTGATGGAATTGGCAGAGGGTCGAGAGACCAACACAAATGTTTGCACAGATAATTTCTCTCCCTCTTTTTTTACAGGAGGAGTTAAGTCTACGTTTACCCCCCCAGTCGTGCCGGGCAGTAATATAGATTTATTTCGATTTAAGGTAATGGAGGATGTTAGAGCCTTGGTTTACCCGAGTCCCCCTAACAATCTATTAACCAATGAGTATAAAGCGTTAAAAAAACTTCAGAAAAATAAAAATATAGAGATAAAAAAGGCCGACAAGGGGGGAAACGTAGTAATTATGAGTAAAGAATATTACATGGAGGAAGCCAAACGCCAATTAGGAGACACGGATACTTACACTATACTACAAAAGAATCCTACAGAAAAATTTAAGGACAAATTGCGTACACACTTGCGAAAATATATAGATAAAGGAATTATTTCACAAAATAAGGCTGAAAAACTTTTACCTAATAATCCTAAACATCCGAGCTGGTACCTCGTCCCGAAAATTCACAAATCATTAGACCGCCCCCCCAGGAAGACCTATCGTCTCTGGAGTGGGTAGTATAACTGAACCCCTTTCCCAATATATTGACTGGCTTCTACGGCCACTTTTGGACGAGGTGCCAGCTCTGGTAAAAGATACCAATGAATTCCTAAAAGCTATAGATACTAGTATATGGCCAAAAAATGCTTTCCTAACGTCTATAGACGTGGAAAGCTTATACACTAGAATCCCTCAAACATTAGCAGTGGAAGTAATTGGATCATTTTTAAAGAGAATAGGAAAAAGTCAGGATTTTATTGATTTTGTTTGTGAATCACTAAGTTTCATTCTAGAAAACAATGCCTTTGTCTTTAATGAGGTTTGGTACCAGCAGAAATATGCTATGGGTACGCCAGTTTCATGTACCCTAGCGAATTTATTTTTGGCAGAATTTGAGAGAATTATGATTTTTAGTGAGGAAAATCCGTTCACAAGGGCGTTAAGTGGGTATTACCGCTTTGTGGACGATATCTTTATAATTTGGAGTGATACCTCAGAAGCTTTTGATGATTTCATGACATATATCAATAATAATACATTTAATATGGCCTTTACAAGTAAATTAAGCACAACAGAATTAGAGTTCTTAGACACTACAGTAAGAATTGTAAATAATGAACTGACAGTAGTGAGCTACCGTAAGTCCACAGCCTGCAACACGTTACTACATTTTGACAGTTATCATCCCCCACACGTTAAACTTGCCTTACCATACGGACAATATTTGCGTTTAAGACGCATTAACAGCACAGATGATACATTCAGAGAAAAGGCTAGAGAACTTACCAATAGGTTGGTACAACGGGGTTACCCTCTGAGTGAACTCCGGAAAGCTGAGGAAAGAGCATTTTCCAAAGACAGAAAATCCTTGCTATATAGAAATAAAAATAAAAATAAAAATAAAAATAGAACTGTAGAAAAAGAACAATTAAGTAAGCAAAATTGTACTTTAGCCTTTAAATATAGTCCCATGGCATCAGTTATAAAAGATGTAATCAATAAAAATTGGTACCTTATAAATAATGATCCCATCTTGTCAAAATGTGTCACTGATAAACCCACAATAGCGTTTAAAAGGTGTAAAAACCTAAAAGATATATTAGTGCACAGTAAATTTAGCAATAAAGAAAATACAACGTGGCTTGAATCGATGTCACCCAAGGGCATGTTTAAATGTGGAAACTGCACTTTTTGCGCACAAGCAAAAGTAACAAAGCATGTGACTCTGGGTGGTGTTAGATACAATATAAATGAATTCATATGTTGCAAAACAAAGAGTGTAGTTTATGCTATTATATGCACATGTGGCATGTTTTACATCGGAAAAACTCTACGACCTCTCAATCGCAGGTTTTACGAACATGTCTATGCCATAAAAAACAAAAAAACAACTACCAGAATAATAGAACATGTTCACACTAAACATAACGGAGACACTAATTGTCTAACATTCACAGGTCTAAAGAGAATCACACCACGACTAGGACAAGACACAAACACACAGCTACTTAAAACAGAAGCACGTTATATACTAACTACAGGAGCACAAGGAAAGTGCGGTTTAAATGACAAGATAGAATTAAATATGTTTATATAGGTCTCCCTTTTGTAATATACAGCGAGAAATGTTTGTTTTTATGAAAAAGGTTTTTTAATCATGTTTGTAACGCCTCCTACCAGTACGTCATTTCAGGTATTTTACCTGCGACCTGCTGGAGAGACGTCATCCGTAGAAGCGCGCATGCGCGCGAAATGGCCATCATGTCGACGCTGTGAAGGTGTGTGGCGTCTGCCCGCGTGTCCTAATGTTTGTACGGACTTTTATCCACAAATGTTATGAATAAAGAAGTCGTTGCACCAGATGGGTGAGTGCCCTCAGCTTTCTTTCTCAACATGTTTGGATTATTCATATGCTCATGATTGAGGTGCACCCCATATACGACTAAAGCATAGTCCATAGAATCTGACACACTTCCATTGGATAAGCCACCAGCTGAGAGTAGTGCCGGTGATCTCTACACACGAGTACTTGTAATTACAAATAACTTTGCATAAATCAATAGTACAAGTGACAGTAGGGAATCGTATACTATATCTTAGATTATAATAGATTGGGGAACTATGGTTGGGGTATTGTATAGACATGTGGGGTATGCTATGCTATGGCTGTATCCATGTTTTCTAGGGTTTTAATCTACTTCAGTAGCCACAACTAATTAAATGCTGCACAATTGGGTTCGCATGTACTTGAGCATGCTCACTTCTAGTGAGGAGGGTGTTGGAAAACTATTTGTCCAATAGATGCTGCGGGGACAAGTCATTGCTAACAGAAATCCTCAGGATGGCCCGGACCAAATGGAGAAGAAAAGGGTGAGTCACTGGAGGTAACTGCACTGTAATCACCTTATTGTCACTATATGAGGGTAATATTGGACAAGTACTGTGGTTTTTATTCAGTGCATCACTGGTGGTATTTTTATTAAGGTAAGGTAACTTAGCACTACAGTGAAATTTTACCGTTGACATAATGTGACGTTAAAATATGGCTGTACAATTTGGATGGGTTTGGATATTTTTTGCAATATTTATCCAATAATGCTCTTCAGTCTGGGCACCCCACAGTAGCAACGCTATTCCTTGAGTTTACCCACTTGGTGATCGGCTTATGCGGTCTTGCAGTGTGAACTGAGTCCAAGACGTGGTGCAAGACAGCTGTATCTCCTTACAGCGATATTAACCATTAGTGTGTTGCTGGCTTCTTGAATTTTGTAGATTTTTGGACTTTTGGTCAAGGTCCTTGGCTGCTTGCACCCTACGTCAACTGAATGCGCTCTTTTCTATTTATCTGGATAGATAGCTAGATAGATAGATAGCCACATGGTTATCAAACCTTATGTCACTATTTCCTTAGAGCGTTCTGAGCAGTGTGACCTAATACAGCTTACTTTTTTTTTCATTCGCCGGGCGGAGGGGGAGCACTGGTGTGACTAATATTTTATTAGTTGATATTTGTGGGCTGGAAGAGTACCTTATGTGCCAGAGCTGCTTTTTAGTCTCAGTCCAGTCCTGCATAGGTCCTTACTAGAGATGAGCGAACCGGGTTCGGGTTTGAGTCCATCCGAACCCGAACGATCGGCATTTCATTAGTAGTGGCTGCTGAACTTGGATAAAGCTCTAAGGTTGTCTGGAAAACATGGATACAGCCAATGACTATATCCATGTTTTCCACATAGCCTTAGGGCTTTATCCAACTTCAGCAGCCACCGCTAATCAAATGCCGAAAGTTCGGGTTCGGATGGACTCGAGCATGCTCGAGGTTCGCTCATCTCTAGTCCTTACTAAATGTATGGTGCTATAATAGCATAGGTGAACTGATTTTCTTACCGTTGCATCAAGTGTGTTGTGGTTCCTCATAAATGGATAAAATGCACCAACTTGGCTCCAGCGCACACAAAGCTCTTCTGTGACATTACCCACAAACCCACAAAGATCAGTTCCAACTAGAGGAACCCCATACATATTAAACAGTAGTACAGCTGTGACAGACAGAAAGAAAGAAACCATATCAGAACTGTTGTTAAATTAAAGAAACACTGAAAATTAGACTAAAGGGGAATTTATTAACAGTCTTAACAGACCTTCTCTACACTTTTAAAACCAATACATATGAGAAACTAGTCAAAAGGAAAGGTACTGTATGTCCAGTGGACACTTAAAGGGTTTGGCCACTGCATAGTTAAATTGTTTGCTGTGTAGTATAAGTAAGTGTATCTACATTACTTAGTGACAGCAGCTCCCTGTGTACCTCATAGAGCTAAAATCAAATTCCCCTCCTCCAAGCTGCACTGCCCTGTTCTGTGGTGAGTCTGTCCATAAGATGGCCGAAATGGAGAAGCATGTGACCATGGCCTGCCTCCAGTGTCCTCCATAGGCATATATAGGCTCAGTGGTGGACATTGGGGGGCGGGGCATGGTCACATGCTCCTCAATGCCGGCCATCTTATGGACAGACATAAGAGGACAGCACAGCCAGGATAAGGGGAGTCTTAATTTTAGCTCTATGAGGTACACAGGGAGCTGCTGTCAGTATATACATTAAGTACACTTACTAATACTGTACAGAATAAGGATTTAAGGATTCATTAGCACACAGAGGATGCATGAAAAGTGACTTTTTTTGGGGGGGGGGTAAAGATGTGGCATTATAATATTGTGGAGGTGCAGGAGATATTATTAAAGTGTAACTATCATTCTTCGCTGGCAGCAGGATGTGCTGTCAATCCTCTGTGTTCAGGTGCGCAGTGGACACAGAATTCTTCTGGCAGGGGCACTGTTTACAATGCAGTCAGCATGGCAGCAGAATTTTGACAGCGTTTCTTGCTGCTGATAGTAGTGATGAATAATAGTTAAAAGAGATAAGCGAATTAGAGATGAGCAAACAGTTCGGCAGGTTCACAGAACGTTACCATAAAGTTCGGGTTCATCCAAACCTTAACCCCACGCTGTGGCCCCGCTCTGTACCACCTCAATCCCGGCTGCTTACTGCAGCACGAGACCTCGGCTATTAGCGGGTGCCGCCGATCGTCCGCGCCCGCTAATTAGGAAAGTTAGAAGCAGCTGTCAAACATGACAGTTGCCTCTAACAGTCCTGTGCCCCCCTGTCCCTGGTGTCTAGTGGCCAGATCTCCCCCCGCAATGCAATAGTGGGGGGGGGAGATCCGCTGTATTGAGCCGGCCAGGGCTCAGCGTCGGAATGACGCTGATCCCGGCTCGGCAATCCATTTAGATGGTCTGCAGCAGACCATTATAATAGAGCACCGATCTGAAGGATAGGTGCTATATTATATACACAGCATTGATCTCAATGCTGTGTATATAGAAGTCTCCCAGGGGGCTTCTAATTACTGTTAGTGGAAAAAGAAAAATCACCCCCCCTTTTCTCATTTTATAAATAAAAATAAATAAATAAACAAACATATTTGACAACGCCGTGTGCGTAATCATCCAAAATAATAAATCATCACATTCCTGTTCTCGTAAGGATAACGGCATAAGCGCAACAAAATTGCACATTTTTGGTCGCATCCAATTCAGAAAAATTGTCATAAAAAGTTGCATATACGCAAGTAAGGTACCGATAGAAAGTACAGATCATGGCGCAAATGACACCTCACACAGCCCCATAGACTAAAGGATAACAGCGCTATAAGCATGGGAATAGAGCAATTTTAAAGAACATTTAGTTTTTTTGAAAGGTTTTGATTTTTTATAAGCCATCAAATAATATAAAAGTTATACATGTTACATATCGTTGTAATCATAACAACCTGAGGAACATGCCTAACAAGTCAGTTTTACCATATGGCGCATGGCGTAAACACAAAACTACCCCAAATAAAAAATATTGTGTTTTATTTTCAATTTCACTGTGCATATAATGTTTTTCTGGTTTCGCAATATATTTTATGCAAAAATTAAGTCTGCCATTGCAAAGTACAATTAGTTGCACAAAAATTAGGACTCATGTGGGTCTGTAGGTGAAAAAATGCAAATGCTATGGCCTTTTAAACCCGAGGAGGAAAAAATGAAAATGCAAAAAGAAAATTAAGCTAAATCAGCTAAGCATTTAGCTGTTTTAGTGCATTTCAAAAATGTGCTCATCTATACTTACCTGTCCTGTCCTTCTTCTCCTGAGATGAGAGTGACAACCCGCTCGTCCAATGCGGCTGGACTGTGTGTGGGGGGGGGGGGGGGTCTATTTCAGTTTTTACCTCGGGCAGCAGTTAAACTCCAATTGACTTTGGTCTTCTCCATCTACTGGTGTAACCTTTCACTGTGTTATGGATGCACATAGAGTGCTGTCTTATTGACTGTCTGCTCCAAATGACAAGTTATAAGTTTATAGTGCGCACTGAGAATCAAGCACCCTGACACATTGATGGTTAAGGTGGATCTCCTTTATTCAAAGATGGCAAGTATACCCTGGGGGCGTGTATACTTCTACTAAGGCTTGTGTCAGTACTTTATTGGCTGAGGTACAAAAGGAGTTAGTTACGTAGCACTAGTGTTTACTTATGTAAGCTGTAAAGAATGTATACATCTCTACTGGTTTAGAAGGTCAGCGCCATATTGTAATGGCTGCACTAAATATACAAAATATCACATCCTTAACAACTGTAATGCTGTACAAATTAGCCTCCAGCTTATCACCACAGACAGAACAGGAAGTCTCAGTTTTAAGCCCAGTGGTGATAATGGTGACTGATTTCAGGCTTATTTTAAAATATAGACAGAAAATTTGAAGAAACTTCAAACTTAAAAAAAAATTATTTAATTGTTTACACTAAACCTTGATTTAAACCAACTCTGTACCCACAATCTGACCCTCCCCCCCCCCCCCCCAAACTGCTTGTACCTTCGGATAGCTGCTTTTAATCAAAGATCTGGGGGGGGGGGGCAGATTGTGGGTACAGAGTCGCTTTAAACAACAGGTTATTTTTTGATGACACATTTCCTTTAAATGGTAGCTACCTCCAATAGGTGGCCCAAGAGAGACAACTTCATGAAACAAATTCATGTTAAACATCTTACCAGGTATAGAGTAATACAACTGTTCCCAGGTGCTTTCTACATCTCCTGTCCAGTGACCTGCATATCGACCGTGGCTGGAGAATGTAGATCGAGAAATCACAAAGGGTCGTTTCCCTCTAATCTTTATCATAGCACTGAAAAAAAACAGACAAAATCTATTAGATTTTACTGCATATCTGCAGCTACTTTTTTAGTTGCATTTCTCTCAACAAAAAAACGATTACCAAGACTACAATGGAAACCTGTGCATTGATAGTTCCTGGGCTCCAAAGCTTGAGGTTACACAATACTCACAGCTTATAAGAAGAATTTTTACCATCGAGCCAGCCATAAATTGTAAGCCACAGATTACATTAACCCTTTAACTCCTCAACCAATCTTGTTTTTTTTTTTATTTTGCCATATAAAAACCATACCACTCTGATTTTTCCATATACAGTGATATATGAAGGCTTGTTTTTTGCAGGACCAATTTTACTTTCTAATGATACCTTTCAATTTATAATAAAATGTATGGAAAAATTAAAAAATAGTAATTTTACTAATCGTGGGAGATTATGTTTTTACGGACATGGAGAGAAAGGAGCTGCTTCACCTCACACCTATGGCTGACACTAATGTCTCTTGGCTACATTTAAAAACCAATGCCAGGATGTTGGTATATAATTTGATCAAACCATATTGCCTCATGTACCACGTGCTGGTCCCCTGGTTCACACACTAACTGAGTCCCTACACTAACTCCACACTGTGTCGGTCAGCGACCTCCAACTCCGCAAAGTGTGCACAAGCAGGGAAGGTTGGCCATAGAATGGCCCCTGCAACCCCAATGACACAGGACCAAACCCCAAGGGCCCCCCCAAAAGATTTTGTTTTTACATCATGCAAATTATGGTAAAACTAACATGTTATCTGTGGTCGGTGGGTCTGTATACCCTTTGTTTTGTTTTACTATTTAAAGGGGTTATCCAGCGCTACAAAAACATGGCCACTTTCCCCCTACTGTTGTCTCCAGTTTGGATGGGGTTTTGAAACTCAGTTCCATTGAAGTAAATGGAGCTTAATTGCAAACCGCACCTGAACTGGAGACAACAGTAGGGGGAAAAGTGGCCATGTTTTTGTAGCGCTGGATAACCCCTTAAAAAATATATGCATATATAAAACTAATATGCTTAAAGGGGTAGTGCGGCGCTCAGAAATTATTCACAGAAGAACACACATTACAAAGTTATACAACTTTGTAATGTATGTTATGTCTGTGAATCGCCCCGATCCCCGTGTCCCACCACCCCCACCCGTGTATCCGGAAGTGTAGTGCATTATACATTACCTGATCCGTGTCGAGGGCCATCCCCATCTTGTGCCAAATGTCATCTTCGGACGGACGGCCGAGTCGCTGCCGCCCGTCCTCCCTCCGCCGCGTCACAACTGTGCTCAGCCGCGATTGGCTGAGCACAGTTATGCTCAGCCAATCGCGGCTGAACATTGGATGACGCTGCAGAGGGCGGCCGGCATTCAGGACAGTCGGAGCTGTTCGCCGCCCGACCGAAGAAGACGTCACTCGCTGATGATCGGAGACTGGTGTCGGCACGTGACAGGTGAGTATAGCGCACCACACTTTCGGGTACACGGGTGGGGGTGGTGGGACACGGGGAAGGGGGCCATTCACAGACATAACATACATTACAAAGTTGTATAACTTTGTAATGTGTGTTAGTCTGTGAATAATTATTTACCGCCGCACTACCCCTTTAACCCCTTCAGGAGAGAGCCAATTTAAATTTTTGTACTTTCATTTTTTCCTCCTTGTGCCTAAAAGGCCATAGCACTTGCATTTTTTCAACTAGAGACCCACATGAGCCCTTATTTTTTGCGCCACTAATTGTACTTTGCAATGACAGGCTTCATTTCTGCATAAAATACGCTGCGAAACCAGACAAAAATTATATGTGTGGTGAAATTGAAAATAAAATGTTTTTTTATTTTTTTTATTTAGGGGGGTTTTGTGTTTACGTCTTTCGCCCTAGGGTAAAACTGACTTGTTATACATGTTCCTCAACTTAGTAATATTACAATGATATGTAACTTGCATGATTTTTATTTTATTTGATGGCTTTTAAAAAATATAAACCTTTTTTTTAAAAAATAAATGTTCCTTAAAATCGCTCTATTCCCATGCTTATAGCACTTTTATCCTTTGGTCTATGGGGCTGTGTGAGGTGTAATTTCTTGTGCCATGATCTGTACTTTCTATCGGTACCTTGTTTGCGTATATGCAACGTTTTGATCACTTTTTATCACAATTTTTCTGGATTTGATGCGACAAAAATGCGCAATTTTGCACTTTGGAATTTTTGGGCGCTTACGCCATTTACAGGTACAGATGGAGGGATTGCTCCACTGCTATCGCTGTAGATAGCACCCGGGATCGCGGCGGTTCAGAGCGGGGTCGCCGCACGGCCCCCTTCTGAACGCCCCTAGGGACACCAGGGCGTACATTTATGCCCTGTGTCCTTAAGGGGTTAAATTGCTCAATTCTGACACCTATAACTTTTTGTTTTCATCTATGCGGTTGTACGGGGGCTCATTTTTTGTTCCATGATATGAATTTTTAATTGGTATCATTTTGCAGTAGGCGGGACTTTTGATAGATTCTTCTTTTTTTTTCTGATGTATGATATGACCAAAAACCTGCAATTTAGATGCTTGGTTTTTTTTTTCACTGGTCACTTTGCCGGATTATTAATATTATATTTTAATAGTTTGGACATTTTCGTACACAGCAATATCATAGGGTACTCTTTTTTTTTTTTCTTTTTAGTTTCCCTAGGGGGCTATTATATGCAGTCCTTTTATTGCTTATTGATTGCTATTGCAATGCATTAAATCAATGTATCGGTGCACTGCTTGTACATCCTGCCTACTGCAGTGACATGAAAGTAGGCTTTAGGCTATTTCCACACTACATTTTTCCTCTCCGCCTTTGAAATGAAAAAATAAGGTCTGTCATTTCGCTGTTTAGCCGACCGTCAGTGCAATAATGGCTGTTGGTACATTATTCTAGTGTAGGTGGACTAATTGGCCTTTGGATGTGTCTCTAATTGAAAAGTCCATTGAATTTAATAGTAAAACAGAGAAAGGCTATGTTCACACAACGTTTTTCAGCTCCATTTAAAATTACTTCCGTTATTTTGAGTTCGTCATTTAGCCGTCTTGCCTCCCCTTAGTGCAATGACTGGTGTTTGCACATTATTTTAGTTTGGGATTACTAATTGGCCTTTGGATGCGGCTTAATTAAAAAGTCCCTTGAATGTAATAGTAAAAACAAAGAAAGAACGGTGGAAAAAGACAAAAAACAAAAAACGTCCGCTGTTTGCAAAAGACGTCCGAAAATAATGATCATGTTCATTATTTTTACGTCCGTGTTAAAAACATCCGTTATTCAAACATTGTGTGCATTGGACGTCCGTCTTCCCATTGACTTCAATGACTTCAGTCAGTTAAATTGCGGCAAAACGGACGTTTTTTTAAATAGCAAAATCGTCCGCCTTTTCAAAATTGTTGACGTTGTGTGAACATAGCCAAAGGGCGGTGAAAAAAGAAAAACTGTGTGTGGCCAACTAAAAAATAAGGTCCGCTGTTTGCAAAAGTAAAAAATAATCCAATGTCTAAAAATAATCGACATGATCATTATTTTGACGTCCGCACAGACAACATCCGTTATTTTATACATTGTGTGCATTGGACGTCCGTCATTCCATTGACTTCCATGCATTGCATTGAAATTATTAAATCGCAACAATTTTTTTAATAGAAGTGGCCGCCTTCTTCCTTTTTTGATGTTGTGTGTCTAAAAATATAATCTTCTTTTGTGATGTTTTTTTTTTTTGGGGGGGGGGCAGTTACTGAACTAGCAATACTTATTTAAAAGTGGAAATCCTCAAAATATAACCTGTTCAGTACTGATTTCATAAGTACTATATATAGTATTTATTTTACAATAATTATACAATTTATGTAAATACACCTTGTACAACACTTGTACAATAAAAAATTATGCAGCACCAAACACTATAATATAACCATAATTAGAGATGAGCAAATCTACAGTAGGAACTAAGCAAATCGCTTTGTTCCTATCTGCATTCTGCTCATCAGGCTGCAGGCTTTGAAGTCTGCTCTGCTCCCTGCGGCTCCTCTCCAGGTGCTGGAAAAAGATGCTGGTGCTGGGAAAAGATGCATATATATTTAACTTTTTTTTGCAACTAATTTTTTTAGTGGAATACCCCTTTAACCGCTAGACGACTTAGGACGTACCGGTGCGTCCTTTGCTATGAAGCGTGCTCCTGAGCGCATCCCGGCTGCAGCGTTTAGGTGTAAGTGACAGGGGGAGTCCCCGTCACTTACCGATCGTGACCCCCGCAGTGTGACTCCCAGATGTCTTTCACCTGCCTCCGTGCGGTCCGATCGGCGATCTGCTCACTGAGCCTGCACAGACAGGCTCAATGAGCAGATCGCCCATCACACTGATCAATGCTATGCCTATGGTATAGCAATCATCAGTGTAGTAAATCAAAGTAATGAATGTACAAGTCCCCCAAAGGAACTTAAAATGTGTAAAAAAAAAAAAAAGTTAAAGTCACCAATACACTACCCCAAAGCCCCTCCCCCAATAAAAGTTTAAATCTCCCTCCTTTCCCATTATATAAATAAAACATATAAAAATAAATAAATAAACATATAATATACCGTAGCGTGTGTATTGGTCCGATCTATTAAAATATAACAAGCGTCATTGCGAACGGCGTACACGAAAAGAGGGGAAAAAGTGCGCGGATTACCGATTTTCTTACATTATATATATAAAAAAATTAATAAGAAGTGATCAAAACGTCCGATCTTCACAAATAGGGTATTAATAAAAACTAGAGATCATGGCGGAAAAAATGACACCCCATACAGCCCCGTAGGTGAAAAAATAAAACTGTTATAAGCGTCACAATAGGCCCATTTTATTAATAATTAATTGCCAAAAAAGGATTTCATTAAAAAAAACATATAACATTAGAGAATCTGTGTAACCTGCATATGGTTGTGTTCGGACTGACCTATAGAATAATGGTATCATGTCGCTGTTACCATATAGTGCATTATGTAGACACAGGAACCCCCTAAAAGTTACCATATTGCATTCTTTTTTACGATTTCACCAATTTATATCTTCATAAATAATATATTTGGGATTCCGTCATACATGTTATGGTAAAATGAAAGACGCCATTACAAAGTACAACTATTCCTGTAACAAACAAGCCCTCACATGGCTTGTAGATAGAAAACTGAAAGTGCTAGAGCTCTTAGAAGGGGAGGAGGGAAAAACGAAAACACTAAGATCAAAATTTGCGCGGTCCACTGGGTCATTTTGGGCCTGGTCCTTTAAGGGTTAAGGAATTAAGAAGTATTTTTGTAAGTGTTATAGGTTATAAGACACAGTGGCAATGATTGCTAATATCAATGTGTCCATGACCAGTAAAAAAAAATACAGCCAAAAAAGTTTACAGACCCGTAAAAGGGACAAAAGACATAAATGACACAGTACAATAGGTATACTTAGGGAACTGTACATGTAGAAAACTTCTCTTTACTGTTCCTAATCTTTTATGTTCACACATAGTATTTTGGTCAGTAACTCTGTCAGTGTTTTGTTCCGTTTTTGTAGCCAAAATCAGGAGTGGAACTGACAGAGAAAAGCTATAATGGAAAGATTTGCACAGTTTATTTGGTTTTAACCCACTCCTGGTTTTTGTTTAAAAAATACTGATCAAAGTACTATGTGTGCACATAGCCTAAGGTACATCACTTTAAGTTTTTTATATGAATATTTTTTTTTCTTTTTTCAAGTCTCTTTTACTTACTCATGAGATGCTATGGCTTCAAAGAACCCATACATGTTATGAATGTTGTAGTGTGATGAGAGATGTTGGTGACTCGAAGCGCAGATTGTAGTATCCCGAAGTACATCTCCTACTACCTCTATAAATAAAGTAAATAGTGTCAATCAGTTTTACAAAAGCTGTTAAATAACTTAAAGGGATTGTTGGGTGTATATTACCAATTTATCGTGCTAGCGAACCTACAGAGACCATAATAGCGATGTATACTTACCTGTTCTGCTCGGATGCAGATGCCGGTTCCCAGGCTGCCTGATATCTGCTGCTTTCCTCTCCATCAGAACTTCGGCTGATGTGCCGTGTGAGTGGAATTGACCGCTCACAGTATGCTAAGCAGTGCGGGAAAAACCAGGCACTGCTCATCACCTGCCCAATACCATCCCTACAATGAAGCATGATGGTGGAAGCTGTGTTTTTTTTTTTCATGACTAGGAAAGGAGACTGGTCAGGGTTGAAAGAAAGCTGATTGGGGCAAAGAACAGAAATATTCTTAATAAAAACCTAATCCAGAGAGCTTTGGGCCTTGTTGAAATGGTCACCTTTCAAAAAGACATTGACCTTAAGCACACAGCAAAGACAACAAGGTCTGTGGATGGCCTGGACTTCTCTGTTTCATTTTTGTTAATTTTTTTCACGTTTTTCACCATGACATGAACTGCCCAGAGCAGGAGACGGTTTTCTTATGGGGATTTGCTACTACTCTGGACAGTTTCTGTCACAGAAAGAGGTGGCTGCAGAGAGCAATGTGACAGACTGGAAAAATACACCACTTCCTTTAGGACAGACAGCAGCTGATAAGTGCTGGAAGACTTGACATTTAAATAGAAGTAAATTGCAAATCTAATATACGTATTCTGACAGTAATCTCATATAAGTTTCTAACACTAGTTGATTTGAAAGAAAAGAGTACTGCTTTGATGTTGCGTTCCCACTGTAACTTTTCGTAGAGGAGAATCGCATTGAGCATAGCTTGTAATGGATCCTTATCCAAAGTCACATTCCGTATACATTTGGATTTCTCAATTTCCCAGATGCACGTGTCATATGCACCCCCTCCCATTTCAAAATATCAACTTGGTTCCAAGTGTTAGGATCCGGACAGCAGGACAAGACAAGACAGTGAGCCCTAAGCTCAGCCCCGCCCACTGTCCTCTACCTACTTGCCACAATCCGCCCTAAGATGGCGGCGAGCAACTTGGCGGCGGTCCCTGCACTGGCTAGGTGGGACACAAAGACAAGACAAACAGACAGACAGACAGACAAACACAATGAAGAATAGTCAACAGTCCGGGTCACAACAATCGGGCAGCAAAAGTACAAAATCAATATCCAATAAACGTAGTCAAAGTCCAGGCAATATGGTCAAGGGCAGGCGGCAAGCAAGGGAAGTCAAGGAATAAGGCAAAGATCAGGAATAGCAAATACACAGAAGATACAAGCAGGCAGAGACTAAGTCAATAACCAGCAATGATATCCAAGACTGAGGTAGTTATATAGGAGGCCAGGGTTCTGATCCAGAACATAATTGGACCATCCCCTGATCTCCAAGCACAGGCACCTGAGAACAAAACGGATCCACTGGCAGGAAGACCTGTCAGTCACAGCAGAACCAAAACACAGATTAACCCTGACATGGCCAGACAGAACTCAGCAGGTGAAGTCGGGTGTGTCTCCCAAAGAGAGCAAATAAACCAGTGTTCAGACACAGCAAAACAAAACACAGAACAGAATAAGAGAATATCAGCGCCTTCTCGGCCGCACAGCACGAGCAGAGGGACGCATAACGCTCCGCAAAGATACCATCCTGACACCAAGATTATGACTTTCAAAATGTCTACTAATTTGGACACCGTCCCTTACAGATTTGCCCCCTTTAGCAACATGCCACACACAGGATGGCATTCTTAACCATCTTTTTACATTTATTCAGGTGTGGCCATACTTTAGGATCACCCTATAAATAGAGAGATATATAGTCTTAGACAGACCAACAACTGTTACTGTATTCCACAATGTATGATGTATTAAACATGAATATTACATCATAAACTATTACATTAATTGTATATTTCTGCAGTATTTATTGAAATCTGTTTTTTTATGAAACTTACTAGGGACATATGGAGCATTATCTAGTGTGTTGTCTGGACAGCCGTCCACAGATCCATGTACATTGTTAGCTGGTTCATTCATATCCTTTTGGGGAAAAAAAGACAAAAAGTCAAAGGGTTTTGGCGTAGGAATACATGCTGTATTCTTTGACCCAATACAGTGTTTCGGATGTCGCCTACTTATGCTCTTCTAAATGTGAAAATTCCAGCCCCTAGCTATGGATGTCATAGCAGAAATTAGATTAGTACATGCCATGGAATTGTACATAGCTCTGTAAGTACATTCTCTGCACAATGGGAAATCTGTACAAACAGCAAGTACCATACTCTTTCTGATCTCTGATATTATCATATATGATGCACACCCTTCTGTTCCCCTTTCCCCTCCCCCTTTCCCTCCCTTCCCCCCCCCCCCCCCTTCTCTCCTGGTCAGCGACCTATAACATATAAGCCGCCCTAGTCGACCTTTTTATTGTTTGACTCCATTTCTTTAGAAAGTTGGAGATGCTGCCCTGCCTGCTGTTTTGGTTAAATTGTGTAACATGTTGGATTTCTGCTTTGTTGCTTTTATTCTATTTGCTTCATTATATTGTTAATATTGTTACCTAAATGGACCACCCATGAGAAAAACATTCCACCTTACCTGCACCACCTCGTGGACTACTAGATTGTTGGAGATGACATTTCCTCAGGAGGGCGTTATACCTTGGACTCTGCTGTTCCCTGGAATTTCTATCCCTACACTGTTATTCGGTGGTCCCTACTGCTACTTTTACCATTGTTCTTGCTCTTGATTTGTTACCCTTTTACCTTTCTTCTGTTTGTGTAAAAAATTATCTATGTGAAAAACTCTTCAATAAAAACCTTTGAAACATTAAGGTTACAAACACACTTGGCGGGTCTGCAGCGAGTCTCCTTGCTGCGTATTTGCAGCGAGACTCGCTGCAGATCCCGGCCCTATACTTTCAATGTTAGACAAAATCGCAGCAGGGACGTACATCCCTGCTGCGAGTTTGTCCCCAGCCCGCCCCGTTAACCTCCCGTCCGCCAGAGCATATACTTTACCTGATCCCGGCTCCGGCTTGCTTCGGCGGTTCCCGGAGTCTTCAGCAAGCCGGAGCCGGGATCAGGTAAAGTATATGCTCGCTCCAGTGCCCGCCCGCAGCCCCGGCCGTCTGATCACCCCCCCGCAGCCCCGGCCGTCTGATCACCCCCCCCGCAGCCCCAGCCGTCTGATCACCCCCCCGCAGCCCCGGCCGTCTGATCACCCCCCCGCAGCCCCGGCCGTCTGATCACCCCCCCACACACACAGCCCCGATCACCCGCCCGCAGCCCCGGCCGTCTGATCACCCCCCCGCAGCCCCGATCGCCCGCCCGCAGCCCCGGCCGTCTGATCACCCCCCCCGCAGCCCCGATCGCCCGCCCGCAGCCCCGGCCTTCTGATCACCCCCCCGCAGCCACAATCGCCCGCCCGCAGCCCCGGCCATCTGATCAAACCCCCCCACAGCAGCCCCGATCGCCCCCGCGCAGCACCGATCGCACGCCCCCCCGCAGCACCGATCGCACGCATGCGTGTAAGCGATCGGTGCTGCGGGGGGGGGGCGTGCGATCGTTGCTGCGGTGGGGCGTGCGATCGGTGCTGCGGGGGGGGCGATCGGGCGGCCGGGGCTGCGGGCGGCTGGCTGAAGCATATACTTCACCTGGTCCCCGCTCCGGCTTGCTGAAGACATCGGGAACCGCCGGAGCCGGGATCAGGTGAAGTATCAGCTCCGGCGGCCGGGGGGTTAATGGGGTGGGCTGCAGACAAACTCGCAGCAGGGATGTACATCCCTGCTGCGTGTTTGTCTGCCATTAAAAGTATAGGGCCGGGATCTGCAGCGAGTCTCGCTGCAAAAACGCAGCACCTTTGGATTTGGTTAAGTCCAAATTAAACAGGATAATGGTTAATGACCTTCTCCATTCTATCCTTAATGATAAAGAAGAGTTGTTTCGCAAGGTGTGGCAGCCCTGGATTTCATATTTGGACCCCACATCTGACAGTGTGAGGGTAAGGGTGGTATTACACGGTCCGAGCAGGGCCCGATAATACCTGTAAACAAGCAGCGATCTGCTAGATCGTTGCTCGTTTACTGGGCCTATTACACGTCCCGATAATCGTTTGACAAGAGCTGCAAGGACATCGTTACCGATGTCCTTGCAGCCCTTGCTAAACTGGCATACATTACCCATCCACGTTCCAGGGCTGCTCCTGCTGTCCTCTTCTCCCGGGGTCCCGCGCGCTCTCTAGCTTCACAGCGGCCTGTCAGCTGGTAGGCCGCTCATCCAATCACAGGCCGGGACCGCCGCGGTCGTCTTATGGTTCCGTGTAATAGTACCCTTACTTAGATAGAAGGAGGTGCGAGGAATCAGTCGTGGATCCTTTTTTTCCCCTTCCTTCCCTTGTCTTGTGATTGTTTGTGTGTGGTGAATGTATGGTTGTATGTTAGTTGTTGGTCCTTTGATGTAATGCTTGCTGCGGGAAGATGCTCCCTATAAGGTTTAAGGGTTCTCGTGTAGGACCCGGTTAGAATAACTTCCATAATGTTTATGTAATATGGAGTTTGATAATGTTATTCCTTATGTTATTCTTTGCTATTGTTATGGCTTCTGCCTTGATTTTCTCATGTGGGCCTATTATCTGGACTTGAAGTTAAGCCTACGTTAGGCTATTTGTATGCGTATATTGAAAAATTAATAAAACTTTTTGAAAACTAAAGTGTGTGATTTGTTACCAATCAAACCTGTTTCCTTATGTCTACACCTCTGTAATTACCTATTGCATACCAAAGCCAAAAGCAAAGTTGAAGAATATGTTATCAGGGCCGGCGTTAGGGGGGGGGGGCAAACAGGGCAATTGCCTAGGGCCCCCTTCCCCCAGGGGCCCTCTGCTGCATCCTGCACCAGGGCAGAGGGAGCTCTAATCCCCAGCACAGGCTGACAGAGTATCTGCTGCTGGAGCCCACACAACTCCCTCCCCTCCTTCCCTGAGGTCCCGTACACACCAGGCTTCCTGTCCTGTTGCTGCAGCTGGTGTAATATTACACTGCTGGGCAGTCGGGACAACAGGAAAGAGGAGGAAGTCACCAGGCAACAGCATGAGGCTCCTGGCCCTGTCCTGGCATCAGCTGCTGTTACCCACTTCCAGCTCCTAGTGTAACTATATGTGTATAGAGTGTACATAGTGTATGTGTGTGTACTGTTATATAATGTGTATGGGGGTTACCTGTTATATAATGTGTATGGGGTGTGTGTGTGTATTCTTATATATAGTATAGTCAATGTGTAGGTGAGCATGTGTGTGTACTGGAGGTTTACTAATGCATAATGTGTGTTTATATTTGTGAGGTTGTATATGTGGGTACTATATAATGTGTATGGGGTGTGTGTGTGAACAGTTATACAGTATAATGTGTTTGGGGGGGTGTACTGTTATATAATGTGTTTTGGGGTTGTACTGTTATATAATGTATATTCAATGTGTATGATGTGTGTGTGTCTGTGTGTGTGTGTGTACTGGATGTTTATGCATAATAATGTATGTGTGAGGCCAGGTTTACACTACGTATAACACCGGCCATTCTGTGACCTGGTCGGATCACAGAACGTCCAATGTTACTGAAGATGATCCTGGATGGTACTGCATTACTGGCCGGATGATCTTCACTTCTTGTGAATTCGGATGCGGGCGCACCTGTGTGCACCTGCATCAGAATTCACCGATGCTCAGAATTGAGCAAGTGGCCTAGGGCCAGACACTCCATTGTGTACACTGACAGGTTCTCTGTGGCCGCTATTCAATGAATAGTGGCCGCAGTAAACTGACGTGTCGTTTTTTTCGTGTGGCCGGATTGAACCCCGGCTGGAGTGTATACTATGTTTTTGTATATATATATATATATATATATATATATGTACTATGTGCATACACTCCGGCCAGGATTCCATTCATTTTTTTAATAGAACGTGTATGTTGTATAAATCACAGCCATTGTTGCAAATGTTGCAATTGTATGTAGAGAAACGGCTGCACGCCATGTGGCACAGCAGCCAAGCAAACCATCTAATGCAGGGACTAGAGAGGAGCAAAGCAGATTCGTTTTGCTTCGTACAAAGTAGAATTTGTTCACATGTAGCGAATGTGCAGTGGATTTCACACTGCAAGTTTCTCAGCAAATCCGCTGCGAGTATCATTGTAGTCAATGGCCCTGGATTCTTACAACGGATTTTCAATCCACTATGAGAATGTAGTGACAGCCATATTTAACTAATTAGCTGCCAGTAAAAATAATAACCAGACCATACTTACCTGCCCATGCTCCTGCCTGAGTCTCTGGGCCCCGACTCACTGATGGCCACTCAGCCAATCACAAGCTGCAGCAGGACAGCACACTAGCTGAGTGCAGAGGCCCAAAGACTCATGGAGGAGAGTGACGAGGGAGTGCGGGCAGGTAAGCAGTTGCTCTTTATTATTTTTACTGTCAGTTAATTAAACATGGCGGGCGCTACATGCTTGCAGCAGATATTCAGAATGCAGGGCCAGAGAACATATTGATACCGAGTATCGCAGCGGATTTGCGGAGAAACTTGCAGCGTGAGATCTGCTGCTGACTTGTTCCATGTGAATATATCTTCAAGGGGACATTTACATCTACTATGTGTGTTGAAGATTTTACGCTACAGATTTCACACTGCGAACTATGCTGTGTAAATGAATGATGAAACATCGCATCCAATCTACAGCAAACATGGTACATTTAATTGGGGCCCCACTTTTAATTTTGCCCAAGGCCTCACTTAGCCTAAAACCAGCGCTGTATGTAATAATAAGAATTAAATATAATTATGGAGATAGAGCATCATTACCCTTTGTTTATAAGTCAAGGCACCCTAATGCCCCATGATATTAACAACTCTATGGGGAAAATTTATTAAGGCCAGCATTTTCTGCGCCATTCTTAAAAATCCCCCGGCAGGACAGAGGCTCGCAGGATTTATGTAGAGGAGAAATGCCTCTACACAAATCCTGTGCACATCGGAGCTAAGAGCTGGTACAGATTTCACTGCCATTTTTCAGCCCAAAAAAAAATTAAATGCAGTGCATGCAGAGGCCACACCCCTTCTGTGTATGGCCGCACCCACCATCCCGCCTTCTCCCCACCTTCCTGGTGTAAGTGAGGCAAAGGGCAGAGATGTGAATAAATTATTGGCAAAACAAGCATTTGCGAATGGATTTATTTGCATTTCAGTCCTCTGTTCCACAAAATGGCCACTGTACCAGATGCTAAATCTCCCCCCTATATGTAGGAGTGACCATATGTCAGGTCCTTTTTACAGTGAATCATTAAGCTGCAATTCATGTTCCAAGTTACTGACACTGATCAAGGAGACAGCACCTGGACCTCCATCAATACAAACTTCAGAAATTTGTTGAAATGACGGTTACACTTTAATTAAAAAAGTACATTCAAATGATTCCTACTTACAATCCATATCCCATCAAAAGGCACTTTTTCATGAAACTCCTTCAGCATATCATACCACCATTTATGTGCTTCTGGGTTTGTGAAGTCAACAAACACTGTTAAGCCGGGCCAAACCTGCACAGAATGAAGGAAGTTATAGTCAGACTTTCTAAAAAATAAATACATTATTTTTTCATAATTAAAATTGTATCACTTTAAATATATAAACATGACTAAGATAGACATGTTAAGGTCAGCTTTTTAGGTTTGGCATTAAAATCTATGGAGACTTCTGCAAAGTTTTTTTTTTTAAAGTGTGTTCTTGCAGGTGATATTTCTTACAATTCAGTACAGCTACTGGAACCTGTTCAGTACTCATTCTGTTAGACAAAATCTCTGGTTTCTAAGGGTATGTGCACACTACTGAATACGTTGTAAAATTTCAAGCGGAGTTCCTCCTGTGCCATAGACTCAATGATATTCTCAAACGAAATCCACTGTCCGTCCAAAGAATTGACACATCAATTTCTGTGCGTATTCCGTAGTGTGCACAAACCCTTAGTCTGCAACCCCTCTTTCTGCTTTTCTAAAGACAAATCTGAGTTGAGATCTTTAGGCCTCATTCACACGTTCAGTAAAGTTTTCCATGACTGTTGATGCACACGCAGTGCAATTAGTTAATTGAAGGAAAAGATCAGAGCAGCTCAGTAAGCAAACAGGAAAAGGCTTCAGGGATACACCTACTGGGGGTCAACTTACTTACTTTATGATGAGGGCCTGTCCATCTACTGTGCCTACTATATATCTACTTTATGGATGGTCTACTCACATAAGTACTAAATGGAAGGTGTCTACCTATCATATACTTACTATATGAGTGGTCTTCCTACCATATATAATAGGGGGGGTCTCTTTAATTGATGTATAAGGGCACAATAAGCTCAGGGATCTCTGATATCTGACTCCCGAAAATCTGACTGATAAATGACTCTAATGCTGCATTTACACGGAACAATTATTGTGCGAATTCGCACGATAACGATCAAATTCAAATGATAATCGTACGTGTAAACGCTGCGAACGATCAAACGACGAACGAGAAATCGTTAATTTTGATCTTACAACATGTTCTAAAATCGTTGTTCGTCGTTCGCAAAAAATTCGCAGATCGTTCCGTCTAAACAGTCGTTCGCTGATTTAACCAATGTGTGAGATAGGCTTAAAGGGGTAGTGCGGCTGAGCAGCCGATGACGCGGCCACAATTGGCTGAACACAGTTATGCTCAGCCAATCGCGGCTGAGCAGCCGATGACGCTGAAGAGGGCGGCCGGCACTCAGGACGCTCGGAGGGATTCGGCCCGGCCGTCCGA
Organism: Dendropsophus ebraccatus; assembly: GCF_027789765.1. NCBI lineage: Eukaryota > Metazoa > Chordata > Amphibia > Anura > Hylidae > Dendropsophus > Dendropsophus ebraccatus. The sequence continues at coordinate 40,891,882 of NC_091467.1, read as the reverse complement.
AGACGACATCGCAGACTGAAGATCGGAGACGAGTCGGCACGTGACAGGTATGTATAGCGCACCACACTTCCGGGTACACGGGTGGGGGTGGTGGGACACGGGGAAGGGGGCCATTCACAGACATAACATACATTACAAAGTTGTATAACTTTGTAATGTGTGTTATTCTGTCAATAATTCTTTACCGCCACACTACCCCTTTAAGCAATCGCAAAACGAATTTCAGCAATTTAAATTTGCTAACTTAATGAACATTCTGTGTGGCACAGTTTTGGTCCTCACCAGGTGCTGCTTTATGGAGTCCTAAGGGACAACCCACAGCTGCGTAAGATGTATGGGGGTCGTCTGACTCTCCAATAACAGAAGAGGATGGTGGAGAGAAGGGTCTGGCTGTGGTTTCAGCCTCCCCTCCCCACAGGGGATGCATAAATGTTCAGCTGTGCCAAATGTTCATGTGTAGGGAGATGTAGCACCTATTCAACCCAATCCATTATAAAGCACTACCTCCTCAGCTCTCACCTCTTAAGCCTTTAGGCTATGTTCACACTACGTAAAACTACGGCCGTAGTTCTCGCCGCAGAACTACAGCCGTAGTTTTGCGGAGTTGAACATAGCCTTGTGTGCAATGGGATCCCGGCCAGAGCGTACACACATCGTATACGCTTCCGCCGGGATCCCATGCGGCGCCGGAAAAAACTGACAGGTCAGTTTTCTGCGGCCGGAATTCAGTGAATTCTGGCTGCAGAAAGACCTCACTGTGTGCTATGGGAAGCTCTGATGCGGGGGCGCACGCTGATGCACCCGCATCAGAGCTCTGCGGCCGGACGGTCATCTGGCCGATACTTAAGTACCGGGGTCACGGAACGGCCGGTCTGTTACAACGTGTGAACATAGCCCCCTCCCCCATCTTTTATAGTTCAACTATACACTTACACACACAGCTCTGATGAAAACACACAGCTCTGTTATACACACGGACAGCACTGCTACATATACACAAACATGCACACAGCTCAACTACATACACATATAGCTCTGCTACATAAACATAGCTATACTACATATATATTCATACAGCTCTCCTACACACACACACACACACACATATACAGAAACAGTGACTTTAAAGAATTGGAGGTTTATAGTTAGTGGGGGCAAGGGACAAATTTGAGAGCTTTGATGAGAGCTTCTACCTGACTAATGTTCTCTAATGTTCTCAACAGGTTCAGCCCCTAGATAGTTAGTATAGCTAGTATTATTAGCTAGTATTATTAGTCAAGTAAATATAATACAATGCCCATACAGTAAAATAATATTACACATATATAGGTATTTGTAAAGCATTAAAAGTATATACCTTGCCCACAAGTGGCTTGCCATTCTCATTGGTAACAAAAACCCCTCTCTTCAGTCCATCTTCATAGGGGAGATAACTTCCACGTGGGCTAGTAAGGCCAATAGCCGGTTCCTAATAAACATAAGCATACATATTTGTCACCTCATCCTATTCCTGCACTCCTGTGCCACACTGTACAGAATACCTGCCCACAATTGGCAACTAAAGTAGGGACCATGACCTACAGAAACCTAAGCTCACAGTGAATGCATCTATATAATTGGCACAGATAGTTCACAGAGCAGATGTGAAAGAAGCGATCAGCAAGACCCTGCACCAGTTGTTAGCCATGTCTACCACTTTAAATTTCCAAAGTTGAGAGAAAAAAGGAGGCCAGAGGAAGCGGGATCGGCTGTAGCCCACCCTAATGGCTGTTTGCTTCCCTGCACTGTGTGTAGGCCTTATATTTTTTCTGGATTAAATAAACAAGCTTGACCATCTCTGGTGAATGCCACAATCGCTTTTCTTTTCACAACTTTGGAATTTTAGTGACACATTTATTTTTATAATTGTTGAGCACCACAAATATCCCACTAGGAGTCCTCTTACTGCATGAAACCCTACTATATAAACCGGGTGTTTTACCTATGCAACAGCTACAGCAATAGTTTGACAACCCAGAGCTTATGGTATGTAGCTTTTTAATACTAACAAAGAGATGGGACACGGCTACAACCACTAAATGGCCGAATGAGCCTGCTACGTCACATCCCAAGACCCATCTTGGACCAGGAAGGGGACCGGAGCAACGGTCTGCGGGCAGCAGCACTGTAGCCGGAGAGGTTAATGTTATTTTTCTTCACCCACCCCCTCCCTGGGTGTTTAAAAAAAAAAAAAAGGTCCTGGCTGGAGTTCTCCTTTAATTTCCCATGGAATTATGAATATTTGGAATCTTTACCACAATTAACACGTATTTCATGCCCTCTTCATGCAATTCTTTCACCATTTCTGGCATATCGCCAAAGCGCTCTGGGTCATAAGTGAAATCTAGGTATGCGTCCATATAGTCAATGTCATTCCACTGCACATCCTAGAAAATAAGAAACAAATGTGGCCCCATTATATTGGTTATAGAAAAGACCCACAGAGCGCCCACATTAAAATTCAGCGGCAGTAAAGATCATCCAGCTGGGATGATCTTTTCTGACACCGGCCATTCCGTTATCCGGCCGGGTCATGGAACGGCCAGTGTCATACAGAGTGGGAACATGCGCTATACAAATAAAAGCATTATTATTATTATTATTATTATTATTATCATCATCATGGCCGTACTACTGTAAAAGATTTTCTCTTCTACAAGATCCTCATGTTCCTCAAGTGACTACAATCACAACTAGAGATGAGTGAATCGCTCATCTAAATGAAGGATCTGCTCATCAAGCCGACTGCCATTTCAGCGCTGCTCTGCTCCCTGCCACGCCATTTCCGGTGCTGGGGAAAAGCTGGATCCAATCCTGGCAAACTTCTCCTAGTTTCCTAGGATTGGATCTAGCTTTTCCCGACACCTAGGGTGATCAATTCACTCATTTATAAATCCGATAGACGATTTTTATAGGTTTTTATTTTTTTCTTTTATTTTACGTTTTTTTTTAAATGTAAACAAAAAAAATATTTAAAATTGCTCTATTCTGATCCTTATAACGCTTTTATCTTTTGGCCTATGGGGCTATCTGAGATATATTTTTTTCTGCCATGATCTGCACTTTTTTATCAGTATCTTATAATAATAATAATAATAATATTTATTTGTATAGCGCCAACAGATTCTGCAGCGCTTGTTTAAATATATAAATACAATACAGGTTATACTTAAATTATACAATGAATAAATTAAGATAAAATTAAAAATACACAATTAGAGTCCTGCTCTCGAAAGCGTACAGACTAGGATGACTGCAGGAGACACAAAAGGCAACAAGGGCTTTATTTGTCGATGTTCCAGTCATTGTACATAGAGTCAAGTACAAAGTAGATGGCTTCAAAGAGATTATAGAGAGGATGCAGAAGGGATAGCAGAGAGTGAGACAAGATTAGGAAATGTTATAAGCGCTCCTGAAGAGATGAGTCTTCAGGGCACGCTTGAAATTGGGGGTGTTAGTCTGAGCTCTTTGGGTAGGGAGTTCCAGAGAACTGGTGCAGCATGAGAGAAGTCTTGGAGGCGGGAGTGAGAGGTTCTGATCATGGAAGAGGTTAGTGTAAGGTCATTAGCAGAACGCACAGCACGGGTAGGATGGTAGGTGGAGATGAGGGAGGAGATGTAAGGAGGGGCAGAGTTGTGGAGAGCTTTATGGGTGAGGGTGTGGAGTTTAAAGTGTATTCTGTATTTATTGGGTAACCAGTGCAGTGACTAGCACAAGGGGGAGACATCAGTATAACGGCTGGAGAGGAAGATGAGTCTGGCTGCTGCTTTCAGGATAGACTGGAGAGGGGAGAGCTTAGAGAAAGGAAGACCGATTAGTAGGGAGTTACAGTAGTCAAGACGGGAGTGGATCAGGGCGATAGAGTCTAAGCTGTGCCAGTGGTGAGAAAAGGGCGGATTCTGGATATGTTTTTAAGATGAAGATGACAGGAGTGTGCAAGAGCTTGGATATAGGGAGTAAAGTCCGAGTCTAGCATAACCCCCAGACATCGAGCTTGATGCACAGGAGTTATGCTCGTACCACAGACTGAGAGTGAGATGCTGGGTATAGGTTTGTTAGAGGGAGGGAGTACAAGAAGTTCAGTTTAAGAGAGATTAAGTTTGAGAAACAGAGAGGTCATAGTGTTAGAGAGAGCAGATAGACAGTCACTAGTATTTTGTAGAAATGTAGGGGTGATGTCACTGGAAGAAGGGTATAACTGGGTGTCATCAGCATATAGATGGTATTGCAGGCCAAACCTGCTGATGGTCTGTCCGATGGGGGCTGTATAGAGGGAGAAGAGGAGGGGACCCAGGACTAAACCCTGGGGAACCCCAACAGAGAGAGGTAAGAGAGAAAAAGTAGAGCCAGAGAAGGATACACTAAAGGAGCGGTCAGAGAGGTAGGAAGAAAACCAGGAGAGAACAGAGTCCTTAAGACCAAGAGAGCTGAGCATGGAGAGGAGGAGCTGGTGGTCCACAGTGTCAAACGCTGCTGAGAGATCCAGGAGAATCAGCAAGGAGTAGTTTCCTTGTGACTTGGCCTTCAGGAGGTCGTTTCAGTGGAGTGAAGGGATCAGAAGCCAGACTGTAGAGGGTCAAGAAGAGAGTTATCAGAGAGATAGCGGGTTAGACGAGAGTAAACGAGACGTTCCAGATGAAGGGGAGATTGGAGGCAGGTCGATAGTTGGCTGCACAGGACGGGTCTAGAGATGTTTTTTTCAGCAGCGGGGTAATTACAGAGTGTTTGAATGAGGAGGGAAAGATACCAAAGGAGAGGGAGAGGTTGAATATTTTGGTGAGGTGAGTAGTGGCAGCGGGAGAGAGTGACGGGAGGAGGTGTGAGGGAATAGGGTCACTAGGGCAGGTAGTGGAACGAGAGGAGGAGAGGAGCTTGGCGACTTCTTCCTCTGTCACTGGATCAGAAGCAGAGAGTGAAGAGAAGGTGGGAGAGGGGATGGGATTAATGGGGCTTTGGGGCTGGGAGGTGATGTCAGAATGGATAGTGTCAATTTTGGATTTGAAGTAGGAGGCCAAATCATCAGCACAGAGGTCAGTGATAGGTGACTGAACTTTGGGCTTGAGAAGAGAATTAAAGGTGTTGAAAAGGCGTTTTGGATTGTTTGACAGTGAAGAGATGAGGTAGGTGAAATAAGATTGTTTGGCAAGGTGAAGGGCAGAGTAATAAGATTTGAGGGTGAATTTGTAATGTATTAAATCTTGCATAAATTTGACCTTTTGATCACTTTTTATTCAAATGTATCAGAATTTGATAAAAAAAAATCTGCACATTTAAGCTTTGGCTTTACTTTCTATGAAAAAATAGAGATAGAAACCGGCACTACTGAGATAGAATATAGTCCGTAATCATATCATTTTATGCTGGATGATGCATACAGTATAAGTGGTGGTGCTCACTACTGACTGTGTAACGTAGAATCCAATATAAAGAAAAATAGAAAAAAGTCCCAGAGGGCACTCACCATAAAATCTTTAAACTTTATTTCTTCATTTAAAATTCAGAAGACCAACAAAAGTGCAGGGTGAGCATGTTGTGGATGCCAGAGCTCCTGACTCTGCTCGGCAGTGTGACAGCTGTTTCGCGTGTTCACTTGACATTGCCTTTAGGGGCCGATTCCTCCAAACAGGTAAGTTTTTTCTTGTTTTTCACAAAAGTGCTTATTAATTCATCCTTTATGTTTGTACATCGTCTGAATGTCACTGTCTTGTAATATTTTCTGCTGTCAGAGCTGGATCATCTTTGATTATATCCCAGTGCTTATGTATAGATTTGCGAATTTTTTTCAGCCATTGGGCTATATTTGAATGAAAATACAATTCTCCCTTTTTTTTGTTCCTTTTGTTCCTTGTGGTTTTCAGATTTGAATAATAGGTCCTCTCGTTTCCATTTTTTTGCTCCATTGTATGCTTTATCTAGAATATTCTGTGGATATCCCCACTGTAATAGTCTTGCAGTTAGATTTTTGGCTTGTTTTTATATTCAGCATCAGTACTGTTGATTCGTCTAAGACGCAAATATTGTCCATATGGTACTGCAGTTTTTGTGTGTTCTGGGTGATAACTAGAGAATTGCAGCAACGCATTTGTAGCAGTAGGTTTCCAATATGATGTAGTTTCAATTTTCTGAATTTTAATTTTGATGAGCACATCCAGAAATTCCATTTGTGAAGGGTCGGTTCTGTAAGTAAATGTCATATTTTTTTTACCATTGGTTATCAAACGTGAAAACATTATTTCCAAAATGAACAAAAGGCTTTCACAAATAAAACACTATGAAGTCTGCACTTTGTTCTGTCAGCAGGAGTAGTTTCCTCATGGCTTCCCCTATTTTGTGTGGGATCAGTGTATAGAGGCTTTCTACGTCTATACTGCATAGATGTGTGTTCACACTGCAACTTACTTCTGCCATTGCTGTCAGTAATTCGTTAGTGTCTTTCACTGTAGATGGAGCTGTTTTTAATAAAGGCCTTAGTAACCAGTCCAGATATTTGGATAAAGGTCCTGATAGCGAACCTATGGTGGACAGGACACTATAGGGCGACCGGCGGGTGGGGGGGTTGACAGATATTTTTTTGTAGTTTCGGGATATGGTACCAGATAGGTTTTTTGACATATTCTGGTAACAGTTTATTAGCCATTTTCTGAGATAATACCCCTTTCTCTATGTATTTCCTCAATAATGAAATTAGTTTATTTTTAATTTTAGCAGATGGATTAGATGGTAATTTTTTATATGTCTTACTATCATTTAATTGTTTTATAGCTTCTTCATAATAATCTTCTAAAGCCTCTATACATGGATCCCCCACAAAATAGGGGTAGGAAGCCATGAGGAAACTACTCCTGCTGACAGAACAAAGTGCAGACTTCATAGATTTTATTTGTGAAAGCCTTTTGTTAATTTTGGAAATAATGTTTTCACGTTTGATAACCAATGGTATGTACAGTGCGAGGGTACAGCGATGGGTACGCCCATCGCATGTACCTTCGCTAACCTATATCTTGCCATCCTGGAGAGTGGGTTAGTGTTCAGTGCCTGTAATCCATTTATTTCAGCTATACAGTTGTATGTGCGCTTTGTGCACGATATTTTCATTTTATGGGATAACGATAATTATGAATTCAAGGACTTTGTTAAGTATCTGAATGGCAATAACAAAAGCATGACATTTACTTACAGAACCGACCCTTCACAAATGGAATTTCTGGATGTGCTCGTCAAAATTAAAGATCAGAAAATTTAAACTACATCATATCGGAAACCTACTGCTACAAATGCGTTGCTGCATTTCTCTAGTTATCACCCAAAACACACAAAAACTGCAGTACCATACGGACAATATTTGCGTCTTAGACGAATCAACAGTACTGAATATAAAAAACAAGCCAAAAATCTAACTGCAAGACTATTACAGCGGGGATATCCACAGAATATCCTAGATAAAGCATACAATAGAGCAAAAAAAATGGAAACGAGAGGACCTATTATTCAAATCTAAAAACCACAAGGAACAAAAGGAACAAAAAAAGGGAGAATTGTATTTTCATTCAAATATAGCCCAATGGCTGAAAAAATTTGCAAATCTATACATAAGCACTGGGATATAACAAAGATGATCCAGCCTTGACAGCAGAAAATATTACAAGACCAACAGTGACATTTAGACAATGTACAAACATAAAGGATGAATTAATAAGAAGCACTTTTGTGAAAGACAAGAAAAAACTTACCTGGTTGGAGGAATCGGCCCCTAAAGGCAATGTCAAGTGCGGTAATTGTACATGGTGCGGCTCCTTTAAACCTGGAAAATCTGTATGTGTGGGAGGATGCGAGGCCTATTATATGTGTGGGAGGATATCTGAATGCGGGCCTATTATATAGGAAAAACCAAATGTAGTCTGAATAGACGCTTCTATGAACATATAAGGTCCATACGGACAAAACAAGGGGCTTCCAGGTTAATAGCACATATACACGAGAAACATGAAGGAAATACCGGTGTTCTTAAATTCATGGGCATAAAAAAAATAAAGTGCAATATTGGAACTGATAACAACAAACAACTTTTGCAAGAAGAGGCTAGATGCATCCTTGAAACAAACGCACAAGGTCCAGCTAGTCTGAATGATCGCATAGAATTAAATATGTTCATTTAAGTTGAATTTTGTTACATGTACTAATCATGCAAGGCATTATGATTTTAACTATGTGTGTACTTAACTAATTTAAATCATGTTTGTAGCTGTCTGGTATGTCTTGATTGTTGGATATTTCAATCCCTACGTACCCACAGTTCCTAGCGTCTGTAGAAGCGTGATTGAACACGCGAAACAGCTGTCACACTGCCGAGCTGAGTCAGGAGCTCTGGCATCCACAACATGCTCACCCTGCACTTTTGTTGGTCTTCTGAATTTTGTTGCCCTCTGGGACTTTTTTTCTATTTTTCTTTATATTGGATTTGGCTTTACTTTCTGCGCTTACGCCAATTACCATGTGAAATCAAGAATGTCATCATTTTATCAGGAGTTCAGGAGGTTCCACATGCAGGGAAAGCAAACATGTTTATTTGTTAATTAATTTATTTATTATTATATTTATAAAATAGGGAAAGGGGAGTGATTTAAACTTTTATGAAAGTATGGAATTTTTTTATTAATGAAAAGACTTTTTGTCCCCTTAGGAGACTTATATAAGCAATGCACTGATTGCTCATAGAGATCATTGCAGTACATATGTACTACAGTAATCTGTGTTCAACTACTAAGGGTTGCCGTTATCGATCACTGAGCCGGGATCAGTGCCATTATGTCACGGCATTTAGTTTGTTAATAAGCTGGCATGAACCATCGGTTAGCCGGGGGCAGCTCTGTATAGAGAGGGCTTGTGTCATGTGTCACAGAGACATGTCAAGAATTATGATCGGGAGTGTTCAGACCGTGACCCATCAGGATAACAAGCAAGTCTATAGGACCAACCATTTTGGACGAACACACAGCAGGGAGAAGAGCACACGGCACCGCAGTCATTTCATCGCTTGTTCTCTTGATTGGTCATGGTCTAAGACTCAGACCACGATGTGCCAAAAGTTGTGATGTGTCAAATGTTTTTTAAAATAACAGTGGCACTTTATTAGGGCTTACATAAAAGTAAAAAATCTTGACAAAAGTTACCAATACCCCTCCTCTCCATTCACATCTTTCCAACTATCTTGGGTAAACTTGATGGACATGTGTTTTATTTTTCTAAATACAGTACATAACAAATTCAAGAACTTCTATCAGTCAATCAATCAATCAATCAGAGTGACAATTGACATGTGTTTCAATGAATGCAATGATTCCTTTCTCTTAAAGAGAGCCCATTCAGTGCAAAATATATAGTTCTCCATATAATTTTGTGGCCTTTGCTCCACTGACTAAAATAGTATTTTTTGTGTACACCCACCCATTCTCCAGTTATAGCTATAGCTTTGATTTCAGGAACTGAGGGATGCATGGACTGCTTGGCTTCCTGATGTACACCTCAGATCTTAGGACTGGAGGAAATGACTGACAGCTGACAGTAGCTGCTTCTTCCTCTCTGCCAAGTTGTCCCTATGTCCCTTTACTCCTGGAATAAGGCTACTATTTAAAAGCATGATCTCTGATTTCATGATCTCAGGAGACCATGCTGAAAGAGCTACTCTGATACTGCCCTTGCTCATTGGACAGTATCACCCTTAGAGTCATGCCACCTTGTAAGTCAGCTATGTGGGGCTGATTATCATATCTGGAACCCAAAAGTTAAAATATCAATATCTTAGAAATGGAGGAGGGGATGGGAAAATTGGGAGTAGTGGAAAAATACATACACTGTCCTAACAGTGGAGCAGATGCCAAAGTATAACATAGAGAACTCAATTAAAAGAAGTTATCCATTATCGTATGTTTAGTAATTTTGATCCCACTACAAGAGATAGAGTAAAATTGATAGACATATACATTGTCCATATATTGTGGTAAAATATTGCAGCTTGTAGTAGCCATTCTTTAATTTACTGCAAAAATCAGTAATATTGTATTTTGTTACCAAAGGAATTTGAGCATCTCTCATTTTCTTCACAGCTTCTCGAGTCATGTCAGAGCTGGTGTACCCCCAGCGGCAGAGGTGGAATCCCAGTCCCCAATATGGAGGCATAAAGGGGTACCCTAAAATAAAAAGTGAGAACAAAATCAATTTATTAGGCCTCTTACACACATTTATTTTGGCTCCATAGTGCATGGTCAGGTAGCCCACATCACACCTTGCATCCACAGTTGTGTGCACTGGCACCATAGACATTAATGGGTCCAAAACTGTCAGTAATTGTGGATCTAAAATTTCTGACCGCAAATTATGGATGTGCATCAGGGACCTTACTCACTATTTGTATAATGCATATTTCCTGGTGTGCAATATTAACCTGTGCTCAAAGCCCACTCATAGTGAAAGTCAAATAACCTTTTTGGATTATGAGAAATACACCAATGTGGAACACAAGTAATTTCTCAACATAATTTCTCTATTTGGTTCTGTACTGGCCTTCTCCATTACTACCTTGACACCCACCCATTATAATACACAGGTTCACAAGTTCCATTTCTTTTGTATTGTTGCCACTGTCGTACACTGTCATTGCTATACACTTATGATAACATTTAGATGTTGAAGAAACAAATATAAATTGTAACTTTTAACATATATGTGTTTTTTAGTGAAAAAATATTATTACAGTTTTTGTTAGTCTGCACAAGTGTTACATCTATCTGCTCATCAGAAAAAAAAACCTTCACCTCACTGAGTCCTTCCATGCCGTGACAGACTGGGCCACCGGAGGATCCTCTGGTGGGCCCCTCTTCCACTCCCACTGCCTGTCCAGCAGGATAAATACATGGTTTTGCCGGGTCTGCCCGACTATGAGGAGACAGCACCGGCAAAACCATGTCCTGGGTAGTCCCGGGAAGCTCCACCCCTGCCACGGAAGCCCCACCCCTTCCGGCGTTCGCGATCTCTCTCATGCAGAGCAGGGAGAGGAGTCGCTGGGGCTCAAGAGGAACCTTACAGGTGAGGTAAGTATAGCTGTTTTTGTTTTAAATACAGATGGAGGGGCTGGAGAATGATAAGGGAGGTACTAGTATGCTGATGAGAGGGGTACTACTATGATGATGGAAGGGCAGGAGGATGAGAGGGGTACTACTATGATGACGGAAGGGCAGGAGGATGAAGGGGAAGGAGGGTGATGGAGGGGCAGGAGGATGAAGGGGGTAGTAGTATGATGGGGTAGGAGGATGATGGATGGGTAGTAATATGTTGGAGGGGCAGGAGGATGAAGGGGGTAGTAGTATGATGATAAAGGGCGTAGTATTATGATGATGGAGGGGCAGAAAGATGAATGGGTAGTAGTATGATGATGATGAAGGGGTAGTAGTATGATGATGGAGGTGCAGGAGGAAGGTGAAGGAGGTAGTAGTATGATGATGGAGGAGCAGGAGGATGAAAGAGTAGTAGTAGTATGATGATGGAGGATATGGTCAGTAATAGTGTGATGGTATGTTGAGAGGTACAGTATGGTGATAAAATATATATATTAGTGCTGTTCCGGGGTCACTTCCACATACTGAGCCCCCACATAACTATGTATTGTGATCTCCCACAAAGCATTCAGTGTACAATACACCAAGAATCCTCCAGGTACAACAGCTGCAAGCACTACAACTCCCAGCATTTACTGATAGTCTGCATCCCTCAGGATATGCTGGGAGTTGTAGTGCATATGAGCTGCCACTGTAGAGACCGACGATTACTAGCAGCAGCATCATACATTACCTGTCAGGTCTTCTCCGCGCTGTCTTCATCCCCGGGTCCCGCGCTCTCTATCTTCCGAATGGCCGGTCAGCTGACAGAGCGCTCAGCCAATCACAGGCCGGGACCTCACAGGCCGGGACCGCCGCGGCCTGTGATTGGCTGAGTGTGGCCTGTCAGCTGACAGACCATTCTGAAGATAGAGAGAGCGGGACCCGGGGATGAAGACAGCGCGGAGAAGACCTGACAGGTAATGTATGCTGCTGCAAGGACATCGGTAACGATGTCCTTGCAGCCCTCGCTCAACGATCATCGGGCCATGGAATAGGCCCAGTAAACGAGCGGTGATCTAGCAGATCGCCACTCATTTACATTGTTAATCGGGCCCTCCTCAGCCCGTGGAATAGGACCCTTAGTGTCAGCGCTCAGCTCCGTAGCTGACAGCGCAGTCTGAGCCTCAGAGCCAACAGCGCTGGAAAGATAGAGAAATCCCGCACAGCTAGTGTCATCAGAGGACCCCATAGGTAAGGTCCCTCTGTGTATTGGTCCACCTTGCTGTGTCAAGTTCTGACTATATCAGGATAGGGGGTCGGTCACCAGGTGCAGGAGTAGGACATCACTCAAAGATGGTAGTTTAAAACGGGGGCTGTCCATCTACGTATGACCCAGGGTAAATTCACTTTAGGGTTTGGTATAAACAGGTAAATTTAAGTTAACCTGGAATGGTGTACATGGTTTAGAGAGGTTGGTTGTGCCGGACCCATGGGGGACTCGGTCTCGGCATAGCTGTTAAGCTAATGCAAGTCAGGAGGAATATGCATACCACATACCCGGGCAACTCCTCCTGACCTAGGAAAGCGCTGTGTCATAAGTGCATGACTCAAGCACGTCCTGATCTGGGAGGTGACCCAACCAACCCCAGTCAGCGAATGGCTGACTGGGGAGGGAAGTCACACCAGTGCCCCTATCACACCATATATGCTAAGGAGAGAATGTCCAGGACCACCTAAGGTTCCAACAATCACTACCTAAGATAGACACACGCAACTCTCCAATACTTGCAAATAGAAAAAATGTTATGATATACAAAGGCGTGATACATCAAAAGGTACAGTCAACCTAAAGTGAGATACTATGAGGGATATCAAGTCTCTGGCAATGTAATAAGAAAGAGCGGGGAACAGTGGCAGGAGCTGTGGGGAGCAGTGGGATCATCCGGACTGCCTATTGAAGTGAACGGCGGTCTGCTGCCACTCCTATTACACGAATCGACAAGCAACAGACTGTCGCTGATGTGATTGTAATTAAGTATGTTGAAAGACCATGTTCAGGATCATGGTCTTTTAACATGCGCTATTACACCAAACAATTATTGTCTGGAGTGGCCAGTAATCGGCCAAGTATAACCAATGATCACTTTGATGTAAAAGGGCCTTTAGTAGCATTATCAAGTATGGCTAATGCCTCCTCAAGTATGGCTAATGTACCAGGCAATTACCAGGCAAGCACAAAAAAAGTCTGTACTAAGTGATGGAGTGTACCTGCAATTACCAGGCACACACTAAAAAATACACATCAAGTAAGGGAGTGTATCACTGAAAAGGACACTACTGCACACAGCCGTGATCATGAGATGATGGGGGTAAAGATCAAGGTAGGGAGGTTAATCACTGGGAGGTCAGATGAATGATGGGAGTAGTAGTGGGTGTTATTATGGAAAACCAGGAGATGGTGATAATCAAGGACCATGATCACAAACAGGTGGTGAAAGTGATCACAGTGAGGTAGAAGGTAGGATGGGAGTAGTAGTAGTAGTGTGGGGGGGGGGAGGGGGGGGGGGGGTAATATGGGTAATAAGTATAAATTTACTCTCTTCTATTCTAATAAAAAAAAACCACCTGTAGGCAACTTTGTATTAAATAGTTAAGTTAAAGGGAAAAAATGCTAAATATTATGTTAAAGAAGCATGGGGGTGCATGGGGCACTGAGAATAAGGTTAATTTTCTTACCTTCATCCTCTGCACTGTTTTGGGGATATTAGTAGTTGATTTCATCATTTTGGTGTGCTGGGGGTGGGCTACCTAATAATGAATGTTAGCTTAGTAGAGCACCACCTCAATATTCATTAGGAGGGGTGGGCCAGCTGGGGCGAATCAGTGCACCAAGGGCAGTAACCCCACCCCCAGTGCACCAAAAACACCTCATATAAATCAACTTCTAATATCCTGAAAATGGCACCAAGGTTAAAGGTAAAAAAATTACATTCATCCTCAGCGCTATAGGGACAGCTCAGCAGGTTAAATGCTTTAACCTGCTGATAGTTTCCTATTAAGAAAACACTGCATAAATAATACAAATAATATAAATATTAAGCATATTGCACTTAGACGCATTCTTACCTATGACATCCTGGTACTGCTTGACCACTGTTTTAGGCTCAGGACCCAAAAAGACATAAAAATCCAAAATCCCTCCTGTAGTTCTCCAGGTCAAAGCAGGAGCAGGCTGCAGTATGATATCTAGAAAAAAAATAATAATTATTACTTTGTGTACCATATTATGTATGTGGTCATTAGGTTAAAATTTAAACAGGAAATATAATGTATATGTGTGTGACATATGTAATTTTTTTTCCATTACAGTTCAGTTTTTATTTAGATAGTAGATGTATCTTTTAAAACACTTACCCATAGCATTGCTGTTAAGCAGAAACACTCCATGAGCTAAACCATCTTGATCCATTGCAACATAGAAAGGATGAGTGCCATACAGGTTTGCATCTTTCTAAAAGTATGAGAACCAAACACATATACTGTCAAACAAATGCAAACATTATAAAAAAAAAGGTATTATATGAAAATTGCACTGTTGTTTCCCTTATAAATAAAATGATCAGATCGAACTAAGTATCTGTAATGAATGACAGCACTTTTAAAAGACAACTCCGACCAAAACTATTTTTTAATATGTTATTACTTACGGAAAGTTAGACAAATTTCTAATGTACATTAATTATGGGTAATGCACATATAGGGCTATTTCCCTTAATTTAGTAGATCAGGGAGACTTCAGATTCTCTAAAAAAAGATGACGTCACGAAGTACCATTGACTTCTATATATAGTGCGCCCCGGCTGGACACTCCATTGTAATTACAATGGATGTGTATGTAAATGTAATACAGTATACAGTGTTTTTGATTGAATACATTTCTGGAATACTTTGGGGAGCAAGTGTCCGCCGCTACCGAACGCCCGCCGCTGCCGAACGCCTGGCACTCTGGACTAGACTCAACTACTACTTTCATGGTGATGGGAGAGTAGTAGCTGGGTTATACCGCCGCCGCTGCTGCTGCTGCTGATGGGCGCAGGGGGAGCCACTCATCACTGTGCAGCTATCATCCCCCTCCGCTCCCCCCTCCTTATCCGGCCAAAGTTTACACAGACTATGTGATGGCTGACTCCCCGCCCAGCGCCGCTCTCCGATCACACATGGAGAGTGGTGGGCGGGCGGGGAGTTCGGGCTGGGAGTCAGCCATCACATAGTGTAAAGTTTGGCTGGAGGAGGAGGGGGGAGCGGAGGGGGGATGATAGCTGCATAGTGATGAGTGGCTCGCCCTGCGCCCATCAGCAGCAGCGGCGATATAACCCGGCTACTACTCTCCCATCACCATGAGAGTAGAAGTTGAGTCTTGTCCAGATCGGCGGGCGTTCGGCAGCCGCAAGCGTTCGGTAGCGGCGGCGGTTCAGCGGGCGGGCGGCGGGTTACTGTTATGTACTGATTGAAAACATTTATGGAATACTTTGGGGAGCAAGTGTCCTTGCTCCCCAAAGTATTCCATAAATGTAATCAATCAAAAACACTGTATATTGTATTACATTTACATACACATCCATTGTAATTACAATGGAGTGTACAGCAGGGGCGCTCTATATATAGACGTCAATGGTACTCATTGACTTCTATATATAGTGCACCCCTGCTGGCGATCCATTGTAATTACACCCCCGGTTCGTGACGTCATCTTTTTTTAGAGAATCTGAAGTCTCCCTGATCTACTAAATTAAGGGAAATAGCCCTATATGTGCATTTCCCATAATTAATGTACATTAGAAATTTGTCTAACTTTCCGTAAGTAATAACATATTAAAGAATTGTTTTGGCTGGACTTCTCCTTTAAGACCTGTTGGTAATAGTCACATGCTCCTTCATATCGGCCATCTTATGGACAGAATCATCACAGAGCAGTGAACACAGCCTGGAGGAGGGGAGTCTGATTAGTACACTGTACACTGAACTAGTTTACTATTACTCCTTTAAGTTTTTCAAGACAGATGACTTTAGGCTTGAAAAGTAACCCAAGTCAATCTGCACCTGTTGTCCCTATTAATATTAATACGGCATTTGGGTGTGCCCACATTCCAAATCACCATAGCCGACAATGTATAGTGCGTCCGGAGCTAAACTTTACATTGTCTGCTCTGCCAGTCTTGTGCGGACGCTATTCAATGAATAACGGCCACACAAAACTAACAGTTTTCGGTGCGGCCGCAAGCAATCCAGGCTGGAGTGTGTAGAGTGTATACACCCTTCATCCAATTTGCAACAACGGCCATGATTAATTGAAAAAAGTGAATCTAGCAGCAGGTTGGATAGATCAGATGTGACAGTGCCCCAAACTGTCTCATGTACATATTAAGAAAAATAAATCATTATCATTACTGGAGCAATGGACTTTTTAAATAAAGGAATGACCGTACTCTCCATCCCCTGCCCTATTAGAATCTATCATCAGGTTAGATCAGTTAAATGTACAGTTAGATTCACTTTAAAGCAACTCTGTACCTACAATCTGTCCCCCCCCCCCCCCCCCCCAAACCACTTGTACCGTCAGATAGCTCCTTTTAATACAAAATCTATCCTGAGGCGGTTCGGCAGGTGATGCAGTTATTGTCCTAAAAAACAACTTTTAAACTGGCAGCCCTGTGCGAACGGCCGTGGCCTAGAATATCTGTGCCCTAACTTTGCACCACCCCTCCATCCCTCCTCCCCACCCTCTTCATCATTAGGAATGCCCCTAGAACATTTTCTTAAGTCTGAACATTGCACAGGTGCCTTAACGATCCAGCCCATGTGCCGTGCTGACACAGGTGAGGAATAAAAGAAAATGATGAGGAGGAGGGACAGAGAGGTTGTGCCAGCCTAATGCATATACAATCTAGGCCGCGGCCGTTTGACACAGGGCTGCCAGTTTAAAAGTAGTTTTTTAGGACAATAACTGCATCACCTGCCAAACAGACCCAAGGACAGATCTTGGATTTAAAGCAGCTATCCGAAGGTACAAGCGGTTTGGGGGAGGGGGGGTCAGATTGTGGGTACAGAATCGCTTTAAAGAGGTTATCCAGTGTTAGAAAAAAAACATGGCTGTTTTCTAACAAAAAATGTGTCACTCTTGTTCCCAGTTGTGTGTAGTATTGCAGCTCACTTCTATTGATGTTCTGTTGATATTCTATTGATGTGAATCATGTATATCGGTAAATATACATGTAACATTTGGAACATATGGAACATTTCTTTGGAGACAAACACTATGCAAATTTTAAGCGGTATTGCCAACAGGATAGATAGATCATATGCATAAGTTTAGGCTGCCTCACCCGAGGTATTAAGTCTCTGTTCCAAAATGTTAATCTTTTCCAGTTAAGGTCCAGGTTAATTGAAGTATAATGTTCACCCAGTCCATATATGAAGTTTGACGAAAGAGAGGTGGACATCTGAATGAATTGGTCTGCAAACAGTAATGGAGCCAGAGTGGTGTTTAACCTAAAAAAGGAAAAAACCTCTGTAAATTATACTGACAATCTTCTTGCTTTAAAACAAGTACCCACATGTGAGGCCAAAACATAACCTAATAGCTCATATATATCCTTTCTGTGGGATGCTGCCTGGCCTTTTAGATTGATGAGCAGCTAACCCTAGAGTAACCCCCAGAGAGGGCAGCATATCTGGTGGGAAGGTTCCTTTTAAAGTAAATGTCTCTGTTGAAAATTATTGGCTGTTTAAATCAAGTTATATTTTAAACATTTTAATGATTTTTTACTTTGCTCCCTATTTTAAAAAATCATGAAACCTTGCAGTTTTTTAGTATGGCAATGAGTACCAATAATAAATGGACAGTTTTTGGCCGACCTCATTGTATCACTTTTGCAGCATCCAACCGGCCAAGTGGGCCTCACGGGTGCTGCAGGTGCTCCTGACAAGCACTTGCAAGTATAGATGGCACTGTAATGACAGAGCGATAAGCCATTGGCTCCAGACTCTGCCAGTCACTCTTGTGGGTGGAGGCATCATTATGCCTAATGCCACAAGAAGCTGCTTCCTTTCTCGGTGCCAGCTGAGTATATTCTTTTGTTTTTTTTTTGTTATTACACTTGCAGGGGTGCCTACATGGGGAGAAAGGAGGGAATTACTACCATTGTAGATGTCTACCATGGAGTACATTATATACTGGAGGGGGGGGCTGTAAAAGGGGAGATGGCTACAATGGGGGACACTATCTATTGGGGGATGCTAGGAGAGATGCCTACCATGGGGGAACATTATATTCATGGGGGGGGGGATATTAGGGGAGATACCTACCATGTATGACACTACTGGGGAAGGGTACTAGGGAATATTCCTTGCCTACCATTGGGTACATTATCTACTGGAGGGGGGGGGGGGGACTAGGGGAGATGCCTACCATGGGAGACACTATCTACGGGGTGGGGGGGATACTTGGGGAGATGCCATCTACTGGGGGGAGGGCTAACTAGATCACTTTTGTTTAAATATAGATAGCACAAGGGCTAAATTAAAGGTGTTTTCCTATTTCATAAAATAATGTTATATCCCATCACTTTTTGGTGAGTGATGACAGAAAAAGAGAATGAAGGAGATGCTGTGCTCGCCACTCGCCAAGGGTCTTTTTACACACACAGATTTATCTGACAGATTATTAAAGCCAAAGCCAGGAATGGATTTGAAAAGAGAAGAAGTCTCAGTCTTTCCTTTATGACCTGTTCTCTGTTAATAGTCTGTTTCTGGCTTTGGCTTCAATAATCTGTCAGATAATCTGTCTGTGTAAAAGAACCCTAAGAGCAGATGTAGATCTTTTAGGCTGCCACATGGCCAGTGTCTCCCAATAAACCGGCATGGGTGAGAGGGGAGGAATCTAATAATTTTTAATTCTTCGATTGATTTTTTTTCTGTGATTTTTTTTAGGTGGTATTAACTGTTTGTTGTTAGCCTGTTATATGTCTTACTCTTGTTGGCCTATCACATTATTGTCTGCAAAACAAACTGCCAAGGAATGTTACTTCTACGTCAGTAAAACAAAGGCAACTCACAAGATTTGCCCATTACTTTTCCGACTGACGATTAAGCCAAAAGGATCAGGAATGATTTTGACATCATATTGTACGTTAGTTGCTTGGCTTTTTACACGGGGTGTTTCAATAGGAACCTCATAGCGGTCTTGAGTAGGATCTTTAATCTACAGTGATAAATAAAAAGAAGTTGAAATTATGAGAATACATTTAAGAGCATCTTAAGAGACTATGGACATATGGTCATATTGTTTATGGTTTTGATAAAAAGAAGAAATAGCATAATAAAAAGTGCTGATCATAAATGCTTTTCAGTCAGTAATAGGTAGCAAAATCATATAAGAAATGTGCCCTTATGAAAACTGGGAGATGCTCTTGTAGCCCATATCAACCAATCACAGCTCAGCCTCTATATATTCATATAGTGACCCCATGCCAATGCTTTCCTTTTCCCTCTGGTCTCCAGCAATGAGCCTACTTGTGAACATAAATTTACAGTTGTTCTGTTCCACTTTATAACTGATATAGGTGTGTACATTTATTTTGTACACTCCCAGGCAGCGGGATTTAAATCCCAATCGTTCAGGTTCATGCATGATGAAACTTTAAGGAAGTTTGCTCATCTCTATTTCCTATAGAAATATCCAGTTCTGTCTCAAACATTGACTGCTTATTGCTTAGTTTTCTACTTCAATGCTTTGAGGTTTTATGTTGTCTACCTGTATCTTTTCCGTTCATAACCCTCTAATGGTGTGTGTACATGCACCAAATTGTACACACAACTAACTGGGAGCAGCCAACATCTTGTCCACATTTCAAATAAAAAGAAGTGAAGTTCATCCGGCCGGTACTGCTGTGTCACAGAATGGCCACTGTCATACACTGTGTGAACCCGGCCTAATAGTGTAATATGTTTGTAATGTTTTTTTCTCCCCCATATCAAATTATTAAATATTTTTCTGATTCTCTTATAGCAGCCTTGAATTCAAACTAGAGACACCAAAAAAAAATGTGAGCAGTGAGCAGCGATGAGTATCTGAGCGGTGATTGCTATCAAACACAGAGGCTGCCGCATACAGCGATCATGCTGTGTTCTGTAGCAATATACGTAACATGGGAATGAGACCCTACTCAGTATAGCGCTGTTCAGCTTAGATGCATGGTTTAGAAAGCTAGTCGATGAAAGTGCATATATACATGAGAAAATATATATTTTATTTAAATACAGTTGTATTACAAAGTAACATAACTTTATTAAAACAATATATTTGTAAAAAAAAAAAAAATTGATCAGTTTCCAGAGTATTCATAGAGTAAATAGGCACAGTCACCGTAAAAAAATGTTTTGATATGTCATAGAGACAGATCAAAACAATTTATTGGTCAGAGTCTAAGTGTTCAGACCATGACCCATCAGATGAATGAGCCATCCAGGCTTAGCGTGTTCTCTCTCGGCTTTGTGTCACATGACAGAGATAGTCGCATAATGTAACTTTATAGGGCTGTCTCGCTCACAGAATGAGGGGGAAAGAGGCATGTGGCAGCATGTGGCTGCTCTGAACAGTTTCTATCTCGGACAGAGATGTCAGCAGAGAGCACTGCGCCACACTAAAAAGAAAACAACATTTCCTGCAGGACATACAGCAGCTGATAAGTATGGAAAGACTTCTTGAATAGAAGTAAATTACTATATAACTTTCTGAAACCAGTTGATTTAAAAGAAACAGATTTTTAAATAGAAGTAAATTACTATATAACTTTCTGAAACCAGTTGATTTGAAAGAAACAGATTTTCGCTGGACAACCCCTTAACATTTTTTACTCAAAGTACTAACCCAACCCATAATCCCAGGTCCAATAGCAGCATAAATGTGTGTAGTTTTACAGAACATGCTATAAATATAATAAATATAGACATTCATGTTATTTGAACTCTATGATAGAAACTTACAGTGAAATGCATTCTGGTGTCTGTCTCAAAGTGAACCTCAAGTTGTAAAACCATTAAATCTTTGGGCATGAAAGTTTTGACAGTGCGTACAAGTTTTGTAGAAAATCCCTTCTCTGTGGGGGTAAAGTCGGCTGCTTTGTAGCTAGGGTAGTTGAGAGGGAAAAAACATGATGGTTGTTCAGGTTCCATACTATCTGTTCTTTTAACATAACAGCACCCACGGGCTTCACATTCATCTTTATTTAAAACCTTTTCTGGAGCACAGTCAAAGCGGTTTGCGGGGTCGAGATGACAGCCTGAAGGACCCCGGTACAAGCACCCACCGGTTACACATTCCTCTTTGTTTAGATCCTTTTCTGGAGTACAGTCAGAATGGCTTTCTCGGTCGGCATAACATTCTGATGGGTCTTTTCCAATACATGCTGTACAGAGCAGAACGAGCAGATATAGCCTCCATGTTGTATTCTTACAAATGGCATTCAGCATGTTGAACCAGAAGAAATCTCTCTCTGAAAGTGAACACATATACAATTAAGAACCACTTAAAGGGGTAGTATAAGATAAGAGTGCACTCACCGTACTGACGAGTAGACTTTATTTCATATAAACTTTATAATTCCATCAAGTTCATCTGTAGTGGGCTCGGATGCCAACCACTAATTAGCACAAGCTATAGCTTCTGATAATTAGTGGTTGGCGTCCCAGCCCGCTACAGATGAACCTGCTGGAATTTTAAAGTTTATAAGAAATAAAGTTTACCCATCAGTACGGTGAGTGCCCTCTTATCTTTTTCTTCTTCACGGATGTATCTATGAACGTTTTTGTATTCCATGAGGAGCACCCCGTACAGTGTTTTTGGTATATGCCTTGCCTTACAATTCTGTAGAAGCCGTGCATGAAGGGTAGTGCCGGTACTGTTTTCTTTACAAAGTTTTTGTCATTAAAAATATGTTTTTGTTCTGTTTTTGAGCGTTTATTCACAATTTTTAGAATACCAGTACATACGGCCACAATTAAGGTATAAAAAGAGGTATGGGTGCAACATGGGGATGAACACGGGCATGTTAGCTATCTCACTGCTGACTTGTATGGTATAGAGAGTGAAGGAGTCCATCCAAAGTTCGATCAGAATTCTTTAATTTATTGCAATTACAAAAGCATAGCAGCAACATTTCGACCCCAAAGACCTTTTGGTGTTGAAATGCCACTGCTATGCTCTCGGATTTGCAATAAATCGAAGGATTCTGATTGAACTCTGCATGCAGTTAGACTCGTTCACTCTCTATGTCATGAAGTATGTCAAAAGTTTTTGATTGCAGCATGTTTCACTGTCAGGATATATAGCCGGGGAGAGAGCATGGTGGCCTTGCCATCCACTCCCCAGCCACTTGCGAATTCCAACAATGTAGCCTAATAGACTTACACTTGGAATTAGCGAATCAGGAGATACAGTCGGGGAGTGGAATGTACAGCCACCAGGCACAGCCACCATGACGACATGTCAAAAATTATTTTTAATGACAGGTACTCTTTAATGTTTGTAACATAGTAACATAGTTAATAAGGTTGAAAAAAGACAAGAGTCCATCAGGTTAAACCTAGGGAAACCCTACTGTGTTAATCCAGGGGAATGCAAAAACCCCTGGGAGGCAGATGACAAATGCCCCATCACAGGAAGCAAATTCTTTCCCAACACCAATTGCAATCAGAATAATCCCTGGATCAAGGTATCACCGAAAATCTAGTGCCCATAACTTGTAATATTACATTGTTCAAGAAAAGCATCCAGGCCTCCCTTAAACTTATTTAATGAATCGGGCATGACTACATCATGTGGCAGAGAGTTCCACAGTCTTACCGCTCGTACAGTAAAGAACCCGCGTTGATGCTGATGGTGCAATTTTCTTTCCTCTAGACGTAGAGGATGCCCCCTTTGTCATGGTTACAGACCTAGGAATAAAAAGACCACTACAAAGACCTCTGTACTGTCCATTCATATATTTGTTCTGTCACGACCAGTCACACCAAACACACAGAGACAGTGAGCCCTGAGCTCAGCCCCTCCCACTGTCCCTACCTAATTGCCGCAATCTGCCCTAAAATGGCAGCGGACAACTTGGCGGCGATCCCTGGCCTGGATACGTGAAACAGTAGACAAGACAAAACAAACAAACACAATAAGAATGGTCAGCAATCCGGTCACAACAGTCTGGCAGTAAAGGTACAAAATCAGGATCCAAAAGAGTAGTCAAATAACAGGCAATATGGTCGGGGGCAGGCAGCAAGCAAGCGAGGTCAAAAGATACTAAGCAGGAGTCAGGAGAAGCAAAGAAACAGAACCACAAGCAGGCAGAGACTAAGTCAATAACCAGCAAGGCACAGGCAGAAGCTGCAATCTTAAATAGGACACCAGAAACCAAGTCCAGAAGATGATAGGAGGGACCAGCTGTCAATCACTGAGGCAAGGCAGGTTAACTGTTACATGACCAGAGGAAATTTAGAAGAACAGACACGGGTGGGGCAGGGAAAACAATTAGCAGACCAGAAGAAATAAGACACAGTTCAGACAGGGCAAAAACAAGGCAAACATAATACAGAATAAATGGAAGATTATGGCCAAAATCGCAGTCTTTGGCGCAGAGGTCGAATCTTCGCAGCAGAGGGTGGCACTGATGCCTTTTCAGGCGCGATCATGACATGTACATTGTAATCAGAACCCTAACACGTCTTTTTCCTAGTGTAAATAACCCCAAGATTGATAACCTGTCTTGATACTGTAACCCACCCATTCCCTTAATGACCTTTCTCGCCCTCCTCTGCACCCGCTCCAGTTTGCTGTGTCCTTCTTATATACTGGTGCCCAAAACTGTACACAGTATTCCATATGTGGTCTGACCAGTGATTTATAAAGAGGAAAAACTATGTTCTCATCTTTAGCATCTATACCTCTTTTGATGCATCCCATCATTTTACTAACCTTGGCAGCTGCTGCCTGGCACTGATCACTAAAGTTTAGTTTACTGTCCACCAATATCCCTAGGTCCTTTTCAGAAGCAGTTTTACCCAGTGTTTTATTATTTAGCGCATAACTGTACTTATTATTTCTACGGCCCAAATGCATAACCTTACATTTATCCACATTAAATTTCATTTGCCACTTCACCGCCCAAGCCTCCAGCTTCTCCAGTTCCCTCTGTAATATGATATTATCCTCCTCTGCTGATTACTCTACCCAGTTAAGTATCATCTGCAAGAAAATGGAGATTTTACTCTGTAGCCCCTCTACAAGGTCATTAATAAAAATATTAAAAAGAAGTGGACCCAACACTGAGCCCTGTGGTACCCCACTAGTAATTAAAACCCAATCTGAATATGTTCCATCAATGACCACCCTCTGTTTTCTATCACACAACCAGTTACTTACTTACTTACCCTTATTTTATAGACCAACCTTTCATGCGGCATGTGATGTTTTATATGGTGTCTTCCACCCTCAATGAGCTGTAGGTCTTCTTTTAACCTCCAAAATATATAAGATTGCTACTACCATTCAGGTATATGATATAGCAGTGATGGGGGAATTTTTTTTTTGTTTCCTTTCTTTTGTTTTTAGTCTTATTTTTTTGCACATTGTTCTACTTTGTTGTGTATTTAATAACTAATAGTTATCGATGTATTTATGCTTTGTAATATAGCAGGTATCATCAGTTTATCTGATTTGCATACCATTCTGGTTTATGATAATTATAAGTCCTAGCTGTTGAAAAGATAAATTCTACACCCATTTAATAACAACTTGTTGGGTAAGATATACATTTTGCGCAATCTCTAAATACTTTGATATCATGCAGAATTTGAGATGCTTTCCCATGGAAAGGAAATGCTGCATTTTCCACACGGTCTTCTCAATATTTCTTAGGGTCTGAAAAAAGATCCAAAAAGTGACTGAAAAAAATGGACCAAACACCATTTGGTGAGTTTTTGGCCCTTTACAGCTGAAAAACCACCCAAAATTGTGTGTGTAAACATAGCCTTTTTAAATTTTTACATTTTCATTACAAACATATGCGACTGGCATATATTGGGGAAAAAATGCAGATTTTTGGGACAAAAACTGCAGTGACGGTGACAGTGCACATACCTTTTGTCACTGCTTAAAAGTGCCGAAAAGTCCGTTGCGTAATCCGCCGCTCGTGTCCGCTCGCGGACAGCGGCGGGCGCGCGTCTCCATCCGTGTCATAGACTCCATTCTATGTACACGCAGATTCCTTCCTCCATCCAAGAATGAACGGATTACGTAATTTCCGTCACTTTTAGGCTATGTTCACACTGCGTATGAATCCGTCCGTAGTGCGAACCGCGAATATACGCACGTAGTTTTGAGGTTGATGCGTTCGCTTGAAAGTATACAATTTACGCCCGCACAGTGCACACTAAGCATGAGCTTACGGCCGGATCGGATATGGCGCCGTGAAAAATGAACAAGACCATTGTTTGAGGACAGAAATTTTGAAACTCACACCCGTGGATTTCCATGCGGTCCCGTACGAAGTACTTATTTCAGCCAAATTGAACCTCATTTTTCAATCCAAAAGGTTCTGTGCGGTTTACAGGGCTGAGTGAAGATTTCCAAGTAAATGACCTGCCTCAGATCGCTTCAAAACAAGCTAGGGAAGCATAACTGTACTGCGGGCGTATGTTCGTGGTTCGTACGCATCCGGCCGCATGTCTATTTTTCCCACGCCCGTAGTTTCAGCCGCACATGTACGGCGGCGTACGATCTACGGAAGGATTCATATGCAGTGTGAACATAGCCTTAAGCAGTGTGCACATACCCTAACATAGGAATTTTTAAAAGAAAATTGCAGTCTTTAATTGTGTCTTTAGGGTGGCCTGGTCTCCACTGGGTCCCCAGGAACTTTCCTCTAAGGCTGCATTCACACGTTCAGTGATTTTCCCAGTCCGTGATTGTGGTCCGGCAGCTACCTCCGTGATCCGTGCAAAACAGTCCGTTTTGCATCCGTTTTGTATTAAATGAGATTGATTACGGCACATCCGTGTTTTTCACGGATGAACACGGATGTCACATCCGTGTACATCCGTGAAAAACACGGATCTCATTGATTTCTATGGGGAATCCTTTCCGTGCATCCGTTGCGAGTAATGACATGTCCTATTTTTCAACGGAACGGATCACGGATCCGTGAAATCATGGAACATCTAAATAGCCCCATAGAAAGCAATGGGCTGTAAAATTGTCCGTGCGCACGGATCCGTGAGCACGGACAACTTCCCGGAACGTGTGAATGCAGCCTCAATATTATGCCTGGTGGTCTGGGCTAATTTTAAAAGGTTGCACCACATAGTAAAGTTTGTCAACTCAGATGTGTACCAAATACATATATGGAAAGGAGAACAAATTTGCTGTTGTAATATAATCATAGTGCACACACTTTCACAAAATTCCCTTGCTTGCAGGTTCAGCGCAGACCAACTGCCAGTACTTCCTGAGGATTGCAGTTGAACTAATCATGGAGATGGCGGGGGGTACAGAGGTGAATAGGGGAAAAGTGAATTTTTCCTGGACAACCTCTTTAAATATTAAGTGCATTAAGTGAAACATGGCATCGCTATTATAATGCTAGTAGCAGATTAACACAATATTACACAATTTGCATGTAAGATTGAGCATATCCCTGAGTCATTATCTGACAGAGATTTCTCTGTTTCAGATACAGACAGAGATACATGATAAGGTCTGCAGTATTTCATTAAAACTAATTTGCAAGCGTCTTTTTTTTTTTTTTTTTTTTTTTTTTTTAAATCTATCATAGGAGGAGATAAGAAAACTTCTTGAGATCCCACAGAAGCACTGCTACATCTTACAATTATACAGGAGTTGCCTTACTGGAAATTAAAAACAGAACAACGTTGAGAGAGTATAGATGCCTGAAGCAAAGAAGAAAAAACATGACCCACCCAACTACCACCACTGTCAGCTTGTGGGGGTGCCCACTACAAGGTCAGCTTGTGGGGGTGCCCACTAGAGTTCCCCCACTCCCAGCATTTTATCACAGATGCTGCCCGGGCGGGGGAAAAGTGTGTTTCATGCATTCCATGTCCGTGTTCTGTGCATAACACGGAACGTGTGAATGCAGATTTAAGAGGCAGGTCGCGCACACACACACATCTCAATGGGAGCCATAGAAACAGCTGGGTACAGCATTTGGCTGTTTCCATTGCTCCCATAGAGAAAGAATTGAGTGGCAGCATGCATATGTACAACCCACCGCTCCTCTAACAGGGCTAGAAGCAGTATCGCTGGAAGAAGCTACTTTCAACCTCACAGTCTTCTTTTGGACAATATGTTTTTCTTTCTATAAATTTCTAACTTTACGATGAAAATACGCATGAAGAGCAGATATCCAGAATGCATATTCAGTTTCATTATCCCTCATCCATTTGCACTTAGAGGAGCACTTTTACATTGTGCGGGTCCTAATAGTTGACACTGTTAGTCATGGGGGTCTAAAGGAGTCAATTTTACTGTGTAGAGCAGAAAAAAGAACATTGTTACTGTGCAAAGCACCATTTAGGCCCTGTTAGGGTTGGGGACATCTATCTGGCACTATTATGTCATACCCTGTTTGGGCCTTGGCGCGATCCTCAGTTCATGGTATACAGCTGAGACTGCGTAATAGGGCAAAAATATTTAGACAGGAAACTCTACAAGGATGGGTTAAAGGGGTTATCCAGCGCTACAAAAACATGGCCACTTTTGCACCACTTTTGTCTCCAGGTTGGGTGCAGGTTTTGAAACTCAGTTCCATTAAAGTAAATGGAGCTTAATTGCAAACCACACCTGAATTGGAGACAAGAGTTGGGCAAAAGTGGACATGTTTTTGTAGTGCTGGATAACCCAAAATAAGTCAATGTGTTGGTCTGGACTGGATAGGGAAGAAAAAGAAATGTTGATGACTGCAATCAGAGGAGACATCACCTGTAAGTGAACACATGTTCAAAGAAAGTGGGGGGGCCTACTCATTAGTTATTATGGAAAATACTTGGGAAACAAATGAGTTATTTTTAAGCCGTTTTGCAGATAAACGGATGTTATTTAAATGACTGGTCCATGTAGAAAAAATTGACTGAAAATATTAACTAAAAAATGGGGAGAGGACATAAACGACTAGGAAAAACAAGCAAGTGAATTATTTTAAAGCTGTAAAATGAATATATGTCTGTGCACTAATGGCCATATGAGTATTAAGTTTAACAGAATTCAGCAGTTTTCTAGACCCCCAAAAATTGGGAAAAAGACAATGTATGAAGCTAGGCTAAACAGGATTTCAAATATGTACAGATCCTTTCATTTTAACCCAGTCACCATTTATTCCTACAATACTCCAGTATTGCTACTATCCTGAAGTCATTTAACACTGTTACTTATCACAAAGAGTAACAAAGGTTCCTGTGGTTTTCAGTCTCATTCTACTAATCATTAATTTTAATGAATAATCCTGTCACTTTTACTAGTCTAGAAATTATTTTTTATAGTAGCTGGATAGATAAGAAGACACCCATATGCTGTTCCATAGATTAACCGTAAATACTAGACGCAGACACAACACTAGTAGTCATATTGTTTTGTGTAATGATCAGATTCTAGTAGGACTTTAGGTCAGCTTGCTTAGTTTTCTCTTATTCTTTAAAAATTTCATAAATAATATTTATTGATGTGAACGATTTCCGTACAGCACTGCAAAATACGTTGGAACTATATTCACAGGAAATAACAATTGGAGACTATAATAATAAATTAATTCTATGCCTGCACTTTATTGGCTTCATAACATATGTTAACATTCACTACATAGTACTGCTTAAAGTTTTCACGTCATTTTACAGAAGAACAATACTATAATGTCTAACTGTCTAAACAGAATCAATTCTAACCTTGCATTTAAGGTCAATACTATTGTGCATCAACATACCATTCCAGGCTTCACCTTCTCTGACATCTGGCTACTCCTCAGCAATTCCTTTAATAGCAGTAGATCACGTGAAATCCTCATGAAAAAAGTCTTGGAAAGGCTGTGCTAGGGCATAGAGCACGAACCTGTGATAATAAACAGATTATATAAACATATTAATATCTGCTCTGACCAGGGAGGTTACTTAATTATATGGCACCTGTAATTATACCTGCTGCACCTAGACATTTCTTTTTGCATTTTCTTTCACACAACTACTGCAAAATATATTGATGGTTACACTAGTCTTTAATGTTGGATTAAAAAAGAGAGAGCTACTTTGCATACCCTTTTTTCCCAGAGTTCCCAGTGGAGCATGAATGACCTATAAGTCTCCATACATCTTTATACTATTCTCCTCGGGGAGAATTATTAGCCCTTTGGTCCTACAAAAATAGGCCTTTTAGTAGCCAACCAGTACCCTGCTCTGTACCGACAAGGGACAATAGCCCTGAAACAGCTGTCTGCAGATGGGTATTCTTTGATTTTGGAGAGATTTTTGGCTTATGTTCTGGCTCCACTTTTTCAAAGTACCTGAAAAGATAAAAAGATAGAATATTAAATCAGCTTTATTGACTGAACTATAGACCTCTATCTGTTCTAGATAGCCCTATTACACAGGGTAATTATCAACTGAACAGGTCCATATTACTAAGTATAAAAAGGCTAGCAATCAGCCGACAAGCAAGCAAAGATTTCCGCTGTCAATCATAACCATACATCTCCCTGTGCCAGGAAGGGGCACTCAGAGAATACAGCAATACAGCCTTGAGTAATCTAATACATCTGTGAACAATATCTACTTACAGCGCAGGACAGAGACTTCTAAGTAGTGAGGGTTCACTGCATTTTTTTTTTTGTGACAATCAAGAGTCACAGACTGCAGGCCAACTAACATAAGTTATTAAGAAGTAATTGGACTTAAGTGATAAAGTTAAATTGCTCAGAGCATATCTCAGTGAACCCTGTTCCTGGAAATACAAAAGTACTGCTCTTTAACCCCTTCACGTCAGCAATACGTTTATATACATTCCTGCTGCCGATGCCCCGAGCAGCAGGTGCGTATATAAATGTTCCTGACTTCAGGGGCTTGCTGGACCACTGCAGTGAGAGCGGTCCTGCAGCTGCCTGTCAATAAACCCTTAAACGACACAATCTATAACGATCACAGCATTTAAGCACCTGTCACTGACTGATCAGGACCCCCGCAGCCATGCCGCTTACCTCCGTCCTGTCAGATGGGCAATTTGTGTATAGAGTCTGCTCTCGCCGATAGTACTGATCTATGCTATGCTATGGCATAGAATTCGTAAGTATATGAAATCTAGTGATTGCATATTTTACAGTGAAATAAAAGGGTAAAAAAAAAGTGTAATTAAAAAAGTTTTTAAAAGTATTCAAGTAAAAACCCTTATAAACTCCCAATAAACGTTTAAAATACCACCTTGTCCATTATAAAAATAAAAATATGTAAATAGATAAATAAACATATCACATATCGTGGTTTGCAGAATTGTCTGATCTATAAAAATATAACAATATTGTTCCCGCGTGGTGAACGGAGTAAACCGAAAACAAAAAACACCAGGATTGCTATTTTTTTTTATTATTAATAAAAAGCGATAAAAAAAATTTTCTTTTACATCCATATACTATTAACCCCTTAAGGACAGAGCCTGAAATGGCCTTAATGACAGAGACAAATTTTATGAATATGACCAGTGTCACTTTATTCATTAATAGCTTCGGGATGCTTTTACCT
The DNA here is from genome assembly GCF_027789765.1 of Dendropsophus ebraccatus. Lineage (NCBI taxonomy): Eukaryota > Metazoa > Chordata > Amphibia > Anura > Hylidae > Dendropsophus > Dendropsophus ebraccatus. The sequence goes on along the minus strand of NC_091467.1, from coordinate 40,860,911 downwards.
ATCCGGCTGATTCTGAGATTGTTTTCTCGTGACATATTGTACTTTACATTTCTGGTAAATTGGAGTCGATACTCATAACAAATCTTTATGAAAAAAACCCAAATAATGTGAAAAAATGCATTTTTCCAACTTTGAAACTTTTTTGCGTATACAGAAAGTGGTTATACCACATAAATTATATATTAAATAGCATTAGCAACATGTCTACTTTATGTTGGCGGCATTTATTAAACTATCTTTCATTTTTTTTAGACGATAGGAAGCGTAAAACATTAGCAGCAAATTTCCAAATTTTCAGTAAAATTTCAAAATCAGATATTTTTAGGGACCTTTTCAGGTTTAAAGTGTATTTGAGGGGCCTGTATGTTAGAAAGCCCCACAAAGCACCCCATTTCAGAAACTGCACCCCCCAAACTCTGCAAAAGCACATCCAGAAAGTGTTTTAACCCTTTAGGGGAGTCACAGAAATAAAAGCTAAGTGTGTAAGGAATTTGAAAATTTTAATTTTCTCTGCAGAGATTTTATTGTAATCCAATATTTTTCATAATTATAAACCTATTACCAGAGAAATGCACCCCAATAATTATTGCCCCGTTTCTGCAGTTTATAGAAATACCCCATATGTGGCCCTATTGCGCTACTTGACGCAACCACAAGCCTCAGATATAAGGGAGCGCCTAGTGAATTTCAACGCCTCCGTTATATTTGGTCATTTTTGACTGTACCACTTCAGGTTGGCAAAGGCTGTGGGGTGTCAAAACCTAAAAAACACCCCTAAAGGGACACCATTTAGAAAACTACACCCCTCAAGGAATGTAACAAGGGGTGCGGTGAGCATCTGGACCCCACAGGTGCTTCACAGATTTTCCGAACAATATGGCGTGAAAAAAGAAAAATTTATTTTTTACACTAAAACGTTGTTCTAGCCTTCAATTTTTCATTTTCTTAAAGGGATAAGAGGCAAAAAAAGACAAAAAATGTGTAGCGCAGTTTCTGCCGAGTACAGAAATACCCCACATGTGGCGATAGAGTGCCAAGGGGGCGCAGGACGAGCCTCCAAAGGGAAGGAGCGCCAATTGGCTTTTGGAAGCTGGATTTCACTGAAAAGGATTTCAAGGGCCATGTCGCATTTACAGAGCCCTCGTGCTGCCAAGACATTGGAAACCCCCCACAAGTGATTCCATTCTGGAAACTACACCCCTCAAGGAATCTAACAAGGGGTGCAGTGAGCATATGGACCCCACTGGTGACGGGCACAAATGTGGAACAATGTGACGTGAAAGGGAAAAATTTCATTTTTTCACTTTTACGGCACAAATGTGCCCGTCATTAAGGGGTTCATATCCTCACTACACCCCTTGTTAGATTGCCTGAGGGCTGCAGTTTCCAGAATGGGGTCACTTGTGGGGGGTTTCCAGTGTTTTGGCAGCACGAGGGCTCTGTAAATGCGACATGGCGTTCATCATCCATTCTAGCCAAATCCAACCTCCAAAATCCAAATGGCGCTCCTTCCCTTCGGAGGCTTGCCCTGCGCCCACATGGCGCTTTATGTCCACATGTGGGGTATTTACGGACTCAGGGAAAATTGCTCTACACATATTGTGTGTTTTTTTCTCTTTTAACCCCTTGTGAAAATGATAAATTCAAGGCTAAACCAACATTATAGTGTAAAAAATGTAATATTTCATTTTCACGCCACATTGTTCCACATTTGTGCCCGTCACCAGTGGGGTCCATATGCTCACTACACCCCTTGTTACATTCCTTGAGGGGTGTAGTTTCCATAATGGGGTCACTTGTGGGGGGTTTCAACTGTCTTGGCAACACAGAGGCCTTTTGAATGCAACATGGCCCCTCAAAATCCATTCCATCCAAATCCAGCCTTCAAAAACGAAATAATGCTCCTTCCCTTCGGAGGCTTACCCTGCACCCGCATGGTGCTTTATGTCCACATGTGGGGTATTTACGGACTCGGGGGAAATTGCGCTACACATTTTGTTTTTTTCCCCTCTTTTAACCCCTTGTGAAAATGATATATTCAAGGCTAAACCAACATTATAGTGTAAAAAATGTAATATTTCATTTTCACGCCACATTGTTCCACATTTGTGTCCGTCACCAGTGGGGTCCATATGCTCACTACACCCCTTGTTACATTCCTTGAGGGGTGCAGTTTCCATAATGGGGTCACTTGTGGGGGGTTTCAACTGTCTTGGCAACACAGGGGCCTTTTGAATGCAACATGGCCCCTCGAAATCCATTCCATCCAAATCCAGCCTTCAAAAACCAAATGGCGCTTCTTCCCTTCGGAGGCTTACCCTGCACCCGCATGGCGCTTTATGTCCACATGTGGGGTATTTCCGTACTCAGGGGAAATTGCTCTACACATTTAATGTTTTTTTTATCTTTTAGCCCCTTGTGAAAATGAAAAAACATGACAAGATTAATGATTTAGAGTAAAAATTTTACAAAAATTACACTAAATGTTGGTCTAGCCTTGATTTTTTTCCATTTCCACAAGGGGTTAAAAAAGAAAATGAACACAAAACGTGTAGGGTAGTTTCCCCTGAGTACGAAAATACCCCACATGTGGGCATAATGTGCCATATGGGCACAGGGCAAGTCACCAAAGGGACAGAGCGCCATTTAGAGGCTGGAATGGAGGATGGAGGCCATGTCGCAATTACAAAGCTCCTGTGCTGCCAGGACAGTAGAAACCCCCGACAAGTGACCCCATTCTGGAAACTACACCCCATAAGGAATCTAACAAGGGGTGCAGTGAGCATATGGACCCCACTGGTGACGGGCACTTACGTAGAACATGTGCCAAGAAAATAAAAAATACAATTTTTTTCATTTTCACGTCCCAAATGTGGCCGTCACCAGGGGGCCATATCCCCGCTGCCCCACTTGTTAGATTCCTTATGGGGTGTAGTTTCCAGAATGGGGTCACTTGTGGGGGGTTTCTACTGTCCTGGCCGCACAGAGGCTTTGTAATTGCATCATGGCATCCTCTAATGGGAATGGCGGCCATACCTACTTAGCTGGGGAAAAGGGACAATTCTAATTTATTTGGGGGTATTAGGCCAATTATTAGTTTATAAGGTTGGAAATGACAGGTGTCCATCAAATTCAACCTGTGTTGATCCAGAGGAAGGCAAAAAAAAAACCCTCATAAGGCAGACGACAGTAGCCTCATCACAGGGGAAAAATTCCTTCCCATAATGGCGATCAGAATCCCCGAAATAGGAATAAGGGACAGAATTTAGATAATGTAGAACCCCAGTGACGTGTGGTGCGCCTTGGAGCGATCCAGTATGCAGAGGCCGGGGGGATCAGGACAGGTGTCACACAGGAAAATGGTGTCCTACCTGATCCCCCTGTTACGCCACACTGCACTTCTTCTGGGGTCTCCCTTTCTCCAGTGTGGGGGACGTCACCTGGAGAATGTTGCCCTGGTGCGATACGGGGTCCTTCATATCCAGACCGCTGGGTCCGCTCCATGGCTGCTAAATATTAGGGCGCTATTACTGCTTCTGATATGTTCGGATCGTGCCGCAAGCTACAGTAGCTCGGGCAGCGAGGGACCAGAAGAGGGGGTGCTGGTATAAGAGTTATCCCCGTACAGGTGGTGACCTTTATCCAGCAGTGGGAAGATCAGTTCCCGGACGATCTTCCCACTAACTCCGAGGATGGGGGGGCATCTGGGGGCATCTGGGGGCTGCATTCGGGTGTCCCTTCCTACATACACTCTAAGGGTACATGCACACTGCGGAATCGCGACAGATAACCCTTCGTGCATTCCACAGCTGGCACCCGCCGGCGGACTGATGCAGGCGCACGTCTCCGTCCGTGTCATAGACTCCATTCTATGCACGGGCGGATTCCGCTCTCCGTCCAATGTGTTCATTCTTTGGATGGACGACGGATTCCGCCCGTGCATAGAATGGAGTCTATGACACGGGTAGAGACACGCGCCTCCATCAGTCCGCCGGTGGGTGCCAGCTGCGGAATGCACGAAGGGTTATCCTTCGCCATTCCGCAGTGTGCACGTACCCCAAATCTGTAAGTGTACCCTGAGGTATTCTCACAGAGTTTGTAGAATTTCACACCATACCGTGATCTCTTATTGGGACGGTACTGGCGGAAAAGACGTGTCTGGGGGGCAGCGCACACTACGCTACCCCCAGACACGTCACTGGATGATGAGGATGATGAGGATGAATGGAGGAAAGAAGGATCCCCCCATTCATCCTCACTGGCTGTTTCGGTGTCGGAGGCAATAATAACGTATCCCTCTGACGCTGAAAACACCCTGGGGGCCATCTTTATACGGGGATTGGTATATGGGGTATGTAGTGGTGTAGTGTCAAACTTTATTCAATGTAGTGTGGTGTAATGTAGTGTTTTTTACGTGTTTTTTTACAGTAAGTATAAAAAAAAAACCTACGCCAACAAAGGAGTTGCTGATAAATGCCGCACTTATGTCCGGCACTTATAAGCAGACTGTGGCAGTAGAATATAGAAAAAAAACACCCTACGCCAAAAAGGAGGAGTTGCTGATTAGCAGCGCACTTTCGTGCGATGCTGATCAACACTCAGCGGCGATAGGGTGCGAAAAATAGAAGAAAAAAAAATTTGGAAAAAAAAAAAACCTTTTTCTATATTCTGAATATCCCTGTAGCTGCTGATAAGTGTATTACACATATCAGCCGCTAGGGGGCAGCAGAGCGCAAAATCCGGAAAATGACGAGGCTGGAGCCGAAAATAGCCGAAAGAAGACGACGGGGACCGCCGGAAAGACCCGAAGACCGAACGGAATGACGGAGGACGCCGCGAACCCGGAAGACGCCGATCAGGAGCCCGGGACAGGTGAGTAATGTACAAATACCTGCTCTGGACCCCTCCGCTACCTAGCTGAGGGGTCCAGGGCAGGTATTTATTATTTTGCTGGACTCTGATCGCCGTGCCACCGGCCCGATCGCCGTGAACGGCCGGCCGGCCGTTCACGGCGATCGGGCCGGTGGCACGGCGATCACCATTACTTTTTACAGTAATGGCGGTCGGTGCCGTCCTCGGACAGCACCGACCGCCATTTTTTTCCGGGTCATCGGGTCACCGATGACCCGGAAAGGTTCCGATCGCCGCTATTGGCTGATCTGAATTGATCAGCCTATAGCGGCGATCGTAAGCACGGGGGGTGTTAACCACCCCCCGTGCCGTGAAGCTATGATGGCCTGCTATGATTTATAGCAGGCCATCTTCCCCGACCGCTGTGTGTGAACACGCAGCGATCGGGGAAACATCGGGCGTAAATTTACGCCCTGATGCGCCAAGTACCAGGGCGCGAGGGCGTAAGTTTACGCCCGATGTCGTTAAGGGGTTAATAAAAACTCGAGATCATGGTGCAAAAAATGACACTCCAACCAGCCCTGAAGGCGGAAAAGCGTTATGGCTTTTAGAAGGCGGGAAAAACCATTGCATTAATTAATTTGACCCGGGCATCAATGACCTTGGTCATGAGGGAGTAAAAGATTATTGAGCATGTAAATTAATCCCGTTGCAAGTATGTATTCTCATAGGGATAAACTGGTTCTGAATCCACACAAATTTTGCTGAGAATTTGCAGCCTAAAATCTGCTGCGGATACAGTGTGTATGAAAGCACCCTAAGGGTAGCTTCACACGTGCCGTATCTCTGCATATTTAACGCTGCGTTTTTATCGCTGCGTTTTTATCACTGTGTGTTTGGTGCGATTTTTACATGTGAGTTTTGATTTTCACATGATTTTCATGTAAAAATCAAAACTCACATGTAAAAATAGCACCAAACACGCAGCAATAAAAACGCAGCGATAAAAACGCAGTGTTAAAAACACAGCGATATGGTACGTGTAAAGCTACCCTAAAGGTATGTTCCCACTGAGTAAATGTGGCGGAGAGTGTCAATTCTTTGCATGGAGAGAGGCTGGAGCAGAGGCGTGTGAGCCCTCCCATAGACAATGGGACACTGAGGAAGGCGAAGTTCCGTGGCGGACAGTTTTGCCACATTTACTCAGAAGTAAGCCAGAAATGCTTTATACATCATTGGCTTATGTTGTATTTGGTACAGGGTGTATTTTGGAGACACAGGGTTTCCTGGCTATCAGAAGAAGAAGAAGCAAGAGGGTCATGTGCATGTTCTTCTTCTGTGCCTATTGTATTCTGAAGTAACCAGACCAAGCTCTCACCCTGGAGTAAGGCAAGGTAAATATATAGGGAGAGATTTATCAAACATGGTGTAAAGTGAAACTGGCTTAGTTGCCCCTAGCAACCAATCAGATTCCACCTTTTATTTTCCAAAGAGTCTGTGAGAAATTAAAAGTGGAATGTGATTGGTTGCTGGGGGCAACAGAGCCAGTTTCACTTTACACCATGTATGATAAATCTTCCCCTTTATAGTTTTGTTTATACATTTTATAACATGTTGTATTCTTTTGTTTGTTTACACGAGTAGACTATGGAACTCTCTGCCACATGATGTCCTTATGGCTGATTTATTAAATACGTTCAAAAAAGGCCTGGATGCTTTTCTTGAAAAATATATTATTACAAGTTATGGGCACTAGATTTCATGTGATAGAACGTTAATCCAGGGATTATTGTGATTGCCATTGGAGTCGGGGAGGAATTTTCTCCCTGTAATGGGACAATTGTCATCTGCCTCATAGGGGTTTTTGCCTTCCTCTGGGTCAGCACAGTAGGGTTTCTGTAGGCTAAACTTGATGGACTCTTGTCTTTTTTCCATCTTCTTAACTATGTAACCAGTGTCTGACTGGGGTACCTTGGGCCCACCAGGGAATTTAATACTAGGGGCCCACCCTACATATACCAGATATAACCAGCGCCAAACCTTACATATATTTGTCTTTGATTCTGTAGCATAGAAAATGTTTTTATTCTTTGCTAGAAAGAGTCAGACTGCGAGGCCCACCTCCTGCCAGGGGCCCGCCAAGGGGTAGAGCCCACCGGGGGATTCCCCTGTTCCCCTGTGGAACAGTCCGAGCCTGCAAGTATCCATCATGTGTGTTGTATTGTTCACAAGACCTGTGAACCACGGGACCACCTGTGTGTACTCTGATGGTTTTCTCATACTTTTTCTGAAGCCGAGAGGTAGCGACCTCTCTGATCTCGTTCAATACAGTAAATAGAAATGCAGACAAAAATGAAGCAACACCAACATAAATTCAAATTCTTTATTCAATATGCAACATTGTAATGAAATATTACTGGCCCTTTAATAATCAGTAGATCCGGTAACTCTCAGGTCAGGTCTAGTGGGGACTACAGAACGTGCCGCAGTCATTTCCACCCGTCCTCTATTATCCTGGTCTGAGAGTCACCGGACCTAAAGATCCAGAGGAAGGCGAAGAAACCCCCCGGAGAGTTTTACCTCAGGGGGGAAAAAAAATTCCTTCCTGACCCCACAAGTGGCGATCGGATCTGATCTCCCTGGATCACAACTGGCCTGCTGCATACAGCCAGGGCCGGCCTTTGGGGTGTGCGAGCTGTGCACTTGCACAGGGCGCCTCACTCCCGGCCAGCTAGGGGGCGCTCTGGCAGACAGAGAGCTGCACTGCACATCTATGGACGTTAGATGTGCTGCCTGTCTGCTGGAGCGCCCTTCCAGCTGGCCGCCCACCCTCTTTCATGCCTGGTGGGCTTGCTGAGGGCCCCTGCTGGATTGAGGAGGCTCCAGCAGTTGCCAGACATAGGGAAGAGACCGGCTCCATCCCCCCTCCCCCATCCCCCCTCCCCCCTCCTGCACTCTCCGTGGATGCCCCCCTCCCTCTCAGCAGCTCCCAGGCTGGACATACCACAGAAGATCCAGTGAAGAGCTGTGGCCCCCTCTTCTCTGTCCTGGTCCCCCTCCCCCTGCAGTGATGTCTGCCCCCTCCTTTATACAGCTCTGCAGTCGGTGCAGAAGGTAAGGGGGAAGGCCTGCAGGCTGCAAAGTCATGAGGAGAGGAAGATGGAGATAAGTGCAGGCCTGGAGCCTGGAGGCCAGCATGAAAAGTAAGTGTCTGTGAATGTCTGTGTGATGGGCCTGTCTGTGTGTGTCTGTGTGTACATAGCTCTGTCATGTGTGTGTGTGTGTACATAGCTCTGTCATGTGTGTGTGTGTGTACATAGCTCTGTCATGTGTCTGTGTGTGTGTACATAGCTCTGTCGTTTCTGTGTGTGTGTACATAGCTCTGGCGTGTGTGTGTGTGTGTGTGTGTATACATAGCTCTGTCGTGTGTGTGTGTACATAGCTCTGGCGTGTGTGTGTGTGTGTATACATAGCTCTGTCATGTGTGTGTGTGTGTACATAGCTCTGGCGTGTATGTGTGTGTGTACATAGCTTTGTCATGTGTGTGTGTCTGTGTGTGTACATAGCTCTGGCGTGTGTGTGTACATAGCTCTGTCATGTGTCTGTGTGTGTGTACATAGCTCTGTCATGTGTCTGTGTGTGTGTACATAGCTCTGTCGTGTGTGTGTGTCTGTGTGTGTACATAGCTCTGGCGTGTGTGTGTACATAGCTCTGTCATGTGTCTGTGTGTGTGTACATAGCTCTGTCGTGTGTGTGTGTCTGTGTGTGTACATAGCTCTGGCGTGTGTGTGTACATAGCTCTGTCATGTGTCTGTGTGTGTGTACATAGCTCTGTCATGTGTGTGTGTGTGTATACATAGCTCTGTCATGTGTGTGTGTACATAGCTCTGTCATGTGTCTGTGTGTGTGTACATAGATCTGTCATGTGTCTGTGTGTGTGTACATAGCTCTGTCATGTGTGTGTGTCTGTGTGTATACATAGCTCCGCGTGTCTGTGTGTGTGTATACATAGCTCTGTCATGTGTGTGTGTGTGTGTACATAGCTCTGTCATGTGTGTGTGTGTATACATAGCTCTTGCGTGTGTGTGTGTAAACATAGCTCTGTCGTGTGTGTGTGTACATAGCTCTGGCGTGTGTGTGTGTGTGTATACATAGCTCTGGCGTGTGTGTGTGTACATAGCTCTGGCGTGTGTGTGTGTGTGTGTGTGTGTGTGTACATAGCTCTGGCGTGTGTGTGTACATAGCTCTGTCATGTGTCTGTGTGTGTTTGTATAGATAGCTCTGTCGTGTGTGTGTGTCTGTGTGTGTACATAGCTCTGGCGTGTGTGTGTACATAGCTCTGTCATGTGTCTGTGTGTGTGTACATAGCTCTGTCATGTGTCTGTGTGTGTGTACATAGCTCTGTCATGTGTGTGTGTCTGTGTGTGTACATAGCTCTGGCATGTGTGTGTGTGTACATAGCTCTGTCATGTGTGTGTGTGTGTTTGTATAGATAGCTCTGTCGTGTGTGTGTGTGTGTGTGTGTACATAGCTCTGGCGTGTGTGTGTACATAGCTCTGTCATGTGTCTGTGTGTGTGTACATAGCTCTGTCATGTGTCTGTGTGTGTGTACATAGCTCTGTCATGTGTGTGTGTCTGTGTGTGTACATAGCTCTGGCATGTGTGTGTGTGTACATAGCTCTGTCATGTGTGTGTGTGTGTGTTTGTATAGATAGCTCTGTCGTGTGTGTGTGTCTGTGTGTGTACATAGCTCTGGCGTGTGTGTGTACATAGCTCTGTCATGTGTCTGTGTGTGTGTACATAGCTCTGTCATGTGTCTGTGTGTGTGTACATAGCTCTGTCATGTGTCTGTGTGTGTGTACATAGCTCTGTCATGTGTCTGTGTGTGTGTACATAGCTCTGTCATGTGTCTGTGTGTCTGTGTGTGTACATAGCTCTGGCATGTGTGTGTGTGTACATAGCTCTGTCATGTGTGTGTGTACAGATAGCTCTGTCGTGTGTGTGTACAGATAGCTCTGTCGTGTGTGTGTGTGTGTATAGATAGCTCTGTCGTGTCTGTGTGTGTGTACATAGCTCTGTCATGTGTCTGTGTGTACACATTTCTCTGTCATGTGTCTGTGTGTACACATTTCTGTGTCATGTGTCTGTGTGTGTGTGTGTGTGTGTGTACATAGCTCTGGCGTGTGTGTCTGTGTGTACATTTCTCTGTCATGTGTCTATGTGTACATAGAAGAAGACATTTAAAGAGAACTAATTAGCCCAACTGGGCTGATATGGTTCCCAGGAGCGCTGTATGAAGCTCCTGCAGCAGCCGCAGGACATACCGGCCGCAGTTGCTGCAGAATATTTATACTGGAGAAAAATGAGATCTATTCCCCAGGCGCACAGGCAGAAGCGGGAAGGTAGTCATCTGGGCGGAGGCCGGAGAGGCCAGTAACATACCTCTCTTCCTGTCAATCATCCCTCCGAGCGTGCTGACAGGCAGAGAGTGGTGACTAGACACAGACGGTGAGCCACCCAGATGACTACCTCCCTGCCTCTGACTGTCACGCACCAAGAGAATAAAACGTGTTTTTCTCTGGTATAAAGCTTTTGCAGCAGCCGCGGCTGGTACGTGCCGCGGCTGCTGCAGGAGCTTTATACAGAGCTCTTGGGAACCATATCAGCCCAATTGGGCTGATTGTTTCCCTTTAAGTTTCATTTCCACTTTGCTGATAGACTGCAGATTTTCTGCACTCAAACCTGCAGAAAATCCTTAGTGTACCTGCCCTTGGAATAGACCCTTGGCGTGGAGGCTTATGTGTGTGTCTGCATGTACTGTGTGTGTCTGTGTGTATTTGTGGGTAGCTGTGTGGGGGGCTGGGGTGGTAGTTTGGGGAGCTGAGGGTGGTAGTTGTTTGGGGGCTGGGGGTGGTGATTGTGTGTATGGCTGGAGGGGGTAGATGTGTGAATGGCGGAGGGGTAGTTGCATTTATGGCTGGGGGGCAGAGTAGTTGTGTGTATGGCTGAGGGGTAAGGTAGTTGTGTTTTTGGCGTGGGTAGTTGTGTGCATGGCAGGGGGGTCGGGTGATGGGTGTTGTCTCGAGGGCAGGAAGCTTTATGTTACTTTAAAGGTGTCGGGGGGGGGGGGGCGCCGAAAGAAAGGTTTCGCACAGGGCGCCATTTACCCTAAGGCCGGCCCTGCATACAGCTGTATATTATATAGGATCAGGAGACTTCAACCTGTAATGAATGAAAAACAGAGTCATTAATGCTGCACAATTTGTTGTCCCTGTAGAAATAAATATTATTATTATATATACATCCATCTTATATACAATACATGGCCTGCTCCTAAGAGCTTACAATCTATATAGTTCAGGAGACCTGCCCTTAAGAGTTTACAAGCTCTTATTCACAATACATGTTCTGCCCACAGAGCTCACAATCTAATATACAAAACATGTCTTGCTCACAGAGCTTACAATCTAATAAACAGTACATGTCCTGCCACAGAGCTTACAATCTAATATACAGTACATGTCCTCCCCACAGAGCTTACAATATAATATACAATACAATCTCTGTTCCTAAGAGCTCACAGAGTAACACAGTCTCTCCTCATAAGAGCTTACAGGCTTATATTTAGTACATGACTACATGTCTGCCCCGAAGAGCTTACAATCTAATGTACACTACAATACCCCACTCCTAAGAGCTTGTACTGCAATGTACGGTAGAGATGTCGCCAGTGTTAACATGATCAGGACAAAGCATTTCATGGTAACACAGGCTACATGTGTAGAGGCCCTGCTCCCCGCAGGAGCTTACAATCTAGTATACAACCTACCACACAACAGACATACAACAGAGAGGCGGCTGTCTACATAAGAACAGCCATTATAAAAGGGTTTTCCAGGGAATGATGGCCAATGCTGTGCATAGACCATAACTCAACTTTCCTTGGAAAACCCCTTTAAGGCCATGTTCACACGTGTGCCCAGATGGGTTGTTTACTAAACTCATTTAAGCTCCATGTGTGAACAAGGCCTAAGTGAAGAGCTCCCTACCTGGACGCGTCTTCTTCAAGCTGCCAACCTGTAAATAACAGCAGACGCCTCAGCTACAACTGTATATTCCGGCCATGTGTGACATCATGAGCCTTGTTTTTGTGATGTCATCATAACTGCCACTGTTGTTTATGTATCAAGCTTACAATCAGTGATAAGTGCTCAGCTGTGATTGGTTGCTATGGGCAACAAAGGACATTAGTGCTCATCTTTGATTGGTTGCTTTGGGCAACAAAGGACATTAGTGCTCAGCTGTTATTGGTTGCTATGGGCAACAAAGGACATTCCTGCTGTAAGACTGTGCGATTATTTTCCCCTAAGTGATTTTAGCCATTTCCAAGCAATGCATGAATATATAAAAATATATATTTATAGTATCATTGCCTATATAAACATTGGGACATAATCATAGTATGTGCTGATGTGAAGGATATAAACAATTAATAAGTCCATCGAATAAACTAATAAGGAGGGGGGGGGGGTGTAGGCTGAAACACTCAACATTTCAACAGGTAAAGTAACTTCTTAGAGTACATGGCAGGTTGGAGGAGTAGGTGAGAGGTGCAAAAATAACAGGAGCGTCACTGATTGGTCCTCAATGACAGCTCCGTGTCCGCCCCCTGGTAGCTCCTCCCACCAGCCTTGTCCTTCCTACTTTAGCACCTGCTGCGCAACTCTGGCAAAGAGAAATGTATCTACTTACAATGGACATGTATCTGGCTGCAAGGGGAGAAATATATGGGGCTCCATGGGGATTTGTATCTGGCTACAGGGGGAAGGTGTCTGGCTGCAAAGGGGGGGAGGGTATATGGCTGTAAGGGGACATGTATCTATTTGCAAGGAGGAGGTAGCTGGCTACATGGGGACTTACTGGCTGCAGGGACATATCTCACTCCAGGGGACATATGTGGTTGTAGGGGGGCATACCTGGCTAGGTGACATCAGGCTGCAGGGGACATATCCTATTGCCAGAGGCTTATTTGACTCCATGGGACATATCTGACTGGAAGGGACATACCTAGCAGAAAGGGGTATATGTGACTGCAGGGCATACCTGGCAACAAGGCACTCATCTGGCTGCAGTGGGGTACTTGGTTGTATGCAGTGGCGTAGCTACAGGGGTCGCAACGGTCGCAGTTGCGACCCGGCTGGGCCCCCCATGCCACCTTGCTGTGTCCCCGAAGCTGCTTGCAGTGGCGTAGCTACCGCGGTCGCCGCCGCGACGGGGCCGCTGCCAAGGGGGGGCCCGCGAGGCCCCCCCTTGCCACTGCACTGCTCCCCTCCCACTCCCTCTTGTGACCGCAAGCAATGTTTTGCCTGCGATCACAAGAGGCAGGCTGGGACGGGGCCGGCTGACGTGCGGGGCTGGGAGCATCAGGTAGGCAAAAAGACAGGTCCCGCGAAGCTCCGCCCCCTCCGCGGAAGCCCCGCCTCCACCGCGAGAAGCCCGCCAGCGCGCGTGACTAGAAGACTAGAGGAACCATTCAGGTGAGTAAAGATTTTTTTGTTTTAAAGGACATGATGAGGGTGTAGTGGTATGATGAAGGAACAAGAGGATGATGGGGGGTGTAGTGGTATGATGATGAAACAAGAGGATGATGGGGGTGTAGTGGTATGATGATGAAACAAGAGGATGATGGGGGTGTAGTGGTATGATGATGAAACAAGAGGATGATGGGGGTGTAGTGGTATGATGATGATGGAACAAGAGGATGATGGGGGGTGTAGTGGTATGATGATGATGGAACAAGAGGATGATGGGGGTGTAGTGGTATGATGATGAAACAAAAGATGATGGGGGTGTAGTGGTATGATTATGATGGAACAAGAGGATGATGAGGGGTGTAGTGGTATGATGATGATGGAACAAGAGGATGATGGGGGGTGTAGTGGTATGATGATGAAGGAACAAGAGGATGATGAAGGGTGTAGTGGTATGATGATGGAGGGCAGGAGGATGAAAGGGGTAGTAGTATGGTGATGAAAGGGCAGGAGGAGGGGACAACATGGGGGGCATCTGTAAGGGGGATAAAATGGGGGGCCATCTATATGGGGGATAACATGGGGGGCATCTATATGGGGGATAACATGGGGGGGCATCTATAAGGGGGAAACATTGGGGGGCCATCTATAAGGTGGACTACATGGGGGGTGTATACAATAGGGCATGTTCAGAGGGGGATATATACTATAAGGGGATCACATAGTGTCAGGGCTAGCTACTAAATGAGGGTGTAAAGGGGCCAATACAGATGTGCAGTGTGTTTAGAGATGAGGATGGTGTCAGTGTGAGGAGACTAATATGTCTGTCTGGCAGATTCTGTGGATTCGTGGCTCAGACGTTCTCATAATGGCCCAGGGCAGATGGAGAAGAAGATGAAAAGGGAAGAACTCCGATCAGAGAAGACGTCCCCTGTGAGTCACTTGATATAACTGCAGTGTAATGTATATGGTGTATAGAGCCTGTGTGGAGCTGCATCCACCTCTATATGACTGGATGAGGTGATATTGGTCTATGTACAGAGGATTATATTCAGTAGCAGTGGTGGTGTTAGTCAGTATGTGGTGGTATTAGTCAGTAGCAGCAGTGGTGTTAGTCAGTATGTGGTGGTATTAGTCAGTAGCAGCAGTGGTGTTAGTCAGTATGTGGTGGTATTATTTGTTGTTATCTGGTACTGTGTTTTATTGGATTTAGTATACTGGATTTGGTCAGTAACAATATGGTGGTGAGGGTTGTGGTGTGGCAGTAATATTTCCCCTTGTGTACTGGTAATATGGGTCTCAGTAAACAGGATTTGTTTAGTAACAGTATGGCGGTAATATGTACGGTGATAATATTTCCTGTATACTGGTATTATTGGTAATATCAGTCTTGAGATATATATCTACCAATAGCATCGAGAAAGGGGGGGGGGGGGCCCAAGTTGACCTCTTGCACCAGGGCCCAAGAGACATTAGCTACGCCCCTGGTTGTATGTGTCATACCTGGGGGGCACATCTGGCTGCAAGATGCATACCTGGCTACTGGGGGCCTTTCTGTCTAAAGGGGGTATGTCTGGGTACAGGAAGCATTGCATCTAGCTACTGGGTGGGCATTATTACTGGCCACAGCTGTTATTATTGCAAGGGGAGGGGGCTTAAATGGCTAAAGGGGAAATTATTATTTGACATTACTTGTCACATTGTTATGGGAGGATCTGATCTGGGAATCAATTGCTGACAGAGACTCTATACAGAGCATATAGCGGCGGTGTGATCTTGTACTTGTTAAGGCAATGTTTCTAATTGGGGTACCTTGGGGGTACTCTGCTAAAGCATCTGTAGAGTACCTGGGCCAAGCCCATTGACTTCAGTGGGCTGAAGGTATTCTGCTCATGGTCACATATGACTTCCACTGTTACTTTGCAAGACTTCAAAGGGCAAATTAGGATAAGAACGCAGTTTTTAGAAGTGTAAATAGACAACGGCAGCTGAAGGTATTAATATACATGATTCACCTTTGTCAGTATGCACCTTCACAGTTACATGCTCGGTGGAAATGATAATGGGAATATATGTACTATAACATAAATATGACCAAATACAACCAAAAAAGTTGTTGAAGTAATTACAGTAAATATGGTGAATTTATATAATAATCTGTATCTATCTGGATCCCCACTGGCTGGATCCCCACTGGGCATTGTTAGCCCTATAAACTAATATTGTGTTGTTGGCTTAACCACTACTCTATGCAGCCTGGTCTTCTGTAGGCTGTATGGAAAATAACTTCTTCTTCGCTACTTATAGTGATGTGCTGTGTGGACAGGAAAAGTCAGCTAAACATAGACAGCATAGGGATCAGCCGATCTCATGACTGCACAGCACATCAGTGGAAGCAGTGAAGATGACTGTGGCAGACACCAGGCGCCTCAACAAACCATCAGTGGGGATAACTGTGTTTTTTTTTTTTTTCAATGCAGCCTGGGCCCCATAGTAAGGAACACCCAATGTCTGGACAACTCATGAGGTTGCAGTCACACGCTGTATTTTTCTGGGAAAACGGCCACTGCAGCTTTGGGTCCAAAGCCAGAAATGGATCCAGCATGTAGAAGTATGTGTCCTTACTTTATAGTTCTTGTTTCTTTTGAATCCACTCTTAGTTTTGACTCAAAAATTGCAGTGGCAGCTTCCCCCCCCCCCCTCCCCAAAAAAAACAAAAACAAAAAAAAAAACTGCCATGTGTGACAGCAGCCTAAGGGTACTCGTCACAAAAAAACAGCGTGCAATCAAAGTTGATGCAGGAAGATCACATTGCTGTGGATACATCCCATGCAGGCCAAGTTCCGTACACAAACCCTATTAAGTAATGGTGCATTTACACAGGGAGATTTATCTAACAGATTTTGAAAGGCAAAGCCAGGAATGGATGTGAATAGAGGAGAAATCTAAATTTTTCTTTTATCACCTGTTCTCTGTTTATAGCCTGTTCCTGGCTTTGCCTTAAAAAATCTGTCAGATAAATCTCTCTGTGTAAACGCGCCATTACAGGACATCCCAAAAATTCCACCAAGTGAACTAAGATTTTGGCGGAGAAAGAGAATGGGTGATTTTCACGCTTGTTCAGTATAGAATACTCTGTATACAAATATAAGATTGAGAGGTTCTGCCCTAAAACTGCTGCTAAATGTCAGAGTGGACACCCATATGCTCACTAACAGTGGTTAAAGGTGATGAATGATAGTAGTTATCAAAACAGCAGTATGTCGTGTTATGAGAATACCTGATAGAATGCACTATCTCTCTCCGTCCGTGTGCCGATGTCCTTGATGGAGAGTTCCTTGTACTATCTCACTCCGTCTGTATACCGATGTCTATGGAGTAGATTCTTTTGCTTTTCATAGGTGCACTTGGATGCTCCTTGTATTCGCCGTTCAGTAATGCAGTATAGTCTGTGCTGGAGGTCCCCCGGCCGGCGGCACTGCTCCACAGTGAACCATGCTGGTAGTCCAGTTCAAACTTCCCGGGAGATTCAGTGATGTCGCTCTCTGTCCGGTCCTCGGTTAAGCCAAAAATGAAAGCGTTTCAGCAACTGTCACATTTTCTTTCGTCAGGATTATGGTGTGGACCTGTGTTCCTCCCTTATTTATCTGTTGTTCATGATCCAGACTTCTAAGGTGCATAGTAATTGCATTCTTCCGGCACTATATTCCTTTACCTCAAATCATTGTATAGTATGTATCAGTGATAGCAGGGGGTTCGGAACAATGTGTCAGTTTTTTGTATATAACAGCAGAGGATTCAGAGCATTGTGTCAGTTCTTTCTATATGATGTGCAAAGAACTCTCACATAGTATATGTGATTTTAATGCTCTTTTATTTTCTCACTGAGGGTTGGGAGCGCTGTATAAGTTTCTTCTATGTGATAACAAACACTCTATGCGCCTGTGTATATTTAATGATATGTTTCTCTTATGTTCATTATTTGACTCTTCCAATTATTTACTAGCTTGTACTGTTTGATCTGTGCATTACTCCCCGCTTGCTTCTACATTGTGTGTCCGTATTGTCAGTCCTCCCCACACCCTACCATAGCGCTGAGGGTTCGGTACCGTATATCACTGTTGTATAAGGAACCTTTTCCATTTTTTTGTATATAGCTCCAAAGATATTTATAGGAGGAACTACAAAAAGGCAAAAAGTTCTAAATCGGCATTAAGGCCATTAGGGATAAGTGTGTTTAGGCTAAAAATCCATTTGGTCTCCGCTCTAGATAATTGTTCTATATATTCCCCCCCCTCTCCAATGGGGTTCAGTTTTTTCTATCCCTTTAAATACAGACCCCTCAAATTTGCCCTGATGTTTTTTTGTATAGTGTTGTGATAGAAGGTGTCCATCATACTTCCTTTTAATATTATATTGATGTTCCTGTATGTGGATAGTACGTTGTCTCTTTGTGTGTCCTATATATAGTTTATTGCAAAAACACTTAATGTAATATATGACCCCAGTCGTTTTATATGTGATATGTGTTTTTATGAGATTTTTTTTTTCCTTTTCTCTCCTTCCAGTTTCTATTTCCAATATTGTACATGAATTTTGGGAGACGTGTTTTTATGAGATTTTTTTTCCTTTTCTCTCCTTCCAGTTTCTATTTCCAATATTTTACATGAATTTTGGGTGTTTTTGCAACTTATGCATTGCCTACAGGGGTAAAGCCTTTTGGTAGTGGCCTTAGTAAAACAATTTCTTTTTTATTGTATGAAGTCACGATGGGGATGTTCAGACCGATGGGGATGTTCAGATCCACTACATTAGTGTTTATAGTGTCCTTACTCTTGTCTTGCAGTGATGCTTCCCTTGAGATATTTTTCACCTCCAAACAAGTATCCAGTGTCGGACTGGGGTACCTTGGGCCAACCAGGGAATTTAATACTAGGGGCCCACCCTACATAACCAGATATAACCAGTGCCAAACCTTTTACATTACTATAGCAACTTAGCACAGAGCTGTATATGTGACCAGCGATGCTGGCTCACTACTAGTAACTTTTCAGTCACTCTATGTGTAGTATACCAGAGCATGGTTCCTGTGGCTGGGCTGAGGATGGCACCTGTCAACAAGTGTTAATATATATTTTAGGAGGTAACATGTCTTATGTTCAACTGTTATTTGTATTTCTCTGTACCCAGTAACTGGCAGGCAGAGATGGGCTACATGCTTACACTGCACACAACACACTACAGCGACATCTACTGACCATAGTGGGAACTGTTCTAGGTAGTGTGGTAAGCTTAGGAAGTTGCTAGAAGGGGGTGTGGTTATGCAGATAGGCCCCCTATATAAGGCTGGCTGTTGCAGAGCTTAAAGGGAACCAATCACGCCGAAATTGCCCCCATTGATAAGGAAGCGTGCTGGTACATCAGCCAGCACGCTTCCCAAACATCCCCCTGTCCCCTCTGTCCCCTTTTTTGTTAGCCCGTAATCTTACTTTTGTGATGTCCCGCGCCGTATGCTAATCAGCCCTAAGTAGTCCGGGTGGGCTGAACTAGTCAAGGTGGGCTGTACTAGTCACGGGCCTGGGCGCTGTAATCACGCCCAGAGGGGCGTGATTCAAAGACCTTCGCTCCACCGACGTCATCTCTGGCCCGCGTTCACGTCGGCGGCGCGCCGCGTCTTTCGCATGCCGCGCATGCGCAGTACGGCGGGAGAAGACGCTGACGTACTGCGCGTGCGCGGCGTGCGGAAGACGTTAGCGGCGCTTGCGTTCCAACGCCGACGTCTTCCGCACGCCGCGCACGCACAGTACGTCAGCGTCTTCTCCCGCCGTACTGCGCATGCGCGGCATGCGAAAGACGCGGCGCGCCGCCGACGTGAACGCGGGCCAGAGATGACGTCGGTGGAGCGAAGGTCTTTGAATCACGCCCCTCTGGGCGTGATTACAGCGCCCAGGCCCGTGACTAGTACAGCCCACCTTGACTAGTTCAGCCCACCCGGACTACTTAGGGCTGATTAGCATACGGCGCGGGACATCACAAAAGTAAGATTACGGGCTAACAAAAGAGGGGACGGAGGGGACAGGGGGATGTTTGGGAAGCGTGCTGGCTGATGTACCAGCACGCTTCCTTATCAATGGGGGCAATTTCGGCGTGATTGGTTCCCTTTAACTGAGACAGGAGACAAGTGACCAGTGAGACAAGTGACCAGCTGTAGAGGGAATAACATCACCTCAGGAGATCACCACAGAAAGAGAAGCTGCTGAGGGGAACAAGGAGAAAGATCTTACACAGAGCAGAAAGAGAACAAACAGCTGGAGGTGAGAGAAAGAGAGACCTTGAGAGACAGTTTGTCAGGTGCCCCCTCAGGAAAGGGGCAGCACACATACAGTCAGTGGGAATCCTAAAGACAGACACCCAGTGGAGAAACTTGGCTGCAGGAGGGAGCCGAGTTAACGTAGGCCTCGGCACCCATCTTCCTGACATTCGGGGGGTAGGATTGACTAGGACCCCTGGATACCTTTGGGACCCGAAAGTTGTGGCCTAAGGCCCGGCCCAGTAACCTAAGCAGGATGCTCCCTAGCAGACAGGGAGGGAAAAGCAGACTCAAGCGCCATTGGGGAGAAGTCCACAGGATCACAGTGCTCACCAGCATCCCACACGTGCTGGCAGACCAGGACCTGAGGCAGGTCGTCTCTCCACACACCACCAGGCTCTCACAAGTACAGTAACCCAGTCAAAGCCGCCAGTATTCACCACTGTATGCTAAAGGACTGTATAACACCTTCAAGTCTTACAGTAAAGGAGTTGTTGTTACACTGCCTCCCTCCTTGTCTCCCTGTTGTCTGGTCCACCTGCACCACACCACCATCAAGGGCCATATTACCAGGCAGCAGTATTTTGGGGTTGGCCCCGGGGGAACTACAAGTCCACACCACCGACCACCTTACACACGGGTGCAGCCCCCCCTACAGAAACCGCTGCAGCAGCCACAGAAGAGAGAGTGATACCAGGGAAGCGCCAGAGAGTCCCCCTGTACCTGCAGAAGCCCTCAGGCCCACCTGTGACCGTGACAAGTTCCAGCCATCCTCCAGGTATAGCACACTCTCCCCCTGCAGCCCTCAGTGCATCCCCTCACAGAGGAGCTCAGCGCCACACTACCAGGAGAGACTACCATCACCATCATCCTCTCCTCATTCCCCTCACTCTCTTCCCATTACCCCGGCTCGCTGCATATGCAAACAGCATAACGTGCCACTTAAGCTTCTTGAAAGGAGAAATCCCATGAAAGGAACAAATCTCAGGTAGGCAGGGGGGTGCAGGAACATAATAAAGAAAATATACTTACCTATCCCTGTTCCCCCCAAAGCTCTTCCTTAATGATATCCAGTATCCACCGACCTCTTGGTCCTCCAGCCACAGCAACACATACTTGGCTGATGGATCGCCGGCTCAGCCAATCACTGACTGAGGATGGACACCGCTGCAGTCATTAAGAGCGTGGTGCAGGGGCACAGGGACTGGTGAATATAGTTTTCTTATTATCTTCTCACACTCCACTGCCTGCCTATCATTTGTTACAAGACTTCTGTCAGCTGTAATTTGTGTTCCAAACTGCTGACACTATTAGATGCTGTTAGGTCAAGAAGGCACATGGTACCTTACATATATTTGTCTTTGATTCTGTAGCATCGAAAATGTTTTTATTCTTTGCTAGAAAGAGTCAGACTGTGAGGCCCACCTCCTGCCAGGGGCCCACCAAGGGGTAGGGCCCACCGGGGGATTCCCCTGTTCCCCTGTGGGCCAGTCCGAGCCTGTATGTAACTATGTAAGGGTTCCTGTTTTTTTATGGATTGTGTCAGATTTAGTGCACTACATGAATGGTCAAAGAAGGGCACCTGGGGGAGTTTATACAGCAAGATAGTGATTTTATTCTGGTGATGTGGCTAATGGCTAATGCACACCTCCACAGAATTCTTTCCGTGCATGACTGGTGTTCTGCAGGGAACTCTGAAACTGTTTAAAAGTTCACGTTCACACTAGTGTACTCATACAGCTATGTGGCTGTGTCAGTACACTAGCTCAAACTTTTAAACAGTTTAGGAGCTCCTGACCATAGGCGGATTATAATGAGGGCAATCTGGGCAACCACCCGGAGCCCTGAGCTCTGGGGGGCCCAAGTGAGATTGCCCCCATTATAACATTGCCGGCGCCACTGCCACTCCCCTCCCCAATCCGGTCCCCCCGCACTGGAGATG
Organism: Dendropsophus ebraccatus; assembly: GCF_027789765.1. NCBI lineage: Eukaryota > Metazoa > Chordata > Amphibia > Anura > Hylidae > Dendropsophus > Dendropsophus ebraccatus. Next base: position 40,839,277 of record NC_091467.1, on the reverse strand, counting down.
GTCCGCAGCCGCTGGTCTGCTTGCGGCCTTTTGCCCCTTTAAACGGCAGAGCCAATGGCAGCAGATGTGCCCCGCGCGGGCACATCTGCTAGACACTGGTAACGTCCCTCCTCGACGCCTGGAGAGGAGAGGACCAACGTCGCCATGCTGCAACAGCTCGTTGCAGTTCCAGATAACATTAGGGTCTAATTAAGCATACATCAGTAAGGCTTGTTTCCATTTACGGAGAGAGTTGAAGCCTCGCACATAGTTAACAAGCAATAAAAACATTGCAGCCTGTAAAAAAAGGAAACAAAGAGTAGCAAAGAGGGGCAACACATTGCCCTTGCCTACACTGATATGATCATCTGACCTGTCATCGGTGGCCTGGCAACAGGGTAAATCAGGACCAAAAAATAAGAGAGTGGGTAGCGTAGAAAAATTCTCTGTTATTGGGGTCCAGTCCTTTGATTCGCCTCCTGGTTGACTTTGAAGGAGAGTGCCAGAGATAAGAGGGAGTAAATGTTAAAAATTTTGCCAAGAGCTGAGAGGGTTGAGAAGGCCAGATCACATCAGCGGGGGTTCATCTCACAAATACACCTACTACATGGAGGAGCAAGATGGCAGTAAGGCAAACAAGCCTTGCAGTAAATTATAGTTATAAATTTCCAGGGTAGATGCACTATAGTATATTCACTGCAGATAGAAAATAACCACCTTTGACCAGCAGATGGTGCTCGAGTGCTAGATAGGCAGTGTACAGTTTAAAAGGACGATTACAGGTAGAGTCGTATTATCTCTTTTTGAACAGTAGATGGTGCTGTAGCACTATACCATTAGGGCCCGTGCACACAGAGCAAAAGAGGCAGCCACAGACGCCACTTGAAATTCTGCCTGACCGATTGATTCAATGTCAATTCTTTGAGTAGATGCAAATGAAAAAAACCATTGAATAAATGGGACAGGAAGAATTTCAAGCAGTGTCTGTGGTGCAGGCTCCACTTAAATTTTCCCCCTCCTTTGCTCCATGTGCCCAGGCCCTAAAGGGAAGACTGTGTTTAACTGATTATCAGCCGTATTTAGCCAATTATCGGCTGTTCAACCAATATTCGCTTGTTGTAATTGGTATTGGTAAAAGGCAACGATCAGCCAACAGGCACGATGTCGGCTGATCCTTGTCTTTCAACATGTTGAATGAGAACGATGCTGCTAGCGACCGTCTGCATGCTGTTGCTCTGCGTAATAGGAGCGGCAGCAGCAGACTGCTGCTGTCTCTTAGGGACTACCCAGAAGATCTACAGATCGTCTGGGCAGCCCCTCCTGCTGCTCCCTGCAATCCCCCCTGCATGAAGCAGCACCAACAGCGAGGGGGGAATGAGGAGCAAGCGAGCGCTGACCTGACAAGTTGGACCTGACAATGGGGCAGTTCAACAGGGCCTTAAAGGGGTAGTGCGGCGCTAAAAAATTATTCACAGAATAACACACATTACAAAGTTATACAACTTTGTAATGTATGTTATGTCTGTGAATCGCCCCCTTCCCGCGTCATCAGCCGCTCAGCCGCGATAACAATCGCGGCTGAGCACAGTTGTGACGCGGCGGAGGGGGGACGGCGGGGGGAGGAAGGATGAGGTAGAGACACAGGGCCCCCTCCCTCTCTCTCACATGCTGCAAGGTCGGAACATGAGGGGGAGGGGGAGGAGCCGGAGCCGCTGTGTGAGGAGCAGAAGACGGGCCTGGAGCTTCCCTGTATAGAGTAAGTGTGTGTGTGTGAGAGAGAGAGAGTGTGTGTGTGAGAGAGAGTGTGTGAGAGTGTGTGTGTGTGTGTGTGAGAGAGAGAGAGAGAGAAAAAGAGTGTGTGAGAGAGAGAGTGAGTGAGTGTGAGAGAGTGAGTGTGCATGTGTGTGAGAGAGAGAGTATGTGTGTGTGTGTGTGTGTGTGTGTGTGTGTGTGTGTGTGTGTGTGTGTGTGTGTGTGTGTGTGTGTGTGTGAGAGTGAGAGAGTGTGCATGTGTGTGTGAGAGAGAGAGTATGTGTGTGTGTGTGTGTGTGTGTGTGCCCATCCTGGAATAGTATATAAATCTGTTTCTGCTGAACGAGTTCCTACCACACTGACAACTCAGCTCTGCTGTGCCTGCCTATAGCCCAATGTAATACAGCTCATTGTCCAGGTCATTATTACAGTGTATGGGGGGGGCTGAGGGGGCTCTGCTATGGTATATGAGGATATAGGAGGGATTATTACAGTGTATGAGGGGGCTCTGCTATGGTATATGAGGACATAGGAGGGATTATTACAGTGTATGGGGGGCTGAGGGGGCTCTGCTATGATATATGAGGACATAGGAGGGATTATTACAGTGTATGAGGGGGCTCTGCTATGGTATATGAGGATATAGGAGAGATTATTACAGTGTATGAGGGGGCTCTGCTATGGTATATGAGGATATAGGAGGGATTATTACAGTGTATGAGGGGGCTCTGCTATAGTATATGAGGATATAGGAGGGATTATTACAGTGTATGAGGGGGCTATGCTATGGTATATGAGGATATAGGAGGGATTATTACAGTGTATGAGGGGCGGAGGGGGCTCTGCTATGGTATATGAGGACATAGGAGGGATTATTACAGTGTATGAGGGGGCTCTGCTATGGTATATGAGGACATAGGAGGGATTATTACAGTGTATATGGGGCTGAGGGGGCACTGCTATGGTATATGAGGATATAGGAGGGATTATTACAGTGTATGAGGGGGCTCTGCTATGGTATATGAGGACATAGGAGGGATTATTACAGTGTATGGGGGGCTGAGGGGGCTCTGCTATGATATATGAGGAGAGATTATTACAGTGTATGAGGGGGCTCTGCTATGGTATATGAGGATATAGGAGGCATTATTACAGTGTATGAGGGGGCTCTGCTACGGTATATGAGGATATAGGAGGGATTATTACAGTGTATGAGGGGGCTATGCTATGGTATATGAGGATATAGGAGGGATTATTACAGTGTATGAGGGGTGGAGGGGGCTCTGCTATGGTATATGAGGACATAGGAGGGATTATTACAGTGTATGAGGGGGCTCTGCTATGGTATATGAGGACATAGGAGGGATTATTACAGTGTATATGGGGCTGAGGGGGCACTGCTATGGTATATGAGGATATAGGAGGGATTATTACAGTGTATGAGGGGGCTCTGCTATGGTATATGAGGACATAGGAGGGATTATTACAGTGTATGAGGGGGCTCTGCTATGGTATATGAGGATATAGGAGGGATTATTACAGTGTATAAGGGGCTGAGGGGCTCTGCTATGGTATATGAGGACATAGGAGGGATTATTACAGTGTATGAGGGGGCTCTGCTATGGTATATGAGGATATAGGGGGATTATAACAGTGTATGAGGGGGCTCTGCTATGGTATATGAGGATATAGGAGGGATTATTACAGTGTATGAGGGGGCTCTGCTATGGTATATGAGAACATAGGAGGGATTATTACATTGTATGAGGGGTGGAGGGGGATCTGCTATGGTATATGAGGACATAGGAGGGATTATTACAGTGTATGAGGGGGCTCTGCTAATGTATATGAGGATATAGGAGGGATTATTACAGTGTATGAGGGGGCTCTGCTATGGTATATGAGGATATAGGGGGATTATAACAGTGTATGAGGGGGCTCTGCTATGGTATATGAGGATATAGGAGGGATTATTACAGTGTATGAGGGGTGGAGGGGGATCTGCTATGGTATATGAGGACATAGGAGGGATTATTACAGTGTATGAGGGGGCTCTGCTATGGTATATGAGGATATAGGGGGATTATAACAGTGTATGAGGGGGCTCTGCTATGGTATATGAGGATATAGGAGGGATTATAACAGTGTATGAGGGGGCTCTGCTATGGTATATGAGGATATAGGAGGGATTATTACAGTGTATGAGGGGGCTCTGCTATGGTATATGAGGATATAGGAGGGATTATTACAGTGTATGAGGGGGCTCTGCTATGGTATATGAGGATATAGGAGGGATTATTACAGTGTATGGGGGGGCGGAGGGGGCTCTGCTATAGTATATGAGGACATAGGAGGGATTATTACAGTGTATGAGGGGCTGAGGGGGCTCTGCTATGGTATATGAGGACATAGGAGGGATTATTACAGTGCATGAGGGGGCTCTGCTATGGTATATGAGGACATAGGAGGGATTATTACAGTGTATGGGGGGCGGAGGGGGCTCTGCTATGGTATATGAGGATATAGGAGGGATTATTACAGGGTATGGGGGGCTGAGGGGGCTCTGCTATAGTATATGAGGACATATGAGGGATTATTACAGTGTATGAGGGGGCTCTGCTATGGTATATGAGGATATAGGAGGGATTATTACAGTGTATGAGGGGGCTCTGCTATGGTATATGAGGATATAGGAGGGATTATTACAGTGTATGAGGGGGCTTTGCTATGGTATATGAGGACATAGGGGGGATTATTACAGTGTATGAGGGGCTGAGGGGGCTCTGCTATGGTATATGAGAATATAGGAGGGATTATTACAGTGTATGGGGGGGCTGAGGGGGCTCTGCTATAGTATATGAGGATATAGGAGGGATTATTACAGTGTATGAGGGGGCTCTGCTATGGTATATGAGGATATAGGAGGGATTATTACAGTGTATGAGGGGGCTCTGCTATGGTATATGAGGATATAGGAGGGATTATTACAGTGTATGAGGGGGCTCTGCTATGGTATATGAGGACATAGGAGGGATTATTACAGTGTATGAGGGGCGGAGGGGGCTCTGCTATGGTATATGAGGATATAAGAGGGATTATTACAGTGTATGAGGGGTTAAGGGGGCTCTGCTATGGTATATGAGGACATAGGAGGGATTATTACAGTGTATGAGGGGCTGAGGGGGTTCTGCTATGGTATATAAGGACCAAGGAGGAACCATTAGTGTGTGGGGGACTAATGGGGGTGCCATTACTTTGTGAACTGTGCACTATGAGGGCAATTAAAGGGGTAGTGCGGTGTATAACATTTTTTCACTAAATAAGACACATTACAAAGTTGTACAACATTGTAATGTGTGTTATTTAAGTGAATGGCCCCCTTCCCCATGTTTCCACCCTCTGATGCTTAAAGTGACTGTACCACCAGGCCCAGGCTGAAGCACTGGAGGCGGGTTGATCCACCCCCAGTGGGAAGAAAGCTCAGCCCCTCCATGACGTGACTCCATTAGAATCAATGGAACCCTATCATAGAGGGGCTAGGGTTTCCTCCCACTAAAGGGGGGGTCAGCCCGCCTACAGTGCTTCAGTCACTTTAACCCGGAAGTGTATACTCACAGAATCACAGTCGACCCCAGCCGCCATCTTGGGACGATCAAGTCATCTTCAGGAGGCCGGCTGGACCGCTCCAGCCCTCCCTCATGCCAGCCCCCCTCCAGCGCGTCATCAGCTGCTCAGCCGCCATTGGCTGAGCATAACAGAAGACGTCTGGGACTTCCCTGCATAGAGTAAAGGCCCTATTCCACCAACAGATCTGACGACAGATTATCTGCCAAAGATTTGAAGCCAAATCCAGGAACGGACTATAAACAGAGAACAGGTCATAAAGGAAAGACTGGATTTCTCCTCTTTTCAAATCCACTCCTGGGTTTGGCTTCAAATCTTTGGCAGATAATCTGTCGTCAGATCTGTTGGTGGAATAGGGCCTTAAGTGTGTGTGAGAGAGAGAGTGTGTGTGTACATGGATTTGTGCTGATTTCTGTAGACATGGAGTCTGGAGGGGTGAGGCTGTATGGCTATCTGTATACAATATCCAGGTTGTATGATATCTGTATACTATATCCGGGCTGTATGGTATCTGTATACAATATCCAGGCTGTATTGTATCTGTATACTATATATATCAGCAGTGGCTGACGCTGTTTGTACGCCAGAGCACCCACGCCCCAGCTAGGTCGCACCCCCCAAAGGCCGGCCCTGAGTCAAAGATATATTCCATAGTTTTTTGTTAGTGGAGGGGGGGGGGGCAGACACTTCGGCTGTATGGGGCCCCGAAATTCCTGATGGCGGCCCTGGTTATGATGTTATGATGATGAGAATCACAGTATATTTAGACTATCCCTTATAAATTCAAAGAGACAGCTTTGCACAAATTTACAAGATTATTTTAGTAGAAAGGATGCAAATTTAAAGGAGTTAACTAGGATTAGAAAAAGCACAACTACTTTCTTGCAAAAATAGTACCATCCAAGTCCCCAGGTTGTGTGTGGTATTACAATTCAGCTCCATTCATTTCAATTGAGCTGCAGAACCACACCTAAACTAAGGACAGGAGAGGCACTGTTTCTGGAAGAAAGCAGCCATTATTTTCTAACCCCTTTTACTGTTGTACCTTTCAGACGTGCATCTGCCTTAATGGGCCAGGTGACAGAACAGAGGGAGCATTACAGTGTAGGATCCTCCGGTGGCCCCCTCCTCCACTCCCACTGACCGTCCAGCAGCTGGGGCCAGCATCGGATGTGCTACAGCAGGATAAATAGATGGTTTTGCCGGGACTGCCCGATTTTGAGGAGGCAGCCCCGGCACAACGGTGTCCCGGGTATGTCCCGGGAAGCTCCACCCCTGCCGCGGGAACCCCGCCCCTTTCTGGCGTTAGAGATCTCACTGAAGCAGAGCAGGGAGAGGAGTTGCTGGGGGAATGGAGGAACCATACAGGTGAGGTAAGTATAGCTTTTCTGATTTAAATACAAATGGAGGGGCTGGAGAATGATGAAGGAGGCTGTAGTATGGTGATGAGGGGCAAAAGGATGAGAGGAGTACTACTATGAGGATGAAGGGGGAAGGAGGATGATGGAGAGGTAGTAATATGATGGAGGGGCAGGAGGATGAAGTGGGTAGTAGTATGATGGGGTAGGAGGATGATGGAGGGGTAGTAATATGAGGGAGGGGCAGGAGGATGAAGGGGTAGTAGTATGATGATGAAGGAGGTAGTAGTATGATGATGGATGATTTGGTCAGTAACAGTGTGATGGTATGTTGAGAGGTACAGTATAGTGATAATATATATATTGGTGCTGTTCTGGGGTCACTTCTACACACTGAGCCCCCACATAACTATGTATTCTGATCTCCCACAAAGCACCCGGTGTATAATGTACCTAAGACCCCCCAACTACAACAGATGCAGGCACTAAAACTCCCAGCATTTACTGATAGTCTGCATCCCTCAGGATATGCTTGGAGTTGTAGTACATATGAGCTGCCGCTGTAAAAAAAGATATAGTGCTGGACCTTCAGGGCTGATGGTTGTAACAGATTTCAGCCACCAGAAGCTTCTACACAACAATCACTTATTAAAGGTTTGTTCTTTCTGAAACTACAACTCCCAACATACCCTTTATTAAAGCTTAATGGTATGTAGGGTATTCTGAGAGTTATAGTTCGACTGAAAACATGTCATTCACAAGGGAGTTGACACAGATCCAGATAAATCCAGGATAGAATCGGGTCAGTATGTCGCTTTTTACCTATTCTTCTTTGGTGGGCCCCAAGGATCATTTCCTCTGGTGGGCCCCGGGTACCCCAGTCGGACACTGCCTATCATAACATGTGACAGAAAGCAGGGGAAACATTGGACAAGCCTGTTTCAGGTTCTCCTCTGACAGATAATACCAGACCATACCGCTAGGTGGCGATATCACACTACTAAGAGCAGCTAATTATGTTTTGCTTCCTAGTCTGCATCTCCATAAATATCATCTGAGAAAGCGCAGAATAGACACTACGAATAACCCCCCTCCCTGGTCACGTGACCACAGAGTCTCCTTCCAGCACCGGGGCTTCCCTGTTCTCTTCTGAACAGTGGCTGGACTGCTTGTACAATGCTATGGCCAGGGGTGATTCTAGCCTCTCTGCTGCCCGAGGCGAACTATAGAATGACGCCCACCCCCCCCCCCCCCCCCGTCAATCCGCCCACATTATAATCCACTACTGCCCCCCCCCCCACTGCTGTCCCCAATAAACATAATGTTTGGTCCCTTGCTGCACAGAGGATGTCAGGAGAGGAGGAGGCTGACTTTATAGGAGAGGTCCCAGCAGCACAGAGGATGTCACGAGAGGAGGGGGCTAATCCTATAGGAGAGGTCCCAGCAGCACAGAGGATGTCAGGAGATGAGGGTGCTAATCCTATAGGAGAGGTCCCAGCAGCACAGAAGATGTCAGGAGAGGAGGGTGCTAATCCTATAGGAGAAGTCCCAGCAGCACAGAGGATGTCAGGAGAGGAGGGTGCTGATCTTTTAGGAGATGGTCCCCCTCTTCCCCCCTTATAGATGGTCCCCCTCTTCCCCCCCTTATAGATGGTCCCCCTCTCCCTTATAGATGGTCCCCCTCTCCCCCCCTTATAGATGGTCCCCCTCTCCCTCCTCCCTTATAGATGGTCCCCCTCTCCCCCCTCCCTTATAGATGGTCCCCCTCTTTCCCCTCCCTTATAGATGGTCCCCCTCTTCCCCCCTTATAGATGGTCCCCCTCTCCCCCCCCCCTTATAGTTGGTCCCCCTCTTCCCTCTCTCCCCCCCTTATAGATGGTCCCCCTCTCCCCCCCTTATAGATGGTCCCCCTCTTTCCCCCCCCTTATAGATGGTCCCCCTCTTCCCTCTCTCCCCCTCCCTTATAGATGGTCCCCCTCCCCCCCTTATACATAGTCCCCCTCTCCCCCCTCCCTTATAGATGCCCCTTTATAGATGGTCCCCCTCTTTCCCCCTCCCTTATAGATGGTCCCCCTCTCCCCCTTATACATGGTCCCCCTCTTCCCCCCCCTTATAGACGGTCCCCCTCCCGCCCCTCCCTTATAGATGGTCCCCCCCTTATAGATGGTCCCCCTCTTTCCCCCCTCCCTTATAGATGCCCCCCCCCCCTTATAGATGGTCCCCCTCTTTCCCCCCTCCCTTATAGATGCCCCCCCCCTATAGATGGTCCCCCTCTTCCCTCTCCCCCTCCCTTATAGATGGTCCCCCCCCTTATAGATGGTCCCCCTCTTTCCCCCCTCCCTTATAGATCGTCCCCCTCTTTCCCCCCTCCCTTATAGATGGCCCCCTTCCCCCCCCCTACCTTATAGATGGTCCCCCTCTCCCCCCCCCCCTGCACAGCAGATAAAACAAAAACAAAAAACAGCACACAACTCACCTGCCCTCCGTTCCCCCGTCGAGCCTCTCTGGTCTGGTCCCGGCTGATGTGCGGCTGCCCGGGGTGTCCCGTCCTGTCCCCGGCAGCGCGCGCATCACAGAGCTCCCCGTGCGCCTGTGCCTGTGACTTCCGGCGCACGGGGAGCTCTCTGATGCGCGCGCTGCCGGGGACAGGACGGGACACCCCGGGCAGCCGCACATCAGCCGGGGGACTAAGGCTGCATTCCCACGTTCCGTGATCCTGACGGATCACGGACGTGGAATGCATGTACTGGAGCCCCCCCGCCCCCGGGAAGTATCTGTAATGAGATGCTGTGAGCGGGGGAGACTGTATTCATAAGCGCCGCGCTGTAGTATCAGCACCGCGCGGCTGATTTAGTACAGCGCGGCGCTTATGAATACAGTCTCCCCCGCTCACAGCATCTCATTACAGATACTGCCCGGGGGTGGGGGGGCTCCAGTACATGGTACAGTCAGGGCCGTTTTAATACATTGGTGGGCCCAGTGCACAGCCCTCAAGAGTGGGCCCCCCCTTACCTTTCTGCACATTGTATAATGTACTGAATTTGCCCCCACACTGTATCAAGAGCCCCAGTACATACAGTAGTTACCTTATAACACTATTTCCACCATACAGTGATTACATATTACATAAAAACTGCACTAAACAAAACAGAAAGATATCACCATTGATACCATTACATAATACCGCCATACCATGACCCCTATCAGTACAAGCCTATAACAGAGTGAAGTTACATCCAGTGACTCACCGGAGGCGTCTTCTCCGATCAGAGTCTGTCACCTTTTCTTTTTCTCTCCATCCAGCCTGGGCCACCTTGAAGTCTTCTCCTGGCTGTGAATCTTCTCTCCAGAATCTGCCAGACAAATATTTTAGGCTCCAACACATCCAGTAGTTAGGTCCCTTGTACCCCTATACAGTAGTTACACCCCTCTGTACTCCTACATAGTTACACCCCTCTGTGCCTCCATAGTTTTAAGGTGTCCCTGTAGTATATAGACCCTCATGTGCTCCTCCAGTTATATACAGCCCTCCTGTGCGCTCCCCCATTAGTATATAGCCCCCCTGTGCACTCTCCCCAGTAGTATATAGCCCCCTGTGCTCACCCACAATAGTATATAGCCCCCCTATGCTCTCCCACAATAGTATATAGCCCCCCTGTGCTCTCCCACAATAGTATATAGCCCCCCTGTGCTCTCCCACAATAGTATATAGCCCCCCTGTGCTCTCCCACAATAGTATATAGCCCCCTGTGCTCTCCCCCAATAGTATATAGCCCCCCTGTGCTCTCCCACAATAGTATATAGCCCCCCTGTGCTCTCCCCCAATAGTATATAGCCCCCCTGTGCTCCCCCTCAATAGTATATAGCCCCCCTGTGCTCTCCATAATATATAGCCCCCTGTGCTCTCCCCCATAGTATATAGACCCCTGTGCTCCCCAATAGTATATAGCTCCCCTGTGCTCCCCAATAGTATATAGCCCCTGTGCTCCCAATAGTATATAGCTAACCTGTGCTCCCCAATAGTATATAACCCCCTGTGCTCCCCCATAGTATATAGCCCCCTGTGCTCCCCCATAGTATATAGCCCCCTGTGCTCCCCAGTAGTATATAGCCCCCTGTGCTCCCCATAGTATATAGCTCCCCTGTGCTCCCCCATAGTATATAGCCCCCTGTGCTCCCCCAAAGTATATAGCTCCCCTGTGCTCCCCCATAGTATATAGCTCCCCTGTGCTCCCCCATAGTATATAGCCCCCTGTGCTCCCCCATAGTATATAGCCCCCTGTGCTCCCCCATAGTATATAGCCCCCGTTCTCCCCCATAGTATATAGCCCCCTGTGCTCCCCAATAGTATATAGCCCCCGTTCTCCCCCATAGTATATAGCCCCCCTGTGCTCCCCTATAGTATATAGCCCCCGTTCTCCCCCATAGTATATAGCCCCCTGTTCTCCCCCATAGTATATAGCCCCCTGTGCTCCCCAATAGTATATAGCTCCCCCTCCCATATAACATTGAAAAAAACAAACACTTTTACTCACCTGGGTCCACGCGTTCCTCTTCTCTTCCCTCTTGTGGCCGCACTTCCTGCGGTCACAAGAGGCTGCACCCCCCTTACCCTCGCGCCGACGCTCCAGTGACGTCGGGCGCTTGAGGGAGAGCGCGGCCTCTTGTGACCGCAGGAAGTGCGGCCACAAGAGTGAGTGACTGACAGGGAGGGAGCCAATAGCTCCCCCTCTGTCAGTGTCGCTGCTGCTGCAGCGCTGAAGCGCCGCAGCAGCAGCGGACGGGGGCAGCGGCGGACGGGGGGGCCCTGCAGGGGGCGCCATGGAGGGGTAAGTAGATTACCTATCCATGGCGCTCCCCCCTGACAGGCTGGTGGCCGGAGCCCTGTGCGACCGCACCGGCCTGCTCGGGGGGGCCCCTTTAACCAGTGGGCCCGGTGCACGTGCACCATGTGCCCTCTGGTTAAAGCGGCCCTGGGTACAGTCAGTGGCGGATTATAATGTGGGCGGCCGCCCGAACCGCTCATATTATAATCTGCCACTGAATGCCGCCCCCATGAAGATAGCTGGTGGCGCCGCCTGAGGCAGACGATTCAGGTCGCCTCATCATTGCGGCGCCCCTGGCTATGGCGTTATGGGGATTCACATTCATGTATGTTATATTTGCTAATCAGGTTTGTTTACTCCCAATTATGGCTATACCACATGAGTGTTTTGCACCTGCACAGTGAAGCAGTGTGTCAGAAGCAGCTGTATACACTGCTATGCTATTATATATATATATATATATATATATATATATATATATATATATATATATATATATATATATATATATGTTCACTGCACATTTTACTAAACCCACTGTGCACATACAGTTGTGCTCAAAAGTTTACATACCCGGGCAGAATTTTTGCTTTCTTGTCTTTCTTTAAGAGAATATGAATGATAACACAAAAACTTTTTTTTCCACTCTTGGCTATTGGTTGTTGGGTGAAGCCATTTATTGTCAAACTTCTGTGTTTTCTCTTTTTAAATAATAATGACAACCAAAAATATCTGAATGACCCTGATTACCCTGGTATTACCCCCTCTAACATCAATGACAGCTTGAAGTCTTTTGTAGTAGTTGTGGATGAGGCTCTTTATTTTCTCAGAAGGTAAAGCTGCCCATTCTTCTTGGCAAAAAGCCTCCAGTTCCTGTAAATTCCTGGGTTGTCTTGCATGAACTGTGTGCTTGAGATCTCCCCAAAGTGGCTTAATGATAATTAAAGGGGTTGTCCAGTGAAAATCTTTTTCTTTCAAATCAACTGCTGTCACTAAGTTATATAGATTTGTAATTTTTTCTATTAACAAATCTCAAGTCTTCCCATACTTCCCATAAAATTGTTTTCTTTCAAATCAACTTTCTTTCAAAACAAAGTGTCAGAAAGTTATAAGGATTTGTAATTTACTTAAAGAGTCACTGTCGTATTTTTTTTTTTTTTGCAGAAATCAATAGTCCAGGCGATTTTAGGAACTTTGTAATTGGGTTTATTAGCCAAATCTGCCATTATCTGCATGTAAAAAGCCTTTTCCCAGGTCCCCCCCTCCTTCCTCTTTTTCATCCACTCTAAAAAATCTGAAAATTGTGACTTGTTGCAGGAGACGTCCCCTGTCTGTTCTAGGGAGAGGGGAGGGGGGAGGAGGAAGGAGGGAGTTAGCCGGCAGCAGAAAGCAGATAACAGAGGATTACAGGCACGGAGCTGGGTGACAGCTGTAATCTGAGCTCAGACAGGTCACTGGTGATGGTCAGAACAGATAACGGGTGAGGGATTTGTAGATTAACTCTTTGTTGTCCTGTTTTGGTCTTTTCTTTAGCTCTCTCCATAGGAGAACAATGAAGACAGGGGGGAGAGCTTCAAACTGCTTTTTCATGATAAAAATGCATTTTTCGGATAATAAACCCAATTACAAAGTTTCTTAAAATTGCATGGACTATTGATTTCTGCAAAAAAAAAATTCACGACAGTGACACTTTAAATTAAAAACTGAAGTCTTCCCATACTTATTAGCTGTTGTAGGTCCTGCAGGAAATGTTGTTTTCTTTTCAGTCTGACACAGTGCTCTCCGCTGACATTTCTGGCCGAGACAGGAACTCTGTCTCAGTTTTCGATGAATTCCCATAAAAAACCTCTCCTCCTCTGGACAGTTCCTGTCTCTGCCAGAGATCTCAGCAGAGAGCACTGTGTCAGACTGAAAAGAAAACAACATTTCCTGCATGACATACAAAGCTAATAAGTATGGGAAGACTTCAGATTTTTTTTTATTGAAGTAAATTACAAATCCATATAACTTTCTGACACTAGTTGATTTGAAAGAAAACGGTTTTCACTCGACAACCCTTTTAAGGTCAGGAGACTCAGATGGCCACTCCAGAACCTTAACTTTGTTCTGCTGTAGCCAATGACAGGTCAACTTGGCTTTATGTTTTGGATTGTTGTCATGTTGCAACGTTGACCAAGTTTCCTGTGCCTTTGTAGCTCATACATCCCCAATACATTAGCGATCCACCTCTGTGCTTTACAGTAGGAATAGCGTTCCTTTCATCATAGGCCTTGTTGACACCTCTCTAAATTATGTTTATGTTTTTGGCAAAAAAGTTCGATGTTGGTCACATCACTCCAAATGACTTTGAAATGACAAGAAGTTTTAAGGGATGTCTCTGTGCTGTTTGGTGTATTGTAGGTAAGATGCTTTGTGGCATTTGAACAGTAAATTATTTCTTCGACCATACAGGCCATTTTTCTTAAAGCGTAACTGTCATTTCAGGGCCATTTTTTTAAAAACATTAAATATCAACAGTACAAGCGATTTTAAGAAACTCTGTAATAGGTTTTATGTACTAAAAGAGTTTCCTTCTGTACTGAAAAAGCAATCTTCCAGCCTCCCCCCTCACATCAAATGAAGCAGGATTTCTGTCTCCATTATGTGGCTATGGAGAGGGGAGGGGCTGTTAGGAGTGACTGAGCACGGAGGATTTCTGCACAGCACAACACCCTGCAATCTTCTCTCAGTAAGTTCATAGATAAGCACTGACCTTTCTGACACCTGAATTTAGTGTTTTAGGTGCCCAGAGAGTCTACAAACAGCTGACCTTCATGTCACCTCTTCCTGCTCCCTCATCTCTCTCAGCCCCTCCCCCATTCATAGGCTTACAATGGAGAGAGCAGAGCCCGTCTTCACTGGCTTCTCTGTAATGAAGACGTGTTTGCCTGATAATGCACAGATAAGAAGATAAGAAGGGAGGCTGGGAGATTGCTTCTTGAGTACAGAAGGAGGCTTTTTTGGCTGATGAAACCTATTACAGAGTTTCTTAAAATCGCTTATACTACTGATTTCTGCAATAAAAAAAAAAATGACAGTTACTCTTTAACCCCTAGACGACCCTGGACGTAGGGTTACGTCATGGAAGTCTGTCCCCAGACGACCCATGACGTAACCCTACGTCCTGGGTGTTTCTCCCCCTATGAAGAGCGGAGCGGAGCGCGCTTCATAGCAGGTGGGGGCCGGCTGCAATCAGCAGCCGGGACCTCACCGGTGATGACACGCTGCAGCAATCGCGCTGCCGCGTGTCATTAACCCCTTAAACGCCGCGATCGCGGCGCGACCGCAGCGTTTAAGTGTAAGTGACAGGGGGAGTCCCCTGTCACTTACCGATCGGGACCCCCACAGTGTGACTGCGGGGGTCCCGATCGGTAAAACGGACCGCCAGAGGTCTCTCACCTGCCTCCGTGCGGTCCGATCGGCGATCTGCTACACTGAGCCTGCACAGGCAGGCTCAATGAGCAGTTCGTCGATAACACTGATCAATGCTATGCCTATGGCATAGCAATGATCAGTGAAGAAATCAAACAAATGTATGTACAAGTCCCCCAAAGGGACTTCAAATGTGTAAAAAAAAAAAAAAAGTTCAAAACACTATTACACTACCCCAAAACCCCTCCCCCAATAAAAGTCTAAATCACCCCCCTTTCCCATTATATAAATAAAACATATAAAAATAAATAAATAGATAAACATATAATATACCGTAGCGTTCGTAATTGTCCGATCTATTAAAATATAACAAGCGTCATTGTGATCGGTAAACGGCGTACACGAAAAGAGGGGGAAAAGTGCGCAGATTACCGATTTTATGTTACATTATATATTAAAAAAAATCAATAAAAAGTGATCAAAACGTCCGATCTTCACAAATATGGTATTAATAAAAACTAGAGATCATGGCGGAAAAAATGACGCCCCATACAGCCCCGTAGGTGAAAAAATAAAACCGTTATAAGCGTCACAATAGGCCCATTTTATTAATATTTAATTGCCAAAAAAAAAGGATTTCATAAAAAAAATACATATATAACATTAGAGAATCTGTGTAACCTGCATATGGTTGTGTTCGGGCTGACCTATAGAGTAATGGTATCATGTCACTGTTACCATATAGTGCATTACGTAGACACAGGATCCCCCCAAACGTTACCATATTGCATTCTTTTTTACGATTTCACCTATTTATATCTTCATAAATAATATATTTGGGATTCCGTCATACATGTTATGGTAAAATGAATGACGCCACTACAAAGTACAACTATTCCTGTAAAAAACAAGCACTTACATGGCCTGTAGATAGAAAACTGAGAGTGCTAGAGCTCTTAGAAGGGGAGGAGGGAAAAATGAAAACACTAAGATCAAAATTTGCGCGGTCCACTGGGTCATTTTGGGCCTGGTCCTCAAAGGGTTAAAGTGTCTCCTTATTGTGCATCTTGAAACAGCCACACTGCTAGTTTTCAGAGAGTCCTGTATCTCAGGTCAAGTCAGGCACTGCTTTGTCAGTAAAAAAGTCAGTCATTGTCAGAAAATGGTATGGTATACTCACCAGTTTTATCTCTGCTGTGTCCGGCTGCTGAATATCTGACTATCCCCCCAACTTTGTTAACTTACTTGCAGAGACGATGTTTTTGGCAGTGTAACAATGACAGGCAATAATACTGAATTTACCTAAGTCTTACATAAGTGATCAAAATGATAAAAAAAAATGTAAAAAGAAAAATGGGGGGAATCTATCAAGAATGCAATTTGTGCGCCTGGGTTTAGGATGGCATCTGTGCACTAATGGTATTTTATATGTTTTATTTGATTAGGCCTAGTCAGCCAAAGGCTTATCTGTTGCTGATGAGGGGGAAAAAAAAACAAGAGGAGGACAAGCTGAACAACAAAGAAGAACCCAGCTAAAAGTGAGACTGTGAGAGAGTTCTTCATGAGTATTTTCCACAGGAACATACGGTTCCTCGTTTATTGGTGGGAATCCTTAGTCCAGGAACCCAAGAAAGTAGATTTTAGCACGTTTTCCTGGTAGCAGAGTTAATTTGACCTTTGTACCATCTCTTTCTGGATTCAAAGGGAAAGTTGAGCAAGGACCTTTGGGTAATTATAGGAATCGCAAGTAGTGGCTCTTGGCTTGGCCTAGATACTTAGTGTAAATAAATAATTTACACCCACAATCACCATGTCCATAGTGATCATGGAAAGTGCAGGTGAGACAGCTAATTGGTTGACAAAGGGGTTGTCCGAGCAAAGTTATTTTTATATAGTTCCCATGGAGGTGGGATGGGGAAAAACAAACAAACCTACCTTCCTCGTCCTCCTGCTAGCATCTTCAGTCTCTGTTTATGCCGGCTCCAGGTTCAGAGATGTGACGCCACATGCACAATTATAAATAATCAAATTGAAGTGCTTAACCCCTGTGTTGTTGTTATTATTCTGAGAAAAATTCACAAAACAAAGAATACATCACTTTATCACTATGTAATGTTTTCCTCTTTGGCAAACATTCAGCATGCGTCAATAAATACAAGGAAGTACATGTAACTAGCAAGACTGGCTTTTCTACTCTTCTTACACTCCCATGACATCAAGGATCAGAAAAAAACACCTTCGTATATCTGAGGGTTTATTGGAAGAAGGAACCTTTGACATGAGCAGCAGCAGGGTACGTTTGTGTCCATTATACTGTTTAATAATGTGTTTTGGAAGTATTGATAATCTCCTTTGATTATACATTAACATTTGTGTAAAGTAGACTGTCTTTCCCTTAAAGTAACACAAGGAGTTGCATATATGCAACATAATCACTGTTTATTTGACTAGCTGCTCAAAAACTATTTTAGATAGGTAAATAAGCATCAGTTGTACTCTCATGTAGTCTCATGTAGTTTTAGAAAAAAACACTATTGCTAGATGTTACCTGAAAGGCAATAGGGAAATATATTTTAAAAACATTGCTTTCTTTATGTCCTTTATCATCACTTACAGCATGTTTTTCCACATGCAGGATGCTCTAGGAAGGATATTTTTTTCAGTTTGTGGCTTTTCAGTTTTTTTCAACAGACCTCCTTTGTTGTTGTTGTTTTTTCTCCATATGTAAATGTGTGTTGGATTGTTTGCGGTACTGATTATTGTCATTACAATCATAGGATTCAAAAAGGAGACCTTTTATGCCAGATGAAATATGAAAAAATGCCAGAAAAAAAACTATTAAAATAAAAAGATCCCCCCTCTTCTCTTCAAGACCCTTTTATTCAATAGGTAACAGTTTCCTTTTTTTCGTGTCCAATATACCAAGCAGGACTTAAGTAGCCAAGAAAACTGACAACTGCTCTCCCCACCGAGAGCAGAGTATTGGTGATTGCCCCCTTGGCTACCTTAGCCCTCATTAGCATACTGGGCACCAAAAGTAAAGGTACCAATAGCTACAGAACAAGAGGGTCTAGAATAATAAAATTCAAATAGAGGATGATAGTACAGGTCATCTGTAAGGTGTCACCATCATTTTACAAAAATTTTGACATGTCACAGAGACATGTCAAAAGTTTTGATTGATCCGGGTCTGAGTGTTCAGACATGTACCAACCAAGCAAGGCCCTCTCCCAGCTCTGTGTCACATGATCAGTTGGACTGATAAGTCCGACTGATCACATGACATAGAGCCAGTAGAGGACTGCGCTTAGCGTGGTCTACTCCCTTCTCTATCTCCCAAATCTACTGAGCAGGTTTTTATTGTGTGTACACCGGGAGGCGTTTATATGGTAATCGCTTGCACCTGTGGGTTGCTGTTGCACTGTTCTGTTTTTTTGTCTGTACTTCAGCCACATATAGCGTGCAACCTGCAGTGTGAACAGAGGCATAGAGGTGCTGCCATTTTTTCCTTTTTTTTTATGTCTCTATGATATGTCAAAAGTTTTGTTAACAGTGACACTTTAAGCTAAAAAGAATGGAAAACACAAACTGTGTGTGAAAAAGGAAACTAAGTCCTATCAGCACAAACCCCCTTAAGAATTGCTCTATTAATTATAAATTAATACATTGTGTAGCAATGTCAGACTTACTTTACCTTAAAGGGGTGTTCTGGCCTCAAAAAAATTAGACTGATACAGGGTTGCATAAAAATAAAAAAAAAAGTCATACTCACCCACCCCAATCCCCAATAGCTGCCATTCCAATATTCCCTTTCTCTGATGCTCATTGCTATTATCTAGTTGCCTATTCAGCCAAACATTGGCAACTGGTCACCATAATGGGGGAGCAGGTGCATACAAATTTTTTAAAATTTACTTTTATGTCACCCTTTTCCGGTTGTAAATAATATTTTTTCATTATAGTGACATTGTCCACAAAAAGATTTTTAATGCACAATGTGCAAAGGGAAACAGCTTGCAATCCTCAGCAGGTGGACATGGTTTGCAACATTGGACTCATTTCAAGGGGCATGTTTGGGACAACAGCCTGGATAGAACTAGTGATGGTGTAGGAGAAGTTTGATGCTCTAATGCAGTGAACGGGACAAGGCTTGTACGAGAGGTTTGTTAATGTGGGGCTCTTAAGATTAGGACCAGGTGTGAAAGTGACCCTTCTCCCGATTACCAGACAAATAGTTGTATTAAGCAAATTGTAGTGTGCATTGTCATTTTAATTTTGTCAAATTGGAGAGGTCTGTGTAAAGATGGCCATACCCCTTCAATAACGGACAGCTGAAAGATTATCTCCCCCCAAACCTGTCCCTGTCCTAACCATACACAGGAACGTTTGGCGTGGCCGAGCATTCCTGTCTTCCCTATGGGGAGGAAAAGGGTAAGCCACAGCGATTGAGCCTCTCTCTCTCTCGAAACAAAGGGGTCTGGGTGATTTTGCATCACACTCAACCCATATCTCTTATCTCCACCAACATCATCTGTTGGTAGATGGTCATGAAAGCTTCATACAACTTAAGGCCCAATTACACGAAGCAGTTATACGCTGCATTCGTCTGACCGGCCGTTATGGTCGATAATCATCTTGTGTAATAGAAGACACGATGTCGGCTGATCATTGTCTTTCAACATGTTGAAAAATCAACAATCGAGATTGCAGCGGCGGCAGCAGATTTAAATAGGAGTGGCGGCAGCAGACCGCCACTATCTTCCACTATCCACCTGGGCAGCCCTCCCCAGCTCCCTGCAACTCCCTAACTCTTACCCACTCGCTGCCAGGGCGTGTAATATCGCCGGCAGCAAGTGGCGAACAAGGAGCAAGCGATCGCTTGCTCCTCTGAATTGCCCCGTGTAATAGGGGCTTTAGTGTGAGCAGCGGGATCAACCAACTAAAGTCTAAGGCTATGTGCACACGCTGTATGAGACCGGCAGTTCTGTGACCCCGGCCGGGTCACGGAATGGCCGGTCTCTGGTCAGAGCAGCTTGCTTCACTGTGTGAACTGACAGGTCTTTCTGCGGCCGGAATTCACTGAAATCCGGCCGCAGAAAACTGACGTCGTTTTTTTCCGGCGCCACATGGGATCCTGGCAGGGGCGGATTAACTTTACCATAGGCCCCGGGCTGTTCACCAAGCCTGGGCCCCCCACCCCACTGTAACTATGGCAGCACTAGCCTGGGGTTCATAGTACAGGATAGATAATGTCATGATGTCCTGATTTGTGCAAAATTGCCATAAAAAAAACTGTTATTTTTTTGCAAATCATGGCGGAAGTGTAGCTAGGAGACAGTACACCACTGAAAGTATAAGTATTTTTGGGTGGTCATGGGCCCCCCAGGAGCTCAGGGCCCCGGGCTGCAGCCCAAAACGCCCCTGTTATAATCCACTACTAGATCCTGGCCGGAGCGCATATGATATGTGTACGCTCCGGCCGGGATGCCATTGAACATAAGGCTATGTTCCACCCCGCAAAACTACGGCCGTAGTTCTGCGGTGAGAACTACGGCCGTAGTTTTACGTAGTGTGAACATAGCCTAAGGTGTATGGGGGCAACACTGATCTGAGATCTTTGAGTCTGGAATTAATATTTTTTTTAGTATTAGTTTAGTATTAATAATTTTTAAGTATTATTAAGTCTCTTATTCTTAGGTAAACCACAGCTTTATGTCCCGTTTTAATCTTTGTCATAAGGTACAGCTACTTTACTCAATTTAGATTGTTATTTATTTATCTTTCACTTTTGTTCTTTGTCCTTTTTTTACTATCTTTATTTTTTCCATATCTTATAAAACACAGGCTACTATTACAGAGGCATATTGTCAGCTTACATTAGTACACAATTTATATCCTCAATAGCTTCCATAACACAGTTACCACTATTCACCCACCCCCATCCCCCTTCCTTTCCCTTGTTCCCCCACCCCCCACCCCAGGTCAAGTGGACAAAAACCAGAGAGAAAAGAAAAAAAAGAAGGAAAAAACCTATTTCTTCTGCCATTGCCCCCATGTTCTCTTCTCACTTCTTACATGTAATCTTTATTATTGTAAACCCCCTCTGCAAAAAGAAAAGAACAGAAACTGGAAACTCCAACATCTTTAAATAAGCAATGGAAAATAGGTGACGTACTAAGATAAGGTACATGGTGGTAAAATGTGTAGGCACAAAAGTGGGTTGTGAGGAAAGGTTTATGCAGAATGTCTTAAGAATTACTTGTTGATATTTAAGGTTTTTGAAGGGTTTATCCTGCAAAAATCTTTTTCTTTCAAATCAACTGGTTCCAGAAAGTTATATAGATTTGTAATTTACTTCTATTTAAAAATCTCAAGTCTTCATGTACTTATCAGCTGCTGTATGTCCTGCAGGAAATGTTTTCTTTCCAGTCTGACACACAGTGCTCTCTGCTGCCATCTCTGTCCGAGACAGGAACTGTCCAGAGAGGAACGGGTTTCTATGGGAATTTGCTACTGCTCTGGACAGTTCCTGTCTCGGCCAGAGATGTCAGCAGAGAGCACTGTGTCAACCTGGAAAAAAACATTTCCTGCAAGACATACAGCAGCTGATAAGTATGGGAAGACTTGAGATTTTTTAATAGAAGCAAATTGCAAATCTATATAACTTTCTGACACCAGTTGATTTGAAAGAAAAAGATTTTTGCTGGAGTACCCCTTTAATACGTTCATAAAGACTTTACAAAGCTAAAGTTATCCCCTGCCATCATACACTCCTTTGTAGATGAACTTTGTTCATTTTTTTATTTATCTTTTTCTGCATGGAAATTCTTCAACCCTCAGGGTGAAATTCCAACAATGCAATGACATAGCTGCACACTAGGGTTAGGCATACATGTTAGTGCTCTAGCACTTCCTTCTATGTTTACTTCTTGCTTATTTCTTGCCCCTTACTTAAGATGCTGTAGCCTTTGAAGCCTTTTATTTTTAAGGTGACTGCAACTGTTTGTCAATGCAGTATACAAAGCTATTCTTATAGGACATTACTGTTTGTAATGGTAAAAATAAAAATTTTTTTTATTAAGGATTAAAATAAGGTATTGTAGTAGCATGCATCCTACACCATGAATGCCTCTTTATCAAAACGTGTTTTCCCCTTTTTTTTTAGTTATTCTATCAAATATAACTATGACAACACAATCACAAGCTGATCCAGAGTTAATGGACCTGGAGGAAGAAGAGTTATGGGAAATGATTGAAAAGCACAGGTATAAAATTGTACAAAGACTATCACCAGAACGCCTCACACCGTACTTGCGTCAAGCTAAAGTAATAGATGCCATGGATGAAGAGGATATTCTACACTGTGCAAGGTTTTCCACAAGGGCCATGCGACTGGGTGAGTCTAAATAAATCGAATGAAGGTTAAATGCGGAATAGGTTCTTATGGGTATTATAGGATACACAATATATATGGCAGTGTTTTCCAGTATAATGTACAGACAAGACTGGTTTATATACGGCATTTGATGGATCAGGTCATGATCACCAATACATGTATATACTAGCTGTAAAACATGAGTCAATGAGATATGTAAATTTCATATTAGCATTGTTTTTTAGGAACCATGCATGTTAGTGCTCACCACTCATTATTGGCTCACTGTATAACCGCATAATTGTGTATACAAGCCAAGAGCCAATAAGGAACGTATGACATTAGTAATAATTTACTACTGGCTAAGAGGGAGGGCACAGGAATGAGCACTTCACTATTCTACTACCAAAATAATAATATGGAAACCTCTCAAGAAACAAGACTTTCTATTAATGAAACTAAATGTGTGTATAAATACATACATATACATACATATAGATTTCTATGTAACCCATAGCAGAATGGCTTATCATCAATCCTTTATTAATTGACTGGTCTTTACGGAATTGTTGTAGGAAGTACACTAAAGTAATGTAGTGGTATATAGTGGGAGTAAAGACTAGACCCAAAAACTTAAATTGTAACTCGGAACCCTGAATTCTCATGATTGGTTCCCTTTAAGGCCCTACTAATAGAGTAATAATCTGCAGAAACAGGCTGATTCAACAGATTATCGCTAATCATTGTCTTTTAACTTGCTTAAAAATCATCGGCCGTGGACTGTAAACATACCTATCCATGAACCCTGATGTTCTCCTCGCTTCTGCCCACTGTGTGCAACCGCCACTGGAACTTCAGAGCCGATCTGTGAAGTGACAGGCTGCTCAGCCAATCACTGGTCGATACGGGACATCGCTGTAGGCAGTAATTGGCTGAACAGCCTGTCACTTCAGAGACCTGCTCCAGTGGCGGCTGTGGACAGCAGGCAAAAGCGAGAAATGTGGCCAGGTATGTATAAACTTTATTATTTTAAACTTAAAGGCAAGGGTTGCACACACAATGCTAACGATATCTAAACAGTCCTTGCTGCACGATTATCTAGTCATGTACAGTGTCAGACTAGGGTATCTGAAGCCCACCAGAGGAAATGATCCTGGGGAACCACCAATGAAGGACAGTGAGAAACAACATGTCAGTCAGTGTTTGTGCAGATTCTAAAGCAGGGGGCCCACCAGAGGATCCTCCGGTCCTCTGGTGAGCCAGACCAACACTGGCTGTGTAATAGGCTCAGTAAGCAAGCGTTGATCTAGCAGATCGGTGCTTGCTTACACTAGGCATTAGCCTGTGTAATACGGCCCTTAGTCAATCACATTGGTCCATCTTGCAGTCATGGAGCAGATCACCCAACAGATGGATATATGAAAAAGTAATAGATACAAAAACATTGTTTTAGAAGTCACAGAGTATGAAACATATTTCTCTTTTATACTGTATTAAAAAGCCTACATCCTGAACATGACATAGTGTAGAAGAAGAAGAAGAGCAGTATCACATGCTTAGATGTTTGGTAAGAATACATCACACCTTCTCTTCAAATGTCAACAAAATACCAAAAATAGGATGGGCAGGTCTCAATTCAACATATAAGATATAATTTTAAAATCATCATCAAGGCCTTTTAGGTTAATCATAGCTCAATGATGTCAACTATAAAACACAAGCTGGTATGGAGCAATTGGCATCTGCCTCATAAAGGTTTCTTGCCTTCCTCTATTAACATCACGACAGTAGTGGTTTAGGTTGAACGTGATGGGCTGTCCTCTATTTTCAACCATATTGCATAAATAACTATGTAATTATATAACATAGTCATGGGCCATGTTCCTACTATGTAAGTTCCGTAGTAACAACGGCCGTGATTCCTACGCAACTTACGTAGTGCTGCCTTCTAAGAAATCCTGGCCGGAGTGTATACACATAGGGAGGCATTTATTAAGTCCGGCGTTTTTTACGCCGGACTTAAAAATGCCCCCGCAGCTCCGGCGGTACGGGGATTTATGTAGAGGCGGACTGCCTGTACATAAATCCTGTGCGCGCCGGTGCGCACCGCCGAAAACCTACGCCAGCTGAGGACTGGAGTAGGTTTTCGGCGTACATTTGGGCGGAACGGATGATAAATCGCGCGGACTCTGAGTCCGCGCCCTCCGTTCCGCCCACTTCCCGCCTACTTTCCGCCCCCTTTCCGCCCCCTGGCGTACTCGGCGGAAAGTGCCGATTTGCGATTATTTTATTCGCAAATCGGCCATTTGCGTATAAAATAATACGCAAATCGGCACTTTCCACCAAAAATCATCCGTCCGCCGGATGATACATGTGGCCCATAGTATATACTCCCGCCGGGATCCCTAGCGGTGCTGCAAGAAATTGACATGTCAGTTTTCTGCGGCCGCTATTCAATGAATAGCAGTCGCAGAAATCCCTGTCAGATCCAGCAACGCCTTAATTTGCTCAACACCGGCTAATCTGCGACGTCACCACTCCCTGGAATTCCACCCATGCTATGGAGCATGGGGCTCCGGCCACACGCGTCATTGTAAGCAGCGGGAATTGCGCCCGCATCCGATTTTAGCGGTGGTAAAGATCTGCAGTACCAGGCGGGAGGATCTTTTCTGACTTATGTCTTACAACATGTGAACATAGCCATGTACTGTATATAGCATAGTGTTGTAAATTTGTTTGATGTACAGTATGTGGCACTACATTTATTTCCATTGTCGCGTACCCTTTGGCTGGGTTCACACACAGTATTTTGGCTCGGTATTTTGGTCCTCATATTGCAACCAAACCAGGAGTGGATTGAAAACACAGAAAGGCTATGTTCACACACTGTTGAAATTTGGTGGATGGCCGTCATTTTATGACAAATTATAGCCGCTATTTCATAAGAACCGCCGATGTTTTAAAAAAACGCCAAATTATTTGCTCATTTCATACCCAGTTGACCCACTGCCCTCTAATCCAGTCAATGACTGGGGCAGTCTCCTGCCCCAGTCAATGATTGGCTGAGCGAGTAGTCACTTGCCCGGCTACGTGATATTGCAGCTAGGAGAGGTGCAGGACACTGGCGGCTGTCAACGGGACCCGGAAGCAGTGCTACAGGGCACATTGCTAGTTTACTTTTTAATTATTTTCCCGCACCCCCCTGCCTGACTGCATTTTTTTAATTTTGTGGGACTTCTCCTTTAAATCTTTCTAAACTAAGCTTGCTCATAAATCTAGGGTACCTGCTGGATGTACTTCATACACGAGGAAAGAATGGAGGCATTGCTTTCTTGGAGAGCTTAATGTTGGTGAATCCCAAACTTTATACCCTGATTACAGGAAAAGAAGCAAATAAGGATCCCAACAGCTTCACCAGTAAGTAAAATGTTAATTTTTTACAAAAATTCCATTGAAAGTAATATGTAGAAGCAGTACAAGAGAAAAAGAGAAGGACTGCACTCAAACAGCAATGAAAGTGGGTAAACCAATGTGGATAGTGTATGTAACTTACTCCACTCGGGGATAGACAAACCAGTTATCACATCCTTGTCCGAGTCAGCAGGCACAAATTCAGGGTACCTCTCCCGTTCCATTCAGATCCTTTATTTGGTGATAATAATAATAATCATAGCAATTACATACACATAATTACATGTCATCCCATTGTGGGCCGCCGTCCCACTGCCATGTTGATCTGGAAGTGGCTGGGATGTTCTGCAATAGGGGAAGCATGCCTTATGAGTTATATTTACCACTGAATACTTTTAATTACATCTTACAAACCTGTGACAGCCACCAAGAATCAAATGCAGAGCATTCAGGTACGCATAAAATCTAGAATGCTAAATTCAAAGTTGTATTCTAGATTATTTTTTTTTCAGTTCAACATTGCTTTTTGGTAATTAAAATGTGTTTTACATAACATAAAATTGAACAGGTTAGATTCATTGTTTATCAAAATTAAGCAGATAATGTAATGTAAAACACATTTTAATAGCTCCCTATGGCATCGGGGATGCTGAGGACGAAGATGTGTGTCTTACCTTTCTCCTTAGTGTTTCCACGCTGTTAGTCGAGGTAACCTCTGCGTCATCCGGTCCACCCCTTCTAAACATAATGAATGGAGGGGCAGTCCGGATGATGCGGGAGCGCTCCTAACAGTGCTCAGTTTATCCCAACGAACAGCAGGGACAAATACCTATAGCCCCCTATAACACCCAGGACGCTCCCCTTGAATCAATGTTACTGTTATTGGTTCAATTTTTTTTTTTTTTAGACCTTTGGGTTTTTAGTTTTGCCCAGAGCCACACATTTTATAAAACTGACCCTTTTAAAGCATATAAGATGTCATTTTACATGATAAATGACCATAACCTCTGTCTTGAAAGCAATTTTCCTTTATCTTTAGAACTTATTGACATCAGCCAGTTGAGTGCTTTTCTCATGAACACATTAAGTAGCCTGCAGGAAGAATTGATGCAGGAGAAGCAACTTAAAGGAACTCTGCTGCATCATTTGCACAAAATGCGTGAAAAACAACAACAGCTGAAAGAGGAAGGAGAATGTATGCGAAGTATGGAGCATGAAAACCAACGACTCCACAGAGAGATGGATGCCCAGAGTCAAATGCTAAGTAAACTGAAAGATGAGCAGTATGAGCTGTCCATGCGCTACTCGCATGCGTTACAGGAGAAGGACTCTGTGCAGAGTAGGATTGCTGAACTGCAGGAACAGGTGAGTATTTGTTTCAACAATAACACCATTTACAGTGAGTGCAAGAACTATAATCTATACAGTGCCCAGAGTGGTGACTATAAACCATTTCTTCAAAACCAGGAATCACTTCTTATGAAAGACCCAAATCATTTTAAAGAGTCATTGTCGTATTTTTTTTTTTTTTTTTTGCAGAAACCAATAGTCCAGACGATTTTAAGAAACTTTGTAAATGGGTTTATTAGCCAAATATGCCATTATATGCATTTAAAAAGCCTTTTCCCAGGTCACCCCCTCCCTCCTCTTTTCTATCCACTGCAAAAAATCAGAAAATTGTGACTTGTTGCATCAGACGTACCCAGTCTGTTCTAAGGAGAGGGGAGGGGGAGGAGGGAGTTAAGCAGATAACAGAGGAGTACAGGCACTGAGCTGGGTGAACGGTGTAATCAGAGCTCAGAGAGGTCAGTGGTGACTGTCAGAGGAAATAGAGGGTGATGTATTTGTAGATTAACTCTTTGTTGTCCTGTTTTGGTCTGTTATTTAGCTCTCTCCATAGGAGAACAATGAAGACAGGGGGGAGAGCTTCAAACTGCTTTTTCATGATAAAAATGCTTTTTTTGGCTAATAAACCCAATTACAAAGTTTCTTAAAATCGCCTGGACTATTGATTTCTGCAAAAAAAAAAATTCACGACAGTGACACTTTATAAAGTTTTAGTAGGGGACTTGAACTCTTTCCCATCTGAAGATGGGAAATGTAGTGTTACAGTTATCTCCACACCATGCATTAGTGACAAATTCTGTCTTTTTGCACTTCAACTGGTCTCATAGACATATCGGAGCAGGGGGATTAATGCCCAGACATGGCCATTTAGACCACCCACCCATCTCGCACTTGCTATGAGATATTCATGTCAAGGGGATAGACTTTCTGTGGAGATTCCTGGTGTACAAGACAATGTCTTTAAGGAAGTAATAGGAGGTTGGTGTAGGAAATGAGAATCAGAAGTCTATGCCAACATTGTTCTGGGAAGCCGCTTAAGTGGTACTAATGTACAGTAACTGAATATATGTCAGCCATCAAGAAAAAGACAGCCATATCAGACAGCCAGTTCCACCCTAAGGATTGCATATACAGAAGACTTCTAGAGACTCCTGTGAGGCCTAAAGAGTAGCTAAAAGTAACTTTGACTTTATGGTCAGAGAGGTAAAGCAACATACACCACTCAGAGGAAACAGTCCAGATTCAACAAATTGAGAAGACCACTGACACATCTTGCCAAAGTTTGCCTCCCTATGCAACATCTTGGAGCCATACTGAGATGAACTGAGTCATTTCCACATAGATCTAAAGTCTAGAGACTATTGTAAACATCTATATAGGTAACCTAACCCATTGCCCAGAAGCAAAATTTGGGGGGTGCAGGGGTCGCTCCGGGGCCCACTGAGGTCCATGGCCGTTTCTATGACCGGGCAGGCCGGCGGCGCCTGCCATCCCCCCGCACTCACCCAGAGCCGCGCTAATTGGAGGCTAAGGGCTGCTACCAGACCTAGTGTCTGGCAGCTCCCTTAGTCCAGCGGCGGCCCTTAGCCACTAATTAGCAGCACGGCCGCAGCGCTGCCTCCGGAACGGGGGGCAGGGTTACCAGGGCAACTCACCTGTCCCGCCTCCCCAGCAGCTCCTCTCTCTCTCTCTCCTCTTCAGCGCAGGCAGCAGGGTACAGGGATGCTGCTTGCGCCGGAAGTGACCTGCAGCCTCTGTCATTCATCTGCAGGGGCACCCAGCACAGGCAGCGTCTCTGTACCCGGCTGCCTGTGCTAATGACAGCAGAATGAGCGCCATAGAGGGACTGCCGGGGAGCCAGCACAGGTGAATTACTGTTTTTCTTGTGAGGGCACTATGGGGAGGGGGGGCTGGGGGGAGGTTGGCTACTATATGGGTATATGGGGCACTGTGTGGAGACTATCTACTATAAGAGGCACTATGGGGGATAAACTACAATATGAGGCACTATAGGGGGGAACTGGCTACAATATGAGGCACTATAGGGGGGACTGGCTACTATATGAGGCACTATAGGGGGGAACTGGCTACAATATGAGGCACTATAGGGGGGAACTGGCTACTATATGAGGTACTATATGGGGGGAACTGGCTACAATATGAGGCACTATAGGGGGGAACTGGCTACAATATGGGGCACTATAGGGGGGACTGGCTACTATATGGGGCACTGTGGGGAGACTGGCTACTATAAGAGGCACTATGGGGGGGATAAACTACAATATGAGGCACTATAGGGGGGAACTGTCTTCAATATGAGGCAACTGGCTAAAATATGAGGCACTATAGGGAGGACTGGCTACTATATGAGGCACTATAGGGGGGAACTGGCTACAATATGAGGCACTATAAGGGGGAACTGGCTACAATATGAGGCACTATAGGGGGGAACTGGCTACAATATCAGGCACTATAAGGGGGAACTGGCTACAATATGAGGCACTATAAGGGGGAACTGGCTACAATATGAGGCACTATAAGGGGGAACTGGCTACAATATGAGGCACTATAAGGGGGAACTGGCTACAATACAAGTACAAACTGAGGAGCAGAGTGGTGCTGTGTCTGGGAGAAGGCAGCTATGTTTATTTAAAGAGTCACTGTCGTATTTTTTTTTTTTGCAGAAATCAATAGTCCAGGCGATTTTAAGAAACTTTGTAATTGGGTTTATTAGCCAAATCTGCCATTATCTGCATGTAAAAAGCCTTTTCCCAGGTCCCCCCCTCCTTCCTCTTTTTCATCCACTCTGAAAAATCTGAAAATTGTGACTTGTTGCAGGAGACGTCCCCTGTCTGTTCTAGGGAGAAGGGAGGGGGGAGGAGGAAGGAGGGAGTTAGCCGGCAGCAGAAAGCAGATAACAGAGGATTACAGGCACGGAGCTGGGTGACAGCTGTAATCCGAGCTCAGACAGGTCACTGATGATGGTCAGTAGAGATATCCCGTGAGGGATTTGTAGATTAACTCTTTGTTGTCCTGTTTTGGTCTTTTCTTTAGCTCTCTCCATAGGAGAACAATGAAGACAGGGGGGAGAGCTTCAAACTGCTTTTTCATGATAAAAATGCATTTTTCGGATAATAAACCCAATTACAAAGTTTCTTAAAATCGCCTGGACTATTGATTTCTGCAAAAAAAAAATTCACGACAGTGACACTTTAATCTTGCGGAACCCTTTAATTTTTACACGGCTATATATGTGAAATGAGTAATGAGTCACTACGAATAATGTAGCAGAAAATACCCTTTATTATTCAGACAACATTGTCGTCTGCTGAGTTTCCCTATGGGTAACCTAATCAGTTGGGGGCCCACTCAGACTCACTCGCCTCCCCTAGGCTGAACCCCTAGCTACAGTACGCCCCTGCCATTGCCAAATGGAGGTTCTGAGTTTCCATGACCATCTCCTTGCCAAAAAAGTGGGAGATGCTAAACTGTCTATCCGAGACACAGAGGTGTGATATACTATATAGTGAGGTGAGATATACTATAAAGTACCTGCACAACAATGAAGCCCCAGACCCTAAAGGGTACCCAGGGAAACTCTACAAAGTCTTGGCAGAGCAGATCTCCTCCATGCTTACAGCCTATTATAACCATCTTATTATACCACCATACTGTTACCAACCAAATGTTGCAAACTGGCTTTGGCTGTCCAGGCACTATGGGAAGTATAGTTTTACAGCAGTTGCAGGGTCGCAGGTTCCCCATCCATGGTGTAAGAGGTCTAGTGTTATGGTGTTGTGGATGTCTCCTGCAATGCAGAAAAGAGGACAGACACTTAACAGCCTAAGAGGTACAGATTGACTGGAGGTAGAGAACCTCACAAACTGATGGGTCTGTAACTTGTAAACTCCCCTTTAGCCCCTGTTATTTTATTAGTTCAATGTCTCTTTCCTGAGTTGAATATTAACTGATTGGATTTTAGTCCTAAAAATCTCTACTTACACTGACGCTGGAATTTCCACTGTGGGATGCAGGTCTCTGAAGTTTTGTAGCTTAGCAGCCACTTGGTCTTAGGCCTGGTCTGAAATCCAGAAAGGTCGATGCTATAGGACATTAGTCCACCTTCTTTCCACAGGCTGTGCGACTTTATCCTCTGCTCAATCTTCTTCTCTTAAACTTGCTCTCAGGGGGGACTAGAAGATATTCTGCAGGACAAGGTTCTTCACAGGAGCTCGGAATAGCCCCAAGTGGTCCTGGGTACATTGTTCTCTAGTGTCAGCTAGAGTGCCCTCTTTTATGACATTGCAAACTTTTGTGGGATTTAGGCTCTTTCTACACCACATTTTAGTTGTCTGTTTGCCATATCCACCAGGAAGTCACTAAGCAAATATGACAAATGTGTCTATAGAACAAATCACCCATAAAAGGCCAAAGAGTCATTCTGATTCCTGGATGGTTCTTCTGCTGGATAGAATAATGCAGATCTCTGTGCTGTTCCATAAAAAAGTATCCATCAAAAAAGTATATTATGTGGTATATGTTTTTTTTTAATGTGGGAGTCTATGTATTATGGATGCCACAAAGTATTAGGCATGGTTCACAGCTATACGATGGATGTAACAATTAGGGGTCCAAAGAGTTTAATATGAATGTTTTACAACTCAATTTTGGTAAATTTCTTTGTTTTTCTCATGACACATTTTAATAATGACAGTTAATATTGAGACCTGATACTGATTGCTTTTTTTCTTTTATCCCAAAATTTGTACTGTAGGTGCGGTAACCGCAGGGTTTGGTAATGTCCTGTCGGGGTTAGCTTAGCGGTGTTGTGGCTGCTAGGTGGGTGTAGGATCACTTGGCCATTTGTCACGGTACACAGAAAAAAAAGACAAATTTGGTCAGCTCTCCTAGAAAACCATTCACACTAGGCAGGCCCTGACTTGTCTGCAGAAGTAACCGTGTCTAGCGTGTTGCTCTCTCTCTCTCCTGACCAACCAGGATCTAACTTACTCCTGCCACCAGGAACTAAACTCCTTTCCTAAGGGCTCACTAAACCTCCCAGTGATTGGTGGGGTTATGTGGTGTAAGAGAGAAAGATGAGGATAGGGCAGAAAAATGAGGGCCTGCACCTGTGACAGGGGGAAAAGAAACATGTGACATACAACAATTAACCCAATGCTTACTTCAGCTGTGCACAGAAATAAACATAGAAGAAACACAGTAGTGACACCTAGTGGGGAAAACACAGAACACACTTGAACCATATCCCACTGTGTGAACCTGATACGAGTTACTTTGCCCAGGTGCAATAGAACTTAGTGGCAGGGACACTACATAGGCATGACAATTAAAAATGATACAGAACTGGATTGTAAATCATTCATTTACATGGCCATACTATACCATGCTATACATTTATGCTGTGATGTAATGTGCATGCTTAGCTGCTCTAACATAAAATATTTCTCTGTGAACCTTACAGTTCTATTCTGTGAAAGAGGAGCTACATAGAGTGAAAATGGAGTTGCAGGTAGCTCAAAGTTGGACTTCTCGAGTTCAGTGTGAAGAAGAGTTGCAGGTTCTACAGAAAGAAAACGGGATGCTAAAGGAGAGGCTTGAAGGACAGCATAAGATGGTGAGAAATTAAATGACTGTTTCTGGGCACTTGAATTCTGCAGTATTGCAGTAGTGCAGTATTTTATCTTTAAGACACATTTTGTCTGCAGCATTGAAGTATATTAAGGCTATGTCAGCCTTTTTTTATTATACTGCCTTCATTAAATTATGACCGTTATTTTGACGGTGTGTGTGAACGTAGTCTAAAAGTGCCTATGTTTGTAGTCCAGATGCAAAGTATATGTCACAAATGATCATCATATGGGGAGTGGCTTAGTCATGGTGCTGTGAGGACGTGTTCTCTTGGAGCTCCGTGCCAGAGGCCGTGTCAGACACGATAACCGGGACTCACCGTGCTCAGATGTGATGCCCACCCGTCAGAAGACTGTAGCAGATCACCCACTCCGCCCAGTGACCCGCTCGGTGGCTTCCTCCGGTGGCATAGACCGTTTTTTCATCCCGGCGGGAACCCCAGCGAGCCGGAGCAACATGGCGCCCACGGCCTCCTCACAGCAGAGGATGGGAGAACAGCGCGGATTCCCGCTCACGGGGCCAGAGGACTGTGGCTCTCCACCCGACCCCTTCGGGGACAACGGCGACTTAGTCACCGACTCGCCCGGCACGCAACTACTGGCGCAAAGAGACCCTCCGGCGACAGCGATGCAGTCTGAGCTGCTTATGCTCCGGACCCTGATTCAGGCGCTGCCGTCCAAACAGGACTTGGACTCCCTTGCCCACCGCATAGAAGCGGCCCATCAACAAGCCCTCAGCGCGGTGCGGGAGGAAGTGGTAGAGATCTCGGCCAGAACGACCGCTACTGAAGACGCTATAGCGGCACTGACCACGCGAGTCTCGGCACTTGAAACCGAAACTGAGCTGGGGAGACGCCACACACAGACCCTTACACTGCTGCTGGACGACCAGGAAAATAGAGGACGTCGGAACAATGTCCGCATTAAAGGTTTGCCAGAGCGGGGGTCCCGAGATAATTTGTTGCAAAGGACCACCTCCCTGTTTAATCAAGTCACAGGACGCCCGGCAGAGGCCACATATGTCATAGACCGGGTGCACCGTGTGTCCAGATTCCAACAGGAAGCAGGTACCCCTAGAGACATCCTGTGTAGACTGCACCTTTTTACTGATAAGGAAGCCATACTAAGAGCTGCCAGGGATGTGGAAGGGGACATTATGTATGAGGGCACTGTACTTCGGCTGTTCCCGGACGTTTCAGCCCGGACATTGTATATGAGAAGACTCCTACAACCGCTATTGGCCTGTGTACGTGAGCGAGGCGCCTCCTATCGCTGGGGACACCCCTTCCATGTGATAGTGAAAAGGGAGGAGCGTACATACGTGGTTCGCACGCCGGGGGATCTGCCGGGTCTCTTCTCCTTTCTGGATACCTCACCTGTGTCGGTTCCGGACTGGCTGGCCGTGGACC
The DNA here is from genome assembly GCF_027789765.1 of Dendropsophus ebraccatus. Taxonomy (NCBI): domain Eukaryota; kingdom Metazoa; phylum Chordata; class Amphibia; order Anura; family Hylidae; genus Dendropsophus; species Dendropsophus ebraccatus. The sequence continues at coordinate 40,805,137 of NC_091467.1, read as the reverse complement.
GCGCTCCTGTTATGCAGCCCAGATCCCGCTCCAGAGGGGGCACAAGACGCCGCCGCGAGAGATCGCCATCCCCTATAGGGGATGTCCCCTTGGGTCCGGACCTGTCCGCCGGTCTCCCGCTGGAGGCCTGAACGACCTAACCTAGCCTACATTTGGACAAGGGACTTATCTACATACCGCGCAGCTGTGAGGGGACACTGGTAACCGGGACTCTGCACACCGTAATTATGAGGGAGGAGGGGGGAAACGTGGGGTCTCAGAGAATCTAGGGACCTATCTGTCCGCGTGTTTAAGCCCTGGGAGCCCCTGCTGCCGTGGTCCCCCCCCTGTCCGGACCAGGGCTGTCCCCCTGGCTGTGTGATTTTTTCTTTCTTTCCCCCGGCGTCCGGGGATTCACAAACTCCACTCCATTTGTAGGCTCTGTGATGCTGCCATTGCATTTATTCTCATGTTATAGTTGAACCCTGGTTTAAGCTTTGTGCCCTGTGGGGTCTGGGCTCTGTTTCCTCCCTATCTTTTCGGGGATGGGGCGGACTTGGCCCCCACGGTGTTTTCTGTAACTCATTAAGACGGTTTCTGGCCACGGACCTCCCCCATGGTTTTCCATTACCCTCTTTCTTTTCCTTTCCACCTGGGACTTCCTGCGGATCTTCCTAGTGGATCTTTCTTCTGGGCATAGCCCTCCTCTCTACTTTTCCTCCACTCTCCTCTTTCTCCCACCCCTGGACCACCGCTCCCACCAATTTGTGGGGGTGGTCGATCCCTTCTTTTTGGGTGCACCTATCTCTTTTTCCTAGTCTCTTTCTGCACTCTCCCCGCTTACCTTCTTTCTTTGCCCTTGTGTTTTTCCCCCTTGCCCGCCCTTCCCTGCTCCCCCACCCCTCCCCCCCCATCTAACCCCCCCCCACCTAACCCCTCCCTCCCCTCCCTTCTCTCCCTTTTGGAGATGGCGGCGGCTGTGCCCCTTCGGGTAGGCTCCCTCAATGTTAAGGGCCTTCATGACCCGGGGAAACGGTCCATTTTACTGAACCTCCTCAGGAAACAGAAACTTCAGGTGGTCTTTTTGCAGGAGACGCACCTTAATGCTTCTAATCTGATCACGCTGTCTAACTCCCTCTTCCCTTTTGCATACCACAGTTACTCTCCCAACCCGAAGGCATGCGGTACCTGTATCTTGATATCCAAAAATCTGCCGTGGGAGCATGTGGAGACTTCTTGCGATGAAGCAGGTAGGATGGTGCTCCTTAAGGGTCGCATCGCCACACACACTTTCACATTTGCCTCCCTCTACCTGCCCAACGCAAATCAAGGGCCGGCCCTATCTGGAATGTTGGACACACTGGAGGACTTTACTGAGGGGACCCTGGTGCTGGGGGGCGACCTTAATGTTGCGCTGGAACCACGACTGGACACCTCCACGGGGTCCTCCCATGTCAGCGCCTCCGCCTTACGGCGTATTCGCCTGACCTTGCATGAACACAGACTGGTAGATGTATGGCGCATCTGCCACCCCGCCGACAAAGACTTCACATTTTACTCACCCGTACATGACTCATACTCCAGACTGGACTACTTTTTTCTCCACCATGGCGACCTTCCCCTCATTACGCAGACACATATCGATAGCATAACTTTCTCAGACCACGCCTTGATAGTTCTGTCTCTTGAGTTACCTTTCCTCCGAACCCCGCAATGGCAATGGCGTCTCAATAGCTCCCTCCTACAAGATGTGGTGGTGCAGCAGGAGATTAAGACCGCATTGGAGTCATATTTTCCACTAAATGACACACCAGAGGTCTCACCGATGTCAGTGTGGGAAGCCCATAAATGTGTAGTCAGAGGCATCCTCGTGAAGCACGGGGCCCGTCTTAAAAAGGAGAGGTCACTCAAGACGGAGAAGCTCTTGGCACAGCTGAAAGAGTTGGAGACAGCCCATAAACAGACCCAGACTGCCGACACTACAGGACAGCTCCTTTCCAAGCGGGAGGAACTCAGGGCGCACCTCATACATAAAGCCAAGGCTACACTATCCAAATGCAAAAGGCACTACTATGAACATGGTAATAAGCCTGGGAGAGCACTGGCAAGGGCACTGCGGGCTCAGCAGCTTCGATCCTATATTCCGGTGGTGCAGTCGGAGTCCCGAGCCCTGATACACACTCCCTCCGAAATTGCGCAAGAATTTCGGTCGTTCTATGCAAAACTATACTCCGTGGACGCGACTAACCCCGCGACCATGAGCAATGATTTTCTGACGCGCGTTCAGAGGTACTTAGCTGCCTCCGGTATGCCCCACTTAGATGAATCATTCACAGAGGCCCTGGAGAGTCCTCTCTCCGTAGGGGAGCTCTTAGCAGCCATCCAGGACACACAGACGGGGAAGGCCCCGGGCCCTGATGGGTTTTCCCTAACATACTATAAGAGGTTTCAAACTCTACTGGCCCCCCCCTTCATCAAAGCATTCAATACAGTCTCCGGGGCGGGGGAGTTGCCCCTGGACTCCACACGGGCACACATCACAGTGATTCCGAAAGAGGGGAAGGATAGTACCCTATGTAGCAATTATCGCCCCATCTCGCTCCTCAATGTAGACTTGAAATTATTCTCTAAGATCCTCGCCACCAGATTATCTCAAGCCATGGGGACGATCATTCACCCTGACCAAGTGGGTTTCATGCCCGGTCGTGAGGCCAGGGACAACACCATGCGGGCGATTGCTCTGCTCCACAAAGCCAAATCACTTGATATGCCTTTGATGCTGCTGTCAACGGATGCGGAAAAGGCGTTCGACAGAGTCAATTGGGCCTTCATGGTGGAGTCCCTGAGATACATGGGCCTAGGCCCAAACTTTATGAACTGGGTATCGGCACTCTACTGCAACCCGACAGCACGGGTCAGGGTGAATGGCCTCCTCTCAGAGGAGTTCCCCATAAAAAATGGAACGAGGCAGGGGTGCCCGCTCTCCCCACTCATTTTCATCCTTACCCTTGAACCCCTCCTCTGCCGTATCCGAGCAAATGTGGATGTGGGGGGAATACCGGTGGGTGGCGTGGTTCATAAAACTGCCGCTTACGCAGACGACCTGCTTTTCTTCGTCTCGAACCCATCGGTGTCCCTCCCTTCCATTGTGAGGGAATTGGCAGAGTATGCCCGTGTATCCAATTTTAAGATAAATTTTTCTAAATCGGAGGCAATGAGTGTGGGATTGGCTGATAGAACGGTGCTGGCGCTCCGCGAATCATTCAGCTTCAGATGGGCGAGAGAAGCGATTAAGTACCTGGGGATCTTACTTCCTGCAGACTTGCGCAAACTATTTCCTTTAAATTTCCCCCCTATGCTCTCCAAAATGCAATCTCAGTGTGCCGTGTGGACCAGGGGTTACTTCTCGTGGTTCGGTAGATGTGCAATTTTCAAAATGTCACTGCTCCCCCGTTTGCTATACCTTTTTCAGTGTGTCCCTGCTAAGATCCCGAACTCTTTCTTTAAGGCGCTAGCTTCCCTGCAAATTCGCTTCATTTGGAACGATAAACCAGCACGCCTGAAACGCACCATGCTGTGTAGACCCAAATCGCAGGGAGGGGTGGGGCTCCCGGACTTCAGACTGTACCATCGGGCTGCAATGCTAACTAGGGCGTTGGATTGGTGCAGACATGCGGACAGCAAACCTTGGGTCAAAGTGGAGCAATCGTTCACGCCCATTCCTCTCCCCTGCCTCCCGTGGCTGCACCCGTCCAACGTGCGCCCGCTGAGTGGCCACCCCACTATTGGCCCCACAATACAGGCCTGCGCGAGCCCCTTGAGCCGCTCTGTGATGCTCCCACATAGATCTGTCTGTTTCCCAGTGCTGGGAAATCCCGCCTTTCCCGCGAGCCTGGAGGATCCAGTCTTCCGCTCGTGGTTGGGAGCGGGTAAATTCCGGATTGCCTCTTTCCGCTCGGGTGATGAGTGGGCCTCAATGACTGCACTGGGAGACTTGACAGATCCCGCACCGCTGGGATTTTGGCGTACGGCCCAGTTGCGCCACTTTCTGCACACCCTTCCACTGGCATCTACATTTGCGACCTCATACACCGCCTTCGAGACCTTGTGTCTTGAAGAAGGCACGTTGAGGCACACTCTGTCACTGACGTACTCTATGTTAGCCTCTCCTCCTGACCCCCCTCCACCGGACTACCTCCTCAAGTGGGAGGCGGATTTGAATATTACATTGACAGGCCCCCAACGCGACAAAATACTCACCTTAGTACACAAGTCCTCGGTGTCATCCAGCTTCCAGGAAACAGGGTACAAGATACTCACACGCTGGTACCGGGTCCCCGCCAGCCTCCACGCCATCTGGCCTGCTGTGGACCCCCTGTGTTGGCGATGCGGCTCTGATGTGGGAACACACCTACACATATTCTGGTCCTGCCCGACCTTACTCCCCTTCTGGACCAGGGTCCGACAGGTCATTAGAACAGTAACCGGGGTATCCTTTGACCTATCCCCCGCGCTATTCCTCTTGCACCATAGTCCGCTTCCACTTCATCGATACAAGAGGTCTCTGCTCCGGTTCCTTGTCATTGCGGCTAGAGCCTGTATCCCATTACTATGGAAAAAAACCTCAGCTCCACCTCTGTCCATGTGGCTGGGCAAGGTGAACGACATAATGCATATGGAGGACTTGACGTCGTCCCTCCAGGAGACCAATGCCAAATTTACCGCGACTTGGTTTTCATGGATGGAATACAAGGCCTCCCCGGAATATGTGTCCCTATTGAGTGACGGTGGTCTGGATGTGGGTTAGGGGGACCTTATAACATGTTTGGGGCGCGCCCCTGCGAGGGACCATCATGGGGTGGCCTTGCCGCGGGGGATGACGGCCCGAAGCCTCTTCCCTTCCCACACCCTAGTCCATTCCCCTTCCCTCCTTCTGCCCCCTTAACCTTCCTCTATCCTCTACCCCAGTCTGTTTCCTGCCCTTCACCTTCCAGTTCGTCTCTCTTCACTGATCCTTTTCACTTCTCTCCCCCCTGTCGGGGGGGTTCTTCTGTTTCTTCTCTGTCTCTGCGGAGACGGAGGGGGCCCCCCCCTCTCGGGGGCTCCAATTAGTTAAAATTTTCTGGGGACCTGGGGTGGGGGTCGGAGGTGCCCCTCCTGTCACTGGAACTATCATTAGCACGGATGTGGCTAGCGCAAGTCATGGGTTTCTTTGGTGAGCCGTTTCGTTCCGGCACATACAGGGTGATGTCCCCTGTTCTGGGCCGGGACTATATATATATATATTTTGTTCACACTGGTGTAAAAATCCCATCTTATTGTCATTACTTTGTCTCCAAGGTTTGTATGTTGTTCCGGGGGGCGGAGGTGTTGTCTCCGTACTTCCATTCTTGTTGTTCCCAAAATAAAGAATTTAAAAAAAAAAAAAAATGATCATCATATGCATAAGACGGTTGTTGTGAATATACTTTGAATGGAGTCGTTTATAAGTGGTGCACCCCAAGATACACTGATTGGCTGAGCGGGACACCAGTAGCCAGGTGCCTAAGCAGCAAGCAGGAGTGCAGCCTGGTAATGTATTAGCTGAGCAGGGTCACATTAAGTGAGACGGGGGTTTACATACTCGCAGAGGAATGAAAAATCTGCTACGAGTATATAAACCCATAGAAAATCACAGGATCGCAGTGGATTTTGCTGCGGAACTCGCAACGTGAAATCTGCTGCGAATCCTGTATGTGTGAAGCTACCCTTAGTTTGAATTCAGACACATAAAAATTCTGAAGTTGTAACTATGCAATACTTTTAATGGAACGACAAGAAAGTGTTAAGGGTCATAATAATAACAATATTTGGGGAACCGCATTGTATATGGATCAGGGTACGTTCCCTTTCATCAATGCCAGAGTGTGCGGTGCTTGTGAAAAACTGACAATATATACCACAAACACTGACCGTACATTGTAATGTGCATATGACCTAACATTTGGCAAATTTACTACAGCATATTGCTAAAAATTCTATTTCTTGTTTTTGTACTGATAATTTTGTATTTATTTTCTTAAGGTGGAACAGGATGCACAAAACCAGTGTTCAGATGAGACACTAACAGATTCAGAAGAGTTAATGGCTGAGTTAAGGGCAGCCAGAAAGAAGATTGCTGCTGGTGAGGCTTCAGAAATGCAGGTAGGTGTATGTGCATATATAGATAGACCGATAGATATAGATATACCGTATTTACCGGGTTATCCAGCGCTACAAAAACATTGACAATTTCTTCCAGAGACAGCTCCACTCGTCTCCAGCTTGGGCGGGTTTTGCTGCTCAGTTCCATTGAAGTGAATGGAGCTTAAAGGGAACCAATCACTTAAAAAACGCATGTAACGCTATGGGAATGTGCTGTAGCAGCACCCAGCACATTTCCCAAACATGCTTTTATACCCCCCGTCCCTGCAATGTACAAGCCAAAAACTTACTTTATAAGCTTGGCGCCCTGTATGTAAATTACCCCCAAGTAGTCCTCTGGGCGGGGAGCTGCGGCCAAGTAGTCACTGTCCCCTGGGCGTTCTGCAGCGCTAATCAAACCCCTCTGGGCGTGATTAGCCTGCATAATTGTGGCGACGTCACCGAAAGCGCGCTGTCCCTAACGTCAGCACGCCTACGTTCTTGCTGTGCCGCTCATGCACAGTACAGCAGGTCCGGTCTGCGCTGTACTGCGCAGGTGCAAAATAGTCTCAAACTCATTGCCGAATCTCCAGCAATGAGTTTGAGGCTTTCTGCACCTGCTCAGTACGGTGCAGAGTGGACCCGCTGTACTGCGCAAGTGCGGCACAGCAATAACCTAGGCGTGCTGATGTTGGGGACAGCGCGCCTCTGGTGACGTCGCCACAATTATGCAGGCTAATCACGCCCAGAGGGGTTTGATTAGCGCTGCAGAACGCCCAGGGGACAGTGACTACTTGCCCGCAGCTCCCCGCCCAGAGGACTACTTGGGGGTAATTTACATACAGGGCGCCAAGCTTATAAAGTGAGTTTTCGGCTTGTACATTGCAGGGACAGGGGGTATAAAAGCATGTTTGGGAAGTGTGCTGGGTGCTGCTACAGCACATTCCCATAGCGTTACATGCGTTTTTTAAGTGATTGGTTCCCTTTAATTGCAAACTGCACCTGAACTGGAGACAAGAGTTGTGTTGTCTATGAAAAAAAATTGCCATTTTTCATATTTAATACGGTTGAAAAAAGACACTTGTCCATCAATGCGCATTAAACTTCCCTGGTGGTCTAAGGCAGTGAAGGGGTCAAAGTTTATTGAAATGATAGAGCCAGTTTAACACTCCCCATGATAGAACATTATACCCACACATATACAGGTCTGCAGTTTTAATCTTTTTAAAACTTGGTTTTAATCTTTTCATCTATTGTGCCCTTACCATATGTCCCCTTTGCCCTCGCCTGAATAAGCTTGGAGGAAATTTTACTCTCATATAACCAGGGTCTGACTTTGGGTGGTGTCATGGTCACAGCAAGTACCTCTGCTAGCGGCCGCGCTCCCGTCCCAACTGCCCTTCTCCTCCCCTCTTCCCTGGTGCAGCTCCTCCTTCTCTGAGGGCCAACGTGCACATACCCATCTTCCAGGGCGCCATGCGTGCCAGCTCTGCTACAAGTTAAAGGGCCAGTGCACCATTAATTGGTGCAAGCCCTATACCACTCCTATATAACCCAACCTCTTCCTATGGTCTTCAATGGATCTTTAGTGCCCAAAGCCTATTGTATACCGCATAACCTATTGTAAAAGCGTTCTCTGCCTGTTGTTCTGTTCACCGGATCCACTATTCTCCAGCCATTACTTTCCAGGGGTTGATATAAAAAGTAGTAATACATAAAAAAGCAATATAAACTTTACATTTTTGAAATTAACTTGTACCTAATACAAAATCCATTATTATTTAGCTCAAAGGAATGACATTAAGAGATATAACCGATATGCCCGGAAAAAAAATTATGACAAAAAATTTGTGTCATGAACAGATTTTTTAAAAAAAAGTTAGGCCAAAACTAAAAATATTACCAAAATGATACACAAGCGTACACAAACAGCTTTTCATACATAATAGAGATGATATCAGTTGCCTCTTTTGCTCAATGGAAAGAACAAGCGAGCTCACTAATATCGGGGTCAAGTAAAAGAACCCATTGGACCCATGTTCAGATGTTTCTGTGAAAAAATATACAGCAGGAATCTGGGGTTTATACCCTTGGATTTGCTGCAGTTTTTTACTTTGTATGCTGTGGATTTTTGCTATGGGTTGCGGGTTGTGGATAGTGGTTGTGGGTCATGGACTTTGCCCCATAGCCTCATTTAGCCATGTAATGTGAACAGTCCCATTGGAAAATGTTTTATCCATTGATAGTTGACTGATAAAACTTTCAATAAATTTAGAAAAGAGACGACAATATCATGATAATTGTATTTTTCAGTGGAAGGAGGAAAAAGAGACAATACTTCAAGAATGCCGACATTTACAGGATAACTATGACATCTTGAAAAAGAAAACTGAAGCCTTCCATGAACAATTTTCTGAACTCCAGAAGGAGCGTGATCAGGTATGTATATGTATGTCATAAATATGGCATATATTTAAAGCACATTCCTGTGTTTATTAAGGCTATGTTTACACTACGTAAGTTTCATATTAATCATGGCCGTTGTTGCCGATTTGCAATAACGACCGTGATTAATATGAAACTTACATTGTGCTGCTGATTATGCAATCACGGGCGGAGTGTATAGACATAGTATACACTCTGGCCGGGATCGATAGCAGCCACGAAAAAACTGACATGTCAGACGCAGCCTGTCAGTTCACACAATGGAGCTTGCGGCTTCGGCCACACGCTCCATTGTGTGCAGCAGTGAATTCAGCAGAAGTGAACATCATCCGGCTGGTACTGCAAAACTGGCCGTGATGATCCTCAGTAACACCAGCCGTTATGCAACCCGGCCAGGTCACAGAACGGCCGGGGTTATACAAGGTGTGAACATGGCCTAATCGAGAAAATAAAATTGGAGTAATTGGGCAATATGAGTATGGATACTGTAGGGGGAGATTTATCAAGTTGTCTTATTATAATATATATAACAAATATAATATTTGTTGTCTATAGCAAACAGGGAGCAGCTTTCATTATACCACCGCAATATAGGCATTAAGGAGAATCATACTGTAAGACATCTTGATCCCCTGTATGTTTGAATACATTCTAATTCTTTTGTGCAGGCATATAGAGCAAGAGACATGGTGCAAGCTGAGATTTCACAATTCCTGAACGAGAAGGATTCACTTAGAAAACAAGTTATGAATCTTACTGAATGTAATTCAGAACTCAGACAGCAGATTCGAAGTCTGGAAGCACAGCTACAGATCGGGATGGTAAGAAAAGAAGGGAGTGGCGTGGAAAACAACATTTTTATTATATAATAATATGAATATTATACCTATATACCTATTTATCTCCTGAAAGTAAACACCTGTGATATTACCGCATTGCCACTTAGCATTGGCAGCTCACATGCAATTCTAGATCAAAAATCTGTTGTTATAGAGGATTTATAAAAAAAAAAATATATATATATATAATAAATAAATAAATTAAAATCACTGGCTGCAATGGGAATTACACATCACAGTAAGGCAATGTTCACACAACGTTATTTTTGAGTAAGGAATGGCCGCTGATTGCAAAGGAACAGCGTCTGGAAATAACAGCTGTTCACACATGTAAAGTCGACTGGTGGCCGCACTGCTACGCAACGGACATTGTTAAACGTAGTGTGAACATGGCCTAACAAGCAGGGAGCATTAAATCAGAGCTTTGAGATAACTGAATCCGCCTGTTCCAAAGTAATAGTTGATATAAATATGTCATTACATTCCAAGTCTCTAAAGGGGCTCTCTGGTTCTCCCAGGCTAATGGGCCCTTTTGGTTCAGGTCATGCCAGTGTTTGTTTTAGAAATGCAAATGAAGAGGTCATTCCGTAATATTCTGACTGATCGGACACCTAGTGATTCATTCTGATCTTGAAACACGTATTTTCTTTAATGTACCTGACCGTTTCATGGAGCCAGAATGTTCTGTGATTTTTACCAATGGTTGTATCTTACAATGGTCATAACATGACAAAGTTCTGGACATTCTGTAGAGCGTTGCAAGGAGTTGAATTATAAGCTTTATTTTCACTGTTTATTACTGTTTTTCTTCCACAGATGAGAAAACACTGTCAAGAACTCACAGAGCAATTAAACATCTGTCAGCAGTCTAAACATCAAAGACTTGTGCGTATGGATGCAATTTGTCCTTCTGATGATGGTGACAAGGGGTCCTCTTGCAGCGTATCTGAGGTTTGTTAAATCACGCTGGACGCTGGAATGCAGATTATGTTTAATTTGCCATATATTAACTTTTGTAGAATGTATCAACAGATGAAGATTAGTTACGTTACACAACACATATCATTTGATGGACACCACATAAAGCTTAGGCACAACTTCCCTAGAGCATTAACAGGGCAGCTTCTAAGTTATTTCGCCCCCCGGCACAATTCTAGTATAATTCTAGGTAATTTTCTTACCGTCATTCTCATTGCTATTTTCCTGCAATCTTTCATTTTCTCAATATGTAAATTGGTCAGTCTGTCGATCCGCCCACCTGCCTGCTGGCTTCTCATAAAAATTAAGGCGCTCCTCAATGACACCACTGCGGCCGCTTTATTACTGCAGAGTGCCAGATGACTATTCATAAGAAGGGGTTGCCTGGCGTGGTGGATTGGTGCACTGAGGGCTGTAGTCCTGTTAGCAGTGCACCAAACTGCCTAATTTACATAATAATAATAAACAAGGTTTAAAGAACCGAGAATGAAGGTAAGAAAACTACCTCAGCTGTCTTCTGCCATCTTCAATGCTATGAGAACGTAACTGCAAATGAAAGCCTTCTAACTTGCTGTTGGTTTCCCTTTAATAATAATAATAATAATTAGTAGATTAATGTAGATTAAGTATTTCTTCCTCTAATAATCTAATTCCCCTAATCTTCTAATTGCCAGATAAAACTAGAACAAAATTCATTATAATATATGCCATTAATTGAATTGTACATCATTGACCCTGAAATGTATTATATTACACACCGTGCCTCTGTATGTTCAGTCTGGTGTCAAGTTATGTTAGTTATAGTTATATTGTAACCTGAGCACTAAGTGGTCCCTCAACATACAATGGCCTCAGGATACAATATTTTCAACATACAATGTTCCTTTCTGGACCATCATAACTTGAGACCGGGCTCAACATACAATGCTACAGATAGTCAGGATCTGTGGCAGAGGTGAAAAACTAGATGATCGACCAATGAATGTGGCCATTTTACTGGTAAAACCCCGTATTAGTGAAGTGCACACACTGAATAGCACCTGTCTACAGTACAGTGTATACCTACATGTCCTGTGCTGCTCTTTACCTGCGCCAGCATCAGCTGCTTCTTATGGCACCAGGTGAGGGCAATTTTATTTTATATTTCTGGGACCCTGTGTCATCTGTATCATCTGTTTTAATGCTCCAGTCCTCTACCTAGAAAGCAATTTACAATCTCCAGTAACTCTTTCTGACTGTTATATGTAAGGACTTGCTTTATCCTTATTAGTTATCTGCTGATTACCCTTAACATTTTATTTATTTTATCATTTTGGGATGATATTTTGGGGGCTTCAGAACCAATTACCAGTTTTCCATAGAGTTTTGGTCTTAAAGTACAATGGTTTCAACATACAATGGTCGTCTTGGAACCATTTAATATTGTACTGGATATTAATAACAAAAAAAAAAGAAAAATGCAACAGCTAACCACAATGGCAGGATACAGACCTACTACAGACATGAAAATAGTTAAAAGCAGCCCCCCCAATTGCTAAAAAAAAGTCTCACAAAAATAATGAGGCTCTTGGTTACCATTGGCAAACAGTGTAAACCACTTTACCATGATAAGGTGGCCTCATGCTCGGGGCAGACTCTACACTATACTATGGCCTCTCCATGGCATGTAATACACATATGCTCTGGGCATGCAAGATCCATCTTATACCGGCAAAAGTAATTACACCACCTGGGTGGGATGGGTGGAGTGCATGACCAAGTAGAGGCAGTCACTCCCCCTATCTGGAACACAGAAAAAAGTCAAATTTGGTCAGCTCTCTTAGAACACCATTCACACTAGGCAGGAGCATGTTGCTATGGCTGAAAATGCAAACACACAAAAACACATAAAAATGCAACAGATCACCGCAATGGCAAGATACAGACCCACTACAGACATTAAAATAGTTAAAAGCAGCTCCCCCAACTGCTAAAAAAAAATTCCCACAAAAATAATGAGGCTCTTGGTTACCATTTGCTAACAGTGTAAACCACCCCACCACAATAAGGTGGCCTCATATCGGGGCAGACCCTACACTGTACTATGGCCTCTCCATGGCGTCAATGCTCTGGGCATGCAAGATCCATCTTATACCGGCAAAAGTTATTACACCAACTGGGTGGGATAGGTGGAGTGCACGACTAAGTAGAGGCAGCCATGTATTAATGTATGAATATACATATGAGACTGATACATTAAGTATTAAATTATTGCTGTTCAGACATTACAGATGTGGTGTAGCACCATTGTGGTTGTGCCATGATTTTCCAAAATTACTGCTAATAACTACAGTTTTACCAGAACTCCAAAAATGCTCTGGTGTTGTGATGTGTCTGCAACATTGAAACACTGCCTGCAAATGGATCAATATTGTAGCTTATTACCATGTGGTCATGTCACTTAAGGGGAAACTACCAGCAGAAAAAAACTCTAACCTGCTATGTTCCCACTGAGCAGAAGACACTGAGAATAAAGGTTTTCTTACCTTTATCCTCAATACCAATGTCATTAAATCCTCTGTTTTATTAATATGTAAATTTGTTGGTTTGTTGCATTTGGGGTGGGACTACAGCCCCCCGTGCACTGATCCGCTCTGTCGGCCCACCCCTCCTTCTGAAAATTTATTCAGGGGTCACTGAAGTGACATCATTGCAAAACACCAACGCAATAATAATGAGAAGGCCAAGGGCAGGGAAGAATGGTTCGCTTAGGGCTGTAGTTCTGTCCCCAGTGCATCGAACCTTCTAACTTTCAAAATAATAAAATGCAGGATTGAACAAAAATGGAGGATGAAGGTAAGAAAACTATCTTTTTCCCCAGGGTCTCCGGCCCTATAGGAATGTAAAAGCAGGTTAGAGTCTTCCAACCTGCTGTTAGTTTCCCTTTAAGGCTATGTTCACACTACGTAAGTTTCTGGCCGTAGCGCGTTTGGTGAATAAGCGGCGGGAGATTTACGTAGTTTGCGTACAATGGAAAGTATATGATCTACGGCTGCACAGTTAACACTATGCCCGGATCGTATGCGGTGCTGTAAAAAATGAACCAGACCATTGTTTCAGGACGGAAATGCTGTAACTGACGCCCGTAGCGTAACATGCGGTCCCGTGCGGAGTGGTGATTTCTTCATTTTTGCACTTTGATTTGCCGATCCGAAAGGTTCTGTGGGGTGTCCGGGGCTAGCCGAAGATATCCAAGTAAAAGACCGCTGTCAGATCGCTACATACGGCGATCGGGAAGCTTAAGTAGACTACGGGCGTAAGTTCGCGGACTGTATGTAGCTGGCCGCAACTTACGTAAATCCCCGGCCTGAGTTTCACACGTATATGTCCGGCCGCGTAAAATATGCGGCCAGACCTATACGTAGTGTGAACATAGCCTAAATATGATATTTCTTTTAGGCACAGTGCAATGTCTGCCACAGAAAATTGTCATAATATCTCTGAATCTTTTTGTCATTCAATTTCAGTCTTGGCAGGACCTAGGTTGCCAGACAAGCAGCGACCATGGTGGACATATTTCTTGCAGTTCCCTTCATGATGATTGCCTTTCTGGCTTTTCCAAAAGGTAACTGGCTCCGACATACTTAAAATCAGATATAAGGGCGGGTTCACACTACGGAATTCTCGCGGACAATGTCCGCAGAATTCCATCAGCTGTCTGCCCGCACGGGCACGCGCTTTTCCGCCGGCTCCATAGACACCATTCTATGGGCCGGCGTATTCCGTGATCCGCTAAAAGAAGTGACATGACACTCCTTTCAGCGTATAGCGGAATACGCCGGCCCATAGAGTGATGTCTATGGGGCCGGCGGAAAGGCGCCCAGATGTGCGGGCGGACAGCTGACGGAATTCCGCGGACATTGTCCGCGAGAATTCCGTAGTGTGAACCCGCCCTAATACCTAGAGCACAGCTGTCACTAGAGGACTACTGCAATGTATTATAGTAGTGTGATGATCACTGTAAAGGTCCACTTGTAGGATAAGAAAAAAGTTAGTAAAAAAAAAAGATTAAAAAAACACCAGGATTGCTGTATTTTGTTAATACACCTCCCCCAAAAAGGTAAAAAAAAATGAAAGGTTAGGTTCACACAACACTACAGCTGTGTTTTGATAATGACAGCCATAAATAATGATCACGATCATACAGCCGTAATTTTTTAAATACATAAATATTCCAAAATGATACCATTAAAAAGTATAACCTGTCCCTCAAAAAATAAGCCCTCACATGGTTGTGTCGATGGAAAAATAAAAACATTACTCAGCTTTTGAGGCGACCATGGAAAAACAACAAAAATTACTAGGGCCCAGAATATATGCCAGGGAAAGGGGATATCATTATGTACAAAGAAAGAACAACAATAATAGCAACTGTATTATTTCTATAATCTTTCACAAATGATCACGCAGCACTCGACTTTTGGCTGCTTTAACACTTTAATCCCTTCATATCCGGGTTTACTTTCACTTTTGAGTTTTCATATTTTTCTATATACAGAGCCATACCAAGGCTTGTTTTTTGAGGGACTAATTGTACTTTCTTATGACATTTATTTTACTTAAAATTATATTTATTTTACTATAAAATGTACAGTGAAACGGAAAAAAAATATTTGCTTTAGCAAACTTAAGGTTTTTTTTTCCTACACCATGCAAGTTACAGTAAAAGGTTATGTGCATTCTATGGGTCAGTGCAATTACCGCAACACCCAATTTATATAGCTTTTTTATAATTAGAAGCACTAGCTATCAAAGTATTTTACCCAAAAATAACTGAAATTTTGCATTATGAAATTTTGCCCATGAGCCCTTACCTATACCATTATGTGTAAGTAAAACTTTCAAATATCCAGACTACTTACAATTGTAAATGCAAATATTAAATAAGAAATGTGCTTACTTATTTTCTATCTTTTTTTTCACTCCTAACAGTTGCTCCACTGAGCTTCTTGATCTTCTGGAGACAGGAAGAACAGAGGCAGACTTTGAATATGAAGCAGAGTACAAGAAAGGTAAAATGCTTAGATTAAAAACTGAAAATAAATAGCATGTGTACTAACTGAATCAGGTATATATCGTTGGATGTTACCTACGGTTCTTAAAAGGAAACTGTTAGCAGGTTAGACAAATCTAACCTGCTGATATGTCTCTTTTGTGCACGGGGTGCTGAGGATGAAGGTACAAGGTTCATCTCTTACCTTCATCCTCAGAGTTGTTTTTGTGTATTTACTATGGAGGCAATTAGCTTTGTAGCACTGGGAGATGGACTACCCTCCCCCCAGCACCGGACGCCCCCAGAATTCCGCCAGTTTTGCTCCGTGTGAACAGGGCCTATGCCTTACTGTACATCACAAATCATTGCTATGAATGAAAAAATAATAAATAAATAAAACATTTTACTTAAACTATTAATGGTGCTGAAAGCAATATGTTTTCTTGTAGGTCATATGGATATGAGTGAGAGAAGTTTTGATCTTGGTTGTTTTGAAAGGTTAGTAAATAATTCAATTTTAAAAATATATTTTATAGACCTGTAAAAAGATCTCCCCCTCTCCTGCCATGATTTACCCCTGTGAGGACTGGGCAATTGGGGATACGGCTGGTGTACGCAAGGGAGAAGGGGCAAATCGGTGTCTTCTCCTAGGCGTACGCCAGGGGTGCAACAATAGTAAATGCCCCCAGATGTGACCAAAGCTTTATTGGTGCTTTTTCTGTTAATGAAAAATTATTTCCGCTACTAAAAATATTGTAAATTCATCTAAATTGTATTATATAGATTTTTATATTATTAAGGATATGTTGTATTCACTACTTTCTGCTCTAAATTACAGCCCTGTACGTAGGCGATACGCCCAGAGAATGACCAGTCGAGTGACAACAATTGCTTTTCAGGGGGATGACCTATTAAAACAAATAAGTATAATTGGGGGAAATAAAACTGGAATCTTTATCCGTCAAGTCACCCCAAAATCAGCTGCTAATGAAATGTCACTAATGCCGGGATGCCAGATCATGGCGGTATGTTATTTTGCTCACTGTGGCACAAAGGGTATCATTATGACAGATATATAACAAGGACATAAAAAGATCACTAGAAAGATCTCTGTACTGTCCATGCAAATATTTGTACATTGCAATTAGATGGCCTCTAATGGGCGTATTACATGGGCCAATGCCTTGTGTAAGTGAGCGCCAATCTGCTTGATCGGCGCTCGCTTACTGAGCCTATCACACGGCTCAATAATCATGCAGCAAGGGCTGCACAGACATCATTAGCAATGTCCGTGCCTCTCTTGTCTTAAGTGTAAAATAATAAATCTTATACATACCTATTCACGCTCCTTGGTGTTCTCCTAGCTTTTGCCTGTTGTCCACCGTTGCCGCTGAGACTTCAGGGCCGGTCTCTGAAGTCACTGGCTGCTTAGCTAATCACTGGCTGTGGCGCTGTCCCATCTCTGAAAGGGAAACCAAGTAACCCCAAGCTTGATACTGTCTTGGTACTGTAATCCACCAATTCTTAGGGCCCTATTCCACCGGACGATTATCGTTAGCATAATCGTTAACGATTAACGATCTCAAACGACCGCTATTGCGAAAGACCTGAAAACGTTCACTCATTTCCATGGAACGATAATCGTTACTTATGATCGTAATTGCGATCGTTTCTTCTTCCGTATTTATTCGCTATTGCGTTCGTATCTATTGCGAACGACCAAACGATGTCTTATTCAATGCGAACGATTTGCGAACGTTTTGCGAACGAGCAACGATAAAAATAGGTCCAGGTCTTATAAAGCGATCAACGATTTCTCGTTCGGTCGTTAATCGTTACTGCATTTCAACCGAACGATTATCGTTTAGATTCGAACGATTTAACGATAATCTGAACGATAATCGTCCGGTGGAATAGGGCCCTTAGTGGGCCCTTCTTTGCACCCTCCTCCCGGTAGCCCTCCTCTGCAGCAATGTCCTTCTTATATAGAAGCAGTCTATCCCTACAGTATTCTCTTATGTGGGCATCTGTGGCTTGTTTTTGTGAAGTTTGAAGCCAGATAAAAATGGTTCGTATAGTTTTTTTTTTCTTAGATGCACATTGGCATTTGCAAAGGTTGACAGGTTGTAGGTGGTGAAGCTTTGGTCTTCCACCTTATTTGCAATATCACTACCAATAGTAAGTCTGCTGTGAACGGTGTCCAAATACACCATCCCCCGGGAAGATCCCTACACCATATTGCACACTGCCAGCTATTCTTTGGCAGAATCTTACGATAAGTAGATGATATTCACTAGCTGTCTATAAAAATACTAAGAAAAAATAGCTACTGCCATTTAAAGATTCAGATGCCATCCTAACAACAAGTAGTATGTCAGGCTAGTATCTAAACTGCCAGAGAAAGAAGAATAGATGACAATGAAAAAGAATGAGAATATGCATTATATACCAAATATCTTATTTAAATCTTATGTTTTTCCTCTAAAATATCAGTTATCAGTTTTAGGCCATGTTCAGACATGGTAAAACGGCCGCTGTCTGAGATGTTTAAATACTGGAGTTACCGGGCGGGTGAACATCACTTTAACTTAATTGGAATGCGGGCACATTCCGGTGTGCCCACACTCCAATTAGCCATAGCACAGAATGTAAAGTACAGCCAGGAGCCGTACATTAAATTGTGTGTCTATTACGTGAGGCTGCTGTTCACTATATAGTGGCCGCACAAAATAGACATGGCAATTTTCTGTGCACATGGAATCTTGGCCGCAGTGTATACAGTGTGTATACACTGCGGCTAGGATTCCATAGGGGCTAATGCGATTGGCCACTGTGATAAAACAATGTCCGTTGTAGCAAACCTGCAACAACAGCCGTTGTTTAATCAAAAAATACATAGTGTGAACGAGGCCTTAGGCTATATTTCCAGACAGTATTTTTGCTCAGTATTTTGCTACCAAAACCAAGAGTGTATTAAAAGAACAGAAAGGCTATGTTCACATACTGTTGAAATTGAGTGAATGGCCGCCATTCACTTCACATGTACTGTATCGCAGCAGATTTGATCTAAATATCTGAACACAGCATCAAATCTGCACCATCAAATCTGCTGCAGATCTGCTTCGGATCTGGTACGTGTGAACGCACCCATAATCAGTATTCTTTAAAATTACAGGTACTCTTTGATGTAATGAATCCTGCTGATAAAGTAGACCTAGAAGGAATGACCTTTGAAGATGCCCACTGTACCCTTAATAGGGTGAATGGTTTCTGTGGCCTTTCTGTCCGATGCAACATGGATGGTAAGGAAATACAACTTGAAATGACATTGACATTAAATGCTACTTAACATTTTGACTTTTAGTGCAGATAGTATTAACATATTACAGTATTTGAAAATAGACATAGTAAAAACTGTGTTTATTTTTTGATATTATTGTTATCCATAAGCATGATAAAAGATCAGTGCATCTATTTTTCCCAATTTACAGATTTGCACCTTAAAATGATGTTTCTAGAAGAAACCTATAATGACATATGCGGTGCCTGAGGGTCAATCACGTTTGCGAGGCTTTAAAGATTGCAAGTTACTGTTGATACTGTATTGCTTCTAGAGGAGAACAACCTCATTAAACAGAGCTGAACTGAGGCACCATAGAGCACATGGAGTGTCTACATCCCAATAATACAGCGCTGATGAGAATCTGCCATGTGCATGACACCAGAGAGGTTTACTGCACAAAGCTTAGCTGGACATTTCCTACATAAGGCTATGTTCACACACTGTAAGAGACCGGCCATTCCGTGACCTGGCTGGGTCACGGAACGGCCAGTCTCTGAAATGATCATCCTGGCCGGTACTGCAGTGCTGGCCGGATGATCTTTAGTGCCGCAGACTATGGAGCGAGCGGCCGGAGCCATAGTGTACACTGACAGGGTTCACTGAATAGCGGCCACAGAAAATTGACATGTCAGTTTTCTATGGCGCCGCGAGTGATCCCGGACGGAACGTATACTATATGTATACACAACGGCACTAAGCCGCGAAACTGCGGTCACCCACCTTGTCTCCCCCGCTCCCCCTGCGCACAGCAATAAAAGCTGGATGGTCTGAATACACTGCTGGTGAGTGCCTCCTTTTATCCTTTATTCATTGTTCATACAGCATGTTTATTTCGGATTGAGCACCACCACATACCGGACCCAGCCTGAGATAGTGCCATCTAGTGGAGAGCCAGGCAGTGCCATCACTTTTTTCTTTTTTTTTTCTTTCTTGTTGGACTATATGTATACACTCCGGCCAGGATTCCATAGAGGCCAGGTAACATATATTTTCGTATTAATTACGGCCGTTGTTGCAATCGGCAACAACGGCCGTACTTTACATACAAAATATACATTGTATGAACATGGCCTAAGGCTAGAAACATAGTGGAGAACATGATATTTTTTAGAGATATACTGTAGTATTTCATTTTATTTTGGAAGACTAAAACATTTTCCAAAGTAAAAAGTATAGGAATTTAGCCATCTATATAAATCCTTATAACAATACTACTAAGATTCACAGGTGCCACTAGCTGCTATTGAGCTGCTATCCTATCATTACAACCATATCAAGCTGGCCATAGCCATAAGATAAATGTCACCTAAACCTGTCAATTTCATCAGATCAACCATCTAAATCCTCTATTACACGGGGCGATTCAGAGGAGCAGGTCAGCGCTTGCTTGCTCCTCATTGCCCGCTTAATGCAAGTGCTATTTCATGCGCTGACCGTCAGCAGCTAAGAGCGGGGGTGCAGGGAGCTGCGGGGGTCTGCCTGGGCATTCATTAAAGGGGTTATCCAGCGCTACAAAAACATGGTTACTTTTCCCCCACTCTTGTTTCCTTATTGGGTGGGGTTTGAAACTCAGTTCCATTGAAGTAAATGGAGCTTAATTGCAAACCACACCTTACCTGGAGACAAGAGCGGGGCAAAAGTGGCAATTTTTTTGTAGCGCTGGATAACCCCTTTAAATCGTCCGGGCAGCCTATTGCAGATAGCAGCTGTCTGCTGACGCCGCTCCTATTGCAGGCTAATAGTTTGTGTTTCAGCCTGTTAAAAGACGTGCATGTCGGCTAATCGTTGTCTTCTACTACACAAAGTGATTATTGTCCGTAACTGACGATAATTGCTTCATGTAATAGGGCCTTAATGTGTATGAGGCTTCCCGACTCTTCCTCTAGGGTAAAGTAGGTAGATTTAATCTCATTGATTCTTTTATTGTCAAGGGGATAAGACACCACCTAGGGAATCTGGTAGTTAATCCCTTTTCCCCTTGAAAACACAATTATGCATGGTCAAATGTGCATGTATACAGTATGTGGAGACACAGCTGTTGACTAAATAAGCATTTAGCCATCAGATATCTAATGTGTATAGACTTTTATTAAAGCCTACTAGTTAAAAGGGATTTTTATAATGTTATTTTCCTTTTCAATTTTGCAATCAAACTGCTAACGCATAATAAAGGGGTACTCTGACATCAGGTAAAAAATAAAAATACAGCAAAAGGTTGTATCTCAAAAGGAGACCCCCCATTGGTATCATCTGCCTAAAATAAGTGCAGATCAAGCTTTTTCACAGCAATTGCATTTCCTAGTGGCTGGGATCTTCTTCAGTGGGCTAGTGCCCTGGCGAAAAATTGTTAAGGACTGATTTGAGAAACATGGTAAAATGTTTAACATGGTTTATTGTTCCCCAGATCTCAGCCCCTGTTGAATGTGCTAGGAAAAAGGTTCAATCCATGTAGACCTTACCTCACAACTTTCAAAGGATTCAAAGGATATGTCTTGGGTAACTTTTTTTTTTCTTCTTTTAGATTATCGAAAGCTATTGAAGGACATAAATAGTGGCCTATTAACCTCTGGTGATTCTTTTTATGTCCGTGTAAACCTTTCAATGCCTGCGCGTGTTGAAGGAAGCCTGCAAGTAAAATGTGGGGACATTTTACATATCACAGATACTATGTACAAGAATCGCTGTCAGTGGTTTGCACAAAGAGTTAATGCTTACACTTTGAAGGATGGAGAATCAGGGATTATTCCCAACTATCGACAGTAAGCATGTACAGTTTCTTGCTTGATACTAAGAATTTATTATTTGCCATTTTGACATAATAGTTTAACATTAATATAAGGACTGTGCTTATTAATAATGATGATAAACACTATGGGGAACATTCTTTGAAAAATTAAGGGTGGAATCTGATTGGTTGCTAGGGGCAACTAAGACAATTCTACTTTACAGCAGTTTGATGATTATCATAGTTAATAGCTATATTATTTACACATTTCTAATACAAACAGGCCTGCAGAGAAACAGAGGATGACAGAGCTATATTTCAGCAATGCCTGTTATTTCTTAAAGGGGTTGGCCACTTTATAGTGGAGGAGCATGTGACCATGCCCCGCCCCCAGTCACATGCTCCTCCATGGTGGACAGAATCACCATAGAGCAGGAAAGGACAGCAATTTTACTATAAAGTGGGCAACCTCTTTGAGAGGAATTCCACTAAATTTTTCATGCATTTCATAAACCATTTGCTTTTGTCATTCTTATACCTCTTGTGTTTCTTGTGACCTCTTTACTTGCAGTGCTCCCATCGTGCATGTCTCCTGTCTCATGTCACCTGCCATTGGGTTCAGTGCTACAGCGCTGTGAGCTGCCATTCCCCTATTGCCATGGCCCCAGCCTAATTTTGGGGAAGGCTAGTTGACTAATTAGCACTGCCAATCAGAGTTCAGTCTTAGCGGTCAATGGTGGTGGGAGGCTGGCTATTTGACAGGTGCCCGTCTGTGATCTCTATATTTACTCTCTGTATACTCAGCATTCTATTATAAAAAGTGGATCTTCTGGCTTCTGACTTATAGGATTGTGTGTCCAGTAACTTCTTCCAGTCTGCGGATTCTGTATCAGACTGTTTGGATGGTTGTTTGGTTATTCTCCTGCCTGGTAATTTTGTTCGTGTTAGCCCTCCTGTTACTGACCCTGTTGAATGAACAGATTTCCCCACTCTGGTGGCTGTGTTAGTTTGCATCCTTCTGACCATTGTCATTGCTCAATCTCAGTACTATGCAGATGTAACCTGGGTCCCTGGCAACCTAGTCCATATGACCTCACAGAGCACTTTAGAGCACAGGGTTAGCCTGGCTTGTCTTTTCCTGCAAAAGACAAGCCCTCACGTGGCTTTATAGATGTTATGGCTTTTAAAAGGAGAGGAGGAAAAAAGGAAAATGCAAAAATGAACACTGGCTGCATCCTCAATGTGTTGAAGAAGAGCTAATCTTGTGACTGTTTAAAGTGAATGTACCACTGTAACTACTCAATTAAGATTTCCATATAAACTGATCTGTGCCGTCAAACACATTGTAACAGTGTCGTTAGTTCCTTCCATCACCAACCAGTTCCTGAGATCTCTGTACTTATACTTATGCAAATGTCTGCTTTGGTGGACCAGAGGCGTCAGGCTGGGGTCGAGCGCCTCCAGTGCACAGATATCTCCTACCCCTGGAGGCGTCAGGCCGGGGACAGACTTGATTCTGAAGGTGGAGAGGGGAGGACTGGGGAACTGGGCCCACATCCATTCCACCCCACATCCATTGAACTAAACCAAAAATTTGCATAAGTACAAACTAGAGGAGATCTCAGGAAACAGCCGGCGATAGGAGGAATGAACAGCACTGTGGCGGTGGGCGGTGATGCTAATCAGGTCATATGGAAATCTTAATTAGTATATGTCAGTGATGGCTAACCTTGACACTCCGGCTGTTGCAAAACCACAATTCCCATCATGCCTAAACAACAACAAGATAAGGCTTTGGCTGCCCAGGTATCATGAGAATTGTAGTTTTACAACAGCTGGAGTGTCAAGGTTAGCCATCACTGATATAAGTAGTAAATAGTTTTAGTGGTACATTCACTTTAAAGAGCCTGAGACAAGGTTCGAGGATGGCGCAGAGCAGGCCACATTTCAGGTGATGTGATCAACCAATGAATAACCATTTGCTTATTCGTCAGTTGATCGCTGGCTCTATTACACATTGAAATGTGCCCTTAGACCTCTCTCCAACCAACCTGCTAGTGCCCTACTGCCCCTACTCTGTACTGATAAGTCTTGGCGACTCTTCCTTTTCGAGGAGACTGTGGTTTGACGTATAAGATGGTTTGTTTCCTCCTGGTTTACATGGGAAGAAGGTTTTTGACAAAGCGAGCTCCTGCCCCCTGCTCATATTTGATGTACCTCCCAAGATTGTCAAATGTTGTTTGACACACAGCATCTAGTAGCACAAATGGCTTCAGGGGCGTATTCATGGGGCCCCATAGCAAAAAACTGTATGGGGCCCCCCTCCCCTACAAACTAATTATATATATATATATATATATATATATATATATATATATATTATATATATATATATATATATATATATATATATATATATATATATATATATATACACTCACTGGCCACTTTATTAGGTACACCTGTCCAACTGCACGTTACCACTTAATTTCTAATCAGCCAATCACATGGCGGCAACTCAGTGCATTTAGGCATGTAGACATGGTCAAGACAATCTCCTGCAGTTCAAACCGAGCATCAGTATGGGGAAGAAAGGTGATTTGAGTGCCTTTGAACGTGGCATGGTTGTTGGTGCCAGAAGGGCTGGTCTGAGTATTTCAGAAACTGCTGATCTATTGGGATTTTCACGCACAACCATCTCTAGGGTTTACAGAGAATGGTCCGAAAAAGAAAAAACATCCAGTGAGCGGCAGTTCTGTGGGCGGAAATGCCTTGTTGATGCCAGAGGTCAGAGGAGAATGGGCAGACTGGTTTGAGCTGATAGAAAGGCAACAGTGACTCAAATAGCCAACCGTTACAACCAAGGTAGGCAGAAGAGCATCTCTGAACGCACAGTACGGCCAACTTTGAGGCAGATGGGCTACAGCAGCAGAAGACCACACCGGGTGCCACTCCTTTCAGCTAAGAACAGGAAACTGAGGCTACAATTTGCACAAGCTCATCGAAAATGGACAGTAGAAGATTGGAAAAACGTTGCCTGGTCTGATGAGTGTTGATTTCTGCTGCGACATTCGGATGGTAGGGTCAGAATTTGGCGTCAACAACATGAAAGCATGGATCCATCCTGCCTTGTATCAACGGTTCAGGCTGGTGGTGGTGGTGTCATGGTGTGGGGAATAATTTCTTGCCACTCTTTGGGCCCCTTGGTACCAATTGAGCATCGTTGCAACGCCACAGCCTACCTGAGTATTGTTGCTGACCATGTCCATGAGTGTATATATATATATATATATATATAATATATATACACACTCACCGGCCACTTTATTAGGTACACCATGCTAGTAATGGGTTGGACAGCCTTTTGCCTTCAGAACTGCCTCAATTCTTCATGGCATAGATTCAACAAGGTGCTGGAAGCATTCCTCAGAGATTTTGGTCCATATTGACATGATGGCATCACACAGTTGCTGCAGATTTGTCGGCTGCACATCCATGATGTGAATCTCCCGTTCCACCACATCCCAAAGATGCTTTATTGGATTGAGGTCTGGTGACTGTGGAGGCCATTTGAGTACAGTGAACTCATTGTCATGTTCAAGCAGAAATCGAGACTCATCAGACCAGGCAACGTTTTTCCAATCTTCTACTGTCCAATTTCGATGAGCTTGTGCAAATTGTAGCCTCAGTTTCCTGTTCTTAGCTGAGCGGAGTGGCACCCGGTGTGGTCTTCTGCTGCTGTAGCCCATCTGCCTCAAAGTTGGCCGTACTGTGCGTTCAGAGATGCTCTTCTGCCTACCTTTGTTGTAACGGTTGGCTATTTGAGTCACTGTTGCCTTTCTATCAGCTCAAACCAGTCTGCCCATTCTCCTCTGACCTCCTCTTGCATTAACAAGGCATTTCCGCTCACAGAACTGCCGCTCACTGGATCTTTTTTCATTTTCGGACCATTCTCTGTAAACCCTAGAGATGGTTGTGCGTGAAAATCCCAATAGATCAGCAGTTTCTGAAATACTCAGACCAGCCCTTCTGGCACCAACAACCATGCCACGTTCAAAGGCACTCAGATCACCTTTCTTCCCCATACTGATGCTCGTTTTGAACTGCAGGAGATTGTCTTGACCATGTCTACATGCCTAAATGCACTGAGTTGCCGCCATGTGATTGGCTGATTAGAAATTAAGTGGTAAAGTGCAGTTGGACAGGTGTATCTAATAAAGTGGCCGGTGAGTATATATATATATATATATATATATATATATATATATATATATATATATATATATATATATAAATATATATATATATATATACACTCTGTGATGTGGCCAAAAAAAATTTCTGTTGCGGCCAGAGGCAGAATCCTATGGTTATATACATAGGTGCAGGAGCAAACTACCTTTTGCTTAACCCTAAAAGGGTTAATACAGAAAAGGGTTAATACAGAAGACAATTCGCTCTGATAACCCCTGACCTCTGCAGGAACTCAGAGAACAGAGGTCAGAGGTTATTAGAGTAGTCAGGCAGAGAGCTAATGGTCTTCTATATTAACCCTTTTTTGTGTTGCAGCATGTTAGAGAACACTGGGTCACTTACACACTGCAGTAAATAAGGGGTTAAGCAAAAGGACACAGGAGGCTCTTATGTTCCCTTGGGCCCCCTCCCTCCACGAGCCCCATAGCAACCGCCTTCCCTGCCTCTATGGTAGCTATGCCACTGGATGGCTTCTAAAGCTAAACCTGTTAGGATTCTTTGGATGTGATCCCTATAGCTGCACCACAATATTATATATATTATATTATATTTTATATATATATATATATATATATATATATATATATATATATATATATATATTGTATATTAAGTGTCCTCACTGTCATATTTTTAGTTTTCAAAATTATTTCATTGTAGTTCTTACAATAAGAGAAGGTAGGAGTGCAATGTTATAGGTATCTGACATAATTCAATGGTGCCAAAAAAACAGCTATTGTTTGCCCATTTTACAATGCAAAAGACAGTCCAAAAAAGTGTTGTTTTTTTTTAAATTATTGATATCAATGGAACTGGCTGGTAATACACACATTTTATTATTCCTCAGCTGTTATTAAAAGAGGCTTTCCAACTTTAAAAAAACTTGTCCTGTATCCACAGGATTAGGGACAAGTAAAAGCTTGCAAGGGGTCTGACCTCTGTACCCCCTGGCGATCTCAAGATTAGCCCCGGCTCCTTTGAATACAGCCACAGGTACATCTCTCTCCTGCGGCTCCATAGTGTATGGAGCCGCAGGAGAGAGCAGAGTACAGCACTTGGCTCTTTCCGGCAGCTCCATAGAGAATATATAGAGGCACGGGTCATGTGCGGCACCTGCTGGAACACATACTTTTTTCACCGAGTTTTTTGATGCAGTTGTTTAAAGCAAGTCGCGACCTTGGCATTGAAAACTACACCAAAGTACCAATAACGTATGTGTGAAAGCCGCTTGGCTGTGTCTTTTTTATTCATATATTTTTGTTTTTAAATTATAGAGCTCAGCAGCAATTGATAACATCAATCCAGCGAATGACATGGCAAAATGGAATATCACGTATGGTGAGTAGTAATGAAAATGATGGATGCCATAATTGTTTGGCTAGGTTCATTTTTGAGGTTGTTTACAGTTAAAAAAAACTGCCCAAAAAACTATATAAAACTTAGGGTATGTTCACACAGACATTAAACACACTATTTTGAATGTGGTTTAAAACTGTTTTAGGCAGTGATATGTGCTGTTTTGCACATATCACTGCCTAAAACAGTTTTTCCTGTTGAGTTTAACAGAAAGAGGAAAAATGTGTCAGGAAGAACTGCTTGGCACTAATCAGTGAAGGTCCAATTCTCATACTGTTGTGACGAATGTAAAACTTTTCTGCCAATGCAAATTCATTAGCAGAGGTGCAGTGACCATCCGTTTGCTTTAAAATCCCAAACACAGAAGAGTTTGCGAAAACTGCTGTTTTAGACACGTGACTAGTAATCCCCTGGCTCTTTCTGGCGATGAGCTGCTCTGTAACGTGTCTTAAAGCGACTCTGTACCAAGAATCTGACCCCGCCAAACCACTTGTACCTTCAGATAGCTGCTTTTAATTCAAGTATGTCCTGGGGTCAGTTCTGCAGGTGATGCAGTTATTGTCCTAAAAAACTACTTTTAAACTGGCTTCCCCATGCTGAATGGCCGGGGCTTGGATTGTGTATGCATTAGGCTGGCACAACCTCTCTGTCCCTCCTCTCCGCCCTCTTCATAATTAGTAATGCTCCAGGCAGATTTTCTCCTATTCCTCACCTGTGTTAGCACGTCACATGGGCTGGGTCGTTAAGGCACCTGTGCAATGTTCAGACAGGAGAAAATGTTCCAGTGGCATTCCTAATGATGAAGAGGGTGGGAAGGAGGGACGGAGGGGTGGTGCAAGCTTAATGCATACACAATCTAAGCCCCAGCCGTTGGGCACAGGGCTGCAAGTTTAAAAGTTGTTTTTTAGGACAATAACCTGCTGAACAGACCCCAGGACAGATTTTGGATTAAAAGCAGCTATCCGAAGGTAGTGGTTTGGGGGGTCGGATTGTGAGTACAGTCGCTTTAACGTGTGTAACCCTTGTGCACCTTTGTAGCCAATGTTCACTTCTGTACATTTTTCCACTCAGAACACACTTTTGCCATAGCAGCATGCGAACAGTTCACAAACTGCACAGTTATATTGTAGTTATTGGTCTTTTGTTCCTGGATTGTTTTAGAGCAGGGATGGGGAACCTTTGGCCCTCTAGCTGTTGTAAAACTACAATTCCCATCATGCCTTGACAACCAAATCTAAAGCTTTGGCTGTCCAGCCATGATGGGAATTGTAGTTTTGCAATAGCTGGAGGGTCGAAAGTTCCCCATCTCTTTTTCAAAGTAAACTATAATATACTTGCTTGTATTTCATTTTACTACTAATTGTGTATTTTCCTTGAATTCCTCAATAGAAATCCTGTAGTCGTAATAAAAGAATCACATAATTTATAATGAAAAGAAAAAATTCAGGGGATAAATTGCCATAGATAAAACACCCATAGATAGATAGATAGATAGATAGATAGATAGATAGATAGATAGATTGCTCCCAGAAAAGAAAATGCAATACAAAATTTGTATCTGAGGAGAGAGGGGTTATTCAAAAACATGGCCGCTTTAACTCAGAAACAGCACCACTGTCTCCACTTTGTGTGTGGTTTTGTAGTTCCATTAAAGTGAATGGAGCTTAATTGCAAAACCACACCCAAACAAGACACAAGCGTTGTGCTGTGGCAAAGTTTTTCTAATCCTAAGTAACCCCTTTAAGGCTATGACTGTCAAAATGACGTCCGCTTTTATTGGACGACCGTCATTTAAAGGCATATAGTTATCATTAAATGACTGCCATCCAATAAAAACTGCTGTCATTTCAACGAATGTGGGAACATAAATTTTTAGTTTTTTATACAGTATATATTATTTTCTCCCTAGCCTAAAAAGAATGTTCGTATCATCAGCACTGATCGTTGTAGCTCTCACTTACTCTGGACATCTCTAAATTGCGGCACATGCCGATGTGAAGGTACAGTAGACCATTCATTCCTTTTTTTATGCCTTCACCACTTACTATTGTTTTTGTAAACATGGTAATGCTGTTTTTCCCAGTGTTTTAGCACATGGAACAGTAAAATACCTAAAGACTTGTCGAAAACTTGGGTTTATGAACAGGATCCACATGATTTTTTGTACAATACAGGTCAATGGTATCAGGATGCAACAGAAAAGACACCCTGTTGCTTAATGTCTTAAATAGTTTGTCCCTAAGTTGACATTAAGGCAAGGATATACCATAAATGTCTGATAGATACAGATCCCACCTCTGGTACCTATCTCATGAAGAGGGCCACCCTGCCCTACTAACGGTGACTGTAGGTAGTCATAAAGCCTGTGGATAGGCCATCAATGTTTTCGAAAATGTTAAATTCCTGTAAATATGCAATAACTGGAAAATGTTGTTATGCACCTAATTATTAGGGATGAGCGGCGCTCTATTATCATGCCTTTGATCCCGGCTGCAAAGTTGCGATCCCGCGAATATGCGGCCAGGATATTCCAGGGAATTCAACAGCTATTCCCTGGAATATCCTGGCCGCATATTCCCGTGAGCGCAACTATGCTGCCTGGATCAAAGACATGATGAGAGAGCGAACTGCTTTCGGACCAAAAGTCCGAGCAGTTCACTCATCTCTACTAATTATAAGAAATCCATGAATTTGTCCTCAGAAAAAGCATTGTCTCAGTCAGACTCTCTTTAATGGATGCCTTCAAACACAAACTAATGAGCTCAGCTCCCGAACTCGCTTTATAGAGCTCCTAGGCTTAAATGGCATACTGCCACGTTATTGGTCCTCAAGTTCCAGGTTGCTTATGACGTACTGGCACGTCATGGGTCCTTAAGAGGTTAATAGAGTGGCAGGCATTAGAACACTGAGAGACAATAATAGAGTTGATAAAGAAGTATTTATATCCATTATCAGAGGATTTTAGAGTCGAGTCCAATGGAAGAAGGTTAAAGGGGAGACTTATCAACGTTGTGCCCCTGGCGTACACCAGGGGGAAAGCACAGGTTCTTGCCTTCTTCCTGGCATACACCAGCTGTAACCCCCACTCGCCTAAAGGCGGGGAAGAGGTGTGGCATCCTCCCGTACCAAATTTATCATGATTTACACCCACTCACAGGAATAAAGTATGATACAAATCCACACCTGCTCCCGAACAGGTGTAGCTGTGTCCCGCAATGCCTGCACTAGGCGTAGTGCCAGCTGGCTTTACTAAGAGGTGTATGCCACTTAGGAAAAGAGGGGCAGGGCTTTAATTAAGAATAGCGAGTACGCCAATCTTGATAAATGTTCCCCAAAATGTTAACTATACCGTATGGTGAACGGCATAAAAAATTAACAAAACAAGAATTACTGGTTTAATCTCTTCTGTATATATCTATTTCTTAAGAACCAACTGCGAGTTCCTCACTGGGAAGAAGCTGCCTAACACTAATGCCATACACTCTGGTAACTCACCACAAGATTGGAGTTCCTCGTCCAGTCCTTCTGGTTCCTTCAATCCTTGGAAGAATTCTAAGCGACAAACTATGTGTCAATAAAGACTTCATAAAGTGTGACACTGGTATTTTCTACTTACTTTCATTAATATTTGATGCTACATTATACAGTATATTTTCCTATGATATTCTCATTTTACATGGCTATAGTCACACACAGTCTTGTAGAGTAGAAGCCTGTGCAAAAAGTGTGTGGTGGCACATGGAGTCCCGTCTGCTGCATATGAATTTGTCTTTCACTTTATGATGTTTAGTAGAGCAATTTTTCCCTACAAACATGAAGCCTAAAGGCCCTATTCCACCAACAGATCTGACGACAGATTATCTGCCAAAGATTTGAAGCCAAACCCAGGAACAGACTATAAACAGAGAACAGGTCGTAAAGGAAAGACTGGATTTCTCCTCTTTTCAAATCCACTCCTGGGTTTGGCTTCAAATCTTTGGCAGATAATCTGTCGTCAGATCTGTTGGTGGAATAGGGCCTTAAGGGTGCATATTAGGAAGCGGTACTGGCTATACAGCCGCGGCCCTCCTTGGGCTGAGCAGGAGGCATTGCTATATGGCATTCAACAATCCATACTTTGCACTAAGCTGAGTCTGCATCTGTTCCCCTTGACTTATTACTTACAGTGTAGGTCTAATTCTACATTGTCAGACTCCGCCATGCAGGTATAAAGGTCGATAGTCCAGCATCTCCCCTAAGCTCTTTCCATTTAGGTATCTGGACCCTGCTCAACAAATTCCTAATGTACACTTATTATAGGAAATGCACATATAATGCTATTTCCTTCAATTTAGTAGATCAGGCAGGCTTCAATTTCCCCCAAAAAAATTGACATCATGACCCCGTCGATATACCTGAAGAGTCCAGCAGGGGGCGCAGTGCATGCATAAGTATAGAAGTAGAAGTCTATGTAGAAAGTATATGGAGTGAAATCATGCCTGATCTACTTAATTGAGGTAATTAGCACTATATGTGCATTTCCCATAATTAGTGTAAATTAGGAATTTGTCTAACTTTGCTTATCAAATAATAAATTTAAAAAGTGATGCTCCTTTAAGCATGCTAAACAATGTGAAAAAAATACCACACAAAAAAAAAACAACAAACTGCAGCCAGTGATTGGGGAGTCCTGTAGGTACAGCATGTCAAAAGAACCAGGAAGCACCTGAGAACAGGGAGCATGCACTTATGGTGGGGGATTGAGGCAAGAGAGTATGGTTTCTTTTTTATTTTAAAGCTTCTTTAACATAAATTCACTGGAATGCTATATTCATATGTTCACATTTTCTCATCAAAATATACATTGTCATTTTAGAGTGCTTGACAGATGCTGAATATGCCACAAGATACCAGCGTGGAGACATTATAGGTGAAAAGGAGGGAGAAGTCACACGCTGCTGTTTCACTAGACAAAATGTTGAAGCAGTAGCCCAGCAGGTGAGTCAATGGCTATAATTATCAGTAAAAAAAAATACTACTGTCCTCAATAGATGTCATATTATATTTTTATTCTTTTTTTTATAATGCAGAATGCACACTGCCTTTTAGAACTTGGACTCTCCTGTTTATCTGCTCTAATTCGTGTTGGAACATATCCTATCATATTACATATCCCACTAAATGAAAAGAATACTAAAAAATTAAAGTAAGTATCTTTTGTTGTATGTCCACAAATTAACTTTAGCAGTATACTGTTATGAATGGTAGATACACACTTCAATAGCTGGTACAGCGATGGTCATGCTGGCCTGCAATTACTAAATGTCCTTCCCCAGCTTTACTGACCAACGTCAGATATTTCTTAGTCAGTTCACATTTGGGTGGAGGAAGTGCATGGCAGTACACTGCACCCGGTTCTCACTCTTTCTATACATCTACATAGGTAGATTAGAGAAAGAGAGAGATTAAACAACTGTGTCCTCTTTACCCTATACTACTCAGGAGAAACTGTTTTCCTACCCTTGGCCAGGTGACCACTGATTGGTGTGATGTCAGTGGTGGGTGGGGTTACAGATGAGGTGTTATAGCTTACCTGACAACAGAAGAGTTAAAGATCATGGGATTTCTTTCTGAATGGAGGGGGAGGACAGAACAGTCAAGACAGAGTGGACCATAAAGTGAGGAATTTCAGCAGTTTCAGGGAGTTCCAATTCATAAAATAGAAGCCTAATACAAATAAGCTTAGATTATAGATGGGGATTGAACAGGGTTAAATCTTTCTTAACCAGAGTACCCCATTAAGAGCAGCATTTGATACGCCAGTCTTATAGTGCGTTTACACAGACAGATTTATCTGACAGATTTTTTAAGCCAAAGCCAGAAATGGATTTGAAAAGAGGAGAAATGTCAGTCTTTCCTTTATGACCTGTTCTCTGTGTAGTCTGTTCCTGGCTTTGGCTTCAAAGATCTGTCAGATAAATCTCTGTGTAAACGCACCATAATTAGCTGGGTTCACACTACGTATATTTCAGTCAGTATTGTGGTCCTCATAATGCAACCAAAACCAGGAGTGGATTAAAAACACAGAAAGGATCTGTTGAATGTTGAAATTGAGTGGATGGCCGCCATTTAATGGCAAATATTTGCTGTTATTTTAGAACAACGGCTGTTATATTGAAATAATGGCAGTTATTTTCTGTTATATGGCAGCCATCCACTCAATTTCAACATTGTGTGAACAGATCCTTTGTTTGTTTTTAATCCACTCCTGGTTTTGGTTGCAATACTGACTGAAATATACTGACTGAAATATACGTAGTGTGAACGCAGCCTAAGGCTGTGTTTACACATAAATTAAGTGTGAACCACAGGTGAGGACTCCAGCACTCCGAATGGTGATAGTTAAAACATAACTTTAATTTTTCTAGTTAAAAAACTAAGGTGCAAACATACAGATCGAAGCGTTTGATGCTATTGCGCTTAACCCTTTGAGGACCAGGCCCAAAATGACCCAGTGGACCGTGCAAATTTTGATCTTAGTGTTTTCGTTTTTTCCCTCCTCCCCTTCTAAGAGCTCTAGCACTCTCAGTTTTCTATCTACAAGCCATGTAAGTGCTTGTTTTTTACAGGAATAGTTGTACTTTGTAGTGGCGTCATTCGTTTTACCATAACATGTATGATGGAATTCCAAATATATTATTTATGAAGATATAAATAGGTGAAATCGTAAAAAAGAATGCAATATGGTAACTTTTGGGGGGTTCCTGTGTCTACGTAATACACTATATGGTAACAGCGACATGACACTATTATTCTATAGGTCAGCCCGAACACAACCATATGCAGGTTACACAGATTCTCTAATGTTATATATATATATTTTTTTATGAAATCCTTTTTTTTTGGCAATTAAATATTAATAAAATGGGCCTATTGTGACACTTATAACGGTTTTATTTTTTCACCTACGGGGCTGTATGGGGTGTCATTTATTCCGCCATGATCTCTAGTTTTTATTAATACCATATTTGTGAAGATCGGACGTTTTGATCACTTTTTATTGATTTTTTAAAATATATAATGTAACATAAAATCGGTAATCCGCGCACTTTTTCCCCTCTTTTCGTGTACGCCGTTCGCAATGACGCTTGTCATATTTTAATAGATCGGACAATTACGCACGCTACGGTATATTATATGTTTATCTATTTATTTATTTTTATATGTTTTATTTATATTATGGGAAAGGGGGGTGATTTCAACTTTTATTGGGGGAGTGGTTTTGGGGTAGTGTAATAGTGTTTTGAACTTTTTTTTTTTTTTACACATTTGAAGTCCCTTTGGGGGACTTTTACATCCAGTACTTGGATTTTTACACTGACCATTGCTATGCCATAGGCATAGCATTGATCAGTGTTATCGGCGATCTGCTCAATGAGCCTGCCTGTGCAGTCTCAGTGCAGCAGATCGCCGATCGGACCGCACAGAGGCAGGTAAGAGACCTCCGGCGGTCCGTTTCAACGATCGGGACCCCCCTGTCACTTGCACTTAAACGCCGGCGTTTAAGGGGTTAATGACACCCAGCAGCGCGATCGCTGCAGCGTGTCATTACCGGTGAGGTCCCGGCTGCTCACTGCAGCCGGCCCCCACCTGCTATGAAGCGTCCAGGGTCGTCTTGGGACAGACTTCCATGACGTAACCCTACGTCCAGGGTCGTCTAGGGGTTAATCATGTTCACTAAGGTTACAAACACACTTGGCGGGTCTGCAGCGAGTCTCCTTGCTGCGTATTTGCAGCGAGACTCGCTGCAGATCCCGGCCCTATACTTTTAATGTTAGACAAAATCGCAGCAGGGATGTACATCCCTGCTGTGAGTTTGTCCCCAGCCCGCCCCGTTAACCTCCCGTCCGCCGGAGCATATACTTTACCTGATCCCGGCTTGCTTCGGCGGTTCCCGGAGTCTTCAGCAAGCCGGAGCCGGGATCAGGTAAAGTATATGCTCGCTCCGGTGCCCGCCCGCAGCCCCGGCCGTCTGATCACCCCCCCGCAGCCCCGGCCGTCTGATCACCCCCCCGCAGCCCCGGCCGTCTGATCACCCCCCGGCAGCCCTGGCCGTCTGATCACCCCCCCGCAGCCCCGATCGCCCGCCCGCAGCCCCGGCCGTCTGATCCCTCCCCCCCCCGCAGCCCCGATCGCCCACCCGCAGCCCCGGCCATCTGATCAAACCCCCCCACAGCCCCGATCGCTCCCCTGCAGACCCGGCTGCAGGTGGGCGATCGGGGCTGCGGGGGGGGGTGATCAGACGGCCGGGGCTGCGGGGGGGTGATCAGATGGCCGGGGCTGCGGGGGGGTGATCAGACGTCCGGGGCTGCGGGCGGGCACTGGAGCGAGCATATACTTTACCTGATCCCGGCTCCGGCTTGCTGAAGACTCCGGGAACCGCCGAAGCAAGCCGGAGCCGGGATTAGGTAAAGTATATGCTCCGGCGGACGGGGGGTTAACGGGGCGGGCTGGGGACATACTCGCAGCAGGGATGTACATCCCTGCTGCGATTTTGTCTAACATTGAAAGTATAGGGCCGGGATCTGCAGCGAGTCTCGCTGCAAATACGCAGCAAGGAGACTCGCTGCAGACCCGCCAAGTGTGTTTGTAGCCTTACAGTGTTTCCGTTAGTCTTTGGGTATTTTTCAACCAAAATCAGGAGTGGAACAGACAGGGCAAAACTATTATGGAAAGATGTGAACAGCTTCTGCTTTTAAACACTCCTGGTTTTGGTTTAAAAAAGACTGATGGAAATATGTGTGAACATAGCCTTAGGGTAAATTCACACGGACGGATCCGCAGCGGATTTTACACAGCAAATTTGCAGCAAAATCCACTACGGGTCCTATGAGGATACATTCTTGCTGTGGGATTTACATCCCGCTGAAAGTGTGTACGTAGCAGCGCCATTAACCCCCTGCCAGCTGGAACATACTTTACCTCCTCCCCGCTCCAGCTTACTTTGGGGGCTTTCGGCATCTTCACGTCCCATTCAGCCAATCACTGGCTGCGGCAGGGCAGCGCACTGATTGGATGAGTGGGACGTCAAGCCGAGAACCCCCGAAGCAAGCCAGAGCAGGGAGGAGGTAAAGTATGCTCCGACCGACGGGGGAGTTAATGGTGCTGTCACTTGCAGCGGTATTTACATCCTACTGGAAGTATGTATGTGACAGCACCATTAACTCCCCCGTCGGTCGGAGCATACTTTACCTCCTCCCTGCTCTGGCTTGCTTCAGGGGTTCTCGGCTTGACGTCCCACTCATCCAATCAGTGCGCTGCCCTGCCGCAGCCAATGATTGGCTGAATGGGACGTGAAGATGCCGAGAGCCCCCAAAGTAAGCTGGAGCGGGGAGGAGGTAAAGTATGCTCCGACCGACGGGGGAGTTAATGGTGCTGTCACATACATACTTCCAGTAGGATGTAAATACCGCTGCGAGTATGTATCCTCATTGAAAGTCATCAGCATAGGATCCACAGCGGATTTCGCTGTGAATTCGTAGCGTATGAATTTACCCTTAAAAAGAAACAATCACCACTATTGCACTTATGTAGGCAGTAGAAATGTCCGATAGATGTAGTAATCTTATAAGCTTATGCTGCACTTACACAGAGCGATCAAACGATTAACGATTTCAAAGTAACAATGTGTTTTTCATAACGATCAGCGTTTAGACGGAACAATATATCGTTTGGAAAATTCGTTATTATGATCGTTTTAAGATCGCTTAAGCCTAATATCTCACACAGGGTAAATCGGTGAAAGACTGTTTACACTAAGCGATCGGTGAATTTGTAGCGAATGACCAACGACGATTTGGGAACATGTTGAAAGATCAAAATGAACGATTTTTCGCTTGTCGTTTAATCGTTCGCTGTGTTTACACAAGCTGATTATCGCTCAAATGCGATCGTTATCGTGAAAATTTGAACGATAATCGTTCTGTGTAAATGCAGCATATAAGTACTTTGTATTTTTCATGTATCAACAGTGATAGCTCTTCCTGAATCTTTTTGTAGAAAAACACGGCAGTGGTGGGGAAAATGTGAAGACCTGTTACTGGAGTGCGCTCAGAGGGAGGAAGCGGAGCTGGATTCCCTGCCCTGTTTGTACAGCACTGTGTATCCTGATAGCTGGAGTGACACAGACTCTCTACTTTGTGCAGTAAAGGATGCAATCTTGGATGAACAAAAGCGAATTATTTGGTTAGAAAATCAACCTTGCTAATCTTAAAAAAGAAGAGTGTAAAGGAAAGTGGCGCATGTCATTAGTTAACCATATTATTTTCATTGTTGACACCTTTAAATACACTATTTTATTTTATTCTTAAAATGTACAGATTTTACTGTAAAATTTTATTTAAAATTTATAGTATTAAAAATGTTTTTATGGCCAAATAAAAGTTTATTTGGTAATAAATCAGCGTAGAAGATTGTTCAGGACATGAGAGAAGGGGAGACTGAGCTTCCGATAGCAAGATTAAACATACACTTTAATTCCCTAATACAGAATGCATAGAAATATTGAAGATTGTTAGACGAAAATGAACACATAGTCTGCCCTTTTTTTTTTTATTATTATTATCTTAGGATAGATATATGTTTATCCCAGGCATGTTTACATTCAGTCACTTTACATTTACCAACCACATCTGCTGGAGGTTTGTTCCAAGCATCTACTACTCTTTCAGTAAAGTAATAAATAATTCCATACATGTATGATGCAGTGCCTTAAAGTGATACTTTCACCCCCTCACTCTTTCTGTGGTCCTGTGCACCACGCACAAGCTTAGATGCTGCACTTTTGATATACAATGGTGCCTTGGATTATGAGCATAATTCGTTCCGGGACTGTGCTTGTAATCAAAATCCACTCTTAAACCAAAGCAAATTTTCCTATAAGAAATCATTGGAATGTGGACAATTGGTTCCACCCCCAAAAAATAATAATTAAAAAAAATTCTAAATACCATGTAAAACAAATGAAATAACAATTAAAACAGCTGAATATGTCATATTATAAGTTACCGTATAGCAATCAACATGTGGAGTATAACGTATAGTAAGTGCATGAACCTGAAAAAACAGCAGCAGTAGAGTAGTTCAACAGGCTAGAATTGAGAAGCAGAGCTGCTGTCAAAGGTCTGTGAGTGGTCACATGACAGCAGTGGGAAAGGGGGGGTGTTCAGCATGGACCAATCAGGAAGCGAGAATGAATGAGCTGTGCAGGAGGACAGTGACAGAGACTTTTCTATACAGCAGTGTGAATGGCTGAGTGTAAGTGCAGGCACATTATAGCAGCAGTGTGTATAGCTGAGTGTAAGTGCAGGTGCATTATAACAGCAGTGTGAAGCCAAGATTCAGAAGCACAGCTGTGCATTATAATAGCTGTAAAGCCTAAATTCCGAAGTTTGTATACCTTTGTATACTTTATAATAGATTTAATAGATTTCTCGGTACTTGGTCAAGTGAAAAATGCTTTTTATCGTTGGTGGATTGTGCCACTTGGACGGGTGTTCACGTCCGCCGTGCCACTTCACCCCGCCCACATCAGTGTCGTAGGCCCCTCCATGACGTCTTTGGTGTCTAGGCTCGCCCGCTCGGTGGCCATTGAAATGGCCGGCCTAGAGGTCTAGGCCCCACCCCCTCTAGGTTGTTTCATTCCAATGGCTGACAAGGGGGCGGGACCTATACACTTGACATTATGGAGGGGCCTGCAGAACCAATGTGGCCAGGGCAAAGTGGCACAGTGGTCATAAAGCCCCGCCCAGGTGGCACAGTCCACCAACGATAAAAAGCATTTTTTTTACTGGAGCAAGCACCAAGAAACCTATTATAAAGTAAAGTATGAAGACTGCAGAATTTAGGCTTTACAGCTGTGTAAAGAAGTCCTTATATAGAAATGGGGTGTCACTTTAATTTCATTGGTGGACAGTGCCACCTAGGTATGGCTTCATGGCAGTTGGCCACTCTACCCACCTCGGAGATGGAGCCGATTTTCCATGTGGATTGTGCGAAGAATAAAGGGGAGTAAGGGGGGGTGACAGTAACACTTTAACACATACTTCTGTACATCTATGCATTCTGCATAACTGCCACTACCTAATGTGCTGGTGTCACCTGTGCTGGATCCCAGCTGTTACTCATAACAGGGACACACAGCAACTGTCAGGACTGTAGCTGCAGAACAATCCTAACAGTTAACCCTTTAAATGCTGCTTATTGTGACTGCAGCATGTAACAAGGTGGCAGAGGGAGAAATCTCCCTCCATTCCCTCCCTCTATTCTGTGAAACGATCGCAAAGTGATATGGCAGCCCCTGCATGAATGGTAATTTGAATTGCAGGCACCTTTTTGTGTGACTGCAATTCAATTAGCCATTGACCTCAGTACAATGTACGGCCGTGAGAACAGCCATACATTGTGTCAACAGACTGTAAAAAACGGCCGTTGTTCAGTCTGCTGGACGGAAATAATTTACATGTCAATTATCTCCACACCCGTAGGTGAACAGTGGCTTTTGTGCAATACATTGTATGTACAGTGGCTGATGTTCCTCATAGGACTGAACACAATGTATTCTTTTTTTACAACAATGGCCATTCTTGTCAAAAAAAGAATACTGTGTGAACATAGCCTAGCACCAGTGAAAATGCAGATGAATCCTGCAAAAAACAAGGTCAGTGGAAAAATGTAAAAAAAAAAAAAGACTCAGAATATGGCAATGCACAAAAAAAAAAACATTTTAAAAAAGTATATAAGTAAGGTATTCAACTTCTCATTTGTACGACATGGTGAATACCTTTAGGGTACAAACCCACTTGCCGTATCTGCAGCGAGTCTCCTTGCTGCGTTTTTATCATTACATTATGGAAAATAATGAACTTTAGCACTATATGCAAATTTTTTGAGAAGGACTTGTATACTGTAAACCAAAATGGTACAAAAAAATATAAATTCATCCCACAAAAAACAAGCCCTCACAGATCTCCAATGGTGAAAAAATCTTTAATTGGATGTGATTGCTATAATATATCCTGAACAAACGGTAGTCCCAAAATCCACTAGGTGCTCCTCTATGTTTGAAATATAGCATTCAAGGGCCACATGCAGAATATTTCTAAAAATGTCACAATTAGGAGGAAAAATGTTAAGTTGCATTTCATAACATTTGCTGGACTACAGAATAGATTGAATAAAATTGAAATTTTCAATTCTGTCTCCACTCTGCTTTGATTTTTGTGAAACACCAGAAAGGGAACACAGATGGGGTCATGTGATCTGATGTACTATTATTAAAGGGGAACTCTGGATAAGAATAACTTGTTTTCTATTAAAAGTACATTAAAAGATAAATATATGCGTCTATACAATGTATTACCGTATCTGTACGGTTCTGACATACTGGTAGCTAATAGAAATCCGGGAAGTGAAAAAAATGGCCCCTGTGCAAATCCACTTTATCTTCTGCTCCTTCTGCTCTCCCCCCCCCTTAGGAGACAAATCTTCCATGCCTCTGTCTCACATTGTGTTTGCTGAGATCAGGCTGATGATGCAGACAGGGGGCAGAGCGTGATCTCCCAGGAGGCTTGGCTGGATCCCCCAATCCCCTGAGTGATTCACCATCTCTGACAAGCCAGAAGCAGGTGTTGCACTGATTTCTCTAATTGAGCAGAAGTGTGCAGTGAAATTAAGGCTGTGTTCACACATGTTGGAGTGTCATTGCAGTACTGCAGTGTATTCACAAAAATGATGCAGTAGCACAAGTAAATTATGCTAAACGGCAGAGAGGATCAGAGCCTTATTGTGGGGCTTAACTTCAAAGATAAAAGATGCTTGATCATAATATGTGCGTGGAAATGAAAAGAAAAAAAATTAAAAAAATACTTTACTTTATACAGCATGCTCTGTGGTGTTACAGGTAGAGAATACAGTGTGCTGTGTGGTGTTATAGGTAGAGAATACAGCGTGCTGTGTGGGACCACAATGAAATCATAAATTACTGCAAATAATTCAGTAACACAATGAAACTGCAATGTGTGAACACAGCCTAGATGTTCTGCAACAGCTATGGGCAGGGAATAGGCAGAGTAAAGGACTGTGATGAACAGCTGAGGGAAAGCATTGCATTCTGGAACCTGTAGTACTGTGTACAACTGATAAACCAGGAAGAGCAGAAACACAAAACAGAACAAAACCCCCCAAAACAAATGGATTTTTGGTAGTTACAAAACTGGAATAGATAGGTAAGTAATGCTTTATGCTCCTGCAGAAGTTTCATTTTTTTTAACCTCTACCTGGAGTTCTCCTTTAATATTAGTTGGTCCTCATAATAATTTGGAACAGTAAGGGCCCTATTCCACCGGACAATTATCGTTTGCATAATCATTAACGATTAACAATCTCAAACGACCGCTATTGCGAAAGACCTGAAAACGTTCAGTCATTTCCATGGAATGATAATGATCGTTACTTATAATGATCGTTACTTATGATCGTGATTGCGTTTTTCTTTGCTATTTATTTGCTATTGCGTTCGTATCTATTGCAAACGACCGAACGATGTCTTATTCAATGCGAACGATTTGCGAACGAGCAACGATAAAAATAGGTCCAGGTCTTATAAAGCGATCAACGATTTCTCGTTCGGTCGTTAATCGTTAACTGCATTTCAACCGAACGATTATCGTTTAGATTCGAACGATTTAACGATAATCTGAACGATAATCGTCCGGTGGAATAGGGCCCTAAGGCTGGTTGATTTCATCGGATGTAACATCTTCTCCCCTCCTGCCATGCCAGTGGAGTATCTACCGGAGCATAGCTACACAACCACACAATGTATGAGCCAGTCACTTGCTGGGAGAGGGTACCTGCTACAGGGGAGAGATTTCTGTCCAGAGGAAACAAGGTCAGACAGCAGGAAAGACCAGGATCTCCTGCTGAGAATTGGAGGAGATGAGGCACCAACTGTTTCCAGCCACACAGCTGGAAATAGAAAGACAACTGAGGTCTGAGTGCTTTATCAGCTACTTAAAGGGGTTGTCCGGCGATAAAAAATTATTCACAGAATAACACACATTACAAAGTTATACAACTTTGTAATGTATGTTATGTCTGTGAATGGCCCCCTTCCCCGTGTCCCACCACCCCCACCCGTGTACCCGGAAGTGTGGTGCGCTATACATTACCTCTCACATGCCGACCACGGTCTCCGATCGTCAGCAGTGACGTCTTCTTCGTGAGTCCGGCGGATCTTCCCGAGTGCTGGCCGCCCTCTGCAGCGTCATCCGAAGCTCAGCCGCGATTGGCTGAGCATAACTGTGCTCAGCCAATCGCGGCTGAGCAGCTGATGACGTGGCCGCGTCATCAGCCGCTCAGCCGCGATTGGCTGAGCACAGTTATGCTCAGCCAATCGCGGCTGAGCTTCGGATGACGCTGCAGAGGGTTGCCGGCACTCGGGAAGATCCGCCGGACTCACGAAGAAGACGTCACTGCTGACGATCGGAGACCATGGACGACACGACATGCGGTGAGTATAATGCACCACACTTCCGGGTCTAGCGTGGGTGGGGGGAAACACGGGGAAGGGGGCCATTCACAGACATAACATACATTACAAAGTTGTATAACTTTGTAATGTGTGTTATTCTG
Source organism: Dendropsophus ebraccatus (assembly GCF_027789765.1). NCBI lineage: Eukaryota > Metazoa > Chordata > Amphibia > Anura > Hylidae > Dendropsophus > Dendropsophus ebraccatus. The sequence goes on along the minus strand of NC_091467.1, from coordinate 40,762,352 downwards.
TGAATAATTTTTTATCGCCGGACAACCCCTTTAACCCTTTCTGTGCTGCAGCAAGTAAGTGACACAAAGTTCACCTCCACACTGAGTCCCTCATATTTATACTTGACATGTTCTGCTATTTAACCCTTTCAGTGTTGCAGCATGTAAATGAACTTTGCATGATTTATATGCTGCAACACAGAAAAGGTTAAGTAGCAGGACAGAGGACATATCAGCTTTATCACTTCTGCACTGCTGTCCTCCTGCATCTGATGGCAAAGAAGTCCCGTGTTTTATTTTTCGAAATAAGATTTTCGATTTTTAAAAAAAATATCAAACCATTAATAATTTGATTACTCGCCCAGCCCTACTTTCAAATATTCATCAGTCTGTGCTTCTATAACAAAGAAAAATGGTTTTATTGTATAGTATAAAAAGTCAAAGAGGCTTTTTCTGAACTGCTAAAGTGCATCACGCTGTAATACCTACTCGCCTCCCCCCCCCCCCATATTTGATCCTGCTTGGAACTCAGCTTCCAACTTCTAAGTGTCAATCAACCAGGGAGGGGAGAAAGGAGACATTGCTGCATATTAGGAGCATGGAAAGGCCTCTTTGACACTGAAAACACAGCTTGATACATAATAGGTACATTTTGTCTCCTAAAAGTATCTAATAGTGTCAGCAGTTTAGAATATGAATTATAGCTGACAGATTCCCTTTAAAGATTGCATTGTTCTTGAAACTATTAGAGCTCCATTTGGTTCTATCAGTACTCACCACTAAAACTCCTAGGTTAGTAAACCATTCAGGGCCGGGACAAAGGGTAGGCGATGGCCTAGGGCGCCATCTAGTGGCCAATTACAGGGGGCGCAATTGCAGTCTCTGTAAAAAAAAATGTAATACTGTATTCTTCTGCCTCCTGTGGCTGCCGAGCGCTGCCTGCGCGCTCACATACCACCAGACGCCAGCGCTCTCCTCATATCCCCCTAGCCTGCATCAGCATCAGCTCTGAAGCTGAAGCTGCTGCAGGCTCTGGCCCCTAACTTCTGACAGCAAACACCCCCACCCCCCCGGAGACAAATCCGCCCGGGGCCTCGCCAGGGCAGGAGCACCCTCTGTAGCCAATTTCCCCCTCCCGTTGCCACTAGTGAAACCCCCCCCACGTGGGCCTCACATGTCGCCGGGCGGACCAGTCGCGTGTCCCGCAGCGGCAGTCATATCTGCTCCTCCTCCTGTGTCCTAATGTGGAGGATCCTTATGACCAATGAGGACGGTTCTCATCCCTGTCACATGATGTCTCCCAGTGTGAAGAGGAGTGCAGCTGAGTAGTGGGGTGAGCTGCCTCATGATTAAAAAGTGGGGGCTGCCACTACACTGTGGGGGCTAGTACTATGTTAGGGGGTGTATGGCTGCCCCCAGTTCGTCAACTAATTCCACTATGTTGGGGGGGGGCAGAAGTCTATACACAGAGGGGGCTATACTGTGGGGGTGGGGGTGAAGACCACACACTGTGTATGTGTGTGTGTGGGGGGGGGGGGCCGCAGGAGGCTATACACAGAGGGGGCTATACTGTGGGAGTGAAGACTACACACTATGTGGGAGGCTACACTATGTGAGTGGGTGTATGGAGACTGTATATCATGTGGGGGCAGCCAGGAGGCTATACTGTATGTGGGGCCTAAAAGCCCTCACATACAGTATAGCCTTCTGGCTGCCCCCGCATAGTGTACAGTCTCCACACCCCACATAGTGTAGCCCCCACAGTGTATAGCCCCAGGCTATACACTGTGGGGGTTATACTATGTGGGGGAGGGGGGTTGAAGACTACACACTATGGGCTCTATTACACCAACAGATTATCTGACAGATAATGGACGATAAACAGAGAACAGGTATTAAAGGAAAGACTGAGATTTCTCCTCTTTTCACATCCATTCCTGGCTTTGGCTTAAAAAAAAATCTTTCAGATAATCTGTTGGTGTAATAGGGCCCTATGTAGGGGCAGTCAGGAGGCTACACTGTGGAGGCTTTAGTGATGCAAGATGCACCCAAATATCGATACTACTATCGATATTCTGGGCAAAAAAACGGTTTGGTACCAGGATTTCCTGGTATCGATACTTAATAATAGTGCAGCTTAACATAAAGTATAGCGCAGAGAACATGGCTGGCAGCTAGCTGAGCTCCAGCCATGTTCTCTATGCTGCCCCAGCTCCTCAGCCCTGCGTACTGTCCGCTCCCAGCAGCGCCAAATTCAAATAGCCGGCACACAGCGATAGCTTGCCTGACAGCGGCAATTAATCCCTCCCGAGCTGCTCCATATGCTGCAGGAGTCTGTTACATATGGAGCCGCCCCCACTGCTAAAGACTGCAGCCCGTGATATTACGGACGGCAGTCATCTAACCTTCCCCCTGCCGGTGCAGCCGTTCCCCCGGGAGCCGCCGATGCACCCTGCCAGTCCTGCCCCCCATCCTTTCACCCCCGGGAGCTGCCGCTGCACCTTGTAGTCCCTTGCACCAGCCAGTTCCCTCCCAGCATAACTTCTCGTGCCTTACACCTCCCAGCCTACCTCCTTGTGCACAAGAAGGTATGCTGGGATTTGTAGTGCACAAGGAGATATGCTGGGAGTTGTAGTTTTGCAGCAAAAGCCTTCCACCAGCACTACAACTCCCAGCATACCTTCTTGTGCCTTACACCTCCCAGCATACCTCCTTGTGCAGCAGAAGGTATGCTTGGAGTTGTAATGCACAAAGAGGTATGCTGGGAGTTGCTGTTGTCTCGGGAGGCTACTGCTGCACAACTATAACTCCCATCATACCTTCTTGTGCACAAAGAGGTATGCTGGGGGTTGCAGTGCACAAGGAGATATGATGGGAGTTGTTGTGTCGGGAGGTTGCTGCTGCACAACTACTACTCCTAGCTTACCTTCTTGTGCACAAGAAGGTATGTTGGGAGTTGTAGTGTGCTGTATTTTAAGTGCTTTTTTCAACCTTTATCAAGTATTGAAATGGTATTTAGTATCAAAATTAAAAAGATGGTATCGGTATCGAACTTAAAATTCTGGTATCATGACATCACTAGGAAGCTACACTGTGTGTGTGGGGGGGGGGGGGGGGGGAGGTGTTGAGACTATACACTATGTGGGGGCAGCCAGGAGGCTGTACTGTATATGGGGGCTATACACTGTGGGGGCTACACTATGTGGGGGCAGCCAGGAGGCTATACTGTATGTGCAGGCTATACTATGAGTGAGCTATATACTGTGGGGGCTAAATTATGCTGGGGTGGGGTGGGGGGTGGAGACTATACACTCTGTAGGGACAGCCAGGAAGCTATAATCTATGAGGGAGCTATACACTATGGGGTCTATACTATGTGGGCATTATACACTATCTAATATAGGGGAGCACAGGGGTTGGCTTAACTACTATATGGGGCACAGAGGTGCATAATTACTGTAGGGGAGTATAGAAGAGTGGCCTAATACTACGGAGACAGCACAGAGGGGGCCTAATACTATATGGGGACACAGAGGGATACTGTTATTGTGTGAAGCAATACACATGGGGAGTTTGTATAAGTTGAGGATGATGCTGAAGCAAGTAGCCTAAAATGTTTGTCTGGCAGATTCTGTGGAGACGGTTCATGGCGGTAGAACTCTTCATGATCTAAGCCAGATGAAAAAGACAGGCAAAGACTAACAACTTCAACTGGCAAAAACGTCAGAGAGAAGTAGGGAAGACGTCCCATGTAAGTCACTGGATGTAACTGCACTATAATCACGTATAAGGCCCAGGGGCGGATTAACTTTACTATAGGCCCCGGGCTGTTCACCAAGCCGGGGCCCCCCAACCCCTCTGTAACTATGGCAGCACTAGTTTGATGCTCATAGTACAGGATAGATAATGTCATGATACCCTGATTTGTGCAAAACTGCGGTAAAAAAACTGACTTTTTTGCAAATAATGACAGAACTGTTGCCAGGAGACAATACACCACTGAAATTATAAGTCTTTTTGGGTGGCCATGGGGCCCTCAGGAGCTCGGGGCCCCGGGCTACCGCCCGAAACAGTCCTATTATAATCCACTGGTAAGGACTATAGATCTTGTATACAGCTGAATCTCTACCTCTATATGGTCACTGCTAGAGATTGGTGGAGTTACAGACTTACAGTTCGTGCAAACCTGAATGCCTGGAAATTGAATCCTAGTGGCTGAAGATGAATGCAGCCTATGCATCCATCTTCTCCAACCATCAGCATTCAAATAGTGAGTTTTTAGGTTTGTGTGAACCTGAACTTATAAGTTCGCTCATCTCTAGTCACTGCTGAGGAAAAATGTTGCTTCTTGTATAGTATAAAGGGAATATAATTTACTGACAGTGTACTGGTATTATCAAGTTGATGTATGGTGATAATGGTAGTGGTCACAGTGTGAAAAGATTATTTGTCCTGTGTATACTGATATTATTGGTAATATTTTTGTTTTACATAGTGGATTCAGTGACAGTATTAGTCATTATGTGGTGGCATTGGTAGTAATTAGATAGATAGGAGATAGATAGATAGATAGATAGATAGATAGATAGATAGATAGATGATAGATAGGAGATAGATAGATAGATAGATAGATAGATAGATAGAGTAAATAGGTGATAAGTAGATAGATAGGAGATATAGAAGGTAAATCACTGCAGCACTCCAAATTAAATCAAACAAGTGGATTTATTGCTCCCACAAGTGCGACGTTTCGCTCATATAATCAGAGCTTTCTCAAGCAAGCCTGCTTGAGAAAGCTCTGATTGTATGAGTGAAATGTTGCACAGTTTCCACGGTTGGTTCCCTAGTGGAGATCGCTGGCACCCACCTTCAAGATCGCACTTTGAGTGCTGCACTTGCAATACCTTTTCTAGATAGACAGATAAGATGGGAGAAGAAGAAAAGAAGATAGATGAAGAAGCATGCACAATGTCGTCTAATTGCTGGTCTTATTACACACAGCAATTATCGTCCTAAATGGCCACAACAATAATCACTATGCCTAATAGGGACCTAACTTAATAGAATATATCAGTTTAAACTTATTTCCCTTAGTGACAAAACCCTTTTCATTTTAATTTTATAGAATGTCTTCCAAAAAGCCATCAGGTGCAGAATTCCGAAAAAGGCAGAAGTTAAGAGCAGAAGAAGCAAATAGGCTTTCGCAACAGTGGCAAAAATGGCTACAACCACCTCAAGCTTTGGAGGTTGATAAACAGACAAGGGCTACTACTAGTTCAGGTTCCCATGATCCCAGTGCTATGGAGACACATAGCAATGTTACTGGTGAGGGTTTGATGACTGACTGTGAAGTTCAGGAAAGCCACATCTTGTCTGATACAGAAAAAAGTGACACTGAAGGGTGCTCTCTGGAGGATGATGAAATTGCAACTGGTAGTAATGCTCCAATAGAAATACCGTCCCCAGATGTTGCTGTTGAATGTGTTGGTGGAATAAATTTAAATGACCCACCATCATGGCCAGAGATTACTGACAAAATCAAACAGTACCTTGTAGAGAAGGGTCCTGACCAGGGAAAAGATGGGTGTTTTGAAAAATCGATATCTCATGAGGACCGCTACTTCAATCCACATTGGTTTGCCAAAGAAGTGGCTAATGGTAAAAAGGTTGACCGCACCTGGTTAATTTATTCTAAGACATCAAATGCCTTGTTTTGCTTCCCATGTATTTTATTTGGTAAACAAATTTCAGCCCTTACAAACCCCAAAAAAGTTTTTTCTGATTGGAAAAATTTGAACCCCAGAATTCCAACTCATGAAAATAGTCTGGACCATCGCTCCAATTACTCTACTTGGAAAATGATGGAGAGAAATATGAGGAAAGGGCATTCCATTGATTGTGAACTTGAAAAAATGATAGTTACAGAAAAAGAAAAATGGCGCAGTGTTTTACAGTGCACTTTACAAACTATATTATTTTGTGCCAAAAATAATCTTGCACTTAGAGGATCCACAGATGTTATTGGCAGTCGTCAAGCAGGGATCTTTCTTGATGTTATAGAGGTCATAAGCAAGCATAATGCTGCTCTGAAAGAAAGAATTGAAACACATCAAAGAAAAGGTGTTACGTACTTATCTAATAAAATTCAGAATGAATTTATTCACATTCTGGGAAGTAAAGTTCGTTCAGAGATAATTTGCTAAATAAAAGAAGCAAAGTATTTTTCTTTGTTATTTGATTGCACACCTGATATATCCCATCAAGAGCAATTGTGTGAAATCATACGCTATGTTTCAGTTGTGGATGGAAAAGTAAGCATACAGGAAAGCTTTATAGATTTCATTCACACAAAAGAAAAAACAGGAAGTGGTTTGGCTTCTGAAATTTTGGAAAAACTTTTTAGAGATGGGCTAAATCTGAAGGATGCTAGAGGTCAAGGCTATGATAATGCTGCTAACATGGCAGGAAAATATAATGGAGTGCAGGCGAGAATTTTGCAAGAAAATGAATTTGCACGCTTTGTTCCATGTGCAGCACATAGTCTTAACCTAGCAGGTGTACAGGCCGCATCGGTGAATCCAGAGATGCAGACCTTTTTTGGAACCGTTCAGAGACTGTTTAGTTTTTTCTCAAGCTCTACATCACGTTGGGATATACTTGCGAAATTTTTGACAACAACCCTAAAAGGACACACAGATACCCGTTGGTCTTCAAGGGCAAAGGCAGTTAAAGCCTTGTACTCTCAGATTCCACAAATCTGTGATGCTATTAATGAAATTGTGGAAACCTCTGCAAATAATGAAGCTGTTTCTACAGGAAAAAGTCTCCTTCTTCAATTGGACTTCAATTTCATGTGTATCCTACATATGTGGAACAAAATTTTAGACCACTTGGATAGAGTAAATCAATCACTGCAAGGGAAAGAAGTCTCCATAATACAGGCCTCAAGGCAAATAGATGGTCTGAAAATGGCTTTTCAGGAAATGCGTACGATGGATATGCAGGAGGTGTTTGTGTATGCAAAAAAAGTTTGCGAAACCTTAGACATTCCTGCAACATTTCCTCAAAAAAGAAAAAGAAAAGTTAAAACCATGGCACTATATGAGCCAGCTGATAGTGAAGTCAACCTATCTGCTGAAGATCAGTTTAGGATTAACTTTGTTACGGTTTTTGATGTATTAATCAATAACCTTGTATGGAAGTCAGAAACACTCCGAAAAACTGCAGAGGATTTTGCTTTTCTTTCTTTTCCAGCACTTAGGGAAATGGAGGCCTCTGAGCTGCATAGAATGGCAAAGGATCATGCAATAAAATACAAAGAAGATTTGGATCCGTATGAATTCTGTGCAGAAGTTGAAAGTTTTCGTTTCCAAGCAGCTGCCATGTTGCCAGATGTCAGTTCTGCAACAGCACTTGAGCACTTGCCTTCAGTCTTGCTACCCGAATATAGATTCAGCATTACGTATTTTTTTAACTCTTCCTGTCACAGTTGCATCTTGTGAGCGTAGTTTTAGCAAGCTTAAACTAATAAAAAACTACTTACGCTCAACTATGGGTCAGGAAAGACTCTCAGACCTAAGCATTCTATCCATTGAATATGAAACAGCAAAAGAAGTAGACTTTAATGATGTAATTGATGAGTTTGCATCCATTAAGGCAAGAAAAATTGCACTGTAATGTATAGTGTTGTCATCTCCTTGTAACCAAACCATTGGCTGCTTTGAAAAGTTTATATTGTTAATTGTATTTTATTTACTTTAAAGTTATGAAGCACTTTATTGATGAAGAAAATACCTCTAATTGTTTGCACTAGTTAAGTTGTTTGCACTAGTTACAGGGGAAAAAACTATTTATATTAATAACATTATTTTATGATCGTTCTATATTAACCCTTAGACGACCCAGGGCGTATAGTTACGCCATGGAAGTCTGTCCCCAGACGACCTAGGGCGTAACTGTACGCCCTGGGTGTTTCTCACGCTATGAAGCTCGCTCCGGAGCAGAGCGCGCTTCATAGCAGGTGGGGGCCGGCTGCAATCAGCAGCCGGGACCTCACCGGTAATGACACGCTGCAGCGATCGCGCTGCCGCGTGTCATTAACTCCTTAAACGCCGCGATCGCGGCGCGACCGCGGCGTTTAAGTGTAAGTGACAGGGGGAGTCCCCTGTCACTTACCGATCGGGACCCCCGCAGTGTGACTGCGGGGGTCCCGATCGGTAAAACGGGCCGCCGGAGCTCTCTCACCTGCCTCCATGCGGTCCGATCGGCGCTCTGGTCACTGAGCCTGCACAGGCAGGCTCAATGAGCAGATCGCCGATAACACTGATCAATGCTGTGCCTATGGCATAACATTCATCAGTGTAAAAATCCAAGTAGTGAATGTAAAAGTCCCCCAAAGGGACTTCAAATGTGTAAAAAAAAAAAAAGTTAAAAACACTATTACACTACCCCAAAACCCCTCCCCCAATAAAAGTTGAAATCACCCCCCTTTCCCATTATATAAATAAAACATATAAAAATAAATAAATAGATAAACATATAATATACCATAGCGTGCGTAATTGTCCGATCTATTAAAATATAACAAGCGTCATTGTGATCGGTAAACAGCGTACACGAAAAGAGGGAAAAAAGTGCGCGGATTACCGATTTTATGTTACATTATATATATAAAAAAATTAATAAAAAGTGATCAAAACGTCCGATCTGCACAAATATGGTATTAATAAAAACTAGAGATCATGGCGGAAAAAATGACACCCCATACAGCCCCGTAGGTGAAAAAATAAAAACGTTATAAGCGTCACAATAGTCCCATTTTATTTATAATTAATTGCCAAAAAAAAGGATTTCATTTAAAAAAAATATATAACATTAGAGAATCTGTGTAACCTGCATATGGTTGTGTTCGTACTGACCTATAGAGTAATGGTATCATGTCGCTTTTACCATATAGTGCATTACGTAGACACAGGAACCCCCCAAACGTTACCATATTGCATTCTTTTTTGCGATTTCACCAATTTATATCTTCATAAATAATATATTTGGAATTCCATCCATTCCATTCCATACATGTTATGGTAGAATGAAAGACGCCATTACAAAGTACAACTATTCCTGTAACAAATAAGCCCTTACATGGCCTGTAGATAAAAAACTGAAAGTGCTGGAGCTCTTAGAAGGGGAGGAGGGAAAAACGGAAACACTAAGATCAAAATTTGCGCGGTCCACTGGGTCATTTTGGGCCTGGTCCTCAAAGGGTTAAATGTGTTTAAAAGTGTGTATACATGTACATGTTTTTTTTATGCAGATATATACTTTTTTTTTTTTTTTTTTTTCCGAGGAAGGGGGGGGGGGGGCGCAATTTGCCTTCTCTGCCTAGGGCACCAAAACTCCTTGTCCCGGCCCTGAAACCATTACAGTGGGTCCTGAGATTTCTAAAGAGATACTGCATTGTTACTTTAAAGGGGTTAGCCAGTGCTACAAAAACATGGCCAGTTTCTTTCAGAGACAACACGACTCTTGTCTCCAGTTCAGGTGCGGTTTGCAATTAAGATCCATTCACTTCAATGGAACTGAGCAGCAAAACCCCGCCCAAGCTGGAGACAAGAGTGGGGCTGTCTCTGGAAGAAAGTGGCCATTTTTTGTGGCGCTGGATAACCCCTTCAACTATGTAGATCTGGATTTATATCTTGCTCTTACACAGAAATGATTAAAATTTTGAATGACTACTTTTAGGGTAGCTTCACACGGGCGGGCTCGCAGCGAGATTCTCGCTGCGAGCCCGGCAGGTCCTGGCAGTTCCCATAAACTACATACTTGCTGCGGACCGCAGCGAGTATGTAATTGTACCGCGCTTAACTCCTTCTACTCCCGCCCGGCTCCCCCGCTGTAAGCAGCATACATTACCTGTCCTTGCTGCTCGGGTCCGGCGTCCTGCTCTCCCGTCCGGCCAATTAGTGTGTTGCCCAGCCGCAGCCACTGATTGGCCGGGCGGGAGAGCAGGACGCCGGACCCGTGCAGCAAGGACAGGTAATGTATGCTGCTTACAGCGGGGGAGCCGGCGGGAGTAGAAGGGGTTAAGCGCGGTACAATTACATACTCGCTGCGGTCCGCAGCAAGTATGTAGTTTATGGAAACTGACAGGACCTGCCGGGCTCGCAGCGAGAATCTCGCTGCGAGCCCGCCCGTGTGAAGCTACCCTTACAGCTTTGGTATATTAGTTACCATGTCACTACAGTGGATACCAGAGTATACACCTATAAATAACAATACAGAGTACCTTCTTGATAGTAAATCTAGTACTACATATAGATCATGGGTGGAAAAAATTTGTGTAATAGTACTAGGACTCCAGGCAAAATACAATACAAACTAAAATAAAAGGGGAACTATCAGCAGGTCACACGAATCTAACCTACTTATATATCCCTTTTGTGCACGGGGCACTAAGGATGAAATTAAGTAGGGATGGTCCGAACCTGCCGAGGTTCGGGTTCCTACAAACCCGAACTCTCGGCAATGATTCCCGCTGTCTTAAACCTCCGTGCAGAGGGTGGATACAGCGGGAGGACCGCCTGGAAAACTGGGATACAGCCACAGCCATAGGCTGTATCCAAGTTTTCCAGGCGGTCTTCCCGCTGTATCCACCCTCTGCACAGAGGTTTAAAGGGAACCAATCACACAAAAATTGGCCATAAAGCACTCTTCCTAACCACCCCCCTGTACCCTCCGTCCCAAGAACATTCAGCACGCGAAGTTAGTTTAATCGTGTCCCACGCTCTATGCAAATTACCACACAAGTAGTCACGGTGGGCGGGTGGCTGGTCAAGTAGTCACGGTGGGCGGGTGGCTGGTCAAGTAGTCACGGTGGGCGGGGGCTTCGTCAAGTAGTCACTGGGTCCTGGGCCGGCTCCGGCGCTGTAATCACGCCCCACCGGGCGTGTTGTAAAGCGGCGCCTGGTGACGTCACTCGTGGCGGCTGGCATTGCACGTTGGCCAAGCCGACGTCTTTACTAAGCTGCGCATGCGCAGTACAGTGGGTGAAGCCGCTGCTGTACTACGCCGCGCAAGCGCAGTACAGCAGCGTCTTCTCAGGCTGCACTGCGCATGCGCAGCTTAGTAAAGACATCGGCGTGGCCGACATGCAATGCCGCCCCCCTGAGTGACATCACCAGGCGCCGCTTTACAACACGCCCGGAGGGGCGTGATTACAGCGCCGGAGCCGGCCCAGGACCCAGTGGCTACTTGACAAAGCCCCCACCCACTGTGACTACTTGACCAGCCACCCGCCCACCGTGACTACTTGTATGATAATTTGCATAGAGCGCGGGACACGATTAAACTAACTTTGCGGGCTGTATGTACATGGGACAGAGGGTACAGGGGGGGTGGTAGGTAGCGTGCTGGCTGATGTACCAGCACGTTTCCTTAGCTTTATGACCAATTTTTGTGTGATTGGTTCCCTTTAAGACAGCGGGTATCAGGTTCGGACCATCCCTAAAAGTAAGTATCTTACCTTCATCCTCTGTGCCGATGCCTTGTATTTAGTAGTTATAGCCACAGGCTAATTGTGGGGGTAGTCCCATCTAAAGCACCCGATATATAACATATACAATACATACAAACGGCGCTGAGAATGAAGGTATATCTCTTAACTTCATCCTCTGCGCCTGCCGATTGTTTCCCCTCTTGAAAGGGTACTAATTATTTCAATTATTTCAATTTAACTGGTGTCAGAAAATGGTATAGATTTACAATTTACTTCAGTTTAACCCTTTGAGGACCAAGCCCAAAATGACCCAGTGGACTGCGCAAATTTTCATTTTTGTGTTTTCGTTTTTTCTCCCTCCCCTTCTAAGAGCTCTAGGACTTTCAGTTTTCTATCTACAGGGCCATGTAATGGCTTGTTTTGTACAGGAATAGTTGTACTTTGTAATGACATCTTTCATTCTACCATAACCATATGTATGATGAAACCCCAAAAATATTATTTATGAAGGTATAAATAGGTGAAATTGTAAAAAAGAATGCAATATGGTAACTTTGGGGGAGCTCCTTTGTCTATATAATGCACTATATGGTAAAAGCAACATGATACCATTATTCTATAAGTCAGTCCGAACACAACCATATGCAGGTTTACAGATTTTCTAATGTTATATATTTTTTTTAAAAGGGTTATCCAGCGCTACAAAAACATGGCCACTTTCCCCCTACTGTTGTCTCCAGTTTGCGTGGGGTTTTGAAACTCAGTCCCATTGAAATAAAGGAAGCTTAATTGCAACAGTAGGGGGGAAAGTGGCCATGTTTTTGTAGCGCTGGATAACCCCTTTAATTAAATCTTTTTTTTTTTTTGCAATTATTAATAAAATGGGCCTATTGTGACGCTTATAACAGTTTTATTTTTTCACCTATGGGGCAGTATGGGGTGTCATTTTTTCCGCCATGATCTCTAGTTTTTATTAATACCATATTTGTGATGATCGGATGTTTTGATTACTTTTTATTATTTTTTTATATATATAATGTAACAAAAAAATCTGTAATCCTGGCACCTTTTTCGCTTTTTTCGTTTACGCCGTTTGCGATGCCGATTGTTATATTTATGCACGCTATTATGACAATTATGCACGCTACAGTATATTATATATTTATTTATTTTTATATGTTTTATTTATATAATGGGAAAGAGGGGTGATTTAAACTTTTATTGGGGAAGGGGCTTTGGGGTATTGTAATAATGATTTTTCACTTTTTTTTAACACATTTTAAGTCCACCTGGGGGACTTGTACACACAATACTTAGATTGGAGACACTGTGCAATGCTATGCCATAGGCATAGCACTGATCAGTGTCATAGGCGTTCTGCTCATTGAGCCTGCCCGTGGCAGACACAATGACCAGAAAGTCGATCGGACCTCATGGAGGAAGGTAAGAGACCTCCGGCGGTACGATACAGCGATCGGGACCCCCCAGTCACACTCCCCGTCACTTACACTTAAATGCCTCGGCATTTAACTGATCAATGACACGCTGCAGCACGATCACTGCAGCCTGTCATTAATGGTAGGGCCTAGCTGCCCACTGCAGCTGTCCCCCACCTCCTATGAAGCGTGCTCTGCTCTAGAGTGCACTTCATAGGTCAGGACGTTCCGGTATGCCCAGGGTCATCTGGGCACAGACTTCCAGGGCGTTCCTGTATATCCTAGGTCGTCTAGGGGTTAAAAATCTCAAGTCTTCCAGTACTTATCAGCTGCTGTGTATCCTGCAGGAAATGGTGTTTTATTTCCAGTCTGACACAGTGCTCTCTGCTGCCACCTCTGTTTGTGACAGAAACTGTCCAGAGCAGGAGAGGTTTTCTATCTCCAGAAGCATAGGAGCATAAAAAACAAACAAACGCATACTCACTTGGGTCCAGGCGTCTCCTCTTCCTCTCTTGTGGCCGCTCTGCAGCAGTCACAAGAGGCCGCACTGCAGCAGTCACAAGAGGCCACTCCCACCTTGTCCTGTCGCCAGCGCTCCAGCGACATCACTCAAGCGCCGGCACCAGAGACAAAGAGCGGCCTCTTGTGACCGCTGCGCTGCTTCACTGTAACTATGAGTGCTCGTTACAAGTGCTCATGGTTAAGTGCATAGCGCAGCAGCAGGGGTCTGGGCAGCTGGTTTTTGAGGATCCCAGATATACAGTTTTATAGGAAAAATTCCAGGATAACTTGTCATTTAGCCATGTAAGTTTCTGCTCATTCTGGGCTAAGTAGTCACATGGGCGTTCCTATTCAAAGATTGACAGCTCTCTGTATGGGTAGAAAGAGCTGTCAATCACTGTGTAGGACCACCCAGTTGACTTATTAATCCACAATATGTAAAATAGACAAGTGGCCCTAGTCAGTGATTGACTACCTGAACACTTACACTGTTACACACATAGTTGTCTTCAGATAGGACCACCCACATGACAACTTAGCCCAGAATGAGCAGAGATTTACATGGGTAAATAACCAGTTATCCTGAAACTTTTCCTACAAAAAAATATATCAATCTGCTCAGCTCCTCCTGTTCTATAACAAGATTGGATAGAATTTTCAATGTGACAGGTTCCCTTCACCAGGCAGCCGGCTGATGAGCGGATTACAGAGATAACAAATCTATCTGCTTTGTTATTACTATAAATTTATTGATCTCTAAAAGCATTCCAGGTATAGCATTTCATATCTACCCACAATGCCAGAGACTTATCAAGCATATCGCCTATAGCAACCAGAGCTCAGCCTGCCCACAATGCCGGAGACTTATCCAGCATGATATCGCCCATAGCAACCAGAGCTCAGCCTGCAAACAATGCTGGAGACTCATCAAGCATGATATTGCCCATAGCAACCAGAGCTCAGCCTGCCCACAATGCTGGAGACTCATCAAGCATGATATCACCCATAGCAACCAGAGCTCAGCCTGCAAACAATGCTGGAGACTTATCAAGCAGAATATCGCCCATAGCAACCAGAGCTCAGCCTGCCCACAATGCTAGAGACTCATCAAGCATGATATTGCCCATAGCAACCAAAGCTCAGCCTGCCCACAATGCTGGAGACTTATCAAGCATGATATCGCTCATAGCAACCAGAGCTCAGCCTGCCCACAATACTGGAGACTCATCAAGCATGATATTGCCCATAGCAACCAGAGCTCAGCCTGCCCACAATACTGGAGACTCATCAAGCATGATATTGCCCATAGCAACCAGAGCTCAGCCTGCCCACAATGCTGGAGACTCATCAAGCATGATATCGCCCATAGCAACCAGAGCTCAGCCTGCCCACAATGCCGGAGACTCATCAAGCATGATATCGCCCATAGCAACCAGAGCTCAGCCAGCAAACAATGCTGGAGACTTATCAAGCATGATATCGCCCATAGCAACCAGAGCTCAGCCTGCCCATAATGCTGGAGACTCATCAAGCATGATATCGCCCATAGCAACCAGAGCTCAGCCTGCCCACAATGCCGGAGACTAATCAAGCATGATATCGCCCATAGCAACCAGAGCTCAGCCTGCCCACAATGCTAGAGACTCAAGCATGATATCGCCCATAGCAACCAGAGCTCAGCCTGCCCACTATGCTGGAGACTTATCAAGCATGATATCGCCCATAGCAACCAGAGCTCCGTTGTCATTTCCTGCACTGCTCTGGTAAAGTGAAAGCTGAGCTGTGATTGGATGCTTTGGGTAACAAAGAGACTATTACATTACTGGGGTGACGCCACCATTATGTGAACACCCCAATATCAGCCCAGGCATAATGGGAATTGTAGTTCTGCAACATCTGGGGGGTCCAGAGGTTCCCTATCTCTGGTATAGGAGGAAGGATAGAATTCTGCATTATGATGCCTCATACTGTAAGCGCCCTGTATCTGGGAATGGCGCCTCCCATCATGGTTGCTGCTTGTATATACAGATATATACACATTATAAGGCTTCAGGCCTGAGGAGAGCCGTGCTGGCACCTGCACTCCATCATACTGTACTGAGGAGGATGCCTGTCACCAGTATGGAGCCGTCACTATCTAGTCATGGACCGCGGCGGCCGCCATGTTGCTGCCGCCGGTGCTCGGGCTGGGCTCCCCGGGTTATATCAGGGGCCAATACTCTCCTGCGCCTCTATAGGGGAAGGAAGATCACTGTGGGCAAAACCGAGCGCGTTATTGTGCAGAAACAATGCTAAGAACGACACAAAAGAGCCGTGGGCTAATCCGCACAGCCGTGACGTCACTCCCGGCTGTCATTCAGCCCGTATGCTCCTCTCCGAGCAGAGGATTACTGCCAGGCAAGAAGAGCGCCTGACAGACGAATAGGAGGAAGCGCTCTGACAATCCCGGGGGCGGGGACTCTTGGCAGCCAATCAAATCGCGCTCGCGGTCCATCCTTCCATATTAGCATCGTCTCTAGCAACAGGTGGTGACGTCACGGGGAGCGCGCTGCGCGGCCCCGCGGTGCTAAATATGGAGCTGTCCGCTGTCGGGGAGCGAGTGTTTGCGGCCGAATCTCTTCTCAAAAGGCGCATCCGTAAGGTAGGGGAGCGGCTCGTGTTTTTTCAGCATTTCTTTTCTCCCCCCTCTGCTTTGTTTTTAATCGTTTCTTCAGACTAGGCCTCAATCCTCGAAATCGCAGGATTTTATAGCCGAATGCAGACAGGGGGCGCTGGGGAGCATCTTCTCTCTAATCTGAGCGCTGGCCTGCTGGATGGCTCAGCCGGCTGTGGGTGTATGGTGGAGACATAGGTGGTTATTGTAGGCCAGAGAAGCAAGGTGACAGGGGGCGATGCTGGGGGTCGTAGTAGGTGACCATGGGAAGCAGACTGGTCCCTATAGACCCCAGAAGCCTCTGGATTCCTGCAGATCTGATCTGTCCCTCTGAGGGATCTTTTGTGAAGGAAGATGCTTCAGAATTGACATGCCAGGGATGATATCCTTCTCCTCTGTCTGTATATATATATATATGTGTATACACTGTGTTACTATATAGGTTTCCGGATTATCTGGTTACAACAAACCCCCCTCGGTGTCACCAGTATATATGACTGGGATGTGACGCTTGAGCAGAGTTGGTTTCTGTAGAATTCACAGCTGTAATTCTTCCTTTTTTATTATTTCATCTTACTGTCTTTATTTAAAGGGGCTTTACAATAACCTATAAGCGGAGCAGCCATAAATGTTCTGTAATAACCACAAATTCAATACTGGCCTCTTCAGTCGCCTGCCGATCCCATGCAGGTGCCCAGTAGTCGCCTGCCCGCCCGCCACTGTTCTGGGGGGTTTCTTGTATCTCCTGATGTGAAGTCCTTAGGGCTCTTATTAGCAGGGTCTTTAAGGGTGATCACCCATGTGACATGGGGAGATATGTGGCCCAA
The DNA here is from genome assembly GCF_027789765.1 of Dendropsophus ebraccatus. Taxonomy (NCBI): domain Eukaryota; kingdom Metazoa; phylum Chordata; class Amphibia; order Anura; family Hylidae; genus Dendropsophus; species Dendropsophus ebraccatus. The sequence goes on along the minus strand of NC_091467.1, from coordinate 40,745,462 downwards.
TCAGTATTTGCTCATTCGTCAGCTGACCCCTAGCCCTATCACACTGACCTTTTACACCGATAATCACGTTATGTTATTATAAGGCCCCTTAGTGAAGCAGTGACCACAACGTTCACCTGCTGTCCGTATTACAAGCCAGCAGCGCTCTCTTACTACTTGTTGTTTCTGGGCCACATTAGGCTTATGTATAAAGTCCTGTTCACATCTCTGTCATTATTTGTGTTCAGCTCCAAATCCCTTAAAAGATAGACAGCAGCTGCACATTTACTTTATTGGGGTCCATCATGGTCTGCTTTGCTATTCTTTCCAATGTTCTTGACAGTATCAGTGTAGACAGGCGTTGACCTGATGAGCACCATCCTTTAGGCTTTACTCCTAGATGTCCTGGTATCTGGGGCTTTTCCAAATAGGAACGCAGGACGGGCTCTGACTTTCCATAGACTTAAAAAGGACGAGGCACTGGCCCTATGTGCATCCGTAAACTCCATTGATTTTCATTACAAGAGGTGGATTAGAGCTCTGGGGGCGGTAGTCATGTCCCCAGTGTTCCAAACCGCCCGATTAGTATAAGGATCTAACTATTAACTGCATGGGAATGACGCTGAGGATGAAGGTAAGAAACTTCATTCTCAGAGCTTTGTGCACAAAAGGGACATAACAGGTTAGATTTGTCTAACCTGCTGATAGGTTCCCTTGCTTAATAGGATTAGGAAGCATTTTTGCCTGATAAGATATATTATAAGTTTTCTTATTTTTGCTTATACTATTGCTCATTGCACAATCTGTTTTAACAACAGTGCCTATTAAAGGACAGCAAAGTGAAAGTAATGTGTGGCCACCACAAAGCCCCCATACCAGTCCCATAGAAAGTTTATGGGCAGAACTGGAAAAGTACACCAGTTCTGTCTAGAGGAATGGTAAATTTTTTATTTTTTTCATTGTGGAAGGCTACCCAAAAATGCGTGACCCAATGTTATCAAATGTAGATGCTTACAATGTCTGTAAACGTCATGGGGAATGTGATGGACGAAATAAAAGCTGAAGTACGTATAGTAGTGGGCCTAAAAGACCTAATAAAGGGAATGGTGGAAATTTATCAAGTTTGCATGCCTGTGTAACGGTGTAAATGTTTTCATAAGCCTTAATTTGCTCATAAATTTGGGACTTTTCTGGTGCCAGTTTCAGGGTGTGAGCATTGACATATTCATACCAACGTGCACTACAATTAAATGGAGTTACCCAGGCTTAGAAAAAAAACCCATGGCTGCTTTCTTTAAGAAACAGCACCACTCTCATCCTCAGCTTACGTGTGACGTATTGCAGCTCATTTCGATTAAACGGATCTAAATTGTAATACCACACACACAACCTGAGGACAGAGGTAATGTTTTGTTTTGGTTTTTTCCTAATCCTAGATAACCCCTTTAAATGTCAGAATATGTTTAAGTCATTGTAGCTAAGGTATATGAAAACCTATGACTCCAACTGTGCATTTATACGTATGGGTAAGAAAATGTTTAACGCTATGTTCAGCTTATTGAAGGAACTGTATAAATTGTGTGCCGGTAGCTGGTTCTGGCAAAAAGAATGTTTACCAATTTACCAATTCATGTGCATATAATTTTGGTTCGTGGATAAAAATCTGGTAACTTTAGTCCACCAAAGTCAGCAACTTGAATGAAGTTACCTAGGCTATATCCTTTATGGGCATCCAGTAACTACTGGTTACAAATTTCAGACATCGTCGTAAGTACTTGGCCATAGCCATTATAATATTGTGAGGAAATATAGCAGCAAATGAAACTTTATAATATTAAAAAAGGCAGCGTATAGGAGGTATAAAGAAAGTGGAAATGAAGCTGACAGAGAGACGTATAAAATTATACAGAAAGAGGCAAAGCAGATCATAAATGTTGCTAAAGCCTCAAAAGAGGAAGAAATGGCAAAATCTGTTAAGGAGGGGAATAAAACCTTCTTCAGATATATAAGTGACAGGAAGAAGAATAAGAATAGCTGCAGCATTACTATAGTAAGTAATGGGGAGAATATGTTTATTGACAGAGATAAGGCGGTCGCTACTTCTGCTCAGTCTTTTCAAAAGGAGGCCTTCACAATCACAGGATGGTTGGACACAGCATTGGCTCCAGCAGTTTAGCTCCAATGTTTTCAGAGGCTGAAGTTGTAGAGGAACTTACCCATTTAAAGTTGAATAAGGCGATGGGTCCAGATGATGTCCACCCCAGATTTCTGAAAGAACTCGGATCTGTGATTGTTGCCCCCCTGACAGATCTGTATAACCAATCCCTGCTAACAGGAGATGTCCCCAATGATTGGAGACATGTTATACCTATCTACAAGAAGCGAAGTAGAGAAGAGCCCAGTAACTACAGTCCGGTTAACTTTACATATGTAGTAGTAAAAAATTATGGAAACCCTTCTAAAAAAAGAAGATAATGGATCACTTAAGAATCAATAATTTGATAGATACAAACCAGCATGGCTTTACTGAGGGCTGATCATGTCAGACTAATCTCATTGATTTCTTCGATTATGGATGGAGGTGATGCTGTGGATATCGCCTATCCGGACTTCAGCAAAGCTTTTGATACAGTTCCCCATAAAGAGCTGATAGAGAAGTTAGAGAAAATTGGACTTATCCCTGAATAGCTCAATGGATTTGTTGTTGACTGAAGGATAGATATCAGAGGGATAGATATCAGAGGGATGTTGTTAATGGTGTATATTCCAAACAGAGACTGGTTACAAGTGGTGTGCCACAAGTTTGGTAGGTAAAGTTTGTTTTCTGATGGCACAACAGTGTGGAATAGGATTAATTTTCCTGGAGGTATCAGTAATATAGAAAATGATTTAGCTTTGCTGTATAAACAATGGTCCAAGCAATGTTTGTAGTAAAAAAAAAAAAAAAACAACTCAAGAAGAAGAGGACACAGTGAGAGGTTAGTTGAGAGAATAATCAGAAGCAAAGTGAGAAAAATATTACTTCACTGATAGAGTAGTAGATGCTTGGAACAAACTTCCAGCAGATGTGGTTGGTAAAACTACAATAACTGAATCTATCCCCATAAGAAGGGGAGTAGAGAAGAGCCCAGTAACTACAGGCCAGTGAGCTTAACATCTGTAGAAGTGAAAATGATGGAAACTCTTCTAAAAAAGAAGATAATGGATCACCTAACAACAATTTGATGGATCCAAACCAGCATGGCTTTACTGAGGGCCGATCATGTCAGACTAATCTCATTGATTTCTTTGATTATGCCACAAAAGTGCTGGATGAAAGTCGTGCTGTGGATATTGCCTATCTGGACTTCAGCAAAGCCTTTCATACAGTTCCCCATAAAGAGCTGATAGAGAAGTTGGAGAAAATTGGACTTAATCCCTGTATAGTTCAGTGGATTTGTGGTTGGCTGTAGGATAGATATCAGAGGGTTGTTGTTAATGGTGTATATTCCGAGCAGAGACTGGTTACAATTGGTGTGCCACAAGGGTCTGTTCTGGGTCCTATTCTTTTTAATATGTTTGTAAGTGACATAGGAGAAGGTTTGGTAGGTAAAGTTTGTCTGTTTGCTGATGACACAAAAGTGTGCAATAGGGTTGATATTCCTGGAAGTGTCAGTAATATGGAAAATGATTTAGCTTTGCTAGATAAGTGGTCCAAACAGTGGAAATTGAAGTTCAACGTTTCCAAATGTAAAATAATGCACTTGGGGAGGGGGAATCCTCTATCCGAGTATCACATCGGCAGTACTGTGTTGGAAAAGACTTCAGAAGAGAAGGATTTAGGGGTAGTGATTTCTGACAGCCTTAAAGGGAACCAATCAGCCCGTTTGGGCTGATATGGTTCCCTTGAGCATTGTATAAAGCACCTGGAGCGGCCCCGGCACATACCGGCCGCGGCCGCAGCAGGTGCTTTATAACGGAGAAAATGACTTTTATTCCCCGGCTCGTGACTAGATACGAGCGGGGAAGTAGTCATGGTGGGCGGCTCCCCGCTCATATCTAGTCACTGCGCTCTGCCTGTCAGCGCGCTCAGAGGGGATGATTGACAGGCAGAGAGGTCCATTACTGGCCTCTCTGCCTGTCAATAATCCTGCCGAGCGCGCTGACAGGCAGAGCGCAGTGACTAGATACAAGCGGGGAGCCGCCCACCATGACTACTTCCCCGCTCGTATCTAGTCACGAGCCGGGGAATAAAAGTCATTTTCTCCGTTATAAAGCACCTGCCGCGGCCGGTATGTGCCAGGGCCGCTCCAGGTGCTTTATACAATGCTCTAGGGAACCATATCAGCCCACATCAGTTCCCTTTAAAATGAGTCACCAGTGCAACCAGGCGGTGGGGAAAGCAAATCGTATGCTGGGGTGTATAGCTAGAGGTATAACCAGTAGGAAGAGGGAGATTGTGATCCCGCTGTATAGAGCTCTGGTGAGACCACATCTGGAATACTGTGTCCAGTTCTGGAGACCTCATCTAAAAAAGGACATTGATAAAATAGAACGGGTCCAAAGAGGGGCTACAAAAGTGGTGGAGGGTGTGAGGCATAAACCATATCAGGAAAGACTTAAGGATTTGAATCTGTATAGTCTGGAGGAAAGAAGGGGAAGGGGGGACATGATTGAAACCTTTAAAGGAGAAGTCCGGCCAAAATTAATTTTTGATATGTTGTTACTTATGAAAAGTTATACAAATTTCTAATGTACATTAATTATGGGAAATGCACATATAGGGCTATTTCCCTTAATTTAGTAGATCAGGAAGTGTTAGAAATATCTCTGAAGAAGTGACGTCACGACCCAGGGTGTAATTCCTACGGAGTGTCCAGCAGGGGGCGCTCTCTATATAGAAGTCTATGGGACTTTATTGTTTCTATGGGTTTCTATGTAATGTAGTGTACAGTGCTTTATTGAATGAATACATCTATGGAATACTTTGGGGAGCAAGTGTCCTTGCTCCCCAAAGTATTGCTTAAATGTATTCATTCAATACATTCCATACACAGTAAGCCCGCCGTTCCGCCGCATTTCCGCCGCATTTCCGCCGCACGCCGATCCGCCGCATTCCCGCCGATCCGGACCATATACATTGAACTACAGCTCCCATCATCTGCTTATAGTATGAACAGGTGATGGGAGCTGTAGCTGGGTAATGGATATGACATGCCGCCGGGCGCAGGGGGGAGCCGCTCAGTACACAGGAGCGCTCCCCCCTCCTCCTCCTCCTTCCGTGATAACTTCCGCCTATAGCACTGCTGACTCCCTGCCTGGCCGCCGCTCTCCGCTCACATATACCGGCTCCCGGCATCAGCGCGGACACCAGGATGCATCGGGAGCCGGTATGTATGGGGGGAGAGCGGAGAGCGGCGGCCAGGCAGGGACTCAGCGTTGGTATAGGCGGAAGTTATCACGGAAGAAGAAGGAGGAGGGGGGAGCGCTCCTGTGTACTGAGCGGCTCCCCCCTGCGCCCGGCGGCATGTGATATCCCTTACCCAACTACAGCTCCCATCACCTGTTCATACTAGAAGCAGATGATGGGAGCTGTAGTTCAATGTATATGGTCCGGATCGGCGGGAATGCGGCGGATCAGCGTGTGGCGGATCGGCGGGAATGCGGCGGAAATTCGGCGGAAATGCGGCGGATCGGCGGGCTTACTGTGTATTGAATGTATTGAATGAATACATTTATGCAATACTTTGGGGAGCAAGGACACTTGCTCCCCAAAGTATTCCATAGATGTATTCATTCAATAAAGCACTGTACACTACATTACATTACATTACATAGAAACAATAAAGTCCCATAGACTTCTATATAGAGAGCGCCCCCTGCTGGACACTCCATAGGAATTACACCCTGGGTCGTGACGTCACTTCTTCAGAGATATTTCTAACACTTCCTGATCTACTAAATTAAGGGAAATAGCAGTATATGTGCATTTCCCATAATTAATGTACATTAGAAATTTGTATAACTTTTCATAAGTAACAACATATCAAAAATTAATTTTGGCCGGACTTCTCCTTTAAGTATGTTAAAGGACTAAATAAGGTTCAAGAGGGGAGTGTTTTTAGTAAAAAAAAACTGAGCTCAAGAACAAGAGGACACAGTGAGAGGTTAGTTGGGGGAAAGATCAGAAGCAATGTGAGAAAATATTATTTTACTGAAAGAGTAGTAGATACCTGGAACAAACTTCCAGCAGAGGTGCTTGGTAAATCTACAATAACAGAATTTAAACACGCCTGGGATAAGCATACATCTATCCTAAAATAATAAGAAAATACTAAAAGGGCAGACTAGATGGACCCAGTCGTCTTTTTCTGCCGACAATCTTCTATGTTTCTATAATAAGGGAAATCCTAAAAGGGCAGACTAGATAAACCCAGTGGTCTTTTTCTGCCGACAATCTTCTATGTTTCTTAAAGAGAACCTGTAATACATATATATCGCTTCTCAATAAATCTTTTGTAAGACTTCAACTTGAATATGTATATAGAGGGATATACATAGCAGGATGCAGCCCCTAGACGACTCCACCTCGGAAGAGGTGGGAGACCTGAAGATGATATAGAAGAATTGGGGGCAGAGCGAAAAGAACAGAATAGGGTCCTTTTTATGTTCTCCTCAGGGGCCGCTAACATGGGAGACTAACATGCTGGTCTATCAGTGAAAGATGTCCGCTGCCAGAAGAGCACCTGGGTGATAATTTCCATGTTTCTTGTTATACTATTGTTGGAAAAGTAAAGAAATTTGCTAAAGAAGTTGCCTTTGTTGGAGCGTGGTGTTTCTATGTGTTAGTACGGCTCCTCGGGGGCCACAACATATGAAAAGATTACTTTGTGGGGAATACCCCTTTAAAGTGAATGTACCACCAAGCCCAGGCTGAAGCACTGGAGGCGGGCCGACCCACCCTTAGTGGGAGGAAAGCCTAGCCCCTCTATGATAGGGTTCCATTGATTCTAATGGAGTCACATCATGGAGGGGCTGCAGTTTCTTCCCACTAAGGGTGAGCCAGCCCGCCTCCAGTGCTTCAGCCTTGACCTGGTGGTACAGTCACTTTAACACCTTCATCACTCAATACGAGGCATTTAAAAGGCCAAACACTATCACATTTCATTGGAATGACCTAAACTCCCTCCCCGCAGTGGCAGCCCGTAGAACGTGAGAAGCAGGGTGACTGGAAAGGAGACCAAGGGGAGGCAGGTCTACTGGGGGGAGCACTGTGGGCCCTGTCATCAGTGGCAGCAGGAGAGAGGGGGAGCCACGGAGTGCACACTCAGGAGGTATAGATGACCGGAGAGGAAGAGGAAACCCGGGGAGACTGGTCTGTCAGGGGTAACACTGCGGGGGTGCCCTATGCCTAAACTGCAAGTGAGTGGCTATGCGTACTGTCCCCTTCTCTATCGTGCGGAACCGAACTTCTCCACATCGAGTCCACAAGCCGGCAGCAGTCAGCATGTCCACCTTGGATGATGTGGATGGCTGCGGTTCTGGATAACATTATGGGGGTTGAGGGGTCCCTGGCTCGGAGTTGTGTGCAGTGCTCAGGGGGTGCGGGCACTTCCTGCCACGAAGTGCCCACCCTGTGAGGAGCTGTAATTTTGCAGGGTGTGCAGTCACTCTGGAAGAAGGAGAGCGGCTGAAAGTTACTTAACTTCCGAGAGTAGCTGCATGGCCTGCTGGGAGAGTGTTGTTACCGCATGCGGCTGCAGCCAAGGCAGCATGCACAGTGTGGAACTGTCAGAATTGCAAGTCTCAGGAGCTCTGCACAAGACTGAGATTTTGAAAGTCCTTACTATCATCCACTTAAAAAGTTTTGTCAGTTCCCACATTGGTGTCGCTGGCCCCAGGACTGGCACATATGCTTTATACTGTGCATGCAAACTATATGACATGTACCTGGTGCTCAGAACTAGTGGTAAGTGATCTCCAACCTGTGGCTTCCCGGTTGTTTCAAAACTACATCTCTCAGTGTTCCTCTTTAACCCCCTCAGGACCAGGCTAATTTACGTTTTTGCGTTTTCATTTTTTCCTCCTTGTGCTTAAAAGGCCATGGCACTTGCATTTTTACACCTAAAGACCCGCATGAGCCCTTATTTTTTGCGTCACTAATTGTACTCTGCAATGACAGGCTGAACTTTTTCATAAAATATGCTGCAAAACCAGAAAACAATTATATGCGCAGTGAAATTGAAAAAAAAAACACAATTCTTTTTCTTTGAATGGGTTTCGTTTTTACACTGTGTGTCCTATGGTAAAACTGACTAGTTATGCATGTTCCTCAAGTCATTACGATTACAACGATATATAACATGTATAACTTTTATATTATCTGATGGCCTGTAAAAAATTCAAACCATTGTTACCGAATATATGTTCCTTAAAATCGCTCAATTCCCAGGCTTATAGCGCTTTTATCCTTTGGTCTATGGGGCTGTGTGAGGTGTAATTTTTTGCGCCATGATGTGTTCTTTCTATTGGTACCTTGATTGCGCATATGCGACTTTTTGATCGCTTTTTATTACAATTTTTCTGGATTTTATGAGACCAAAAATGCGCAATTTTGCACTTTGTGATTACCATGCGAGATCAGGAATGTGATTAATTAATAGTTCGGGCAATTACGCACGCGCGATACCAAACATGTTTGTTTATTTATTTTTATTTATAACATGGTAAAAGGGGGGTGATTCAAACTTTTATTAGGGGAGGGGGCTTTTTATTAATAACATCACTTTTTTTTAAACTTTAACACTTATACTAGAAGTCCCCCTGGGGGACTTCTAGTATAAGTGCACTGATCACTTATTGATCCATGCTGTATATAGTTATACAGCATAGATTGATGAGATAGGCACTCGTTTGCTTTCGACTGCTGCAGCCGAAAACAAACGAGTGCCGAGCCGGGGACGGCGCCATCTTGAAACGGTCCCCGGCCAGCAGCAGTAACGGAGATCGCTCGGAGCGATCTCCGCCACTAGACATCAGAGAACGCTGGATCCGGTAATCAGATGCAGCTGTCATCTTTGACAGCTGCATCTGATTACCTTATTAGCGGGCACATCGATCGGATCGTGCCCGCTAATAGCCGGGGCCCCGGGCTACATGAGGCACCCGGGACCGCGGCGGTTCAGAGTGGGGTCGCCGCGCGGCCCCACTCTGAACGCCCGCACCCGAGCGAGGACGTACAGTTACGTCCTCGTGCGGGAAAGGGTTAAGTACCTGCTTGGAGTTGTAGCTTTGCAGCAGCTGAGGGGCCACAAGTTTGTATGAGTTTAGAGTCAGCAAATTGAACATCTTTGTTGAATGAACTCCTGCCTACATGAGTGCCCATGATGCCAATGAATGCCCATTGTTAGTGTCAGGGCTGTCTGCCATAAAATTTGCTAATACTTAACTTAAGGGGGCCTGCTCTCCACTGAGTGTGTAATTCTTATAAGATGTTTTAGGACCCTAGCAACGCCCCTGGGAGCCAGACTGTATAGCCATTGGCTGTCACAGAATCATGGGAGTTGTTGTTCTGCACCAGATGGAGACCATATAGTCTATCATTAGACGAAGCATCCCAGCTTTAGTGCAATTGGCCAAGAAAAAAGATGGAAACAAAAGGGGCGTGTAGTAGTTGTTCAATTATCATTACCAAGGTTACATGTTCAATTAACCGTGATATTGATTTAGGCCATTATCGCCCAGCCTTAGGCTTATCGATCCCTCATTTCCTTCTGCTTTGGAGAGCGGCCAAGTCTCTTCTGTAAAGGAAACTTATTTATTGGAAGCTTAAGACTTTTGACATCATGATATCTATGATCCATCGATGTCCAATGATCAACCAATCTCTTGACAAAATGGACGTTCTGGAGAAGCCTCCTCAGGAAGGTCCCTAGAAATCTAGGGCTTGTGCAGACAACCCTCTTAGCACAAGGACCCCTGTTGTGCTTTCTTTTTGTTTTCCGAATGTAGGGTATGTTCACATCAGTGATTTCCCTCTTAGCTTCTTGGATATATCAGCCTCCTCATCCTTTCAAAATGCAACCTTGATTTGTCTGTGCACAAACAGACATAGGTCCCATGGACTTTAATGGCCTAAGTGTATACACAGGATCCTGGATAACATCTTTAGGGTGGGATCACACGTACCAGATCCACAGCAGATTTCACAATGCGAATTTGCAGCAAAATCCGCTGCGGATCTCTTGCCTGTGAGAATACATACTCGCAGCGGGATTGTTAAATAAACTATACATACCAAAACACTGGCAACCCTGTCCACTTCTACTGGGAGCCATCTTGGGTCGATGTCGTCACAGCAGGGGGCGGTCCTGGTGTCCTTCCTCTTCGCTGTCTTCCACAGCAGTGGGAGAGGAAAAGGCTGCTGGTGCACATGCCTTTTCTTTGGCTAGAGCGCATCACATGGCTTCCAGCTTGCTCAGCCCTGATAGGCTGAGCTTGCTGGAAGCCATGTGAAGAGCTCCAGCCAATTCACTGGACTAGGACCCAGAAGTGAGGATGGCAGCCGATGTTGGCGCGGATGCGGCTGACGGTATTTTCAAATTACCCCTTTAATTATGCTGCAAGGGGAGCAGGTTGTCCTTATTGAGTCCCTGTAAGCCATGTCAACTCAAATAGCAAGGCTATTTTCTGTCTCTTGTTTTACAGGGGTCCTCACCAAGGACAACATTTCTGTGGGTTTTGTCGGCTCTGTTGGCACTGATGCACCTCCTGTTTTGGGACTGGGACTGTTGAGCTGAGTCAGCTCTGCTCTCCTGTGTCTCCCAATGAGGTTACACATGTGACAAGAGACAACCCAAGCCCTGGAGACATGGGAGACTGTGGAGGGGAGTAAAACCATACTAAATATTCACTGTGCAGAAAAAAAACTGCTAACAACGGCAGATACCTGTGAAGTTTTTTTAAAGTCAGAGTCAGTATATTTTTTTGGTTCAAACATTTTTATTTGTCATCACAGTCAAATACAGTGCATACAGATTAAGGAAAGTCATAACTGATGAGTAGCTGTTACACACCGTTAGTAGCCGACAATACATCAAGTACAGGATGACAAAAATTTTCCATTTTACATTCGTTATACAATGAACTCAGCGGCCTAACAACAAACTAATAGGCCAACAGGGCCTACAACACCTACAGTTTGCCCCACTGAGCTGGGTATTGATCCATGCCCAGTCCTACACCTTACTAAGGGCTGAGCTGGTCCATTTGTGCCATGCTGTCAGAGTCAGTACATTTTTTCCGACTCCAGACAAAACTTGCTCAGACTCCGACTCCATAGCCCTGTTTGGTAAATTTTTTTGGTGTGGACTTGAGATTAGTGCAACATGAGTATTCTCAAGTTGGATCACTTGGCATTTGATGACCGGTGGCTGAAGAAGTTAAATGCAGTCCTAGGGAATCCTGGAAAACATGCATATGACCTATGGCTGTCCATCCATGTTTTTCAGACTCTAGAGCAGCATCTTACGTCTTCAGCCACTGATAGTCAAATGGCGAGCGATCCGACTTAAGCATGCCCATGTAGTGCTCATCTCTAGTCTGGATCTTTGCAGAAATGCAGCAGAATATCTGCAGTTCATTTGTCCTGTGTGACCCTACTCCAACATACCTCCAAGTCCTACAGAATTCCTAAATTTTGTCCATTATTAGTAAAACAAAAAACACATGAGCATGATAATTTTAATTAAGAAATATATTTTTTCCTCAAAATGACATTTCCTATAATGTACCTGTTACAAAAATAAACTTTTTATATTAGGGATATGCTAGTACTGCTAGGATTACCTGTCCTGCTCTTTAATGTACTGACGTTTGGAGCTGACTCATCTCAGTTCTCCTTTTTATTTCCCATGATTTCCTGTGTACAAGATTCTTTCTTTATAGTATTTTCTCTTTGTAACATTACGTTAGTGATATGGGTTATCACTGTTATACCTCTAAACATATACATGCATTTTATTCATGTTTTGTATGTGTACAATCCTATTACTATGCATTTTAATCACTTGGAATTATATATGTATTATGTATGTCTCAAATCGATTTTACTCCTATTACTTTGTATGGAGACCTGACTTTATTCTGATTACCTTTGTACATTCATGTCACTTTTGGCTTATTTCTAAGCTTAGTATTAAATGTGTGCTTGTTATGACATGTTGCTTTACGTGATTAAGAGGTTGGACTAACTCTGAAAGACATAGGTTGTTTTTATGAAATATATTTATTAGTTTTATGTTTTGCAATCCTGCTCTGAGCGGGATGGTGGCAGCACCCATTTTAATCCTCTATTGTTTGACACTCTTGGCTTATAGCCACATCTCAGGAACAATGAAGGTGTTTGGTGCAGACCAATCTAGCAGATCAGGAATACTCTGGTGTCATCAGAAACATGGTTATTCCCATGGATATTACCATGCCACTAGGATATGCCATCACTTTACGGTTGGGGTGGAGTTCCACTTCTAGTAATAAAGGGAACACAGTGCTGGTGTAGTCCTGTCCCCATCTGTTTCTCAGTACATTCACTTGAATGGAATGCAGCATTATCCCACCAGTCCTAAGGGGATCAGACACCAGGGGAGTTATTTATTAGAGATAAGCGAACCTCAAGCATGCTCGAGTCCATCCGAACCCGAACTTTCGGCATTTGATTAGCGGTGGCTGCTGAAGTTGGATAAAGCCCTAAGGCTATGTGGAAAACATGGATGTAGTCATTGGCTGTATCCATGTTTTTCAGACAACATTAGAGCTTTATCCAAGTTCAGCAGCCCCAGCTAATCAAATGCCGAACGTTTGGGTTCGGATGGACTCGAACCCAAACCCGGTTCGCTCATCTCTATTATTTATCAAACTAGTGTAAAGTATATCTGGCTCAGCAGCTTCTCCCTAATGTCCTACATGATCCTGGGCAACTTATGAGTAAATAAGGCAAAGATATAAAGCAGATTCTCCTGTGTGTGCAGTGGATGCAGCCAGTCTCCAGCCTCTATGTCATGAACAACTCAAAACTAGACTAGATTGAGGTGGTCTTTTCTGCTGTCAGTCTTCTATGTTTCTAAATAAAGATTTACCATTCACAAAGAAAAAGTGCTAACAATGCAAGATACCTGTGATATAGAGGTTAGAGATGGGCCTAGATTTATCAGCTCTCTGTCAGCGTCTGCGCTCCTGAATCATCACAGCCCCACAGGAACTACTCACTTAGCCAGTCAGTGACTACAGCTGTCTCTCACCTCACTCGCTGATTGGCTAAGTGGCCATTTCTGATCAGGCTTGTGACATCACAGGATTGGTAGCCTGGCAGGGAACCATGATAGGTGCCTCTGCACAATGGGGGCATCTGGATGGGTAATAAGACTTTATTTTAATCTGACCACACCCACCAACTTGCTGAAGCCATAGCACACACACACATAGCATGCTGCAGCCATAGCACACACACATAGCATGCTGCAGCCATAGTACACACACAGCCTGCTGCAGCCATAGCTCAAACACACATAGCCTGCAGCAGCGATAGTGCATACATACACACAGCCTGCTGCAGCCATAACACACACACAGCCTGCTGCAGCCATAGCATGTGTGCACACACACACACACACACACGCAGTCATAGCGCATACTCATGCGCACACACACACATGCAGCCATAGCGCATACACACGCACACACATGCAGCCTGCTGCAGCCATAGCACACTGAAGAAAAACACACAATCCTCTCTCAGAGAGAAAACACCACATTTAGGACAGAGGCCACTGCTACCCTACTTATTGCTTCTCCTCCTTCTCTATATTACACAGAATATCTTCATATTACACTGCTTCACATATACAACCATCCAGTATCCAGTAAGAGAACAGCACAGATCTCTCCCCACACAATAGAAAAAAAGCTACCAAATAGGGACCACCAACTGTTCCCGACCACCCTTATCTGACCAGTGCTTTATTTCTGATATATGGAGTAGGGATGGTCCGAACCCCGAACGCTCGGCATCAGATTCCCGCTCTCTGCCCGCTCCGTGGAGCGGGTGGATACAGCGGGAGGACCGCCTGGACAACTGGGATACAGCCTATGGCTATGGCTGTATCCCAGTTTTCCAGGCGGTCCTCCCGCTGGATCCGCCCGCTGCACAGAGCGGGCAGACAGCCGGAATCATTACCGAAACCGTAACTCGGTTCGGACCATCCCTAATATGGAGGAAACTAAATGTATGTGAGAAAGGTTTTTTTTTTTTTTTTTTTATTATTATAAATAAGGGGCTTAGATCAAAAAAGATATCTCTAAAGCCAACATGTAAAATCTTAGATCAGACGATCAGAGTACAAAGTAACAGTTTCTTTTGGTGCATCACAAGCAGCATTGCCTGACACAAAAGTCACCGTTTATATATCAATAAGCTATTTTAGAGCCTTCAGGCAAGACTTTTGATGTATAAGAAAAGCTATGTTCAAGCACAGTATTTTGGTCAGTATTTCTGTCACTGTCAAATAATGTGCTTCATTAAAGGGGTACTCCAGCGGGGGGGGGGGGATTTTTTTTGCTGGGACCGGGAAGGAGGTGGCTGAGGGAAACGACGTCTACTCACCTCCCCTGTTCCAGCAACGGGTCCCGCATCGCGGTGCTCCGGTCCCCGGTTCCCGGACGCTTCCTGGTGTCTGACGCAGGCCCGAGACGTGACGTCTCAGGTCCGCTCAGCCAGTCAGTGACAGAGGCGGGATCTGAGCGGATTTGAAACGGATCGGCCACCTCCTCCCCGGTCCCAGCAAAGAAATGCCCCCCTGCTGGAGTACCCCTTTAAAGTCTATGGAAAAATAGCTATCCTTGCCACATTGTAACGTGATGTCACTTTCAGTATTGGGGGATACCAGGAGCCTGGATTGGGAAGGTTTGTTCTGATTGGTACCTCTTAGGGCAACCAGGACTATCAGGCTCTATATAAACTGACAGTGAAGGAGTTCTATATACCCTTTCAGTTCTGGGGAACTGAGAAGACACATTGCTACCTGCATGGGAGTGGAGAGTGAGTGTGTTTTGTTTTTTTATAATTGGTGTATGTATGGCTATAATGTAGGTGTATATAGATGCGTCTTGTAATGTAGACAGCCACTAATAATGATCATCATAATTATTAGCGGACACTTCTCTTGCTATATTCCCAGTGTGGGAACATAGCCATATAGTGTACATATACTGTATAATATATAAATATGTAAAGTATATCCATATATACACCAGCCAGACCACTGTTTTTAGAGCAGAGTGGTGGTCTGTAACCTAGACCACGAGCTGTCAACAATAGGATGAAAAGATATGCAAAAATATGTATCCTAATGGGACCTATATATTAGTTGAGATGGTAATACCCGTTTTACGCCTCAGTAATAACTCAATAGCACAATCATAGTCTCAATGTGAGGGAAGGACCCTTGACCTTTTTTTTTTTTTTAGAGAACATTACAGTGATAAAGTCTGGTGCTTAATAATTAACTTTGACATTGTGACTAGCAAGTTTCACTGACAAGCATTTGGTGTAACAATCTAAATCCCATTTAACAAGCTCCCTGATAAACCAGTCAAATAGGAGTTGTGCAGTGTTATTTAAAGGCAGACCATAAATAATTTCAGAATTAAACACTAAGGCTGCATTCCCACGTTCCATGATCCTGTCGTAACAGCATCGCGCAGCTGATTCATTACAACGCGGCGCTTATGAATACAGTCTCCCCCGCTCCCAGCATTCCTCCCCAATTACAGATGCTGTCCGGGCGTGGGGGGACTCCGGTACATGCATTCAACGTCCGTGATCCGTTAGGATCACGGAACGTGGGAATGCAGCCTAAGGGGGAGATTTATCAAAGGGTGTAAAATTTAGACTGGTGCAAACTGCCCACAGCAACCAATCACAGCTCCTCTTTCCTTTCACCAGAGCTGGAAACTGAGCTGTGATTGGTTGCTGTGGGCAGTTTGCACCAGTTTAAATTTTACACCCTTTGATAAATCTCCCCCTAAATATATTTCAGATTGTACTAAACCCCACCAACAACTCAAATTCTGCAACACTATAAAAATGCTTGGCCTGTGAGTTTGGGATCAGTGCAGTCCTGTTCTCAACATTGGTGCACCCTAAATGATGGCCCCTACACACTCAGAAAAGAAACACAACACAAGTGATCCTTGATGTAATAGTATCCACTCCCCATTCAGCATCCCCCTCTTTGGTAACCTGATGGTAATATGATAATGAACCACTAGAGGGCGCCCACATACCTAGAAATAATAAATAAATAAATAAAAAAACGCTCATATGAGCATATAAAAAACACTAGCAATCACATCAATAAATGACATGCATAGCACCTGTATGACTGGATAACAAACAATAATAAAAAAAACCCTAATAGTAAATACAAGATTACTTTATCTTAATAAATCAGCCGCTAATAATAATAATTACAAAAAAAAAACAGTATGGCAACCCCCATGTGTAAATGCAATTTTTGTTAATCACCTTTGAAATTCCCCTGTAAATCTGCAGCAAAACCTGACGTGTTGTAGACTTTTTTTTTAAGCGATCTTAAATAGGCACTGTCATTCCCAATCAATCATTTAAATCAGCTGGGGAGGTGATATACTGCATCTTTGCAGTTGATTTCATAAATTTTTTTGCTTGTTTTCTATATGAAGAACAATGCTATACTAGATGTCTCACTTAGGCTGGGTTCACACTACGTTTTTGCAATCAGTTTAAAAAAAAAAAAAAAAAGATGAAAAAAAAATGGATGCATATGTGTCCAGTCGTTTTAATCAGTTTTTCCATTGACTTCTATTAAGAAAAAAAACGATCAAAATGGATCTGATTTTTTAACGGACACAAAAACTTAGTCTGCTTCATTTTTGTGTCCGTTAAAAAAAATGGATCTGTATTTTTTTTTATAATGGAAGTCACTGAAAAAACAGATGCACGCATATGCACCGGTTTTTGAAAGAAAAAAAAAGATTGCAAAAACGAAGTTTTAACCCAGCGTTACTGGAAAATTGAACAGCAACAGCAAAAAAGACCAAATGCAGGAACTGATGTCAGTCCAGTGAAAATGAATGCTGATTGGCCAGTAACTGTCAGCACTGCCGCTTCTGGATCAGCAGCAAATTCCTCTCTTCAGGTCTCATTTAATGCAAACAGGCAACGAGAACATAATGTGCGTGACCAACATTGGATCAGAATGGGTGTCGTGTGCATTACGGTCTCATTACACGTTTGTATCCATAGAGACCAGAACCTCCGAATGAAGATGGAAAATTAATGCTGATCCGGCAGCGTACGTGCTGACTAGTACACTTCAAAAAACTTTTTCCCACAATAACGTTTAAACCTACAAGTTTAAAAGGAACCAATAACAAGTATTTTCTATATAACGCTGTTAGCAGCTCCTAATAGAGGAACCAATTACAGTTCAGCTTTCAAGCTGTTGTCCACCTTAAACTAACTTATGTACTCGTCTCTCTCTGGCAACTCCATAGAAAATGAATGGAGCCGCCGGAGAGAGCCGAGTACAGGACTTTCTGGCAGCTTCATAGGAATAAATAGAGCCGTGAGTCATGTGCCATACCCTCAGCTCTATTTAAAAGGAAGGAGCCATCGGCTGATCTGGAGATCACCAGGGGGTACGAAGGTCGGGCTCTTCGCTATCTCTTACTTGTCCCCTATCCTACTACTAGTAACCACTACTACTAGTTCCCACTACTGCTGCTACTACTACAACTCTCATTGCTGCTGCTGCTGCTGCTACTACTAATCCCCCCTCTACTCTTACTGCACTGCTTATCTTTGGCCAAATTGCCTAGCCTTACTTAAGTTATAAAAAATGCATTGCAAAGTATACAGTGTTGCTAGTTACAGTGTAGTATTGAAGCCACATAGACCCTGTTAGTGTGGTCCCGAAAGGCAGGCTATGAAAGAATAAATAGCCAAAAAAGATGGTGGCCTCAGGCCGTATACAGGTATTTGAACAGAATTACTGTCAAACATAAGTGTCCTCTGCCTTTAAACCCTGACCTAATTAACCAGTGGTTACTAAAATAACTGATTTACTAACATTGATTTCGGAGGGGTCATTCATACTAAATTTGAGTACTTGGCCATGCACTTCGGGTTAAAGGTGTATTCCCATATTCTTACCTCACTTTGGTATTTCTTATCTATAAGATAGGGAATAAAAAGCTGATCATGAGGGTTTGACACCTGGGACCCCCCACCAATCCCAAGGACCTCATTTGCATCATCCTCATAGTAAATTGAGCTTTCTGCTTGGACATCGTTTGCTGTGCTCAATGTGGCTTCTGAATGTTTCTAAACGCTCTGAAACGTAACTTGGCCCCATAGACAGTGAATGGAGCACAGACGTGATGAGCAGTCTATTTGTTTCGTTCTCAGGATCGTGAGAGTCTGTGCGCTCAGACCCCAAATGATCAGCTTGTAAACGAACTGAGATGGGAATTAAAGGAGAAGTCCGGTGAAAATTATTTTTTTATATGTTATTACTGATGGAAAGTTATACAATTTTCTAATGTACATTAATTATGGGAAATGCTCCTATACTGCTATTTCTCTTAATTTAGTGTACCAGGAAGTGTTAGAATTCTCTCAGAAGCAGTGACGTCACGACGAAAGGTGTAATTCCTATGGAGTGTCCAGCAGGGGGCGCACTATATATAGAAGTCAATGGTACTCATTGACTTCTATATATAGTGCGCCCCTGCTGGACACTCCATTGGAATTACAATGGATGTGTATGTAATGTAATATACAGTGTTTTTGATTGAATACATTTATGAAATACTTTGGGGAGCAAGTGTCCTTGCTCCCCAAAGTATTCCATAAATGTAAGCAATCAGTACATCACAGTAAGCCCGCCGCCCGCCACTGCCGCCGCTGTGGACTACTCTCAACTACTACTCTCCCCACCTGCTCATAGCATGTGCAGGTGATGTGAGAGTAGTAGCCGGGTTATATGGCTGAGATCGCCGCCGCGATGCCGCGCAGGGGAGCCGCTCATCACTGCAGCTATCATCCCCCTCCTGCTGCTTCCTTACTCTATGTGATAGCTGACTTCCTGCCCGGCCACCGGCACTTGTGAACGGAGAGCGGCGGCCCGGCAGGAAGTCAGCTATCACATAGAGTAAGGAAGCAGCAGGAGGGGGATGATAGCTGCAGTGATGAGCGGCTCCCCCTGCGCGGCATCAGCGGCGGCGATCTCAGCCATATAACCCGGCTACTACTCTCACATCACCTGCACATGCTATGAGCAGGTGGGGAGAGTAGTAGTTGAGAATAGTCCACAGCGGCGGCAGTGGCGGGCGTTCGGTACTGTGATGTACTGATTGCTTACATTTATGGAATACTTTGGGGAGCAAGGACACTTGCTCCCCAAAGTACTTCATAAATGTATTCAATCAAAAACACTGTATATTATATTATATTACACATCCATTGTAATTCCAATGGAGTGTCCAGCAGGGGCGCACTATATATAGAAGTCAATGGTACTCATTGACTTCTATATATAGTGCGCCCCCTGCTGGACACTCCATAGGAATTACAACCTTCGTCGTGACGTCACTGCTTCTGAGAGAATTCTAACACTTCCTGGTACACTAAATTAAGGGAAAAAGCAGTATAGGAGCATTTCCCATAATTAATGTACATTAGAAAATTGTATAACTTTCCATCAGTAATAACATATAAAAAAATAATTTTCGCCGGACTTCTCCTTTAAGTAATGAACCAGCTGTATTCCAGAATCATGGCATTCACAGGATCCGGGACTACTTTGGTAGATTCTTATTAGTTTATCATGATGATATCCATTAGTAATTAGGTCCTCCCACGTACAGCACATAACTGGAAAAATGTACGTCCTGTGCTCCAGAGGGGCCTTTTCTTAGGTACATACTTACCAGTGACGTCACAACAGCAGAATTTTGAGCTTAATACTGATACATAGTAACATAGTAAATAAGGTTGAAAGAAGACAAGAGTCCATCAGGTTCAACCTAGGGAAATCCTACTGTGTTGATCCAGGGAAGGCAAAAACTCCTATGAGGCAGACGACAATTGCCCTATCCAGGGCTGTGGAGTCGGTAAGCCGCAGCTCCGACTCTAACTCCGACTTTGACTCCTGAATTTTATCAGGACCGACTCCGACTCCTTCATAAATGGCCAGTCATATACCAGGGGAGTTATTTATCACACTGGCTCAGCAGCTTCTCCCTAATGTCTTACATGATCCTGGGGCGATTTCTAAGGGAATAAGGAAAGATATAAAGCAGATTCTCCTGTGTGTGCAGTGGATGCAGCCAGTCTCCAGCCTCCATGTCCTGAACAACTCAGAACTAGACTAGATGGAGCAGGTGGTCTTTTCCTGCTGACAGCCTTCTATGTTTCTAACTAAATATTCACCATACAAGAAACACTGCTAACAATGCCAGATCCCTGTAATATAGAGGTCAGCCATAGTGATACAGAGAGGGGTCACACATAGTGATACACACACACACACACAGCCTGCTGCAGCCATAGCATACACACACACACACAGCCTGCTGCAGCTATAGCACACACACGCTCACACACACAGCTTGCTGCAGCCATAGCGCACACCACACACACACACACAGCCTGTTGCGGCCATAGCACACATACACACAGCCTGCTGCAGCCATAGTGTGCATACACACACAGCTTTCTGCAGCCGTAGCACACATACACACAGCCTGCTGCAGCCATAGCACACACACACACAGCCTGCTGTATTCATAGCACACACACAGCCTACTGCAGCCATAGCACGCACACACACACACACACACAGAGCTGCAGCCATAGAACACGGAAGAAAAACACAATCTTCTCCCAGAGAGAAAACACCACACTGAGGACAGAGGTTACAGCTACACTACTTATATCTTCTCCTTCTCCTCCTCTATATTACACAGGATATCTTCATATTACACTGCTGCTCATATACAGTCAACCAGCATCCAGGAAGAGAACAGCACAGATCTCCCCACACACAATAGATTCTTCCAGCTCAGAAACAAACTGCCAAATAGTGACCCACAACTTTTCCATGACTCCCCTTATGTAATAGGGCCATTGTCCTATTAGAATGTTGCTCATAATATATATTCATGATCAAAACTTGTAAAGTTCATATTAAAATTCAATTCTACATTTTTTAAAGATTTTTTTTTAAAGCTGGAGTCGGAGTCGGTACATTTTCTTACCGACTCCAACTCCGACTCCAGCCAAAGCTAGCTTCGACTCCGACTCCAGCCAAAACTAGCTCCGACTCCGACTCCACAGCCCTGGCGCCATCACAGGGAGAAAACTCCCTCCCGACTCCAATGGCAACCAGAACAATCCCTGGATCAACGTATCACCGGAAATCTAGTGCCAATAACTTGTAATATTATATTGTTCAAGAAAAGCATCCAGGCCTCCCTTGAACTTATTTAATGAATCGGCCATGACAACATCATGTGGCAGAGTTCCACAGTCTTACCACTCGTACAGTAAAGAACTCGCGTCAATGCTGATGATGAAATCTTCTTTCCTCTAGACGTAGAGGATGCCCCCTTGTCATGGTTACAGACCTAGGAGTAAAAAGACCACTACAAAGATCTCTGTACTGTCCATTCATATATTTGTACATTGTGATCAGATCGCCCCTAAGACGTCTTTCTTCTAGCGAAAATAACCCCAAGCTTGATAACCTGTCCTGGTACTGTAACCCACCCATTCTCTTAATTACCTTGGTCACCCTCCTCTGCACCCGCTTCAGTTCAGCTGTGTCCTTCTTATATACCGGTGCCCAAAAATGTACACAGTATTCCATGTGTGGTCTGACCAGTGATTTATAAAGAGGCAAAACTATGTTCTCATCTTTAGCATCTATACCTCTTTTGATGCATCACATTATTTTATTAGCCTTGGCAGCTGCTGCCTGGCACTGATCACTAAAGTTTACTGTCCACCAATACCCCCAGGTCCTTTTTGGAAGTAGTTTTACCCAGTGTTTTATTATTTAGCACATAACTGTACTTATTATTTCTATGGCCCAAATGCATAACCTTACATTTATCCACATTAAACTTAATTTGCCATTTCACTGCCCAAGCCTCTAGCTTCTCCAAATCCCTCTGTAATATAATATTATCCTCCTCTGTGCTGATTACTCTACCCCGTTTAGTAACATCTGCAAAAATGGAGATTCTACTCTGTAGCCGCTGTACAAGATCATTAATAAAAATATTAAAAAGAAGTGGACCCAACACTGACCCCTGTGGTACCCCACTAGTAACTAAAACCCAATCTGAATATGTTCCACCAATGATCACCCTCTGTTTTCTATCACACAACCAGTTACTTACCCATTTGCATATGTTTTCCCCAAGTCCCAGCATCCTCATTTTGTGGACCAACCTTTCATGCGGCACAGTATCAAATGCCTTTTGAAAAGTCCAGATACACAACATCCACAGCCTCCCCCAGGTCCAGTCTATAACTTTCCTCTTCATAGAAGCCGATCAGATTAGTCTGACAGGACCGATCTCTCATAAATCCATGCTGGTGCTGCGTCATAAGATTATTTTCATTAAGATACTCCAGTATAGCATCTCTTACAAACCCCTCAAATACTTTACCTACTATAGATGTTAGACTTACGGGCCTGTAGTTTCCAGGATCACTCTTTGACCCCTTCTTGAATATTGGTACCACATTAGCTATGCGCCAGTCCTGTGGAACAATCCCTGTCGTTATAGAATCTTTAAATATTAGGAATATCGGTCTGTCTAACACAGTATTTAATTCTTGCAAAACTCTAGGATGGATACCTTCTGGGCCCGGTGACTTATGGATTTTAATGTTTTTAAGGCGTCTTTCCACTTCTTGTTGTGTTAGGCAGGTGAGATTTATGGGAGGATTTACATTATCCCTAGTCATGTCGTCTGTTATAGGATTCTTCTCTGTGAATACAGTAGAGAAGAATGTATTTATTAGATTGGCCTTTTTCTCTTCCTCCTCCACCATTACACCCAGATTATTTTTGAGGGGACCAACATTTTCGGTTTTAAGTCTTTTGTTCTTTATATAGGTGAAGAACATTTTGGGATTCATTTTACTTTCTGTGGCAATCCTTCTTTCTGTTGCTATTTTTGCTTCTTTTATTTGCTTTTTACACATTCTATTCTTCTGTCTATAGTTGCTCAATGCTTCCCCACTACCTTCTTGTTTTAGTAGTCTGAATGCTTGTTTC
The DNA here is from genome assembly GCF_027789765.1 of Dendropsophus ebraccatus. Classification (NCBI taxonomy): domain Eukaryota; kingdom Metazoa; phylum Chordata; class Amphibia; order Anura; family Hylidae; genus Dendropsophus; species Dendropsophus ebraccatus. Next base: position 40,722,114 of record NC_091467.1, on the reverse strand, counting down.
TTATCATTTATTGCACCCCTTACAGCTGAAGTTAACCACATTGGATTTCTCCTATTTCTACTACTTTTATTCCCATATGGTATGTGTCGTTTACACGATTTACCCAGGATGCTCTTAAATATGTCCCATTTCTCTTTTATTTCTGAAGGCATTGTCCCAGTCTATGTAACCAAGGTCCTCTCTTAGTTTTTGGAAATTAGCCTTCCTAAAATTTAATGTTTTTGTAGCCCCTCTACTAATAATTTTATTGAAGGATAATTGAAAACTTCTAGTTTATATTTGGGTAGTTAAAGTCCCCCATAATAATGACGTCACCCTGCTTTGCTGCCGTATCTATTTGTCTTATAAGAAGATTTTCTGATTCTTCCACTATACTTGGAGGTTTATAACTCACTCCTATAATAATTTTAATATTCTTCGTCCCTCCCCTTATTTCTACCCAAAGAGACTCCACATTATTATCACTTATATCCTACCGCAGAATGGGCTTAAGGCAGGATTTAACATATAGACAGACCCCTCCCCCTTTCTTATTTTTACGGTCATTTCTGAATAGACTATAACCCTGGATATTAACAGCCCAGTTATAGCTCTCATCCAGCCATGTCTTGCTTATCCCCACTATATCATATTTCTCTTCCACCATTATGAGTTCTAATTCCTCAGCTTTATTAGTGAGGCTTCAAGCATTAGTATACATACATTTAATATGTTTGTCCATATTCCCTTTCCTCTTGTCACTAGTGACTGTTTTATCCCCTCCCGCCGCGCCACCTCCAATTCCATAATCTAGGCCCAGCTCTCCGTCTACTCTGTCTTCACTTACTATATTGTAGTTGCCCTCCCCCCGGTCCCTAGTGTAAACAATCCTCCAACCTCTTAGCCATCTTCTCCCCCAGCACGGCTGCACCCTCCCCATTGAGATGCAGCCCGTCCCTACCGTAGAGCCTGTAACCGACCGAGAAGTCGTCTCAGTTCTTTATGAACCCAAATCCCTCTACCCTACACCAGCTCTTGAGCCACTTATTTACCTCCCTATTCTCCCGATGTCTCTCAAGTGTGGCTCGTGGTACAGTTAATATTTCGGAAAATATCACCTTGGAGGTCCTAGTTTTAAGCTCCCTGCCTAAGTCCCTGAAATCGTTTTTGAGGACCCGCCACCTACCTCTAACTTTATCATTGGTGCCAATGTGTACCATGACTGCTGGGTCATCGCCAGCCCCTCCCAGTAATCTGTCAGCCCGATCCGCGATGTGACGAACTCGAGGGCCAGGAAGGCAACATACCGTTCGACGATCCCAGTTTTTGTGACAGATTGCCCTGTCTGTCCCCCTAATAATTGAGTCCCCCACTACCAGTACCTGCCTGGCCTGCCCTGAACTCCTGTTTCCCACCTTACTGGAGCAGACACCCCCTGGCTTTCAGAGGCAGTGTCCTGCTGCAGCAATGCCACCCCTGAATCAACATCCCCCTCATCCACCAATTTGGCAAACTTGTTGGGGTGTGCCAGATCAGGACTAGCCTCCCTTACACTCTTCCCTCTACCCCATTTTCTAACTGTGACCCAACTAGTTGCCTCTTCCTCCTGCACCTCCATGCTATCACTCTCTCCCCATCTACACCTTGGAGCGCTTGCTCAGTGAGCAGCAGACCCCTTTCTAGTTTGCTAATGCATCTCAATCGTCGCAGCTGCTCATTTAGATCGAGGATCTGGGCTTCCAAACCAGCAACATGCACACATCTTCCACAATGGTATGCACCCTCGATCGGTTGCGAGCATTCTCGAGTCCATCCGAACCCGAGCGTTCAGCATTTAATTAGCTGTGGCTGCTGAAGTTGGATAAAGCTCTAAGGTTGTCTGGAAAACATGGATACAGCCAATGACAATATCCATGTTTTCCACATAGCCTTAGGGCTTTATCCAATTTCAGCAGCCACCGCTAATCAAATGCCGAACAATCGGGTTCGGATGGACTCGAGCATGCTCGAGGTTCACTCATCTCTACCTGGCATCATAAAACTATTATAACAATCAATATATGAGTAATTATTAAAAAAAAATATGTTGCACTTCGCATTTTTTTATACTATACTGTTCAAAATGCATGATCTTTATATCTTTTGACTATCATTTTTTCCTTTTTTATTTGAGCTATATAACTTATTACTTTGCTTTACTTTGCTCCAGGGTCGAATGGAGTATTTGGTGAAGTGGAAAGGCTGGTCTCAGAAGTAAGTAAATGATGTTTGGGTTACTGTACTAAATGATTTATTGCAGGGTGTTCGTAGAATGTATATTCTGAACATCTGCTCACAGCTCAAAACAACAACATTATACTGCCATACCCAGTAACTGAGCCTTGGCACATTGTGAAAATGCCAACCAGCACTTTACACTCCTACATGCCTTCTTGTCATTTTTTTAAACACTTTACATTTTATTAAAAAAAATCATGTTTGTGACTGAAATTGTGACCCACGCAGAGCCTGACCTACATATGTAGCAGTAAAGTAATCCTCAAACATCTAAAAATTCTTACTATAACCCTAAATGAATATAGTGAGGGGTGTAGTTTCCATAATGGGGTAACTTCTGGGGCTCTTACAAAGTCAGATCTTTGGCAGGCATGGATTGGGGCCTATTCAGTAATTCAAGCTGAAATAAAGGCCCAGATTTATCAAACAAATGGCAGCTAATCCCAGCTCAGCTTTCATTTCATTTCTCATAATCTAAAGGTGCCTGATTTTTGTCTGATTGATAAAATCTGGGTCATGCCTTAAACGCCATACAGTGCTCCGCTATTATATGGCCCTGCTAAACTTCTAAGCACTTTAGTATTCTGAAAAGTAAAAAGACCTTTAACAAATAATACCAACTTAAAGTGGACCAATTTTCTGTGCAATTTTACACTTTTTCACAAAATTGGGTAAATATATTGATCAAAATTTACTACTAACAAAGTACATTGTGTCTCAGAAAGAACTGAGCAGATTGATATAAAACTAGGCTAGGCTGCAACAGAATGCCCAGGAAGGGTAGACAAGACAAGACGCAAAACACCAAGGGATGGGTCAAAACACCAAGGCCTGGGTCAAACCTCATGGACAATACGCATACGGTACCAAATCAGAATCCAAAATATTAGTCAGAGTTACAAGAGCTGAGATTAGAATAACCAGGTAAATAGATACAGATACAGGGTGAGGCTTAATAGCTAGCAAATACTACTGGACAACCAAACACTTTATAGGAGGCCAGGGGCCTGGTCCAGCATAGATTGGAACACAGACTGAAAAAGCAAAGTATGAGTTAAAAGACAGGATGTCAATCACAAGCAAAACAAAGGTTAAATGTTAAATGACCAAAGGAAAGAGATGGGTGTGGTGAAGAAGCAATTAGCAAGGCAGAAGGAATTGTGCTGTGTACAGACAGTGTTCTGACTGCTGCAAATAAAACAGACTTCAAATACTAAATCATGGATAAGTGTACATTCTGTGCCATATACACGAGCCAAGGACCGCACCGAGGTCCTAACAGGTATAGGCATGACAGTCGGAAAAGATTCTGTTCAGTTCTTCCTGCTCTATAACTTGATGTTAATAGCTTAGGTAGTATTGTCAAGCTGACAGGTTTCCTTTAATATTTCGCTGTTTGCACTCTGCAGGGATTCCTTTCAGTTAACTGAAAATGTAACGTTTTCTGGTTTGTTTTTAGGTACAGTACGTGGGAACCTGAGGAAAACATCTTAGATGCTAGATTAGTGGCAGCATTTGAAGACAGGTAAATAGACTCTCTTTTTCTTTGTTCTTAAAGTTAATAATCTTCTTTGTCAAGGTTAGTGAAACAACCTATTTTATCTTCACAGAGAGCGGGAAAGAGAATTGTATGGGCCAAAGAAGAGGGGACCCAAGCCGAAGACTTTCCTTCTTAAGGTAACATTTGTGTATAGTTAAATCATAGTATATTACACTCTTTTTGGAGAAATAGTTAATTGATTTATATATGATTATATATTTGTGATTCATTGGACACCATTTATTTTAAAACTGCATAAATTATTGGCTTAAATTTTCAAATATTTACTTAGCAGTTGTTTGTTTTTCTGCTTCCTTTGATTTTTCCTACATGTGATTAGAGGGTTACAGTTTTTCTCTTGGCAGATTTGCACTTATTGTGTAGTTCCACCTTGGATTGCTTTGCACTTGAAATCAGTTTTTAGTTTTGGGTTAAAACAGAAAAACTTAAGCACGGAATATTGTGGACAGTAATGCTGGAAGTTATTCAGATATAGGGGTTTAACGTACTTAAAGTGATACTGTCACCCCCTTTTTGCATTATGACTTCTCTACTCAGGTGTAAAGGGTAAATTGTGCAGTTTTCATACCTTATTTTATATCATACTTTATTATGCTTGTTCCAGTATAAAGTGATTTTTTTATCATCTGCAGATTGTGCTGTCTGGGCGGGGCTTCACGGGCGAAGCGCCACTTGGCTCCGCCCGCACCACCGCTTGCCCTGGCCCGTGATATCATCTGCACATAGGCCCCGCCCCCTCAGCAGGCATTGGTATGGTGGGGTCTAGACCTTTCGGCTGGCCTGTTCCAATGGTTGTCAAGGGGCGGGCCTATATGTCGGTAATGTCACGGGGGCGGGGGTCAATGCTAATGTTGTGGGCGGCGCTTCGAATGTGAAGCCACGCCCAGATATCACAACCCGCAGATGATAAAAGATCACTTTTTACTAAAACAAGCACCATGACATATGATATAAAGTAAGGTATGAAAAATTTACCCTTTACACCTGTGTAGAGAAGTCATAATGCAAAAAGGGGGGGTGACAGTGTCACTTTAAGGAAATTAATATTTTAACAGTAGCATTCGCCCTGTTAGGGTAGTTTCACGCGTACTGGATTCGCAGCAGATTTCACGCTGCGAGTTTGCGGCGAAATTCGCTCCGATTCCCAGTACTGTCACTTCAATGGGGTTACATACCTTCAGCAGAATTTTAATTCCGCTGCTAGTATATAACCCTACCCCTTTAACAACCCCTACAACCTGCAGCATACATAACCTGCTAGGCGCCATGGCTGCATGTGAGGCTTCCGACTAAGCCAATCAGTGAGTGCGGTGGGGCCGTGCACTGATTGGCTGAGCGGGACCACAGGTAATGTATGCGGTGGGGGGTTGAAGGGGCCGGGTTACATACTCACAGCGGAATGAAAATTCTGCTGCGGGTATATAACCCCATTAAAGTGACAGTACCAGGATTCGCAGCGGATTTTGCTGTAAACTCGCAGCATGAAATCTGCCGCGAATCTGGTACGTGTGAAGTTACCCTATGGTTTTATTTTTGGCGAGTTAGCATTTTTTTTCGTATTGAGCATAGTTGCTATTTGTCTTATGAACGTTGACCTCAATGAACTTTATGTCTTTTATTTGTTACAAAGGATTTCCTGTTTTTTTTTGTTTTTGTTTTTTTTAATAATAGCTTATCCTTCGGGTAAGCCATCAATATTAGGTTGTTAAGGATCTGATTTTCGACACTTCTGCTGATCAGTGGCCACGGTGCTCAAGTGACAGCTACTTCCCCTTTATTGTTCACAAGATCACACACAGCATAGCTTCTGTGAGCATCTGTTTTAGGGCAATATTGGCCTTTTTTGGCTGATAATTGGCTTGTGTAATAGGGCCTTAAAGGGGAAGTATAGTCAGTTTAGACAACTCTAACCTGCTGATAGATCACTATTGCGCATTGGGCGCTGATGATGAAGGTAAGTCTCTTACCTTCCTCCTTGGGGCTGTTCCTGTGCATGTAATCATGTTTCCAGTAAGGCCGTTTGGAGCCCTCCCCCACCCACAGAGCACTGATCTGGCACATCACTGGTGGGCTTGCTCTGCCAATAATCATTAGAAGGGATGGGCTAGCTGGGGCAGATCAGCTCTCTGGGGGCAGGCAGTGCTCCAAACGTCCCTACCAGACACAGGATTACATTAAAACTGCAAGGTAACAGCAACAAGAATGAAGGTAAGAGACATACCCATGCGCAATAGGGAGCTATCAGCAGGTTAGATTCCTCTAACCTGCTCATATTTCCCCTTAAATCATCTTGGTTCCCTCAAACAGTAATTAACACAAACCACTACAAATCAATGGCTTAAAGTGACACCGTCACCCCCTTAGTGCATTCTGACATCTCTACACAGGTGTAAAGGGTAAATTTAGTGTTTTTCATATCTTATTTCATATCATACGTCATGGTGCTTGTTCAAGTAAAAAGTGTCCTTTTATCAACTGCAGATTGTATTAAGTGGGCGTGGCCTCGCGGCACTAGCGCCACATAACCCCGCCCACAACGGCACGGTTGGCCCCGCCCCCTTGACGCCCATTGGTTGTCCAACGTAAAGGGGGTGGAGTCTAGACCTTTCGGCCAACCTGTTCCAATGGTCGGCGAGGGGGCGGGGCCAATTGTGCCGTTGTGGGCGGGGTTATGTGGCGCTAGTGCCGCGAGGCCACGCCCACTTAATACAATCTGCTGATGATAAAAGGACACTTTTTACTTGAACAAGCACCATGACATATGATATGAAATAAGGTATGAAAAACACTAAATTTACCCTTTACACCTGTGTAGAGATGTCAAAATGAACAAAGGGGGTGACAGTGTCACTTTAAGGATTGGCCATTCATTTTAAAGCAAGTGTACCAATTCGCTTACTGAATTTTATTATTACACTACCTAGTTGGTGCCGGCGTGGAGATTCTAATAGCACTGGAGGTGTCGAGATCCCGATGGCCGCCTAGTTCTCGCGATATATATTTATATATTTTTTTTAATGTGCACTTTAGTCTGCTCTATGCAGTGGATATAGCCCGGCGCCCCTAGTATAACAATATCCCCTCTCCTCAGCGACGGACCTCCTTTAGAATGAAGTCTGGTCGCATCACCGAGGGGAGAGGATATTGTTATACTGGGGGTGCTGGGCCAACCTCCAGTGCATAGAGCCGGCCAAAGCGCACATGAAGAAGCTGGCACCAATCATGGAAACCGGGTGGCTTTTTGAAAAATGGACCACGCCATCGGGATTAGGTAGCGTAAAAAAACAAAAAAAAATAATTCAGTAACCGTTTTGGTACATTTGCTTTAAAGAACTAGAAACCCCTTCAGTATGTTACTATGTATTTTGGAGATCTGTTGATGTAAGTTATTCCACTTGGTGAAGTAAAAATAGGCATTCTACTTTAATTTCACAGGCACAGGCCAAAGCAAATGCGAAGACCTATGAATTCCGTAGTGAGAGCACACGTGGTTTAAGAGTTCCATATCCAGGCCATCCTCCTCAAGACATGCAGTCTAGGCCAAGAGAAGGGTTAAGGAGTGTTCCTACCTCTTCCCAGGAGAGTAGTGAAACTCAAGCAGACCTCTTTAAGGAAAGGTTGGTAAGCTCAGATGTCAGAGAACATTATCCCTTAAAGATTAAAAAGAAAAAAAAAAGTCATCACGCAAAATTTATTCACAAGGCAAATGTTCAGTCCTTGAGAATGTCGCCTGCCAATCATACGAGTCAGACTGAGCAGGTGAATCATTCTGCCAAAGCAGATGATTCCGGACCGCTAGAATATCATTCCACACATGGCGTCATACAGATTGCAAGGCGACAAAACTCAGATTTGGGATCTTCAAGTCAGATTGAACATTGTTTCATATCTAAAGAACATGGACTTGTGCAAACCACACAACATGGACATGGAAAGTCAAGTACCGACACCTCTTTACATAGGACAAAGAGCAAGGGTGACCTCTTCAAAGAAGCTGTTATTCCTAGAACTAAGATCAGCTCTGAGGAACACGTGTCTGACTTCTACAGTGAAGCACTATTAACACATGGGAGGAAACCTTCTCTTATTGCACGTATTCCGGTTGCCAGGATTTTTGGAGAGCCAGAAGAAGAACCGTGGAGGCCACCAGTGGACAACCTGGAGAAAGTAGTAGTGACAGACGTGACTTCTAATTTTCTGACTGTGACTATAAAAGAAAGCAACACAGACCAAGGCTTTTTTAAGGATAAACGATAAGTGTTTGTACATAGTATGCAACTAAATACAATGCTTAATAACCTGTTCATGTTTTATGTTTCGGTGATTTAAAAAGTAAAAATCTATATATTTGTTAGTTTCTGTCAAAATATACACATATTTTGATGGACTTTTTTTGTTTTCTTTGTTTTTCTCATGCATCTGTCTAAAAAATCTGGGTCAGATAGCCATGAGTTCTGGTACACACCTGTCTGTCTGGTTTTACCTGTATGTATGTTTTTTTTTTCCAGAATTATGAGACAACCATATAGTTATCCATCCAAAGTATTAGCTGTCTGGTTATTTCATCTAGAGAAGCTATCCATGGTTTTCAACTTGAGACAACCATATAGTTATCCATCCAAAGTATTAGCTGTCTGGTTATTTCATCTAGAGAAGCTATCCGTGGTTTTCAACTTGAGGGAAAAATAGAATTGTTTGGTTATGGTGGGAGAGAAGTTTGACTGTCATGCCTAAAGTGAATCTGTCGGAAACAAATCATGTTCTAAACTTCTGACACTGATAGGGCAAGAAGACACTCTGTGCCATTTACCAGCTGTGCTTCCAGAATGTAGAATGCAAAGTATTAAAGAGGCTTTTCCAAGCTTCTGATCTGTTGCAAGCTGTAACACACTGTCTCATCCCTGATCCTGCTTGATTGACAATCTGCTCCAAGCTGAGCTTCAAGCAGGGATAGGGATGGGAGAAGGAGCGAGGAGGCATTCCAGCTTTCAGCACTGGAGAATAAAAGCGTTTTTTTCTACATTCTTGAAGTACAGCTGAATATAAGAAAGGTATAGGTTTTTCCTTGATCTAACAGCAAATTTGGAACATGAATTGCAGTTAACAGATTCCCTTTTGCCCATGCACCTTCATAGCTGTTAGTCAAACAAACTATTATTCCTGTTTCCCCATACACAGGTATATTCAGCTCAGCTGAGATCGTACATTCTCGATTGGGAGCGTAGAATAAGCAACAACCAGATTTGATAACTGATCACCCTGAGAACAGAATTATTAAACATCCGTTATCTATCAGGGAAAAGTTAATAGGCCCTCAGCTCACATTAAATCGTCAACTGATCCTACTAAAATCAGGTTTGGACGACTTTTCTTGTGTGTATGTCGGCCTTATAGGGGTTTTTCAGATACTAACAAAACGTTTAAATATGTCAGGGAATGGAATGAAAATACAGAATTAAAAAAAGACATACTTACCTGAGTCCCCCACAGCTCCCTGTGTGATATATCATACCGCAGCTCACTGCCCTGCCTCCAGCTTCCAAGGCTGCAGCAGTGTCACATCTCAGTCAGTGATTGGCTGAACGGAAGACAACGGAAGTGGAAGACATTTCAGGGAGAGCTCCAGGGGACCTATGTAGGTGAATATGTCTTTTTTTGTCATGTCATTCCCCACCATATTTATGTATTTATTTATTTACTTATTTATTTTATTTTGTATTTGCATAACCCCTTTAAAAGCATCTATCAACCAAACACCTATTGTTTTAACTTGCTACAGTCTTTCCTTAAAAGGGATCATCCTATCTGTCAGCAAATGTCTGGTCCTATCAGAGAACCACAACCATCTTGAGATTGATCCCCCTTAAAATGGTTAGGAAACTGAAATGGCTATTATACACAGTTAACATAACTTATAGCTCATAACAGTTGCATAATGCATGAGCATTGTAAACCAGTTATAGAAACTGTGTAGTCTGCAGTGCTATGCTGTTATTGCAGTTCTTATGAATGTCAATGGAAGTTACACAAATAGCCATATTCAGCTTCCTAACCAACTCTGATGGCCACATCTTTAGATACAAGTGGGTTTCTGAGATAGGATCTGCATCTATCATACATTCATTGCCCAGATGGGAATACCCGAGAAGTTTTTTTTTTTTTTTTTTTTTTTACAAACAAAAAAATAATAATATTAAGGTCCTTTAGTAAAGATGCATTTTAAATTATTAGTATTCGGGTAGAGCTAAATAATAATTATTTTTGTACCCCTATTGATCTCTCCACCCTCTTACCCCCACAAGAATTTTTGTTTCCCCTTTTTCTTTTTGCACTTTAAAACAAAAAAAAGTATGAATTAATGTACAGAATGTTTGCAAAAATACTTGTGTAATTCTTGACTTGGTCATTTTTCTAATAGTGTTTTACACCTGTATAAATGTAACCATATAGATATTATACATATAGATACTAATTATTAAATCATTATTACACTTATTAACTGCAATCATGTGCAATGGGCGATTCTAATACTAGCTGTGAAATCGGGTATCTACAAAAAAAAAAACAATAACTTTTAAGAGAAATACAGAGAATATGTCTTTTACACTACTTCGTTGTTGTTTTTATATTTGTACAGTTGGTTATTAAAAGGACACTAAAACTTCAGTGTATCCTATGTCTGTTACTGTTCTCTTGACTGTTTATTTTGTTATCTATTAGTAACTAAGTTCAGCCATGGTTGGTTAGGGATAGCATGTTTTTACATGAGGTCTAGAAAAAAAAGATGCCCTTATGATCTCGCATATCTCCTGTTTTAAGAACCTGCAGAAACTTTTATATACATGTGTAATAAGGAGCAAGTAGCAGTAGTAGTATCATGTCTCTAGTATATGCCAAGGTGATGGACAAAAATAGATGTCAACATTTACAATAGCAGGCCCATTGACTTTACTGGGCTGCTTTTGGTCTACTTGCTATTTGATCCATTTCTCAAACAGTTCTTTTTCATGGTGTGCCATGGAAATGGAAACGTAGACAATAGAAGTCTATGGTCTACTAGTCCTAGGTGTTCGCCATTGTAGACACATACGACCGTTCAATAAAACATGATATCGGTGTGTAAAAGCTGGGGCTGCAGCGACTGGAAACCATGCAACTTTCCAGATTGAATGTGTCCATCAGTCTCACTGATGATTTGACAAACACTGAGAATAAAAACTACAACCCCCTTCTTTATCCATGCTATAATAGTACATTGTGATGGGCAGGAAGTTTGTACTCCACATTATACTATTACAGCAGTGACAGAAAATAGAAAAACTTCACAATGTGTAATGTCTATAGCTCGCCTGCTCCTCCCTCTCTCTGCAGACAACACATCCTGTGATCTCACAGGAAGCTTGGTTGGATGTTGTCTCTGAGCTGTAGCCCCTAACCACCCAAGTTACGTCACCTTCATTGACCATCCCCTCCAATTTACATCACCATCTCCCTGTCATATATATATAGATACATGTATATCTTTTATTGGGAAATTTAGGGAGATTGATGTGTGATTGCAGCGTTCTTTCTTGTGCTGAGTCCAAAGCAGGAGAGGTTTTCTTTGGAGATTCCTCCTGGCCAGAAGAAGCGCATTCTTATGCAAAGCAGCAGTCCCAAGATTGGGCTGACCCATCCATTCCCCTTCGCAAGGAATAAACCCTGTTTGATCACAAATGGTGGTGAGTGCCAAATTTATTTCTCATTACATATTTCTTTGGGGATTTTCTACTGCTCCTGACATGCACAGAAGTGACAGTGGAGAGCACTGTGTCAGACTGGAAAGAATGAACCACTTCCTGTAGGGCATACTGCAGCTGATAAGTACTTGAAGGCTTGAATTTTCTTAAATTGAAGTAATTTATAAAGCAGTATAAATGACACCAATTTATTTAAAAACCACTTTTTTTTCCTCCAATGTACCTCTTTAATGCACGTTCACACGTACCGCATCCGCAGCGGATTTCGCGCTGCGTATTCACAGCGAGACCCTCTGTGGATTCCTGCCCAGTAAACTCTATGGGTAGACAAACTCGCAGCAGGATGCACATCCCGCTGCGAGTTTGTCCGCAGCCCGCCCTGTTAACTCCCGCCGCTGGAGCCTATATTTTACCTGGTCCCCGCTCCGGCTTGCTTCGGGGCTCCCAGTGTCTTCACGTCCCGCTCAGCCAATCAGTGCGCTGTGGCGGGGCAGCGCACTGATTGGCCAAGCGGGACGTGCTGAGAGCGAGGAGCATGTGAAGTATAGGCTCCGGCAGTGGGGGGGTTAACGGGACGGGCTGCGGCATCCTGCTGCGAGTTTGTCTGCCCATAGAGATTACTGGGCAGGGATATGCAGCGGGTCTCGTCGCGAATTTGCAGCGAGAAATCGGCTGCGGCTCCGATACGTGCGAACGTACACTTAAGCATATATAGTTCCATTTGTTTTATAATTTTTTTGGAGCATAAAGATTGTACAACAACAACCAAACCTTAAGTATAGTTGGTATAGTTGGCATGAAGAAATAAAGATGTTATGGTGCATTGTCTAGGGCGAGAAAGAATAACTGTCAATGCAAAGGTAGATAAAGAAAAACCAAATTACGTAACAAAATCACATTTATAATCACAATTATCTGAAGCTCTGGAGCTTAAAGGGGTTGTCTAGAAAAAATATTTTTCTTTCAAATCAACTGGTGTCAGAAAATTGCATAGATTTGTAATTTACTTCTAAAAAAAAAAATCTCTGGCTAAGACAGGAACTGTCCTGAGCAGGAGAGGTTTTCCATGGGGATTCATAGATAACTGAGACAGAGTTCCTGTCTCGGCCAGAAATGTCAGCAGAGAGCACTGTGTCAGACTGAAAATAAAACTCCTGCATGATAGGAGCTAATAAGTATTGGAAGACTTAAGATTTTTTAGTAGAAGTAAATTACAAATCTATTTAACTTTCTGATATCAGATATTTGAAAGAAAAAGATTTTTGCTGGACAACCCCTTTAATTCAAACTTCCAATCTATGTGCATGGGACACTCCGGCTCACCCCAAGTCAACAGGTGGATCATCCGCCAGGGTAATTTTTTGATACCATGTGGTTATGCAAAAGCACTCTTTAATAGAGCGTTGTATCGGTAGGGGCAACAGAGTGATATAACTCAATCAAAAATGTTTCCACATGAGTCTCTTTTCTCTGCTAGGCCTCCACCCTATCTATTTTCATGATAAAGAAAAGTTCCATTACTTTTAATGAAGGGCAATATTAAAGTGTTACTGACGTTATAACTTTCAAAATCTAAATCAACAGTAGCTGTGAAATTAACGAAGTTTGTAGTTTACATTCTTTTTTTTTTTTTGTTATCATGCTTAAAAACAAAGCTAAACTTATCTGAAATCCAGGTCCAGTCTCCTGAAGGAAGCTGAGACTAAACACATGAAGTCTGGCCAGTACAGAGTGTCATGGTTCTATGTGTCCATCAATCACATGACTGCCTTCTCTCTGTGAGAACTCGGATGGCCTGAGATACACAGGACTTCCTGCGTTTACACTCTGAAAAAAAAAATAATCAGAACACAGTAAGTTCCGTGTTCTCCATGATAAAAAAAAAAAATATGTAAATTGCAAACTTGCTTTATTTCACATCTACTGTTCATTTAGGTATTGGAAGTTATAACAACAATGACACTTTAAGTCACTGGATATTTTTTTTAAATATAACTAGATGCTAGATAAAGATTGATATTTGGTCAGCGCATTATTGGTCACTGATTTACCCACCTGCATTAATATTTAATATATTTTGATGTCATTTTCCATGAATAAATCGGATGACTTATTTAAAAGTGTTTGTGTCTCTACAGTCAAAAGACTTTTGAACTATGATGCGATTCATTTAACATCTGCTAATCTTAAGTAAATAAATGCTTGGAGGCTCTGTAAATCATCCTTAAAGGGGTACTCCGGAGATTAAGCGAAATCTTTTACATTTTGCCATCAACAAATGTTCGATCTCTTGCTGTGTTCAGCGCTTTACAGAACAGTGTCCCTGTACATTCTTATACAGGGTGCCGTCATCGATCCCTCTGCAGGGGCTGCCGGACACTGCAATTGTGCTGACAGAATATACAGTACATGGGGGTGGGGTGCTTTTTAGAAGCAAAATCAGGTTGTATAGAATAGACTATGGTGGGAAATTTATTAAGGGTGCCTATTTTTAGGTGAATAATTGGTGAAGAATTGAAGTTCTATTTAAAACCAGTATTCGACAGGCAAAGATTTTTTAGATGCAACTTTTTTAAAACCTGCAATTATACAATTGACAAACTAAATAACTAAAAGTTATGAACTGTTTAACCTTGATACAAAACATTAAAGTTCTACCTCAAATACTTGAAACAGACCCTGCAACATTTGAACATGGACTACACTTTTTTTGACCTAGGGCATAAGTCCAAAACTAAACTGAAAAAGACTCTAACCCTAGTTTAATGTTGCATTATCCCCTGTCCCTAACAGCAAATTAGTGAGCAGTGTTATCCCTGAAAGGTCAACCTTTAGAAACCTAAAGTTTTCATGGGCTCAGATCCCCACTGGTCACATTTACAAACAGGGACAAGAGTCCCTCTCCCTAAATACAAGCTTAATAGACTTATAATAAAAATCTGTCACCTTCAGTAAGAACAGAGACAGGAAGAGAAGCGCTTAGCCAAGCACTTCTTCCCACTCTTTCTAGTGATTTCTAGGTGTCTGTCTACCCAGATCAAAATGTGACATATCTCTGTGACACGTACATTTTTTAATATATCATTATTAGAGATGAGCGAACCTCGAGCATGCTCGAGTCCATCCGAACCCGATCGTTCGGCATTTGATTAGCAGTGGCTGCTGAAGTTGGATAAAGCCCTAAGGCTATGTGGAAAACATAGATATAGTCATTGGCTGTATCCATGTTTTCCACACAACCTTAGAGCTTTATCTAACTTCAGCAGCCCCAGCTAATCAAATGCTGAACGATTGTGTTCGGATGGACTCAAGCATGCTCGAGGTTCGCTTATCTCTAATCATAATAATTCATGCATTGTTTCATGTGATGCAAAAAACACAAGCACTTTAACAATAAAGTGACCTATTTATTAAAGAGGTACTCCGGCCATGTAACATTTCTTGTATATTGTTGCCCTTGCGTAGAACATAATAAACATACTATTCTTACCTCACCATGCTGCCCCGTACTCCTCCTGGGGTGTCTTTGGGTCACCCCGTTGAACGTTTCTAGGATATCACCTAGCTGGACTTCAGCAAAGCCTTTGATAGTTTCCCATAAGGAGCTGATAGAATTTTTTTTTTAATTGTACCTAAAGAAGTATTCCCATAACATAATGTTAGGTAATAGGGAATGGAAAAAAGGCAATTTTGCAAATGCTTTGCATTAGAAAAAATTGCTTTATTTTAAAGTTTGGCTCCTTTCTCCCACTGTGCTCTTGACAGTGGTTGGCTAGGATCCCAAAGAACAGTCGAGATCCAGTTGACGGACAGTGATGAGACTCGGATGATCGAGAGCTGGTAAGTATGATTTTACTTTTTCTTTGTCTCCCTTTAACATCCCACGTGTCAAGGGCTCAGCTTGTCCTTGGAGACATCTGTAATGTCAGAGTGGGACACATCAGTGCCGAGCTCATTCAGCATCCTGTCGTCGCTCCTCCGCGCCGAACAGGGAATGAGAGTAGGGCTGGACTGAGCTGAAAAGGGGTGATGGGACAACCCCTTTAATTCTTGGATAGTTCAGTGGATTTGTGGTTGGCTGAAAGATAGACATCAGAGAGTCATTGTTAAAGTGTCACTATCCTTATAACTTTAAAAATCAAAAGGGATGTGAAAAAAAAGCAAGTTTGAAGTCTCCTGAAGGCAGCTTTTTAGACTTGTGCTGGTTGAAAAAAAGAGAATAAACACTGGCCAGTACAGAGAGTCAAGGTTCAATGTGTCCATCAATCACATGACTGCCTTCTTATTGAGCGCACAGATGAACGGGACTTCCTGTGTTTAAAGGACAACTCCCGCGGGACCCCCCAAAAAAAAAAAACACAGACACACACAGACACCATACTCACCATCCCTCCGGTGACGATCGCCACTCCATTCGCCCGCCGTCCGCCTCACCGTCACCGCCGTCCGCCGTCCAGCGATGTCTCTGATTTCCGGGTCCTGGGGATGGAAAAGGCTGCCAGTGCGCTTGCGCACCGGCAGCCTTTTCATTGGCTGGAGCGCATCACATGGCTTCCAGCAACCTCAGCCAATCAGGGCTGACGAAGCTGGAAGCCATGTGATGCGCTCCAGCCAATGAAAAGGCTGCTGGTGCGCATGTGCACCAGCAGCCTTTTCCGTCCCATTCACTCTCTATGAAGACGCCGAGGAGGAAGAAGACCCGGACCGCCCCCCGGCTCTGACGTCGTTGTCACCAGATGCCGCCCGGGAGAAGAGGACCATGACGATCGTAATAGGTAATGTATATATTCTTTAACTTCCGGGCGGGGGGGGTCGGGGGTCCGAAAGTGGGGGAAGGGGGCCAGACCGGGTATTTAACCACATTACAAAGTTATATAACTTTGTAATGTGTGTTAAATAAGCTAAAAAAAAATTTCGTGGGAGTTGTCCTTTAATCCTTTTTTTAAAAAAAATCTGGAGACTGGACCTGGATTTCTGGTAAGTATAGCTTTGTTTTAAAGCAAGATAACTAAAAAATAATAATAATAATAATAAAATAAATTTCAAACTTGCTTTATATCACAAATACTGTTGATTTAGATTTTGAAAGTTATAACGACAGTGACACTTTAATGGTTTGTATTAAAAATACAGACTGGTTACAAGTTGTGTGTCACAAGGGTCAGTTCATTTTAATATGTGGAAAAGTTATGGTAGTTAAGGTTTATCTATTTAGTGATGACACAAATGTGCAATAGGGCTAATAATCCTGAAGGTGTCTATATTATGGAAAATAATTTAGCTTGTATAGTCTAGAGGAAAGAAGAGAACGTAGGACATGATTGACACCTTTACTGTAAATATGTTAAAGGGCTAAATTAGCTTGAGGGAAGTTTTTTAAACTGAACAGAAGAATAGGTGTGCACAATCTGAGATTCGTTGGTGGAAAGATCAGCAGCAAAATGAGAAAATATTATTTTACTGAAAGAGTAGTAGATATTTAGAACAAAGTTCCTGCAGATGTGGTTGGTAAATCTACAGTAACTGTATATATATATTTAGAGTACTTAAATGTTTGTTACTCAATTCTTTAAAGAAAATCGAACAGAAGAGAGAAGACGCCACAACACGCCAGGATCCCAGGAGGGCGAGTTAACCCCCTCCCAACCTTTAACCCCCTGAGGGCAGGCTGAACAGTTTGCCCCCAAGGGGTTAAGTGGATATGCTTTGCGACCCCACTTCACCCCTTGGGGGACAGAAAATAATTTTGCTACCAGGGGGTCAAATGGACACTGCTGTGTTGAGCACACTGTTCCCACCCCAAAAAAGAAAGGGGTTAAGTCTGCGTTGCTGGGGTAAGTGGGCGAAGTGTGCACAGGATTCAGTGGACTACATCGATGACTAGTGGATTTTTCTTTAAAGAGGATGTACCAGCAGGTGCTTGGTTTTGTGAGGGAAGGAAATGGTTTATTAGTTTAGATGAAGTAAATAAGTAAATGTCATCTTGTATCATGTCAAGACGACTTATGATGAATAAGTAATTAATGTCTGAATTTCTACTGATAGTGAGGAGTTACGACTGATAACAAACTATAAAGAGTAAACACAAATAAATAATATAACAAAATAAGGGACATTATCAATATTAGACTTTGATATATCACGCTCTAGATGAATATTGCTATGACCTGATGTCACATGATGGAAAATTCTCAGATTTTTGCCAGAGGTCCCGAAGCTCTCCCGGCAGCCGAGCATCTCATTGGAGACACTCAGAAATGCTTGGCTGCCAGGAGAGCTTCGGGAGAATGATGTACACTGTGATGCACACTGCCTGCGCTGGTGGTCCCCAAAGCTTCTGTTACTTTTGGGAACATGACTGGAGACGCGCGGCTGCCGGGACTGGGTGACAGGTGAGGGTTTTTTCTAAACTTTAGTTAATTCCTGTCTGACCACAGCAGGTAAACCCTGCTGCGTGTGCACGTTTTGCGGGGATTGTGTTCGCTGACCGGCACAGTGATGTTTTTGGTTAGGGACTCATGTGTATCAGAAGACCTGCACGTGGTACAGGTACATGAGGCAATATGGTTTGGCCAAATTATATACTAACTTCTGATGTTGGTTTTAAATGTAGCTGAATAAGCTTTCGTATCAGCCATGGGTACGATGTGCAGCCATTTCTGTCTTTTTGGCTTGTGCATACATTAAATTATCGCCTGGGCCCTGGTGCAAGAGGTCAACTTGCCCCCCCCTTTCACGACTAAGCAATGCTATTGGTGTATGTGTGTGTGTGTGTGTGTGTGTGTGTGTGTGTATATATATATATATACAGGGCCGGATTAAGGTTGGTGGAGGCCCTGGGCAAAAATTTTGTTGGGGGGCCCCCCCATTTTTTTTCCCCAAATATATCCCATACAGCGATCTATACAGGTGGCTACTTACTGTAGCAGACTTAGCACCTACCCCTCCTCACTCCTGGCTGTGTGGCTCAGCATCCTCCTCTGTTCTGCATATGATGGTCACTACAGGCTGCAGTCCAGAGGAAGATGCCAGGCCCTAGAGACAGGATGGGGAGGGGTGTGTTCCCACTCGGGGTGTGTTCCCACTTTGTGTTTATGTTAATAATACATAATGCGAGAACACAGCCCTTCAGTACTTTCTGTGCTCTCTTGCCCCCTGTGTTAGCCCCCACAGCAGCATATGCAGATGTGAATGGCTGAAGGAAGCTGGACTTGCAAGTCTAAGTCCCATCTGCAGTTCCCAACCATGTACACTACCTGAAGCAGTAAGGAGCAACCAGAAAGTACTTAAAGGCTGTGTAGAATATATAGCGGATATGGTACATGTGAACGTACCATAAGGATTAAAATACACAGCTGTGTGCAGCCCATGATATGGCATATATAGCCTGTGTGCAGCATATGACATACATAGGATATACACCATATGCTGCACACAGTCTATATATCATCCACTGCTCTCAGGCTATACTGTATATCATATGCTGCACACAGGCTATATACAGTATATACCATATGCTGCACACAGGCTATATGTCATATGCTGCACACAAAATATATACAGTATATACCATATGCTGCACACAGACTATATACAGTATATACCACATGCTGCACACAGACTATATACAGTACATACCATATGCTGCACACAGACTATATACAGTATATACCACATGCTGCACACAGACTATATACAGTACATACCATATGCTGCACACAGACTATATACAGTATATACCATATGCTGCACACAGACTATATACAGTATATACCATATGCTGCACACAGGATATATACAGTATATACTATATGCTGCACACAGACTATATACAGTATATACCATATGCTGCACACAGACTATATACAGTATATACCTCATGCTGCACACAGACTATATACAGTACATACCATATGCTGCACACAGACTATATACAGTATATACCACATGCTGCACACAGACT
Source organism: Dendropsophus ebraccatus (assembly GCF_027789765.1). Lineage (NCBI taxonomy): Eukaryota > Metazoa > Chordata > Amphibia > Anura > Hylidae > Dendropsophus > Dendropsophus ebraccatus. The sequence goes on along the minus strand of NC_091467.1, from coordinate 40,702,595 downwards.
ATATACAGTACATACCATATGCTGCACACAGACTATATACAGTATATACCATATGCTGCACACAGGATATATACAGTATATACTATATGCTGCACACAGACTATATACAGTATATACCATATGCTGCACACAGACTATATACAGTATATACCACATGCTGCACACAGACTATATACAGTATATACCACATGCTGCACACAGACTATATACAGTATATACCATATGCTGCACACAGGATATATACAGTATATACTATATGCTGCACACAGACTATATACAGTATATACCATATGCTGCACACAAACTATATACAGTATATACTATATGCTGCACACAGACTATATACAGTATATACCATATGCTGCACACAGACTATATACAGTACATATCATATGCTGCACACAGGATATATACAGTATATTCTATATGCTGCACACAGACTATATACAGTATATACCATATGCTGCACACAGACTATATACAGTATATACTATATGCTGCACACAGACTATATACAGTATATACCATATGCTGCACACAGACTATATACAGTATATACCACATGCTGCACACAGACTATATACAGTATATACCACTTGCTGCACACAGACTATATACAGTGTATACCATATGCTGCACACAGGCTATATACAGTACATACCATATGCTGCACACAGACTATATACAGTATATACCATATGCTGCACACAGGCTATATACAGTATATACCACATGCTGCACACAGACTATATACAGTACATACCACATGCTGCACACAGACTATATACAGTATATACCACATGCTGCACACAGACTGTATACAGTATATACCATATGCTGCACACAGACTATATACAGTATATACTATATGTTGCACACAGACTATATACAGTATATACCATACACTGCACACAGGCTATATATCATACACTGCACACAGACTATATACAGTATATACCATATGCTGCACACAGACTACAGAATTATTATCTCATGCAGTTTTGCCACAATTTCAGCTGATACAGTAAAACTCTGCTATTAAAAAGCAGCGTGTGTATTATGGCAAAGAGCAATATTTCCCTTTTCACTTCAGGGTTCCCTACCAAATAGTTTTCTACAAAAAAACAAAGAAAAAACATGTAATTCAGTGACTCACTGAATGTAGGTATGACTGTATGTAGGATCCTCTGCTGTGCCCCCATATAGTAATAATGTCCCCTGTGCCCACATATAGTAATAATATCTCCTGTTGTGCCTCCGTATAGTAATAAAGTCCTCATGTTGTGCCCACCTATAGTAATATTGCCCCCTGCTGTGCCATCATATAGTAATAATGTCCAGCCCTGCTGTGCCCCCTGCTGTAATGTGCCCCCATAGTATATACCCCCTGCTCTAATGTGCCTCCATAGTATATGGCCCATGCTCAGGGTATGCTGGGAGTTGTAGTCTCTGAATAAATCACTGTGTGCAGAGTGTCCTGGTGGCTGCAGTCTGTGGGTGACTACCATCAGCCCTGAAGGTCCAGCAATACATCTGTCTACAGTTATGAGAGGATTGTGCTGCTGTACTACAACTCCCAGCATATCCTGAGGGCTGCAGACTGTCAGTACATGCTGGGAGTTGTAGTGCCTGCAGCTGTTGTAGTTGGGTCCTATACACTGGATGCTTTGTTGCAGATCAGAATACATAGATCTGTGGGGGCTCAGTGTAGGGAAGTGACCCCAGAACATCACTAATAGGGGATAGAACAACAACATCTCCCCCTATCCCCTATTAGTGCTGTTCTGGGGTCACTTCCCTACACTGAGCCCCCACAGATCTATGTATACTTATATGCCACAAAGCATCCAGTGTATGATGCACCTAGGACCCAACTACAGCAGCTGCAGGCACTACAACTCCCAGCATATCCTGAGGGCTGCAGACTGTTCTGGGAGTTGTAGTGCCTGCAGCTGTTGTAGTTGGGTCCTGGAGGCGTTGTGGGAGATCAGAATACATAGATCTGTGGGGGCTCAGTGTAGGGAAGTGACCCCAGAACATCACTAATAGAGGATAGAAAAAAAACATCTCCCCCTATCCCCTATTAGTGCTGTTCTGGGGTCACTTCCCTGCACTGAGCCCCCACAGATCTATGTATTCTGATCTCCCACAAAGCATCCAGTGTATAATGCACCCAGGACCCAACTACAACAGCTGCAGGCACTACAACTCCCAGCATTTACTGACAGTCTGCAGCCCTCAGCATACGCTGGGAGTTGTAGTGCCTGCAGCTCTTGTAGTTGGGTCCTAGTTTAAAAATTTGCGCTAGTGTACTGTAGTGACCCCGGGCTGTGTCAGTACACTACCGCAAACGATACACTGACCCATTAAGACCCCAATGATACACAGGCTCTGCACACTATAGAAGTGATTATAGTGCAGTTACTAATGACTCACAGGTGACGTCTTCTCCTATTGCCGTTGCTCACACTTCGCTTTCTTCTCCATCTGGAGCAGCCATCATGAAGACTTCTCCGACCACAACTCATCTGCAGGCGGGCAGCTGGGGGTGACTGGGAAAGGAAGGCAGCTGGGGGTGACTGGGGAAGGGAGGCAGCTGGGGGTGACTGGGGAAGGGAGGCAGCTGGGGGTGACTGGGGAAGGGAGGCAGCTGGGGGTGACTGGGGAAGGGAGGCAGCTGGGGGTGACTGGGGAAGGGAGGCAGCTGGGGGTGACTGGGGAAGGGAGGCAGCTGGGGGTGACTGGGGAAGGGAGGCAGCTGAGGGTGACTGGGGAAGGGAGGCAGCTGGGGGTGACTGGGGAAGGGAGGCAGGGATAGCAGCTGGGGCAACAGGGGGAGGGGAAGAAGCTGGGGGGCAGGGAGAGCAGCTGGGGCAACCGGGGGAGGGGGAGAACCTGGGGAACAGGGGGAGCAGCTGGGGCAACCGGGGTAGGGGGAGAACCTGGGGAACAGGGGGAGCAGCTGGGGTGACAGGGGGAGAAGATGGGAGGGCAGCTGGGGTTGCAGGGGGAGGGGGAGAAGCTGGGGTGACAGGGGGAGAAGATGGGAGGGCGGCTGGGGTTGCAGGGGGAGAAGATGGGAGGGCAGCTGGGTTTGCAGGAGGAGAAGATGGGGGGCGGCTGGGGTTGCAGGGGGAGAAGATGGGGGGCGGCTGGGGTTGCAGGGGGAGAAGATGGGAGGGCAGCTGGGGTTGCAGGGGGAGAAGATGGGAGGGAAGCTGGGGTTGCAGGGGGAGAAGATGGGAGGGAAGCTGGGGTTGCAGGGGGAGAAGATGGGAGGGAAGCTGGGGTTGCAGGGGGAGAAGATGGGGGCGGCTGGGGTTGCAGGGGGAGAAGATGGGAGGGCGGCTGGGGTTGCAGGGGGAGAAGATGGGGGCGGCTGGGGTTGCAGGGGGAGAAGATGGGGGCGGCTGGGGTTGCAGGGGCAGAAGATGGGGGCGGCTGGGGTTGCAGGGGGAGAAGATGGGAGGGCGGCTGGGGTTGCAGGGGGAGAAGATGGGGGCGGCTGGGGTTGCAGGGGGAGAAGATGGGGGCGGCTGGGGTTGCAGGGGCAGAAGATGGGGGCGGCTGGGGTTGCAGGGGGAGAAGATGGGAGGGCGGCTGGGGTTGCAGGGGGAGAAGATGGGAGGGCAGCTGGGGTTGCAGGGGGAGAAGATGGGAGGGCGGCTGGGGTTGCAGGGGGAGAAGATGGGAGGGCGGCTGGGGTTGCAGGGGGAGAAGATGGGAGGGCGGCTGGGGTTGCAGGGGGAGAAGATGGGAGGGCGGCTGGGGTTGCAGGGGGAGAAGATGGGAGGGCGGCTGGGGTTGCAGGGGCAGAAGATCGGGGGGCTGGGGGAGAAGATCGGGGTAAGCTGGGGTGGCAGGGGGAGAGAATGGGTGGGGCAGCTGAGGTGACAGGCAGGGAGGGAAGAGGGAGCGGTCGGGGGGCTGAGGGATCAGCTGGGTGACAGGGGGACCAGCCGGGGGTCCGGGGGATTAGCCGGCTAGCAGGGGGACCAGCCGGGGGATCAGCAGGGCGGCAGGTACAGAGGCAGGCTGGAAAGTCTCCCCCATGCAGGGCCGGCGTGAGCTTCCGGTACAGACAGGCCGGAAGCTCACAGTGCAGCCCCGCGATGCCCGAACTTCTTCCCTGCTCAGCAGCGTGCGTGTGACGTCATCACGCCGCTGCCAAACAGGAGAGAGGTTCGGGTATCGCGGGGCTGCACTGTGAGCTTCCGGCCTGTCTGTACCGGAAGCTCACGCCGGCCCTGCATGGGGGAGACTTTCCAGCCTGCCTCTGTACCTGCCTGATCCCCCGGCCGACCCATCGCCCCCCCAAACCGCCCTGGCGCGGAGGTTGGCGCCGGGGCGGCGGAGGGGTTTAAAAAAAAATAAATAAAAATAGCTCCGGAACTCCCCTTCCGGGTTTCAGCTGGTGGGGGCCCCCTAGTGGTGGAGGCCCAGGGGCACGTGCCCCTTGTGCCCCCCCTTTAATCCGGCCATATATATATATATATATATAGTATATATTCTGTTACTGACTAAATTGTGTATACTGAGACCAATATTACCAATAAAACCAGTATACAACATGGAAATTACCGCCACACCACAACCACTACCATCGCCACCATATTGTTACTGACAAAATCCTGTATACTAAGACCAATAACACAGTACCAGATAACAAGTGACAAATAGTACCACCTCATACTAATGCCACCGCCACTACTGAATAAAATCCACTGTACAAAGATCACTATCACCTCATACAGTCATATAGAGGTAGCCCCAGCTCTACACAGGTTCTGTTCTCCATATAAATTACAGTGCAGTCAGGGCCAGCCCTAGCGTAAATGGTGCCCTGTGCCAAACCTTTTTTGTGACGCCCCCTCCCCCCCTTAAGGTAACAAAGCTCCTTTAGCCTCCCAGCTCTCCAGACAACATCCATCAACGACCCCCCCGCCATACACACAACTACCCCCCAGCCACTCACACAACTACCACCCCCAGCCCGCACACAACTACAGCCCCCCACACAACTACCACCCCCAGCCCCCTCCAACAACTGCCACCCCCAGCTCCCCACACAACCAATGGCGGATTATAATAAGGGCGGTTTGGGCGGCCGTCCGGGGCCCGAGGCTCCAGGGGGGCCCATGCCGCCTGCGGCCCGCCCGCCTACGTTATTACTGAGGTCGGAATTGGATGTTAACTTACACAGAGCAGGCAGCACGTCACATTCGGGGCCCAATGCAGTGGCGCGCGCTGTCCCTGGAATCTGCCGCCCCCTCTCTCAGATTCCCTGGTAGCTAAACTGTGGGAACTCCCCCTCCATCCCGGGCGGCACTTAGCGCCCCCCCCCCCCCCCCGCGTATGTACGCTGCGCCGGCCGTGCGCTGCTCCAAGTGGGCGGGACGCAGCGTTGAGAAGAAGGTAGTGATACTGCATGAGGTCAGCTGAGCAGCTTGAGATGTCTGTGGAGCGTTCGCCGCCCATGCCGAGGAGCAGCCCAGAACAAACAGTACAGCAGCCGCCTCAGGTCCAGAGGAGCAGCCTTCTGCCTGTCTGACATGTAAGTTAGTTTTCTGAGGCTTTTACCGGCGCCCCCTCCCCCTCCCCTACAGACCTCACTGATCTCCTGGAAGCTGCGGCGCCAGCCCCCTCTCCCCCTGTGTGGATCTGCATATCTGTGAGACAGATCCTCCAGCAGATCAGTGATGACGTCATCACCCCTGCTGGAGGATCCGTGCGGCAGCTGACATGCTGGAGAGGAGAGAAGAGAGGAAGACCGGGGCCAGGATTAGGTGAGTATATTGGTTTGTTTTTTTGTGTTGAGCCAATGCAGGGGGTCTCTTACTATGGGGGTAATGCAGGGTATCCCCCATACTGTGCTCCTGTCCCCATATACGGTGTCCCTGTCTCTGTATAAGGTGCCCCTTTCCCCATATACTGTACTCAGAGATACCACTGTGTTATACTACATTATCTATACTCTGAGATATCACTGTGCGATCTGTGGTGTTACATAGGACTGCAGGTGACATCTACTACATTATCTGTACTCAGAGATATCACTGTGTTATCTGTGGTGTTACATAGGACTGCAGGTGACATCTACTACATTATCTGTACTCAGAGATATCACTGTGTTATCTGTGGTGTTACATAGGACTGCAGGTGACATCTACTACATTATCTGTACTCAGAGATACCACTGTGTTATCTGTGGTGTTACATAGGACTGCAGGTGACTACTACATTATCTGTACTTAGAGATATCACTGTTATCTGTGGTGTTACATAGTACTGCAGGTAACACCTACTACATTATCTACTACACCTACTACATGGCCACTAGGTGTTGCCGAAACATTGCAGATATTGGAGAATGAGCATGCAATCTGTTCAAGTTCCGTTTTTCTGAACGGACGAATAAATTGTGTTTGCAGTAGTTTTTTTGCCGTTTTCAAAAACGGAACTTAAACGGATCGAAGCATTCCATTTTTTTTTTATAATGATAGTCAATGGTGACGGATTGAAATGGAAGGTTAATCTGTTCGCGTCCGTTGTTCAAGTTTCCGTTCCATTCCATTTTCTAGTTGGAGCATGTGCAGAAGGGAAGAGAAGACAGGAAGTTCTTCTGGGAAGGAAGGGGAGGAGCTAGAACCCCCCCCCCCCCAGTGAAAAACGGACACGAACGGAATTACAAACAGATGACAACGGAAGTAAACGGATGGTAAGCTTCTGCTAATTTTACTAAAATAAACAGATACACTAACATTTTTGGCTATCCGTTTGCATCCGTTGACATCCGTAAGCAAATCCGTCTAGCTATCCGTTTACAAAAAATTAACGGATTCATCAGTTTCATGTAAAAACTCTAGTGTGGCTGAGCCCTTATGAGTAAATTATTTGCTATGTATAAATATCACTTCTACTGAAAACATGGATAGATCAGGTTTAAGATACTGGATTGCAATGTTTTGAACACTGCTGTAATTACAGATGGCTCAAAATATTACATTTCCAACATTTTCCCCTAACAGTACTAAATGATTGTTCAGTATTCTTGTTTTGCTGGTTGGACCAGTTGAAATATATCTTGTTAGGAACATTCAATGATAATTCAGTATGCAGAACTGGTTTAGTTAAAAAAAAAAACAACAAACAAACAGGTTCACAAAAGGGTGGTTCTTATAAGGGCGAGTGCTCCGTGTTATATAGGTCCTAGGTGTATAACAGGTAAACCGTAAGGGCAGTTAGCCCTGTATAGGCAGAGAGGATTAATAATATAACCCACTTCAACATGGTTATATATTGTCTATACCAGGATATCAATAATATATAAATGTCAAACTCTTCCCTACCATAGTCAATATGGATGTAGGTCATACACAACGCTTAGGAATCTGATGAACAGCGATGTTATAGGTAACAAGCTGTCTGAGAGACATCTGCGTTCCATATAACTTAATAAAGGGTCTCTATATTTCTATCATGAATACTCTATTTATATTTAATTACACTGGGTATATCTATAATTTTACATAAAGTTCAGACTTTATAAACTTTCAACCTTCAACCTTAATAGTATATATGGAAGTGTGGAAAATGCATATGCTGTCCACTCCATATATAATATATATATATATTAGTCTCTGGTTGTTTATTTTTAAATAATAGAAACATAGAAGATTGTCGGCAGAAAAAGACCACTGGGTCCATCTAGTCTGCCCTTTCCATTCTTATTATCTTATAGATATCTATAATAGGATAGATATATGTTTATCCCAGGCACGTTTAAATTCAGTTATTGTAGATTAACCAAACACAACTGCTGGAAGTTTGTTCCAAGTATCCAGGGCCGCCCACACTCACGGATGTCCCCCATGTCCCGCCGGGCTCCAGTGATGTCACCCAGCAGCTCTCATCTTCCTTCAGGCTGTGGTGAGTGCCAGGGGTTGGCAGAGGTCGCGTTTAGGCGTTCGGGACGGCGGGGGTTGAGTGTGGTCAGCAGGGGGGGTGGCGGATGGCGGTGTTGGCGGCGGTATTCGGGTTGTTACGGGCATGCGGGGGGGGGATGCCAGTGAGGGGGCGGCCGCCTGAGGTTTGCCTCAGGCGGCAGGGAAGCCAGAATCGGCCCTGCAAGTATCTACTACTCTTTCAGTAAAGTAATATTTTCTCACATTGCTTCTGATCTTTCGCCCAACTAACCTCTCACTGTGTCCTCTTGTTCTTGAGTTCAGTTTTTTACTAAAAACACCTCCCTCCAGAACCTTATTTAGTCCTTTAAAATACTTAAAGGTTTCAATCATGTCCCCCCTTTCCCTTCTTTTTTCCAGACTATACATATTCAAATCCTTAGAGGGGTTGTTCAGCGAAAATCTTTTTCTTTCAAATCAACCGGTGTAAGAAAGTTATATAGATTTGTAATTTACTTCTATTAAAAAATCTCAAGTCTTCCCATATTTATTAGCTTCTATATGTCATGCAGGAAATGTTGTTTTATTTTCAGTCTGACACAGTGCTCTCTGCTGACAAGAGACAAGAACTTGGCCTCAGTTTTCTATGAATCCCCATAGAAAACCTCTCCTGCTCTGGACAGTTCCTGTCTCGTCTAGAGATGTCAGCAGAGAGCACTGTGTCAGACTGAAAAAAAAACAACAACATTTCCTGCAGGACAGCTGCAGCTAATAAGTATGAGAAGACTTGAGGTTTGTTAATAGAAGTAAACTGCAAATCTATATAACTTTCTGACACCAGTTGATTTGAAGAAAAAAGATTTTCGCTGGACAACCCTAAGTCTTTCCTGATAAGTTTTATGTCTGACACCCTCTGCCATTTACTAAAGCCCGTCTTTGGACCCGTTCTATTTCATCAATGTCCTTTTTTAGGTGAGGTCTCCAGAACTGGACACAGTATTCCAGATGTGGTCTCACTAGAGCTCTATACCTACTGGTTATACCTTCAGCTATACCGCCCAGCATATGATTTGCTTTCCCCACCGTGTGGTTGCACTGGTGACTCATTTTAAGGCTGTCAGAAATCACTACCCCTAAATCCTTCTCTTAAACCTTACCTACCAAACCTTCTCCTATGTCACTTACAAAGATATTAAAAAGAATAGGACCCAGAACAGACCCTTGTGGCACACCACTTGTAGCAAGTCTCTTCTCAGAAGATACATCATTAACAACAACCCTCTTGATATCTATCCTTCAGCCAACCACAAATCCACTGAACTATCCAGGGATTTAGTCGAATTTTATCTAACTTCTCTATCAGCTCTTTATGGGGAACTGTATCAAAGGCTTTGCTGAAGTCCAGATAGGCAATATCCACAGCACCACCTTCATCCAGCACTTTTGTGACATAATCGAAGAAATCTGTGAGATTAGTCTGACATGATCGGCCTACAGTAAAGCCATGCTGGTTTGGATCCATCAAATTGTTGATTCTTAAGTGATCCATTATATTCTTTTTTAGAAGAGTTTCCATCATTTGCACTACTACAGATGTTAAGCCCACTGGCCTGTAGTTACTGGGTTCCTCTCTACTACTCTTCTTGTAGATGGGTATAACATTTGCTGTTCTCCAATCATCGGGGACATCTCCTGTTAGCAGGGATTGGTTATAAAGATCTGTCAGGGGGGCAGCAATCACAGATCCAAGTTCTTTAAGAACCCTGGGGTCGACATATCTGGACCCATCACCTTATTCAATTTTAACGGACAAGTTCCTCTGCAACTTCAGCCTCTGAAAATACTGGAGCTGAACCCATACAACTGGAGCCAATGCTGTGTCCAACCATCCTGTGATTGTGAAGGTCTCCTTCTGAAAATACTGAGCAGAAGTAGCTATTCAAATAGTCAGCGACCACCTTATCTCCGCCAATAAACGTATTCTGCCCATTACTTATTTTAGTAATTCTATTCTTATTCTTCTTCCTGTCACTTACATATCTAAAGAAAGTTTTATTCCCCTCCTTAACAGATTTTGCCATTTCTTCTTCTTTAGAGGCTTAGGGTGCGTTCACTCCTACAGGATCTGCAGCAGATCTGCAGCAGATTTGATGCTGTGTTCAGTTATTTAAATGAAATCTGCTGCAGAAAATCAGCTGCAGATCCTGTAGGTGTGAACGCACCATTAAACAGCATTTATAATCTGTTTTGCCTTCTGTATAATTTCGCAAATCCTAATACACTTATTTGTTTTACTGGTCGGTGACAGAAATCCTCCTCATCCCCTTCATCTCGTTTAAATGTCTGTCCAAAAACAATCTGAATTCCTCACCAAGTACCTGAGTACCCATGTGTGATGGATGCAAACATCTTGAACATCTTGAACATCTCCTTTTTGGACCACTTGCAAGAGCTACGACATGCCTTGTTGTTCTGAATACAGACTAGAAAAACCTCTGAAAATGTCACTGAATCTGTTATCTTGCTCAGCTCCAGGCTAAAAGTTTGGAACTCCTTTTTTTACCAAATCCACATCTCCTTGGGACAAGTTATTGGTTCCAAGATTAACCACCAGATCAACTTCGCTATCTATACTAGAAGCCTTCACAATGTCCACAATCCGTCTCCTATCCCTGCTGACAGTAGCACCTGGGAGACATCTCACCTCTCTAAACACATCCTCATCCTGTCCTACAGCAACACCTATAACAATCGAGTCACCAACAAGAAGATGCCTTCTCTCCTTACTAACCTTTACTTCTGCCCGCAGTGGCCCATCGAAAACAACATCCCTATTGGGAATCGCCTGAGCAGCCATGTCTCCAACAGCAACAGCATCTCTATCTATATCAACAAGAATACAAACTATTTTGCACAGAAAGGCCAAACGTACTATGCTTCTGCTCCACCGTTCACAATCTCCCTAAACCAACTGTTTTCCAAACCGCCCTTTTCCTCTGAGGTCTTTGAGTGGTGACTGGTAACAGGGCTGCACAGCAACTTCTGGCTGGGATAGTCTCATCACATCAGGTTAAAGTGTACAGACTAAGGACTGCAGCCTAGAAATTTCACAACGTAAACCAGACATCTGCATGCACCCCAAGTCCCAAAGGGTTCTACGGAAGACTGCAGCCAAACAAGAATTACACGTTGTCTGATTTCCCACAAACATTCAACAGTAGACCACCACTCCTACCCCCCCCCCCCCCCTCCATAGGTATTCCTGTAGTTAACCCCAAACACCCCCTCCTGGAGTAGGTCTGAGATATTACAGAGGAGGCATAGTATAAAAAAAACTATAAAACCACATACTCACCTATTCTAGCGAAGTTCCCCATGTTCTCTTCCCGCTTACCAGCGCTATCATGCTGTGACGCTGTCATGCTGGGGAGCAGAGAAAAAGAGTGGCCTCTTGTGGCTGGAGGTATAATGCTGCCTCCGGCCACAAGATTGACTGGCAGGGCTGAGGGCCAACCACTCCCTGGCTCTGTCAGTCAGTGCGGCCGGACCATTTAACTGTGAGCGTTCACGGTTAAAGGGCCAGGGCAGGGTTTGTGGCGCCATGCACCGGCCCTCTGCAGAGGCTGAATTACCAGCGCATCATCCAGCCGCGCTGTTCCTGCAGCCACTGGTGAGGGCTGGTGGACATCACTCGGCAGCACCGCGGCGGGCGGCATTGATATTCTGCAGGTGGGCAAGTGCTTGGGGGCATACTGCTCATCTGTCTCTGGTCTGGGGGAGGAGCATTGGGGGTGGCTGAGGATGATGGAGTTGTAGTCCTACAATAGCCACACAGTAGCATGCTGGGAGTTGTAATTCTACCACACCACACAGGGGCATGCTGGGAGTTGTTGTTCTACCACAGCCACACAGAGGTATGCTGAGAGTTGTTGTTGTTCTACCACAGCCACACAAGAGCATGCTGGGAGTTGTTGTTGTCCTACCACAGCCACACAGGAGCATACTGGGAGTTGTTGTTGTCTTACCACAGCCACGCAGAGCACTAACACACATACACACACTCCACTAACACAAAGACATACACACAGACAGATACATAAATAAACTCACAGAAGTAGCAGTGGAGGGGGGCGGGGGTTTGGGCATCTGTGAGCTGGGAGATGCTGTGGGGGGCGGTGGATGGGGCCAAGCTGCAGTCACATGTCGGGGGAGAAGAACTTTCTTCTAGCTGTCTCTCAGCAAGACTGCTGTGCCGAGGCAAGGCCGGATATATGGGCTCAGGTGGCGCCGCCTTCCTGCTGGGAGTGCACAGCGCCTTGTGCGATCGCACTGCTCGCACACCTCTAAGGCCAGCCCTGTCAATAAAGGCGGGACAATGTAGGCTTCAAGGAGATATAGGGGGACACCCGTCTTAAATTAGGCTCTGCCCCACCTGATTCACTAATTTACATTGGCTCCTGAGCAAGTGTAAGATTTCTGCTATGATTTAAGCTTCCCATAAATTAAGCGTGGGATATGGCTGGTGTATGCCAAGGAGAAGGGGCAAATCTGGGCCTTCTCCCTGGCATACGTCAGGGGCACAACAGTAGTAATTGTCCCCTATAGTCTTTACAGCATGCAGTGCTCAGCAGTACTGAAACTACTCCGATAAAAGTTCACTTAAAAAAGAAACTAGGGAAATGAAGATGGAGGGAAACACAATGATCCAGTACGTCCCAGCAATGCCCGTTTCAGCTGTGGTCACACTTCCTTGGCTAGTGTTACAATGATCCAGTGCTACCCAGTGATGGTTGTTTTGCCTTTGGTCTCACAGCTTTTCCAGCTAGTGAGTCTCACTAGAAATATCCAAAAAAACAAGCGAACAAAAGACGGATAACTGGCCCAGATTACTTAATAGGTGATAAGGTATGGCACTCCACAAAGATTTTGAAACTGAAGGTTCCATCTAGTAAACTCGCACCCACTTATATTGGTCCTTATGTCATATCTGAATTCATTAATCCTGTCTCCTTTTAGTTGCAATTGCATAAAATAATGAGGATTCATAATGTTTTTCAAAAAGCATTACTGAAGAAATATGTTAATCCTGTGTTACCTTCTGCCCTCCCTGCTCCATTGGTTGTCCAAAGAGAGCTGTAGTACGAAATTGAAAATATTCTTGATTCTCGTTGGGTACAAAATCTGTTACAATATCCCATCCACTGGAAGGGATTTGGCCGGAGGAACGTACTTGGGTGATGAGTATGGAGATGCATGCCCAATGTCTCATTGGCCAATACCATGCTTTCAATCCCTCTAAGCCAGGTCCTTTGAGTGAGGTCCTGATTCCCCTCATAAGAGGGGGGGGGGGGGGGGGGGTTATGTCAGGAATGTGCCTTTGCGCTCCTCTGTTAGGCGTGTGCAGCGCAGGAGGCAATGAACCGGGTTTGAACAGGGCTCTTTTTTATCTGTTCAGCCACACCAACCTTGCCTCTCATTCTCTGGCAAGGACAAGGATAGGGTTACTCGGTTCTCTGCAAGCTGTTTCCTGCAGCTGAGCAGTCTTGTGTGTTCCTTAACAGGCAGGTGCCTCTGCCAGTTATGGTGTTTGCTATCTAAGCGCAGGTCCAATGGGGATCTGAACCGGACTCCTTCACCTCATAAATAGTCTGTGTGGTCAGCAGCAAGTCGCTGGCTATTAGTTTGTCTAAGCTAAGCGTTTTCATACTGTTCCTAACTACCCTTGACCTCTGCTATTGTTCTGATTGCCGCCCGTCTTGACCTTGTTTGCTTGACTCTGACCATCCATCTGTTTATCCGATCTTGTACCTTTGCTTTCCATGGTTATCAACTTTATGCGTTCACTTTGGCTTATTGTGTTTGTCTGTCTCCGTTGTGTGTATTCGCTTTAGTAGTATAGAGACCATCACCTGCAGTTGTGTAGGACTGTCTTGAGGCAAGTAGGTAGGGACAGCGGTTGGGTCCAATTCAGGGCTCACTCTCTTGTCCTGTCCACTACCTGACTGACCGTCCCTCTTTTTTCTAACTGCCATGTTGGGATTATCCCCATTAGGAGAATTATACTTCTCATTTAATTAAATTGATCTAGAGTCCAAGGCAGCCAAGGTCCGGTCTACATTTAAAACAAAACAGATGTTGTCCTGCACATGAAGTGTTGTCTATGTTTTTCTTTTTCAAATACATACACAACTAATGTTTGAATTTAGGCAAAATTAGGCATGTATGTATTCTATATATTGTATAGAATGCAGAAATTGTGACATCAATTTTGAGTATAAATAACTTAAAACTGCACACTAACCTGTGGCTAGGCTATCAATTGATTATCCTGGACAACCTCTTTAACCCCTTGCCGCATATGGACGCACGACCAAATCTGCAGCCCGTTCCTGCAGATGGACGTGCCGGTACGTCCTCGGGATGACAGGGGCGCTCCTGTCATCCCCGGCGGGGCCCGGCTGTCAGTGATAGCCGGGCACCCGCCGCAACTGCCGAGATACGGGCCATGCCCGGATCTCGGAAGTTAACCCCTTAGTGACCGCTGATACGGCGGTCACTAATGGGCCGGCGCCGCAGTGCCTTTCAGCTCCCCCCACCGTGAATCCATGGCAGGCGGAGATGAAATGTGTCAATCAGACCCCAGATCAGCCCCCCTAGTGGGCTCGTCACTAACCCGCTCCCTCCCCCGGTGGCCATCAGATCCAAGATGGCCGCCGCCATCGCTGTGACTAGACTATGTCTGTTCACAGCGATGGAAATGTAAAAATAAATCAAAGCCCCATTCTCTCCGCCACCGGAGGTAGCAGAGAGCATGGGGCAGTGATTGGGGACCCCCCTGTGGGGTCCCGGTACAAGCGATCAGCGGTATATACTATATACCGCTGATCGCTTACCATGTGCTCGGTGACAAGGGATAAAAAGTGAAGTGTCCGTCCCCCCCAAGTCGCCCCCCCCAGTCACCTCTCTGCCCCATATACTCACTGGATCCAGGGAAGTCCTTCCTCCTTGGCGTCCAGGCTGCTTCTGAAGTGCGCATGCGCTCCAGAAGCAGCCAACTCTGAAAATTTAAAGTGACAGAGACCAATTTGGTCTCTGTCACTAAACTATGATTACTGTGATAGAAAATATCACAGTATTCATAGAAATACAGTGAAAATGAATGTGGAAAAGTACAAAAAGTGAAAAACATACAAAAAAAATAAAACACCCACTTTTTATTATAGTAATAATTGCAGTTTACTCCCAAATTACCCCTAACCCCCCCAGATTACCCGTAACCACCGCAGGTTGTCCATAATCACGCCAGATTGCACGTAACCCCCCAGATTACACGTAACCACCGCACGTTGCCCGGAACCACCGCACGTTGCCCGGAACCACCGCACATTGCCAGTGACCCCCTCCAGATTGTCCGTAATCACCACATCACCACATTACATGTACCCACTGACAACTGCACCTTGCTACTGACCACCGAACGTTGCCTCTAACCACCGCACGCTGCCTCTGACCACCGCACGTTGCCTCTAACCACCCCAAATTGCCAATGACCCCTTCCCGATTGCCCATAACCACGCCAGATTACAGGTACCCACCTCAGATTACCTATAAGCACTTTAGTTTATCCGTAACCACCCCAGATTGTCCGTAACCACCTCAGATTGTCCGTAACCACCCCAGACTGTCCGTTACCACCCCAGACTGTCCGTAACCACCCCATGTTTCCCGTAACCACAGCAGGTTGCCTGTAACCACCATAGATTGCCTGTAACCACCCCAGGTTGTCTGTAACCACAGCAGGTTGTCCGTATCCACCCCATGTTGACCGTATCCACCCCAGATTACCCGTAACCACCCCAGGTTGTCCGTATCCACCCCAGATTACCCGTAACCACCTCCAGATTACCCGGAACCACCCCAGACTGTCCGTAACCACCCCGCATTACCTGTAATTTCGTTTTTTTTATTTTGTTTTAGTAACTGCGCTATTCTAATAACTATTACTAGCTGCGGTTTTACTCCAGCAAATTGGCACTCCTTCCCTTCTGAGCCCCGCTGTGTGCCCATGCAGTGGTTAATGCCCACATATGGGGTAACATTGTACTCAAGAGAACCTGCGTTACAGATTTTGGGGTGCGATTTCTCTCCCATTCCTTGTGAAATTTAGAAATTTCAAACTAAACCAACATATTATTGGAAAAATTTGAGTTTTTCATTTTTACTGGTCAATTTTGAATACTTTCCTCTAATACCTGTGGGGTCAAAATGCTCATCCTACCCCAAGATGAATTCTTTGAGGGGTGCACTTTCCAAAATGGGGTGACTTTTGGGGGGGTTCACTCCACTGGCACTACAGGGGCACTGCAAACGCACCTGGCACGCAGAAACTTCTTCAGAAAAATCATGCACTAAAAATGCCAATTGGCGCTCCCTTGCTTCTGAGCCCCACTGTGTGCCCATACAGTGGATTATGCCCACATATGGGGTACCGTTCTACTCAGGAGAACCTGCTTTAAAGATTTTTGGGTGAACTTTCTCTCCTGTTCCTCGTGAAATTGAGAAATTTCAAACTAAAGGAATATATTATTGGAAAAATTCACATTTTTTATTTTTACTGTCTACTTTTGAATACTTTCCTCTAATACCTCTGGGGTCAAAATGGTCACCACACCCCAAGATGAATTCTTTGAGGGGTGCACTTTCCAAAATGGGGTGACTTATGGGGAGATTTTACTCCGCCGGCACTACAGGGGCACTGCAAACGCACCTGGCGCTCAGAAACTTCTTCAGCAAAATCTGCATTGAAACGGCTAATTGGCGCTCCTTCCGTTCTGAGCCCTGCTGTGTGCCCATACAGTGGTTTATGCCAACATATCGGGTACTGTTGTACTCAGGAGAACCTGCGTTACAAATTTTGGGGTACTTTTATTTTTTGTTCCTTGTGAAATTGAGAAATTTGAAACTAAAGGAACATATTATTGGAAAAATTCGAGTTTTTCATTTTTACTGTCTACTTTTGAATACTTTCTTCTAATACATGTGGGGTCAAAATGCTCACCACACCCCAAGATGAATTCTTTGAGGGGTGCACTTTCCAAAATGGGGTGACTTATGGGGGGATTTTACTCCGCTGGCACTACAGGGGCACTGCAAACGCACCTGGCGCTCAGAAACTTCTTCAGCAAAATCTGCATTGAAAAAGCTAATTGGCGCTCCCTTCCTTCTGAGCCCCGCTGTGTGCCCATACAGTGGTTTATTCCCACATATGGGGTACCGTTCTACTCAGGAGAACCTACATTACAAATTTTGGGGTACTTTTTCTCTCTTGTTCCTCGTGAAATTGAGAAATTTCAAACTAAACAAACATATTATTGGAAAAATTAGAGTTTTTCATTTTTACTGTCTAATTTTGAATACTTTCCTCTAATACCTGTGGGGTTAAAATGCTCATCCTACCCCAAGATGAATTCTTTGAGGGGTGTACTTTCCAAAATGGGGTAACTTTTGGGGGGGGGGGGGGGTTCTATTCTGCTGACACTACAGGGGCGCTGCAAACGCACCTGGTGCTCAGAAACTTCTTCAGCAAAAACTGCATTGGAAAAGCTAATTGGCGCTCCTTCCCTTCTGACCCCCGCTGTGTGCCCATACAGTAGTTTACACCCACATGTGGGGTACCGTTGTACTCATAAGAACCTGCATTACAAATTTTGGGGTGCTTTTTCTCTCATGTTCCTTTTGAAAATGAGAAACTTTAATCTAAATGTATATATTATTGCAAAATTTTAATTTTCCATTTTTTTAAGGCCTAATGGTGAATACTTTGCTCAAGTCCCTGTAGGGTTAAATGCCCCTAGATTAATTCTTTAAAGTGTGTAGTTTCCAAAATGGGGTCACTTATGGGGGTTTCTAGTATACAAGCCTCCTAAATCAACTTAAAAAAAGAACTGGTCCCTAAAAAAATCAGCTTTGGAAACTTTCACGAAAATGTGGTAATTTGCTGATAAATTTCTAAGCCTTGTAACACCCTAAAAAAGTAAAATATGTTTATGAAATGAAGCCAGAATAAAGAAGACATATTGGCAATGTGACTTAGTAACTAATTTATGTGATACAACTTTCTTTTTTTAAAGTTCATAAAATGCAAATTTTTTAAATTTTACATGATATTTGGTTGTTTTTCACAAAAAACACACAAAGTAGTGACCAAATTTTGCCACTAATATAAAGTGCCATATGTGACGAAAAAACTATCTCAGAATCGCTAGCATACGTTAAAGCATCACTGAGCTATAAGGGCATAAAGTGAGATAGGTCAGATTTTGAAAAATGAGCCATGGTCATTAAGGCCCAAATAGGCTTAGTCTTGAAGGGGTTAATATCTGCTCAGTATTTTTTCCTGACAAATTATTATTCTGAACAACTTTACGTACACCAGTATCCTCCAAGGAAAAGGTGGGTGGGGGATTAGTCAGGTGAGGTCTAGCTGCTGTAGGTTAAAGGGGTTATCCAGCGAAAATCTTTTTCTTTTAAAACAGGGGTGGGGAACATTTTCCATGTCAAGGGCCAGTCGGGCATTCATAGCCTAGTTAACCCCCCAGTCATGTCCCTGGTAGCCTAATTAACCCCCCCCCCAGTCATGTCCCTGGTAGCCTAGTTAACCCCCCCAGTCATGTCCCTGGTAGCCTAGTTAACCCCCCAGTCATGTCCCTGGTAGCCTAGTTAACCCCCCCAGTGATGTCCCTGGTAGCCTAATTAACCCCCCCAGTCATGTCCCTGGTAGCCTAGTTAACCCCCCCAGTGATGTCCCTGGTAGCCTAATTAACCCCCCCAGTCATGTCCCTGGTAGCCTAGTTAACCCCCCCAGTGATGTCCCTGGTAGCCTAGTTAACCCCCCAGTCATGCCCCTGATAGGTCTAGTTAATCCCCCAGTCATGCCCCTGGTAGCCTAGTGAACCCCTCAAAATCATGTCCCTGGTAGCCTAGTTAACCCCCAGTCATGTCCCTGGTAGCCTAGTTAACCCCCCAGTGCCTGTTCTAAATAAAAAAAATAAACATCCCACTCACCTTTCCTCCGCTCCCACGCTGCCCAGGTCCTCTTTTCTTCTCTCTAGCCTGTGCCCGTCTTCTCCTGCAGTCGGCGCGTGAAATTACTTAGGTTCCCCACCGCTGTTTTAAAACAACTGGTTCCAGAAAGTTATATAGATTTGTAATTTACTTCTATTTAAAAATCTCAAGTCTTCCAGTACTTATCAGCTGCTGTATGTCCTGCAGGAAATAATTGTGTTCTTTCCAGTCTGACACAGTGCTCTCTGCTGCCATCTCTGTCCGAGACAGGAACTGTCCAGATCAGTAGCAAATCCCTCTCATGCTCTGAACAGTTCTTGTCTCGGACAGAGATGTCAGCAGAGAGTGAAAAGAAAAACATTTCCTGCAGGACATACAGTAGCTGATAAGTATGGGAAGACTTGAGATTTTTAAATGAAACTAAATTACAAATCTATATAACATTCTGACGCCAGTTGATTTGAGAAAAAACGATTTTCGCTGGATTACCCCTTTAAAAGCAATTTAGTATTAGGTCTGTGTAATAGATCAGGTTTGTGAACTTCAAGAACAAGCTATAGGTCAGGAGAGCAAGTACTATGTTGTCATTCAGGTCATGGAGTGCAGCTGCGAAGTGCTATACGTTGCTACTAGTCTTCCTATAATATTGTGACACAGCTTTTCCTCAGGCTTTTATGGCCATCATAAAAACAAGGGTGTTGTGTTAACAGGACTGTAACTAGAGATGGAAAAACTATACTCTCCTTGCATGCATATATTGATCATTTTATTACCTTTTTTTTAACTGAAGTTACTTTTTAGAGTGTACCACTGTGCAGGGAAAAGAGCCAAGAGGGCCTCTGCCCATTTAGTCTTTATTGTGATAGTGATCTTATAGTCTTATCGATCTTATCTTATAGTGATTATTGAGGTTTAAAGATCTTAGATTTAAGACATGTCATCAGGTCTCCCAGTACTGAACTGTAAATGGGAACCTCCCTGGCATACAAACACTATACTCAATAATAAACCTAAAATAAAAATACACAATAAGAAAAATGTGATAGGAATACAGACACAACTAATTAAGTGGTTAGACTGTTTCTGTCACGGCTGTTGATCTTCATGGTTTACATTCTTTTGCAAGGACAGAACAAACAAGGAGGAATGTGTGTGTGTGTTAGGGTGGTATTACACGGGCCGAGCAGGGCCCGATAATACCTGTAAACGAGCAGCGATCTGATAGATCATTGCTCGTTTACTGGACCTATTACACGGCCCGATAATCGTTTGACAAGAGCTGCAAGGACATCGTTACCGATGTCCTTGCAGCCCTTGCTAAACTGGCATACATTACCCATCCACGTTCCAGGGCTGCTCCTGCGTCCGCTTCTCCCGGGGGTCCCACACGCTCTCTAGCGTCACAGCAGCCTGTCAGCTGGTAGGCCGCTCAGCCAATCACAGGCCGCGGCGGTCCCGGCCTGTGATTGGCTGAGTGGCCTATCAGCTGACAGGCCTCTGTGACGCTAGAGCGCGCGCGGGACGCAGGGAGAAGCGGACGGCAGGAGCAGCCCTGGAACGTGGATGGGTAATGTATATCGTTAGTCGCCGGCCACGCACCGCTATTACACGCAGCGGTGCGCGGTCGGCGCCCAACGAAAATAGGTTCTAACCTATATCAACGATCAGCCGATGATCGTTGTCATCGGCTGATCGTTGCATTTATTACACGGAGCGATAATCGGCCGAATCGGGCCAATTCGGCCGATTATCGTTCCGTGTAATACCACCCTTAGAAGTGGAATGAAAATAAGTGTCAAAAAGAAAAAAAAATGGATGAAGGTTGCAAAGAGGTAAAAACCTTGATGGTGAAATAATGTTTCTACTTAAAAGCCACAATACAAAGACCAATATGATCACTAGACATAACATAAGACATCTTCTGTAATTCGAATTCCTCACTGGTCTTTATCCAGCCCAGACCACCATGATGACTTCTTCCAGCCACAACTGTATTGCACATATAACTGGAGATCTTGCAGTTTTGTGCACAGCTGAAGAAACAGCAGCACAATGTAGGCCATGAATTATTTGGGTTTGTGTGAGCCCGGCCTATGGCCGGTGTCAGAGAAGATCATTCCGGCCAGTACTAATAATATATACAAAAAATGTGAAGGAAAAAAGGCTCTCTCACCAAGTCGCTGTAATCTTCGGGTGTTTCAACCCACTGTACTACAGCAATATGGAGTGCAATATACTCACAGAGTCCACTTTACTGCAAAATTCTTATTTATTTTTCATTGAATACAGCAAACATTCAGTAGTACGCTCACAGCTGATGTGTCTCACATTCGGACGCCCACATACGTCCTCCTCGCGCATTCCGCATTCCGGCCAGTACTCCATGCTCGCTCCATTGTGTGCACCCGACAGGGTTTCTGCGGCCGCTATTTATTGAGTAGCACATGACCATTGGGATCCCAGCCGGAGTGTAAACTATGTGTATATATGGCCAGGTTCAGACTATGTAACTGTGCGGCTGTATTTGCGGCTGTAATTGTGCGGCGGTATTTTTGGTGGTTCATGCGTACGCTGGAAAGTATAGGATATACGGCTGCACAGTGCACACTATATATGAATCTACGGCCCTATCGTAAACGGACCCGTAAAAAATGAACAAGACCATTGTTTGCGGCTGGACATGCGGCCGAGGATTGACAGGCGGTCCATACGGAGTACTTCAAAAATAGCCGGCAATGATGCCGAATGCCGATGCCTCTAATAGTTAATCTATTAAATTAATAAAACACATTTTCTTTGTAATAAAGTCCCTTTCGTTAATCAATAATTTAATTCTAACGAATCCATCATTTTGCAATTAAATATACTGTTAAAATAAATAGATATATAAATAAATGTATATTTATATATATATTTATTTTTTGACAGTATATTTAATTGCACAATGATGGATTCGTTAGAATTAAATTATTGACCAATGCAACTGAATTTATTTCAACGAAATTGTGTTTTATTAATTAAATATTAATTAGTACAGGAAGCTCCATAAGCCGTTAATTCATATTGCCGGCAATAGAGCTTTCTGTACTAATTATCACTTTACTTTAATGAAAACATCAAATGTTTCTTCTAATTATGTTATCACAATAGCATTATTAGAAGAAACATTTAGAATTATATGTGCGCTCAGCTGATTGGCTGATCGGCTCAGCGCACATATAATGAGCCGGTCCGCAGCACAGTGACTTCATTGTGCTGCGGACCAGCGAAGAGGCAACATCGGGGTGAGTATAGAGCTCTCCCCACCCCCTCCCCTGCACTGCACCCCTCCCAGCAAGGAAGGGGGGGTCAGTTAACCCCTTCCTTGCTGGGATGGGTGCAGTCTGACATCAGTCTAGCCCCCAAGGGGTTAAGGGGTATGCAATACATCCTCCCTTAACCCCTTGGGGGCCAGACTGTAAGCAGCGATCTGTAAAGATGCTGCATACTGTAAGGAGCACAACACCGCTCACAATGATGGGTGTTGTGCTCCTGTTTGTGTGTTTTTTGTGTGTTTCTCCCTTTTTGTTTTTCAGATATCGGTATCCTGGGGATTACGTCGGATTCCGTGGACTACGTCGATGACCAGCGGTTTTTAATGTTTTTTTTTAATAAAATGGTCAATGAGGGGTGTGGGGGTGTTTTTATTTGAATAAAAAATTTTTTTTACTTGTGTCTTGTCTTTATTTCTTTACTTTATAGACTTAGTAGTGGAAGCCGTCTAATAGACGGAATCCATTACTAAGTCGGGGCCTAGCGTTAGCCGGTATAAAATGGCTAACACTAACCCCCTATTATTACCCCAGTACCCAATGCCACTAGGGGTACTGGGAAGAGCCGGGTGCCAGTGGTCCCGGAGCGTCAAAATTGGCGCTCCTGGACCGGGCGGCAGCAGGCTGGTAAGATTTAGGCTGGGGAGGTCCTAAAACAATGGCTCTTCCCACCCTGGTGTTACCAGGCTGCTGTCGTTTGGTTTTTAACCCGGCTGGTTATAAAAATAGGGGGGACCCTATGCGTTTTTTTTTTTTAAATAAATAAATAATTAAAAAAAAACGCATAGGGGCTGCGGCCGGACTTTTGCGCGACGACTGTTTACACGGAACGATCAGCGATTTTTTTGAGATCAAAGAACGACGATTTAAGAACATGTTGTAAGATCAAAATGAACGATTTCTCGATTTCTTTTGATCGTTTGCTGCGTTTACACGGAATGATTATGGTTTCAAATTCGATCATTATCGTGCGAATTTGCACGATAATCGTTCTGTGTAAACACAGCATTATTCTGCAGCACTTTACATTTTAGCACCCAAATCGGTCCCTGTCTCAATTATTACTTACAATCTTAATAAAAGAAAATATAGTACCCCGAACTCCTGTCACTACTGTCTCTCCCCCTTCCACGGTGGCCTTGCTATGTTTACACAGCATAAGCACAAATCCATCAGTGAGATATAGTAAAGGCTCTTCCACATTGTGAATCTGTCATCTACATAACTCTTCTTCGCTTTGGCTCTGGTGTCTGCTTAGGATGTAGAGCAATAACACCTTTTTAAATCAGCAGAAACCATTTTATGAGAATAAATAAAATCCTTTAGTTAGCTTAGTGTATAAATGAGCTGTAAAATTAGACCAAAAGGAGGATAAATCAGGTTATACAACAGTAGGGAAACAGCAAATCACTAACTACATCTCTCTCCATCTGTCATACATAGACTCCTATGTTAAAAAAAAGTCTATGGGGGAGATTTACATGGTGTAAAGTGAAGCTGGCTCAGATTCCACCTTTCATTCCTTACAGACTCTTTGGAAAATGAAAAGTGGAATCTGAGTGGTTGATCGGGGTAACTGAGCCAGTTTAACTTTACACCATGTTTGATAAATCTCCCCCTATGACTCTATGAAATAGTGTAGCATGGGCGTTTCTATGCATCAAATAAACATAAACCCCAATGTACACCGCAACAAAGGCTACCATGACACTCTTGTGGTTTCTTCCAGATAATGGTGGTTTATGGATATGTTTGCTGACGGCCGATAATCACTCCATGTAATAGGGCCTTTATGGACTGCAGTGTGTAAGGCACCCAAAGTTCACTTACATGCTGCAACACAAAAAGAGTTAAAAAGGAAGACAAAAAAGATCTCTGCTTTACTGCTGATACACTGATAACCCCTGACCTCTGGCACATTTTCCTACTTGATTGCAGCAGCTAGAGAACAGAGCCCAGGGGTTATCAGAGGAGTGAAGCAAAGATCACAGAACGGCCGGTGTTACAGAAGATCATCCCGGCCGGTACTGCATATGATCTTCACTACTACTAGTGTGCATGCGCATCCAAATTCCCCACTGCACACAATGGAGCGTGTGGCCGGAGCTGCTCACTCCATTATGTGAACTGACGGTCACTATTCAATGAAAACTGGCATGTCAGTTTTTCCTGCGGCCAGATGAAATCCCGGCCGGAGTGTATACTATAGGGGTGATTTATCAAAGGGTGTATAATTTAGACTGGTGCAAACTGCCCACAGCAACCAATCACAGCTCCTTCTCATTTTACCAGAGCAGAAAGCTGAGCTGTGATTGGTTGCTGTGGGTAGTTTGCACCAGTCTATATTTTACACCCTTCGATAAATCTCTTCCTATGTGTATATGCTCCGGCCTGGATTCCATTAATTGCAATACATCATATGTTGTGTACAAATCATCATATGTTGTGTATAAATTAGTGATTTATACACAACATATGGGTTAAGCAGAAGGACACAGGAGACTCTTACCTTCCCTATGCATCTCCAGGCCCCCTTCCTGCACAGGCCCCATAGCAGTTGCCTACCCTGCTTCTATGGTAGCTATGCCACTGGCTGTGCCTGTACAACTGAACAGGGTGGGAAGCAATGTAGTGGTGGCGACCTGTTTCTGAAGCTAAACTCACTGCAGATAGCTGATCAGTTCTACACGTGAAACCCCTTTAAGGGTACAAACCCACACACCGTATACGCAGCATATTTACTGCTGCGATACGCAGCAAACACGCAGCAAATACGCAGCAGATTAGATCTAAATAACTGAACACAGCATCAAATCTTCACCATCAAATCTGCTGCATATTTGTTGTGTATTTGTTGCGTATCTGCTGCGTATACGGTGTGTGGGTTTGTACCCTAACGAAAAGAAGATAATGGAGCAGCACGTGACTATTGGCTAGGATAGAGGAATTGAAAATGGTTGTAAACGTGTACATAATGTTTGACCTCTTCTTGCAAAATCATGTACATGATAAAAGTGGCCAGAGGATATGGAGTTCAGCCTGCTCAAATATAATTTTATCGATCTTGCTTGTAAAACTCTGTGCACGGAAACCAAGAAATGTAACGCCAGAATTGCTAAAGAAAAAAGAAGAAAAAGCAATTACATTGGATGTCTGGAAAGGTTTTCATAAACCTCAATCTTGCTAGACATATACTACATTTGCTTGCTGTTGTATATTGTATCCATAATATTTATACACTCTTGTTCTCTATTATCAGCCATTATCAAAAAATCCAGGCCTGCTTTAAGTTTGAAGGGTGGATGACCATTTTGGACTATGCACTGCAGATAGGGGAACCCTTCTGATGCACTATTAGGCTATGTTCACACAGTGTATTCTTTTTTTACAAGAATGGCCATTGTTGACGATGATAACAATGGCCATTCTTGTAAAAGAGTAATGAACACAGTGTATTGCTTAACAGCCGCTGTGCCCCTACATCTGCTGAAATAATTGACATATCAATTTTTTTTCTGTCCGGCAGACTATGAACAGCGGCTGTTGTTCGCAGTCTGTTCAGACAACGTATGGTCGTTCTCATGGCCGTACATTGCATTGAGGTCAATGGTTAAATGAATTGCAGGCACACCCAAAGGTGCCCACAATGCGCCCGATGCTGCGCTGTAATACAAAGGTCGTTGTTAAACAATGGCCGTTGTATTAAAGTGTGTAAACACAGCCTTACGGCTGCGTTGACACTGCATATATTTCAGTCAGTATTGCAACCAAAACCAGGAGTGGATTAAAAACACAGAAAGAATCTGTCCACACAATGTTGAAATTGAGTGGATGGCCGCCATATAACAGTAAATAACTGCCATTATTTCAATATAACGGCCGTTGTTCTAAAATAACAGCAAATATTTGCCATTAAATGGCGGCCATCCACTCAATTTCAACATTGTGTGAACAGATCCTTTCTGTGTTTTTAATCCACTCCTGGTTTTGGTTGCAATACTGACTGAAATATACTGACTGAAATATACATATACTGACTGAAATATACGTAGTGTGAACGTAGCCTTAGGGTACATTCACATGTATTTCATGCTGTGGGTTTCAGACTGAAATCCGCGGTGACTCTGATTAGCATTAAAAAAGAATATATCAGCACTTGTATCACTGTACAGATCCAAGCCTTGCATACTCACTAGCTCGGTAGGCTGCCAGGAGGTGATAGTGTCACTGTTGAACTTGATGGAGCCTTGTTTTACAGTATTTATTAACTTTATTAGCTAATGTATGTAATTATACAATTACAATGTGTTTACTGCTTACACAGTAAGCAAGAAATAGCATATGGCTAACTTATATAAACTATATACTGCAAACATGAGTTATTCAAGGCATTGTGCCAGTAAAGGACATGAATACGATTGAATAAATATTTGTTTTGCTGATGAAACCACAAATTAGAACTTTTATGCATTCACAGCCTGGTCACAGAAATAAGTCACTAGAAGAATTTCAGAGAGATTTGCTGTTCCAGCCCACATGGCAGGAAGCCACAACTACAGGGATATCTGCTCAGGGATCTTTAGGGAATGTAGACAAACAACCATTCCTCCAGATGGAAGAAAACTGTCTCTTATGCAACCAGGGGTCCTTTTTAGAGATGAGCGAACCTGGAGCATGCTCGAGTCCATCCGAACCCGAACTTTCAGCATTTGATTAGCGTGGGCTGCTGAAGTTGGATAAAGCCCTAAGGCTATGTGGAAAACATGGACATAGTCATTGGCTGTATCCATGTTTTCCAGACAACCTTAGAGCTTTATCAAACTTCAGCATCCCCCGCTAATCAAATGCCAAACGATCGGGTTCGGATGGACTCGATCATGCTTGAGGTTCGCTCATCTCTAGTCCTTTTACATGGCCCGATGTGGCGCCATAAAGGGGCTTGACAAGGGACTAAAGGACTACCCATTCCTCCAACAGTGAGGTTCATCAAATTCTGCAAATTGAGGCCCAAAAGCATAGCCCTTTGGAGTCTCTCTCTAAAATGGTCAAATTTTGTCAGTTTTACCCCCAACCACCAGAAAAAAAAATTGTCTGATTGTGTGTATGGAACTGTAAGGGTATGTTCAGAATGAGCGGCCTCTCCGCACAGCCTCACGCATCTCCACCCGTGCCATAGACTTAATTCTATGGTCAGGCAGATTACGCTGTCCGTCCAAAGAATGAATCTGTGGGGGGCGGGGTGAGGGGGGGCGAGCTATGGAATCCGCCATCCGTCCAAAGAATAAACCTGTTCATCCGTCTGACCATAGCATGGAGTCTATGGCACTGGTGGAGATGCGCGCGGCTGGTGATCCGTCCGGATTCCTCAATGTGAACATACCCTAACCAAGGCGTATAGTGATTGGTAAAACTGGAAAAACTACATTTATAGATACGGGGCACATAAATACACCATTGTCATAAGTGTTGACTTCAAACATAGCAGTGGAAGATGTTTCGTGCCTAGCCAGAAAAGCATAAAGCAAATACACTGCATATTTGTACCACATGAAAGTATTTTAGCCCACTTCAAGTGAATAGGCCAATGTTGCAGTGCTTTGCATTGACAATCCTAATAGTAATCACCCTAGTCCCCTTTAACATCTGACTGATGGGATGGTGGGGAGTTGGGCCCCCACTGAGGATAGTATCCACCACTAGCCTGAGGATAGCCTAGTCTAGGATGACATGTCAGACATTTTTTCAAATGATAGTTATACTTTAAAGCAGGGGTGGGGAACCTTTTCCATGTTGAGGGCCGGTCGGGCATTAATAAAATCATTCGAGGGCCGCATACTGTGCGCGGCAGTTAGTAGACGTGGGTTTGCAGCACATGGGGCAAGGCAAAGTATTGTTCCCCCAGTGCCCCTGCTATTTTAGTTAACCCCCAGTGATGCCCCTTGTAGTCTAGTTAACCCCCAAGTCATGTCCCTGGTAGCCTAGTTAACCCCCCCAGTGATGCCTCTGGTAGCCTAGTTACCCCCATCAGGCATGTTCCTGCTAGCCTAGTTATCACCCCCATCAGGCATGTCCCTGGTAGCCTAGTTATCACCCCCATCAGGCATGTCCCTGGTAGCCTAGTTATCACCCCCATCAGGCATGTCCCTGGTAGCCTAGTTATCACCCCCATCAGGCATGTCCCTGGTAGCCTAGTTATCACCCCCATCAGGCATGTCCCTGGTAGCCTAGTTATCACCCCCATCAGGCATGTCTCTGGTAGTCTAGTTATCCCCCCCATCAGGCATGTCCCTGGTAGCCTAGTTATCACCCCCATCAGGCATGTCTCTGGTAGCCTAGTTATCCCCCCCCCATCAGGCATGTCCCTGGTAGCCTAGTTATCACCCCCATCAGGCATGTCCCTGGTAGCCTAGTTATCACCCCCATCAGGCATGTCCCTGGTAGCCTAGTTATCACCCCTATCAGGCATGTCCCTGGTAGCCTAGTTATCACCCCCATCAGGCATGTCTCTGGTAGTCTAGTTATCCCCCCCATCAGGCATGTCCCTGGTAGCCTAGTTATCACCCCCATCAGGCATGTCCCTGGTAGCCTAGTTATCACCCCCATCAGGCATGTCTCTGGTAGCCTAGTTATCACCCCCATCAGGCATGTCTCTAGTAGCCTAGTTATCACCCCCATCAGGCATGTCCCTGGTAGCCTAGTTATCACCCCCATCAGGCATGTCTCTAGTAGCCTAGTTATCACCCCCATCAGGCATGTCCCTGGTAGCCTAGTTATCACCCCCATCAGGCATGTCTCTGGTAGCCTAGTTATCACCCCCATCAGGCATGTCTCTAGTAGCCTAGTTATCCCCCCCATCAGGCATGTCCCTGGTAGCCTAGTTATCCCCCCCATCAGGCATGTCCCTGGCAGCCTAGTTATCACCTCCATCAGGCATGTCTCTGGTAGTCTAGTTATCCCCCCCCATCAGGCATGTCCCTGGTAGCCTAGTTATCACCCCTATCAGGCATGTCCCTTGTAGCCTAGTTATCACCCCCATCAGGCATGTCCCTGGTAGCCTAGTTAACCCCCATCAGGCATTTCCCTGGTAGCCTAGTTATCACCCCCATCAGACATGTCCCTGGCAGCCTAGTTATCACCCCCATCAGGCATGTCTCTGGTAGCCTAGTTATCACCCCCATCAGTCTTGTCCCTGGCAGCCTAGTTATCACCCCCATCAGGCATGTCCCTGGTAGCCTAGTTATCACCCCCCTCAGACATTTCCCTGGTAGCCTAGTTATCCCCCCATCAGGCATGTCTCTGGTAGCCTAGTTATCCCCCCCATCAGGCATGTCCCTGGCAGCCTAGTTATCACCCCCATCAGGCATGTCCCTTGTAGCCTAGTTATCACCCCCATCAGGCATGTCCCTGGTGGCCTAGTTATCACCCCCATCAGGCATGTCCCTGGTAGCCTAGTTATCACCCCCATCAGGCATGTCCCTGGTAGCCTAGTTATCACCCCCATCAGTCTTGTCCCTGGCAGCCTAGTTATCACCCCCATCAGGCATGTCCCTGGTGGCCTAGTTATCACCCCCATCAGTCTTGTCCCTGGCAGCCTAGTTATCACCCCCATCAGTCTTGTCCCTGGCAGCCTAGTTAAGCCCCAAATAAAAAAAAAAATAAACATCCCTCTCACCTTTCCTCCGCTCCCACGCTGCCCATGTCCTCTTCTGTCCCAGGTCCTCTGTGCCGGTCCTCTCCTGCAGGCGGCGTGCGATGAAATGACGTCATCGCGCGGCCCGCAGGAGACTGAAGACACGCGCCGCTCTAGTGGGGAAGAAGCCGGCATAGACAGCATCCTCCTGTATCCGGCAGCTGTCACAGACACCGGAGGATGCTGTGTATGCCGGCTTCTTCCTCCTCCAGAGCGGCGCGCATCACAGGAGAGCTGCGGGCCGCGGGCCGCATCGGGAGGTCTCAGGGGCCGGATGCGGCCCGCGGGCCGGAGGTTCCCCACCCCTGCTTTAAAGGGATAATTCAGAAAAAAAAGATCTTTCAAATCAACTGGTGTTAGAAAGTGCAAGACATACAGACATACAGCAACTGATAAGTCCTAGAAATCTTTTTTAATAAAAAAAATACAAAAAAAAAAAATAATAGGTCAGAAGGTCCCAACCAGTGAGGCTCATCTGTGCCCTAGAAACTAATGGTCCTCTTACACGGGCTGATTATCGGACAGGAGCGTCGCTAGAAACTTGTAAAAGGGGCAGCGATCAGCTGAAGACCAAGCCAACTCCCGATTATTGTCTGTGTGCGTAAAAGGAACCTAACAAGGATAATGCCCCTCCCCCCACCCCCACACACACACACCTACCTGTCTAATTATTTTTACCCAAACACTTTGGGTGACAAACAGGACAATCGCCAAGGCGTTATGCTCTTAGGAGGTGCCTTTTAATTACAGGAGTCCTAGAAACAAGCTAAAACCAAGCATTATATAGCACTGTAAGAGTAGTGTATTATGTGAGCTCTTATAGCATTACATACCTCCCAACTTTTTGTACCGCCAAAGAGAGACACTTGTGGTTGACGCAAGGAAAATTTTACAGACATTACTTTTTAATTCAAGGATGCATCCACACATACAGGATCTGCTGCAGATTGATGCATTTAGTTACATTGATATCTGCAGCAGATCCTGTATGTGTGACTGCATCCTTAGGTCTCATTCACACATCAGTAACCCTGCCTGTAATTATGGACCCGCAACTGCGGACAGGATTACAAATGTGTTTCAGTAACAATCCTCATTTACAGGGACCCACTGTCACATAGGTGACACGGACGCACAATGGCTTAATCGTTTTGTTGCGGCACAGATCATGTCCCCAAGCGGATCGGTAACACCTACAGATGTGTGTACGGGGCCATAGAAATCAATGAGTCTGCATGTGTGAAATGATGTGTGAAAGGGGCCATAATGTCCCAGGATTCATGTGAATATAACAATTTCTCCAACTTGCACCACATGATAGAATATTATGCAAGTTTGGGTCTATAATCCAGTAAGAAACCAAACATTTTCTACAGCAACATAAGTTTATTAAAGCGACCCTGTACCCACAATCTGACCCCCCAAACCATTTGTACCTTCGGATAGCTGCTTTAAATCCAAGATCTGTCCTGGGCTCCGTTCGGCAGGTGATGCAGTTATTGACCTACTTGCAGCCCCGTGCCCTACAGGCGTGGCTTAGAGTATCTGTGCCCTTTCTTTGCACCACCCCTCTGTCCCTTCTCCCCACCCTCTCCATCTTTAGGAATGCTACTGGAACATTTTCTCCATGCTGAACATTGCACAGGTCTTAACGATCCAGCCCATGTGCCGGGCTGACACAGGTGGGGAATAGGAGACAATCTGCCTGGAGCATTCCTAATGATGAGGAGGGTGGGAAGGAGGGACAGAGAGGGTGTGCCAGCCTAATGCATACACAATCTAGGCCACGCCCATTTGGCACAGGCCTGCAAGTTTAAAAGTTGTTTTTTAGGACAATAACTGCATCACCTGCCGAACGGACCCAAGGACAGAACTTGAATTAAAAGCAGCTATCTGAAGGTACAAGTGGTTTGGGGAGGGCCAGATTGTGGGTACAGAGTCGCTTTAATAGTATTTTCAGTATCCTGGTATCTGTTCTGCTTGGTGCAGGAGTCGGCATGCGACAGCAGACTCATCTGTGTATAATCCAGTATGGGTACTGTAAGATGGTTGCTCTGTATTTCTTTTCTTGTGCCTCATTGTAGTTACTATACATGCAACGTTTTACACTCTCGCTGCTGCCACCTCTGGTGGATTGTATGTTTGGGTCATTTTCCACGGCCTGAGATCAGCACTCACAGTGTCTTTACAAGGCATGATTAATTGTGCAGCCAAGCCGTACCTGTGACGATGGTCGTTAGTTATGATATGATAATCGTTATTGTGATCGTTACTGTGATCGTTTATTCCTTCTGATCCCAGCAAAACAATGAACAATGTGCAATTACACTGAACGATTAGTGAACAAATGGGGAACTTGAGCAAACGAACGTGGAATTACAGAGAACGATTAGCGAACGATCAACAATAAGTTTAGGTTCAGATCTAAATCAACGGTCAACGAAATACGAACGATTTTCCGATCATTGCCTGCAATTACACAGAACGATTATCGTTTAAATTTGAACGATATAACTATTTTATTCGCACGATAATCGTCCCTTGTAATAGGGCCCTTAGGCTAGGATCACACTGCGTTTTTGCAATCCGTTTTTTGCAAAAAATGGATGAAAAAAACGGATGCATTTCTGTGCATCCATTTTGATCCGTTTTTCTATTGACTTCCATTGACGACACAAAAAGAGTGTCAGCTATGTTTTTGTGTCAGTCAAAAAACGGATCCGTTTTTTTTTTTTTTTTTACAATGGAAGTCAATGGAAAAACGGATCAAAACGGATGCACACAAAAGGAAAAAAACGGATGTAAAAAAATGGATTGCAAAAACGCTGTGTTAACTTAGCCTTATTGTATGTATATACACCAGCCTGCAGGGAACTTCTGGTAATTCAGAAATCATGTGAAACAAAGTTTCAACCTATGAAGAACATAGATATTTAGTATATTCAGAGGGTTGAACAGTTATTTTGGAGATATAAGGAGAATATAGTAAGTCCCTGTATGTTCTGAGATCACTACTCCATCAAGTACACAATCTTAGGTTACCGTATTTATGCC
Organism: Dendropsophus ebraccatus; assembly: GCF_027789765.1. Classification (NCBI taxonomy): domain Eukaryota; kingdom Metazoa; phylum Chordata; class Amphibia; order Anura; family Hylidae; genus Dendropsophus; species Dendropsophus ebraccatus. The sequence goes on along the minus strand of NC_091467.1, from coordinate 40,669,572 downwards.
TGCCTGTAGCCTGGCTCGCTGCCCGCATCTGTGAACCTCCATTAGATCATCGGGTAAGAGTTTTCGAGACGGTCCCTAACTGCCCACAAACAGTAAGGTAAACTCAGGAGGTGGGCGGGATTATTCAAATATTCGCGATATAGAATCCACCAAAACAACTCCCGCGGGGCGGGGCGTTGGTTGTGGGCGTGGCCAAATTAAAGGTCCTAAGGGCAGCGGCGGGCGGTTTCTCAGCGGATACGGTGTTGTGCTCGGTGTACGGGGCTCATGGCGCTCGCTGGGTTGGTGCAGATGTTGTCCCGCAAGGTTCTGAGTGTTGGGGTGAAGAGGGTGTGGTGTCGGGGAGTGCACCAGGGAAGGTAAGGGCATAGCAATCCATTAAGGCTCGCGGAGTTGGATGCGCAGAGTTCTCCTTTACTATCACTTACTGCTTCCCGCTTGTTGTGGTGTTTAGTTAGAATTCTATACATCTGTATGCACAGGCACCAGGGAGTGTAGCGATGGGTAGGGGTGAACAGCTGGCACTGGATGGAACAGCTGGCACACAACTGGAGTAGCTTCACCCTATAGAACAGTCTGGAATCTGCCTATAGTGGTGTCTGCAGAAGACGGACAGTGAATGTGAATGACCTGGTGTATGGGGGAAAGTCTTCATTCTACTAATGTCACCAGGGTTGTAGACAGCCAGCTCTGGAGCTCAATTACTATGGCTCTTAAAGGGGCTCTCCACTTTTAAAGGGGCTCTTCAGTTTGGATAATCCCTACTTTACAACAGTAAGTAGGTCCCACAGTGATCTTCCATTGGCTGCGGTGCCCCATGGAGTAGTGCTGTACACCCTGTAGCTACTATGAAGTGTGTGGCGCTGGCACTGGTAAGTGGCAGCAATTGCTTCAGTTAGCTGATCAGTGGGATTGTTAGGAGTAGTAAAGAGGTTATCCAAGGGGCAGGAAATGTATTACTCCTCACCTCCTGGAGGCTCACTTCTTGCTGAGCTTTCTCAGCTATTTAAAGGGGTCAAGCTGAAACATAGAAGTCGTACTATATCGAGATTGCTGCATGTGATGGCCAGTGTACATTTAGGGGCCTTTTGATTATTTATGGAATTTTTTTTTTGTGTGTGCACTTTTTACTGTGCAAAAACGCACAGACCTTGCTCAAAATGTATCACTAGGTGCACAGGAGTCTGCACATTTTTTGTTTTTTTAGCAATTTTTTTGGCTAAAAATCTACACCAGGGTCTGACAGGAGTTTTTGCACAAAATTAAAAAAAAAAAAAAACATACAACAAATCTGGTTAAAGAAGTAGCTAACTTAAACCACGCCCCCTCTTCAAAAATGTACCAATGTGTTTTTACTGATCAGGAGGTCTCAAAAAGTGTGAAGGGGGCCTCAATGTTGTTGCACATGAATTATACAAGGATTTGCCCACACGTGGTCACAATATGGTACCGTCCCAGCGCCGCAGCCCGCCAAGGTATTGGGCTCAGATGCGGCAGTGCGCTGCCGGGGAGCGAGGAAAGGGAATATATTTTTGTCACTCAAGTAACCCCTACAGGGGAAATTAAGAACATTGACTGAGATTAGCAAAAACCGCTAAACATCCAACCCCTTCTCCTACACACACACACACGCACACACACACACACACACACACACTGTGACACACACACACCTTTTTTTGTTTTCTATTTTGGATGATGGGCGATCGGTCAGCACTACAGATCGTGGGTGACATCAGGTCATGTAAAGGCCAATTCATGTCACATTTTCCGAGAACACTTGCCATAGAGAATGTGTCTGGCAGGTCCTTTGAGATTAGTGGATGAAATATAGTCTACTAGTGACTATATGCCATCCATTCCCTGAACTCACAGTGTTGTATTGTTTCATGTAGTTTTTTGTACACCTTGATGTATGTGGACATATACTTTTTTTTTCTCATATAAAACACACAAGCTGTTGGATAGATTGCAGCAAATAATCAGTGTGCGAATTTACTGGCAAAATCATGTGATGATTGGTTGTGTGACAGATTGTGTGGTTTCATCCTTATATCATTATAGAGGAGCGAATATTGAGTACGCTAGGGTCCATCTGAACCCGAGCGTGCAGTATTTGGGCAGCAGTGGCTGCAGAAGTTGGATGCAGTCCTGAAAAAAATAGATACAGCCAGTGGCCCGATCAATATTGTAAATGAGCACCAATTTGCTAGATCGGTGCTTCTTTACTGGGCCTATTACATGGCCTGATAATGGAATAGCAAGGGCTGCACGGACATCGTTAATGATGTGTGTGCAGCCCTTGCCAAACAGTTAATACATTACCTGTCCATGCTCCCGGTCTTCTCCTGCTCTCTGTATACTTCCCAGTCCCGCAGCTATAACTTTAGAGCAGCATGTCTGAGCTGTCAGGCCGCTCGGCCTCTCACTGTCGTGGACCGCCGTGGCCACTGATTGGCTGAGTCACCTGTCAGCTAAATCACTGTCCGGGACTGCCGCGTCCACTCAGAGACCGGCATGCAGAGCACAGGAGAAGACTGGGAGCGTGGAGAGTTAGGATGCCTTCACACACACCGGATCCGCAGCGGATTTCACGCGAAATCCACTGCGGATTCAGTGTCCTTGCATCCCTATAAGAATACATACTTGCAGCCGGATTGACATCCTGCTGCATGTATGTAAGTTAACCCCCCGGCGGCCGGAGCAGACATCACCTCCTCTCCACTTCGGGGGTTCTCGGCAGGACGTTCTGCTCAGTCAATTAGTGGCTGCGGCGGGGCAGCGCACTGATTGGCTGAGTGGGACCAGCAGATGCTAGGACCCCCCAAAACAAGCTGGAGCGGGAGGAGGTGATGTATGCTCTGGCCGCTGGGGGGTTAACTTACATACTTACAGCGTGATGTCAACCGATCGGCACCTCCATTCTTTGCTGCAGGGGCCGATCTGATCTGAGCCCTAACAGGTCCGGTACCTGTCAGGTTACACTGTGCATGCTGAGATCATTATCGATTGCGGAATGCACAGGGTTAAATTACCAGAAGCGGGCTGAAACCTGCTCCTGGTAATTGTGGACAGGTGTCAGCTTTAACATACAGCACAGAGTGCTTAGACACAGAGAGGCACCCCTAACATATGTGATTTATTGGTAGAGCCTCCAATTTTATGTATGTTTTTCGAGCTTTAACATACAGCAGACACTCACTGCATATAGTACAGGTTTAGCTCCTGAGTCAGCACTTTGTGTGACAACCACCAGGCTACTGTAAAAAGCCGTATTGGCAGTTGTTAAGGGGTTAATAGCGTTTGATGGTAATTTCTTTAACTCTGCTATGGAGCCTCTGATGCAGTGTGTGGATCTAGCCTTACAAGTGTCAGTGTAGCCATAACATTCCACAAGAGAACCCCCTTTAATTCTCTGTTATCACTCCTTTAGAAATGAATGATTGTCATTAGAGATAAATGTATACACCTGGCCCCAGTGCAATGTCTGTAACTGGTCTCCTCGCATGGGATAGCGGGCTCGGGTGCCCTCATGTAACCTCAGAACTTGCTAAAGGTATGACCGTGTGTAAAATGTACACAAATAGTTGCCTATTTCCTTTGAAAACATTGATATTGTAAAATTATAGATTGCATTGTGCCCTACTGGGCAGCTTGGAAGGGTTAGACCATTGCCATGAGAAGAGCAAAGAACCTGGAGCTTTCCATTGTAATTATTCATTGGGGAATTCCTTTTATGCCCCAGTGAATAGTTTTACATGTGCTGTTTGATAAGCCATGGAACAAATACGATTAGGTTGTTGCTTAGAAACGTGATACGCATCTAAAAGTTCTGTGATTATGTCACCCGCTATATTGGCAGTAGACATTGATATGCACCAACGGAACCTCTGCTCCTGCCAGCATGAGTTCTGCCCTCCCCCCCCCCCTTTTCTTAGTAGTAGTACTGTGTTTATTTCTGCTATAAATGCGTTGGCCATAAAAGTGGGCATGACTTTATGCATTTTACTGGGTTGTTGTCTACGCATGCTGGTAAGATAAGAGAGAAGATTTTATGGAGACTTTCTTGGCTCTCCTTGACACCATGAAGGTAATAGTGAGCATAGGAATTCAGTCAATTTCTGCTCCAGTAGTATGGTTACATAAGTGATTATACAGTGGTACCTTGGTTTAAGAGTAACTTGGTTGGTTAAGAGCTCACAGTTTTTAAAAATTGTGACTTTGTTTAAGAGCATTGCTTTGGTTTAAGAGCTCCTTGTACTGGGTGGGAGCAGAAATGGGGGAGGGGCATGGTTAGCATAGTGGGGTCTACAGCAATATACTCTGACCCAGGAAGTCTCCCTCACCTTCCAAATCATAGCAGATCCACTTCAGGCTGGGGCTTGCATCAAGGGACAGGACTGTGGAGGTAATCTCTTAGTAGCTGTAACCCCTCTCTCCCAGGACAGAGAGTGCTGCATGTATGTGCCCTATCTGCCCTGCTCATTCCTTCATACTCCCTGCAGTCTCTGTCCGCCCTTGTGTTTCCCATCCTCTCCATTACTGTATAGTAACTTATAATATCACACATTCTGCTGTTTCTGAATGTTTGTTTCATCTGTTCTATATGTTATTCAGATTAATACCACATTTTTTTGGTGTGGAACCAATTGTCTGCATATCAGTGATTTCTTATAGAAAATTTGCTTTGGTTTAAGAGTGGATTTGGATTACAAGCACGGTCCCTGAACGAATCATTCTCGTAATCCAAGGCAACACTGTATTTACTTCTACTAGTAAAGGATTCAAGATACAGATACTAAGGCTGATTTATTATTGCAAATGCACAAGAATTCTGGTGTAACTTGTGCTAAGTAACTGTTTTATGTGACTTGTGCCACATTTATCTACAGTATTATGAAAGCAAAGCGCTTCCGCCGTTGGCTTGTCAACTGGCTGATCTCTGCTCCAGGTGCCTGCAGTGTGGTATTGCAGCTCAGTTCCATTGGAAGTGAACAAGCTGAACTGTAATACCACACCTGTAATACCACACACAAAGACAGGAGTGGTGCGGCTTTTTGCAAGAAAGAATCCTGGATAACTGCTTTAATAGTTAGGCTAAGAATTATATTTATATGTGTTAAATCCACAATGTTTTACAGGAGCAGCAAAGTGGATAGGATTTGTAGAACTCTGGTCTACACGCTGCAGACAAAATTGAATGGTGGTGTGGATTTCCAATCTGCAGCATGCCAACATACTCTGGATACACTTCAGCTTTGTGGATACTTCCCAAATCTGCAGCAAGCTACAGATTTTATATATATTATTTTTTTAAACATTAACCCCTAAACGAAAACTCAAAAATGAAAATTGGCGAGGTCCACTGGGTCATTTTGGGCTGGGTCTTCAAAGGGTTAACATATATCAGTCCACAGTCCATAATGGGAATCCTGCAACAAATCCGAACCAAAATATGCACAACGTGACGCTGTTTCGCCTCTTCTGATTTACCCATCAATATGCTGTGGATTGCAGCTTTTCTCTTCCATTTGGCCATACCCCAAAAATGATGTCCCCAAGTAATTTACAGATAGTACTAGTATAAAGCTTAGAGGACACAATGAAGACATTGTCCAAGTTTACCTTTGTTTGCTTTGTTGAATATTCCCATTTCAGTTGTGAATTGCAGCAATAAACATATTTTACATGTGCTTTACTGTAGCAATGTGAAATGTAAGTGTGATATAAAGAAGCTAGACAAGAAAAGCATAAAGGTCTTTGCACTTAATGTACCTCTCACGGAAATTAATTTTTGACATGTGAGAGAGCTGCAACACCACACACAACCATTACCCAAAGTATGAACTGGTGCCTGGTAAAAAGTGAGCTACAACCAACAGGCGCAAACAGCCAACTAACCCATCTTCATTAATAAAATAACCTTTAATCAAACTATTAAAATTTAGCTTTTTGCGTATAGAAAACTTAAAAGACCTCTATATCCATAGATGAGAGTATTGGATGTAATATGTGTCACACTAATCCCAGTCACCACCCAGTGACGCAGTATCTATTAGTAAGCCTTCTATCAGGTAGCTGCAGACTATCCTGTCATTTTTACTCATCTATGTTATAGCATTCTTAAATAATGAGAACACCGCCTAAGAACTAGTTTTGCTCCACCCGAAGCATCATCAGGAATCAGGCCCTTTGGTTAGTTTTGTTGGTAAAAAGTGAGGAGACCGCAGCCCCTTTAGGGTGGGTTCACAAATAATGGACTCCCGCAGCATAATTTTTATCCTGCTGTAAGTATGTAAACACCATCCCCCTTAACTCGCAGCGGCCTGGTGAATACATTACCGGTCCACACTCCGGCTTGCTTCTGTAGCTCCCGGCATTCTGATGTCCCGCTCAGCCAATCAGTGTGCTGTTTTGCTGCTTGCTCTCCGCTCGATGCCGGTTCTATTACACACACCAACAGCGATCGGGTAAGTGCGGAGGGGGAGCATGGAGCTGCGGGGGGAGCCCATAGGAAAGTGTCGGTCTGCTGTCTCCGCTCCTGTTACATGGAGTGACAGCAGGAGATCACTGCTATGTTTCCCTTACGTCCCATTGGCATCACAACATATGGGGTAAATTCGCCCCTGCGAGCCCCTGGGACGAAGGAATATTTAATGAAAAAATAACAATTAAATTTTAATCCCCTCCTCCAGGAGGTATAAATAGGCTCCACCTCCCCCTAGACCTCAGTCTTTTTTTACTTCGTTGCTGTTAGCCCTAGGGGACTTTGTCCCTCCTCCGTTTTTATGCTTTGTTAACCTGTTGCATTCAGGTTTTCTCTCCAGGTAATGATTGCTGGGATGCCGCTGGAGCCGGTGTCCAGGTAGTATCCTGATATTTGCTTCTGCAGGTCTTAGCTTTTAAGTTTTTCTTACCTAGTGCGTCTTGGAACGCACTCTGCGTGTCACCCGAGCCGCTGGCTTTTCTTCCAGTTGCATTCGACTGTGGAACGCATCGGCGGTGCGTGCGTCTCAGCACTGCGGCATCAGCGTCATGTAACTTCCGGGGGCCGGCAGCGGCGCGCGCTCTCTGCATGCCGGATTAGCTGTGTGTTCAAGGCAGAAGGTAAGCTGTTGCTACCTCTGGGTCTGGCTGTCTTCCTCTGGAAGGATTTTCTGTGGCTCATTTGGATCTAATAGAATACATCTGAGTGCAAAGTGCTGTGATCTCTCTTCTATATACTTAAAAGTAAGTGTTGCTGCCACCTAGTGTCTCTTTCCGATATCACTCTAGCCAGGCTAGTGGTTTATATGTATTGTAATACATTGATTATTTGCAGATGTCTGAAATGGAGACCAGTCCTGCTGCTGGTAAAAGACCTTCTAAAGAAGCACTTCATGTGCCGAGTGTGAGACTCCACTACCTGACGGCTATGGATACCGTAGGAGGATCATTTTTTCCAGATAAGATTCATCCTTTCTTTCATAAAAATATTTATGAATGCCTAAAAATATTTATAATGCCTAAGTACGCTGTCCTTCATACAGACCTAAAACTATGAGGAGCCTGATGTTCAGGATGTAGCTGTATGGGTCAAGGACTATGTGCAAAAGACTTTAGCGGCTAATGAGAATCGCCGCCCGTGTCCTAAGTTAAAGACCAAATGGAGTATTTCTCTCTCTACTCCCAGCCTTTGAGTATATTACTTTATGGCTGTAGGATTATGGTCATTTTCAGTTTTACTGTGATTGATGAAGTTAACTCATCATCTTCTTCTGAAACCTCTTCTACTTCTGAAGATGAGAAAGAATTATTCAGGGGGTATTTCACAGCTGATAGAATTCACAAGCTCTGCTAAGCTGTGCAAGCTGAAATACACCCTGAGGAAATAGAAGAGGATAGGATTGGTCCTCCTCAAAAAAGCCTAGAGCTTTTTCTGTGGGTAAGACTTCATTGTCTATGTTACAGGCGGCAAGGAACCGGAAAAGGCTCCGGGTTTGAGCAAGAGGTTTAAGACCTTATATGTTCTCAAGGAAGAACAATGTAAGGACTGGATTGAGCCTCCAAAGGTGGACCTGGCCATAGCCAAACTGTCAAAATGTACTGTGCTGCCTGCGGAGGACGGATCCAATCTTAAGGATCCGATGGATAGAAGGGTGGAGGTAGCCCTCAAGAGATCATATACGGCAGCGGCAGCCCAAGGGGCAGTCTCCATTTCTTCTTTTGAGGTTTCTAGAAGCCTAAGAAGATGGCTGACCAAGGTCCAGGAAAATTTGGAAGCTAGAGCTAGCAGGGACAAGGTCCTTCGCTCCTTAAAAAAGGTCATTATGGCCATTGACTTCCTCTGCGATGATGCATCTCAGGGAACCAGGTTAGCGTAAAAAAACTAGTACGCTCTCAACCGCTGCCGAAGGGCGCTATGGTTAAAACCCTGGGTTGGAGATGCTAACTCCAAAATTCAGCTCTGTAATATGGAGTTCCAGCCAGGTAGGCTGTTTGGCTCTGAGCTGGATAAATTAATGGAGGAATTGTCTGACAAGGAGGGGAAGTCCCTACCATTGTCCTATAAGAGCGGTGATTCCTTTCGCAGAGCAAAATCTCCTCAGCGAGGCAAAGGGAGATACCAGTACAGAGGTCGAGGAAGAAACTATTCCAGAAGAGGTTCTGGGAAGCAGCAGAATAAGGACACCAACAAGAAACCAGATTTCTGACGCAGAAGCTGTCCAGTGGGAACACGTCTGAGTTTGTTTCTCCCTGCCTGGGAAGAATTAAGAAAAGATCACTGGGTGTTAAATATTATTCAAAATGGTTATGTCCTTCATTTATCATCTCTTCCTCCTCCAAGATTTCTTCTGTCAAGAAATCTTAAGCCAGAAAGACACTTAGTCCTAGAGACAGAAATTCTTTACCTCCTTTCCATTGAGGCTCTAGAGGATGTTCCTCTATCAGAGATCGGTCAGGGAGTTTACTCCCCAGTGTTACTAGTGCTGAAGCCATCCGGAAATTGGAGGCTTATTATAGATTTGCGATATCTCAACAGGTGCATCGTAAAGAAGACGTTCCACATGGAGAACATAAGATCGGTAAAATCTATCCTCCAGGAGGGAGATTTTATGGTCACCATAGATCTACCGGATGCATATCTTCATGTACCGATTCTGAAGGCTCACAGGAAAGCCTTCGCCATCCAAATCCAGGGGAAGGTAAGACACTTACAATTCAAAGTCCTTCCATCCGGAATACCTCCGCACCCTTTGTTTTCACAAAGGTAGTGTCACCATGATGGTTCGCTTCCGTTTACAGGGGATAAAGTTATCCCTTACCTGGATGATTGGTTGATTATGACTCAGACTCAGGATCTTCTGAGAGTTCAGTTGAACTATGTCCAGGACATACTTCAACAATTAGGTTGGCTTATCAACATAGAGAAATCAGACTTAATTCCTAATTCCTCCTCGTCAGGTATCCATAAGAACATAAATGCGCTTTCTAGGGCTCCTTGCCTCAGCTGCGGACGCGGTGCCATGGGCGTTATGGCACATGAGATTTCTTCAGAGAGAAGCACTAACAGTATGGAACCGAAGACTGAAGGACTTGGATGCGATGCATGTTCTATCGACTCAAACAAGACATTCTCTAATGTGGTGGAGACAAGTCAAACATGGAGTTTTATTTTCAGAACCACACTGGATAACCATCACGACAGATGCTTCAGGAACAGGTTGGGGAGCTCATCTGACAGTCATCACGACTGCAGGATCTTGGAGTCAACAGGAATCCGCTCTGCCCTCCAACGTGAGGGAGCTTAGAGCGATTTACCTAGCTCTTCTTCATTTTTCTCCTCCTATTTTACAGAGAGCAGTCAGAATCCGGATGAACGACATGACCTGTGTGGCGTACCTAAACAGGGAGGTACCAGATCCCCTTCTCTCCTCAGGGAAGTAGAGAAGATTTTTCTGTTGGGCAGAAACCAGAATAACCAGACTCTCTGCGATTCATATCAGGGGTGTCGACAATATATTGGCGGATTGACTGAGTCAAGGCCTGACATTACCGGGGGAATAGTCTCTCTCAAGGAGAGTGTTTATTCAGTTAACCCAGAGGTGGGGGCTTCCTCAGAGAGACCTCATGGCATCAGCAAGCAATGCCAAAACTGAGGAATTTCTGCTCCCTTTACAGGGCAGACAATGCCACGGTAGTGGACTCAATGACAATACCATGGACATACCAGCTGGCGTATATCTTTCCTACCATAGCCATGATTCCCACAGTTTGACGAAGATCAGTCTAGATCAGTCGTCAGTAATAATAATAACTCCCTTCTGGCCGAAGGGGTCATGGTTCACCCTGCCCATGAATATGAGCAGAGGGGAATTTTGGAGATTACCTCTGCATCCGGATCTAATATTCCAGGGTCAACATCTGTGCAGGAATCTTTCCAGCCTCAGCTTGACAGCTCGGAGACTGAGAGGACTGTATTAGACTCTAGTTTTTCTGAGAAGGTATAGTATACTCTTTCTCACGCTCGTAGTTGCACTACAAATAAATCTTATGCACGGATTTGGAAGATTTTCAAGATTGGTGTGCAAGCAGGAGTATTGATGGACTTAAACCTTCTACTCCACAGTCATTGGAGTTTTTACAGGAAGGCTTCTATAAAGGATTAAAACCTAGTTCCATCAAGGTGCAGATAGCAGCCCTCTCTGCACACCTAAACTCACGTTTCTTTCAGATCTTGGGAGGTAAAGAATTTTGTTAAGGCTAGACTAGGCCTAACCTGGTAAAGCAGGTAGACCCATGGGACTTATCCTTTGTGTTGAGACGCCTGTGTCTTCCTCCCTTTAAGCCTTGGGAGTAAGTAGACTTCAAGTTAACATTGAAAGTTTCTCTTTTACTAGCCATTACCTCTGCTAAGAGAGTTGGAGAACTTCAAGCCCTTGGCTCCGCACCTCCATACGTGATTTTTTCCCAAGACAAAGTTATCCTTAGGTTCCTTCCAGGATTCCTGCCTATGGTGACTTCATTTGCCAACATCAACCAGCCAATAGTATTGCCTGTATTTTCTCCTACTGGATCATCTAAAGAAGACTTGGATCTTTCTTTATTGGACGTATCCAGAGCTATCAAGATCTATCTACATAGAGTAGGTGATTTTCGTAAAGACGAGAATTTCTTTATCCCTTTCACAGGAAAGAACAAGGGGAGAAAGGCTTCAAAACCTTCAATATCCAGATGGATCTGTGACTCCATTGCCTTATGTTACTCCTCTGCTGATCTGGATCCACCAGAATTTACCAGGGCTCACTCTACTAGAGCTGTGGCCTCCACTTGGGCAGAGCGTGCCGCTGTGCCACTTGAGGACATATGCCAGGCAGCTACCTGGTCGTCTTTGACTACCTTTGTGAGATATTTCAGGCTGGATACTTCTTTCTTGTCAAGAGCAACCTTTGCAAGATCTGTTCTTAATGCGGACGTAATAAATAACCCGCCCATTGGGGATAATGCTTGCTAATTCCCCATATGTTGTGATGCCAATGGGACGTAAGGGAAGCTAAAATTATTATGTTAATTTGTTTTCCCTAAGACCCATTGGCATCACAAGACTCCCTCCCTGTGTTTTATGTTTCTTTATAATTAGACTGAGGTCTAGGGGGAGGTGGAGCCTATTTATACCTCATGGAGGAGGGGATTAAAATTTAATTGTTATTTTTTCATTAAATATTCCTTCGTCCCAGGGGCTCGCAGGGGCGAATTTACCCCATATGTTGTGATGCCAATGGGTCTTAGGGAAAACAAATTAACATAATAATTTTAGCTTCTCGTTTGTCTTTCAACATGTTGAAAGACATTATCGGTCGTAAGGGCTGCTAATCGGCCAAATACGGCCGATAATCAATTAGTGTAATAGGGCCTTTATAGTACACTAATATAGATGATGGCCGAAAGAGTTACTGATGTACTAGCTTCATGATGGATACAGCCATGGAATTCATGTATACAGTCTATGTCTGTATCAGTGTTTTCCAGGTGGTCCTTAGCCTGTGAGTTGGGCTCCATAGACTTATATTAGGAGCCTTAGGGCCCTTGCACACTACAGAAATCAAGCAGATAACTTGCTACGGATTCTGTCTCTTTGGGAGTGCTTACATGCCCTGCTCCCGTCGCTCTCTGCTCAAAGAATTGACATGTAAATTCTTTGCCCAGAGAACGGCGAGAGCGGAGGCGTGCAAGCCCTCCTGTAGACATACTGTGGGACACTGAGGCAGATGGCATTCCGCAGCAGAGAGCTCAGACGCGGAATTCCTCCAATTTGAACATAATTTTACATAGTTACATAGTTACATAGTTAATACGGTTGAAAAAAGACACATGTCCATCAAGTTCAACCAAGGAGGGGATGGATACAGGGAAGGGGGAGGGGTGATAGGTTCTATACATATGCATCTATATTATTTTGGTCTAAGAACTTGTCTAGCCCTGTTTTGAAGCCCTCTACTGTTTTTGCTGTAACCAGATCCTGTGGTAGACTGTTCCACAGATTCACAGTTCTCATGGTAAAGAAGGCTTGTCGCCTCCGGAGATTGAACCTTTTTTTCTCCAAAAAAAAAAACTATGCCAGGCATGATTAATGGCTCCAAGAACAAAATCAGACTAACCTGTAATTAAATTGAAATATAATAGAGATTGTAAATGAAGAGATTGTAAGCCCTCGTGGGCAGGGTCCTCATCCCCAATGTACCAGTCTGCCATTTGCCTTCATGTAATGTGTTTTTGATTTTGTATTGTTCCTGTTTGTTACTCCTATCGGTTGTATAGCACTCTGGAATTAAGGACGCTTTATAAATAAATAAATAAATAATAATAGTGAATATTGAATAGCATTAGCATTCTATTGCGTATTTTTTTCAGAAGAAACAAAATACGGAAATTTCCCTGGGCTGGATCCAGCTTTACCCAGGACTCGTAGCAGAGCAGCACAGAATTAAAGGGGTAGTGCGGTCTAAAGGATTTTTTCACTGAATAACATACATTACAAAGTTTTACAACATTGTATTGTGTGTTATTTAAGTGAATGGGACCCTTCCCCAATAAATCCCCAAAAACCCCCCTCCCCCCCCCCCCCCCCGACAGCGGACCCGGAAGTGTGATGCACTATACTTACGGAATCACTGTCCCCCCATGGAGTCATCTTGGGACGATCATGTCATCTTCAGGAGGCCGGCCTGACTGCTCCAGCCCTCCCTCATGCCGGCCCTCCTCCAGCGCGTCATCAGCCAATCACGGCTGAGCAGCTGATGATGTGACATCTCTACATGTAACATTCACTGCACTGCATAAGAATGAGGGTGCTGATCACATATTGATGGTATCCTAGAGAGATGTCATCACTATTGCTATGGAACTCTGTTGGCCAAACTGACGTCTGATACAGAGAGAAAAGCTTTAATTTTTGGAATATGCTGCAATAGCGTTATTTGAATTTTCTGTTGGAGTTCCTTTTATATAGTTGTAAGAATGTAAAATATGTTGTAAGCATAAAAGGAGACAGAAAACCTAATCCTTTTCATGGAGAATCTAAAAATACACTGCCCTGCTTCCTAGAAACATACTGATATCAATATACAGACCCTCAGCAATGAGATCTGGATGTCTTTCACCTCTGATTATAAACAACATTCCATAAATCAGTAGCACAAGTGAAGAGAACAGACTTCTTAATATAAATCTAATTATAGGAAAATGTTTCCATATTTACTTCACTTACTACTACTCACCTCCTTGAAGCAAATGTATTGTCTAGATCCGTGATGGTGAACCCATGATACGCATGTCAGCATCGACACACATAGCCATAGTCGCTGACACGTGGCCGGACGCAGCTACTGTGACGTCACCTGACACAGTAGCTGCGTACGGCCGGCCGCAGCGGTGCAACGCTTAAGCTCCGTCTTGCTCCTGCCTCCAGCCCTGTCTTGCTCCTGTCTCCAGTGGCCACAGCCCGCATTCTGCATATTGTTAATGTTTGTGGGGAGGGATGGGGGTCGGGGGATAAGTCTGGGGAGTAGTGTGTGTGTGGGGATGGGATCAGGTGGGGTAGTGTGTGTGGGGATGGGGGTCAGGTAAGGTAGTGTGGGGGGCTGGGAGTCGGGTGGGGTAGTGTGTGTTTGTGTGGAATGGTCAGGTGGGGTAGTGTATGGGGAGGGATGGTGGGGTTGTATATGTGTGTGTGTGTGTGTGTGTGTTAGGGTCAGGTAGGGTGATGTATGGGGAGAGATAGGGGTCACGTGGGGTAGTTATTTGGAAGGGTCAGGTAGGGTAGTGTATGGGAAGGAATGGGGTCAGGTGGGGTTGTAGTGTGTGGAAGGGTCAGGTAGGGTAGTGAATAGGGAGGGATGGGAGTCAGGTGAGGTAGTGTGTGTGGAAGGGTCAGGTAGGGTAGTGAATAGGGAGGGATGGGGGTCAGGTGAGGTAGTGTGTGTGGAAGGGTCAGGTAGGGTAGTGAATGGGGAGGGGTCTTTCTATTTAAAGAAAATTGTTAATGGCAAATTTTCTCATTAAAGGATATACTGGGTTCTCTAATGATTCCTTTGTATTTGAACTTGTGAACTACCTTTAGGCCGTGAAATTCCTTTAGACCATGAGAGACTATTTAGACCAACTTTTTAGTCGCAGAGAAGTCTCCAAACATATTAATTATGACAATGGCCCTAGGCAGGGATTCTTCTATGTGGGATAGGTAAACAAGAAAGGCTAGAGGTAAACGAATTCCTGATAATGTAATGTATATCACGAAATCAATAACCGTAATTGTTTACCTATCTTATATATAAAAAAGCACCCACTATGACACAGGTATCCAAAAAAGCACTATAGGCATAGTTTCTTAAGAATAGTTCTATTTTATTAACACTGTCCATAGAAAATGGAATGTCGAGGCAGGGCCGAGAGGAAGCATGCGAGCTAGGCACGTGAAACACGTGTTCACCCATCTGCATCTATGTATCTGTGTTTCATGTGAATAAAGCAAGCGATTTTAATAAGAAGCTGTGGTGAGTGCCTCGACATTCCGTTTTCTATGGACAGTATTATATGAAGAGTGTTTGCGTCGATTGAGCACTACGAGCTGGATTGGGACCAAGTACGTGTCCTTACAGTGCGGTTATTCCCTCCTTCCGGTAGTGCCGTATGTCTATAGTGCTTTGATTCTATTTTATTAACATAATAACTCAATAGACATGATAAAATACAATAAATCTGATTACAGAAATGTTAAAAAAAAAAATGACCTCAAATGATAAACCAATCATAGCATCTGTGCACATGTATAGTAATGTCAGGCCAAACTCTAAAGCCCCTATTACACAGGATGATGTTGAGGAGCAAACAAGCGCTGTCAGCTGCGGGGGGCTGCCCGGGTGATCGCTAGATTGTCCAGGCAGCCCATAGAAGATAGCAGCGGTCTGCTGCTGCTGCTGCTCCTGTTCCATGGAGCTACGGCAGCAGATCATTGCTATCTAAGTTGTCTTTCAACATGACATTGTTCATGTTGGCTGATCGTTGTCTTCTATTACGCAAGACTATTATTGGCCGTAACAGGACCGTGTAATAGGGCCTTAAGATAAAGTGCAATAAATCCTGTCAGACCTAAATTTAATCATTTAGCCATCCCCCTACTGGTTCAGCAATCTCTAACATAAAGGCCTTTAGCAGCAGTAACATAGAGTTTTTTTTAATCAAAGGATAAACTTACCCATGAGCCCACATGGAGCCTTCACATTTCCCTCTGTGGAGTAAGTAGTAAACAGCTGTATGGAACAACAATTAGGGCGCACCATAAGGTAATAACATACAAATAGTAGAAAGCAAAGGGTGATGAGTTCAGTTCACCTGTGGATGTTGTACTGAGAGCACAATATCTATGAGTGCATCTGAAGCTATGCCGTCTTGGAATAATTTACCTTAAAATTACTGAGCTGACCAAATAACTTGAACTCTTTAAGAAGCGCTGGGAAGGCTATTACCTGGTTTGCAGGTAATGCATTAGAATACATCACTAGAAACTACTTGTATATCTCCATTGCATTATGGCTCTAAAAACAACCATGCAGCACTAGGGTACAGTGAGTAGCCGCATAGCAGCAACCAAAAGCACTTATGGCAGTAATTAACCACTAATTTATCCTTATGTGCACAATAATGCAAAAGGTGTACAATGACATTACTAAGATTTTACCCCATATGATCTCCCCTGATGATGTCACACAGTAATGACAGAAACGTGTAGGGAGTGTCATTCTAGTGTATACTCTATACACTGTACGGTGCCAGCTGTATGTATGACTGACTTGTTTTTTTGTATAACTATGTGCAATCTTTGGATTTTTTTACCGTCAAACAACATGCCTACTGACCATTGACTAGCTCATTAATAGGACCGAATACAGCCTTGACCTACAGGTTCTATTCTTTTTTACATTGGTTTTTGGGATCACATTTACTGGTGTATCTTAAGTACATAAAATAAAAGCTAAGTGTTTAGGTACTTGCACTAATTCTTATATGACCAATACATGCATAGTTATCTTTGCCAAAATAATATTTATGTTGCCAATAAACATTACAACCATTCTGTGATTACATATTACCCCCATACAGCTACTGAACAAAACAGAAAGATATTACCAATTATACCACAACATAACCCCCAAATAATATCACCATGCCATGACCGCTATCACTACAGATTGTATAGAGGAGTGCAGTTACATCCAGTGACTCATAGGGGGTGTGTTCTCTGATCAGAGTTACTTTTCCTTTTTCTCTCCATCCTGAAGTCCTCTCCTTGCCATTAATCCTCTCTCCAGAATCTGCCAGATAAACATTTTAGGCTCCTTGCTGTAGCACATAAAGTAGTTAAATCCCCTGTGCTCCTATATAGTATAGTAGTTAGACCTCTCTGTTCCAGCATATAGTTGCCCCCCCCCCCCCGCCCCACACCCCTCTCCGGCACCCACATAATAGGTATGTTGATGTACACAAAAAATTTGTTAGAAAAGTATGACAAGGAGGAGAGGCAGTGGAATAAGAAGTCTAGCTGCTATGAAGACTACCATGAACAGCAGACAAAGTAAAGAAGGTATTGCTGCTTTATTACTGGCAACCTTGCTCTTCCAGAGTCTGGATATGAGAAGCATGTCACATGTCAAGTATTGTGTGCCAAGGAGTAAAACATTAGTTCACTCTCAGAGGTGAAGGAATCTGAAGCGTGGGTGGTTATCTCCAGGGACCTTACACTGTACAACTGCTTGAGCTGTCCCTATGCTTGTGTGTAGACTACCTCTATTGACCTTCTGATCAATATGAAGAAATTACTGTCTGTTAGATAAAAGAAAAAAAAGAAACACTGGTGACTACATATTAAGTGTATGTCACAGACAGGACCTTGAGTGCAAAGACAGTAGAAGCTACTCTCCACACCCCTTGTGCCTTGTGTTTTCCCTTGAACAGATGTACCTGTGCAAAAAAAAAAAGAGCATGTAAAAACTGTCTAATAAAATTTGTTTAATTTTGTGAGTTTTTTTTTTTTTTTTTGTAAACAGAGCTATGTAGATTAAGGCTCTATTTTTTTTTTATTCCACAGCCGTTTGCTCAGAGATACTCCTCCTGCAAGACCTGTCACTGCCACTAGTTACGTCTATGGAGTATGTGATATACCTCTCACCAACAGGACTATGCATCAGTGTCTGATGGACACAACCCAGCGCATGCCAGATGAAGAGGCTGTTGTAGTTGTTCATTCTGGCACACGGAAAACCTTCAGTCAGCTAAGTAAAGATGTATGTGAAGGGTGAAAAGGATGTGTGATGGGTGTATGAGACATTATCAGTTTTTTGGGGGTGAAAAACAATTGTCCAGGGTCGGCAACAGCAGTAGGGGGCCATGAAGGAGTGCACAACCAGGTTTAACAAAAACTTTCTGACCTATTTATTGCACTACTAGGAAATGTAAAATTTGCCCCTTCACTGTCTTGGACTGCCAAAGACTTGGACTACAATGAACCCTTCCTCTACCCCAGACCTGCAGGATATTTCACATAACAAATGGAGGGAAAGCAGTAACTCTTTTTATTCTTCCTAGGGCTCTACTTTATATACAGCCAGCTGTTATAATAGAGAATACTATTATAGCAAGTATACTACATAGTGTACATTTAGGCCATGTTCAACCATAGTATTTTTGGTCAGTATTTATGGCCAAAATCTGGAGTGGAACTCGGGAATAACAATTATGAAAGATTCACACAATGTTTGTGTTTTCAACCCTCTCCTGCATCTCCCCCTCCTCTCGTTCTGCCCTCACACGTTGTTATTGCTCCTGCGCCGTTGCCGTGACGTTGTGGGTCACGCTGTGTGTCATCCACGCCCTGTGTTAGCGATGCGCTTGTGCCTGCCCCGCCTCCCATGTTTGTCTGAGCCACCTACCATTGTCCCTGCACTGCCTCCCATGTCTGTCTGCGGCCACCACACCCCCTGCTTACGCTCTTTCCGTCCGCGTCCTAAGTCCTCTTCGCCGTAGCGAACGTATCCTGCGCAGTCGCAGTGACGCGACCGGTCTTCTCCGGCCAGTCTAAAGCGTCATTGCGCCTGCGTGGGATGCGTTCGCTACGGTGCACAACGGCCGAAGCCGAGAAGAGGACTCAGGACGCGGACGGAAAGAACGTAAGTGGGGGTGCGTGGTGGCCGCAGACAGACATGGGAGGCGGCCCAGACAGACATGGGAGGCGGGGCAGGCACAAGCGCATCGCTAACACAGGGCGTGGACGACGTGCAGCGTGACCTGCAATGGCGTAGGCGCAATAACAATGTGTCCTGTGAGGGCGGAAAGAGAGGAGGGGGAGACGCAGCCCAAGGCCACACAGGCAGCGCTTCACCTGGGCACGAACGCTCTTGACCCCACCTCTTAGACACACCATGTCCTCAACTAAAGCTTGTTTTTCAGCCAAATGAAAGCTCAACCAGCGTGGACAAACATAACAGAAGAATGGACTTCACATAAGCTACAAACAGGTATAAGTAGTTGAGGATGGGGGGGGGGGGAACAGTGGGTACAGAGTCGCTTAAAACAGCCTGTTCTCACCTACCTCATGTCATGTCACGTCTTCAGGTCCCCCCCCCCCCCCGCTGAACGGTCTAGCTGCTACTTCCGAGACAAGCAGTTTTTTTCCTATGCAACCCCAGCAATATATGAAAAATATAGCCTGCTGTTATGTTCCCGTAGCACAAAGAATGCTGAGGATGAAGGGCATTATCTTACCTTCACCCTCAGTACAGTCTTCTCAAAATCTTGACTTTGATCATTATGTAAATTAGGCAGTTTGGAGCACTGGGTGGGACTACCACCCTCAGTGCACCCATCTGGCTCATCCCTCTTTATGAATATAAAAGCATTGCTCTGCGGTGAATAACAGATTTCCGTATCTGATGTAGCTATTTTATTTTTAGTTTAGTACGCTGCATGATCATGTAAAGCGAATAAGCCACTATGCCTAATGACTTTTTTTTTTAAAATCACCTGGTTGTCCCTGGCACGTAGGTCCCAGTGATGCATCCCGCCATCTGTGCCTGTTTCTCATTCTGCAATTAGGGCCACTCTGTGCATTACAGACGGCTGAGTGCCCAAAGTTCACTGACATCCCCCTTCCTTCGGTGACACAGCCAGACTTGATTTAGAAGGGGAATCGATATCGGTGAAGTGGGGGTGCTGGGTCTGCCTCCAGTGCACCGAACGGCCCTGAATGCAGATGGTAGGAACCAGGTGGTGATTTGAAAAATGGACCACGCCACCAGGATCTATGTGCCTGCACCGACCAGGTGAAAAAAAGTTCATTAGGCATAGTGATACATTTGCTTTAAACTAAGTTACTGTGCCAGCCAAGAAATTAAAATGCATCCAGTCATCTGCTTTGGCAGTCAGTCAGTTTATTCTTATCTGAAATCTGAAAATTAGACTACAATTATTGCAGCTTGTAAAACTAGAGCATAATAAACAGAGCAGCTGTCATTGTATTTATCATTCATAAATATGTGTGTGAATGTTAAGAGTTTTTTCTTACAACTATAGATATGTTAGATAAAGCAATAATCATGGGGCTGTCCCTAGCAATTTCTTTTTCTTATGAAACTTTTCTTTATGAAACAAAGTAATAATATTTAAAGCTTGGAAAACGCCCTCTAGTTTTATATATATATATATATATATATATATATATATATATATATATATATATATAAATGACAATTAAGCCAGAGATAGTGTGTTAGGGGAGTATGGAGCAGGCTCAGGAGCTCCATAGTGTGCAGCTGACGGCTTCTATTTGCAGTGGCCAGTGCAGACTGGCTGTGGTCACTGACTGGAAGATCGCATAGTCTGGTGGGGGAAAAAAGTGAACGTGAAAAAAAAAAAAATATTCTGTTTTTCCACATTACATTATGAGTTATTAAAAAATACTTTGTATTGCTGCATACGTAATAACTCAAGCAATTAAAGTATCACATAATTTAACCTGCAAATTGAATGTCCTGGAAAAAAAAATCTCCAAAACAGATTTTTGTTAAAAGCTGTGCATATGAACCTGCTGGTAGCTGCGTATCTTCTAAAGTTTGTAATTCTCGCTGTTTTGGTGAAATTTGATCCTATAACAATATGCAAATTATATCCTTTGGAGCACTAGGCCGTTCCACGGCCCCCAGAGTACCGTTTGGCCTGTCCACCAGCTTAGATGTTCATGTCTCCTGACGCATATTCCAGCCTGTCTCCTTATGTAGATGCATAAGTAGGCAGTACCATCGGAGCCATTGGGCGGGCTGAATGAAGCTGTGGGGGCCGAGGAGTGCCCCCAGTCTTCCAAAGGATTTTTTTTGCAAAAAAACGAATGAAAAATGCAAATGCACACAAATGTATCCGTTTTTCCATTGACTTCCATTGTAAAAAAAAAATTGATCAAAACAGATCTGTTGTTTTTAACAGACACAAAAGTAGTGTCAGCTACGATTTTGTGTCCATAAAAAAAACTGATCCATTTTGATCCATTTTTTTACAATGGAAGTCAATGGAAAAACACAAATGCATCCGTTTTTCTCATCCTTTTTTTTTTTTTTTTTCCAAAAAAAGGATGAAAAAAAAAACGGATTGCAAAAACGCAGTGTGAACCTAGCCTAGAGCATAGTGGTGGCAAGCAGAAAAAATGGGCTCAGCAGGTAAACGCTTCTGTCAGATTTTTATTGGCGGAGGTCTGAGCATCAAAACCTCACTGATCAAAACTTTAGACCTGTCTAAGCAAGTTTTGGAAAGTGACCCCCAGTAGAACTTTTAAGGCTCTGCAAAAGGGGCATGGTGCCCAAAAAACATTCTAGCAAAATCCACACTCCAAGCAATGGAGCCCTGCAGTGTGACAAAATAGCAGTTTAAATCCACATAAAAGGGCACTGCTGTACCCAGCAGAACCCGCTTAACAATTATAAAGTGTGTCTCTGGTGGCACAAGCTGGGTACAACATAAAAACCATTATGGTTTAGGGCCATGTTTAGGGTGTTTCCAACATTGGGTCGCCCCGCAGAGTAACTAGAAAGTTGTACTTGGTAATTTGTACTTGGAAAGTTGTAAAATGGTAATTTTCACTGTCAACATCTACTGTGCACTAATATCTGGCACAGTACCGTGTAAACACAGCAAACGATCAAACGACGAGCGAGAAGTCGTTCATTTTGATCTTTCAACATGTTCTTAAATCATCGTTCGCGGAAAATTCGGAGATCGCTTCGTGTAAACAGTCTTTCACCGATTTACCCTATGTAAAAGATGGGCTTAAGCGATCTTAAAAACAATCGCAATAACTGTTTTTCTTACAAATTTTCAAACGTTTTTTGTAACTATTTATTCGGCTAAACGCTGATCGTTATAAAACCGAAATCGTTGCTTCAAAATCGTTAAACGATCGATTGGGCGAATTATCACAGCATATGACTGCCTAGACATTAAACAACAACCAGCTCACTGTGTGTTTCTTGTGAGACCGCACAGATTAAATTTGAGGTGTCTTTACAGTCTGGTTTCACCTTGCCTGGATCTTTTACCTACTTCTTTTTGTCTGTTAAGTCTAACTTGGCCATACCTCCCAACTTTGGCTGAGAGGAAAGAGGGACATGGACACGCCCCTAACCTCACCAAAAGACACACCCCTAAACCCCAAGACACGCCCCTAAATCAGTAATAAACGCAATGTTTTGGTGAGTCGATCGCCATTTTCAAAAATGGTGATTGGTGATGGTGATTGACTCGCCGAAACGTCACGTTTGTGACTGTTTGCTGTGCTGCACTATTTGTTAATGCTTTGCACGTTGATGGAATAAACACTTCTTTTGCAACATAGAAGTTGAAGTGCCGTGAATTATCCGTATGGTATAGACATCTATCTCTGGTCAAGATTTAATTTGCTGGCACCAACATCATGGCTTGTGCTGCTGACATTTGTTATCTATCAGGGGCGGATAAACTTTACCATAGGCCCGCGGGCTGTTCACCAAGCCTGGGCCCCCCCACCCCACTGTAACTATGGAAGCACTAGCCTGGCGTTCATAGTACAGGACAGATAATGTCATGATGTCCTGATTTGTGCAAAATTGCCATAAAAAAAGTGATTTTTGCAAATCATGGCGGAAGTGTAGCCAGGAGACAGTACACCACTGAAAGTATAAGTCTTTTTGGGTGGTCATGGGCCCAAAAGCCCCTATTATAATCCACTACTGCTATCTATCTATCTCCTATCTATTTGTCTATTCTCTATCTATCTATCTATCTATCTATCTATCTATCTATCTATCTATCTTCTAGCTATCTATCTTCTAGCTATCTATCTTCTATCTATCTATCTTCTATCTATCTATCTATCTATCTATCTATCTATCTATCTCCTAGATAGATAGATAGATAGATAGATAGGAGATGGATAGATAGAAAGATAGGAGATGGATAGATAGATAGATAGATAGATAGATAGATAGATAGATAGATAGATAAAAAGGAGATATATAGATAGATGGGATAGATAGAGAGAGAGAGAGAGAGAGAGGAGCAGCAGGTTCAGGGGAACAAGCCCAGGGGCACTGAGTGCAGGGGAAGGAGGGGGGATAAGCACCATGTACAGCTGAGGGACACCTGACAGAACCCCCAGACACCCCCTCCCCGGAGCACTCACCACTGCTCTTCTCTCCCTGGTGATGCAGGTCATGTGTTCTGCCCCCTTCCTGGACCCCGGCAGCCTCCTCCTCCGGCACCAGCTCTCACTGCCAGGTATTGATACTGTATAGGGGGCGCACCACAGAGCTGTGATATGCGGCCCTGGCAGGAGCTATGGGGGAGAGCGCGGCCTCTTGTGGCCAGAGGCAGAATGACGCCTTCGGCCACAAGAGTCTTTGCAGAGCAGGAAGCCAATGTCTCCTGTTCTGCCAGTGTAAGTGAGGTGCGGAGGGCGGCGGGACACATGGGGGCTGTACCGGGACGGAGGGACATGACCCCAAAATCGGGACTGTCCCTCTAGATCCGGGACAGTTGGGAGGTATGAACTTGGCTTCTTTACAATCTGTACACTAGATTTATGAAAGGGTGTATATATACACTTGCTGTGAACTGCCCACAGCTACCAATCACAGCTCAGCTTTCAGCTCTGGTAAAATAAAAGCTGAGCTGTGATTGGTTGCTGTGGGCAGTTTACACCAGGTGTATATTTACACCTTTTCATAAATCTCCCCCTATGTTTTCACATATTGGGTGCATGTGTTGCCCTCTGAGAGCCAGTAGAGGGCAGCAGTACACTTTTTGTTAGTTATTGCAATTCTCACTGTACCGTTGTTCTTGTTAGTAACCAGGGATTCCATTCATTATGGGCACATATATTGGGTCTGATCAATCATGTATATTGGCTTATTATCACTGCTATGTAAACGGTCAATGAGGTATGATCTTACAAACGCATGTATGTGCCTACTCCCTGCTTTCTGGGTTTAAGATTACGAAGTGTGATTTGAATAGTGTTACAGATTTTCCAAATATAACTAGTGATGATATATACTTTATACAGCAGTGGGATTCTTCCCCCGTACTTAATTCGGACAGTGACTTCAGTGCAGTGGAGATGAATAAATCTCTTCTTTTGCTAGTTACTAGTTTTCAGTTTGTTATATCGCCACGGTTTGGCGGTCTGGTTATTCAGCACTGGAGCAGCAGGGTAATACGAAAAACTCCTCCCTATATATCTCTACACGGTGGTGCCAGATGCCAGATATCCTTTAGGTTGGACTACTTATCCTCCATACCATTTCCAATATCATGGGTCATGGCCTCTATCACTGTAATGTCATGGAATGTAAGAGGCATGTGTACCCAGAGGAAGAGGGTCATGGTTTTTTTTACACTTCAGACGTTTTAACCCTCACATTTTATGCCCCCTTTGATGCCCAACCGTATAAATCTTATAAAAATAGTTATGCTCTCTAAATGCTTATATATGCTTGAGCATGCATCCACCCCGTTTCCTTTGTCATTCTTTAGATGTCTTCATTTGTTGTTTACCTCATTTATTTGGGGAGCGGCCCAAATCTTACGGTGGTATGTCTCTTCCAGATATTTATTTAAACTACCTGGCGGGTCAATTGAGATATCTCATGAAATGGGCGGAAGCAGGGATACTCCCCAATAGAAGAAGCCTCTCTGCCTGTCAATCACCCCCCCCCCCCCCCCCCCCCGCACCGCACGCTGGATTAGAAGAACATTTTCTTGGATATAGAGATTCTGAGCAGCGCACACAAACTATGGTCAGCGAGTGCTTTAGCAGATCTATTAGGAGCTGCAAAGAGTGTTATCTAAAGAATACTGATTGCTTTCCTTCAGGCTATGTTTCCACTAAGTAAAAGACTAGCCATTGCTGATGACAACGACGGCCGTACTTTTACGCAGTGTGAATATAGCCTTAGGGTATAAACCCACACACCGTATACGCAGCAGATATGCAACAAATACGCAGCAGATTTGTTGGTACAGATTTGATGCTGTGTTCAGTTATTTAGATCTAATCTGCTGCGAGTTTGCTGCGAGTTTGCTGCGTATGGCGGCAGTAAATACGCTGCATATACGGTGTGTGGGTTTATACCTTAAGCATAATCCGTTTCTGTTTTTCTCCTTGTCTACTTTAACTGGCTATCCCCCCCTATTCTGCCTTTCATTATTTAATCATTCTACTCATAAAGGAAAACAAAGAATTGCACTTATGTTTTTTTCATTTTCCAGCAAAATTTAAATACATCAGAAAGTCCCACAAATATTAGAAGTCAAAATAGAAATGCAGTAGAGACAATGCATGCATTTTGGACATCACTAACTTTTTTTTTTTCCTCTTCAGGTAGAGACCCTGGCTGCTGGGCTCCTGGCTCTCGGCTTGAAGAAAGGAGAACGCGTGGGAATGTGGGGGCCAAATTCTTATGAATGGGTCCTTATGCAGTTTGCGACAGCCCAGGCAGGACTTATTATGGTATGATAACATTGTCTTTTTAACTCCCAGTGGAAATTGATTTTGGAAAATTTACTAATAAACACTAACCAAGTGCACTTTTTCCTGTTTTAATTTTTGCTTCAGCATAAATAGTCCCATGGTCTCCCACCAGTCATATCATACCAGGCACTGTTTGTAGCAGGGATGTCAGGGCGTTTGACCGTAGCGAACAGTGTTTGGTTGTAGCATTGAAATTACTTTTATGGAACATAATCACTGCAACAATGTACTGGTGTGTATCCTGTAAAGATCAGAGAATACCTAGTAAAGTTTGCTATAGAAGTGAATAGGATCTTCTCCAGTCTATTATTATACAAATTTACACTTGCCCCCGAGCAGTTGTAGATTTGCTCTGCATTGCCTGCGCCAGGGGCAGGGCCGGCTGCCTATACTCATACAATAGTCTTGATAAATGTCCCCCATTGTGTTTATGCTGTGCACCACATTCTTATTGGTTAGCTGTAGTTCTTTTATTTAAATATTTTAAAGAATACAATAAAAAATAACATATGTAACATACACACACACATCTTTAAATTTGTATCCCTCTTTCATGTATAATAGCTTTCTGCTTTTTTCAGGTATCTGTGAATCCGGCATACCAGGCAAATGAGCTGGAGTATGTGTTGAGGAAGGTATGAAAGACTTTGTTGTGTTGTGAAATTTACTGTATTTTCTTTCACCAAAATGGCTTTGCATAAAATCTGAATCAGGTGCTCTTAGGTTGATGGACCATCATCCTCCCACTAACACCCGATTAACAGAGTACTGTACAAGATAGTTGTTTATTTGCAAAAAATCTGATGTCAATCACCATTGACCACTCCACCATCTATGGTTGTTGCCCAACAGACTGTTTCACACCCGGCAATAACTCCTTTTTCTTGGACATCTGCCTTCCGCTCTGCTCTAAGGATCCTTTTACACGTACAGATAAATCGCTTAAGCGCTTGTTTAGTGAATGATCTTTATTTCTTTTTAACAATAGGCGTTTAGACAAAAAGATAAATCCCTAAGAAAAGTCATAATGCAATCGCATTTTAAGGCTGGGTTCACACTACTTAAAAAACACGGCCGTATTTCATAACAACGACCATCATTTGTAAAATAATGGCCGTTGTTTGCTCAAATACGGCTGTTGTTATGAAGCACAGCCGTGTTATTTACATAGTGTGAACATAGCCTAAGATTGTAAATAAGATCATAATCAATGTAAAATATACTGTAAACGACAAATGTTTGCACCGGAAAAAAAAACGATTAATGTTGATTTTGACGTTAGTTTAACCCCTTGCTGTAAAATGATATTCTTGAAACGTCATGTAGTTCCTGCAACATGACGTTCCAGGATTTAAGGACATGATTTTCATACAAATACCAAATACAAATAGGCCCTGGGCATCAAGGCCAAAACAGACTGCAGAAGCAAGGGGTTAAAAGATGCGATGAACAACATTCAAACAAATTGTAATTTCTCGTTTTAGCCAGAAGATTATTGTTTAAATTCAAACAATTTAAAGATTAAAAAAAATCTGAATCAAGTAATGTTAGAGGGGTATTCCTCCCAGGAGCTGAAACAATAAAATGCTCCCAAACCTAGCTTACTCACCAAGTCCCCCTGAGTATTTTGAGCCATCTCCCATCTTTCTAGCTGCTGCCGCTCCATAGTTACAAGTTTTTCTAAAAGCCGATCTATATCCAACATGGCGCCGGCCAGAAAACTACATCTCCCATCATGCAATGCTTATGCCTGATTGGTCCATGATGTAGGTGAGCTGAGGGTGGGGGCTGCTGTCAGAGAGGAAGACCGAAATCAGCAGCAGCAGCTGTCAGTGTCTTATGGTGCGTTTACACAGAGAGATTTATCTGACCAATTTTGGAAGCCAAAGCCAGGAATAAATTTGAAAAGAGGAGAAATCACAATCTTTCCTATATGGCCTGTTCTCTGTTTATAGTCTGTTCCTGGTTTTGGCTTCAAAAATCTGTCAGATAAATCTGTCTGTGTAAACGCACCATTAGGGTCCTCCTTCACTTCAGTGGGCAGGGTTAGAAGTGCTAGCCCAGCCCATAAAAGAGATGGAGGACATGTGATCCTGACACAGAGGGTGGGGGCCAGGAGCAGGGAGCAGTGTTGGGGTGGACTGAGTTTTCAGGATTTTATGCATCCAGTGGGGGTGAATGCACCTAAATAAAAGCAAAATTGTGCAGAATCCATAATAATTGATATTGGAAAGATGGAAAGCTAAGGGTGAGCAACGTATTAATGCAAAAATGATTTTGGGAGGAATACAGTGACAGTTATCCGGTTTCGATTCTTGGTTTGTTTCTTGGTGTTCAGCACATCTCTCCTCAGTTTGCCGCATTATCTGACATCAGGAGACCAGCCCCATTGAAGGTTTAAGTCAAATGTTTTTCCTGGCTCTAACCATTGGTAGGGGGTCTGAACACTGAGACTTTGGCCAGTCAAAAAGTTAAACATGTCTGGGGCATTCCTTGATCCCTTGTACGAAAATTGCACGACCCTTTTCATGTAAAGCAGAATATAGAAAAACACAGCTCTCACATTCGTTCCACATCTGTGTAGCATAGTGTGGGTGCAACAAACCAGTGCAGCACATTCAAAGAAAAGAGTTCTTTATTAAAGATCCATAAAAGCATGTTTATGGACATAAAGGCTATGTTCGCGCAACAAATTTTAAGTGACTGTTGATACTCAAAATAACAGCCATCGTTTTGAATACCAAATAACAGCCGTTTTTTAACATATGTTGGTAAATTATTTAAGTTTGGGTTGAATCATGGCCTCTTTCAACACCCTTTAAGGTGTGGCTATTGTTAAAGGGAACCAATCAGCCCTATTGGGCTGATATGGTTCCCTGGAGTGCTTTATGAAGCTCCTGCAGCAGCCGCGGCACGTACCCTGCAGGAGCTTTATGCCAGAGAAAAAGTTTAATAACCTGAGAGGTGGGGAGGTAGTCATCTGGGCAGCTCCTCGCTGGTCACTAGTCACTGCTCTCTGCCTGTCAGCGCTATCAGAGGGGATGATTGACAGGCAGAAAGGTCCGTAACAGCCGCTGTTACTTAAGATCCCCTCGGCCAGTACTGGGTAATCTTCACTGCTGCTGAATTTAAATGCTGGTACATCAGTGTTTGCCCACATCTGAATTCCCCACTGCACACAATGTGTTGTGTGAACTGACAGGTTCTCTGCGGCCGCTATTCAATGAATAGCGGCTGCAGAAAACTGACATGTCAGTTTTTTTGCGGGACCACTAGCGAACCCGGACAGAGTGTATACTTACGTTGTGTGAACATGGCCATAAAATGTATA
Source organism: Dendropsophus ebraccatus (assembly GCF_027789765.1). Taxonomy (NCBI): domain Eukaryota; kingdom Metazoa; phylum Chordata; class Amphibia; order Anura; family Hylidae; genus Dendropsophus; species Dendropsophus ebraccatus. Next base: position 40,640,656 of record NC_091467.1, on the reverse strand, counting down.
CATTGACATCACTGACTGAATGACCATTGTATGTAGTGCTCTGACTCTCTTGGGTTTCCTTTGCAGGTTGGCTGTTCTGCCCTTGTGTTCCCTTCCCAGTTTAAATTTCAGAAATATTATGAAATTGTGAAGCACATTTGTCCAGAGATAGATACATCTCCAGCTGGTGGAATCAAAAGCAAGTCGTAAGTGGGTCATACTTTCTGGGCTTTGTACCATGTGGGCTTTGTACCAGTTTAGCAAGGGCTGCGATGTCCCTGGTAACGATGTCCCTGCAGCCCTTGTTAAACGATTATCGGACCGTGCAATAGGCCCTGTAAACGAGCGGCGATCTAGCCGATCGGCGCTCGTTTACATTTATTATCGGGCCCCTATCGGCCCGTCTAATAGTACCCTTAAGGACAGAATTCTCGTCTTTCAAGAGAAGTTCTGGGCCTTTTGCTTCAGTTATAGTGCTCATCTGTTGTATGTAAGCAAAATAGTTGCCAGCCGTGTAGCTGGAAACACTCTGTTTCATACATCCCACATCATGCTGTACACTCATTCAGGTGTTTACTATGGGTGTAGCAGGAATCGCCCTTATTGTGGTGACTGCGGGCCACAGTACCTTCTACAGTCAAAACAAGTAGAGCTTGTGTCCCTCTATTGGCCGCATATTTAGTTAAAGGAAATCAGTCACCTCCCTGAGGGAGTGTGACTTGACCTTAGTGCCTTACAGCTGCTCGGAACAGCTCTCCGAAGCAGTGCCCGGCTTTTGGGGTGGCAGTATCAAAATATCATTCTTTAATATTAACTAAGCATGGGGGTGGAGCCACAACAGTCATGCATGAATGGCTGGGAAGAGGGCGGAGGCAGCATGACTGCATGCCACTACGGCTCCACCTCCATGTCTAATTAGTGGGTGCCAGGATGGAGAATTAAAGATTAATATTTTGAAATTGCTGCCCCACCAGAGACTGCTGGGCACAGTGTGGGAGAGCTGTGCCCAGCAGCTGTAAGGTACTGGAGCCAGTTGACACTACCTCAGGGAAGTGATTACCTTCCCTTTAAGGCATATAAATAGTAGATTACTCTGCTGGATGCCCAACATATGTCTATAATTTACAGTATTTAGCAACATACAGTAGTGCACATATAGTGCATTTGTGCAGGCATATTCAGGGTGACCTGTCATGTAATATATTTAGTTGTCTTTTTGATGACATATTTTCTATTGTTATGAACTGTTTTGTGATTTTATGATTGTTTAATATCATTTACCATTTCTATGAATTGTATATGGGTCTGGTATTGTGTTTGTAGGTAGGGAAAGGGAAGTTTCGTTAATAATAATAATAATAATAATAATTAAAACTACACCAATCAGACATAATATTAAGAACATACAGTAGGTAGGACACAGCAGTTTGTATGCTGCATGCTCAAAACAGAGGACATGATGGCAGTAAGAGGCATTGCACTGGGGAAAAAAAGGTATGCAGGCACAGGCATTGCGGTGGTCTGTCCATTAATGTGGATTTATTTTCGCTTTTTACACCACTCCAAGGGGTGTAATTTCTCGTGGTTCAGGTTTTCCTTTAGCTACTGGATGGAATATCTGCCCCATAAAAACAGGATCCAGGAAACAAAAAAGTATTGAGCAGCATATATTTTTTGGGCATTCATGGGACTCTATGTATCATGGATGCCACTAGGTAGTCATTGGCCTGGCATCATAAGGGTGACGTCCATAGCCTGTGCTGTATATCTGTCTAGCATGGATCTAAGCACACACCCCTGCCACTAGCTGGGGCTGATGTCCTAGGCAGGGGTATTGGCACAATTATTTAGATGTGGCACTGTTTTGTTTTTAACACATTTATTTCGCTTCACCCTGTTGCCAGCTGTTTAATATTAAAACTGATTGGCTGATTGATGTATGCTATATACCTGAAGCCAACACAGCGGACATCAATATCCTTGTAAAGCTATGAAAAACCCGGTTACCTAAACTTGTAGCAGGCACTTTGGACACAAGATGGAGCAGTGGTATTGAGGATGCTAGGATGTTCATAGGAGGAACATAGAAGTGTTGACTAGTCATCACTAGAGTAATAGTTCTTGTTGTCATTTTTTATCCTGTATGTGATGCATTGTGCTAGTTTGCATTCCCATATTGTAACTGTACATAGTTACTATTTGTATCATTATGTGAGCCACAAAATAAATTACAATGCTTTACACTGAAGACATAATTACCATTGGTTTCTTCAGTTTACCTGATTTCATCTGCCCATGTGACCTCTTCATACTGCTGATCTTCCATATCCATGGGGGTCAATCCTGTGCATAGGCCAGCAATGTTTTTGGAGTGTTTTTCTGTGTTTAACCCCATCAGGACTGGGCACATTTTCATTTTTACCTCCTCATGTGCCATCATAACTTTTTTGTGTACTATACTTAGTAATGGTGTCTTTCCGTCTACAATAACGTTGTTTTTTCGCCGTTCACCGTGCAGTAAAACAGCTATTGTATTAGTATTTCTCATGTCAGGATGTGATACCCAGTTTGAAGCCATGTTATTTGGTGCTTTTCAGACTCCCTGATCTTCGGATTGCAATAGTCTTGGACAATAAGTATCCAGGTACATTTCAGTTTCAAGAAGTGCTGGATGCTGGAAGCTCTCAGTTTGTAAAGCAGCTGCATGATTTACAGAAGACTATATCCAGTGATGATCCTGTCAACATCCAGTTTACATCCGTATGTGACCTTATCTGTTGTATAATGTATAAGGACTGGGAGCACCAGCGGTGTGACTGCTTAGTGCTGGGAGGCCAGTTATTAGTAACATTCTAATGTTCTTGTGTGAGTGAATGAGTGATCTTTTGTTTCCCTATAATTTAATAAAATACCTAAAATACCATTCACATGTAAATAAAAGATTGTTCTTGTCCCTCATTTGTATGGTGGGATCCCACCGTAAATTACAGCTGCAGATTCATATTTTTGAGGGGACATTAATAGTGGAGTTGATGTTGTGAAGGGGGTTTGTAGTGGTGCAGCAGATATGCCTATTTCTGAAACATTGTGACAGTGTTGTTACGTGATAGCAGAAGGTAAGTATAGGCTAACCTACTGAAAATTCCTCACTGCAAGTTTATTGCACTAAAATCTGCTGCAAATCTAAATACCAATAAAGTCTAAGGCACTCTATTCTCGCAGTGCTTTTTTATTGCACTTTGAGGCCATGTTCACATGGCGTGAAACACCGGCTGTTCTGTGACCTGGCCGGGTCACAGAACGGCCAGTGTTACTGAAGATCATCCCGGCTAGTACTTCAGTACCGGCTGAATGATTTTCATTTATTCTGAATTTGGATGGGAGTGCACCTGAATTCCCGGCTGCACACAATGGAGCGTGTGACCATAGCCGCACGCTCCATTGTGTGAACTGACAGGTTCTCTGCGGCCGCTATTCATTGAATATGTCACTGACATGTCAGTTTTTTTTGCGCCGCTAGGGATCCCGGCTGAAGCGTATACTATGTGTATACACTCCGGACGGGATTCCCTCTGGCTGCAGCACAATGTAGGTAAAGTATTAATCACGGCCATGTTGCTAATTGGCGACAACAGCCATGATTAATACTTTACTAGCGTTGTGTGAACATAGCCTGAGAGTGGAGTGCGATAACACTTTGTTAATGTAAGATGAAAAAGATGCAGCGGCACTCATCCAATGTTGCAAAATTAGTCCTTTATTACTTCTTACATGCTCATGGATACAAACAAACAACAGGCTACGATCAATTCACGTGGTATCTGGCACTTCCTCTCGGCCCCTACATGAGTCTCTACACCCACTCCCTAAAGTACCTTAGTGCATTTAAAGGGACAGTACACTTAAATCTACATGATATACACATTAGATTAAAAACAATGAAGTATAAAACATAGGATATAAATATTCATTATTGTTGTCTTGCTTTTGTCAAAAAACATTTATTAAGCCATGGGGTCTTAAACAATTGCTTGTAAATCTGACCGGTCATTTAGACCGAGTGGTTCCAAGTGCGGAGAATCCATCTCTTTCTTCAGAAGTAATTTATGTCAATCTCCTGTTTGTATCCACTACCATGTGATGGAATAAAATTGTTCCTGCATGAAACTTGTGAGTGCCGCAGTGTTTTTCTCTTTCTATACTTGATGTGAATGCTGTTCAAGGTCTGCAGAGCACCACATGTGTTGGGAACCCGGGTGAGCAAGAGTAAGAGCCCATAAACATTGTTGCCTATTTGATAGTGCCAGGACAGACTTGTGTGCTTTTTCTTCCGCAGAGTGTTTCTATGCTGCACTGTATATTGTTAATTATTAGAGAATGTGCCCGTTATTGGATTTGAATGTGTCCATAATTTGCATAATTTATTACAAATTTTGACTGCTTTCAACCTTGATTTTCTTTTTTCTTTTCTTTAGGGTACAACTGGATATCCAAAAGGAGCAACTCTGAGCCACCACAATATTGTTAACAATGCAACAATGGTAGGGGTGAGGAAGGGATTAACATGGCAGAAGGTGAGAGGGTGTTAAAAAAAACCCCAAAAAGATTTCACAAAATAGTTTCAGCCTATTCTACAGACATGACTGTTCCTCTTATCTACTCTTAGGGCTTCAGGGTAGCAATTCCAGTACCGCTGTATCACTGCATGGGTTCCGTTTTAGGCAGTCTTATAATGGCTGTACATGGTCCAACAGCAGTTTTCCCATCTCCAGGCTATGACGTTCGAGCCTTATTACAGGCTATTTCACAGGAAAGGTATGCCACTTTTTAGTCTTTTTTGTCAATAATGTAATACAGTATAATTGGGAAATCAAATTTAGTTTTTTTTTTATTATTTATGTAGAGAAGTTAAAAATTCAGTGTCAATTCTTTTTTTTTTACTTTATGGTGATTGAAACTTTTAGTTTCTAATAGAGAGTTCCAAAGCCCCTGCGTAGGCGTAGGGTCCTATTAGAGGAAGAGTTTCTTAACGATTACCAATTAACAATAAACGATCGCAAAAAAGAGATTTAAGGATCTCACACAGATCGATAGTCATTGGCTACGGTTGTTTCTACGATCGTTATTTCTTCTGATCCTAGCAAAAGAATGAATGATGTGTACAACTGGCCAATATTTAGCAGTCAATTAACAATGATTTCATGATCAGCCTAAAAGATAGGTTCAACGACACATGAACAATTTTTCAACTGTCGCCGGCTTACACACAAACCGATTATTGTTTAAATTTGAACGACATAATGATTTTTCGCACGATAATTGGCCAGTGTAATAGAGCCCGTAGACTTCTGGCTGTCAGCAGCCACCACTAACTTGAGCCTAGGAGCACATTTCAGCACTGATACTGTCAGCACAGATATGTATGTTGGTGATTACACATGCAGTGCATACTTACCTTCTGTGCTGCTCTGTGATCCAGTGTCTTCATGGAAAAATGTGCTTTATTCCCAGACTGACAGTCACAGAGGTGTCTCTATGACGCTGTCTGTACTTGCTTTGCACAGCTTTTTCCGGGGCAGGTGCAGACAGTGTCACAGATACACCTCTGTTACATTGTCAACCTGGGGATAAAGAATGTTTTTCATGAAGATGCCAGATCACAGAGCATGGCAAAAGAAAAGCAGGGAATGCTCGTGTGATCGGCAGTGGAAAACTCGCAGCACGGATATATGCTTATCCATGCTGTCACTTTCCCTTTAATGGTGCGTTCACACCTACAGGATCTGCAGCAGATTTTCTGCAGCAGATTTCATTTTAATAACTGAACACAGCATCAAATCTGCTGCAGATCTGCTGCAGATCCTGTAGGTGTGAACGCACCCTAAATGAGTATTTCATTTGTGTAAAAAAAAAAAAAGAAAGATTCTAAAATTGAATAGGGATGGTCCGAACCTGCAGAGGTTAGGGTTCGTATGAACCCGAACGCTCGGCAGCAGATTCCCGCTGTCTGCCCGCTCCGTGAAGCGGGCGGATACTGCGGGAGGAACGCCTGGAAAACTGGGATACAGCCTATGGCTATGGCTGTATCCCAGTTTTCCAGGCGGTCCTCCCGCTGGATCCGCCCGCTCCACGGAGCGGGCAGACAGCAGGAATCATTACCGAGGGTTCGGGTTCGTACGAAACCGAACTCGGTTCGGACCATCCCTAAAATTGAATAAAAACCTAAAGTCATGTAGTCCTTGCCTCCACAGCTTACATTTTTCTCCTTCCAGTCCCCAGATCTTCTGTCTTCTTCTCCCTTCTGTGATAAGTGCTTTAAGTAGGACTTACCACCTCAGCCAGTCACTGGCTGATATGGTACACATCAGCATACAGGACCTGTTGCCTTAGTCAAATTATGGGACACTGCTGCAGCCAGGGATAAGCTGAGTGCTCGGGTGCTACAGTTAGCACTTGTCTTAGAAGAAGGAAGTAGACAGAAGATGTAGGAACCCTAAAGAGGGGAATGGGAGCTGCAGGGACCAGTGGGAGACTGCACCTAGGTAAGGTTTTTATTCTATTTTTTTCCCTTTACAGTATTCAGTAATGCTACATTTGCTGGTGCCAGAATGTTAAAGTTTATATTAAGATTAGCTTTCTAAGGCTAGGTTCACACTGTGTTTTTGCAATTCGTTTTTTTCATCCGTTTTTGCAAAAAACGGATGAAAAAAACATATGCATTTGTGTGCATCCGTTTTGACCCATATTTCCATTGACTTCCATTGTAAAAGAAACGGATCAAAACGGTCAGCTACGTTTTTGTGTCAGTCAAAAAAAAACGGATCCGTTTTTTTTTTTTACAATAGAAGTCAATGGAAAAATGGAAAAAATTGGGGAGGGGCCTTTTATCCACTCTGCTTCCCATTCCTATTACAACCAATGGGCACATACTTCTAGTAGTGCTGTCCTAATGGTGTTGTGAAAGCTAAATTATTGGTAAGTCATAAGTCTACCTTTTTAATAGTTTGGACATTTTGGCATGCACTGATACTAATGTTATTTGTTTTTAGATTAGTATTTTATGTAGTTTAGATTTTTATTAGAAAATTAGAAAAAGAGGAGTGATTTCAGTTTACTCTGAGTTAGCGGACTTTCACTTAAAAATCACAAGAAGATAAAAGTTAAAGGAGAAGTCCAGCACTGGCTGAAATCTAACAGCCGGCAGGGGCAAACATAACAACCAGTCCTTACCGCTCCGGGACCTCCGCTGGAAAGGTGAAAGGCCCATTATCTTCTGATAAGTGAATAAAATAAAAAGGAATTAAGGTACTCACGGTCAGTGCTGTCCACATAGAGAAGTTTATAAGGGCCAAAAGCCCAGATCACATCCAGTAAACCTACCACTAAGTAAAACGTAACTTTTAATAACTTTCAAATAGAAATAATAAGTATAAAGTTGTGCTCATTAAAATCACAGAGCTTCCATAACCTTCTACAGCGAATCAACCTATATCTGTATAGTCATAGTAGCTGCAGACTACTGACTACCTCGTAGTATAATACTATCTAACTGGGCTATGAAAGCAATGAATTTAAAATCAACCGCACAGCCCCTCAACTAGTTTCACCCACACATGGGCTTCATCAGGAGGAGGGCTCCTCCTGATGAAGCCCATGTGTGGGTGAAACTAGTTGAGGGGCTGTGCGGTTGATTTTAAATTCATTGCTTTCATAGCCCAGTTAGATAGTATTATACTACGAGGTATTCAGTAGTCTGCAGCTACTATGACTATACAGATATAGGTTGATTCACTGTAGAAGGTTATGGAAGCTCTGTGATTTTAATGAGCACAACTTTATACTTATTATTTCTATTTGAAAGTTATTAAAAGTTACGTTTTACTTAGTGGTAGGTTTACTGGATGTGATCTGGGCTTTTGGCCCTTATAAATTTGTTTTGGTATTTGAACCATCCAGATTACCTACCTTTAGGGCACTTTATTTTTGGTTTGTTTGATCACATAGAGAAGTGGCCGAAAGCTTAAATAAATGAATTTAATATAGTGAAAAATATATTTAATATAGCACACATATGACGCGTTTCGAAGACATACGTCCTCTTCATCAGATAAAATAAAGTGCATGCAAATTCATTCATTTATTTAAGCTTTCGGCCACTTCTCTATGTGGACAGTGCTGACCGTGAGTACCTTAATTCCTTTTTATTTTATTCACTTATTCTCTCCACGGGCCCCATTATTTTGGGAGTATCCTGTGTTTTTGGTACAGTCAGCTTAGCAGTCCCTAGAGGTAGTAGGCCCCTATACAGTGGACTGTCACCAAACAAGACCCTGGATTCGGATTTGTACCCTGTTGAGGGGTGATATGCACAAAGCCCAAGCGGCATCCAGGTGAGCACCTTCTCACATAATCCTTATCCTTGGTGTATTGAGGTATCACACGAGGCGCCGTTGCCCGCTTTCTTCTTTTTCTCTCCCTTATTATCTGCTGATGGACTGGCTGCTCAGCGAATCCAACGGCCAGTCCATTAACCAGGTCATGATGTCAGCACAAGAGATCCTTTAATTTCTCACTTTTATATAATTAAGTCTAAAATATTTGTTATAATATCACAATGAATTCTCCTCTCATAAACTCTAGTAAGGAAGTATCAATAGTAAGTGCTGTAATATGTACTTCTCTTAATGTTTTACAGGTGCACATCAATGTATGCGACCCCTACCATGTTTATAGATCTTTTGGGACAGCCAGACTTTGCTGCTCTTACTTCTACACTAACCTATGGTATGTGGTTAAAATCTGACAGATTGGTTCTGGGAGGCCAAATATATCCAGGAGTTTGCAGGTTGTCTTTTAGATATTTGTGGGGTTCATATGTGCGAAACAGCGCTGGGTATTTCTGGAATGTTTTCTATGGAATAAAATTAATGCAAACTCATCATCATCATGTTCTCTTGTTTCAAGCTTTAAGAGTACTTCCAAAATACATAGTTTCTATACAGTTACATTCCTTACTTACTGCTCAGCTGTTGTTAATTTTAACCAGACATTTTTCAAGTAGACACATCAGTCAATAACATTGCTAAGCCTGGAAAGAATTGTATCAAATTCTCAAAAACTCCCCCCCCCCCCCCCCCCCCAATACACAGAGGTAAATTCAGTCAGACCTGGCAGGAATATCTGATGACTGTGTGTGAGGGGGGCCTCCTGCAATTCCCCTGACAGACGATGTTGGAAAAAAGAAGGATCTGCATTCCCCCCAGAGGGCTTCTATGGGCAGTATTATGATTGCTTATAGAGATCAATGCAGTATATAGGTACTTTATTGACCGATCTTATGTTCACTTGATTGCTACAGACTGCTGAAGGCAGCAATCCCAGAGCCATGGCAGCCCAGATGGCGTAGCCTAGGGCTGTTTGTAGAATGGATAGATCTCTCTCCTGCTTCTCCGGCTCTTGGGTCACTGATGTTTTGCAGTAGCCACTGATTAGCTGAGAGGAACATCATTGACCCAGGAGTCGGAGAAGCAGGGGGGAGCGTGGGCAGGTAATGTTTTAGCTTGTTCAAAGGAGTTATCCAGCACTACAAAAAACATGGCCACTTTTCCCCCTACTGTTGTCTCCAGGTCAGGTGTGGTTTGCAATTAAGCTCCATTTACTTCAATGGAACTGAGTTTCAAAACCCCACGCAAACTGGAGACAACAGTAGGGGGAAAGTGGCTATGTTTTTGGAGCACTGGATAACCCCTTTAAAGCCTGGCAGCTGATGGGTTAAGTATGCAGTGGCTACATTTCCTACATTTCACCTTAACCTGAAAACCAGGTTCAGCAGCTAGGATGCCTGCTTAGGGGGATATTAAAGTACAATGTGGTTGTTAATGTAGATGTTGTATGGGACTAGTGTGGGTACATCACATAAAATTATTATTAACCCCTTCACGTCAGCCATCTGTATATATACGTTCCTATTGCACATGCCCCGTGCAGTAGGAATGTACATATACGTTCCTGACTGACAGGGGCTTTGTGATGAGAACGGGATCGCTGCAGGGACAGCGATCCCGCTCTCATCTGTGTACAGCACCGGAGATAATGAGGATCAGCGGCGATTCCGCAGCTGACCCCCATTAACCCCTTAGTGACCGCCGAAACGGCGGTCACTAATGGGCCGGTGCCGCCGCTGTATTTCATCTCCCCCCACCGTGAATCCACGGTGGGGGGAGATGAAATAAGTAAAAATCAGACCCCAGATCAGCCCCCTAGTGCCCCAGTCACTAACCCCCCCTCCCGCGGCGGCCATCGGATCCAAGATGGCCGCCGCGATCACTGTGAACAGAGTAATGTCTGTTCACAGTGATCAAAAAAGAAAAATGAATGAAAGCCCCATGCTCTCCGCCACCGGAGGTAGCGGAGAGCATGGGGCAGTCATCGGGACCCCCCCTGTGGGGTCCCGGTACAAGCGATCAGCGGTATATACTATATACCGCTGATCGCTTGTGCCATGTGCTCCAGGCACTTTTTATCCCCTGTCACCATGAATGATTGGTGACAGGGGATAAAAAGTGATGTCCCCCACCCCCCAAGTCGCCCCCCACCCCCCCTGTCACCCCCGTCCCCCAGTCACCCTCCCTTCCCCATATACTCACCGGATCCACGGAGCTCCTTCCTCTTCGGTGTCCTGGCTGGTTATGAAGTGCGCATGCGCTCCACAACCAGCCAAGCTCTGAAAATTTAAAGTGACAGAGACCAATTTGGTCTCTGTCACTGAACTATGATTACTGTGATAGAAAATATCACAGTAATCCTAGTAATACAGTGAAAATGAATGTATAAAGTACAAAAAGTGACAAACATACAAAAAATAAAACACACACTTTTTATTATAGTATTAATTACAGTTTACTCCCAAATTACCCCTAACCCCCCCCCAGATTACCCGTAACCACCGCAGGTTGCCCGTAACCACCGCACGTTGCCCGTAACCACCCCAGGTTGTCCGTAATCACGACAGATTGCACGTAACCCCCCAGATTACCCGTAACCACCGCACGTTGCCCATAACCACCGCACGTTGCCCGTAACCACCGCACGTTGCCAGTGACCCCCTCCAGATTGTCCGTAATCACCCCAGATTGCCTGTAACCACCCCAAATTACATGTAACCACCCCAGATTAGCTATAAGCACTTCACTCTATCCGTAACAATTCTAGATTGTCTGTAACCCCTCCAGGTTGCCCCTAACCACCGCAGGTTGGGCATAACCACCGCAGGTTGGGCATAACCACCCCAGATTGCCCGTAATCATGCCAGATTACATGTAACCCCCCAGATTGCACGCAACCACCGCAGGTTGCCTCTGATCACCGCACGTCGCCTCTGACCACCGCACGTCGCCTCTGACCACCGTACGTCGCCTCTGACCACCACACGTCGCCTCTGACCACCGCACGTCGCCTCTGACCACCGCACGTCGCCTCTGACCACCGCATGTCGCCTCTGACTACCGCACGTCGCCTATGACCACCGCACCTTGCCTCTGACCACCGCACGTCGCCTATGACCACCGCACATCGCTTATGACCACCGCACCTTGCATCTGACCACCGCACCTTGCCTCTGAACACTGCACCTTGCCTCTAACCACCCCAAATTGCCAGTGACCCCCTCCAGATTGCCCATAACCACGCCAGATTACAGGTACCCACCTCAGATTACCTATTAGCACTTCAGTTTATCCGTAACCACAGCAGGTTGCCTGTAACCACCCCAGATTGTCCGCAACCACCCCAGATTGTCCGTAACCACAGCAGGTTGCCTGTAACCATACCAGATTGTCTGTAACCACAGCAGGTTGTCCGTATTCACCCCACGTTGCCTCTAACCACCCCAGGTTGCCTCTAACCACACCAGGTTGCCTCTAACCACACCAGGTTGCCTCTAACCACACCAGGTTGCCTCTAACCACAGCAGGTTGCCTGTGACCACCCCATGTTGACCGTAACCACCCCAGATTATCCGTAACCACCCCAGATTACCCGTAACCACCCCAGATTACCCGAAACCACCCCAGACTGCCCGTAACCACCCCAGACTGCCCGTAACCACCCCAGACTGCCTATAACCACCTCAGACTGCCCGTAACCACCTCTAGATTACCCGGAACCACCCCAGACTGTCCGTAACCACCCCACATTAGCTGTAATCTAATTTTTTTTATTGTATTTTAGTAACTGCGCTATTCTAATACATGTTACTAGCTGCGGTTTTGCTCCAGCAAATTGGCGCTCCTTCCCTTCTGAGCCCTGCTGTGTGCCCATACAGTGGTTTATGCCCACATATGGGGTACCTTTGTACTCAGGAGAACCTGAGTTACAGATTTTGGGGTACATTTTTTATCCTGTTCCTTGTGAAATTTAGAAATTTCAAACTAAACCAACATATTTTTGGAAAAATTCAAGTTTTTCATTTTTACTGGCCAATTTTGAATACTTTCCTCTAATACCTGTGGGGCCAAAATGCTCATCCTACCCCAAGATGAATTCTTTTAGGGGTGTACTTTCCGAAATGGGGTGACTTTTGGGGGGATTCTATTCTGTAGACACTACAGGGGCACTACAAATGCACCTGGTGCTCAGAAACTTCTTCAGAAAAATCTGCAGAGAAAATGCTAATTGGCGCTCCTTCCCTTCTGAGCCCGGCTGTGTGCCCATACAGTGGTTTATGCCCACATATGGGGTACCGTTCTACTCAGGAGACCCTGCGTTACAGATTTTGGGGTGAATTTTCTCTCCTGTTCCTCGTGAAATTGAGAAATTTCCAACTAAAGGAACATATTATTGGAAAAATTCGAGTTTTTCATTTTTACTGTCTACTTTTGAATACTTTCCTCCAATACCTGTGGGGTCAAAATGCTCACCACACACCAAGATGAATTCTTTGAGGGGTGCACTTCCCAAAATGGGGTGACTTATGGCGAGATTTTACTCTACTGACACTACAAGGGCACTGCAAACCCACCTGGCGCTCAGAAACTTCTTCAGCAAAATCTGCATTGAAAAAGCTAATTGGCGCTTCTTCCCTTCTGAGCCCTGATGTGTGCCCATGCAGTGGTTTATGCTCACATATGAGGTACCGTTGTACTCATGAGAACCTGCGTTACAAATTTTGGGGTACTTTTTTTCTCTTTTTCCTCGTGAAATTGAAAAATTTCAAACTAAAGGAACATATTATTGGAAAAAATTTGAGTTTTTCATTTTTACTGTCTAATTTTTTCTTTCCTCTAACACCTGTGGGGTCAAATTGCTCATCCCACCCCAAGATGAATTCTTTGAGGGGTGTACTTTCTAAAATGGGGTGACTTATGGGGTTTTTTTCTCTCTGCTGACACTACAGGGGCACTGCAAATGCACCTGGCGCTCGGAAACTTCTTCAGCAAAATCTGCAATGGAAAAGCTAATTGGCGCTCCTTCCCTTCTGAGCCCTGCTGTGTGCCCATGCAGTGGTTTACGCCCACATATGGGGTACTGTAGTACTCAAGAGAACATGTGTTACAAATTTTGGGGTGCTTTTTCTCTCATGTTCCTTTTGAAAATGAGAAACTTTAATCTAAATGTATATATTATTGGAAAATTTAAATTTTTCATTTTTTTACAGCCTAATGGTGAATACTTTCCTCCAGCCCCTGTAGGGTTAAAATGCTCATTATACCCCTAGATTAATTCTTTAAGGTGTCTAGTTTCCAAAATGGGGTCACTTATGGGGGTTTCCAGTATACAAACCTCCTAAATCAACTTAAAATAAGAACTGGTCCCTAAAAAAATCAGTTTTGGAAACTTTCACGAAAATGTGGTAATTTGCTGATACATTTCTAACCCCCGTAACACCCTAAAAAAGTAAAATATGTTTATGAAATGAAGCCAGAATAAAGAGGACATATCGGTAATGTGACTTAGTAACTAATTTATGTAATACAACTTTCTTTTTTTAGAAGCAGAGAATTTCAAAGTTCATACAATGCTAATTTTTTCAATTTTTCATGATATTTTGATGTTTTTCACAAAAAACACACAAAGTAGTGACCAAATTTTGCCACTAATATAAAGTGCCATATGTGACGGAAAAACAATCTCAGAATCGCTAGCATACGTTAAAGCATCACTGAGCTATAAGCGCATAAAGTGAGACAGGTCAGATTTTGAAAAATGAGCCTGGTCTTTTAGGTGCAAATAGGCTTGGTCTTGAAGGGGTTAAAGTGATTGAAAAAGCACTATGTTGTAATCACTTTTCTTCTTCCTGTTCTCCCAATTTTCTGTAACTAATACAGCCCAAAACCACTTTGTCTAAGACTCCATTTAAACTTTTTGAAAGCCCTTGACGTTGACGAGTGTGTTATGTATTTTTGGATTTGATCGCAATCGTCTTTTTTAAGAAATTTTATGTTTTAAGACCAGAAATTCTCCCATAGAAATGAATGGCCGAATGTTAAAGGGGTGCTCCAGCGTGGGGGCACTTTTTTGGGGGGACCGGGGAGGAGGTGGCTGAAATAAAAGACGTCCACTTACCTCCCCGGTTCCAGCGGCGGGTCCCGCATCACGGTGCCCGGTTCCCGGTCGCTTCCGGGTGTCTGACGACGCCCGAGACGCTACGTCTCAGGGCCGCTCAGCCACTCAGTGAAGGGAGGCGGGATCCGAGCGGACTTCAAACAGATCCCGCCTCCTTCACTGAGTGGCTGAGCGGCCCTGAGACGTAGCATCTCGGGGGGCGTCAGACACCCAGAAGCGGCCGGGAACCGGGCACCAGAGCGTCGTGATGCGGGACCCGCCGCTGAAACCGGGGAGGTAAGTGGACGTCTTTTATTTCAGCCACCTCCTCCCCGGTCCCCCCCAAAAAGTGCCCCCACACTGGAGCACCCCTTTAAGAAATTCAAATATCACACGGTACAGCCCTAACCAGCCAATCACAGCACAAATGCAAATAGTTGAAATAGTAGCAGCCTATAAAAACTTGCAGGTCCTTCGTTCAATGCCTGACCACATTCAAACTCACATGTCCCCTATTGGACAATAGAAGATGGCAGGTCCTTATGATTTTGCCTCTCTGATCTTAATACAGATTTCATGGTAACCGAGCTATTTTCTTTACTGTTGTAAGGCCTCTGTGGATGTCACTATTAAAGGGCCATTATCAAAGTCGCTCTTAAAGGTCTGGTTCTGAGTTAGCTCTTAAATGGCGTTTACTGAATTTGCTCTTAAAGGGACAGTACGAATTTGCTCTTAAATAGTTCAGCACTAAAGTCGCTAATGAACACCGATAGGAACACTGCCTACCCTTAGCGGGCCAGCGCTATGAGGACACATGATGAAAATAAATGTCATGGGTCATTAAATGGTTGAAGGTTCTCTCAAAGTTGCGCTCTGAAAGTCACTGTTAAAGGGGCACTCTTTTCAAGTACCATGTATTTTCTCCTGGAAATGCAAATCTAGTTATGATTACATTTCCTCTTTAGCTACTCAGTAACATTGAGAGATTCTGCCAAAAGTTTGGGCTCAGCAACATTGCATGCATACACACAAACATACATAGACTATGTGATTAACAAAGATTAAAAGGTTATCCATAAATGAAACCATGTCACGATTGTCCCAGAACTAAGCGTTTCCTCTCTAAGCTTTAGACAGCATTGTTATGGCAAAGTCATCATTTGCTGGAGTTTATTGGCCTGCGCTCTAGAGTCCTATCAGAACCCGGATGGATCATCTGGCATATACTGTGAATTTGTGTACTGAGATTTGGCATTACCTGTCACTCTGGGTATGGTTAGTCCAATATATTCAGCTTTATTGGATTTCATAAAGTTGCTCTTTAAAGTTTTGCAGCACTTGAAAAAAGGTCTGTAACAAAATTTGTTTCTGATAAATTGGTTATAATCATTATTGCAGGGGTGATCGCTGGGTCCATCGCTCCTCCTGAGCTTGTAAAGAAATGTGCTACGGAGACTGCCATGAGAAACATTTTGGTGAGTTGTGTTAACGTTTAGTAATTTGATGCTTAGATCAGAAAGAGAGAGAGTAAGTGTGTGTGTGTGTGTGTGTGTGTATATGTGTGTATATATATATGTGTATATATATATATATATATATATATATATATATATATATATATATATATACATATACATATATATATATATATATTTATATTGGTACCTCTGTTCTCGAACTTAATTGGTTCCGGAGGGCAGTTTGAGAACCGAGCAGTGTCTTCAGATAAGAAACAATGTAAATGTGTTTAATTTGTTCCAGCACCCACCAATAATTACCTACAGTACCCATATGTTACATTAAAAGGTGCCTAGTTTAATCACTACAGTACAGTACAGAACAGCACTATACTGTACAGGACATTATAGAACAGCACTATATACTGTACAGTACATTATACACAAGAAACATTCAACAGAACCAGCAATTATAGTACAGTAGTCAATATACGAAGAAAAGAAAATGCAAGGGCACTCACCCATATGTGCAGTAGTCTTTATTGTAATCTTCTTAAAACATAGTTTAGCAGACGGCGAGGACGCCACACACCTTCAGCAGACAGCTGTTTCGCGATATTCGCTTCATCAGTCGGACTGATAAAGCCAATATCGTGAAACAGCTGTCTGCTGAAGGTGTTTGACGTCCTCGCCGTCTGCTAAATTATGTTTTAAGAAGATTACAATAAAGACTACTGCACATATGGGTGAGTGCCCTTGCATTTTCTTTTCTTAGTATATTGAGTGTGGAAGTGCTATACTGCCGTTCAGCAAGTGAGCACCATCCTGCATAGCAAAAAAGAGTGAATTACTCCACTCACTCTACTGTAGATCCAAGCCGCATGGAGAGAGTTTTAGTGCCGGTGTCTGTGACTTTGCAAATAGGATAGTACAGTAGTCATTAACTCCTCACTCATTCTTTACTGTATAGAGTTCCCCCCATCCCAGCCCTGTAAGTATGGGATATGGAGGTGCACTGACTGTACTGCTACTGTACTATATATGCACTCCAGCAGTCTTATACAGTACTGTACTGTATGTGAAGCCTCATCAGTGCTTAACTCACCAGGTACAACCCACCATCCACGCTCGCAAAAACGTTCAGATACTGAGTACTTTAAGACTGGGTGCCCAAAAGGTGTTTGAGAACCGAGCAGAGTTTGAGAACCAAAGCAAACTTTCCTTAAAAATACAGTTTAAGTTCCAAGCAGTTTGAGAATAATCCTCAATCACTTGTGTACTCAGAATGGGTCATCCCTCCTCAATTTGTTTGGGTATTTTTTTTTTTAGTATTAATACATTAAACAAATGTGTTTTTTATAGGGGTGATCCTCCAAAAGAAAAAATATACAATGCACAGGTTTAACAGTCAGTGAAGTCAGCAAACCTATACAGTATACAACTAAACACAAATATTTAAAGACTTAAAAATCACTTTTAGGGGGCGCTCACATGTACAGGGCAGCAGATTTGATGCAGATCTGCAGCAGATTTGATGGTGCAGGTATCAGTGGAACTAAATGACTGAACACAGCATCAAATCTGCTGCGGATCCTGTACTTGTGAACGCATCCTTAGGCTATGTTCACACAACGTATGTTTTGCATAAATCACATCCGTTGTTGCAATTTGATACAACGGCCATGATTTATAGAAAACATACGTTGTATTGGAACGAATGGAATCCCGGCCTGAGCGTATACACATAGTATACACTCCGGCCGGGATTCCATCCGGCTGCACAAAAAACTGACTTGTCAGTTTTCTGCGGATGCTATTCATTGAATAGCGGCCGCACAATACGTGTCAGTTCATACAATGGAGTGTGCGGTGGTGAATTGGGATGCGGGCGCACACTGGTGCTCCCACATCCAAATTCACCAGAAATGAAGATCATCCGGCCGGTACCGCAGGGGTTGTATGCAGTTTTGCTTTCTCTGCAAACTCTTGGCCTATTAGCAGCTGGTGGCCTAAGAGCAAAAAGATATTGGGGGACATTTATTAAGTCCGGCGTTTTCTGCGCCGCACTTAAAAATGTCCCTGCAGCTCCTACGGTACAGAGATTTATGTAGAGGCGTGCTGCTCGAAGCCAAGTGTTATTTCAGGTTTATTGGTTTATGGACATTGCATCTGGAGATTAAATCATTATGTGGAAAGCGCTTTGTTTATGTACAGGGATTATTTGGCCAGCACTGGTCATGATATTACATTGCATTTGTATTAAATGAACTTAGAAAAATAAAGTCTTAACCCTTGGTGCAGTTTGCAGCAGAACAATATATTTTTTTTTATTTAAAAATGGCATATTGCTACATGTACCTGTGGTACATTCACTTTAAAGTAAATCTGTAAGCTGCAATCCACATTACAAACTGATGACACTGTTAGAAAACAGTTAGGTTAAAGAGACACATTATACCTTTCAGACAGCTTTCTGTGCTTCCAAAATGTAGAAAAATGCTTTCATTCTCTGATACAAAGTGTCAAAGAGGCTTTCCGGAACACGTCCTCGCTCCCCCTCCCATCCCTATCAATGCTTGGTTGACAGCTGAAAGCTAAGCCACAAGCTCGGTCATGTATGGAAGGGAGATCAAGAAGGAGTTACTCTAATGTATACCTGTCGTGCGGACCACTGTGAGATCAGTTTAAGTCCCCATGGCGCCGAAAAAGCATTTGATCATAATGCGCGGGACCACTATTCTGCTGTAATGGGGGTCACACGCATTACATTCTCATGCAGGTTTGTCGCTATGGAAACCAGAACTGCTGTCCACAATGTGGATTTCACTGCTGATCCGGCAGTAGTCCTCATGACATGTACACTTTAATTTTTACACATGATATTGCGTAGAAAGAAAGTATTCAACAATTGTAGGTTTGAGCTGCCTAATATCTAGTCCCCTGGTCCAGAAATTTAATGCATTTAACCCCATGAATGTTGAGACATCGGTAATATTACATGCCCAGGAAAGATTTAGGGTACGTTCACACGTACCACATTCGCAGCGGATTTGACGCTACAAGTTAGAGAAATCCGCTGCGGATCCAGTACTGTGCATTTGAATGGGTCCCATACACTCAGCGTGTACGGGACCCATTCAAATGCACAGTACTGGATCCGCAGCAGATTTCGCTGCTAACTCGCAGCATCAAATCCGCTGCGGATCTGGTACGTGTGAACGTACCCTTAAAGGGAATTTTACTCTACATGTGGGAATTTTGAGTGAATACAGGAGGTTCTCAATTCAGGATCCTCATCAGTTTTACATAATGAAGAACCCTCACAAGTAGCCTCTAGCCTGTCTAAGTATAACCCCCCATTTATCTGAATGGGGACAATGTAATGCTTCACCTGTCACCTGGGTTTGTGCTGAAGGAAAACAGCGTCTCCTCACAGATAAGAGCTAACCGCTGTGGGCGTCACAACAGAAAAACACTAGTGATATGTTTGTCAAGGGACCATTCTAACAAGTAGAGATTTCCAAAGCAAACAACCCCTTTAAAATAATAAGTGCTAGCAAAAATTGACAGGTTATGTGTGATTCAGGAGGGCAATCTGTTTGTTTTCCTAACCTGCCGATATGTTCCTTTTGTGCACAGGTGCTGGGGATGAAAATAAGTTTCTTACCTTTATCCTATGTGCTGTTACCTTGAAGCTTGTAGCTGTATCGACAGGCTAATATTGCCCTGCCGTATGATTATCGAGCCTTGTATAGCCTCTGTAAGGGAGCACCAGCCTAGCAGATTGCTTACAGTGTGGGGTCTGGCCATGTATGAATGAATTATAGAATTCACAATTTATTTGATTCCTCTGAAAGAGTCATTTTTTTATATTGGAAAATTGCTGAGGATGTCATTTATATTTTATAATTACTATTAATATTCTATTCTACATTTTTACTATTTTTGGTATTGTGTATTCATAAGACTGGATAGTAGTAAAGATGGTACCCATTATGACAGCATAAGTATGGAATGTGGTGTTCTGTTGGATTGTAGGTTCATAGACATTTTGAGGGATATTTATCAATGGTGTTGCGCCTTTTTTTGTGAATATATATTTGGTATTGCACCCATTTTTTGGACTAAGTTTTATTTATGAACCAGTCTTCAATGGGTGAATTATTTTTAGATGCCATCTTTTTTTTAAATCTGCCTATTTTAGTATTTGCCCAAAAAATTGCACAATCCAGGATTTCTGCCCAATTTATCATGTGCACAATTTATATATATATATATATATATATATATATATATATATATATATATATATAATATAAAAATATATATAACTGGATCAGGCTTATTTCTGGTCAGTAGCAGGTGAATATTTTTGGAATTTTTTTTCCCTATTAGCACTTTAGCACTATTTTTAGCCAGTCTGATAAGTGCCATAAATCCTAGAGAGATAGATGCATTCGAATCTCATCTGGGGTATACTGATTCTCATTAAAGAGAACCAGTGGTGTATGTAGACTTGTACCCTGCTCTATCGGAGGAAGAGCAACAACGCCCCCCAATACATACTGGTTTGGTTAGTGTGAGACTGTTTCCTTCTTTTTGGAGATGAGTCAATCTGCATGTTCTCCAACACATACACTATTGAGGAATTTTGAGTAAAGTTATGTCTTCATTGGAGAAAAGCAGACCATTTAATATCTGCTTCCTCTAATATAGAAATGTATTTTATTCCTAATAACAAATAGAGCTAGTAAGAAAAGACATTATATAAGATTTAACATGCACTTAACATGAGTGTAAAACACAAACAAAAAAAACTTTAATTTTAGTTCACTTAACTTTTTTTGTTTTGTTATAGCGAACAGCATTACATTTTACAGACCACATTCTGAAAATTTGTCATAAGCTATATATATATTAGTTGTATAACTCACTGTACATAATATAGAGCACCCTTACATTTATGGGTTCCCAAGTCAGTATTTTGGTATTTATAGTTATTTTATAGTTAATTGCAATAATGATGAACAATAGTTGTTGTAGTTGCTGTATATATGGCACATATATACCAATACTATTATATTCACTATATATTATTATTATTAGCAGTTAGATTTACTTTTTGTTTGCAACATGTTTCCTCATTTTTGCTAGAAGTCTCAGCTTTATTGTATTGCTTATGAGAAAGAAATGCCTAAATGTTTATATATTGTATGTAGTATGCAGTACATGTACATACCTAGTAGGTCACATAATTAAAAGTGCAATTGAATTTAGCTGATCACATTAGTACATGCATGCAGGATGGTGTGGCTTGATAAATGCAGGTTCAGAATGGCACACATAGACATATCAGATGACTCGAATCGAAAGGGGAAGAGATTCTGGAAGGTCCAATAGGTCAGTAGTTTGCAGGTCCTCAGCATCACAGTCTCCAAGACTGCCGTTTGGTGCCTGTTGAAGTGGTACAGTAGTTAGAATTCCAGTAGTTATAAAGTGCATATTCTTAAGTGATAATTAACATGGTTACTTATATTGACAGTGGTATAAACAGTGTTTATTGCATAATACATGCTTTATTGGTCCCAGTAAAGAAAGTGGCCTACAAATCCTGAAAACATTCATAAGTATCACAGCATTCCTTTTGAAGAAGGGAAACTGTGTTTGAACAGTTGAAGGCAGACCATATAGCCATGGTGGGTGCTTTCAGGTGCAGAGGTAACAATGATCCTGGAACTACCTTCAAAGCGATACTGTATTCACCAACCCACTCCCCCAACCGCTGGTACTGTCCGTTTGATGAGAGTAGGTCCGTCCCGGTTGTGTCTTTTAAAATGTGCCCGGTGCCTTGGTTAGGGTAAAAAAAAGATCTTTTGATCTGCAGCAGCCAATGTGGCATCGCATAGAGCATGGGTCTCCAAACTGCAGCCCTCCAGCTGTTGCAATACTACATTTTCCATCATGCCTGGACAGCCAAATCAGCCAAAGTTTTAGCTGTCAAGGCATGATAGGAATTGTGATTTGGCTAATGCTGGAGGGCCGCAGTTTGGAGACCCATGGCCTAGAATGTCTGTGTCCTAGGCCTGCAACGCCTATGCTTTCGTCCTCCCCACCCTCGTCATCATTAAGAACACCACTTGCAGGATTTCTCCTATTCATAAGCTGCTTCGGATTGTTAAGGCATATGAGCACTGTTTAGACAAGTGATAAAGAGGAGAATTCCTGCCATGGGGTATTCCAAACGATGAGGAGGCAGGCCCAGGGCACAGACACTCTAGGCCATGACACATTGACTCTTTTTTTGTTCCCTAACCAAGGCACCAGAAGCATTTTAAAAGATATGGTTTGTAAAGACTTATGGTGCGTTTACACAGAGAGATTTATGTAACAGATCTTTGAAGCCAAAGCCAGGAACAGACTATAAACAGACAACAGGTCAAAAAGTAAAGACTGAGATTTCTCCTCTTTTGAAATCTACGCCTGGCTTTGGCTTCAAAAATCTGTCAGATAAATCTTTGTCTAAACACACCACAAATTTTATTACACGGACAGTTTGGGGAGGGGGGTTGTTGGTACAATATCGCTATAACATGCTTCTCCCTGTTTGCACTGATCACTGGGGTTTCAATGAGGCAGCATTCTGTTACCTCAGCAATAAATCGATAGAATGGTAACTGCCATGAGGTGAAGAAGCATCTCTTCTCCCCATATTACACTCCCTGGCCACTGTAGAGCTTTACAGTACAATAGTAACAATATAGGGGGGCAGTTATCAGAACCTGTGCAGGGGAACAGGGAAACAGTTGTCCTTAGCAACCAATCAGATTTTCATTTTTTTTTTTTTTTCATTTTTAAAAAGGCCTCTAAAAATTAAACCTAGAATCTGGCTGGTTGCTATGGGCAACTGTTTCTCTGTTCTTCTGCACATGTTTGATAAATCACCCCCCATAGGTCTTTTTTTTTTATATATAGCTTCAACCTATTCACACTGCCCAAACTGCCTATTGTGCTCCTTGCACTCTGAGGCTATGTTTACACTACGTATATTTCAGTCAGTATTGTGGTCCTTATATTGCAACCAAAACCTGGAGTGGATTAAAAACACAAAGGATCTGTTCACACAATATTGAAATTGAGTGGATGGCCGCCATATAACGGTAGATAACTGCCATTATTTCAATACAACAGCCGTTGTTTTAAAATAACAGCAAATATTTGCCATTAAATGGCGGCCATCCACTCAATTTCAACATTGTGTGAACAGAGCCTTTGTGTTTTTAATCCACTCCTGGTTTTGGTTGCAATATGAGGACCACAATACTGACTGAAATATATGTAGTGTGAACCCAACCTTTAAGGCTATGTTCACACAATGCATTGTTTTTTACCAGAACGGCTGTTGTTGCTGATTATAACAACAGCTGTTCTTGTCAAAAAAGATTACACTATGTTGAATCCTATGTGGAACAGTTGCCGCTGTTCCCTTATGGCCGTGGAAATAATATACTAATTATAATTATTTCTGGCCGGCAGACTGTGAACAACGGGGGAGCGCCTAAAGGCCCTGTTATTGGCTACTCCAGCTAATGATTGTTTGGTGTAATATGACATATGAAAAGGCCACGATCAGCCAACATGCATGATGTTGGCTGATCATGGTCTTTAAACATGTTGAAAAATTCTAATAAGTCAACAATGGTCTGCTGTTTGTCATTCCATGCAATAGGAACAACGGCAGCAGGACACTGCTGACTTAAATGGGCAGCCTGGATGTCCTAAGGATCGTTCAGGTACTGTAGCTCCTTCCGCTGCTCCCCTTTCGTGGTCTGTGTGTCTAATAGCACAGGCAGTGAGCCAGGTAGTGAGCGCTGAGTTGACAGTTTCTTTCATGGCCAATGACATTGAACATTGTGATTAAAAGAATCAGGAAAAAAATTCAAATAGGTCACTGTTGCCTTGAGCATCTTGTCTTCCATTTCTCTGGATTAAATTGCTAGATCTATGATAGGTTAGGGAAAAAAAAAACCACTTCTCAACATATAGAACTAGTACTAAGCATAGCTAACCACATACCATTTGACTAGGTGTCTTCTAGTCATACAGTCAGGATACCTCTTTAATGACGGTCTCCCTTTCGAGATTTCTTTGCTGGCTGTTTACAGCCACGGAAAGCTCCTGCGTCTCTTATCTGTTGCCCTCGGAACTGAGCTGGGCTAGCGCAAGTGGCATCTGGGCGAGAGCGACTACTGTCCATCCATCTATGTTCAAATAAATAGTGTTAGGTTTGGATTAGAGCTTTGAGACTCAGGGTATTTTAATAAATTCAAGCATATTACACAGACCCACCTTCTCACAGCTGCCAGTTGACAGGTACAGTGCCAAGGGTTATTTGCCAATGTCATATTTTGCAAGGTAGAAAATGGGGCGTTGGCAGGAAGCTGGCTTAGCTTGTTTCCTTCAATATTAAGCATCTTAAGGGTTGTAGCTCCAACAAAAGCTTTTTCTGAAAACTAAACCAAAAATATGTGGATTTGGCTACTATTTGAGGAACAAATATTCCACCTCTTCCCTGCTCATTACAAACTGTCCACATCCTTCTCTTACCCACTTCTTGGGCTCCCAACCTTTTCTTGACTTGAACGGGAATCTCACTGGAAATTTCCACCCTCGATTGCAAGCTGCCCTGTGAAGTTACTTAGAAGCATCAAGTAAACTCTGGCATACTTGTAGTTAGTATAGGAAAGAGGAATACACCAACCTGCTCATTCATAATTTGTGGATCTTTCTTTCCCTGACATAGCATGTTATGGAATTCAATAACTTCTACAGAGAGCTGCTCTATGTTCACTTCAACTTTTTTTTACTAGTCTGAAATGAGCAATGCAGATCCCCTCCTCCTAGCCTTGGAGTCACAGACAGGGATTGCTTTGTGAATCAGAGAGACACAGACGCTTATGAGACATCTTGTCAATAAACAGACTTATTTTGGGTAAAAAAAAATGTTCTTTCCTTAGCAGTATAAAGAAGAGTATATAGTTTGATTGCACAATAGTAAATCTTTCATAACATCTTATATATAGCATAGTGTTGGACATATATCTCTCTGCTTTAATCCTGCATTTATGTTTTTGTAACCTATAACATTGACTTGGTATTGGCTGATCACATCTGCAGTAACATCTTAACACTAAGTACCCACCTTCTCCAGACCCATTTGGTCCAGGGACAGTGACTCCATATATCGGCCAAAGGACTGGAAAGCATAGTCAGGGATGACTTTGATCGGGTTTCGGGATATCTTGAAATCCTCTACTACCCTCAGCTTGCTGACAGCAGCTAGTGGGTAAGTACTCAGCTGGTTTCCCTGTATGTGGAAGATGGCCAGGTTTTCCACTTCATCCAGAGATCCTGGATGCAAGGTGGTGATCTCATTCTCAGACAAGTACAGCCACCGCAGGTCTTTGGCACCAGTGAAGGTCCCTGGTTTCACTTCCCGGACCTTGTTGTTGTTCATTTGAAAGATGAAAAGGTTAAAAAGTGGTGACAGCAATCCTTTGGGTATCTCAAGGATTTTGTTGTGATCCATATATAAATAAGTGAGCTCAGTCAGTTCATCAAAGGCACCAGCACCTATCACACTGATATCATTGTGGGATAAATAGAGATAGACGAGTTTCTTAAGACCTCGAAATGCCCCATTGGAAACCTCTCGAATTTGACAGTGCTGCATGTGCAGGGACACCAGACCTTTCATTTCTTTGAAAGAATTAGGAGCTAGAACTGGAAAGAAATTTTTCTGTAAGTTTAGCAGACGAGTCTGTTCCGATATCTTTGGAAGCTTAGTTAACCCTGCGCTGTAACAGATCACATGCTGCAGGTCTCCTCCGTGACAGTGACAGTTGGTGGGACATGCCTGAAAAATTGGATATGCTGTAGCTAGTATGGTTAGGATGAGAAAGAAACTGAGGTGTTCCATAGCGAGCACAGAGCACTGGCAGTGTGAGCAAGACCTTCACACACAAGCCTATTTATATCATATTGAAAAAAAAAGGAGACAGCGCCAAACAGTGATGTGGATGAGGCAGATTTTGGGAGGTGAGTGTGAAGTTAACCCACTATGAGAAGCAGAATGTGAACCTTATAAATCCTAAGGCAGTGAACTGAGAAGTACCTGTTAAAAGTAGTTCTCTTCAAGAGGCATAGAAATGTTTGAAGAATTTTAGCGTTGCAAAACTAACAACTTTCGGAATTTGTTCATTCCCACCCTTTCCTCTGGATATCTGATCTCAGGTCTGCTTTTAAGCTCAATCTTGTTAGACTTGTAGAAAAAATATACAATTGTAGTTTCATGTATTTTATAGCATTTACTATCTGTAGTTAAAGATCACAAAGATAAACCCTATGTAGTCTAGTCGTGTTACTTTATAGTTTCTGTCCTCTCTTCTGGTGACAGTAGAAAGAGGGCAGGGGGACAAGAATAACACATAACTGAAAGATCAGACTACACAAAGTTTTGTTTGTAGTCTGGAACCCTTGACAACTATAGGATTGCATAGGAACTGCAGAAACAATTGTTATGTGTGTGTGTGTGTGTGTGTGTGTGTGTGTAAGTAATATATATTATTTATTCTATTTATTTATTTTCAGTTACATTTTTTTAGTGTGTATAAATGACACATAAATAAAAGGTTTGTTCTACTGTCATATTAACAGTTTACATAAAATGAAGAACATGTTATTAAGGTATATAAATCTACGTAAATGCTTCAAATTTTTCCATACAGGAGGTCGCCCAAAATCGGTCACACAGTAGTTCACTTGAGCAAATGTTCTCATACGTAATGTTGTATACAGGAAACAAACTGGAAAATGGCTATGTTGCTTCTAATTTACCTCCTTAACAAGGGAGCCGTTTAGCAGTATTTGTTGTAATGTAGTATGACTGCAAAAGGTTTATTTCTTTTGAGTATCTTAAATAAGATTTTGTGTCCCTATGGTGCAGTTTTAGTATAGTAGAACCACAAGTTAAAGAGCAAGAAAGTTGTTTTCACAGAGATGGCACTTGAGCAGGGGACTGTCCTGATGTATTGCAGTACCCTGGCATAAATTGCTGCTGCCTGTTTATGTAGGAGCTGGGTATAGCCAATGCTTGGCTAGCAGGAGACACTTTCTTGGCAATAACTTTATTTATATTTTCTATTAAAAGCAGCTTGTGGGCTAGCTGTCTGGCTCTTAGTGTTTAGATGACTGGCTCAGTGATTCTTTTTTAGTGTTGACTTGTCATTTAAGTGAGAATGAATTGCATTACTTCAAGACTTACACCTACTGTTACTTCATGATCTGCTAAAGGGCAACATTTCTGGGGGTCCACATGTTTTAACTTCCAACTCCCTCCTGCCTCTTGATTGACCCACCTAGTTTCAGAAAAGACTAAAAGACCTGCTCTTCTCAAATCTGGCAGCCAAGATGTGTTTTGGAAAATCCCCTAGATCTCTCGTGAAGCTGCCACATGTCTCTTGCTTATGAGACAAAGGTGGGCCATCTGGAAAGCATCCAGGAATATATATATGGAGTGAAATGGAGCAGCCCCTAAAATATGCACAAACACGGCCCCTGGACAGATGTTTAACTCCTGCCAGTCTGAATGGTCCTGGTCTCAAAACTGTTCCTTCTTCATGTTCCTGATCATATGACCACAACGACAGCCTAGTTATTATTATTCTTTATTACAGATTGGATACGGAACAACCGAAAACAGCCCCGTGACTTTTGCAGGCTTTCCTTTTGATGAACTTATTCGAAAATGTGACACTGTAGGCCATATTATGCCCCATACTGAGGTGAGGCAATCTCTAAACTTTTTAACAGGCCTTTCATGCCTGAGCCTTCTCTACACTAACACCGTTTGTTCCTTTCAGGCAAGAGTAGTAGACACCAACACAGGCAAAATAGTCCCATTAAATACTCCTGGTGAGTTGCAGATTAGAGGTTATTGTGTGATGCTGGGCTACTGGGGAGATGAAGAAAAAACCAGAGAGACGTTTACTGCAGACAAATGGTACAAAACTGGGTAAGTGATAACAGCTGGATTACTCTTGGACCAGAGGACACTGTTTTACATTCATTTTTACAGTTTACATTTAGGCTGCATTCACACGTCCCGTCAAATTGTCAACCACAGACTATTGAAGTGAATGCAGCAATTCACATGATCCCGACAGCAGAGATGACGGTAGAGCATGATGTTCTCTCCTGTAATTGCATCTACTACTCACCTACTCCCCTGTGCTGACCAGCGTACATATTCACCAGAAGTAGCCGGGACTACGCTGCCTTCTTCTCCCAGCAGCGTAGTCCAGGCCACTTCCGGTAAGTGCTTGTAGCCAGTCAGCACAGGGGAGTAGGTGAGTAGTAGATGTGATGACATCATGCTCTCCTGTCATCTGCAGCTGGGGGGATCCATGCCGGGCAGTGGGGGGCTCCGGTTAGGGGATCCCTGCCATGATCCTCCTCCAGATCGTGTGAATAAGTCCTTAGACATAAACTATGCCCTGTACAACGTGCAACGGCTTTAAAAAAAATCAATCGAACAAGTACAAAAATGCATTAATCTGCCAGAAGGAATTTAGCTAAAGGCCCAGGTGCAAGAGCTTTGCATAGGTACACCTGGTCGCTGGCAGTGTTCTCCATTAACTTTTGTAGCTAGTGAATGGAGAATTTAGGTACCTGGGTAATACAAATAATCAGCTATAAAGAAGCCAAATTCAGTGGACCACATAGTATCTAAGCAGATAATTTTAAACAACATATAGGTTAAGCAGAGCAGAGGTTATTATAATATTGATAAAAAGAGTCTTTAGACATCCTGTTGTGTTTACGATGGATATACATTTTCTACAATAAAACTATGAAGCATTTATGGTGAGTGCAGAGACTAAATTTCTGCATTAAAATATTGATGGCCTATACTGAGGATAGGCCATAAGTTTTATAAAGCTGAATAAGCCTTTGAACATTTTAGTCTAATATGATGTTGTGTTCTCTGTACCAGAGATGTAGCTACATTGGATGAATATGGATACTGTCGGATTGTTGGGCGCTGTAAAGATATGATTATCCGAGGGGGTGAAAATATATACCCAGCTGAAATCGAACAGTTCTTGCAAACAAATCCCAAAATCCTGGAAGCTCAGGTAAATGGTGAAAAATAGACAAGCAGAGGTCATTTACACAGGTTAAAGAGTGAAAATAAAATTTTTGTGTTGTTCTAGGTGGTTGGGGTGAAAGATGAAAGAATGGGGGAAGAGATTTGTGCTGCCATCAGAATCCGTCCCAATGAAACCATTTCTGCAGATGAGATCAAACAGTTTTGCAAAGGAAAGGTGAGTGGTTCAACTGCACATAGAAAAAGCCTGACTTCAGTCTGGGAACACAATGTACAGCATGTACAGCTTTTTCGTATAATATTACATATACAAACAGCAGGGAATGTTCATTTGCACTTTAATAATGTGGTGGTCTATTGCAGTACTCGGCCAGTGATGGTATTGTCATGACGCCAGTGCTAGTTCAAGCACACAGGTGTGATGTTGGTACCTGCTTTATGTATGGCCGGTTTGTACTGTTCCGCAAAATGGTCGGTGACCTGCCGGCCTGTGATGGGTCCCTTGGGCTCTTGTCACGGTAGTCCTGAATGAAAAAACTACTCGCCCTGACTACCGGTACCGCCACCCACTGAAAGGGGACAATGACCCAAGTGTATAGTGGATGTGTATAGGTGCAGGTGTAATGATGACTGAGTCCCAGTAGAATAAATAAAATGGTTTAACAGAACACTTTGGCAGCAGATAAGTTATCTTGATACAGGATTGTGTTTCCTAAATCTGTGCTGATGTAGAATAGAGGTAGATGTAGCAGTACTGGTAGAGTTTAGAGTTGAGCAGTGAAGAAAAGAGGAGGGGAGTTTGTCAAGGGAGCCCCACCCAATGTAGTTGTGTACTCTGCCAGAACTTTAGAAAGAAGAAGACTTGAGAGATACTTGAGAGATACTTGTGCCCCTATGTTGTTTGACCACTTTTTGCTCTACAGTGTCGGGGTACCCGTCCTTCTAAGGTGACACAAGCCCCAGTCCTGAGTGTACCAGAGTGTAGCTAAGTGTCCGAAATTTTCAGGTGTCACCCAAGCTGCGATATAGAGTGCGTAGACCTTTGTTACGGTAACTTTGCTCTATCTAGGTCAGTTCCTCTTGTAGCTGAGGATACTGCCCTGCACTCTTTAGAGACATTCTCGCGTGGGCTGGGTTATTCCCCCGACTTGTCCTCCTTGTAGTGCCTAATTCGCGGGACGTGAGTTTGGGGCAGGTTGTGCCATTTTTTTTTCAGAAGTAGGATAAAATTTGCAGAAACTCCTGGGTTTTACATTGCATCCGAAATGGCTTAGATTTTACCTCGCTGACACCAACTTGTTTCCTGGTGACAAGGAGTCAATTGAGGGGAAAAGTACTTAAAAAAGGATGTACTCTCCCTTATAGACCAAGAAGTTTTGGTCACAGTTCCAGAGGAAGAGCTGGGCCAGGCTCTATTCCTAGTATAAACACAGAACAATACTTACTGGGTAATTATAAATCCTTTCTGATTCCTGCCCAAAGAAAGAAATTCCTGAGTATCATCCTGGACTTGGCTGTTTGAAGGTCTTTTCTTCCAGAAGAAAATATCCTAAAACTGACAATGCTGATGTAACGTCTGTCATCCAAAATCCAGTGATATCCATCAGTAGGGGTATATCTCTTTGGGGTTATTTACGGCCTACATTCCTGCAGTCCCTGTCATTCCAGACAGAGGCAGAGGTTTAGGCAGAAAAATTAGACTATCCCAAGATACATTAGATGGCCTATCCTGGTGGCTAACAAGGGTTCATCTCTTTTTGGGTATTATCTGGGTAGCCTCATCCCCAAAACTAATCATAACCAATGCTAGCCTAGTCCTGAGGTATAGTGTACTGTTATGGATGCACCTCAAGAGTGCTGTCTTATTGACTGTCTGCTCCAAATTGCAAGTTATAAGTTTATAGTGCGCACTGAGAATCAAACACCCTGACACATTGATGGTTAAGGTGGATCTCCTTTATTCAAAGATGGCAGCCAGTTTATATACCCTGGGGTCGTGTATACTCTTGTCAGTACTTTATTGGCTGAGGTACAAAAGGAGTTAGTTACGTAGTACTAGTGTTACTAACATAAGCTGTAAGGAATGTAACATAGTAACATAGTAAATAAGGTTGAAAGAAGACAAGAGTCCATCAGGTTCAACCTAGGAAAATCCTACTGTGTTGATCCAGGAAGGCGAAAAACCCCTATGGGGCAGAAGACAAACGCCCCACCACAGGGAGAAACTCCCCCCCCCCCCCTCCCCCGACTGCAATGGCAACCAGAACAATCCCCGGATCAACGTATCACCAGAAATCTAATGCCCATAACTTGTAATATTATATTTTTCAAGAAAATCATCCAGGCCTCCCTTGAACTTATTTAATGAATCAGCCATGACAACATCATGTGGCAGAGAGTTCCACAGTCTTACCGCTCGTACAGTAAAGAACCTGCGTCGATGCTGATGATGAAATCTTCTTTCCTCTAGACGTAGAGGATGCCCCCTTGTCATTGTTACAGACCTAGGAGTAAAAAGACCACTACAAAAATCTCTGTACTGTCCATTCATATATTTGTACATTGTGATCAGATCGCCCCTAAGACGTCTTTTTTCTAGCGTAAATAACCCCAAGCGTGATAACCTGTCCTGGTACTGTAACCCACCCATTCCCTTTATGACCTTTGTTGCCCTCCTCTGCACCCGCTCTAGTTCAGCTGTGTCCTTCTTATATACCGGTGCCCAAAACTGTACACAGTATTCCATGTGTGGTCTGACCAGTGATTTATAAAGAGGCAAAACTATGTTCTCATCTTTAGCATCTATACCTCTTTTGATGCACCCCATTATTTTATTAGCCTTGGCAGCTGCTGCCTGGCACTGATCACTAAAGTTTAGTTTACTGTCCACCAATACCCCCAGGTCCTTTTCGGAAGTAGTTTTACCCAGTGTTTTATTATTTAGCACATAACTGTACTTATTATTTCTATGGCCCAAATGCATAACCTTACATTTATCCACATTAAACTTAATTTGCCATTTCTCCGCCCAAGCCTCTAGCTTCTCCAAATCCCTCTGTAATATGATATTATCCTCCTCTGTACTGATTACTTTACCCAGTTTAGTATCATCTGCAAAAATGGAGATTCCACTCTGTAGCCCCTCTACAAGATCATTAATAAAAATATTAAAAAGAAGTGGACCCAACACTGACCCCTGTGGTACCCCACTAGTAACTAAAACCCAATCTGAATATGTTCCATCAATGACCACCCTCTGTTTTCTATCACACAACCAGTTACTTACCCATTTGCATACGTTTTCCCCGAGTCCCAGTATCCTCATTTTGTAGACCAACCTTTCATGCGGCACAGTATCAAATGCCTTTGAAAAGTCCAGATACACAACATCCACAGCCTCCCCCAGGTCCAGTCTATAACTTACCTCTTCATAGAAGCCGATCAGATTAGTCTGACCGGACCGATCCCTCATAAATCCATGCTGGTGCTGCGTCATAAGATTATTTTCATTAAGATACTCCAGTATAGCATCTCTTACAATCCCCTCAAATACTTTACCTACTATAGATGTTAGACTTACAGGCCTGTAGTTTCCAGGATCACTCCTTGACCCCTTCTTGAATATTGGTACCACATTAGCTATGCGCCAGTCCTGTGGAAGAATTCCTGTCGTAATAGAATCTTTAAATAATAGGAATAACGGTCTGTCCAACACAGTATTTAATTCTTGCAAAACTCTAGGATGGATACCTTCTGGGCCCGGTGACTTATGGATTTTAATGTTTTTAAGGCGTTTCCCCACTTCTTGTTGTGTTAGGCAGGTGATATTTATGGGAGGATTAACATTATCCCTAGTCATATCGTCTGTTATGGGATTCTCCTCTGTGAATACAGTAGAGAAGAATGTATTTAGTAGATTGGCCTTTTCCTCTTCCCCCTCCACCATTACACCCAGATTATTTTTGAGGGGACCAACATTTTCGGTTTTAAGTCTTTTGTTATTTATATAGGTGAAGAACATTTTGGGATTTGTTTTACTTTCTGTGGCTATCCTTCTTTCTGTTGCTATTTTTGCTTCTTTTATTTGCGTTTTACACATTCTATTCTTCTGTCTATAGTTGCTCAATGCTTCCCCACTACCTTCTTGTTTTAGTTGTCTGAATGCTTGTTTCTTATCATTTATTGCACCCCTTACAGCTGTAGTTAACCACATTGGATTTCTCTTATTTTTACTACGTTTATTCCCATATGGTATGTGTCGTTCACATGATTTACCCAGGATGCTCTTAAATATGTCCCATTTCTCTTGTGTACTTTTATTTCTGAAGGCATTGTCCCAGTCTATGTTCCCAAGGTCCTCTCTTAGTTTTTGGAAATTAGCCTTCCTGAAATTTAATGTTTTTGTAGCCCCTCTGCTAATCATTTTATTGAAGGATAATTGAAAACTTACTATGTTATGGTCACTATTACCTAGGTGACCCCCCACCCCTATTTTTGATATTCTGTCGGGCCTATTGGTTAAGATCAGGTCCAGAAGGGCCCCCCCTCTTGTTGGTTCCTCTACTAGTTGGGAAAGGTAATTATCTTTTACTATTTCCAAAAACACGCTTCCCTTCCTGGAGCTGCAGGTTTCTGCTTTCCAGTTGATATTTGGGTAGTTAAAGTCCCCCATAATAATGACTTCCCCCTGCTTCGCTGCCGCATCTATTTGTCTTATAAGAAGATTTTCTGATTCTTCCACTATACTTGGAGGTTTATAACTCACTCCTATAAGAATTTTATTATTCTTTGTCCCTCCCCTTATTTCTACCCAAAGAGACTCCACATTATCATCACATATATCCTCCCACAGAATAGGCTTAAGGCATGATTTAACATATAGACAGACCCCTCCCCCTTTCTTATTTTTACGGTCATTTCTGAATAGACTATAACCCTGGATATTAACGGCCCAGTCATAGGTCTCGTCCAGCCATGTCTCGCTTATCCCCACTATATCATATTTCTCTTCAACCATTATGAGTTCTAATTCCTCAGCTTTATTAGTGAGGCTTCGAGCATTAGTATACATACATTTAATATATTTGTCCATATTCCCTTTCCTTTTATCACTAGTGACTATTCTAACCCCTCCCGCCGCTCCACCCCCAGTTCCATAATCTAGGCCCAGCTCTCCATCTACTCTGTTTTACTTACTATATTGTAGTTGCCCTCCCCCCCGGTCCCTAGTTTAAACACTCCTCCAACCTCTTAGCCATCTTCTCCCCCAGCACGGCTGCACCCTCCCCATTGAGATACAGCCCGTCCCTACCGTAGAGCCTGTAACCGACCGAGAAGTCGGCCCAGTTCTCCAAGAACCCAAACCCCTCTATCCTACACCAGCTCTTGAGCCACTTATTTACCTCCCTAATCTCCCGCTGTCTCTCAGGTGTGGCTCGTGGTACAGGTAATATTTCGGAAAAAATCACCTTGGAGGTCCTAGTTTTAAGCTTCCTGCCTAAGTCCCTGAAATCATTTTTAAGGACCCGCCACCTACCTCTAACTTTATCATTGGTGCCAATGTGCACCATGACTGCTGGGTCATCGCCAGCCCCTCCCAGTAATCTGTCAGCCCGATCCGCGATGTGACGAACTCGAGCGCCAGGAAGGCAACACACTGTTCGACGATCCCGGTCTTTGTGACAGATTGCCCTGTCTGTCCCCCTAATAATTGAGTCCCCCACTACCAGTACCTGCCTGGCCTGCCCTGAACTCCTGTTTCCCACCTTACTGGAGCAGACACCCCCCTGGCTTTCAGAGGCAGTGTCCTGCTGCAGCAATGCCACGCCTGAATCAACATCCCCCTCATCCGCCAATTTGGCAAACTTGTTGGGGTGTGCCAGATCAGGACTGGCCTCCCTCACACTCTTCCCTCTACCCCTTTTTCTAACTGTGACCCAACTAGCTGCCTCTTCCTCCTGTACCTCCATGCTATCACACTCTCCCCCATCTACCCCTTGGAGTGCTTGCTCAGTGAGAAGCAGACCCCTTTCCAGTTTGCCAATGCATCTCAATCGTTGCAGCTGCTCATTTAGATCCAGGATCTGGGCTTCCAAACCAGCAACATGCACACATCTCCCACAATGGTATGCACCCTCGATCGGTTGATCAAGGATTGCATACATCGCACAAGATGTACATTGGGCCGCATTGTCAAACATGGCGCTCATTTATATGGGGATATTATGTATAAAGAAAGAAAAAACAAACAAGCAACAAAAGCAAACAATGTGTTCAAAAGCAAATAAACAATTTGTTTTCCTCTAAAACTCCCCGAATCTAAAGTCCCAGAATATTAAAGTCCCACACTTGAGACAAAAACACACTTTAGATCAAAAACTCACACGCTCCAAAACTCGCTCACAATACAATATAGAAGTACTTAGCTTGCAGAGTTTGTTGCTTCTGGCTCCTGTGTTGGAGAGACATCTCTACTTGTTTAGAAGGTCAGCACCATATTGTAATGGCTGCACTAAATATACAAAATATCACATCCTTAACAATACCACAGTAAGTCCTCTAACTTCAGAGAATTGGCACCTGTCCTTCGGGCTATTCAGGCCCTCAGTGATAGTATTAAGGGATCAAAATACAAGGATCGTTCGCGCAGTGCCGCTTAATTTGTCATGATCTGTAAAGGCACTGCAAACAAGCGCTGATCACTGTCTCACTGTCTCAATGTGATGTCTTGCGCACCTCCTCTCTCCACCGATCTCTGCTCAAAGAATTCTTTGAGTGGAGAGCAGTGGAAAGCAGAGGTGTGCAAGACATCACAATGAAACAGTTGGGATTCCGAGCGGAGTCTGCGGCACAAGTTCTGCTGAGAATTTCCCCCTGTTTCGCTCAGTGTTAGCGGACCCTTATTCTTCCTCTGGTCTGTCTCCCCCAGAGCCCATTCAACCAGAGCTATTGCTAATACCTGGGCTGAATGCAGTGATGCCTTTTTGGTCTTCGGCTTACACCTTCTTCCGTCACTATAGGTTGGACCCTGCTGACTATTTGTATGTTTTGTCTGCAAAGTGTTGCAGGTGGTTGCCCCCCACCAAGTAACTTTCTCTGGTATTCTGGTGGTGCTGCAATGTGAAAGGGAAACAGTAGGTACTTACTACTAAGTTTCCTCAAGTACATAACAGCACCATTACATTAGCATCCTTCTTGGTAATTGCACTGGTGGAGCACTTGAGTGTGCAAAAAAAAAAAAAATGTGTTCCTGGTGATGGTTATCTAAATTTGTGATACATGTACTAATAAGAAAGGAATTCTTTGGTCTTTGCAATCACGGAGGATGAGAGGAGGGACAAATCTAACCTGAAGATAGCCCCTATAGCGCTTGAGACGCTGAGGAGGAAGGTATGTGTCCAGAAACTCCGTTCTGGAGCATTGTTACGAGCACTGCCATGTCATCTGGTCCTCCCCTTCTAATCATAATCAATGGAGGGGGTGAGCCGGATGACACAGCAGTGCTCCTGATGGTGCTTCGGAGCGGAGTTTACCCCGAATAACAGCATCGAGGAGTAAAGCAAGACACATACCTCCTCATACCACCTCCTCAGCATCCCAGGCGCTATATGGGGCTATCAGAACGTTAGACTTGTCTAACTTGCAGATAGTTCCCCTTTAAACAAAATGAAACAGAGGAATGTTTTATGCATCAGTGAGTGTCTTGACTTTAACTCAGGCCTTGACCATCCCATCTACTCTGGTACATGTTGTGCCAGTCACCCCTTCAGATATATGCATCTACACAAAAAAGCATTTTACTGAAGTGTCATTAGGACTGAAACCACTATCGGGGACAGAATGTGTTTTCATTTGGCAACAGTAGAAAACCACCAAACATCACGAGTGACCATAATTTTGGGGGGGCATTCTGTTTTTTTCTTGGGAAAATGTGGGGCACAAAAAAAAATATTGCCCTGCCCTGCTCTGCCGCATATCTCCCTAACATCCTCTCAGTGACTGATGGCTGGTAGCTGTGTATGCAGACATGCAGAAGCCTATCAGTTACCGTGAGGAAAGCAGGGAGAAGCTGGAGTAAGTGCTTCGTTCCTAGTCAACTATTTTCTTAGTTTTCTCCTGTTGGTCAGACTGCACAGTGTCACCTGTTAAATTAATATCACTAACAACTATATAGATTGCTACTGGTTATTTAAATAAATTTAGATCATTAGGTAGCAGCAGTGAGAATACCATACAAAAGAATCGTAATTTTGGTTGCACCTTTTAATGGCTGTTTTTAAAGTTTTGCAGTAAATTTAATTTATCTACTTTTTTTCCTATACAGATCTCTCATTTTAAGATTCCCCGTTACATTGTCTTTGTAAATGAATATCCTCTTACAGTTTCTTCAAAGGTAGGTGGATGCGACATAGGCCCTGCAATAAAATAAGGCCAACATTTTTTTGGAGGACATATAATAATATAGCTGTCTTAAAGGGTTATTCTTTATCTTGTTTTCATCCAAAGACACATAACTGTGTTTTTAATAATAATGCTGGTTTCCACAGAATTTTTACTTTTAGTTATTTTGTTTACCTGATGTTGGAATATCCCTTTTCATGAAATGTCCAGGATAATGTAAAAAAAGACAGCGCAACACCTGTCTGTGGACACTGTCTGGTATTGCAGTTTGGATCCATTGATTTGAATAGGGATAAGCTGCAATAGTAGACACAGATCATGGAAAAAATAATAGCACTGCTAAATTAAAGGGGTTATCCAGCGCTACAGAAACCTGGCCACTTTGTTCTAGAGACAGCACGTGTCTCCAGTTTGGGTGGGGTTCTGTAAGGGTCCATTTACACAGAAAGATTATCTGACAGATTATCTGCCAAAGATTTGGAGCCAAATCCAGAAATGGATTTGAAAAGAGGAGAAATCTCAGGCTTTCCTTTATGACCTGATTTCTGTTTATAGTCTGTTCCTGGCTTTGGCTTCAAATCTTTGACAGATAATCTGTTAGATAATCTTTCAATGTAAATGGACCCTTATGCTAAGTTTACACGGAGCGATAATTGGCCCGATCGCACGATTAATGATTTCGAAGTAACGATTTTTTTTATAACGATCAGCGTTTAGACGGTACGAAATATCGTACAGAAAAAGAGTTTTGCGATCGTGTCCGCAACCCGCTGCCCCCCCCCCCCCCCCCCCCCCCCCCCGCTCGCAGCCCGGCCTCCTTCTCATCCGCAGCCCGGCCCCACGGTCAACCGCAGCCCCCTGCGCCGCTCCGATCGCCACCCCCGACGCTCCGATCGCCACCCCCGCCGTTCCGATCGCCACCCCGCCGCTACGATCGCCACCCCCGCCGCTACGAACGCCCCCGCTCCCGCTCAGATCGTGGCCCCCGCCGCCGCTACGATCGCCACCACCCCCCCCCCCCCGCCGCTCCAATCGCCACCCGCCGCCGCTCAGATCTCACCATTCTTTGTTGGTGGGAAAGCTTTCAAAATTGTATGTGTATTTATAGATAGATAGAGAGATAGATCGATCAGCCAGACCACAGCTTTTAGAACAGAGTGTTGTTGGGCTATTCAGACCCCTAACAATCATTAGAATGAGTTAAGAGAAGTGCACAAGTGTCCAGTCCAGTTTCAGCTGACGTGCTCCATTACAAGTCTATGAAGCCACCCTTTGCAACTAGATAGAATCAAGTGCAATAAATCAAAAGTGTTCATCTCCGGGCTCGATTTATTTATCGGTCAAAACATTGAGACCTTGTCTGATCAAAACTTTTGTTGTGTCTGTATGATATTTTGACAGAATTGTCAAGGTTAAACAACACCTATAAAGAATTTAGGGGAAGTGATTTCTGACAGTCTAAAAACCAGTCACCAGTGAAACCAGGTGTGGGGAAAGCTAATCGTATGCTGGGCTTGTAGCTAGAGGTATAACCAGTAGGAAGAAGGAGATTGTGATCCCGCTGTATAGAGCTCTAGTGAGACCACATCTGGAATACTGTGTCCAGTTCTGGAGACCTCAACTAAAAAAGGACATTGATAAAATAGAGCTGGTCCAAAGACGGGCTACAAAAATGGCAGAAAAAAAAGAAAAAATGCGCTTTACACCATAATCGTGCTGGACATTTTTGATTTTCCCTTTACAAAAATGGCAGAAGGTGTGAGGCATAAACCATATCAGGAAAGAATTAAGGATTTGAATCTGTATAGTCTGGAGGAAAGAAGAGGGGGGACATGATTGAAATCTTTAAGTATGTTAAAGGACTAAATAAGGTTCAGGAGGGAAGTGTTTTAGTACAAGACTGAACTTAAAAACAAGAGGACACAGTAAGAGGTTAGTTGGGGGAAAGATCAGAAGCAACGTGAGAAAATATTACTTTATTGAAAGAGTAGTAGATGCTTGGAACAAACTTCCAGCAGATGTGGTTGGTAAATCGACAATAACAGAATTTAAAAGGGCAGACTAGATGGATCAAGTGGTCTTTCTTTGCTGACAATATTCTATGTTTCTATTGTAGTCTCCAGGAGGGGGGATGGTTTAATATATTTTTTATATGACCGGATAACCCCTTTAAACACCTATGCAAAATGGGCAAGAATAAATAATAAAATGTAGAGTAATGTAATGTGAAACTACATTTTACTTTAAAATATATATATATTTTCAATAAATATTCATAAATTTCATTTTTTCTTTTTTCATGTGCTTTTTTTTTCAGGTACAAAAGTTTAAACTGAAAGAAATTATGGAGAAACAGCTGAAATTATAAGGAGGATAGAAAAAAGAGCTGAAATGATGAGCAAAAGTAGCCGTCTATTTCTTTTTTTTTTTTTAATCAATAGATTTTTATTATAATTTTGTAAGTTTCACATAAACAAACAAAGAATTCCTCCAACCAGTAGGGTGGAATTCCGACAACAAGACATATGAACTTGTAGTGAACGCATACATGTCTGGTATACAGTCGTGGAAGGACATTAAGAAAAAGAAATGAAGAAAATTTACATATACAACAAAACAGTACAATACATCCGTGGTATTAGTGGAGTATGGAGTAAATAATGAGTGTAGGTGTCAGAGTATAGAAGTACTCTAAGTGCCTCTTTAGCGTGGTACATATTTAACAACCAAAGCAAAGGTACTATTATATTCACTGAAGAAAGTGTCTGCTATCAATCCAGCAAGACCAACGATGAAAGAATTTCTGGTAGGTATGGGTCAGAGTAGCATATAATTTCTCATAAGAGACCGATGAGTTCACTAAGGCTATCACTTCATTAATGTGAGGTGTATTGGGACTTTTCCAATGTCTTGTGATTTGTCAGTTTCGAAGACATGAGAATATGTGCTATTACTGTACGAATAGTGGGGTGGAGTTCCTGTATATCAATAAGCAAAAGAGCCGTTTGGGAGTCTTTAGGGAGTGTCACACCCGTAACTTCTCTAATGATATAGAATGAAGCATTCCACAATGGGGTTATTTTAGGACAAAACCAGAGTACATGGGCTAGAGTTCCTATGTGGCCACAATCTCTTCAACAGTTTGGGGATACAGTCGGGTAAATAGTGTGCAATCTAGCAGGATAGAAATACCATCTGTAGAGTGACTTAATCATTGCTTCCTGGTGGTTAATGCTTCTGAATGATCTATAGATAGTGTTCAAAGCACATTCCCACTGTGAGGGAGAAATAGATATTTGGAGTTCAGTTTCCCATTTTAAGAAAACAGGTGGTTTTAGGAACTGCCTCTTGTTTTGTAGGATATTATAAAATACAGATATTCCTTTTATCTTACTCCTAGGGGTTAAGAGGTAGCGGAGGGCTAATCTATTCATAGTGAGGTTCCCCAGAGGATTTTTTGTGAAAAAGCTACGTATTTGTAAAAACTTATGAAATTCCTTTTTAGTGAGGTTGAATGTTGTAACCAGGTGGGAGAAAAGGAAAGTAT
Organism: Dendropsophus ebraccatus; assembly: GCF_027789765.1. NCBI lineage: Eukaryota > Metazoa > Chordata > Amphibia > Anura > Hylidae > Dendropsophus > Dendropsophus ebraccatus. The sequence goes on along the minus strand of NC_091467.1, from coordinate 40,599,567 downwards.
TGTCAGGGTCATAGAGTTTTGCAATAGATGTGATCCCTTTTTGATACCATGATTTTAGCTGTAGGTGTGGTATGGCATATTCTAAAACATCCAAAGGTAGGTTGGATGTTAAGCATTTGGTTACATCTGATTTTTCCAACAGCAACAATTCCCAAGCTTGCATTGACGCCCGGGTGGTAAGCAATTTTGGGGGAGTACATGGGATATTACTCCATTTACAAATTAGTCTACATTTCAGTAAAGGCATATCATCTATAGCTGTCTCTATATCTACCCATGGTTTATCTTCCTTATTATTCCACCAGTAGTATAAGGGATCTAGTAATGCTGCCCAATAATAATCTTTCAAATCAGGTAGGTTGACCCCTCCTCCTTTCCTATGTCTCACTAGTATTCTCCTTGCTATTCGTGGCCTAAGTTTGTCCCAAACGAATTGGGAGAGTTGGGCAGTGGCCCTGGAGAAAAAGGACTGGGGGAGGGGGATAGGGATGGTGCGGAAAAGGTACATTAATTTTGGGAGGAGTAGCATTTTATATGCCGCTATACGACCTAGCCATGAAATATAATAGATTTTATATTGGTCTATATCCTTTTGTAGCTCTTTTAGTAGGGAAGGGAAATTACAATCATATAATAATTTAGTTGGGGACCCCAATTGGATTCCTAAATAGGTTATGGAGGTAGGTTGCCAGTCCAGGGGGTACGTCAGTTTCATAGATTGGAGCATGTCGTTAGGTATATTAACCGGTAATATTTGTGATTTAAGATTATTTACTTTGTAATATGAGATGGCGCTGAATTGGTGTATAATTTGGAATATTGCTGCCAATGATGTAGGGGGGGTTAGTGGACATGAGAAGGACATCGTCTATGGTTCTATGGTCAAAACAAAAAATATAGGGGAAAGGGGGCAGCCCTGGCTTGTCCCATTTGACAGGGTGAACTGGCTTGATCTCATCCCATTAGCAAAGACACTTGCAGCTGGATTAGAATACAAGGCTTTAATACCAGGGAGGATCTTTCCCTCAAAACCAAATTTATGTAATACTGAGAATGCGTATTGCCAGTTCACCCTGTCAAATGCTTTTTCTGCATCCAGTGTTAAAAAAGTAGCAGGGATATTATCTATTTTCTATATTTATGAGTCTTCTAGTGTTGTCAGGGGCTTGTCTTCCGTCGGTAAACCCTGTTTGGTCACTCTTGACCAGAGTAGGGAGAATATGTAACAATCTAGTAGCTAAAATTTTGGCATATATTTTAACGTCTCCGTTGAGTAGCGAGATTGGTCTATAGTTAGAAGTCTGATCAGTGGGTTTCCCTGGTTTAGGGATTGTTGTTATCAGGGCGGATAGCATCTCCTGAGGGAAAGAGCCCGTGGTCATGGCGGTGTTATAAATTGTGGTGAGATGGGGTAATAGCGTAGTAGCAAATTTTTTATAATAAGCATTGGTAAGGCCATCGGGTCCAGGGGCCTTGTGCAGGGGTAAGGAGTGAATAACTTTAAGTATTTCATCTGTTTGGATATCTTTATTTAACAATTCTAAGTGTTGGGGGCGCTAGTTTAAGAAGGGTTAATTTATGCAAAAAGTCATCTATGAGAGACTGGGAGGGTTGGGTAGTAAGAGCGTCAGAGTTCAAGTTATATAATGCATGATAATAATCTTTGAACGCATTGGCTATACCATGTGGTGACAATATGGAGGCACCAGTAAAGGGGTGTTTAATGAGAGGGATTGTTTTCTTGAGAGCTTGTTTTTTTAGTTTGTTAGCTAAAAGTCTGCCAGCCTTATTATCTTGGGTATAGAATGTTATTTTTGATTTTTGTAATGTAAGTTCGTATTTATAGAGGAGGAGATTACGGAGATGGAGATGTTGTGTATAAAGCTGGGTAGATATTGCGAAGGAGGGAGACCTTTTGTTTTCTAATTCTAATTGTTCTATTTTTTGGGAAGTGAGAAGAATATCCTTTTCTCTTTGCTTTTTTAGTCTGCTACCCAGCTTAATAAATTCACCTTTTATTACGGCTTTGTGCGCTGTCCATAATGTGAATGGGGTTATATCAGGAGTATTGTTGATGTGAAAATATTCTTTTAGAGTTTTCTCCAGGGCCTCTGCAGAATCTTTATTCGCTATCACTGATGAGTTAGACCTCCAGACAAAATCGCTAGTTTTGGGGTAGGTTTCGGAGAGGGAGATTAATATGGGAGCATGGTCTGACCATTTTATTGTGCCGAGTGAGGAGGAAAGAGTACGGTCTATCAGTCCCCTGCCAATCAGAAAGTAATCAATCCTTGAGTAGGATAGGTTTCTAGGTGAGTAACAGGTATAATCACGTTCTTCAGCGTGTTGTAGGCGCCAGATGTCATATAAGGCATTGTTTTTGGCAAAGGGGTCCAGATAGAACGAACGGCCATCCTTTTTGTTAGTAGTGTCTAAATGGGGATTAGAAATGGAGTTTAAGTCACCACATAGTATAGTTTCCCCCTTCTTATGTTTATTAATCTGCTTCATTAATCTGTTAAGGAAGCGGCCTTGTTTCTCATTGGGGGCATACGCATTTACAATGGTGTAGTGCATATTGTTAACTGTACATACTACAATTATAAACCGGCTTTGGGGATCTAAAATAGTATGATGAATGGTCAGAGCAAGCGTGGATCTAAACGCCACCATAACCCCTCTTTTTCTCTTTGGAAAGGAGGTCAGCAATATTGTGGGAAAGTGCTTGTTTGTTAGGGAGAGTGGAGACGAACCCCCAGAGTGTGTCTCCTGGACACAGACTATGTCTGCCTTACAAGCAGACACTTCCTTCCAGAGAAGGGAACGTTTAAACGGGGAATTAAGGCCCCTAACATTCATAGAAAATAGATTTAGCCCCATAGTAGGAATGACTTTAGGGTAGCGTAGAAACACTTTGCTCTTTGACCATCATCACAAGTACCTTTAAGCTTACATAAAAATAGATACCACAAAAGGATGTAAAAAAGAAAATAATGAACAACATAAATTGCATAGAATGTTTGGTGATAACAGAACATGGTGAAAAAAATTGGCAACTCAAGGTAGCCTCTGTGGGGGTAAGAAAAGTACTCTCTCAAATCATGAGACTAAAACAACGTAACTGCACCCCAACTCACAAGTCTAGCGAATCAGTCTGGTGTTTTGCGGCGCACAGTGTGCCATTCCGGATCCATCTTCTTTGGAGCTGTCTTAGGAGGTCTTTGTGGCAGAGGTTCAGGTGGGGAAATTTCCCAGGTCTTGAGAAGCTCCATACCTTCTGACGTTTTCGTGATGATATGCAGTGTGCCCTTACGGTGGACCAAAATCTTAGTGGGGAACCCCCATCTGTACGGAATTGAGTGGTGACGTAGAATTTGGGTAACCGGGCCCAGGTCTCTACGGGCCTGCAGAGTGAGGGCGAAGAGGTCGATGAAGAGCTTCAGCTTAGAGTAGGGCTCAGTGAGTGGCTGTTGCAATCTGGTAATATTCATGAGCTTCTCCTTCGTCTGGAAGAATGTAAATCGTGCGAGCACATCTCGCGGTACAGTGTCCGGGAGGGATTTGGGCTTTGGGACCCTGTGGGCCCTATCAATACTGAGCTCATATTTTTCCAAGTTGGGAATCATAGTGGTCGTGAACTTTTGGATGTAAGGTACAAGTTCATCAGTAGGGATGTTCTCAGAAATACCTCGAAACTTAACATTGTTGCGTCTGTTTCTGTCTTCAGCATCTGCGGCCTTAGTTTTCAGGGCTGTCACAGTGTCGTCTAAGTCGTTGTGGGCATCTGCCAAAGTGTTGTATGCTTTTGCATAGGACGCCATTTTGTTTTCTACATGCGACACTCTATTACCCACATCTTTAATTTCAGTGTGGTATGCTTTCAGCATGTCATCTAGTTCTTTTCTCAGTGAGACTTTATAAGCACATAGCATCTCCTTCATAAGGGTATCAGACAGAACAGTATTACTGGTCTGGAATTCTGCAAATGCATCACCAACATGGTTGTTGCTCACCTCATGAGGCTGGTGCTGCTGGCTGAGACCATCGGTATAGTTGTTTGTCGGTTCTGTCAGTCTTTGCTTCTGTTTGACCGGACTTGTTGACGGTGATGGGTCACCTGATGTGTGTGACAAGAGCACAGAGAAGCGGGAGCCGGAGTCAGGTTGTAGGTTGAGCTGTATGGGAGAGAGGCTGAATTCTCCGCCATCTGTACCACAGGCCGCCATGTTGTCTCTCAGGGGAGGAGACGCCGGAGTGTTCCACCTTGACGGGATATCAAAGGTAAGCGTGGTACCTGCTCCGGACTCACCGGCGCTGAGGACAGCTGCCGTAGAGGATGTTGGTGAGAGAGCTATTGCTGGAGGAGATGCCGCTTCTGAGTTCTTCACCGATGACATGCTGTCGGCGCCATCTTTGTATGCCGAGTCTATGGTAAAGAAGTGCTGGATGGGTCTGCTCTTGATGGATTTGCGCCCTTTATGCACCTTTTGCCTGCCTGATGGTAGCTTATTCATCCCTGGGGTCCGGGATGGGTGTTGAGGTTAGTCGCTGGCAGGATGGAACAGGATTGTGAGCGGTTACAGCAGGAGCTGCAGTCTCATGCGGCCATCTTGCTCGGCGGCCAAGCCACGCCCCGTAGCCGTCTATTTCTCACCCTGTTTTTCACAAAGAGACTTCATATGACCTAACTCATGTCCTGCTAAACCGCCTTCTCTATTCTATTCATTTTGGAGATGACATGGATTGCAAGAATGACAGCTTCTATAGCTTGCTGTATCCAAATGTCTTTAGAGTAAGAATGTCCTTGAAGAGGTACTCCGGGCTGGGGTTATTTTTTTATTGTATGGTCGGCGAAGGGGTGAAAATAGAGGTCCCAGATCACACCGCCCTGTTCTCCCTGCCGCTTCCTGGTCTGAGCTGTGCCTTGAGACGTGAGCTGTGCCTGTGCCTTGAGACCAGGAAGCGGCAGCCGGACGGGAGAACAGGGCGGTAAGTGACCGGCGGCCTCTATTTCCACCCCTTCCCCGGCCATACAGTAAAGATAACCCCAGCCCGGAGTACCCCTTTAAAGATAGTTCTCACAATTCTTTTTAACCTGATACTTTTGTTAGAATTTTAATGCTTAAATGGGCTGTCACCAAAAAAACACTTTTAATATGTCTCTATGACAAATTGAAAGTGTTTAGCGTTTGGGGTCTGAGGGTTCCGAATCTGAGTGATGAGAAGAACAAGATGGAAAAAAGTCAGCGCATAATGCATTCTCTCCTGGCTCCATGTCACAAAACCGCAGTGATGACAGGTAATGCTTGCATGGAGAGACAGGGACCACTGGAGTGACTGTAGGTTTTACAGTGTGTAAGGGCTATTTTTTCCTTTAATTATTTGATAACATTTCTAGCAGTTGTTTTAAAATCCTAAACGACCCTTTAAAGGAGACCTGTCTCCCCCCGCTTCACACACACCGTATTGCAGTGAATTTTCTGCAGCGGATACGCAGCAGATACGCTACAGATACGCAGCAGATTTGATGTAAATAACTGAACACAGCATCAAATCTGCACCATCATATCTGCTGCAGATCTGCTGCGCATCGGCGTGTGTGTTAGCACCCTGAGGGTGCTAACACACACAACCGATGCGCAGCAGATTTGCAGCAGATTTGATGCTGTGTTCAATTATTAACATCAAATCTGCTGCGTATCTGCAGCAGAAAATTCACTGCGATACAGTGTGTGTGAAGCTACCCTTAATAACTATCAACCAGTTATCACACCTTGGGGAGGGGTAAGCCACAGCCAGATAGCTTTGATGGCGACTTAGATGACTATCTTAGAACAGAGGGTCAGGCAGTGATTTTTCATTACACCCAACCACTGTCAGTAGATTCTCAGGAGAGCCCCATACACCTTATACTAACAGTTGAATGGCCTATGGCCTCAATATCTCTCTGCGCCACCACTGCACAGCATCTGTGCAGATCTGGGAAGAGCTCTGAGACTTATGCAGAGCCCTTGTTATATAGGGAGGTAGGTAGAGGCGGGGATCCAGAATGTTACACACCCTAGGTTACTCCTCTTTGACACTGTCCACCAACGAATGTTAATGGACTCAAGTTCAACCTTCCCCTCCATATACAGAATACAAGGCAACTGAAAAGAGTTTGAACTCTACAGTCTTGCTGGTAAAGAAAGTGAATTAATAGGCATACATTACAAAATAGCTGTTTCTCCTCACCATTAATTTTAATTATTAAACACAGCTGCCAGCTGATATATCCCGTCCATTTATTACTGTTTTCCTGTTACTTTTTTAGTCATTAATAAATGGGTAGGCATGGCTCCCCCTGACAATAACTGCTGATCAAAGGTGGAGGTAGAGAAGACAAGGCCATCGGCTGATCATGAGCTAGCTTCTATTTACAAAGGGATTGTTTTTAGGGGGACAGCACCTTTGCCCAAGTGCCTTAGAAATGTTCTGCAATGTTTTTTGTGGAAGTGCAAGTCAGGTCTATGGTTGAAGTATCTTATTGATGACAATCTCTTCTGCACAACTATGACATCTGAAAGCTATTTAACACTTCTCTTTCCAAAATGCACAAAGAGAGGAAAATTCCCTTGCTGCCTACTCTGGAAAAAGGCATACCTTTTCCTGCCATAGACTTATTATTGGAATTAGGTCAAATTTTTATTGGACTGGAAGTAAAATACCAGCGAGATGGCAACAGCCATGAAAATATCTGCACCTGGCATCAATCAGTGAAACTAACTGTATTTTTAGAACATTTGAATGATTTGTATAGTCTTTAATAAATGTTCTGCTAAAATGTGAAACCTTGGAATAATGTTGTTTGGTTACTCCATGATTGTGAACAAATGTGTTTATGGAGCATTTCCAATATTAATGATTTGTTTATACAGTCTTCCTTTTTTACAGAATCTTTCTTTGCTGTATTTTAGATTGTGCCAATAAATATGACTATGGAACTCTTGAAAGGGCCTCATAAGTCTCCATAGGCCTCCCTGTCTATACAGTTAGGCTCACAAGTATTTAAACAGTGACACATAATGTAGTCTTTGTACATCACCAGAACTGATAAGAAGTAGAGTTTAGAGCACAAATTGTGATTGACGCATAGACCTTTAGCTTTATTTAAAGGGATATATCGATAGATAGATAGATAGATAGATAAATAGATAGATAGATAGATAGATAGATAGATAGATAATTTTATTATTTTGAATCTATTACCCATTTAGGAATGACAGACATTTTTTTTTTCAGATTCAAACATTTATTAAACAGTTGACTGATGCTGGGTTCACACATAGCATTTAGCATAGAGGTCTAAGTCTTTCCATTATGGTTTTTTCTACAAGTGGTTCTACATCTAGTATTTGCTAAAAAACTGACCAAAATACTATAGCTGTTACTATGCTGTTAACCCTGCCATAGGTGTTTTCATGGTGTGGTGCGACCTGTTACCCTCTTATTACATGACAGACCAAAGGGTCCCTGCAGCAGTTGGCAAATTTAAAATTCAGCTTGTAAATTAGGCCTTTAGAGGCTGCATGATGAAGGAGAAAGATAAAGGGGACAGGTATGTGGAAAGACAAAACAAAAGGAGAGATCGAGGCGCTTTCTAGTGTAGTATCCAAGCACAGGTTAGTAGAGGCTACAAAAGGTGAACAGCAATATGCTCACCTGGGCGAGTTGTGCTAAGCATAGGCACAACTCTATTGTAGGCTTAGAGAAGCTCACCGCTGCCAGCTTTAGGTGTCTCGAGGTAAAACCAGAAGATGCAGGATAATGTAGAGGTCTCCCAGCAGTAGCCGTCTGGGACAGGAAGACCTTGGATGAGTCCGGTGCAGGTGACATGCACAGTGGTAGCAAATGCCGCTTAGTATATAACCATAGGCGGTATATCACAGTGAAGATTTATTACAAGCAACGCGTTTCAGCTCTATAATAAAGGCAGAGCCTTCCTCAGGCATGTAGATATACACAGCAAACACTCTTATATACAGATAGTAACTCTAATAGGTCTCAACCACTTCCGGGTGGATGAGGTCAAATGTAAAAAAAAAAAGGGTAAGCCACTGATAGCATAGAATAATTATAGCATAGAATAGAACTGCAACGGTACCTTACAAAAGATGTTCATAAAGTTCATAGGTCTTTGTTTGGAGTCCATATCCTTGTGTGTCTGTATGTGGAAAGGGGGCAATCAGTGGTAAGGGGGGAACAGGGTGACCAGTCTGGGATGAGTGGCAAGGGAATACAGAGTGATCAGCCTGGGGTGGTGAGGGAGGCAGGGGATACAAGGTTAACCATTCAGGGGTGGGGAGGAGGCGAGGGGATACAGAGTGACCAGTCTAGGGTGGGGAGGGGGGGAAGGCAGGTACAGAGTGACTGGTATGGCGTTGGGGAGGGGGGCAGGCAGATACAGGGTGACCAGTCTGGGGTTGGGGAGGGGGGCAGGCAGATACAGGGTGACCAGTCTGGGGTTGGGGAGGGGGGCAGGCAGATTCAGGGTGACCAGTCTGGGGTAGGAGGGAGGCAAGGGGATACAGGGTTATCAGTCTGAGGTGGGAAGGGGGGGGGGCAAGGGGATACATGGTGACCAGTCTGGGGTGAGGAGGAAGGCAGGGGGACACAGGGTGACCAGTCTGGAGTGAGGAGGAAGGCAGGGGGATAGAGAGTTACCAGTCTGAGGTGGGAAGGGGAGCAAGTGGGGATACAGGGTGACCAGTCTGGGGTGTGGAAGAGGAAAGGGGGGTACAGGGTCACTAGTTTGGGGTGGGAAGTACAGGGTGACCAGTCTGGGGTGTGGAGGTGGGCAGGGAAATACAGGGTGACCAGTCTGGGTTGGGGTGGGGAGGGGGACAGGGAGACTAGTCTGGGGTGGAAGGCACAGAGTAACCAGTCCTAAGGGGTCTGGATGACGTCTGGAATAATGTCATGAATTGTGAAATATTAAAAAAAAATATTTTCCAAATAAAAACCCTTACCTACACAAAAATAAAAGAAGAAAGGTGTCTCTGAATGTAGAAATGGAAAAATATCTAGAGTGTACCTGCAGCTCTATGAACAATCACAATTGGCATCACTAGGTTTTAAATTGGGCCCTCCATACTTTAATGAAGGCGCCATTATCTTTGCTCCCTGCTGTTTGTAACTGTGCATTAGAAAAATTGCACTTTGTGCTCCATCTCCATAACCCTCGGCACCAACTTTGCACCATAGAATCACATTACACTGAGGCTCAATTTGGAGATGGTTGCTATGAAGATTGATCAGGAAGCTCCGCCTCCTAATTCACAGGTGGAGACAGTGGTGCCTACGTTAAGGTTTTTGTTTTGTTTTTTAAATAAAACTTTACAGGTATACGAGGGATATGACATCATTTATCCCATACTGTGAAAACCACTTCAGTGCTGCTATAGTTAAACTGGGGTAGGGGGCCCAAGCTTGGTGAACAGCCTGGGGCCTACTGTAAAGATAATCCTCCCCTGCAACCTCACTTCTTTGTAAAGGGGTTGACCACTTTATAGTAAAATAATTTAGTGAACAGTATTATACAGTGTACTCACTGTTTATACTGCCCCTCCAAAAAGTTTCCCCACAAAAGAAACAGAACATCCAAGCCACAACACCAGTATTATGAAAAATATAAACAAAATTTATTGAAGCAATTTAAAATATGATTTAAATACAATTATCCAAAAACAAGATTGTAAAGGAGGACAGCACAAAACAACATAGGAAACATAGGAGAAAAAGATGCAAAGTGCAACTAATGTGCAATAAAATAAATCTTCAAAGTAATATAAAGATCACATGCTATAGAGCCTTGCAGCTCCCTTACCCACAAAGACACCCCAACGCACGTTTCGATATATATATACCTTTTTAACCAGTGGCGTAACTACCAGGGTCGCAGCGGTCGCCGCTGCGACCTGGCCCGCCTGAGGCCCCCCTCATCAATCACTCTTGTGACCGCAAGCATTGTTTTGCTTGCGGTCACAAGAGGCCGACTTCGTTTGCCCCCGGATCATGCGCTGCTGCTGGGGGTGTCGCGTCATATCCCCGGCAGCGCGCATCATAGAGTTCCCTGTGCTATAAGGGGGCTGAGAGGGGACCATCTATAAGGAGGGGGGGGGGGAGGGGACCATCTATAGGAGGGAGAGGGGGCCATTTATAAAGGGGGGGGGGGGGGGAGAGGACCATCTATAGGACGGAGGGGGGAAGGGGGCCATTTATAAAGGGGGAGAGAGGTGGCCATCTATAAAGTGGAGAGGGGACCATCTATAAGGGGGGGGTGAGAGGGGAACATCTATAGGGGAGAGGGGGCCATTTATAAAGGGGGGGGCAGAGAGGAGACCATCTATATAAGGGGGAGGGGCCATCTATAGCAGAGGGGGCCATCTATAAGGGGGGAGGGGCCATCTATAGCAGAGGGGGCCATCTATAGGAGGGTGGGAGAGGGGGCTATCTATAGGGGGCAATCTATAAGGGGATAGGGGCCATCTATAAGGGGGGGCATCTATAAGGGGGGCAACATAGGGGGAGAGGGGGCCATCTATAAGGGGGGATACACAGAGGGGGCGTCTATAAGGAGGCTACATAGTAGGGGGCATATACTATAAGGGGGGATACACAGAGGAGGACCATCTATAAGGAGGCTACATATAGGGGGGCATACACTATAAGGGGGTCACATAGAGTCAGCCTACCTTCTAAATGAGGGCATAAAGGGGCCAATACAAATGTGCAGTGTGTAGAAAGATGAGGATGGTGCCAGAATGGGGAGCCTGATATGTCTGTCTGGCAGATTCTGTGGATTCGTGGCTCGGAGAAGTTCTTATGATGGCCCAGGATGGATGGAGAAGAAGATGAAAAGGGAAGAACTCCGATCAGAGAAGACGCCCTCTGTGAGTCACCTGATGTAACTGCACTGTAATGTATATGGTGTACAGAACCTGCGTGGAGCTGCGTCCACCTCTATATGACTGGATGCAGTGATACGTGTACAGTCGATGTTATTCAGTAGCAGCAGTGGTGTTAGTCAGTAGCAGCGGTGGTATTAGTCAGTATGTGGTGGTATTACTCAGTAGCAGCAGTGGTGTTAGTATGTGGTGGTATAAGTCAGTAGCAGCGGTGGTGTTAGTATGTGGTGGTATAAGTCAGTAGCAGCGGTGGTGTTAGTCAGTATGTGGCGGTGTTAGTCAGTATGTGTTGGTTTTATTCAGTAGCAGTGGAAGTGTTAGTCAGTATGTGGTGGTATTAGTCAGTAGCAGCAGTGGTGTTAGTCAGTAGCAGCAGCGGTGTTAGTCAGTATGTGGTGAAATTATTTGTTACTTGCTATCTGGTACTGTTTTATTGGTTTTAGTATACAGGATTTGGTCAGTAACAATATAATGGTGATGGTTGTGGTGTGGTAATATTTCCTTCCTATATACTGGTAATATTGGTCTCAGGATTTGGTCAGTAACAGTATGGCGGTAATATGTATGGTGATAATAATTTCTCTTCCTATATGCTGGTGTTATTGGTAATATCTTGGTGTGTGTATGTATATATAGATTGTGGGTACAGAGTCGCTTTAAACATTTCTATTTCTAAGTTAATTTTGCTGTCTGTCTGCTGGAGCGCCCCTGGTCACCCTCCTCCCATAGTGGTTTGTTACCTTACCCTCTCCTGAACCATAGCATGATGTCACCCAGCACCCGCACTGCACATTGCTTTCCTTATTCCCTTGACCCGTGCCACGGTGGCGCCTCTTGTGTCCTCATGCACTGTGGTAAGTAGTCTTAGTAGGGGGGATAAAGGAAGGTTAGGTAGTTGTTTGAATGTCTGAGGGGGTTGGGGGGACAATTGGGTGCTTGTATGTGTGTGTCTGTGTAGGGGGGGGGGGGTTGGTGTTAGGGGTTGGATGTCATCTGGAGGGGTGGGAGGCTGTAGAATTTAGTCTATTACAGGGTCTCAGGGGTTTGGGTTGTTTTGGCGCTGAAATAAAGTTTTGCATAGGGCGCTATCTACCCTGGTCATTTAACAGGTTGAAAAATCACGATAGCAAAGGATTGCTGCACGTTGCGCCATGTAAAAGGGCTTCAATGGGCCACCTAAATGTTGTCTGGACACCCCCCACCCTCCCGCAGCTCCCTGCAGTCACCTTCCCCAAGCCCCCACTCCTTGAGGAGGAAGTGTCAGGTCAGCGCTCCCTTCCTCCTATAGATCATGCTGTGTAATACAGCTTCTATGGCTATTTTAGTTGGATAAGTGAGAATGAATATCATGGTCATGAAGATATCGGCATATACGTGTGAAGCTTTAGGGAGACTGTGACAAGAATCATGAAAGATTAAAGGGGTTATCCAGCCATTGCCACTTTCTTCTAGAGACAGCATGTCTCTCTCTTGTCTACAATTTGCATTGCAACTTCGTTCTATTGAAGTGAATATACTGTAGCTTAAAGGGGTATTTCCTCCAAAATAATTTTTACATTAATAAATTGCCCACCCAGAGATTTCCAACTTTCCAATATCAATCTATTTTGGATTCTGCATAGTTTTGCTGTTTTCTAGGTGCACCCACCACCTCTGATCACATAAAATCATCAAAACTAAGTCCAATCTGACACTGCTCCCTTCTCCTGGCCCCCACCCTCTGTTTCAAGATCACGTGTCCTCCATCTCTTCAATGGGCTGGGTTAGGGCTTCTAACCCTGGCCACTGCAGCCACCAGCCCCCCTGTAGCCCACCTGCGGCGCTCCTTTGACTCATAGGCTACCCCCCCCAACCCCATCCAGCTCAACCACGGCACTCCTTTGATTGTTGCCCCCCCCAGCTCACCCTCAGCTCTCCCTCCAGCTCACCAGTGGCCACCAGCAGATCTCCTCTGAATAGCCCCCGGACAACTCTGCTACCTCACTTTCTCAACTCTGCCATCTCACTACCTCAGCACTGCTATCTCACTACCTCAACTCTCCTACATCAATATCTTAACTCTGCTATCTCACTACCTCAACTCTGCTACTTTAGTATCTCAATTCTACTATCTCAGTACCTCAGCACTGCTATCTCACTACCTCAACTCTGCCATATCACTACCTCAGCTCTGCTACTTCACCATCTCAACTCTGCTATCTCGCCTCTACTACCTCAACTTTGTTGAATCATGTGGCTATCAGCTCTTCTACATCATGGACCAATCAGGCAGAAGCATTGCATGGGAAATGTAGTTTCCTATCTTAGATATAAACCATGTTTTAGAAAAACATATAACTTAGGAACTGTGTCAGCTAGAAGGATGGGTCAAAATACTCAGGGGGACTTGGTAAGGGGCATTTTTTTTTTTTAGCTCTTGGGAGGAATACCCCATTTAACTGCAAACCACACCTGAACTGAAGACATTAGTCATGTTGTCTCTGAAAGTGGCCATGTTTTTCTAACGCTGGATAACCCGTTTATCACAGATGCCACAAATACCCCTCCTTATCAACCACCTCTATTACACCCCCAACTGCTGTAAGGTATCCTTATGTAGTATATCAGAGCGTAATTCCCGTGGCCGGGTTTAGGATGGCACCTGTCCACAAGTGGTTTATTATATGTTCTATAAGGTTACATGTCCTTATGTGAACTGTTATATGTATTTCTCTGTACTGGCAGGTTGACTGGTGTAACTGGCAGGCAGAGAATGGGTTACATGCCTTACAAAGAACACACTACACTAGGGATGGTCCGAACCCGCCGAGGTTCGGGTTCGGCTGAACCCGAACGCTCGGCATCGGATTCCCGCTGTCTGCCCGCTCCGTGCAGCGGGTGGACCGCCTGGAAAACTGGAATACAGCCTATGGCTATGGTTTTCCAGGCGTTCCTCCCGCTGGATCCGCCCGCTGCACGGAGCGGGCAGACAGCGGTAATTATTGCGGAGGGTTTGGGTTTGTACGAACCCCGTCCGAACCAGGTTCGGACCATCTTTACACTACACCCATTGTTAGCCAACAGTGACACCTACTGTCTTTAGTGGGAACTGTTTAGGTAGTGTAAGAAGTCCCCAGAACTTGCTAGAAAGTGGGCGGGGTATGTTAATATGCTCCCTATAAAAGATTTGCAGATGCAGTATATAGCTGAGACAAGTTGAGTAGCTGTCAAGGAGATAAGATCACACAGAGCAAGGTAAACAGAGGAGAGCTGCTGAAAGAGGGGAACAAGGAGAAAGTGAGATTATAAGCTGAGCAGCAAGAGAACAGCTGAAGGTGAGGCTAAAAGAGACTTGAGAGAAAGTTTGTCAGGTGCACTTTCCATAGTCAGGAAAGGGCCTGCACAGACAGTGGGAATCCTCAGATCAGGGACCCAATAGGATGGACTTGAGTGTTTAAGGTATCAGAGTTAAAGGACAAGTGCCATGAAAAATTTTTTCCCAGTAATTGAAGCACATTACAAAGTTATATAACTGTGTAATGGTGCGTTTACACAGACAGATTTATCTGACAGATCTTTGAAGCCCAAACCAGGAACAGACTATAAACAGGGATCAGCTAATAAAGGAAAGACTGGGATCTATCCTATTTTCAAATCCATTCCTGGCTTTGGCTTCCAAAATCTGTCAGATAAATCTGTGTGTAAACGCAGCATTATATGCTTCAATCACGTATCTGCCTCCCTTTCCTGTCTTTTCCCCCCTCCACCCCCCACCAGGAAGTGTCCTAACTCACACAGACCTAATTACTGTCGTCACCAGGCAGCTCCCTCTTGTCATCAGCAGGAGGGCTGCTCTAGGTCCTGTTACAGCAGCCTTCCCTCCCCAGTCCAAGTGATGGCTTGCAGTTGTTCAGCCAATGGGAGCTGAGCAAGCTGAGTCACCTGACAAGGCAGGGGAGGGGGGGGGGCTGCTATAACAGGAGAAGGAGCTGAGAGAAGAGCTTAGTGACGACAGTAATTAGGTCTGTGTGAGTTAGGCCACTTGCTGGTGATTGAAGCATATTACAGTTATATAACTTTGTGCTTCAATTACTGGGAAAAAGTTTTTCATGGCACTTGTCCTTTAACTTAGCCACGTAAGACTGTGACAAGTTAGTGCGTAATGCTGCGGTGCACCACAAGACCCAGCCATCCTGCAGGTACAGCACACTCTCACTCTGCAGCCCTCAGTGTATCCCTTCACTCAGGAGCTCAGCGCTACACACAGGAAAGGCATAGCCACCTACAAGCTAGAAAACTACTACAACCACCATCCTCCTCTCACTCTCTTCCACACCCCGGCACGCTGCACTTATATATCCTCAATTTAATACCTACCTGGAATGTACAGAATTTACCTTGTTATAACTGTTGTACATGTTATATGTGACTATAAATGACTGTAATGTTCTTGCAATAAAAACCATATTGGCTTAGGGTCTGAGCTACCATTCATTCATTGACACTGTTCCTGGACAACGTCCTTGTGCATTGTTTTTTCTCTATTTTTAAAACGAATTAGACCAATTTTAGTAGCACGCTATGAGAGGCTGTGGACGAGAGTTTACACCTCCTGGTGATCTTGGGGGCATGATTTAGTGGGCCTGTTAAATAGAAAGCACATTTTGATTGCCTTCTATTCCCAGGACAGGAGTCAGGAACTAAAGAAGGGCAGGGTCCACATAAGATTTCAGAATGTCCATGAAGGAAAGATTGTTCCTCTCAACTTTCTGAGGGTGCCTTTACACAGAGAGATTTATCACATGTATTGAGAGAAAAGTTGGATAACTTAGGGTGCCTTTACACGGACAGATTTATCTGACACATTTTTAAAGCCAAAGCCAGGAATGGATTTGAAAAGAGGAGAAATCGCAATCTTTCCTTTACGACCTGTTGCCTGTTTATAGTCTGTTCCTGGCTTTGGCTTCAAAAATCTGTCAGATAAATCTGTACGTGTAAAGGCACCCTAAGTTGTCCAACTTTTCTCTCAATACATTCTCTGCCTTTACATGTTGAGCGAAAGCCTGTTTAAGAATAGTGGTTCACATTTCACAAGAGGTCGGTAATCTGAATGAGAGTAGAGGTGATAGAGAGACATGTACTGCATCCAGCCATTTGTCAAGCATGAGCGTTAAAGGATCTGAGACCTCCTGAGTCACAGAGGTCCCAATCTTCAAGATTAACCAGCTGGGAGACAGGTTAGGTGGAGTGATGTCATTTCTATCTGGAGAAGAACAGATCTCCACTTTGCTGTAAGGGCTGAACCTTGGGTGTTGCGGTGTCTTTGTCACCTTAGTGGTCGACTTGGCATCCATTTTGGCAGCTAGCGGTCCGAAGACTGAGTTAGAGGTGGAAGTGGCCTATGCCAAGTTGTATTAGGTGCCACTGTGTTTAAAGGGGAACTCTACATAAGAACTTTTTCTATTAAAAGTACATTAAATGTTATATAGATGTGTCTATATAATGTATTACCATATCTGTGCGGTTCTGCCACACTGGTAGCTGATTGACATCCAGGAAGTGAAGAAAACTGTGCAAATCCACATTGTCTCCTGTTCCCACCTTTGGAGACAGAGATTCCATGCCTCTGTCTCACATTGTGTGTGTTTGCTGAGATCAGGCTGATGATGCAGACAGGGGGCAGGGCGTGATGTCACAGGAGGCTTGGCTGGATCCCCCAATGCCCTAAGTGATTCACCATCTATGAACGGCCAGAAGCAGCTGCTGCAAATCCAATATATTTGCGAAACTCTGCAGTGAAATTAGAGCTGATGCAGTAACACGATTAAATGATGGTAAACGGCAGAGAGGATCAGGGCCGGCACTGCCAATTTCACCTGCACAAAAAACAAGGCATAAACAGTATATCCCATGTAAGATAATATCAAATTAAGTCCTTATCGTGGGGCTTAACCTCAATGATAAAAGATGGTTGATCATAATATGTGTATGGAGATGAAATGGAAAAAAAAATTTAATTAAAAAAGTTCTTTATTCCAATATCAGCAAGTAGTAACAGTGTGCTGTGTGGGTGGGACCACAATGAAATGATAAAGTTTTGCAATTAATTCAGTAACACACTGAAACTGCAATCTGTGAAAACAGTCTAGATGTTCTGCAACTGATTTGGGCGGGGAATAGGCAGGGTGGGGGACTGTGATGAACAATTTTCATTTTGCAATTGATATTTATATTTTTGTTAATTTGGGCATAACAGCACTTTTATGGTTTTAGCACTTTACACTTGCATGGGCACTCTTGTTTAGCACAGGCACTTTATTTTGCATTGTATGTTTTTCACATCACTCATCCTAATCACACAATAGCACTTTTTTCATTTTATTGGTGTTTATTTAATTGTTTATTTATAGATAAATTGTGTAATTGTAATTGTACTTGTAATTGTGTATAAAAGTATAATCCATAATCATCATAGTAGGATATGCAGATTCATACATCCATAACCTAACTGGTTTTCTTACAGGAATGGTCAAGTATTGTGCTCACATATCGGCATAATCTTTCCCTTATATTTTGCCAACACCAACATGGCACCTGGGTGTTGCGTGCTGGTCGGCGCACGCGCCGATGTCCCTCGTTGACCGCTTCACTCCGTCTTCCTGTGATGGCGTGCACACGCCGGAACCGGGGGGCGGGTATGCCGGGGACATGGCGGAGACCGCGCACATGGCGGGAGTCAGCGCGCCACTAACAACACCAGGGATGTTATTGTTGGCCACCAGGAGAGAGCTTTTGGCATAAAGGGAGGCCCCCACTCCCCACTCCATCGCTCCTCGACAAAGTGGTAGGCGAAAGGTGGAGGTGGTGGAGTCAGGAGACATCATGGCACTGGGTCGGTGTAACTACTTGAATAGGACTGTTTACATTATCCGGGGATGCAATAGCAGTGACATACTGGGTAGCTAGATTGGTGCTCACAGGTCTGCTAGGGCATTATGCAATACAGGTGTATACTGAAAGGGAGGATACATTAATATTGGTGGCTTACATAAGGATTCATTCCAGCCTATAACAGATCTCACGCCTGGGAACTTCATAAAATGTATTAATTAATTACAATTGACTTTATTTGATTTATTTGAGGTTATTTGTCGGTATATAAGTTGTTAATATAATCTCAATGTGTTGGATTGGTAATTTTGGGGTTCTCATATAGGTAAATCTATTATACAGTAATAAACCAGGCACTTTATTAAGTTTATTAATGCAAATCTAATCTCTAAGTCAAAAAAGGACATGTAAGGGCAAAGAGGGACAGTGGGACTTGGCTCAAAAGTACGGACTGTTCCTTCAAAAGTTGGACACTTGGGAGGTATGGTTATAGCGGTGAACATCAGGTGGTGTACTTTTATGCCCCTAGATAGATGACCAATATAATCATATGTGAGAGAGTCTCTGTTGTGGTTGTACTAGGCATCCAGAAAAAAATATAGTGGTAACTAGTACTTTATTACTAAATCAGTTAAAAGCAACAGTAATCTCTAATGGTTGAAGAGCAGAGGTGTAATTGTAGCAAAAATATCCAATGGGTGCTGAGTGTGTGATGCAACAGCGCCCTCCATTGGTGGGAAGAGAAAGTCTACCCATTGTACTGTAGATGAATAGAGACATTAGATATATGGGTCACCAGTCCTGCCCCCTCCCCCCAGCTATGTGCACAGGAGCTGGTGAAGTAAAGCTGGCAGTGGGCGTAAATATTCTAGGACGGTGACAGTTGGAGATAGTAGAGAGTTCTGGTGTTTAGTTTGCAGTCAACTCAGGAGCGGCTTTCTACAGATAGTAGCAGGGCCATTTCTAGGTCATTTTGGCAACAGGGATCGCCCGGCCCTAGAAACTGCCCTGGATAGTAGTGATGCTTCTTAGTGGTGATGTTCCTCAGTGGGACTGTGTCCTAGTAGCATGAAGCAGACCATGCTATGGGCCCCAAAACTGCTTAGCCTAGCTAAAATACGGTTATGCTGGATGTCTCACCCTCCAGAAGTGGTCAAAGTGATTTAAAAGAAGTTTACAGTGGGCGGGAGTCCAGGTTCCATACCAGAGTTTGGACTGGATGGCTTTTCCCTAGTTTTTCTATGGGGGTTATTTTATTTGTTTTTTATTAGTTTGAACTTCATTAAATGTGTTTATTTAATTTAGTTGATTCAATTGTATGGTTTTGAGGCCCCACTCTATGGGAAGGTTTTGTCATAAATTTTTTGGAAATATGATTTAACCCCTTCAAGATCAGGCTAGAAAGTGCCTAGCTATGGCAGTTATCCATGTTTTCCAGGTAATTCCCAGGCAGTATCCTTCCTCTGCATGGAGCCAGCAGCCTGAGGGACATGAGCGCAGATCAGTTTTGCTTTGAATGTTCCATGGCTTTATTTCTTTGCAAAATGATCATTAATCAGGCGTGCGGTCCTGGAAGAGAGCCGTGACTAGTCATCTGGGTGGTGTTCTAGTCACGGCTCTCTGCCTGTCAGCGCACTCTGCAGCGGTGATTGACAGGCCAGGAGGCCCATGACAGTAAAATAAATAAAGCCACAAACCACACAACCCCCAGTATGGTAGGATATGTGACTTTATGCGCGGGCTCTTTTGAAAAAAGCCGGTGTGTGACAGTTGGTAAAAATTGCTATAGCGCCTCAAAAGCAAAAAAATAACATATTTACCGTAATGCAATGGCACTTAAGGCCATTAATTAATGCTGTCATTACTATTGCACAGTAAACACAGGACTGTTCTTTTTTCACTGATTTTGCATCACATCAGCCCAGTATGTATTCCATACTAGCTGATGATGTAGCAGTTGAACACCCAGCACTTGTTATAATATGTCATCACTTTCTATTATTTGAATGAGCCTTTACTTGATTTGTTTTTTGGAAGCTATCATGGCAACATTTTATCCCTATGGCAAAATAAGGCACAAAATGCAAAGTAAATTATTATAATTTGATCAGTAGAACCACAGTATAAACTTGTGCAACAATGTCTGATAAAACATCCTTTTTGTTTTCACGGGGGTGTAAGGATGACACATTCCCAACCATGACGGCTATGCATGAGGTGGGCACCACACACTAAACCACAGTCCTAGCTTCGCGGCCCACACTTGGGCTCCAAAAGATCACTGAAAATTATGGTTCCTTGTCTTCAGTCTTCATAAAAACCCAGTGTCCACATGAAGCAGGTCTACCCATGGAAGTAGATGGCAAGTTTTACCACCTACATTCTCCTGAAATTTAGAAATGCAAAAGTCAAACAGAGCTAGAATTCTAAAAGTGACACCCCCCCCCCCCCCTCTTATTCATCAGCTGTGTGAATACTGAACATGGGCTGGATCGTTAAGGCACCTGTGCAGTGTTCAGACAGGAGAAAATGTTCCAGTGCCATTCCTAATGATGAAGAGGGTGGGGAAGAGGGACAGATTGGGTGTGCCAGCCTAATGCATACACAATCTAAGCCCTGGCCGTTGGGCACGAGGCTGCACGTTTAAAGGTTGTTTTTTAGGACAATAACTGCATCACCTGCCGAACGGACCCCAGATCTTGGATTAAAAGCAGCTATCTGAAGGTACAAGCTGTTTGGGGGTGTCAGGTTGTGGGTACAGAGTCGCTTTGAAGGGACCTTGTTAGAGCAGTGTGAGTTGTCTGTTTTTTATTTTATTTTCATGGGGGCTGCACAGAGGAGCCTATTACTATATAGTGGTTGGACAGAGGGGTCTAATACTATTAGGGAACACATGCATTTACCCCTTTGTCCCCATGACTTAGCCACAGCTTCTTCGTGGTCCACATCCCACTGCTAGTATGAAAGCTGCGGCCCCCTTAACCCCCACGGCCCGATGCATATATTACCTGGTCTGTGCTCCAGCTTCCTTCGGGGGCTCCCGGCGTCTGGACATCCTGCTCAACCAATCGGTGCCCTGCGGCGGCACTAATGTAATGTATGCATTGGGCCGCGAGGGGTTAAGGGGGTTGCCTTTTACAGTGCGGAAACTCATTGAAAATGACAACTAAGGATCCATAGCGGATTCCGCAGCAAATTCGCAGAATAAAATCGGCTGTGGATCTGTTATGTATGAACCCACCCTAACACTAGGTTGTGTAAGCCATTGTTTAATGCAGTGATTTTCAACCAGTGTGCCGTGGCACACTAGTGTGCCGCGACACATGGTCGGGTGTGCCGCGGGGAAAGTTCCCCAAACTATGGTTCCCCTGTGAAACAGGAGAAAACAATGGGGGAGAGAAACATGGGGATGGGGGAGAGAAACAGCGGAGAGAAGCAGGGGGGAGAGAAACATGGGGATGGGGGAGAGAAACAGCGGAGAGAAGCAGGGGGGAGAGAAGTTTGGTGGAGAGAAGCATGGGGGAGAGAAGCACAGGAGAGAAGCAGGGGGGAGAAGTATGGTGGAGAGAAGCACATGAGAGAAGCAGGGGGGAGAAGTATGGAGGAGAGAAGCACAGGAGAGAAGCAGGGGGGAGAAGTATGGTGGAGAGAAGCATAGAAGAGAAGCAGGGGGGAGAAGTATGGTGGAGAGAAGCACAGGAGAGAAGCACAGGGGGGAGAAGAAAACAGGCCCAGGTTTCACACTGAGTCAGTATAAATACATTTAGAATCTATATTATTAACTATATGTATAATATGTACTGTTTTAGTGTAATTTTGTGCCATTTTGGTTGGTGGTGTGCCCCGGTATTTTTTTAAGCTCAAAAAAGGTTGAAAATCACTGGTTTAATGGACCTAAAAAGCAGGGGCAGTGCAGAGGAAGACGGATTTGTGTACCTGTAATAAGGGAGCCCACGTGGTGTTGTTTCTCGGGGGTTCTTTGCATTTCGCCAAATGCTACAACAGCTGATGGGTCACCTATAAACAACCGGTTTTACTAATCTCACATTATTTTCTATAATCGATTATACTGTTATCTTAATTTGTGGTCTTCTTTAAATAAGTATCCAGACTTATGTGAGAAAACTTGGCAAAACACCACAACATGAGGATATGGTTTCACCCTAAGGCAGGGATGGGGAACCTTTGGCCCTCCAGCTGTTGCAAAACTACAATTCCCATCATGCCCGGTCAGCCAAAGCTTCCCCATCCTAAGGGATACAGTGTGGCTTCTAGCATGCAGCCCTGCATTACACTATAGAAAAATATAAAGAAAGTTAGTGTCCCTGTCACGTAAAAACTAAATTTTGACGTGTCACACAGGGTTGTGAGTGTTCAGGACCCCACTGATCATACATAGCTAAGCAGTTCACTTCCCAGCTGTGATCTGTCTCATTACTGTAAATGAGCTCCACAGACTTACAATGGAGCCTATCTCCTGCAGTCAGACAAAATGCTATGTGCTTCTCCTGTTGCCATTTAACAATCAGTGGGGTTGGAACCAGGGCCGCCATCAGGAATTTCGGGGCCCCATACAACCAAAGTGTCTGGGCCCCCCACATTAATAAAAAAAAAAAAAATTCTGTGTTCGACCCACGCCTTGCTGGGAGGTATAATTTGGTTCAGATCAATTCTAGAGAACTGGCTCATATACTCCATTTTCCCCAGTGGCTTAAAATGTAACCTCTGTTATACAGTTATAAAATCGTAGAAACTAAATGTGAACAAGGTGCAATTCAAATAGACACTTACTTGTATAGCTGCCTCTTGTGCTCTGTATGCAGTGCGTTATACTCACCCTTGCAACGTACAATTTATAGCGTGTCTACAAGCCCAGCGGGGCTCATTATGATGGAGACTAAAACTTATACAAGAGTGGGGTAGGGGTTCCCCTGTATTCAGAATGCTGTTGAGTACTAGGCAATGCCCCGTTTGGGGTTATTGAGTTTCGAGGGTCTGGGGGGCTGTTTGATTTGTATATGTTCACCAATATCCCCCCCCCCCCGGTATGCTCACTAACATAGAATATGTTGATAAGGCTAATATAATGTGGCTGTTCCATGTTAGTGAGCATATACAAATCATCCCCCCCCCAGGCAGACTAGTTTAGCTCACCCAAGCCAGTGATAGCGAATACATGGCGGTGAGAACGCTTTCTAGGAGATTCTGTTTGTGCAGCAGAGGTGTCTTTATCCTGCTGCATGGACCCTCGAAATTCAATAATCCCAGACGGGGCATTGCCTAGCACTCAACAGCATTCTGAATACAGGGGAACCCCTACCCCACTCTTGTATAAGTTTTAGTCTCCATCATAATGAGCCCCGCTGGGCTTGTAGACACGCTATAAATTGTACGTTGCAAGGGTGAATATAATGCACTGCATACAGAGCCCAAGAGACAGCTATACAAGTAAGTGTCTATTTGAATTGCACCTTGTTCACATTTAAGTTCTACAATTTTATAACTGTATAACAGAGGTTACATTTTAAGCCACTGGGGAAAATGGGATATATGAGCCAGTTCTCTAGAATTGATCTCACACACAGACACCAGCACACATGTATACAGACACCAGCACACATGTATACAGACACCAGCACACCAGGGCACAATGAAGTTTGAACTTCTGCAACCTGGAGAAATCACCTGATATCACCTGCAGTCCTATGTAACACCACATAACACAGTGGTATCTCTGAGTACAGATAATGTAGTAGATTTCACCTGCAGTCCTATGTAACAGCACAGATTAACACAGTGATATCTCTGAGTATAGATCATGTAGTAGATGTCATCTGCAGTCCTATGTAACAGCACAGATAACACAGTGATATCCCTCTGAGTACAGATAATGTAGATGTCACCTGCAGTCCTATGTAACACCACAGATAACACAGTGATATCTCTGAGTACAGATAATGTAGTAGTCACCTGCAGTCCTATGTAACACCACAGATAACACAGTGATATCTCTGAGTACAGATAATGTAGTAGCTGTCACCTGCAGTCCTATGTAACACCACAGATAACACAGTGATATCTCTGAGTACAGATAATGTAGTAGTCACCTGCAGTCCTATGTAACACAACAGATAACACAGTGATATCTCTGAGTACAGATAATGTAGTAGCTGTCACCTCGGGGCACCCCTACTAAATGATGTTCTACAAAATAAGAAAAGTGTCATACAGGGACTCACAGGTGACGTCTTCTTTGATCTGAGGCGTCACTTTCCCTTTTCCTCTCCATCCGGCCCAGACCTCCATGATGATTCCTTCCAGATATGTTTCATCTTTTCAGAACCTGCGAGACAAACAATTTAGGCTCCGCACATTTCTAGCAACTTCCTTCCCTTTCTCCCTCCTGTCGGCTCCCATAGTAACTGCGCTGTTTGGGATGCCCCCTGTATGTAGGATCCCCTGCTGTGCCCCCTGTATGTAGGATTCCCAGCTGTGCCCCCATGAGCTAATAATGCCCCTAGAGGTGGCCCCCATGAACTAATAATGCCCCCAGAGGTACCCCCATGCACTAATAATGCCCCCAGAGATGCCCCCATGAGTTAATAATGCCCCCAGAGGTGCCCCCATGAACTAATAATGCCCCCAGAGGTGCCCCCATATACTAATAATGCCCCCAGAGGTGCCCCCATATACTAATAATGCCCCCAGAGGTGCCCCCATGAGCTAATAATGCCCCCAGAGGTGCCCCCATATACTAATAATGCCCCCAGAGGTGCCCCCATATACTAATAATGCCCCCAGAGGTGCCCCCATACACTAATAATGCCCCCAGACGTGCCCCCATGAACTAATAATGCCCCCATATACTAATAATGCCCCCAGAGGTGCCCCCATGAACTAATAATGCCCCCAGAGGTGCCCCCATGAACTAATAATGCCCCCAGAGGTGCCCCCATACACTAATAATGCCCCCAGAGGTGCCCCCATACACCAATAATGCCCCCAGAGGTGCCCCCATACACCAATAATGCCCCCAGAGGTGCCCCCATACACTAATAGTGCCCCCATACACCAATAATCCCCCCAGAGGTGCCCCCATACACTAATAATGCCCCCAGAGGTGCCCCCATGAGCTAATAATGCCCCCAGAGGTGCCCCCATACACTAATAATGCCCCCAGAGGTGCCCCCATACACTAATATTGCCCCCAAAGGTGCCCCCATACACTAATAACGCCCCCAGAGGTGCCCCCATATACTAATAATGCCCCCAGAGGTGCCCCCATACACTAATATTGCCCCCAAAGGTGCCCCCATACACTAATAATGCCCCCAGAGGTGCCCCCATACACTAATAATGCCCCCAGAGGTGCCCCTAAAAAAAACAAACATCCTACTCACCTAATCCGCGCTGTGCAGGCAGCAGCTCTTCCTCCTCCTCTTCGGGCTCCATCTTGCGAGCTGCAGGGACGGGACTTCCGGCAGACGTGATGACGTCACATCATCACGCCTGCTGGAGGGGCACATGATCACGGCCCGGCCTCCCATAGGCTGCTGGTATGAAGTGCCGGCAGCCTATGGGAGAGAATACAGGAGGAAGACACTGACAGGTCCCTCTCCTGTATTCTGATCGCTTTAATGTTCCGCCCGCTGTGCGGGCGGAACATTAAAGCGATCAGTGCATCCCGAGAAGCT
The DNA here is from genome assembly GCF_027789765.1 of Dendropsophus ebraccatus. Classification (NCBI taxonomy): domain Eukaryota; kingdom Metazoa; phylum Chordata; class Amphibia; order Anura; family Hylidae; genus Dendropsophus; species Dendropsophus ebraccatus. The sequence goes on along the minus strand of NC_091467.1, from coordinate 40,574,057 downwards.
GCGTGGCCGCAGCTTTTCGGGATGCTCAAAAACAGTTGGCAAGGGGGGCCGTGCGGGCCCCCCTAGCGTAGCGGTCGGGGGGCGGCGGCCGGCGGGCCCGCCGGGCCCCCCCCCCCGTGTCTCTTAGGGTCCGGGCCCCATACGGCAGTACCACTTGTACTGCCCTATCGGCGGCCCTGGTTGGAACACCCAGACCCTGAGCGAGCAAAAACAATAACACATCTGTATGACAAGCCAAAAGTTTTTTTTTTTTTTGTTTTTTTAAACGACTACCACTAGAGAGCCCAGTTTCCTTGTAGACTGTCCTGCAGGAAGTGGTGTATTCTTTCCAGTTGGACACAGTGCTCTCTGCTGCCATCTCTGTCCATGTCAGGAACTGTTCAGAGCATCAGCAAATCCCCATAGAAAACCTTTCCTGCTCTGTACAATTCCGGTCACATATTTCACATAGTATGCATCCATAGTGTAGTTCTGCTGCTAAAATAAAATGGCCCTCACTCACCGTCATGGTTCTTGGGATCCATCGTGTAGCTCAGTGGGATTGTAGCTCTTGGTTCCTCTGATATATACCCAGACAGTTCCTTCTGGAAAACCCAGCAACAGCTTCATAAACCACAGAAAAGTCTTGTGAAATGAAATGACGTATACAGAAAATTTCTTTTACAGAAGTAAAGTACAAGAGAATAGCAATATGGTTCAATGTGGAAGCTGAAAAAACCCTGCACATGTGACTGGACCCTAGAAGAATGAAAGTTTTTTTATTTTAATTTACAGAGTTGTTGGTATCTGCATTGAAGATTTTGGTTGGAAAAAAATATCTTGTTGCAATATTATTTTCTGTTAAAATTACTGAAACCTGACAGACCCAGTTAGAGTCAATGGAATCTATCAAGCTGGAGTTCGTCATGCCATCCTGTGATGGATCCAGCACTGCCGCTGTTTTTATTTTTACATTCATGTAACAGACAAAAAGTCAAAAGACAAAATGCCAAAGTGGCCGTGAACCTAACTAGATTCTGTGAAATTACAGGTTAAAAAAAAACAGTTCATAATGCATTTTTTTTGTTTCCTCATTAAATTTTATTTATAATTTTTAAGAAACAGAAAAAAAAAACAGGGAAAAAGGTGGAGGGAAATCACACAGGATACATTTTTCAGAATGCAGCGTTTTTATGTTTGGTAAAATACACTGTGATGGACCCCATGATGTAAGGGGAGATTCCTTCTACTTACCAGGCCAGGGCTCTGCGTCGCACTGACGCTGATCCCAGCTTGGCAATCTGTAGATCTGGTGTGCAGCAGACCAGAGTAATCAGTGCTGTATTAAGTTTACTGCTCTGATCTCTATGGGAGAGCACTGCAGTAACAATAAAAGTCCCCCAGGGGAACTAAAATAAAAAAGTATAAAAAATAAATAAAAAAATCTTCTCCCCTAATAAAAGTTTAAATGACCCCCTTTTCCCATTTTGTAGATAAAAATAAACAAACAAATGAACATATTTGGTATCGCCGCATGCAAAATAACTTGAAGTATTAAATTATCACATTACTGATCACGCACGATAAATGGTGTAAGCACAAAAACCCGCCAAAAAGCAAAATTGTGAATTTTTTTTGTCCCCTCTAATCCTGAGAAATTGTAATAAAAAGTGATCAAAAAGTCGCATATATGCAAACAAGGTAATGATAGAAAGTACAGATCATGGCGCAAAAAATTACACCTCACACAGACCCATAGACAAAAGGATTAAAAGTGTTATAAGGATGGGAATAAAGCAATTTTAAACACATATATATTTTTTTTAAATGCAGTCAGATGAAATAAAAGGTATATTAATTACATATCGTTGTAATCGTACTGACTTGAGGAACATACATAACATGTCAGTTTTACTATAGGATAAATGGTGTAAACACTAAACCCCTCAAATTGAAAAAAAATCCCTTTTTTTTCAATTTCACTGCACAAATATTTTTTATCTAGTTTCACATCATACTTTATGGGAAAAGTAAGTCTGCTGAAGTACAATTGTTATCGCAAAAAATAAAGGCTCATGTGGGTCTGTGGTTGAAAAAATACAAGCGCTATGGCCTTGTGAGCATGGAGAGGAAAAAACGAAATCACAAAAATTAAAATTAGCCCGGTCCTGAAGGGGTTAATGAGTCAGCCATCACAATAGAAACACTACGCATACAAGAAAAAAGATATATAGTCTGTCAATGCAATATGATGTCTCTATTGTAAAGTCTTGTTGCCTACTTTTCCGTGTCCTGTACAAGGAAACAGAAAAAAAAAATGTGTCTGGTTTATTGTGTAAAATAATGGATATAGTAACAGATCTGTTTGATGAAAGAGAATATAGCAACGAACCAGTGTTCCAGGCGTGATGCTAGCAGCGAATTAGTTTTCCAGGCGTTATGCTAGCAGCAGACGAGTGTTACAGGCGTGATGCTAGCAGGCCCTCAGGGTATGTGCACACTACAGAATAGATGAGGAATTTTAGGTGGAATCCCTGCTTGAAATTTTGCCTGTCCCCTTGATTCAATGGGATTTAAAACGAATCCTTCCCCCCCCCAGGGACTCCTGACAAAACTAGCTCCGACTCTGACTCCACAGCCCTGGGAAATAGAACCCTTTGGAGAAATAGTTATATTTTTTAGAATTACAGAAGGTCCCAGCAGACACCAATCAGACATCAGACTGATGACGTAGCTAATAGATATGGCACCTGTGTTATTAGCAGGATTCACAACCCATAAAATCAACCAAGCTTTAGGCAGCTTTAGGGAAGAGACAGTCCTAAAATGAATGGTAACGCATCAGATCCAGCATGGTGGTAGGAAGGTGACAGAGTCAGAAAGACAATAGGGAGGAGACATAAGGATGGAGCCGAGATAGGAAGGAGACAAAGGGTAACAGTGGCAATAGGGAGTAGACAAAGGGTTACAGTGGCAATAGGAAGGAGACAAAAATATTGGACAGGCAGTAGGGGACAAACTTAAAGTCAACCGGGAGAAGACTGAAGGTTGGAGGTGCAATAGGGAGGAGACAAAGGGTTGGCACCAGTGGCACTGCTAGGCATTAAGATTAGCCAGTGCCTCGTTTAGGAAGGTCACTGCCTCAAATCTTTTGCCTAAGGAATTGCCCGAGTCTGCACCATGGGGCTTGGTCCATCCAGCCACTGGATGCTGTGCCCAGCTGCCCCCAGTCTTTCAAACTTGGTTTAAGAGCATTGCTTTGGTTTAAGAGCTCCCTGTACTGGATGGGAGGGCGAGTGGGGAAGGGGTATGGTCTGCATAGCGGGGTCTACAGCACTGTACTCTGACCCAGGAAGTCTCCCTCACCTTCCAAATCATAGCAGATCCACTTCAGGCTGGGGCTTACATCAGGGGACAGGACTGTGCAGGTAATCTGTTTATAGCTGTAACCTGTCTCTCCCCGGACAGAAAGTGCTGCATTTATGTGCCCACATCTGCCCTGCTCATTCCTCATATACCCGGCTCATTCCTTCATACTCCCTGCAGTCTCTGTCAGCCCTTGTGTTTGCTATCCTCTTCATTCCTGATATAATGTGCCTGCACTTACTGTACACTCAGTTATACACACTGCTGATATAATGTGCCTGTACTCACACTCAGCTATACACACTGCTGCTATAATATGCCTGAACTCACACTCAGCTATACACACTGCTGTATAGAAAAGTTCCTGCCACTGTCCTCCTGCACAGCTCTGTGATTCTCACTTCCTGATTGGTCCATGCTAAGCACAGAGCCGTATTAACACTTGCTGCTGCCCTAGGCACTAAACCTAAAGACGCCCATCTTCATGCACCGATTGGCCATACCAGGCCTGACCAATACCACCATACCCCCCACCCCCTGGAAAAGACACCAGATTTACTGGCAAGTCTAAACAGGAGGTGAGAGACTAAAAAAATAAAAACAAAAAAAGTGTTTTTTCTTTCCCCCTGCTCCCTGGTGCTGCCCCCCTGCAAGGTGCTGCCCTAGGCACCGGACCACGGGTGCCTAGTGGTAAATACGGCCCTGGCTAAGCACACACCCCTTCCCCATTGCTGTCATGTGACAACACAGACCCCTGACAGTAGCCCTGCTTCTCTATTCTCGTTCTATTACACTACTGCATTATGGGGATCTGCAGTTCCATTCTTCATCTCCATCTACTGCTGTGTTATCAGGTTTAATCAGTAACTTATAATATCACATATTCAGCTGTTTGTCATTGTTTGCTTCATCTGTTTTACATGTTATTCAGAATAAAAAATCATTATTTTTGGGGTGTGGAACCAATTGTCTGCATTTCAGTGATTTCTTAAGGGAAAATTTGCTTTGGTTTGAGAGTGGATTTGGATTACAAGCAAGGTCCCAGAACAAATTATGCTCTTAATACAAGGCACTACTGTATATATACTGTATATACTCTGTGTGTGTGTGTGTATGTATTTATATAAATATATATATATATATGTTAACAAGCACAGGGTACTGCAACACATGGTGGGACTTGATCAAGCCCTCCTTTAAAAAGGCTAACAGAAGAAGCTGCGGCACTCCAATTCGGTGAAAATATTCCAACAGTGTGTATTCCATATACAAAATTACAGATGCAACGTTTCTGCTCCGCCTGAAGCCTTTCTCAAGCATGCCACGGCTTCTTCTGTTTGTATATATATATATATATATATATACACTACCGTTCAAAAGTTTGGGGTCACCCAAACAATTTTGTGTTTTCCATGAAAAGTCACACTTATTCACCACCATACGTTGTGAAATGAATAGAAAATAGAGTCAAGACATTGACAAGGTTAGAAATAATGATTTGTATTTGAAATAACATTGTTTTTACATCAAACTTTGCTTTAGTCAAAGAATCCTCCTTTTGCAGCAATTACAGCATTGCACACCTTTGGCATTCTAGCTATTAATCTGTTGAGGTAAGCTGGAGAAATTGCACCCCACGCTTCTAGAAGCAGCTCCCACAAGTTGGATTGGTTGGATGGGCACTTCTGGCGTACCATACGGTCAAGCTGCTCCCATAACAGCTCAATAGGGTTCAGATCTGGTGACTGCGCTGGCCACTCCATTACCGATAGAATACCAGCTGCTGCTTCTGCTGTAAATAGTTCTTGCACAATTTGGAGGTGTGTTTAGGGTCATTGTCCTGTTGTAGGATGAAATTGGCTCCAATCAAGTGCTGTCCACTGGGTATGGCATGGCGTTGCAAAATTGAGTGATAGCCTTCCTTATTCAGAATCCCTTTTACCCTGTACAAATCTCCCACCTTACCAGCACCAAAGCAACCCCAGACCATCACATTACCTCCACCATGCTTAACATATGACGTCAGGCATTCTTCCAGCATCTTTTCATTTGTTCTGCGTCTCACAAACGTTCTTCTTTGTGATCCAAACACCTCAAACTTGGATTCATCTGTCCACAACACTTTTTTCCAGTCTTCCTCTGTCCAATGTCTGTGTTCTTTTGCCCATCTTAATCTTTTTCTTTTATTGGCCAATCTCAGATGTGGCTTTTTCTTTGCCACTCTGCCCTAAAGCCCAAAATCCCGCAGCCGCCTCTTCACTGTAGAAGTTGACACTGGTGTTTTGCGGGTACTATTTAATGAAGATACCAGTTGGGGACCTGTGAGGCGTCTTTTTCTCAAACTAGAGACTCTAATGTGCTTATCTTCTTGCTTAGTTGTGCAACGTGGCCTCCCACTTCTTTTTCTACTCTGGTTAGAGCCTGTTTGTGCTGTCCTCTGAAGGGAGTAGTACACACCGTTGTAGGAAATCTTCAATTTCTTAGCAATTTCTCGCATGGAATAGCCTTCATTTCTAAGAACAAGAATAGACTGTCAAGTTTCAGATGAAAGTTTTCTTTTTCTGGCCATTTTGAGTGTTTAATTGACCCCACAAATGTGAAGCTCCTGAAACACAATCTGCTCAAAGGAAGGTCAGTTTTGTAGCTTCTGTAACGAGCTAGACTGTTTTCAGATGTGTGAACATGATTGCACAAGGGTTTTCTAATCATCAATTAGCCTTCTGAGCCAATGAGCAAACACATTGTACCATTAGAACACTGGAGTGATAGTTGCTAGAAATGGGCCTCTATACACCTATGTAGATATTGCACCAAAAACCAGACATTTGCAGCTAGAATAGTCATTTACCACATTAGCAATGTATAGAGTGTATTGGTTTAAAGTTAGGACTAGTTTAAAGTTATCTTCATTGAAAAGTACAGTGCTTTTCCTTTAAAAATTTGGACATTTCAATGTGACCCCAAATTTTTGAACAGTAGTGTATATGTGTGTGTATATATATATATATATATATATATATATATATATATATATATCAGAGGCAGTGCAGATCACATAGCACACACAGTGCATGAGCTCGGCCATAGACCACACAGCAGTTACCACGCCCCATACAGGGAGGATGGCAGAATGGCAGTTGGGCAATGGCTGAACATGGGGACTGAGTGACACAATGTAAGGTGTAAGGTATGTATATATCCCTATTCTACACATCTCCTCCCCATCACCACTGTCTCCTATGGGGAGGGTGGGGGGTCACCCATGTAGCATCACTCCCTACACTAAATAACAAATTATTACATTAGTAGAATTACATCTAACCCCTATCCTCTCCTAACCGTGTTGAATGGTGAATTGTAACTCACATCATCGGGGAAAAACGGCTTGTCGTCCATGTCCGCTGGGTGGGGCTGGTCCGACTCCTTGCCGATGGTCTTCTCCTCGATGGTCCACTAGTCGTCCTCTCTCCAAAACGTCGCAATCTCTCACAAAAGCTCCTAAAAACAAGAGAATGGGAAAAGTTAATGAAATTAATAAGGAAAATTAATGAAAAGTACCAAAATATGCAGGAGCCAATGAAGGAGCATCCTTACAATCCAAATCTCCAACTTCTACTGAAGGCTTTGGGGGAGATTTATCAAAGGGTGTAAAATTTAGACTGGTGCAAACTGCCCACAGCAACCAATCACAGCTCCTCTTTCCTTTCACCAGAGCTGGAAGCTGAGCTGTGATTCGTTGCTGTGGGCAGTTTGCACCAGTCTAAATTTTACACCCTTTGATAAATCTCCCCCTTTGTGTATATGTCCTCTTAAGGCTGGGTTCACACTACATATATTTCAGTCAGTATTGTGGTCCTCATATTGCAACCAAAACCAGGAGTGGATTGAAAACACAGAAAGGATCTGTTCACACAATGTTGAAATTGAGTGGATGGCCGCCATGTAATGGCAAATATTTGCTGCTATTTTAAAACAACGGCTGTTATATTGAAATAATGGCAGTTATTTACTGTTATATGGCGGCCATCCACTCAATTTCAACATTGTGTGAACAGATCCTTTCTGTGTTTTTAATCCACTCCTGTGGATTGGTTGCAATATGAGGACCACAATACTGACCGAAATATACGTAGTGTGAACCCAGCCTAAAGGTGTACTAACCATATAAGGCAATGTCGCTTTAAATAAACTTTATAGATATTGGAAATAGACAAAATAAAACTGTATTGTAATCTTTAAGTACTATTTTATTACATACTAAACAGTTGACAGTTGCCATGCAATTAGTATTTTTGATAGGATGAATAAAATCTAGGTCTGTGCTGTCAGTATTTTATATGGTTTATACTGTTATATGCTAATGGTGCATAAACAATAAAAAATACATTTAGCAAAAGAGTCAGAGCCCCTTCCCATAAGGATAGTGTCTCCCATATACTAACTAAAATGACGATTTTTAGGATTTTTTCTGAATACATTTATTTATTGACAATAAGAAAAGGGGAAAACTACTTACATTAACCCATAGCTGCACCAGGACGTTACTGAACGTCCTGGTGCCGCTATGGGAGTTCAGAGGGGGGGTCGCGCGGCGACCCCCCTCTGAACTGCCGCGATCCCGGGTGCCGCATGTAGCCCGGGATCGCGGCTATTAGCGGGCATGGTCCGATCACCGTGCCCGCTAATTAAGTACTTAGAAGCTGCTGTCAAAGTTGACAGCTGCTTCTAAATACTTGCTCATCTCCATACCTGGTGGTCTAGTGGGGGGATGGCCCCCCCGCGGCGCGATTTGGGGGGAAGGCTGCAGTAGCCGAAAGCAATAGATCACTGATCTCATGGATTTATGCAGTATAACTATACTGCATGGATCTCTATAAGAGATCAGAGTGCATATACTAGAAGTCCCCAGGGGGGAAATAAATAAATAAACATGTTTGCTATCACCCCGTGCGTAATCGCCCGAACTATTAAGTAATCACATTACTGATCTCGCACGGTAAACGGCGTAAGCGTAAAAAAAAATTCCAAAGTGCAAAATTGCACATTTTTGGTCGCATCAAATCCAGAATAATTGTAATAAAAAGCGATCAAAAAGTCGTATATGCGCAATCAAGACACCGATAGAAAGAACACATCATGGCGCAAAAAATGACACCCTACACAGCCCCATAGACCAAAGGATAAAAGCGCTATAAGCCTGGGAATGGAGTGATTTTAAGGAACATATATTTTCTTTAAGGGTGCCTTCACACCTACTGGATCCACAGCGGATATCACTTCTGCGGATTCGAAGCGAGAACCGCTGCGGATCCGGTATCAATTCACCCCTATGATAGCACATATTCGCAGCGGGATTGACATCCCGGCGGCGGGCTGGGGGTGGGCTGATGGGGGGATGTGGTCGGGATGGGGGGGATGTGGTCGGGGATGCGACGGCTGGGCTGTGGGCACCAGGGAGTTAAAGCACATATTCACAGCGGGATGTCAATCCCGCTGCGAATATGTGCTATCATAGGGGTGAATTGATACCGGATCCGCAGCGGTTTTCGCTTCGAATCCGCAGAAGTGAGATCCGCTGTGGATCCGGTAGGTGTGAAGGCACCCTAAAAGGTTTAAATTTTTTACAAGCCATCAAATCAAATAAAAAAACAGGAAAAGTCACAGAGTGGAGCAGTTAACTCTTACAGGAAAAGTCACAGAGTGACTTTTCCTGTAAGAGTTAACTGCTCCATTCTGTGACTTTTCCTGTAAGAGTTAACTGCTCTACCTTGAAGTTACAAAGGCTTTTAAACATGTGATATCAAGTTTTTTTAATTGATTGTGCAACATGAGATGTATGATACCACCCCTTAAATAGAGATATGGGGTTTGCATCCAGTGTGTTTAAGTTGTGAACAAGGCGCGAGAAGCGTTGAAACGCGTAAACTTTTTTATTCACTGTACCTGATGTGAAGAATTACAATAAAGACTAAGCTTTATGGGATTTGCCATTTTGGTGCTGGACTTCTCCTTTTTGTAACTTAAGGAACATACATAACAAGTCAGTTTTACCCCGGGGCGAACAGAGTAAAAACAACCCCCCCCCCAAATAAAAAAAAAAAATCATTTATTTTTCAATTTCACCACACATATAATTTTTTTCTGGTTTCCCGGTACATTTTAGGCAAAAATTACATCTGCCATAGCAAAGTACAATTAGTTGCGCAAAAAAAAAGGGCTCATTTGGGTCTCTAGGTAGAAAAATGCAGGCGCTATGGCCTTATATACACGAGGAGGAAAAAACGAAAGCGCAAAAATGAAAACTGACTATGTCCCCTAAGGGTTAAAAGTAAAGTAAAATGTTTTTTTTTCCTTTTAAATCTACTGGTGTCAGAAAGTTATATAGATTTGTAATGTACTTCTATTTAAATGTTTTAAGTCTTCCAGTACTTATCAGCTGCTGTATGTCCTGCAGGAAATAGTGTTTTCTATCCAGTGTGACACACTGCTTTCTGCTGCCATCTATGTCCATGACAGGAGGGATTTTCTACTACTATAGACAGTCCCTGACACGGAGAGAGATGTCAGCAGAGAGAACTGAGTCAGACTGGAAATAATATACCAATTCCTGCAGGACATACAGCAACTGATAAGTACTGGAAAGTTTGATATAAAAATATATTTAAAGAAAAATAGAAGTAAATTACAATTCTACAGCGGTCATATCTGTCTGCAGGGGGCATATCTAGCTACCAAGGGCATTGTATCTGGATACAGCAGGCATTATATCTTGCTACAAGGGACATTTCTGGCTACATGGGTATTGTATCTGGTCACAGGGGGCAATATGTACGGCTACAGGGGGCACTATTACTAGAAAGAGGGTCGGGCGTGTCCTGACGCGACATGTAAGTGGGTGCTAGTCCGAGTATTCCCGCTGCCATTTTCCTGCACTCTTGCTTACCAGTTTTGACTGCAGCACATCGTGAGGGAAGTTGGAGAGGGCATGGAGGCAGCATTCAGACCCAGGATCCGACCATGACAAGATGCAGAAGATGATTGAAGATGGCTCTAACACACCAGTACACAGCACTAGTAGAGAGAAGCCACAGACACCTCCATGACGCCTAAAGGATGGACAAAGGCATTTTTAAATGACAATGAAATGGACAATATCACAATAACAATACAAATTGGATTAGTAAAATTAAATATAAAACATTTTATTAAACAAATTGTATTCAATAACGCATATATGTATAAAAATATATCACATGACCTAAATCCCTAAAGGATGCACATAACCCCTTTCCTCAGTTATACAGTAACCTCCCCTTTTACAAGTTCAATCCACAGGGGAAGCAAGAGTTGAGCTAAAATATCCAGAATGCCTTATGATCCCATAGCCTGCACTGTATATTTCCACCTCTAGATGGCAGTGTAACTCATTCAATGGCAAATACACAAAACAATTACAACAAACGTTTTAATATAAAATGTCACGTTGGGGTTTCTGGACCCAGAATATTTGTTGTTATATATTTTTCCCAATATATTCCCCCAATAACTCCATGAAAAGAGCCACAAATTGGCACAGTAATAGGAGACAAAAAGTCACAGTGTCAATAGGAAGAAGACAAAAGTATGGAGCATTGATAGGGAGAAGACAGAGCATCAGAGAGGCAAAAGGGAGGAGACAGAGGGTAAGAGAGGCAATAGAGAGGTGTCAGAGGGTAAGAGAGGCAATGGGGATGAGACAGAGGGTAAGAGAGGCAATAGGGAGGAGACAGAGGGTAAGAGAGGCAATAGGGAAAAGACAGAGGGTAAGAGAGGCAATAGAGAGGTGTCAGAGGGTAAGAGAGGCAATGGGGATGAGACAGAGGGTAAGAGAGGCAATAGAGAGGTGTCAGAGGGTAAGAGAGGCAATGGGGATGAGACAGAGGGTAAGAGAGGCAATAGGGAGGAGACAGAGGGTAAGAGAGGCAATAGGGAGGAGACAGAGGGTAAGAGAGGCAATAGAGAGGTATCAGAGGGTAAGAGAGGCAATGGGGATGAGACAGAGGGTAAGAGAGGCAATAGGGAGGAGACAGAGGGTAAGAGAGGCAATAGGGAGGAGACAGAGGGTAAGAGAGGCAATAGAGAGGTGTCAGAGGGTAAGAGAGGCAATGGGGATGAGACAGAGGGTAAGAGAGGCAATAGAGAGGTGTCAGAGGGTAAGAGAGGCAATGGGGATGAGACAGAGGGTAAGAGAGGCAATAGGGAGGAGACAGAGGGTAAGAGAGGCAATAGGGAGGAGACAGAGGGTAAGAGAGGCAATAGAGAGGTGTCAGAGGGTAAGAGAGGCAATGGGGATGAGACAGAGGGTAAGAGAGGCAATAGGGAGGAGTCAGAGGGTAAGAGAGGCAATAGGGAGGAGACAGAGGGTAAAAGAGGCAATAGGGAGGAGATAGAGGGCAAGAGAGGCAATAGAGAGGAGAGAGAGGGTAATAGAGGCAATAGGGAGGAGACAGAGGGTAAGAGAGGCAATTGGGATGAGACAGAGGGTAAGAGAGGCAATAGGGAGGAGACAGAGGGTAAGAGAGGCAATAGAGAGGAGAGAGAGGGTAATAGAGGCAATAGGGAGGAGACAGAGGGTAAGAGAGGCAATAGGGATGAGACAGAGGGTAAGAGAGGCAATAGGGAGGAGACAGAGGGTAAGAGAGGCAATAGGGAGGAGAGAGAGGGTAATAGAGGCAATAGGGAGGAGACAGAGGGTAAGAGAGGCAATAGGGATGAGACAGAGGGTAAGAGAGGCAATAGGGAGGAGACATTGGGTAAGAGAGGCAATAGAGAGGAGAGAGAGGGTAATAGAGGCGATAGGGAGGAGACAGAGTGTAAGAGAGGCAATAGAGAGGAGAGAGAGGTAATAGAGGCAATAGGGAGGAGACAGAGGGTAAGAGAGGCAATAGAGAGGAGAGGGTAATAGAGGCGATAAAGAGGAGACAGAGGGTAAGAGAGGCAATAGGGAGGAGACAGAGGGTAAGAGAGGCAATAGGGAGGAGACAGAGGGTAAGAGAGGCAATAGGGAGGAGACAGAGGGTAAGAGAGGCAATAGGGAGGAGACAGAGGGTAAGAGAGGCAATAGGGAGGAGACAGGGTAAGAGAGGCAATAGGGAGGAGACAGGGGGTAAGAGAGGTAATAGGGATGAGTCAGAGGGTCAGAGAGGCAATAAGGAGGAGAGAGAGGGTAAGTTAGGCAATGGGGATGAGACAGAGGGTAAGAGAGACAATAGGGAGGAGACAGAGAGTAAGAGAGGCAATAGGGAGGAGACAGAGGGTAAGAGAGGCAATAGGGAGGAGACAGAGGGTAAGAGGGGCAATAGGAGGAGACAGAGGGCAATGGCGGATTATAATATGGGCGGTTTGGGCGGCCGCCCGGGGCCCAAGGCTCCAGGGGGGCCCATGCCACGCCGCCCACATTAGAATCCGCCACTGCCCGGCTGATGCACGGCTGCCGGGGGTGTCCCGTCCTATCCCCGGCAGCATGCGCATCAGAGAGCTCCCCGTGCGCCTGTGGCTGTGACTTCCGGCGGGAAGTTCTCTGATGCGCGCGCTGCCGGGGATAGGACGGGACACTCCCGGCAGCCGCACATCAGCCGTGGACAGCGAGGGGACCAGGAGGTGTGAGGCTCGACGGGGGAACAGATGGCAGGTGAGTTGTTTTGTGTTTTTGTTTTTTAGTGTGTTATCTGCACGGGAGGGGGGACCATTTATAAGGGGGGGCAAAAGGTGACCATCTATAAGGGGGGGCAGAGGGGGACCATCTATAAGGGGGGGCAGAGGGGGACCATCTATAAGGGAGGGAAGAGGGGGACCATCTATAAGGGGGGGGCAGAAGGGGACCATCTATAAGGGGGGGCAGAGCGGGACCATCTATAATGGGGGGCAGAGGGAAGAGGGGGACAATATATAAGGGGGGCAGAAGGGGAACATCTATAAGGGGGCAGAGGGGGATCATCTATAAGGGGGCGCAGAGGGGGACCATCTATAAGGGGGGGAAGAGGGAAGAGGGGGACTATCTATAAAGGGGGGCAGAGGGGGACCATCTATAAGGGGGGAGAGGGGGACCATCTATAAGGGGGGGCAGAGGGGGACCATCTATAAGCGGGGGCAGAGGGGGACCATCTATAAGGGGGGGCAGAGGGGGACCATCTATAAGGGGGCAGAGGGAAGAGGGGGACCAACTATAAGGGGGCAGAGGGGGACCATCTATAAGGGGGGGCAGAGGGAAGAGGGGGACAATCTATAAGGGGGGCAGAGGGGGACCATCTATAATGGGGGGAAGAGGGGGACCATCTATAAGGGGGGGCAGAGGGAAGAGGGGGACCATCTATAAGGGGGGCAGAGGGGGAACATCTATAAGGGGAGGGAAGAGGGGGGCCATCTATAAGGGGGGGCAGAGGGGGAACATCTATAAGGGGAGGGAAGAGGGGGACCAACTATAAGGGGGGGGGCAGAGGGGGACCATCTATGAGGGGGACCATCTATAAGGGGTGCAGAGGGAAGAGGGGGACCATCTATAAGGGGGGGCAGAGGGGGACCATCTATGAGGGGGACCATCTCCTCTCCTGACATCCTCTGTGCTGCTGGGACCCTGCGACCTCAGCTATAAGATCAGCGCCCTCCTCTTCTGACATCCTCTGTGCTGCTCGGACCTCTCCTATAGATCAGCACCCTCCTCTCCTGACTTCCTCTGTGCTGCTCGGACCTCTCCTATAGGATTAGCATCCTCCTCTCCTGACAACCTCTGTACAGCTGTGACCTTGGGGGGGGGATCAACAGCAGGAAACCAGGTCCAGGGTACATTTAATCTGCCACTGACAGAGGGTCTGAGCATTGATAGAGAAAAAATAGAGTTGCTGCGGCAATAGGGAGGAGACAAGGTTTGGACTAGGGAGGGAGTTGGACAATCACAGTCCTTCTGGGACAGCACCTGGAATCTGGGACTGTCCTACTGGATTCAGAATGGCTGGGAGGTATGAGCATACTAAAATGGGTCATCCTCTCAAAAGAAAAAAAGCATATGCACAAAAAATGGTAGCAAATCACAAAAATCTTTATTAGAACACTGACATAGATACAAAGTACCACATAAATAAGTGAATGTACAGGAGTAGTAAAATGAGGGAGACAACACCCCAAATACTGCTCTACATTAAAAACACTAAAATGTCACCATAAGTCCTGCTGGTGTTCCAGCTGGGACTAATCTACCACTCTGACTCTGGACCGTATGTACAATAACAGAAATCCAACATCTCTACCTAGACAGAGACCCAGTAAAGCAAAATATAACCACAAATAATGGAGCATAGGAAAAAAAAGAAAATTGGAAAAGATCACCATATGCAGTCCAACAGAATGAGAGTCAGATGGGATAAGGAATCACCCATCGCATTCCGTCGTCTGACGGCTTCCTCAGGGATCCCTGAGAAACGCGTGGGGTGATTCCTTATCCCATCTGACTCTCATTCTGTTGGACTGTATATGGTGATCTTTTCCAATTTTCTTTTTTTTCCTATGCTCCATTATTTGTGGTTATATTTTGCTTTACTGGGTCTCTGTCTAGGTAGAGATGTTGGATTTTTGTTATTGTACATACGGTCCAGAGTCAGAGTGGTAGATTAGTCCTGGCTGGAACACCAGCAGGACTTATGGGGACATTTTAGTGTTTTTAATGTAGAGCAGTATTTGGGGTGTTGTCTCCCTCATTTTACTACTCCTGTACATTCACTTATTTATGTGGTACTTTGTATCTATGTCAGTGTTCTAATAAAGTTTTTTGTGATGTGCTACCATTTTTTGTGCATATGCTTTTTTTCTTTTGAGAGGATGATGTACTACTTCTATGCATTGGTTTAGCACTCCATGATTATTAGTGGTGCCCACTAGCTACATATATATAACATACTAAAATGGGGACATCTGTGAACTAGTAATGTATGTCATCTGTGGACGGCACAAGATAGGCAATGTCTGTGTCTGGTACACTGTGATCACACGTATATATATGACTGGGGGGGATAACAGAGATAAAGAAATTAGTCTTCTTGGATTCCCTGTAGCTGCAGACTGGATGGCTGTCTGTCCCTGCAGGTCACAGTTTCTTCCTAGCAGAGACCGAGAGCCAGTTTATATTTACATATAATATATATACATATAATATATATATGGCGGGAGTTGTGCTGTAGTTACACATTGCCAGTAATGCACAGTAAGCACAGCCACATAATTCCACCCCGATCACTGTGCAGCGTCTTCACCCGGGAGATCAGTATTTTACCGGGAAGACCCCTAGCTGCAGGTCGCTGTTACCTTCAGCCTCCAGTAGGGGGCGAGCCGGAAGTCACTGTGCTCGCTGACACTGCACTGATAGGCAGCAATGCTTCCCTATGTGAGAATCACAGTGCTGCCGATCAGTGTGCGCTCCTGTGCGGCTGTAATAAGGAAGGTGTGCGGCGGCAGCAGGGCTCACAGTCACTATGTGTGTGGTGCAGGAGAGCTGTGTACGGAGGGAGCCGCGGCCGTGTACGTGCACGTGAGTAACCTTCTCTCTCAGCACACAGGGCCGTCGGCTCGGGATGGAGTGAGCTGCGCGCCCCTCCTACTGGTAGAACTGGCGCATTACAGCTGTCATGAAGTTCATTTCCCAGCATGTCTAGGCTAGAGCAGGGATGGGGAACATTCGGCCCCCAGGCATGATAGGAATTGTAGTTTTACAACAGCTGGAGGGCGCCCCATCCCTGGTCTAGACGAGCAAGATTCCTCACAGAAATTCTGCAGATGTTATAGGACTAGAAGTCTCTAATCTGCTGTTATGTCTCCATAGCTGACAAGAAGCTGAGGATGAAGGTAATTTTCTTACCTTCATCCTCAGCTGTTTTTGGGAAATCTTTGACTTTATTCCATATGCAAAGGGAGCACTGGGGGTGGGACTACTACCCATAATGCCCCCATCCGTCCCTTCTCATGAATATTGAGGCGATGCCGGATGAATAGTAGGGGAGAAGCCAGCAACATCGGTGAAGGTGGTAGTACCGACCCCAGTCTGTATTGTGAATGAGTACAAGGCACACCCTTTCTAATACAGAAGGCTGATAAATCTTACCATAGTAAACAGGTCAACCCCATTAAGGGGTTCAAGAAAGAATTATGTGTATGGTAGTTAACAGTATTGGTCTATAACCCCAATTTGATGGATCCAAACCAGAATAGCTTTACTGCAGGCCGATCATGTCAGACTAATCTCATCCATTTCTTTGATTATGTCTAGAGATGAGTGAATCTCGAGCATGCTGGAGTCCATCCGAACCAGAGCATTCGGCATTTGATTAGCGGTGGCTGCTGAAGTTGGATAAAGCACTAAGGCTATGTGGAAAACATGGATATAGTCATTGGCTGTGTTCATGTTTTTCAGACAACCTTAGAGCTTTATCCAACTTCAGCAGCCACAGCTAATCAAATACCGTACGATCGTCTTCGGATGGACTCGAGCATGCTCGAGGTTCGCTTATCTCTAATTATGTCGCAAAAGAGCAGAATGAAGAGCATGGATGCCATGGTGCCGTGAATATTTGGACTTAAGCAAATTCCTTGATACAGATCCCCATAAAGAGCTGATAGTCAGTGGAGAGTTCAGTGGATTTGATGTTGGCTGAAGAATAGATATCAGAGGGTTGTTATTAATCGATCGCCCTGCAGCCTGTCATTAACCCCTTAAACGCCATGATCTCTGTGTTTCGGGCGGTAGCCCGGGGCCCTGAGCTCCTGGGGGGCCCATGACCACCCAAAAAGACTTATACTTTCAGTGGTGTACTGTCTCCTGGCTACACTTCTGCCATGATTTGCAAAAATCACAGGTTTTTTTAATGGCAATTTTGCAGAAATCAGGACATCATGACATTATCTATCCTGTACTATGAGCACCACGCTAGTGCTGCCATAGTTAAAGTGGTGAACAGCCCAGGGCCTATGGTAAAGTTAATCCGCCCCTGCATACAGCCTCACAGGTAATAAAATAACAACATTTTGGGCTGGTTCATGAAGGCGTTAAAATGAGTCACCAGTGCAACCAGGCGGTAGGGAAAGCAAATCGTTTGCTGGGCTGTATAGGTAGAGGTATAACAAGTAGGAAGAGGGAGATTGTAATCCTGCTGCATAGAGCTCTGGTGAGGCCACATCTGGAATACTGTGTCCAGTTCTGAAAACCTCACCTAAGGCTATGTTCACATGGCATATAACACTGACCATTCTGTGACCCGGGTTACAGAACGGGCGATGTTACTGAAGATCATCCCGGCCGGATTTTCATTTGTGGTGAATTTGGATCCCAATTCTCCGCTCTGTTGTGTGAACTGACATGTTCTGTGCGGCCGCTATTCAATGAATAGCGGTCGCAGAAAACTGACGTCAGCTTTTCATGCGACCAAATGGGATCCCGACCAGAGCGTATACTGTGTGTATACGCTCTGGCTAGGATTCCATTCATTCCAATACAACATATGTTAAGCATAAATCATGGCTCAACGACCATGATTTATGCTAAACATAGGTTGTGTGAATATGGGCTAAGAAAGGATATTAATAAAAATAGAACAGGTCCAAAGACATGCTACAAAAATAGTGGAGGGTGTGAGGCATAAAACATACCGGGAAACTACTAAATCTGTATAGTCTGGAGGAAAGAAGAGAAAGGGACATAGTGAGAGGTTAGTTGGGGCCAAAATCAGAAGCAACATGGGAAAATATTAATTCACTGAAAGAGTAGTAGATGCTTGGAACAAATTTCTAGCAGATGTGGGAGATAAATCTACAATAACAGAATGTTCTAAATCGTTTTACAGTATTTTATCACCCTAAATATTAGCGGTGTTAAAGTCTATTGGACCCTCTCCTCTTTCTGCAGTGGCCGTACTGTGAAAAGCGCTGCACTTATTGCAATTTCAACAAATACATCACTCGCTCTGACAATGAGGAAGCCATCCGCTCCTGTCTGGTGCAAGAAGCCGAGACTTTGATCCAGCTCAGTCAGGTGCGCAGGTGAGAAGGAGAAGCTAATCGTAGACATCTGGGGGACAGTTTCATGCTGCCGGGTGTGGAGTTAGAAAAGCATGCCTATCCAGTATCGGCTTGAGAAGATGGCACCTTACAGTACACTGCGGTAGATTTACAAAGCATTTTTAAAATATCATGACTATGTATCTGTTAGGTGAGTACTGTATGTTGTCTTGCATGACAAGTAATGGAAATGTAACCATAAGAGATTGAAATATCTTCAGTATACTTAGTGAATATTGGCTGTCTGTAACAGGTTAAATAATATGGTGCTTGGAGGGTTATAAGCAGCTTGACTTAATTACATGATCAGTTTAGAAATCAAATTACAATATTTCTATGACTTGTTTCATACAGGGTGACCTCAGTATTTTTTGGTGGGGGCACCCCAAGCCTTGCTAGCCCATCCACCATAGATGCTGTTTTAAAGACAATATCTAAGAATGCGTATTTACCACAAGATGCAGAAATCAGCTTAGAGGCCAATCCCACATCATTTAGAAAGAGCAAGCTGCAGCAATTCCGGGAAGTTGGGCTGAATCGCATCTCTATTGGTGTACAGGTAAGTACACTATACTACTATCCACTTGAACATGGCTGTTTCATAAATGTGGGAAAACATAGTATTTATCTGCTGGAACAGTATCTCAGAAATTGAGATATTACTAGAGTTAAATCTCTCTTCAGAAGACCATGGGGGAGATTTATGAAAGAGTGTAAATATACACCTGGTGTGAACTGCCCACAGCAACCAATCACAGCTCAGCTTTTAGCTCTGGTAAAATATAAGAGGAGTTGTGATTGGTTGCGGTGGGCAGTTTACACCAGGTGTATATTTATACCCTTTCATAAATCTCCCCCCATGTCTTTGAGACCAACTCTAATATAGAGCAGATGATTCTTCTCAGTCGTGGGGACCACAATGGCTGCTAGATGGTCGCTGTCACTTGGCGAGGAGGCCCCGGGGTGCAGGAAGCATCACAATGAACCCTACTTATGGCAGCCAAACTAACACTATTCTAACCTCCTTCAAGCTATGTGTAACAGATGGCAGGAGCCTGTATCAGGTTGCTCTAGATAACTTCTCCATTTTTTCCTAGTTATGAATAATTTCCAATTGCTTTACTTTGTATCAACATCGTCTGATGACAACAATACAGTGCTGAGGGCGGGCGTCGGTTGTCCAGCCATTTGTATGAGTAGTCTTCCTGTTAGGCTCGTGTAAGGATGTCTTCAGACTGTATATACATATCACAGAATCCATGGCAGATTTTTTACACTGTTTGTAAAGGACAAGAACAAATCTTATGATGAGTACAATGACAAAGATATTTTTTCCTTATGCTTTTACTTTCTCTCTGTCTACATGTATCGAGGGCCTTCTTCGCTCCTTTTATCTGTCTTCCATATTTTCATACTTGTCTTTTGGTTCCAGTCCCTGGATGATCGTGACCTTCTCCTTCTGGGAAGGACACATACAGCCTCAGATGCACAGTGCACAGTAGAGGAAGCTCGCAAAATCTTTCCTGGTCGAACATCAGTGGATGTAATGTTTGGTCTTCCAGGTCAAACCCTGGCATCATGGCACAGCACATTGCACAGGCTCTTGGGACACTGTGACGACCATGTGTCTCTATATCAGCTCACCGTGGAGAGGGGAACTATGATGTTTAAGTGGAAGGAGAAAGCACAGCTTACTTTTCCTGATCAGGAACTCACTGCCCAGATGTATGAAGATGCCAGGGAGATCCTACAGCAAGCTGGTTTCCATCAGTATGAAGTATCCAATTTTGCACGGAACGTGAGTATTTTTGACACGCTTTAACCCCTTAGGGACCAAGCCTGTTTGGGCCTTAATGACCAGGCTCATTTTTCAAAATCTGACCTGTCTCACTTTATGCGTTTATAGCTCAGTGATGCTTTAACGTATGCTAGCGATTCTGAGATTGTTTTTTTCGTAACATATGGTACTTTATGTTACTGGCAAAATTTGGTCACTGTCTTGTGTGTTTTTTTGGGAAAAACATCAAAATTGAATGAAAAATTTGAAAATTTGCACTTTACGAACTTTGAAATTCTTTGCTTCTAAAAAAAAAAAGGCACATGACAAAAATTAGTTAGTAAGTCACATTATCAATATGTCCTCTTTATTCTGGCTTCATTTCGTAAACATATTTCACTTTTTTAGGGTGTTACGGGGCTTAGAAATGTATCAGCAAATTATCAGATTTTCATGAAATTTCCAAAACTGATTTTTTTAGGGACCAGTTCTTTTTTTAAGTTGATTTAGGAGGCTTGTATACTGGAAACCCCCATAAGTGACCCCATTTTGGAAACTAGACACCTTAAAGAATTAATCTAGGGGTATAATGAGCATTTTAACCCTACAGGGGCTGGAGGAAAGTATTCACAATTAGGCTGGAAAAAAATGGAAAATAGAAATTTTCCATAATATATTTGTTAAGATTAAAGTATCTCATTTTCATAATAAACATGAGAGAAAATGCACCCCAAATTTTGTAACGCAGGTTCTCCTGAGTACAATGGTACCCCATATGTGGGCGTAAACCACTGTATGGGCACACAGCGGGGCTCAGAAGGGAAGGAGCGCCTATTAGCATTTCCAGTTCAGATTTTGCTGAAGAAGTTTCTGAGCGCCAGGTGCGTTTGCAGAGCCCCTGTAGTGTCAGCAGAATAGAACCCCCCCCCTAAAAGTCACCCTATTTTGGAAAGTACACCCTCAAAGAATACATCTTGGGGTGTGGTGACCATTTTGACCCCACAGGTATTAGAGGAAAGTATTCAAAAAAGACAGTAAAAATGAAAAAATTGAATTTTTCCAATAACATGTTTGTTTAGTTTGAAATTTCTCAATTTCACGAGGAACAGGGGAGAAAACTCACCCCAATATATGTAACGCAGGTACTCCTGAGTAGAGCTGTACCCCATATGTGGGCATAAACCACTGTATGGGCACACAGCAGGCCTCAGAAGGAAGGGAGCTCCAATTAGCATTTTCAGTGCATGATTTTTCTGAAGAAGTTTCTCACGTGCTGCTGCTCCTCCAGCTCTGACATGGCAGCGTCCCTGCACACACAGGACAACGGGGGGGGTGCTCGGACGGGACTGTGCTTGTCCCCCCTCCCTGTCCAGTCCTGTCCGAGCGTATCCTACAGTCCTACACCCCTGTCCTCCTCCCCATACAGTTATACACCCCTGTCCGCCCCCCTATACAGTCATGCACCTCTGTCCGCCCCCTCTGTATAGTCATACACCCCTGTCCGCCCCCTCTGTATAGTCATACACCCCTATCCGCCCCCCCCCCCATATAGTCATACACCCCTGTCTCCCCCCCTATACAGTCATACACCCCTGTCCGCCACCCCCCTGTACAGTCATACACCCCTGTCCTCCTCCCCATACAGTCCTACAGCCCTGTCCTCCTCCCCATACAGTCATACACCCCTGTCCTCCTCCCCATACAGTCATACACCCGTTTCCCCACCCCTGGATAGTCATACACCCCTGTCCGCCACCCCCCATACAGTCATACACCCCTGTCCTCCTCCCCATACAGTCAAACACCCGTTTCCCCACCCCTGTATAG
Source organism: Dendropsophus ebraccatus (assembly GCF_027789765.1). Lineage (NCBI taxonomy): Eukaryota > Metazoa > Chordata > Amphibia > Anura > Hylidae > Dendropsophus > Dendropsophus ebraccatus. The sequence goes on along the minus strand of NC_091467.1, from coordinate 40,552,033 downwards.
TCATACACCCCTGTCCGCCACCCCCCTGTACAGTCATACACCCCTGTCCGCCCCCCCCTGTACAGTCATACACCCCTATCCCCCATATAGTCATACACCCCTGTCCACCCCCCCCGTACAGTCATACACCCCTATCCCCCCATATAGTCATACACCCCTATCCCCCCATATAGTCATACACCCCTATCCCCCATATAGTCATACACCCCTATCCCCCCATATAGTCATACACCCCTGTCCACCCCCCGTATAGTCATACACCCCTATCCCCCCATATAGTCATACACCCATGTCCACCCCCACCCTTGTACAGTCATACACCCCTATCCCCCCATATAGTCATACACCCCTGTCCGCCCCCCCCTGTACACAGTCATACACCCCTGTCCCCCCCCCTGTACAGTCATACACCCCTACCCCCCCATATAGTCATACACCCCTGTCCGCCCCCCCTGTACAGTCATACACCCCTATCCGCCCCTACCCCTATGTGCCCCCTGTATAGTCATACACCCCTATCTGCCCCTACCCCTATGTGCCCCCCGTACAGTCATACACCCCTGTCCCCCCGTATAGTCATACACCCCTGTCCGCCCCCCTGTATAGTCATACACCCCTGTCTGCCCCTACCCCATGTGCCCCCTGTATAGTCATACACCCCTATCCCCCCCATATAGTCATACACCCCTGTCCACCCCCCGTATAGTCATACACCCCTATCCCCCCATATAGTCATACACCCATGTCCACCCCCACCCTTGTACAGTCATACACCCCTATCCCCCCGTATAGTCATACACCCCTGTCCACCCCCCCCGTATAGTCATACACCCCTATCCCCCCATATAGTCATACACCCCTGTCCGCCCCCCCCTGTACACAGTCATACACCCCTGTCCGCCCCCCCTGTACAGTCATACACCCCTACCCCCCCATATAGTCATACACCCCTGTCCGCCCCCCCTGTACAGTCATACACCCCTATCCGCCCCTACCCCTATGTGCCCCCTGTATAGTCATACACCCCTATCTGCCCCTACCCCTATGTGCCCCCCGTACAGTCATACACCCCTGTCCCCCCGTATAGTCATACACCCCTGTCCGCCCCCCTGTATAGTCATACACCCCTATCTGCCCCTACCCCTATGTGCCCCCTGTAAGTCATACACCCCTATCCCCCCATATAGTCATACACCCCTGTCCACCCCCCCTGTACAGTCGTACACACCTATCCCCCCATATAGTCATACACCTCTATCCCCCATATAGTCATACACCCCTATCCCCCCATATAGTCATACACCCCTGTCCACCTTCCCCGTATAGTCATACACCCCTATCCCCCCATATAGTCATACACCCATGTCCACCCCCACCCTTGTACAGTCATACATCCCTATCCCACCATATAGTCATACACCCCTGTCCGCCCCCCCTGTACACAGTCATACACCCCTGTCCGCCCCCCCTGTACACAGTCATACACCCCTGTCCGCCCCCCCTGTACAGTCATACACCCCTACCCCCCCATATAGTCATACACCCCTGTCCGCCCCCCCTGTACAGTCATACACCCCTATCCGCCCCTACTCCTATGTGCCCCCCGTATAGTCTTACACCCCTATCTGCTCCTACTCCTATGTGCCCCCTGTATAGTCATACACCCCTACCTGCCCCTACCTCTATGTGCCCCCTGTATAGTCATACACCCCTATCTGCCCCTACCCCTATGTGCCCCCTGTATAGTCATACACCCCTATCCGCCCCTACCCCTATGTGCCCCCCGTCTAGTCATACACCCCTATCTGCCCCTACCCCTATGTGCCCCCCGTATAGTCATACACCCCTGTCCGCCCCCCTGTATAGTCATACACCCCTATCCGCCCCTACCCCTATGTGCCCCCTGTACAGTCATACACCCCTATCCCCCCATATAGTCATACACCCCTGTCCACCCCCCCTGTACAGTTGTACACCCCTATCCCCCCATATAGTCATACACCCCTGTCCACCTTCCCCGTATAGTCATACACCCCTATCCCCCCATATAGTCATACACCCATGTCCACCCCCACCCTTGTACAGTCATACATCCCTATCCCACCATATAGTCATACACCCCTGTCCGCCCCCCCCTGTACACAGTCATACACCCCTGTCCGCCCCCCCTGTACAGTCATACACCCCTACCCCCCCATATAGTCATACACCCCTGTCCGCCCCCCCTGAAACAGCTGTCTGTGGATGGAAACCTTGCTGAGGTGGTTTCCTTGACTGGAGAACGCTTTGGCTTGGTTGTTCCTTCCCGGAGGGAAGGTCTGGCTAGTTCACTGACGTCGAGACATGTGATGGTGTCTCTGCAGTGTTCTTTTGCATATTCGATTTCCCAGGGGGCAATGTTCTAGAATACACTGACGTTGACACGTGATGGTGTCTCTGCGGTGTTTTGGTTGATCTCCCTGAGGTCAACCAGCGTCCTTTTGCATGCACTTACTAGTCATTGCTCCCACTAGCCAGAAACCTACTCCACACTGATGAGGGGCAAAAACCCCGAAACAGCTGTCTGTGGATGGATACCTTGCTGAGGTGGTTTCCTTGACTGGAGAACGCTTTGGCTTGGTTGTTCCTTCCCTGAGGGAAGGTCTGGCTAGTTCACTGACGTCGAGACATGTGATGGTGTCTCTGCAGTGTTCTTTTGCATATTCGATTTCCCAGGGGGCAATGTTCTAGAATACACTGACGTTGAGACACGTGATGGTGTCTCTGCGGTGTTTTGGTTGATCTCCCTGAGGTCAACCAGCGTCCTTTTGCATGCACTTACTAGTCATTGCTCCCACTAGCCAGAAACCTACTCCACACTGATGAGGGGCAAAACCCCCGAAACAGCTGTCTGTGGATGGATACCTTGCTGAGGTGGTTTCCTTGACTGGAGAACGCTTTGGCTTGGTTGTTCCTTCCCGGAGGGAAGGTCTGGCTAGTTCACTGACGTCGAGACATGTGATGGTGTCTCTGCAGTGTTCTTTTGCATATTCGATTTCCCAGGGGGCAATGTTCTAGAATACACTGACGTTGAGACACGTGATGGTGTCTCTGCGGTGTTTTGGTTGATCTCCCTGAGGTCAACCAGCGTCCTTTTGCATGCACTTACTAGTCATTGCTCCCACTAGCCAGAAACCTACTCCACACTGATGAGGGGCAAAAACCCCGATACAGCTGTCTGTGGATGGATACCTTGCTGAGGTGGTTTCCTTGACTGGAGAACGCTTTGGCTTGGTCGTTCCTTCCCGGAGGGAAGGTCTGGCTAGTTCACTGACGTCGAGACATGTGATGGTGTCTCTGCAGTGTTCTTTTGCATATTCGATCCCCCCCTGTACAGTCATACACCCCTTTCCGCCCCTACTCCTATGTGCCCCCCGTATAGTTTTACACCCCTATCTGCTCCTACTCCTATGTGCCCCCTGTATAGTCATACACCCCTACCTGCCCCTACCTCTATGTGCCCCCTGTATAGTCATACACCCCTATCTGCCCCTACCCCTATGTGCCCCCTGTATAGTCATACAACCCTATCCGCCCCTACCCCTATGTGCCCCCCGTCTAGTCATACACCCCTATCTGCCCCTACCCCTATGTGCCCCCCGTATAGTCATACACCCCTGTCCGCCCCCCTGTATAGTCATACACCCCTATCCGCCCCTACCCCTATGTGCCCCCTGTACAGTCATACACCCCTATCCCCCCATATAGTCATACACCCCTGTCCACCCCCCCTGTACAGTTGTACACCCCTATCCCCCCATATAGTCATACACCCCTATCCCCCCATATAGTCATACACCCCTATCCCCCCATATAGTCATACACCCCTGTCCACCTCCCCCGTGTAGTCATACACCCCTATCCCCCCATATAGTCATACACCCATGTCCACCCCCACCCTTGTACAGTCATACACCCCTATCCCCCCATATAGTCATACACCCCTGTCCACCCCCCCCCCCGTATAGTCATACACCCCTATCCCCCCATATAGTCATACACCCCTGTCCGCCCCCCCTGTACAGTCATACACCCCTACCCCCCCATATAGTCATACACCCCTGTCCGCCCCCCCTGTACAGTCATACACCCCTATCCGCCCCTACCCCTATGTGCCCCCCGTATAGTCTTACACCCCTATCTGCTCCTACCCCTATGTGCCCCCTGTATAGTCATACACCCCTATCCACCCCTACCCCTATGTGCCCCCCGTATAGTCATACACCCCTATCTGCCCCTACCCCTATGTGCCCCCCGTACAGTCATACACCCCTGTCCCCCCGTATAGTCATACACCCCTGTCCGCCCCCCTGTATAGTCATACACCCCTATCCGCCCCTACCCCATGTGCCCCCTGTATAGTCATACACCCCTATCCGCCCCGTATAGTCATACACCCCTATCCGCCCCTACCCCTATGTGCCCCCCGTATAGTCATACACCCCTGTCCGCCCCCCTGTATAGTCATACACCCCTATCCGCCCCTACCCCTATGTGCCCCCTGTATAGTCATACACCCCTATCCCCCCGTATCGTAACACACCCCTATCCGCCCCTACCCCTATGTGCCCCCTGTATAGTCATACACCCCTGTCCCCCCCGTATAGTCATACACCCCTGTCCCCCCCCGTATAGTCATACACCCCTGTCCCCCCCGTATAGTCATACACCCCTGTACAGTAACACACCCCTATCTTGCCCCCCCCTAGTATAGTCATACACCCCTGTCCGCCGTCCCTGTATAGTCATACACCCCTGTCCGCCGTCCCTGTATAGTCATACACCCCTGTCCGCCGTCCCTGTATAGTCATACACCCCTGTCCCCCCGTATAGTCATACACCCCTGTCCACCCTCCCCTGTATAGTTATACACCCCTGTCCGCCCCCCTGTATAGTCATACACCCCTATCTGCCCCTCCCTCTATGTGCCCCCTGTATAGTCATACACCCCTATCCCTATGTGCCCCCTGTATAGTCATACACCCCTATCCCTATGTACTCCCATGTATAGTTCTGTACCTCCATCCCTATGTACCTCCCTATGTACCTCCTGTATAGTAATGCACCCCAATCCATCCCCCCCATATAGTCATATACACCTAGCCACCCCCCCATATAGTTATACACATGTATTCCTATATGACCCCCTGTGTATACACATCCTGTAGAGGCTGTATACCTGTATATACACATCCAGGTCTCTGCTGAGACCCCTAATAATGACAAATAGTAATAATGATAATAGACTAACCATGGGTTGCTGTTCAGTTCTTTTTTACTTTTTCTAATCAAAATATCGCCAGTTTGGCATGGCAAGCGGGTGTGGTTTGCTAAAAGGGGCGTGTCATAATTATCGTTGAATTATCGTTACCACGGCTACATGTGCGATAAACCGCGATATTGATTTAGGCCAATATCGCCCAGCCCTAGTTATGGGCAATCTTGGGGTGTTTACTGGCTATCTAGAGGTGGTGACGGGAAATCTGGGGTGGTGACGGGCAATCTGGGATGGTTGCGAGCAATCTGGGGTAGTTGCGAGCAATCTGGGGTGGTTACAGGCAATTTGGGGTAGTTACAGGCAGTCTGTGGCAATCTGGGGTGGTTAAGGGCTGTCTGGAATGGTTATGGGCTATCTGGGGGGGATACGGGCAATCTGGAAAGATTACGGGCAATCTGAGGAGATAACGGGCAATCTGGGGTAGTGACAGGCAATCTGGGGTAGTGACAGGCAATCTGGGGTGGTGACGGGCAATCTGGGGTGGTTATGGGCTGTCTGGGATGGTTATGGGCTGTCTGGGATGGTTATGGGCTGTCTGGGATGGTTATGGGCTATCTGGGGTGGATACGGGCAATCTGGGATGGATACGGGCAATCTGGGGAGATTACGGACAATCTGGGGAGATTACAGGCAATCTGGGGTGGTGACGGGCAATCTGGGGTGGTTACAGGTAATCTGGGGTGGTTACAAGTAATCCAGGGTGGTTACGGGTAATCCAGGGCACTTGACTTTGGTGACAGGCGTAAAAAAGTGCCGGCACCATTTCGAACAAGCGATCAGTGGTATATAGTATATACCGCTGATCACTTGTACTGGGACCACACCGGGTGGTCACTGATCATTGCCCCATGCTCTCCGCCACCTCATTTTTAGGAATCCATCACTGTGAACAGAGTCTGTTCGCAGAGATGGCGGCGGCCATCTTGGATCAGATGGCCGCCCTGGGAGGGGAGGGTCAGTGACCAGGTCACTAGGGTTAATTCTGGGGACAGGGGGGGACATGTTCTCATCTCCTCTCACTGTGGATTCACGGTGAGAAGAGATGAAAGTGTTCAGCTGCGCTGGCAATGTCGGTTACCGGTGGCCGCCGTTATACTGGTAATAACGGCGATCGCCGGTGAGGGGACTTGCCGGGACTGACCCCACACTCTGCCCCAACCCCTCAGCTACCTCCGGTAGCTGAGAGGAGGGGGCTGCAGGCATTACCGGCGCCGCTGCACTATTCTGCACCATCGCCATAAAGAGCTGATGGCAGCAGAATAGAGCCCATTAGTGATTGCCGTAAAAATCCGTATCGGCGGTCACTAATAACATAATACATGTATTCTCTGGGTCACTACGGTCACGGCGATACCACATTTGTATAGGTTTTTTTAACTATTATCACTTTGGCGCAATAGAAACTATCTTCCTAGCAAAAACCCACAAAAACTGTCGCCGCATTGCAAGATCCATAGCGTTCTCATCTTTTGCACGACAGAGCTGGTTTTGGGCTTATTTTTTGCGGGAAGATCTGTAGTTTCTATTGATACCAAGTTTTATATGTATATGACTTTTTGATCTCTTTTATGACGTATTTTCTAAAGTGGATTGATAAAATACAGCTATTGTTACTATGCGTTTTTTTTAAATTATTTATTTAATTAAAAAAAAACGCATAGGGTCCCCCCTATTTTTATAACCAGCCGGGTTAAAAACCAAGCGACAGCAGCCTGGTAGCACCAGGGTGGGAAGAGCCATTGGTTTAGGCCCTCCCCAGCCTAAATATTACCAGCCTGCTGCCGCCCAGTCCAGGAGCGCCAATTTTGACGCTTCGGGACCACTGGCACCCGGCTCTTTCCAGTACCCCTGGTGGCATTGGGTACTGGGGTAATAATGGGGGGTTAGTGTTAGCCATTTTAAACACCCCCACACCCCTCATTGACCATTTTATAAAAAAAACACCAAACAACCGCTGGTCATCGATGTAGTCCACCGAATCCGACGTAATCCACAGGATACCGATATCTGAAAAACAAAAAGGCAGAAACACACAAAAAACACACAAACAGGAGCACAACACCCATCATTGTGAACAGTGTTGTGCTCCTTACAGTATGGTGCATCTTTACAGATCGCTGCTTACAGTCTGGCCCCCAAGTGGTTAATGGAGGATGCATTGCATCCCCCTTAACCCCTTGGGGGCCAGACTGATGTCAGACTGCACCCATCCCAGCAAGGAAGGGGTTAAGTGACCCCCCTTCCTTACTGGGATGGGTGCAGTGCTGGGGAGGGGGTGGGGAGAGCTTTATACTCACCCCGATGTGTCCTCTTCGCTGGTCCGCAGCACAATGAAGTCACTGTACTGCGGACCGGCTCTTTATATGTGCGCTCAGCCGATCAGCCAATCAGCTGAGCGCACATATAATTCAAAATGTTTTTTCTAATAATGCTATTGTGATAACATAATTAGAAGAAACATTTGATGTTTTCATTAAAGTAAAGTTTTGATTAGTACAGAATGCTCTATTACCGGGAATATGAATTAACGGCTTAATGGAGCTTCCTGTACTAATTAATATTTAATTAATAAAACACATTTTTGTTGTAATAAAATCAGTTTCATTGTTCAATAAATTTAATTTAAACGAATCCATCATTGTGCAATAAAATAAATATATATATATATATATATATATAAATATAAATATACATTTATTTATATATATATATTTATTTTAACAGTATATTTAATTGCAAAATGATGGATTCGTTTAAATTTAATTATTGAACAACGAAAGGGACTTCATTACAACGAAAATATGTTTTATTAATTAAATATAATAACCATGAGAGGCATAGGCATTACTGCAGAGGATCGCAAACCCCGGTAATAGCGATTCCTGTAAACTGTTTCCCTGCTTTCCCAGATGCATCCAGAGGTGTTTGCATCACTTTCTAAAGATTTTATTTGTTCTTTTTAGTTTTAAATTTCCAAGTAAATGACCATATGTTTTCAGCCGCATGTCTATTTTTTCCCACGGCCGTAGTTTCAGCCGCACATTTACAGCCGCATAAAAAATAAAGCCGCACAGATACATAGTGTGAACATAGCCTCAAGGTAAAATGAAAAATATTACAGTGACATGCCTTTGGGTTCAGGTATTGAGACCCTTGCTGAACCCTCACTTTTGTGCCACCATTTGGGGGGGGGGGTCATCTCAAATTAAAACTTATGACAAGTTATTTTTTTTGAGAGAGCAATATATGTGTAAGACAAAGTCATACCAAGTCATATAGTGATGTAACTCCAGACAAAAAGTGCAGATAATGTCGGCTCACCTGTAGTAATTCTGTATGGGACACATTGATCGGAGGGTGCACAGGTTACTTTGTCATCAACATCAAGGTCCTATGCACACAGTCACATGAGCATAGCAATAGCTGTAGTAACCATAGCAGCTGCATCACACCTGAGGTTTTGGGGGCTCACTCAGGTTAACCCCCATGATCATTTGTTAGTACCTTATCCTGAGCATACTGTAGGTCACCAATAAAAAAAAACAACAACAAAACTTTTACTGGTTAAAAAAATGCTCTCATTGTCGTTGTGAAATAAGGCAAGGCCTTCTAGCTCTGGTGGAAACTTTGATTTTGACTCTTATTCAGATTGGGAATCACTCTGGTCATAGTAGAAGCTATCTAGAGTGATTTATGGGAGCATAGTTTATGTTGTATTTAACCTGTTTTACTCTCCCCTTCATAGGGTGCAGTGAGCAAACACAACCTCTCTTACTGGCTTGGAAAACAATACATTGGTATCGGACCAGGTATGTTTGTAGGAAAAAGCCATTTAGCTAAAGTGACCTAGGTGAAAACGCCTGTACCTAAAGGGTATTCCCACTTTTAATAGATACAGTGTATTTCCCACAGGGATAAACTATAGAAATGTTAATATGTCTAGTGCGTCCATTGATCATGCAGTTTCTGCTTCAATTCAGTGAATATGGCATCTTGAAATGGTGCCAGCGATAAACACTCCTGTGACCAAAAGTGCTTAAATATATAAAAAAAAACTGCAGCATCGCATATATATATATATATATATATATATATATATATATATATATATACACTACCGTTCAAAAGTTTGGGGTCACCCAAACAATTTTGTGTTTTCCATGAAAAGTCACACTTATTCACCACCATACGTTGTGAAATGAATAGGAAATAGAGTCAAGACATTGACAAGGTTAGAAATAATGATTTGTATTTGAAATAACATTGTTTTTATATCAAACTTTGCTTTTGTCACATAATCCTCCTTTTGCAGCAATTACAGCATTGCACACCTTTGGCATTCTAGCTATTAATCTGTTGAGGTAAGCTGGAGAAATTGCACCCCACACATCTAGAAGCAGCTTCCACAAGTTGGATTGGTTGGATGGGCACTTCTGGCGTACCATACGGTCAAGCTGATCCCACAACAGCTCAATGGGGTTCAGATCTGGTGACTGCGCTGGCCACTCCATTACCGATAGAATACCAGCTGCCTGCTTCTGCTGTAAATAGTTCTTGCACAATTTGGAGGTGTGTTTAGGGTCATTGTCCTGTTGTAGGATGAAATTGGCTCCAATCAAGCGCTGTCCACTGGGTATGGCATTGCGTTGCAAAATTGAGTGATAGCCTTCCTTATTCAGAATCCCTTTTACCCTGTACAAATCTCCCACCTTACCAGCACCAAAGCAACCCCAGACCATCACATTACCTCCACCATGCTTAACAGATGGCGTCAGGCATTCTTCCAGCATCTTTTCAATTGTTCTGCATCTCACAAACGTTCTTCTTTGTGATCCAAACACCTCAAACTTGGATTCATCCGTCCACAACACTTTTTTCCAGTCTTCCTCTGTCCAATGTCTGTGTTCTTTTGCCCATCTTAATCTTTTTCTTTTATTGGCTAGTCTCAGATATGGCTTTTTCTTTGCCACTCTGCCCTGAAGCCCAAAATCCCGCAGCCGCCTCTTCACTGTAGATGTTGACACTGGTGTTTTTCGAGTACTATTTAATGAAGATACCAGTTGGGGACCTGTGAGGCGTCTGTTTCTCAAGCTAGAGACTCTAATGTGCTTATCTTCTTGCTTAGTTGTGCAACGCGGCCTCCCACTTCTTTTTCTACTCTGGTTAGAGCCTGTTTGTGCTGTCCTCTGAAGGGAGTAGTACACACCCTTGTAGGAAATCTTCAATTTCTTAGCAATTTCTCGCATGGTATAGCCTTCATTTCTAAGAACAAGAATAGACTGTCGAGTTTCAGATGAAAGTTCTTTTTCTGGCCATTTTGAGCGTTTAATTGACCCCACAAATGTGATGCTCCAGAAACACAATCTGGTCAAAGGAAGGTCAGTTTTGTAGCTTCTGTAACGAGCTAGACTGTTTTCAGATGTGTGAACATGATTGCACAAGGGTTTTCTAATCATCAATTAGCCTTCTGAGCCAATGAGCAAACACATTGTACCATTAGAACACTGGAGTGATAGTTTCTGGAAATGGGCCTCTATACACCTATGTAGATATTGCACCAAAAACCAGACATTTGCAGCTAGAATAGTCATTTACCACATTAGCAATGTTTAAAGTTAGGACTAGTTTAAAGTTATCTTCATTGAAAAGTACAGTGCTTTTCCTTTAAAAATAAGGACATTTCAATGTGACCCCAAACTTTTGAACGGTAGTGTGTGTATATATATATTTATTTCAAAGAGCTGCAGCACTCCAAATTCAAGGGAAGCAAAGTGTATTCATTTAACCTATGAAGTACAGCAGCATTTCAGTCCTCTCAATGTGGGCTTTTCTCAAGCTAGGTAGCACACTCCCCTGGCGGGGCCATTTAAGGCACAGCAATACAGGTGTATACTGTACAATGCAGATCAAGCATGTAACAAATGTTCTACAAAAACAATGTGACAGTTGCATTAGATGTGCAAAAACACTACAAGTGTTACATAAATGCATGTAGCTGGATACATGGTCATAAATGTTACATGGTTACAGTGTTAAAAAGAATCATTGTCCCATATATACAAATATAAGTGATACAGTGATCAACAGTTTATCAGCAGTGTTCACCAAGCAGTTGGACTGTATGCTTTCATGGCCAGCACCATGCTAAAGCTGAAACAAGTTTTGTAGCACAAACTCAAAAAAAAAAAACAACAACAACCCACAACAGTGCATGTAAGATGCACATGTGTGAATATACTTCTAGTAAAAAATTTATTTGTCACCACCCGCAGGCTGCTCCAGTCTGTCAACACCCCTTATAGCCAGTCCCAGTGTCAATGTCCACTCCGTGTGTCTTCTTAACCAGCACAATAGAAGAAGAAACACCCCAGTCACTGTGGGGGCCATCAAGGGTCCGTATGGTATTCTCAATGATGTTCCCTCGGGGTCTCTACAAGGCCATTAAGGTTCGAGTATTCTACATTAAGGCCATTGGGCCAGTCCGGCCGGGAAGTAAAAAATCATTACAGGCAGGTGATGGTGGGGGAAATAAAAGTTATAGTCACCTGTTCCGGTGCCTGCGCAGATCCACGTCCAGTTCCTGGACCTCGCTAGCTGTCTTGTGAGCTTCTCGCTGGCTATGCCATGACCCATCTGATGGATAACCCGCTCTGCCAGTCAGTGACTGGGGTGGAACACTGCTGCAGTCACTGATTGGCTGAGCGGGCTAAACCCACCAGTCTGTGACACGGAACCGGGGAGAAAATGACAGCCAGTGGGATTTAGGAGCTCTGTGATGCGGCACAGCGTGAGCACTGGGAGCGGTAAGTGACTTAAACCCGAACACCAGCCCCCCCTTCTTTGAGCAGAGAGTGGCATCGCGCAAGGCAGCGCATTGACACACTGAGGCAGGAGGGATTCCAAGCTGAGTCTGCGGAGGGGGCTCCCCGCAGAATTCCACCACTTTTGCTCAGTGTGAACATACCTTCAGACTGGGAAGAAAACACCAATTCCTGCAGGACATACAGCAGCTGATAAGTATGGGAAGACTTGAGATTTTTAAATAGAAGTCAATTACAAATCTATATAACTTTCTGTAACCGGTTGATTTGAAAGAAACAGATTTTTGCCCTTTAACACTGTGACTGGCTATAAAGGGTTTGAACAGATTGAAGTAGCCTGCGGGTGGTGACAAAAACATTTTTTTTACTAGAAGTATATTAAACTTTAGCATGTTGTTGGCCATGGATGCATATTATTATAATCACACTGCTTGGTGAACACTGCTGATACTCATCTCTGGATGTTGATTTATTTTTTGATAATTTATGTCTAATCTCTGTATCACTTACATTTGTATATATCGGACATTGGTAATTTTTTTAACACTGTTCATCACCGTGTAACCACCTCTCCCACAGGGTTTTTTTGTCTGTACTTTAGCCACAAGCAGCGTTCAACCTGCAGTGTGAACAGTCATAGATGTGCTGCCAATTTTTTTCTTTTTTTCTGTTGAATGTGGGGTGTGTGGCTACCTCCTGTTGGCTTGCACTCCACCCATGTCCCAAGGGTGCTATAAAAGAGATCGTTTGGCTCCTATCTGCCTAGTTGTAGGCTTATTCAGCCCAGGAGAGGCCATTGCTAGTGAGAATGCTAGAGTAGGGACCATGTCTCGAGGACGCCTTAACGTGGCGACGTGGTACACTCTTTTTGATCAAATAGTTTGCTAAGATCCTCACTTTTTAATATCTACAGAGCAGGTGTTTATCATGTGTACACTGGGAGGAGTATATACGGTAAGCCCTTGCACCTGTGGGTTGCTGTTCCACCGTCTGTTTTTTTTTTTTTGTCTGTACTTTACCCACAAGCAGCGTGCAACCTGCAGTGTGAACAGAGTCATAGATGTGCTGCCAATTTTTCCTTTTTTTCAGATACATGTATGTATATTAACCCTTGTAGAGTTTTTGCTAGAGATGAGCGAAGCTCGAGCATGCTCAAGTCCATCCGAACCTGAACTTTCGGCATTTGATTAACGGTGGCTGCTGAAGTTGGATAAAGTTCTAAGGCTATATGGAAATCATGGATATTGTCATTGGCTGTATCCATGTTTTCCAGACAACCTTAGAGCTTTATCTAAGTTCAGCAGCCCGCGCTAATCAAATGCTGAACGTTGAGGTTCAGATGGACTCGAACCCGAACCCGGTTTGCTCATCTCTAGTTTTTGCACATCTTCTGCAACTGTCATCTTGTTTTTGTAGAACATTTGTCACATGCTTGATTTTGATTGTTCAGTATACGCCTGTATTGCTGTGCTTTCAATGGCCCCGCCAGGGAAGTGTGCTTACTAGCTTTGGAAAAGTCCAGATTGAGAGGAGTGAAACTATGCTGTACTTCATGGGTTAAATAAATACAATTTGTTTCACTTGAATTTGGAGTGCCGCAGCTCATCTGCCACGCATCAGAGAATCCCAGAACTACATTGTATGATTTTTACATAATAATTAGCATTTTATTGCATGAAGTAAGTATTTGATCACCTACCAACCAGAAAGAATTCTGTCTCTCACAGACCTGATGCTGTAGACTGCTGTTATTCTGTATTTGCTTTAGACATAGTTCTTCATGGTTCTCACGCTTTTCTATAGCAGGCTCTTGTAATGTAATGTGTTGCTGCCCAGTATAATTAGCATGAAATAACAAATTTGCACCTGGTTTCTATTACGCAGAGTTGTCCGTGTGACTAATGGGCTTTTAGAAAATGGACTGTTTGAGTCATGCATGGTGACATTGCCTGTGACACTATAGTTCTTGCAATGACAGCTTACTCAGGATCTTCTTCTGACCCACATCCTGTTAGACGTACAAGACTATTAAGGCCAGGGCTTTACAGTGATAAATCACATCTGAATATCCCATATTATGTTTTCCTGTGGGGGTACACAGATTGCATTTGTACGTGTGTATTTTAGTTCACTATTAGAAGTTCTTGTGATATGTCATGGCAGTTCTTGTTTTATGTTGTTGTAATGTGATTTAAAAAGAATGTACAGAGTGTCCGTTCTGTCACCATTCACATCAGTCTTCATTTACATATCCGAAGGAAGTATTTACAGAATGCACTTCTGCTAGTATATATTAAACCCATATAACCCATAACTGCTCTCTCACTAGCCGCTGCTCAGTTTAACGTCGGATCTGTTTAGTAGGTGTCCTTCCTAGGTTCTGGATTAGATTATTCAATGTAAAATTAAGTCCAGCCCACTCTTAATGCATAAAATTACTTTATTTGCATTGTTTTAAAAGCATGCTGCTGTTAATCATGATCACATACGCTTTTACACTTTAAGCATGTCTGTTCTTACTCCTAGCATCTATTTGTTACTAAGAAAGGCTTATTAAGGACATCAGATTCCATCGCTCGTACCCGCTCGCGGTGACGTGCATCTCCACCCGTGCCATAGACCCCATTCTATTGCTTGGCTAATTCCGCCGTCCGCTGAAAGAATTGACATGTCAATTCTTTTGGCAGAATTCGCCCGCCCATAGAGTGGTGTCTGTGGGACGGGCGGAGATGCGTGTTGCCGCGAGCGGGTACGAGCGACAGAGTCCAACGGAACTTCTCCAAGTGGATACCGTAGTGTGAACCCACCTTAAGCGTGCTTTCCAATATAGCAAGACACAGGTACTTTCTCTATAATAATGTGGCGTAGACTTTACTATAGTCCAGACTATAATGCGTTAAATGGCAGCCAGCCAGTACAAGTCTTTTCCTGTCAATTTGATGGCATCTGGTGCCACATTACAGAGACCCATAGGTACAACAGGGCTTAGCTCAAAAATACTGTCCCTCTAAAAGATGGACTCCTCTGAGCTTTTCATGAAGGACACAAAATAAAGGGAACCTGTCTTACTTTACTTTTATGCTGCCTGAACAACGAATCATTGGGGAGGTCTCTGGGGGCTTTCCCCTGCTCCACGACTCTTGATAGATCTTTCTTGTTTGGGTATAGGGAGAGTCCTACAAGTTCATGCTGGTGGGACAGGAAGAAGCCATGGGGGCTCCTTTGATAAATTGTAGTTCAGGCAGCATGAAAGTGATGACAGGTTCCCTTTGACAATACAGCTGATATAGTTGAACAGTAGTGTGGAGACATACATGTGGTCCTCACACTCCTTTTTTTGGTGGCAGGAGCCCATGGAAGGTTTATAGTCCACACTGCTCAGGGTAAACAGAGGCAAGCTCGCATTCAGACGCTGGAACCAGAACCATGGATGAAGGAAGTGATGCGTTATGGACATGGCACACGGAAAGTGGCTGCGCAGAATGACTTTGAAATGTAAATATTACATGTCCCCTGACGATTAGTCTTTTAAGCCAAGTATATTGTGTAATAGAACAAGTTGTTTAAGTACTCTGCCTACTTACATCTTACCTTAAAGGAAAACATGTGAACCTTCTGATAAGTACCTGTAGCTGGATAGGTGGTGATCCGATGCTGGTCTTTTCACTAGTGCAATATGACCAGCCATCCCATCATGGAATATATGCATAATGCTGACAGGCATCTCTACAGCCATACCTTCAGTATAGTATGCAGCAGTAAAGGCGAACCTTTTAGTCAAGCGCCCAAACTGCAACCCAAAACCCACTAAATTATCGCAAAGTGTCAAAACTTCAATTTAACCTTGGGCTTCCGAACATTACACAGCGGGGCTCTATGTAGCGCTGTGTACTACACACCTCAAATTTAAAATTTGCTACCCCCACCATCAATTCATGTGATATAACTGTTAAAAAAATTATATATGTATATTGTGGTGATCAATTTCCTAAGCCACGGGGATCGTGACATATATATATATATATATATATATAATTTTTTTTTTTTTTTTTACCTCATACTGTCCACAAACCCTTACCCTTTCCTTTGCAAGTGGTGTGCACAGACCAGGTTACCCTCAGGATACTGGGGTTCACACAAGCATGATTTTACTGCAGCATGTGATAGGTACACTGTTAGGATTGGAGGTTTTGCCAGCTGTCACATGGACAGCCAAGGTGCTGTGACTTTGTTGGCACGATCTTATTCCAACCACACTGAAAAAGGTGTATTGGTGGCAATTGGTCATTAGTTACTGCTGTAAAAGGCCTATCGGAGGTCACTAAGGGGGTTAAAAAATTATGCAAAAATTATAAGGGTATGTTCAGAGGAGGCAGAATTGAAGTACAGATTGTGCGCCACAAACGCATGATAAATTATAGTGCAATATATGTGGATGGCGATTTTATAACCCTATCCATACATAGAAGAACTATGAACTTTATAGCAAGCTTTCACCCTTTTCAATGTATAGGTTAGAAACCATTGCAAAATCTGCGCACACTCAAACCTTGCATAAACATTATCAGGTATGAGTGGAAATAGTTTTGGTTTATTATAGAGTTAACAGCCGAGTTAGTTGTCTCCATCCAGTTAGCACATTGGCATTAATGTGTATAGAGATCAAAATTATTTAACATAGAGCATAGAGAATACATACTTCCTCACAGGCTTTTCTTTTTGGTTTTCTGAGTTGCCTTTAATTCTGTCTGGCAATTTCTTGCTTCCAGAATATCAGAACTATTAGTATTGGGTTTACGGACAGACATTGGAATATCACATAAGGTAAGGATACGTTTATATTGTTAATAGTAACACTCTGAAATCTTTAGAAATCAATGGAAAATATTCTGAAAAGATGCCAGTTGCAAAATTCTAGGTATAGCAAGCATTAAAAAGATTAGAAATAGGGAGAAAACCTATCCTCATAGAGATAAGGTGGTTACTGACCAATTGAATAGCAGCTTCTGCTCAGGTTTTTTTTTTTTTCGGAAGGAGCCTCTCTAATAAAATATGGTTAAAAATAACATTGCCTCCATTTGTCAGGGTTTAGCTAGTAACTATAAGTCAGTTAGCTTGACCTCTGTTGTAGCTCTTCTGAAAAACAGGATAACCAACCATCTAAAAACCAAGAACTTTATGGACCCAAATCAGCAAGGTTTTACTGCGGCAAGATCATGTCAGACTAATCTGATTGATTTCTCTGAGTATGTCACAAAAGTTCTGGATGAAAGTGATGCCCTAGATATCGCCTATCTTAGGGGTACTCAACAACTTTTAGTGAAGGTCCACTTACTGGGGTCTATTGTCAGGTGAAGGTCCGAACTGAACATCAGTAGTTAACGTGTTGTTTTGTTAACTTTTCACAAGCGTTGTTGAGCTATATACATACAGAATTGATGCTTAGTGGGAAAACTGGCATTTTTTTTCTCTCACCAGTCCTTATATAGTCCCCCTGTGCGCTCCCCCAGTAGTATATAGTCCCCCTGTGCATTCCCCCAGTAGTATATCACTCCCCCTGTGCGCTCCCCCAGTAGTATATAGCCCCCTGTGCGCTCCCCGAGTAGTGTATAGCTCTCCTGTGCACTCCCCCAGTAGTATATAGCCCCCTGTGCGCTCTCCCAGTAGTATATAGCCCCATGTGTAGTCGTCAGAATGTCTCTGATTTGCGGGTTTGGATCATAAGTTAGATGTGAGAGGTGTAGAGTACCATAAATCAAAGGTCACTTTGGTTAGGGTGCCTTGGAAATGTGAGAAAGATGACTTTCAATAAAGATTTAGTAGGAGAGTAATCAATCTGGTGTAAAGTAGAATTGTCTTAGTTGCCCCTAGCAACCAATCAGATTTCACCTTTTATTTCTCACAGATTCTTTGAAAAATGAAAGGTGGAATCTGATTGGTTACTAGGGGCAACTAAGACAATTCTACCTTACTCCAGTTTGATAAATCCCCCCCCCCCCCTTAGTGTTTGTGTACTGGTTGGTGTATTCAATAGACCAATCTACTTGTGTGGACCACTGTGTAATATAAGCGCGAATTTGGGAGGCCAATCCCACCATTAGAGTCCAGTGTAAAAGGCGGAATTCTGCCATGGAACTCGCCGCTCTCCTGCCTCAGTGTCATACACAGTCTATGGAAGCGCTTGCGCACCTATTCTCTCAGCGCTTCTCCACTCAAAGAATTGACACTAAGGCAGGTGGGATTCCACCTCATTTACTCCGTGTGAACTGGCCCTAGTATGTTTAATGTAGGCTGTTCTTTTTATGCTAGCTAAAAATGACATCCTTACTAATAAGTTTTCCACTGTTTACTTCCCTACTCTACAGCAATGGCACACGCTTTGCCCTACAATCAGCTTACATGACTTATTTAAAGCATCCCTGGAACTGAGGGATCTACAGAAGAACGGACTCTTGATATTAGATCAGAAGTAAGAAATCCTAAGGAAAGGTGGAATATAGAGAAAAAATTTAGGCAACAGCACACGTTAAGTAATTTTTTAAAGGGGTTCTTAAGAAGTGCAATATTGAAGACTTGGAATTGGTAAAATTCTCTAAGGGTAAATTCACACGGGCGTCTCGCATAAAAAAAAACGCAGCTAATCCGCAATACATTTATTATTCTTATTATTATTAATACGTGTATTGCGGATTAGCTGCGGTTTTTTTTTATGCGAGACGCCCGTGTGAATTTACCCTAAAGGGGTATTCCCATCTGGGCATGTTATTCCCTAGAACAAGGACACAACCGCCCTGCAGTGAATAGAGTGCTTAGCTCACCTACGTGGCCGGAGCACCATTCATCCTCTAAAGGGCTACTAAACAATTTCTAATTCAGCGCTCGGAAGGGTTCAGAGGACCTATAGGGAATGAACAGAGCGCTGGCTGCACTCAAAGGGGTAGTTCAGCTTAAAAAAAAAAATTCTTCCAAATCTACTGGTTTCAGACAGTGCTAGAGATTTGTAATTTACTTCTATAAAAAAAAATCTCAAGTCTACTGGTACTTCACAGCTGCTATATGCCCTACTACAACTCCCAGCATACCTTGTGCACAAGGAGGTATGCTGGGAGTTGTTGTTATATCAGAAGGCTGTTGTACAACTGCAACTCCCATCATACCTTCTTGTGCACTACAACTCCCAGCATACCTCCTTGTGCACTACAACTCTTAACAAACCTCCTTGTGCACTACAACTCCCATCATACCTCCTTGTGTGCTACAACTCCTAACATACCTTCTTTTGCACTACAGCTCCCAGCATACCTCCTTGTGCACAAGGGGGTACACTGGGAGTTGTAGTGCACAAGGAGTTATGCTGGGAGTTGTAGTGTAAAAGAGAAGTTATGATGGCAGTTGTTGTGCACAAGGAGGTATGTTAGGAGTTGTAGTACACAGGTATGCTGGGAGTTGCAGTTCTACAGAAGCAACCTCCCAACACAACTCCCAGCATACCCCCTTGTGCATTACAACTCCCAGCATCATATCTGCAGTCTGGGTGGGGGGCATTATATTTGTATTTTTGAGCATTTTTTTCCAAATTTAATAAGTATCGAAATTTAAAAAGCTGGTATTGATATCGAACTCAGAATTCTGGTATCGTGACATCGCTACAGGGAATAAGTATCTTTAATTTAGAATACCCCTTTAGTACAAAAGGTGAACGGTACAGGATAAAAGGAAATAATGTTTGTTTTCTCATCTGTTTAGTGGATTGCGCTGCACTTGGAGAGGACTTGCTGTGTCGGACAGTCTATTGCTGCCAATCTTAACCCAGTTTCAAGATTCTTGGAATCAGGTTAAGAACATGAAATCTCATCAGCCACAGAAAAATGTTTAGAAACAATGACTCGGCTGGATCCGGTTTTATCCAGATTACAATATATATACTGTAAATACTGTCAGTGAATGCCAAATAAAGTTATTCTGTGCATTCTCTAGTTTTATTTTATGTGTAATTTTATTTTTATTCATTTTTAATTATATAGTAACAGGAAGCAAAAGAAACAATAGGCTACAGCCCAGATAAGTGCAAACATAAACACACCGATTTAAAGTGGCACTATTAGCAGGTTCGGGGCCAGTGAACCTGCTGATATGAGCCAGCCGCTATTTACCTCATGATTCCCGGGCTGTACTCCCGGGCCGGTATAGTGGCGTTTTCTGCTAATTCCCTATATGCTTGTTAGCGGGTTCAGAGCCTTTGGGGCGTTCCTCATGCGTCTGAGCACCCGCTTGTCCCGCCTAGCCTGCCCCCTCCTGGCCCGCCCACTATGCATATTCATACAAGCATAGTTAGGCCGCTTGTGCGCATGTGCAGGAAGCAGCCCATAACAAGCGGCCTTACTATGCATATATGAATATGCATAGTGGGCAGGCTAGGCGGAACGAGCTCTGAAATGCTCTGAACCCGCTAATTAGCATATCGGGAATTAGCAGAAAATGCCACTATACCGGACCCCACAGCAATAAGAAGTACAGCCCGGGAATCCTGAGGCAAAGACCGGCTGGCTCATATCAGCAGGTTCACTGGCCCGAACCTGCTGATAGTGCCGCTTTAATGCCATAATGTAAGCCTATAACTGTCACAGTAGGGCAATATAACCAGTCAGAAAGAACAAGTAGGAATAAGAATAAGGAAAGAGAGAATAAGAAAAAAAGGAATGAGATTACGTGCATATGTTTATGGGGGGGGGGGGGGGGGGGGGGGGGGGGGAGAGGTGTTAAGTGTACGTGTGTCCAGCACACAAGTGGGGGAAAGGTGGGTCAGTCCACAAAAAGGTGCCATCCACAACAGGCTCTCTGGAGTTGTTTATTATGTCCATTATTTACAGAAATCGGCTCCTTATTATGTCTTGTGGAGTTCAATTCTACAACCCACTCAGAGAGGAGTTGACATGTGGAAAGACTTCCAGTACCTAGGGATTATCAGCCTGGTCTCCATCAAGAGGTGCATCAGCATTCTCTTCTTAATAGATGGAAAATGCCGACCAGTGTAGACACTAAAATTGTGAATAATCCACAACAAGAAAAGTACTGTGACACTCACCTTTCTTGTTGTAGATATTACATGAACTAAACCCTGTGGGGCACATTTATCGAAGTTACAGCCTTGACATAAACCACGTAAAGTGCAGACTCTTACACTTTCTGTGGCATCCCCCTAGGGGAAAGGGGGTGGTGTTGGGATGCATTAAGATGGGAAGGAGGCGTGCTCACCTCCCGCACCTAGTTTATGATGCAGAAAACTAATGGTGCATTTACACAGAGAGATATATCTGACAGATCTTTTAAGCCAAAACCAGGAACAGACTATAAATAGAGAACAGGTCATACAGGAAAGACTGAGATTTCTCCTCTTTTCAAATCCATTCCTGGCTTTGGCTTAAAAAAGTCAGATAAATCTCTCTGTGTAAACGCACCATAAGTCTGCTCCAAAGCAGGTGTAGATTTCTGTGCAAGCCCTGCGATAGGCGCAGGTCCCACCGGCCTTACTAAGGGTGCCTTTACACAGATTTATCTGACAGATTTTTGAAGCCAAAGCCAGGAGCAGACTATAAACATAGAACAGGTAATAACGGAAAGACTGAGATTTCTTCTTTTCAAATCCATTCTTGCCTTTGGCTTCAAAAATCTTCCAGATAAATCTCTGTGTAAAGGGACCTTACGAGGCAACTCTAACCTACTGATAGCTCCCTATTGTGCACAGGGCACTGACAATGAAGGTAAGTCTCTTCCATGCAGTTTGTAGTTCAATACCATGTCTAGTAAGGCTGTTTTGAGAACTGGGGATGAGGCTACCACCCCCATAGCACCAATCTGGCCCCTGTCCAGCCCGCTTAATTGATAATCATTAGAAGGGATGGACTGATCGGGGGGCTGTAGCCCTGGCCCCAATGCTCCTAACAATCTAACTTAACTATTAAAATACAAAAATACCCAAATACAAAAATATTAAAATACAAACTACCTAAGAGCGTGAAGCAGGATAAACTCCCCTATGTCACTTCAGCAGTAGTGCCCAGGAAACAAGTATTCGATTCAGAGATACCGATTTATTTATTTTTTTTAAGCAAGCTGGGGTTCAATAAACCTGATGTAGAAATCTATATTGTTTCAGAACATCTATGGCTTTGACAAGAGTAGGCAGAAAGGAGTCTGTCACCTCCAACCCCTTCAATGGTGCTGTAGTATAACAGTTCATAAATGCATGTGAGAGGCTTGGTCAGGTTTATAGATCTTAAAGGGGTTGTCCAGCGAAAATCTTTTACTTTAAAATCAACTGGTGTCAGAAAGTTATATAGATTTGTAATTTACTTCTGTTTAAAAATCTTAAGTCTTCCCATACTTATCAGCTGCTGTATGTCCTGCAGGAGATGTTTCTTTTTTTCAGTCTGACATAGTGCTCTCTGCTACCACCTCTGTCCGAGACTGGAACTGTCCAGAGCAGTAGAAAATCCCCATAGAAAACCTCTCCTGGTCTGGACAGTTCCTATCTCAGACAGAGGTGGCAGCAGAGAGCACTGTGTAAGACTGAAAAGAAAACATTTCCTCGAGATTTTTAACCCTTTGAGGACCAGGCCCAAAATGACCCAGTGGACCGCGCAAATTTTGATCTTAGTGCTTTCGTTTTTCCCTCCTCCCCTTCTAAGAGCTCTAGCACTCTCAGTTTTCTATCTACAAGCCATGTAAGTGCTTGTTTTTTACAGGAATAGTTGTACTTTGTAATGGCGTCATTCATTTTACCATAACATGTATGATGGAATTCCAAATATATTATTTATGAAGATATAAATAGGTGAAATCGTAAGAAAGAATGCAATATGGTAACGTTTGGGGGGTTCCTGTGTCTATGTAATGCACTATATGGTAAAAGCGACATGATACCATTATTCTATAGGTCAGTCCGAACACAACCATATGCAGGTTACACAGATTCTCTAATGTTATATATATTTTTTTTTATGAAATCCTTTTTTTTGGCAATTAAATATTAATAAAATGGGCCTATTGTGACGCTTATAACGGTTTTATTTTTTCACCTATGGGGCTGTATGGGGTGTCATTTTTTCCGCCATGATCTCTAGTTTTTATTAATACCATATTTGTGAAGATCGGACGTTTTGATCACTTTTTATTGATTTTTTTAAATATATAATGTAACATAAAATCGGTAATCTGCGCACTTTTTCCCCTCTTTTCGTGTACGCCGTTTACCGGTCGCAATGACGCTTGTTATATTTTAATAGATCGGACAATTACGCATGCTACGGTATATTATATGTTTATCTATTTATTTATTTTTATATGTTTTATTTATATAATGGGAAAGGGGGGTGATTTCGACTTTTATTGGGGGAGGGGTTTTGGGGTAGTGTGTTAGTGTTTTGAACTTTTTTTTTTTACACTTTTGAAGTCCCTTTGGGGGACTTGTACATACATTACTTTGATTTATACACTGATGAATGCTATGCCATAGGCATAGCATTGATCAGTGTTATCGGCGCTCTGCTCATTGAGCCTGCCTGTGCAGGCTCAGTGTAGCAGATCGCCGATCGGACCGCATGGAGGCAGGTAAGAGACCTCCAGCAGTCCGTTTCAACGATCGGGACCCCCGCAGTCACACTGCGGGGGTCCCGATCGGTAAGTGACAGGGGACTCCCCCTGTCACTTACACTTAAACGCTGCGGTCGCGCCGCGATCGCGGCGTTTAAGGGGTTAATGACACGCGGCAGCGCGATCGCTGCAGCGTGTCATTACCGGTGAGGTCCCGGCTGCTCACTGCAGCCGGCCCCCACCTCCTATGAAGCGCGCTCCGCTCCGGAGCGCGCTTCATAGCGGGAATACCACCCATGACGTAAGGTTACGTCATGGGTCGTCTGGGGACAGACTTCCATGACGTAACCCTACGTCCAGGGTCGTCTAGGGGTTAAAAAAAAGTAAATAACAGATTCATCTGACATGTTATTGAAACCAAAGCCAGGAATGGACTATAAACAAAGAACAGGTCATAAAGGAAAGACTGATATTTCTCCTCTTTTAAAATCCATTCCTGGCTTTGGCTTTAATAATCTGTCAGATAAATCTGTCTGTGTAAACAAACCATAAGTAAAGGCCCTTGGCTGCAGAAGTAACTTATTGGCAGCCGCAATCATGTTGTGGTAGTGTCAACTTAAAATGCTGCGGTTGCTGTTGACCGCGGCATTTAAATGGTTAAATAACCGGCATAAGCAGGATAGCTGATGTCAGTCATTAACAGCAGGTGTTTACAGGATAAAGTAGCAGAAACCTGCTTAGTAAACTGCTACCCCTGCCTTATTAATTAAAATGTGGTAGTTAGGAAGGAGTTACGTTTGCTGCCCGCCAATACCCCCCCAGGTCCTTTTCGGAAGCAGTTTCACCCAGTGTTTTACTATTTAGCACAGTCATGTCAAACTCTGGCCCACGGGGCCATTATTTTTGGCCCGCCATGCAATTCAGAGTTTGAATTTCATCTGGCCCACCATGGCTACTATATAAGCAGGGCAGTTTCTAGGTAATTTTGACTACAGGGCGAATCCTGCTAAAAGCGCCCCCCCCCCCCCCCCCCCCCAAAAAAAAAAAAAAAAAACAGTTCAGTGACTCACAGGCGATGTCTTCTTTGATCTGAGGCATCACTTTCCCTTTTCCTCTCCATCTGGCCCAGTCCACCATGATGATTTCTTGCAGCAACAATTCATCTCTTGTGAACCTGCCAGACAAACATCTTAGGTTCCGCACTTTTACAACTTCCACTTCTTTTGTGTCTTGTGCAGTAAAGTCAGTAGGTATGTGAGTTGCCCCCTGTATGTAGGATCCCCTGCTGTGCCTCCATATAGTAATAATCCCTCTTTGCCCCCCCCATAGTATTAATCCTCCCTGTGCTCCCCCCATAGTAATAATCCCCCATGGTTTGTTCACATATAGTAATAAACCCACCTGTGCAGTCCCCATAGTAATACCCCTCGTGCCCTTCCCCCATAGTAATAAGCCCCCCCTGTGCTCCCCCACCCATAGTACTAAGCCCGCCTGTGCTCCCCACCCATAGTAATAAGCCCCCTTATGCTCCCCCACCCATAGTAATAAGCCCCCCTGTGCTCCCCCACCCATAGTAATAAGCCCCCCTGTGCTCCCCCACCCATAGTAATAAGCCCTCTGTGCTCCCCCACCCATAGTAATAAGCCCCCCTGTGCTCCCCCACCCATAGTAATAAGCCCCCCTGTGCTCCCCCACCCATAGAAATAAGCCCCCCTGTGCTCCCCCACCCATAGAAATAAGCCCCCCTGTGCTCCCCCACCCATAGTAGTAAGCCCCCCTGTGCTCCCCCACCCATAGTAAAATGCCCCCCTGTGCTCCCCCACCCATAGTAATAAGCCCCCCTGTGCTCCCCCATAGTAGTAACCCCCCTGTCCTCCCCATCCATAGGAATAAGCCCCCCTGTGCTCCCCCACCCATAGAAATAAGCCCCTCTGTGCTCCCCCACCCATAGTAGTAAGCCCCCCTGTGCTCCCCCACCCATAGTAGTAAGCCCCCCTGTGCTCCCCCACCCATAGTAAAATGCCCCCCTGTGCTCCCCCACCCATAGTAATAAGCCCCCCTGTGCTCCCCCATAGTAGTAACCCCCCTGTCCTCCCCATCCATAGGAATAAGCCCCCCTGTGCTCCCCCACCCATAGTAATAAGCCCCCCTGTGCTCCCCCACCCATAGTAATAAGCCCCCCGTGCTTCCCCCATAGTAGTAAGCCCCCCGTGCTCCCCCCCATAGTAGTAACCCCCCCTGTGCTCCCCCACCCATAGTAGTAAGCCCCCCTGTGCTCCCCCACCCATAGTAATAAGCCCCCCTGTGCTCCCCCACCCATAGTAATAAGCCCCCCTGTGCTCCCGCACCCATAGTAATAAGCCCCCCTGTGCTCCCCCACCCATAGTAGTAACCCCCCCATGCTTTGTCCACACAAAAAAAAACAAACCATTATACTCACCTTGTTCCAGCATACAGCAGGTCCCTCTCTCCTCTTCTCTCTTCAGCAGGCGCAGTGATATGACGTCATTGCGCCGGCTCAGGGAGAAGATGTCTGCAGCGGCCTGCAGAGTGCTCGGCAGGGTCCGGCCGGTCCATGGGGGGGCGGAGCTACGTTCGGGCAGGGGGGGGCTACGTTCGGGCGGCAGGGAGGAACAACGTTCGGGCACCAGTCTTGCCCTGTGATGGGGCACAGGGGCAGGGGGTCACAGAGCTAGGTGATGGGGTGAGCGGGCGGGCGGCTGGGGGTACGCGCAGCTCAGTGGAGCCACCAGCGCCCCCAAGCTGTCGGTGCCCCGTGCGGTCGCCCGGCCCGCCCGCCTCTAGAAACGGCCCTGTATATAAGACACTATAAAGAAGGGCTGGCTACTATATGAGACTATGGGGGAGGGCTGGCTACTATATGAGATTACTAAGGAGGTTTGGCTACTATATAAGAGACTATGGGGGAGGGCTAGCAACTATATGAGATTACTGCGGAGGGCTGGCCACTATATGAGATTACTGGGGAGGGCTGGCTACATATATAAGAGACTCTATGGGGGAAGGCTCGCTACTGTATGAGACTATTAGGGAGGGCTAGCTACTATATAAGAGACTATGGGAAGGGCTGGCTACTATATAAGACTATTAGGGAGGGCTGGCTACTATATGAGACTGGGGAGGGCTGGCTACTTTATTAGAGACTATAAGGAGGGCTGGCTACCAAATGAGACTATGGGGAGGGCTGGATACTGTATAAGAGACTATAGGGGAGGGCTGGCTACTATATAAGACTATTAGGGAGGGCTGGCTACTTTATTAGAGACTATGGGGAGGGCTGGCTACTATATGAGACTATTGGGGATGACTGGTTACTATATAAGACTATGGGGAAGGGCTAGCTACTATATAAGACTATCGGGGGGCTAGCTACTATTTGGGATCTATTGGGAGGGCTGGCTAATATGTGGGCAATTTCGGTTGGCTTTGGTACTACATGGGGTATTATTGGGAAGTTGGCTATTACGTGGGTTGGGGTTTAATCATATCATAGCAATTTATCATGTCATTTATCATAGTGCTGGGAGTTGTACACCACTGACAGTACCAGGAACACGGCATTCGCGCTTCATTAACTATCAAGGTTCGCCGGCGACTTTGTCCAATTTTTTAATTTTTGACCACTGTGTATTTGAGTTTGACACCCCTGATTTAGCACATAATTGCACGTTTTATTTCAAGTGCATAACGTCACAATTATCCACATACATTTGCCATTTCTCTCCCCAAGCCTCTAGCTCTCCTAAATCCCTCTGTAATATTATATTATCCTCCTCTGTAGTGATTAACTTATTATTAACAGATGGGGGAGACATCTAGATGAGAAGACTCATTGTTAGTTCCATAGCGTAAAGATGAAATATGGGATTTCCATCTCTGCAGAGAGAGCAAAGCCTTTGGATTGGATACCGTCAGAGTATATTGTTGAAATAAGCCCCCACAGGCGTCTGTGATCTAATAACGCCAATCTGAGGAAATTATCAAATGGCTTTGGATTGGGCAGAAAACTAAAAACGTGCATAGACATTAAATTACATTTGTCCAGATGAAAGCAGAATGTTATTCTCGTGTAAGTAAGCTAGTGTGGTGAGCTCATAATCAGAGAAAATAATGAAATCTGTTTGGATGGGGCAGAAAATGAGGTGGTAAAGGCATGTCGAGTGTGTAAATATTCGTAAAAATGTGAATAAGGAATGTGATATTTTTTTTGCATTTGTTTAAAAGCGCAGGAGGTTATTCTTATATAAGTGAGCTAATGTCTATAGGGCATATCAGGAAGGAAAAGTTAATAATATAATTAGCCTTAGCTGATTGCCCTCAGGTGATATACAACAGGTGTTTTATCTTGACCAGAGAAAATATCAGCACGGAGGGTGCATGGACCACAGTTCGGCCATCCCTATAACGTTATAAAAAATAAAGTGTATATTGCAAAACTGCTTACAACCCTTGTTGATTTCTTTAAAAAATAAATAAAAAAACTGCAAGAGTGCCTTTAACCCCTAGACGACCCATGACGTACGGGTACTGCATGGGCGCCTGTCACCAGATGACCCATGACGCACCCATATGTCATAAGCTACTGCAGCGCTATGAAGCGCGCTCCCAAGCTCCTGTCACCTACCAATCAAGATCCCCGCAGTGTGGTGGACTGTCAGAGGTCTCTTACCTTCCTCCGTGTAGTTTGAAAATGGCCATTTGTCAGCTGATCGCATTTTTTGTGCAGCCAATCAAATAATCAGTATCGGCCACACATGGCTACATGAACAAATCAACTCTGCTGCAAGGCGAAGAGTGCCTGATGTAACTGCACTGTATTCACTTATATGGTGTGCACAATGTGTAAAGCTGGAGCTACCTCTATATGGTTGCTATATTGGTCTGGGGATTCTCTTTGCTAAACAATGGTTCTAAAAGTTGGTGCTACTGGGAAGAGAGTGTCTTCATAGGAGGTGGGGGCCGGCTGCAGTGAGCAGCCGGGACCTCACCGGTAATGACATGCTGCAGCGATTGCGCTGCCGCGTGTCATTAACCCCTTTAAACTCCGCGATCGCGGCACGACCGCAGCGTTTAAGTATAAGTGACAGGGGGAGTCCGGGTGACTGTGACTGTGTGACTGTGCGGGTCCCGATCGTTGAAACGGACCGCCGGAGGTCTCTCACCTGCCTCCATGCGGTCCGATCGGCGATTTGCTACACTGAGCCTGCACAGGCAGGCTCAATGAGCAGAGCGCCGATAATACTGATCAATGCTATGCCTATGGCATAGCAATCATCAATGTAGAAATCAAACTAGTGAATGTAAAAGTCCCCCAAAGGGAAAAAAGTTCAAAACACTATTACACTACCCCAAAATCCCTCCCCAATAAAAGTTGAAATAACCCCCCCTATCCTATTATATAAATAAAACATATAAAAATAAATAAATAGATAAACATATAATATACCCTAGCGTGTGTAATTGTCCGATCTATTAAAATATAACAAGCGTCATTGTGAGCGGTGAACGGCATACACAAAAAGAGGGGAAAAAGTGCGCGGATTACCGATTTTATGTTACATTATATATTTAAAAAAATCAATAAAAAGTGAAAAACGTCAAAACGTCCGATCTTCACAAATATGGTATTAATAAAAACTAGAGATCATGGCGGAAAAAAATGACACCCCATACAGCCCCGTAGGTGAAAAAATAAAACTGTTATAAGTGTCACAATAGGCTCATTTTATTAATATTTAATTGCCAAAAAAAAGGATTTCATAAAAAAAATATATATATAACATTAGGGAATCTGTGTAACCTGCATATGGTTGTGTTCGGACTGACCTATACAGTAATAATATCATGTCGCTTTTACCATATAGTGCATTACGTAGACACAGAAACCCCCCAAACGTTACCATATTGCATTCTTTTTTACGATTTCACCAATTTATATCTTCATAAATAATAGATTTGGGATTCCGTCATACATGTTATGGTAAAATGAATGACGCCATTACAAAGTACAACTATTCCTGTAAAAAACAAGCACTTACATGGCCTGTAGATAGAAAACTGAGAGTGCTAGAGCTCTTAGAAGGGGAGGAGGGAAAAACGAAAACACTAAGATCAAAATTTGCGCGGTCCACTGGGTCATTTTGGGCCTGGTCCTCAAAGGGTTAAAGACGGGGCCAATTTTCATTTTTGCGTTTTTGGTTTTTCCTCCATAGCACTTGCATTTTTCCACCTAGAAACCCACATGAGCCCTTATTTTTTACGCCACTAATTGTACTTTGCAATGACAGCCTGAATTTTTGCATAAAGTATACTGCGAAACCAGAAAAAAATTCAAAGTGTGGTGAAATTGAAAAAAAAAATGCATTTCTTTTATTTGGGAGGAATGTGTTTTTACGCCATTCGCCCTGGGGTAGAACTGACTTGTTATGCATGTTCCTCAAGTCGTTACGATTAAAATGATATATAACATGTATAACTTTTCTTTTATCTGATGGCCGGTAAAAATTTCAAACTATTGTTAACAAATATACGTTCCTTAAAATCGCTCTATTCCCAGGCTTATAACGCTTTTATCCTTTGGTCTATGGGGCTGTATGGGGTGTCATTTTTTGCGCCATGATGTTTACTTTCTATCGGTACCTTGATCGTGCATATACGACTATTTGATCGCTTTTCATTACATTTTTTCTGGATTTGATGCAACCAAAAATGCGCAATTTTGCACTTTGTGATTTTTTTGCGCTTACACCATTTACCGTACGAGATCAGGATTAATTAACAGTTCGGGCGATTACGCATGCGGCAAAAGCAAACATGTTTATTTATTTATTTACTTTTATTTAAAACCTGGGAAAAGGGGGGTTCAGACTTTTATTAGGGGAGGGGGCTTTTTACTTATAACAATACTTTTTTTTTTTTTTTTACAAATATACTAGAAGCCCCCCTGGGGGAGTTCTAGTATATACACTTTGATCTCTCATTGAGATCTTTGCTGTATAGTAATACAGCAAAGATCAATGAGATAGTCACTCGTTTGCTTTCGGCTGCTGCAGCCAAAAACAAACTAGTGCCGAGCTGGGGACGGCGCCATCTTGGAGCGGTCCCCGGCCGGCAGCAATAACGGAGATCGCTCCGGAGGAACGATCTCCTCCACTAGACAACAGGGATGTGCTGCGTCCGGTAATCGGATGCAGCTGTCATGTTTGACAGCTGCATCTGATTACTGTATTAGCGGGCATGGCGATCGGACCGTGCCCGCTACAAGGGGCAACCGGAACTGTGGCGGTTCAGAGCGGGGTCGCCGCGCGGCCCCGCTCTGAACACCTCCTGGGGACATATGACGTACGGGTACGTCATGCGTCCTTAAGAGGTTAAAGGGGTTATCTAGTGCTACGTCATGCGTCCTTAAGAGGTTAAAGGGGTTATCTAGTGCTACAAAAACATGGCCACTTTCTTCCAGAGACAGCCCTACGTAGGGATGGGCGATTAATGAAATTTATTTAATCGATTTCTATTTCTTTGAAAATCATAAATTAGATTTTACTACTACTACCCACAATACTTCTCCCAATACTGCTCTACTGCTTGCACTATCATTGCTGCTACTACTACTACCCCGTATACTGCTCTACTACTACTCCAAAAACTGCTACTACTACGCCCACTACTGCTACTCCCCTTATCTACTACTACACCCCTCATCTTCTATGCTTCTACACCCATTATCCACTATACGTCTACTACTACACCCTGCATAAAATAAATTTAATAAAAAATTAAGATTTAAATCGAGAAAAAAAAAAATATCGAAATTTTCTTTTTTGGCCATATCGCCCAGCCCTAGCCCCACTCTTGTCTCTAGCCTGGGCGGGGTTTTAATGCTCAGTTCCATTGAAGCGAATGGAGCTTAATTGCAAACCGCACCTGAACTGGTGACAAGAGTTGAGTTGTCTCTGAAAGAAAGTGGCCATGTTTTCGTAGCGCTGGATAACCCCTTTAAGGCCCCTTTCCCACTGAGGAAAGGTAGCGGAATTCCGCGACGGAATTGTCCGCCGCGGAATGCGTTAGCCTCCCGCTCATAATGGGAGTCTATGGGAGGCGCGCGCTCCTGCCCTGTCCGCGCTGAAGAATGAACATGTTCATTCTTCAGCGCGTACAGAGCAGGAGCGCGCGCCTCCCACAGACTCCCATTCCTCAGTGGGAACAGGGCCGAACAGCTGACTTAGCAGGGTCTATAAACGGCTTCAGCTCCCTCAATAGGGCCAGGTATACCGTAGCCATCATAATAGCAACAGCATCCATGGGAAGGACAGTTTGCTTATGTATATTGCCTTATGTTAACTGCTGTAAATCTTCCTAACTGCTGACACCCTTAGGACCCTATTCCAGCGGACGATTATCGTTCGCATAATCGTTAACCATACGAACCCCTCATATATCGTTCTGTGATTCCAGAATGTAGAAAGATCTTTTATTACATAGTAAGAAGAGTCAAAGAGGTTTTCCCAAGCTCCTGAAGTGCACCAGGCTGTTATAAGTACACCTCCTGGAAGAAGCATTCCAGCTTGGGAAAGATTCCTTGTACCAGAGAATAAAAACATTTTTCTACATCCTGGAAGCACAGCTGGATATATGAAAGGGACACGTGTCTCTTTGACCCAACAGCTATATAACAGTTTCATCAGTTTGGAACATATATTACAGCTGAGAGATTCCATTACATTCTTTTCATGCATTATAAACAGGGCTGAACTGGCCATCTGGCATTTTGGGCAAGTGCCATATGAGCCGGTGCCCTCCTGGATTGGTCTTGTCTGCCTCCTAGTGATGTGCTATTACCGTGGACTGGCGCCACTATAACTATGCGCTTGTGTATGTAACATACAAGACTACTGCTATAGATGTAATAATACAGCTATGGTCCATATACCCGTACCTAGCCCCGCCCACAAACAGCAAATCCCGTGAAAGTCGTCTACTCCAGCGCTCAGCCCGCCCACGAGCGCACACGCCTCAGCTCTTTGCTAAGGCGGTGCCTCTCGGGTGCGCGCACGCTGTATGACGTCGGTAAGAGCCGCTGGAGAGCTGGTACATGCCGTATGTAAGCATGCCGTATGTCGTGCTGCTCCTGTTCGCACGCGCTTATGGGGCTTGTAGTTTATGTTAAAAAAAAAAATGGTGGGCGGGTACGTATGGCTTGCTTGTGTACCGTTTCCATAGATACGCATCTTCCAGGACAGCATGGCGAACAAAGCAGGGAAAAGAGAGTCTCGTACCAGAACTCCGGGTAATCGATGTGTAGGGACCAGTGGTCGCCCGGCTTGTCTGGGACGCTGCTATAGGATGTGTGGGAGTTATGGCAGCACATACACGGCCTTAATAAATGGATGTGTAACTATGGAAGGGGTCACTCCTGTTACACAGGCTCCATCTCCTTGTGAGGACAGCAGAGGCTCCTCCAGTGATTCGGGGGATGCAGGGGGCTTGATAAACTACAAACACTTAGGAGAGGAATAGGTATCCCCAACAACATAGATCTTGTAGGGCTGTCACTTTAAAGGGGTTATCTGGCGCATCAAAAACATGGCCACTTTTTCCCCTCGTTTGTCTCCAGTTCAGGTGTGGTTTGCAATTAAAGAGGACCTGTCACTCCCGCTGCCCGTCAGAGCCCGGCCGACCCCCCCGCTAGAGCCCCTTATACTCACCTCGTTCCCGAAGTCCCGCTTCCGGGACGGAGATATCACCGTAGGAAGTCCGGCGCGTGCGCTGCTGAGGTAGGTCCGACGCTCCTGAGATGAGTTCAATGCCCATAGAGAATGATGACTCCATTCATTCTCTATGAGCGTCAGACTCATCTCAGCAGCACGCGCGCCGGACTTCCCACAGTGATATCTCCGTCCCCGGACTGGTTCCAGGAACGAGGTGAGTATAAGGGCCTCTGACCCAGCACGGGGGGTGACAGGTTCCCTTTAAGCTCCATTTACTACAATGGAACTGAGTTTGAAACCCCACTCAATCTGGAGACAAGAGTGGGGGGAAAGTGGCCATGTTTTTGTTGCGCTCGATAACCCCTTTAATAGCAAACCACACCTGAACTGGAGACAAGAGTGGAGCAAAAGTGGCCATGTTTTTGTAGTGCTGGATAACTCCTTTAATTTAGCAAACTTGCTGCCTCTTCATGATGTGCTGTTCTTTTCCTGCACTGTTGACAGCTGGTTGTCTAGATTATTGACCACCACCACTCATCCTGGTTTTGCACTGCACCCCTCCGCTGCTGTTGCAGGGAATGTCAGTATGGTCCCATTCACCGGACTGCAGCTCTCTGCATAGCTAGGTTACCAGGAGCGCTGCTCTGCAGGCAAAACTATAACCCCTTCATGCTGACACTCATGATCACTGGCAGTATGGCTTCTTCTGGTATAGCCCAGTGACTTATCATCATTTGATGGAAATACCCAATACTTAAAAGTTGTGTTACCAGTGACTGTTATGCTAAAGATTTGTAATTTACTTATATAAAAAAAAAGTTTCTAGTACTTATCAGCTGCTGGATGTTCTGCAGGAAGTGGTATTCTTTCCAGTCTGGAGAGTAGGAAAAGTTTTCTCTCTCTTTTTTTTTTTTTTTTTTTGTAACAGTACAGGCAATTATTTTTGCAAGTAGAAGTTTTCTATTGGCATTTGTTTTGGACATTTCCTGACATGGACAGAAGTGGCAGCAGAGAGCACTGTATCAGACTGAAAAGAATATACCACCTCCTGCAGGACATACAGCAGCTGATAAGTACTAGACAACTATATATATTTTTTTAATGCTGCGTTTACACGGAACGATTATCATTCGAATTCGCACGATAACGATCGAATTCGAGCGATAATCGTACGTGTAAGCGCTGCAAACGACAAACGAGAAATCGTTCATTTTAATCTTACAACAAGTTCTAAAATCATCGTTTGTCATTCGCAAAAAATTTGCAGATCATTCGCCGATTTAACCAATGTGTGAGATAGGCTTAAGCGATCTCCAAAGGAATTTTTGTACGATATATCGTACCGTCTAAACGCTGACCGTTATGAAAAAACGCAGCATTATAGAAGTAAATTACAAATCTCTTGCACTTTCAGTTGATTTGAAGAAGAAAAAAATTGTGAAAAACCCTTTAAGTACTGTCCTACTTTCTCCCCTATAGATGAGTATTCCACGTTAGCCACATCGTAAATAAATATTATACCTCTACCTATACATCATGCTATTAAATGTTATTACCGCCATACATTGGCCAGGTCAATACTGGGCTGATCGGGTGCAGTCAACAACTAAATGCAGTCACCTACCGTAAAAAAAAATTATCTTTATTGCAACCCTGAAGTGTCGGAGAGGTGGGGCCATGCCTGACCTTATTTCAGTGACACTGTGCAGCAATAAAAAGCATTTTGTTAGGTGATTGCAGCCACAGACACGCAGGCTAGTTTTACTCCTTATATAGCTATGTAGCCATATAATGAGTTTTTTTTCTTCTTCATCTAGTTTGCTTTTATTATTACCTTTTTTTTAATCTTAGGGTAGATATGTTTTACCAATCATATCTGCTGGAAGTTTACAAACAATAGGAGATGCTCGGCGCAA
The DNA here is from genome assembly GCF_027789765.1 of Dendropsophus ebraccatus. NCBI lineage: Eukaryota > Metazoa > Chordata > Amphibia > Anura > Hylidae > Dendropsophus > Dendropsophus ebraccatus. Next base: position 40,516,659 of record NC_091467.1, on the reverse strand, counting down.
TCTTTCCATCAACTAACCTTAGATTGTAGCCTCTTGTTCTTTTAGGGGACAAACACACACAACGTATACGCTGCGTATTTACTGCTGCGATACGCAGCAGATTAGATCTATATAACTGAACAGAGCATCAAATCTGCTGCAGATCTGCTGCGTATCTGCTGCGTATATGGTGTGTGTGTTTGTACCCTTAGGGTATGTTCACACTGAGTAAATAAAGTGGAATTCCGCGGCGGAACTCTCCGTTGTGTAAATCCGCCTGCTTAAGTGTCCCATAGCCTGTTTGTGGGAGGGCTCGCTCGCCTCCGCTGCCGCCGCTCTCCGCTTAAGGGTGCGTTCACATGTACAGGATCTGCAGCAGATTTGAAATTGCATATTCAAAGCAAATGTGGGCCATCAAATCTGCTGTGGATCTGCTGCAGATTTTATTCTGCACCATTAAATCTGCTGCAGATCCTGTATGTGTGAACGCACCCTAAATACTTGACATAGGATTCCGCCTGATTTACTCAGTGTGAACATACCCTTATAGCTGACAGTTTCCATTTATTGTGGTACACACCACAATGCAGCAAATTTTAAAAGAAATACTGTCATCAGAAATGTCAAAAGTCAATGATCGCACCAATGTAATCCTCTCCCCTTGGATATATAGTGAGTGAGTTAGAAATTCTGGGAGCTGGAGAGTGAAGCACACTGCTGTGTGTTCCCGCCAGCTGTGTTCTTGGGGGGAAAACATCATTGGCTCTTTACTTACCATATACCTCTGGCCCCCATGGCCCCCTGTGCCAGTAACATAATAATAATAATAATAATAATAATAATAATAATAATAATAATAATCCATCTTTGACTATGGCTGGTTTTTTTTTTTGTTTTTTTTTACTTGATATTATATTGGATTTTCTTCAATTACATACAAGAATGTTACATGTATTGATGTGTCTCTGACATCTGATTTAATAATATATGACAATATTCGCATTTTTCCTGAAAATACTTTTTTTTTTTTTAAATCAAAGAAATACATAATATAGTATAAATGTATTGGGGGAAACCCAGTAGATGCGTCTCTAATTCTTACTACTTCATGCTGTAAGGTCTGTTTTATATAGATTTGTTATGTTGCAGAGAAGAAGAAGTTGAAGCCATTTGAGCAGTCGACCTCCTCTGTACCAGAACAGACAGAGGCGGCTGCAAGTACAGTGCTGAAAAATGATGAAATCCAGGCTCTGGCTATCAGACTCGAGGACCTGGAGAAGGTAACATTCTCTTATGGGCACATTCACATAGTCTTTTAGTTTATAGTGGTTTGCATTTACTGATGAAATGTATACGTTTGTATTGTATGTTAAGTATTGATTAAGTATTAGTGCAGCTTCATCTAGAATATGAAGTTCAGGTCTGAGGTTCAGTTCACACGGTCTTGTGCATGTGACAGACAGAGGATCTTCCGGTGGGCCCCCAGCTTTAGATCCTGCACAAACACTGACTGACATGTTGTTTCTCACTGGTTCCTCTTTTTCCACTGGTTCCATTTTTCTTGTAGGAGCAGTGAAATAGTTAACTCAAAAACTGTTTTATAGGGATTTGTCCCCATTAACCCTTTTCTGACCCTCCTGACCGTCCATCTGTTATCATTGACCACAGTTTCTGGTGGCAACAGCATGGCAATATTGTAGGCCTTTTTCATGCTGCCATCATTGTTCCTGTTTTACCATGATGGTGTTGCTGGATTTGTCAGATGACAGACATTAATGATGCGTTTACACGGAACGATTATCGTGCAAATTCGCACGATAACGATTGAATTTGAATGATAATCGTACGTGTAAACACTGCGAATGATCAAACGACGAACGAGAAATCGTTCATTTTGATCTTACAACATGTTCTAAAATCGTTGTTCGCAAAAAATTCGCAGATCGTTCCGTGTAAACAGTCGTTCGCCGATTTAACCAATGTGTGAGATAGGCTTAAGCGATCGCAAAACGAATTTCTGTACAATATATCGTACCTTCTTAGCGCTGATCGTTATGAAAAAAAAATTGTTACTCCGACATCGTTAATCGTACAATCGGGCCAATTATCATTTCATGTAAACGCAGCATAACATCATCATATTAAGGACCCAACTGCCTTATGATGCCTGTTTGAGTTCTGGGTTATGCTGCATTATTTTTCCTGTCTCAAGTCTTCCAGTACTTATCAGTTGCTGTATGTCCTGCAGGAAGTGGTGTATTCTTTCCAGTCTGTAGAGCAGGAGAGGTTTTCTATGGGAATTTACTATTGCTCTTGACAGTTCCTGTCATAGACAGAGGTGGCAACATTGTGTCAGACTGGAAAGAATACACCCTTTCCTGCAGAGTGTACAGCAGCTGATAAGTACTAGAGATTTTTTAATTAAGTAAATTACAAATCTCTGTCACTTTTTGAAACCTGTGGAATTTAAAATATTTTTTTTTCTATGGAGTACTTCTTTAATTTCTTTCCTACCTAAAATGTATAGATTGGTCATGTACCTAGTGGAGAAGTATAGAGCAAGCTTAAGAGCTCAGGCCAGTGCATACTTAGCAGGTCCCAGAGGCTAACAACTAATTTACCCTTCTAACAGGATACTTTCTGACTGTGCATGTATCTTATTGTGAAATCCTAGTCTGATACGTTGGTATGATCTGGTATGATGGTATTTTTATAATAGACGAAAGTAAATTTATTTCTCAAAATTCCTAGAAATGTTCTTCTAAATGTGATTTAGCATTTAGCATAGATTCTGCACATCAGATGTCACCACAAGTTCCCCTTAAGGACTAGAAACCTACTCTGTGTTGCTTCCTCCACAGCTGGAGAATACTTCCTAAATCTTTATTACAGATAAGCATTTTTAAAAATAGCATTCCAGTAGCTTCCTTCTATGAGGAATCCTAGACCTGGTTCTACAAGGGAAGGTGTCCTGGTACCTTGTATTGTCATCTGAGATTCTGAGGTACAAAGCCCAGGAAGCCTGAACATAGCTAGTCCTGCCTGGCCTTGGTTGGGGTTCAGCTCCTACTGTAGATTCTCTTGATATCTTAAAGGGTTTAGGTAACTGTCCATAACATATCTGCATGGTATCATTATCGCTTCTGTAAATATGCTGATATTTTATTGCGAGGTAAATAAAGAATCTTTCAGAGTTGGCATGTTTTGTGTAATAGCTGCGCAGTGTTGCTGATCAATCCTGTGGCTATTGGCGACCACACTGGAGACATGGTTTTTGATCGCATGTGATACTGCATTCATCTAAACCTCTAAACCAGGCTAGGCAACCTTTTATAGGAGGAGATCTACTGTTAGAGTCTTGAGACTTACTTGGTACCAAGTTGCAGGCAAAACCAATAGAAATAACATCCAGTGACTTACTTCTGATCTCTTCTGTAGTTGGAATTGGTATAAGCTCTTCCAGCCATGACTCATTTCTGCAGTAAGAGTGCCAGTCAGAGCGCTGCCATAGCCATACCTTCACACTTTTAGTGAATGGAAAGAAGGATGTGCTAAACTGTAGCATTTTCTTTTTGTGTCAAGCTGCACCCTTTACTTACACCTAATCCATGCCATCTTTTCGTGGCAAAGCCAATTTTAGTTTTTGCTCTTTGTGTTAAGGCAATAGTGCATTTATTTGTTTATGTTATTTATGTTACTCAAGTCAGTATAGTTATAACAATTATCAGTTTATATACCTATAGGCCTGTCTGTAGAACACATCGGCTTCCCAAGATCTTTCTGATATGGCCACAAGACCACCTATGAAAGATAATCCTGGCCATTTAAATGCTGCTGTCAGTTTTGACGGTGGCATTTAAACAGTCAAAGGAGAAGTCCGGCAAAACTTTTTATTAAAGCATTGTATTGCCCCTCAAAAGTTACACAAATCACCAATATACACCAATATACACAAGTGCTTTTTTCCCTGGACTTACTATTGCATCAAGGCTTCACTTCCTGGATAAAATGGTGATGTCACGACCCGACTCCCAGAGCTGTGCAGGCTATGGCTGCTGTTCCCTGATGCAGGGAAAACACCTACCAGCCTGCCCACGACTGTAGGGCTCCTCTCCAGGCTGGTACTGGTCGCACCACCATCTGAAATTCAGACATCACACAGCTGCTGTTATATCAGTGGGTGCTGATTCGGCAACCGCTGTGTGATATCTGAATTTCTGAACATTCCGCCATTTTTTTCTATGGGGGAATTTTTGCTCTTTAAATGTAAATTCCTTAAAGAGAACCAATTATGGACGAAAATTTAAATTTTTTAATTCCCTAATTTCATTATTTTATTGACATTTGTAAATATAATCAATTATTTTTATGGCCATGTTTTTTAATTATTTACTTTTTACTTTCCTGTCTCACGCCGGCTCTTTTTAAAAGAGTCGGCACGAGATAGTAAACTCCTGTCATGCAGAGCACATGCCTCTGCAGTCTGTATCCTATACTTTACCTAATCCTCTTCTTCGGTGCAGCAAGGCCGGGCGCCGCCATCTTGATTACGTCATTTAGGTTCCAGCGGTGGAACGCAAGTAACGTAATCAAGATGGCGGTGCCAAGCCTTGATGCACCGAAGAAGAGGATTAGGTAAAGTATAAGATACAGACTGCAAATGCAGTCTGTATCTTCATGAAGTCTATCTATGAACATACAGACTGCCTTTGCAGTAAGTATCTTATATTTTACCTACTGCATCGGAATAAAGATTAGGTAAAGTATAAGATACAGATTGCATATGCAGTCTGTATCTTCATGAATAGACTTAGGGAGAGAGGCACTTTTATGACAGGGACAGTTACATTTAGGTGATAGGCTCTCTTTAACCCCTTAGCGTCCCATGACGTACCTGGTACGTCATGGTGGCGCAGGGGGAGTTCAGAGAGGGGTCCCGTCGGGAACCCACTCTGAAGGGCACCGCTCCCGGCTGGTATCTGTAGCTGGGGAGCGCCTCTATCAGCCGGCGTGGGTCCCGTTGCCGCGCCGGCTAATTAAGCATTTAAATACAGCTGTCATACCTGACAGCTGCATTGAAATGCTTTGTATCGCACGTCCCTGGTGTCTAGTGGGTCGGATATCCCCCCCGATGCGATCGCGGGGGGAGATCCGTTCTTCTGCCCGTGCCGGGCCTCAGTGTCGCAATGACGCTAATCCACGCTCGGCAATAGATTGCTATGGCCTGCAGCAGGCCAAAGCAATCTATCACCGATCAAATGGATCTTTGCTGTGTATATACACAGCATTGATCTCTATGAGAGATCAGTGCTGTGTATATACAAGTCCCCCAGGGGGACTTATAGTTATTGTAAAAAAAAAGTAAAAAAGTGTTTTTATTAATAAAAATCCCCCTCCCATATTAAAAGTCCAAATCACCCCCCTTTTCCCATTTTATAAATAATTAAATAAACAAACATGTTTGGTATTGCCGCATGCGTAATCACCCAAACTATTAAATTATCACATTCCTGATCTCGCACGGTAAACAGCATCAGCGCAAAAAAATTCCAAAGTGCAAAATTTCGCATTTTTGGTTGCATCAAGTCCAGAAAAAATGTAATAAAAAGTGATCAAAAAGTCGAATATGCACAATCAAGGTACCGATTGAAAGGACATGTCATGGCGCAAAAAGGGACACCTCACACAGCCCCATAGACCAAAGGATAAAAGCGCTATAAACATGGGAATAGAGCGATTTTAAGGAACATATATCTGTTAACAATGGTTTGAATTTTTTAAAAGCCAGCCAATAAAAAAAAATAAATAAATAAATATATATATATATATATATATATATATATATATATATATAAATTGAATTTAATTGCTAAACTTTCAGAAACCAGTTGATTTGAAAGAAAAAAATGTCACGGCATTCCCCTTTAACCCTTTGAGGACCAGGCCCAAAATGACCCAGTGGACCGCGCAAATTTTGATCTTAGTGTTTTCGTTTTCCCCTCCTCCCCTTCTAAGAGCTCTAGCACTCTCAGTTTTCTATCTACAAGCCATGTAAGTTCTTGTTTTTTACAGGAATAGTTGTACTGTGTAATGGCGTCATTGATTTTACCATAACATGTATGATGGAATTCCAAATATATTATTTATGAAGATATAAATAGGTGAAATCGTAAATAAGAATGCAATATGGTAACGTTTGGGGGGTTCCTGTGTCTACGTAATGCACTATATGGTAACAGTGACATGACACTATTATTCTATAGGTCAGCCCGAACACAACCATATGCAGGTTACACAGATTCTCTAATGTTATATATGTATTTTTTAATGAAATCCTTTTTTTTGGCAATTAAATATTAATAAAATGGGCCTATTGTGACGCTTATAACGGTTTTATTTTTTCACCTACGGGGCTGTATGGGGTGTCATTTTTTCTGCCATGATCTCTAGTTTTTATTAATACCATATTTGTGAAGATCGGACGTTTTGATCACTTTTTATTGTTTTTTTTAATATATAATGTAACATAAAATCGGTAATCTGCGCACTTTTTTCCCTGTTTTCGTGTACGCCGCTAACCGATCACAATGACGCTTGTTATATTTTAATAGATCGGACAATTACGCACGCTACAGTATATTATATGTTTATCTATTTATTTATTTTTATATGTTTTATTTATATAATGGGAAAAGGGTGTGATTTAGACTTTTATTGGGGGAGAGGCTTTGGGGTAGTGTAATAGTGATTTAAACTTTTTTTTTTTTTAACTTTTGAAGTCCCTTTGGGGGACTTCTACATTCACTACTTTGATTTATACACTGATCATTGCTATGCCATAGGCATAGCATTGATCAGTGTTATCGGCGATCTGCTCATTGAGCCTGCCTGTGCAGGCTCAGTGTAGCAGATCGCCGATCGGACCGCACGGAGGCAGGTAAGAGACCTCCAGCAGTCCGTTTCATCGATTGGGACCCCCGCAGTCACACTGCGGGGGTCCCGATCGGTAAGTGACAGGGGACTCCCCCTGTCACTTACACTTAAACGCCGCGGTCGCGCCGTGATCGCGGCGTTTAAGGGGTTAATGACACGTGGCAGCGCGATCGCTGCAGCGTGTCATTACCGGTGAGGTCCCGGCTGCTGATTGCAGCCGGCCCCCACCTGCTATGAAGCACGCTCCGCTCCGGAGCACGCTTCATAGCGGGAGAAACACCCAGGACGTAAGGTTACGTCATGGGTCGTCTGGGGACAGACTTCCATGACGTAACCCTACGTCCAGGGTCGTCTAGGGGTTAAAGAGCATACCTGTTATTGTTATGTGTATGGCTACCTTTTCTGCTGTAAACCAGCAGGGACTTTACCATCACGGTTCTTTAATGCTTAGGTTTTGCACAATGGTTGGATAACAGGCAGGTTGGATGACTAAAGCAAGGATCAGATTGGTTACAGTTTTCCTTAGCACATTCTAAAATACATTTGCAATAAATTGTATTATTGGCCAGTGTTTTCCTTTTTTTTTTTTTTTTTTTTTTTTTTTATAAGCCTTATGTATCTGAGGAAGCTTGAGAAGACATATATGGTTTGTATTATTATGACCTTTTTACCTTTTTCATTTTATAGCTTCACCCTCCACGACAGCCTAAAGAAGAACAAAAGGCATCTGTACGAAAACACATCTTAATTCGGAAGCACCATGATCCAGAGCAGAGTAGAAAGAGGCGACTGCTTGTTGCTCGTCCAGTGTCTCCAGGATCTGCAAACAAAGACCAGGCTTTTTCTGGTATGTCACAGTCAGAGTCTACATGCTGCGGACAGGGCTGAGAAAATTTGCCCACTTCTTATTAGATCAGACAAACCTAAGTAAATAAACTGGATTTTTTTAATGAATATGTTATCCAAATCGATCATGGCAGTTGGCAATTGCAGTAATCTATGATGTTCTTTGCAGGACTTAATGGTGTAGCTGGGGCAAAAAAACAATGAGCAGGGGTTGGTAAGAACATAATAAAAGTTATACTTACCATCCCGGTGTCTTTGTAGCTGCAGTGACGATGCCTCTGGTCTATGGAGGGTCTCCTGTATGTCCTGATTCCTGTCCACTCAGCCAATCAGTGACTGAGGCGGTGCATTGGAAGCTGCCGTGTTGCACCTGCAGGGAAAACAGGATGGACAAGTATAACTTGTATTTCATGTTGTCACCATCCCCTGCTTACGGACTACCCATTTAAAGCGTAACTGTAATTTTTTTTTTAAATCAATAAATACCAATAGTACAAGCGATTTCAACTAGCTCTGTAATATTTTTTTTATTAAGCAAGAGAGTTTCCTTTTGTGCTCAAAAAGATGTTTTCCTACCTCCCCCCTCCCTTCATTATGCTCTATGGAGAGGGGAGGGGTCGAATGGGTGAGTGAGAATGGAGAGGAGAAAAGCAGGGCTGTACAAAACACTACATCCTACAATCTTCTCATCAAGCTCCCAGATAAGCACTGACTTTCTAACTATACAATTGCTTCTCTGCTCTCCCTGCTCACTCGTCCCTCCAAAGGTTATAATGGACTCAGCAAACCCGTCTTTATTTTGCTCCTCTGTTATGTAGATGGCTTCGCCTGATAATGCTCAGATAAGGTGTGTGTGGGTGGGTGATGGAAAGCAGACAATAAAACTTATGACAGAGTTTTTTTTTAATCACTTGCACTGTTGATTTCTGCAAGAAAAATAAATAAATAAATAATGCCACACTTTAAAGCGACTCTGTACCCACAGATACAGATAGCTGCTTTTAATCCAAGATCTGTCCTGGGGTCTTTTTGGCAGGTGATGCAGTTATTGTCTTAAAAAACAACTTTTAAACTTACAGCCCCGTGCCCTACGGGTGTGGCTTAGAATGTCTGTGCCTTAACTCTGCACCACCCCTCCATCCCTCCTTCCCACTCTCTTCATCATTAGAAATGCCACTGGAACATTCTCTCCATGCTGAACATTTGCACAGATGCTTAACGATCCAGCCCATGTGCCGTGCTGACACAGCTGACGAATAGGGGGCAATCTGCCTGGAGCATTCCTAATGATGAGGAGGGCAGGGAGGAGGGACAGAGAGGTTGTCCCAGCCTAATGCATACACAATACAAGCCACTCCTGTAGGGCACGGGCTGCCAGTTTAAAAGTTGTTTTTTAGAACAATAACTGCATCACCTGCCAAACTGACCGCAGGACAGATCTTGGATTAAAAGCAGCTATCCGAAGGTACAAGCGGTTTGGAGGGTTGTGGGTACAGAGTCACTTTAAGTTAGACTTGTTTGTGCATCAACTGCTCATTTAACCCCTAGATGACCCAGGACATAGAGTTTTGTCATGGAAGTCTGTCACCAGACGACCCTGGACACAACTGTACGTCCTGGGTGGTTCTCCCGCTATGAAGCACGCTCCGGAGCGGAGCGCGCTTCATAGCAGGTGGGGGCCGGCTGCAATCAGCAGCCGGGACCTCACCGGTAATGACACGCTGCAGCGATCGCGCTGCCGCGTGTCATTAACCCCTTTAAACTCCGCGATCGCGGCACGACCGCAGCGTTTAAGTGTAAGTGACAGGTGGAGTCCCCTGTCACTTATCGATCGGGACCCCCGCAGTGTGACTGCGCGGGTCCCGATCGTTGAAACAGACCGCCGGAGGTCTCTCACCTGCCTCCGTGCGGTCCGATCGGCGATCTGCTGCACTAAGCCTGCACAGGCAGACTCAATGAGCAGGTCGCCGATAACACTGATCAATGCTATGCCTATGGCATAGCATTCATCAGTGTAGAAATCAAACTAGTGTATGTAAAAGTCCCCCAAAGGGACTTCAAATGTGTAAAAAAAAAAAAAAAAAAAAAAAAAAAGTTCAAAGCACTATTACACTACCCCAAAACCCCTCCCCCAATAAAAGTTGAAATCACCCCCCTATCCCATTATATAAATAAAACATATAAAAATAAATAAATAGATAAACATATAATATATCATAGCGTGCGTAATTGTCCGATCTATTAAAATATAACAAGCGTCATTGTGATTGGTGAACGGCGTACACGAAAAGAGGGAAAAAAGTGCACGGATTACCGATTTTATGTTACATCATATATTTAAAAAAATCTATAAAAAGTGATCAAAACGTCCGATCTTAACAAGTATGGTATTAATAAAAACTAGAGATCATGGCGAAAAAATTGACACCCCATACAGCCCTGTAGGTGTAAAAATAAAACTGTTATAAGTGTCACAATAGGCCCATTTTATTAATATTTAATTGCCAAAAAAAAGGATTTCATAAGAAAAAAAATAAATAACATTAGAGAATCTGTGTAACCTGCATATGGTTGTGTTCAGACTGACCTATAGAGTAATAGTATCATGTCGCTTTTACCATATAGTGCATTACGTAGACACAGAAACCCCTCAAACGTTACCATATTGCATTCTTTTTTACGATTTCACCTATTTATATCTTCATAAATAATATATTTGGGATTCCGTCTTACATGTTATGGTAAAATGAATGACGCCATTACAAAGTACAACTATTCCTGTAGAAAACAAGCACTTACATGGCTTGTAGACAGAAAACTGAGAGTGCTAGAGCTTTTAGAAGGGGAGGAGGGAAAAACGAAAACACTAAAATCAAAATTTGCGCGGTCCACTGGGTCATTTTGGGCCTGGTCCTCAAAGGGTTAAGCAGGGATTCATCACATTATAACCAAAACATCAATAGAAGTACAACATCTAGAGATATTTTATACATGCCTTTATTAGAAATAACGCATGTATTTTTTCAGGGGTTGAAGTCCCTTTGTGTGACACACGTGGTCAGCTTCTGCCGCACAACATTCTAGGGACTTTACAGGAGCTGAGTCGAGAAGCTACTGCGAGAGGAGACTTACAGGCAAGTGTCAAGAAGCCGTAACTTCATATTGTTTACACTCAATACCTAATCTCTATATGCAAAAGCCTACTGGGACTCTGTGCAATCTCAAGATCTGGGATCCATCAAAATGGAGTGGCGGCTGCTTATGCGCTCTGCCAATCTATTCATTATTCATTCCCTGCTGAGCCCCTGTAGAGAATAAGTGGAGAGGTGGTCATGCACATGCACTGCCACTCTTTTATGATGGGAGATTTGGGTCCTTGTTCTCAAATTTCTGAGCATAGGGGATAACGTCAAATACCAATTATTAACATCTTTGATGTAACAATTAATAGAACATTATTTGGGGTACTCTTTTTAGGTTGCACAGCTTATACCAGATGTGCCTCAGTTTGACATTCTTGGTACATATGATGGAGAGGGGAAACTCCAGCAGAAGAAGGAAGCTTTCATGCATCTACAGAAGCAGGACCATGCACTGAATAACTGGCAGTACCACATGAATCTGAGGAAGAGGCAGCTGGATGCATTATCCCGTTAGTTTCTTATTTTTTTGTTTTGTCTCGTAATGAATTTTGATTGATCAGCATGAGTAGCAAAGACAGTTTTACTTTAGAGAGAATTCTGATACCAGAGACCTGTGGTTTTGTACGGCAAGAAGCTTTGACTTATTTTTTATGTTTTCTTGAGGCAGGTCAGCTTTGCAAACCGAAGGAACAGCTTCTAATGAGTATGTGTGAAGATTTCCGCAAAATTCAGGAGGGGAGACAGTTGATAGACTGCTGTATCCCAGCTCTGGAGACTGGCAAGGTGGGTTTGGGGCATATTAAAGGCATGAAGGACTTGGTTTAGATCAGGTAGCTTAACCCCCCTTTTTTTATATAGGGGCAGCGTATTGGAAGTGAATTTTGGAACACATCGGAACTTATTGGAGATGAGCTGACTGGCTTGACATTAACACTTACTCAGTGTGAGCGGGGTTACCCGTCACCTGTCACTCACATAGGAAAACCATGTAACATCCAGCAGGAGACAGGTACATTAGGCCCAAGTTGTCTTTTTATCTTTGTTCTGGCTAAAATATTGCTTATTCTTGTCATGTTTCTACTTTCCTCAGGTTCCGCAGAAAGGCCCCCATTTCACTGCACATGGGATAAAAGTTTGTATCTCCAGTGCCGCAAGGAGAAACTAAAAGCTGTCATGGAGGAACTAACCTTCTCTCAACCAGTAAGTGAAAATACTTTCACCATGTCACAAATTTATTAAAAAGACATGAACTGCACAGCCATATATTTATATATTGATCTATTGCTTCTAAGCAAAAATTATCAAACCGAGCATGAGGTTCTTAGAACACTTGTTAAATGGACTGGATACTTGCTACTATATCTGCCCATCACTGGCTCAATCTGCTTCTGCTTTACACTGTAAACAGAATATCTGTCTATCTAGCTATTCGTCTACATAGATTAAAAAGCGGGAGAGAGAGATGAAACTGTGTTTCCTTTCCCCTATACTGCTCAGAAGGCTGTCACTGTTCTGTTGTTTCCCTGCCCCTTAGCCAGGAACTCACTGAGTGGTGTGATATCAGTGGTAGATGAGCTTGCCTGGCAACAGAGGAAACAGAGATCATGTGACTTTGGTCTCAGAAGGGAGGGGGAGGACAGAAGAGTGGAGACAAAGTGGACTAGGAAGTAAGGATTTTCTGTAGCTTCAGGGTGTGAGTCAGGATGAGCTGCAGACGGCCCAATTCATGTAACAGAAACCTATTACAAACATGCCTAGATTATGGGTAGGCACTGAACAGGGTTAATTCTTAAGTGGAGTACCCCTTTAAAAGGCTTATAGTGCAACAAGCATAATGTAAACTGTCAGAAATTTTAAAGGTATTGTCTTTGGCTACTCTAATGGCTCAAAACCCACTTGATCTGAAAGGGTAAGTGGGGGTTGAGCCTGTTTGCAAGAGTTTACAGTACATTTTTAAATCAAATTTGAGGTGGGAGATTGGTCTGTAACTACTGCAAATCTGGGAGTTCTTTTCAGGTTTAGGAATGAAGTTTGACGTGGGATGGAAATAGGATTATGACACTATTATGACAGCTCTGTCGCTTTTTTAATAGGATATAGATGGTTTGGAAGTCATTGGAAGGGGACGTCCATTTACATCTGTATCTGCTGAACATGTCGCTGTGATTAATGATGAGCTTCAAGAAACTTCAACTGAAGATAAAGAAAACCAGTGAGTATAAGTGAGGAGCAAGGAGTGATGGCCAAGCAGTGACTGGTGATGTATTACAAAGATGTGCCATACTTGTCTTTTACAGGGATCCACTCAGTGATTTTCCAGATGTCGTTTCGGATTTTGTCCTGGGTCCCTCACTGCTTTTCTGTGGTCAGCCAGCAGTTTGGGTTGAAAATCCTTCATCTTTCAGGGTAAAGTAGAATATAACAGAGAAACCTTTATAAGCTGGAAACACGGGCAAGAATACAGATGAGTTCAGATCACAGTCATAGTATTACTGCTTATATTTATATTAAGGCTATGTTCCCACTTCGAACATATTGGGAGACCCCGGCCATCTCATTAAATAGACGACCACTAATTATGTTCTTTATTAACAACTGTCTGTTTAACAGGAAGGTCACCTTTACCCAATATGTTCCCAAAGTGGGAACATAGTCTAAAGGAGGTTTTAAATTTAAAGTTTTTTATTTTCAAAGACAAGAAAAGAGAGTATACAATACAAATGGGAACTCGGGACGGCAAGTCCCTCTGGGGGGAAGGGGTAAATACAAGGAATGATGTAAATGCACAGAATGCAGTCGTAATCGTGAACTGTAACAAAGAACAGTAGGAATGTCAACATCCGTAACATGACCAGAAAAAACGGGATCAGTATTCCGGTCGATCTCAGCATAAGTCATTACAAAAACAATGTACTATCATATGCAAGCTGTACTGCAGAGATAGGAGAGACAGAAGCAAGAAGACGACAAACAAAACACACCGGACAGGAGAGGGCAAGACAACAAGAGGATCATAAAAGAGAGGCTGTCCCTGGCGGCAAAAGAGGGGGGGGCACCCTTCGGGCGACTAGGGACAGAAGGACGGTTTCAGGCTGTGGCGGTTCTATAAGAATCAGAATCTAGGAATAGGAGCCATTGGCCCCAAGTGGCCGTGTACCTCTTCACTGCTGCCGGGGTAACAGCAATGAGGTCCTCCATGTGATGTGTCTGGGCTATTTCCGCAAACCATTCGTCAATAGTCGGAGGGTCGACGGATTTCCATTTCCGAGAGAGGACTGACTTGGCAGCTTGGAGCAGATGGCGTGCCAGAGATTTTTTGAAGCGCGACTGGGCTGTGGGGAACATGAAAAGCAATGTCGCTTCAGGGGTATTAGGGATAGTGATGCCGGTAATTTCCTTAATGAGACGCAAGACCGTGGGCCAAAATGACCTCAATTTGGGGCATCCCCACCAAATGTGTGTCATGGTGCCTCCCACTCCCCCACAACGCCAACAAATGTCAGGGACCAAGGGGTACCAGCAATGAAGGGCAGCTGGAACCCGGTACCAACGGGACAAAATCTTATAACTGGTCTCCTGTGTCTTACATGCCATAGTAGCTTTGTGAGATAGATAAAAAGCCTTTGACCATTGTTGAGGTACAAAACCCACTTGGTCCGCATGGATGAGAGCCGGCAGGTGTGGGTTCAGCCTGTTGGCAATTAGTTTGGCATAAAGTTTCAGGTCCACATTAAGGAGGGAGATGGGCCTGTAGCTCCCGCAGGTCTGCGGGTCCTTCCCCGGTTTAGGAATAAGGGCGACATGGGCCATAGTAGTGTGTTGCGGAAAGGGGACGATGTCGGATATGGAGTTGAAGGCCGAGAGCATTGTGGAGCCTAGGGATTCCTGAAGCACTTTGTAGAATTGGGCTGTCAGGCCGTCTGGGCCCGGGCTCTTCCCTCCCGGGAGTTGTGCAATAGCACAATTGAGTTCGTGCAACGCGAACGGCTCCTCCAGGGTTACTGCCGTATCGCTGGAGATCTGAGTAGCAATAGGAGGGGGAGAGAAGGGCTCAGGCACTGAGGCCGAGGGTTTAGGAAGATTATAAAGGGTAGTGCAGTAGGAATGGAATGTGGATGCTATTTCCGGGGTGATATGGGTAGTTACATTCGCAGTGGTCCGGATACAGGGGATATGCGATTGCGCCAGTTTGTCCCTTAAAGCCCTCGCCAACATGCGTCCACACTTATTGCCATTTTCATAAAATTTACTACGACAGGACTGCAATAGACGGCCCCACGATGCCTCTAAGAGGCGTTTAACCTCCGAGCGTGCAGCTTGTAAGTCCCTCAGAATCGGGAGAGACAGAGCATGTTTGTGGGCTAGCTCAAGGGAGGAAACCTTAGCAAGCGCTTTTGTCAGGGAAGCCGCCTTCTCCCTCTTAAGTCTGGAACCGTGTTTAATGAGGACTCCTCGGAGGACACACTTGTGAGCTTCCCATTGAATAATAGGGGAAGTAGTATCCACAGCATGATCGGAACAAAAGTGCGTGACCGATTGTTTAAGGTCAGCAACACAAACGGTGTCCAAGAGGAGGGACTCATTCAAACGCCAGGTCCAGTGAGGCTTGGACAGGAAAGGGAGTGTGAGGGAGCAGAAGACAGGGGCATGGTCTGACCATAAAATGTTGCCAATAGAGGTGTAGGAGAGCCATGGCAGGGCACTATGCTGTATGAGAATGTGGTCAATGCGACTATAAGTCCCATGGGGGTTGGAATAGAAACTATAGTCCCGATCAGCTGAGTGCGACAGCCGCCAGGCATCATAAAGTTGCAGCGACAGAAAGGCTCGCTTAACCCTGTTTATGGCCGCGTAGGAGATAGACGATCGACCCGAGGAGTTATCCATAGACGGGTCCAAAGTTAAGTTAAGGTCACCGCACAGGATTACAGTCCCCTTGATCACAGGTAGTGACAGCTCAATCAGATGTGTGAGAAAGGAAACCTGGTCATGATTCGGGGCATAGGCATTGATAATAGTGAAAACGTGACCACTAACAGATAAGGAGAGGATAAGGTACCTAGCCGCCGGGTCTGTAATGCAGTGAAGGATCTGGCAGGGCAAATTCTTATGTATGGCAATAGCCACTCCCTTGGTTCTAGCCTCGGGGTTGTTAGAGAAAAACCACTGAGTGTAATGTCTATGACGGATAGCGGGGGCGTGGTTGACCTTGAAATGTGTTTCCTGTAGACAGAGGACATGTACCTTTCTACGGTGGAAGTGATGTAGGATCTGTGATCGCTTCCCGGGTGTGTTTAGTCCCTGCACATTAAAAGAGGCAACATGAAGGTTCGCCATGGGGTGTGGGCAAGGGGCGTTACGGAGAGGGCCGTGGAGACCCTAAAGAAGGGCCGTCAGGGACAACCGACTCTGGAAAAAAGGAAAAACAATTAGTGAAGGACAAACAGGGGGGTGGGGTAGGAAGGTAGGAGAACACAACACGAGTACAAATATACAAGCAGTAAGGAATAAAACTGCAGCGTATTCTCAACAAAAGCACAGCTAAAGGGCTACCAAACCAGAGAAAACTCGGGTCCGGTGTCCCACCTATGGGGGGAGAGAGGCAGACAAGTACCGTATGCGCGGTGCAGGGGGCTCCTCGCAGACCTTGAGGAAAGTATGTTAAGGCAAACAAGCAAAACTATGACTAACGGTTAAACATGGATAGAACTATGAGGGTTGTACCAGATATAGAACAGAACCCGCCCAGGGGAGGCAGAACAGAAAAAGGATGCAATATAGACAGATGTAGGGGGCAATATGAACAAGGTGTCAAACAGCAACAATCAATGAGTTAGAAAAGAGATCATCGAAGGCCCCTCCACGGGAAGCATCTGCGGTGTTCCATTTCAGATGGCTCCATCTCAATTGCGCAATGACTCTGAGGGCCGAGGCGCAGGGGGCGAGGATCTACGGGCTCCGTGGCGACGTGGCGATCTAGGAGGGAGTCCTTGAGTGATAGATGCTGGGTCTCTTGGAGAGAGAGGTCTCTTGGCACCCCGGGTCGAAGAGAGGAGGGAGGGCCATTCCGGGAGAGTGAGGCCAGTGATGTCAAGGTCCCTGAGGAAATCCGGAACATCAGCGGGGGCCCGTAGAGTGAGGGTGCGGCCATTCCGGCGGACAGTCAGCGCAAAAGGATAGCCCCAGCGAGAGGGTATATTGCGGTCTCTGAGAGTGTCCAACAGGGGGCGCAGGGCCGCTCTCTGAGCCAGCGTGTGTCGGGAAAGGTCAGGCAGAATAAGGAGGTGAGCCCCCCTATACACCACAGCACGTCGTTTGCGGGCCCTCAGGAGAATTAGTGAAGTAGAAATGAACCCGACAGATAACATCCCTGGGGGGGTTCTGGTCATCTCGACTGGGTGGGCGTAGCGCCCTATGCGCCCTATCCAGTTCAATGTGTGTGTTAGGCGGCTGCTCCAGGAGATCGTTAAAAATACCGGAGAGAACAGCAAACAGGTCCGATGAAGCAATCTCAGGAAGCCCCCGGATCCGCAAGTTGTTCCTCCGATTGCGGTTTTCTATATCGTCCATGTGTTGCTGGAGGGCAAACAGTTGGTCAGTATGCAAGTTCACAGTGGACTGTAAGGCAGACAGAGAGGTGGATGTGGTCTCCTGAGCGACCTCCAGGTTATCCACTCTGGTGGAGACCACTGTTAATTCAGTACAAAACTGCGCAAACTCTTGCTTGCACTCGTCCACCAGTTGTTTAGCTAGAATTGAGATGTCACTCCTAGTGGGTAAGGATTGAGTAAGGATCTTAAGATCCGCCAGAGATGCAGGTCTACTATCCTCAAGGCCAGAAGTGCAGGAGGAGGACAAATGCAATGGTAGCTCCTGGGTACAGAGAGGAGGGTGCTGTGTAGCTTGTCTGAATATCGGTGGGGTGCCAACCAGGGAAGGAGGAATTGAGGGATGAATGTCCAGCAACAGTCCCTTGGGTGGAGAGGAGCCTGCAGGGGCATGTACTAAGGCCACTGTGTAACCAAGTGCGGCCTGGTTACGTGCAGGGAAGCCCCCCCACGAGGATCCTGAGGACCATGCAGGGGATAGGCCACCCTGTGTGCCCACCGGAGCTAGGGCAAGTGGGGGTGCGGGGGCTCCCTGGCTGAGGGGGGAAGAAGTGGGGGGGGGGAGAACCATGCCAGGTCCTGGGCTGATTGCACCCATGAGGGCGCCGCTGGGTTCAGTGCTGCAGCAGGGGGTGGAGTGACGGCCGCTTCTGGGGCAGTGAGAGGGGCGCCATCTTGGATTTGGGCCTCAACCTGCCGGGGGCTGTTATGAGGAGAGGGGCAGGAGGAGAGGGGCGCCGGACATTGGGCACAGTCTAGAGGTACCTGATGGGGCCCCGGGTGCAGCTCTTCCACGGCTGATGACGGTGTAGGTAGCTCCTGTGTCGCGTCTCCCGCGCCTTGTGTCCGGGTAATATGGCCGCCGGAGCCTGGAGGGGATGGTGAGGGGGAAGGGCGGGAGGCCTGTGCCGGATCCCCGTGGCAATGTTGTGGCCGGGAGAAGGCTGCCGGATCCTCCGGAGCGCGGGCAGCAGTGGATGGGGTGGCTGACCGTAAGCGGGCCGTTGAGGGGGTGACGGGCACAGGGTCCTCATGGCGGCGGCCATCTTCCTTCCCCTACAGCTCCGTCATCTGGTGTGTGGATGATGCCTCTGGCCGGAGGAAATAATGGCCAATTTCCCCCTGGGGTGAGCAGGCACGGGTGGAGGAGCCTCCCCTGAGCTTTCTGGAGGTTTTCCCCATGATTGAGGTGCAGGATGCCTTTGGATAGTGAATGGGTCTGGAGGAGCTCTGCAGAACACGTCCTCACAGCAGCATGGCTAGACACGCCCCCGAGGTTTTATATTAATACAGCTTAAAGGGGTATTCCCCCCCAAAAGCAAAAAAAATTTAATGCCCCCAAACCTAGCTATTCTTACTCACCAAGTCCCCCCTAATATTTTGAGCCGTTTCCAATCTTTCTAGCTGCTGCCGTTCCTGAGTTACAAGTTTTTCTAAAACATGGTCTATAATCAAGATAGGAAACTACATTTCCCATCATGCAATGCTTATGTCTGATGATGAAGTAGCAGAGCTGAGATGGTGATGGCGTAGCAGAACTGAGATGATGATGGCTGCGTAGCAGAGCTGAAATGGTGATGGCATAGCAGAGCTGAGATGGTGAGACAGTGTAGCAGAGCTGAGATGGTGAGACAGTGTAGCAGAGCTGAGATGGTGAGACGGTGTAGCAGAGCTGTGATGGCATAGCAGAGCTGAGATGGTGAGACGGTGTAGCAGAGCTGTGATGGCATAGCAGAGCTGAGATGGTGAGATGGTGATGGCAGAGCTGAGATGGTGAGACGGTGTAGCAGAGCTGAGATGGTAAGATGGTGCAGCAGAGCTGAGATGGTGATGGCATAGCAGAGCTGAGATGGTGAGACAGTGTAGCAGAGCTGAGATGGTGATGGCATAGCAGAGCTGAGATGGTGAGACAGTGTAGCAGAGCTGAGATGGTGATGGCAGAGCTGAGATGGTGATGGCATAGAAGAGCTGAGATGGTGAGACAGTGTAGCAGAGCTGAGATGGTGATGGCATAGCAGACCTGAGATGGTGAGACAGTGTAGCAGAGCTGAGATGGTGAGACAGTGTAGCAGAGCTGAGATGGTGATGGCAAAGCAGAGCTGAGATGGTGAGACAGTGTAGCAGAGCTGAGATGGTGATGGCATAGCAGAGCTGAGATGGTGATGGCATGGCAGAGCTGAGATGGTGATGGCATGGCAGAGCTGAGATGGTGATGTTATAGCAGAGCTGAGATGGTGAGGCAGTGTAGCAGAGCTGAGATGGTGAGACGTTGCACATGACCGCATGTGACGGGGTGACAGTGAGCAGAGCTGAGATGGTGAGACAGTGTGATGGGGGGACAGTGTAGCAGAGCTGAGATGGTGATGGCATAGCAGAGCTGAGATGGTGAGACGGTGTAGCAGAGCTGAGATGGGGGGAGTAACAATTGACGGACCGGGGGGGGGGGGGGGGGGCGGTGGGGTTGCAGAACAATTGATGGACCGGGGGGGTTGCCGCTACTTGGCTCTCAGCAATTGACGGAGGGGGGGGGGGGGGGGGCTGGGGTGCTGCCGGGAAGCCCAGCAGCCGCAAGTGACGGGGGACAGTGAGCCCCGCGGCTCTCAGCAATTGAAGGACAGGGGGAGGGGGGGTGCTGCGGGGAAGCGCCACAGGCGAGCGGCTCGGAGCAATTGACGGAGGGGGAGAGGGAGGGGTGAGCTCTGGGGCTGGGGTGGGGGGCACACGGTGCCGGTGACTGCTGTTAGAGAAGGAGTCAGTGACAGCTGCACTGATTGATCACTGTCTCCCTCTCTAACAGCAGCCACCGCCGTCAGTGTCCTTCTTCACTTCAGATTGGCTGGGATAGAAGCGCTAACCCGGCCCATTGAAGAGAAGGAGGACACGTGATGCCATCTCGGAGGGTGCGGGCCAGGAGCAGGGAGCGTGTTGGAGTGGACTGAGAGCTGATGATTCTATGCAATCCGTGGGGGTGGGGGCACCTAGATAACAGCAAAACTGTGCAGAATACTTAATAACTTTTTATTGAAAAGATGGAAAGCTACGGGTGGGCAACGTATTAATGCAAAAATAATTTTGTGGGGAATACCCCTTTAATTAGAGTGTAAAAACATTCTAATATACATACGTATATCTCAGTTTCCTCACAATTATAAATATACTAGTCTATGAGAGCACAGTTGTTTCCATTCCAAACCGCTGTATACTGTCAATGTTGTCTGAGCTAAATCTGACACTAGCAGCTGCACAGATCTTCTTTGTAGACTAAATTCACATGTCTGTTGTTCTGTCTGCAGTTGTGGGCACAACATAGGACCAATGTTATTCAATGGCCCCGTTCACGCGTCTGTTCATGTGTACGAGGCCGCGATTCATGCTGCAAAAAAATAGGACCTGCTGTAACGCGGACTGCAATTTGCAGCACGGATCGCTATGCTAATGAGGTGGTAATGTAATGCTCCGCGAAGCATTAATTTTACCCATTTCAGCCACAATTGGTCAGTGGGGAAGGTGGCACCACTTCCGCCACCCCATACCATCACACAATAGTGATTGGTTCCTTCTCAGACGGCACAAATCAACTTTGTCACCAGAGCCTGGAATCCCCCTGCTCATTTGTTGGTTAAAATTGACCAGCCAATGAAAGCAATCACTGTTAGGGGGTTGGGTTTTTTTCTTCTCTCTGTCACCCCGTGTAATAGGGGCTTAAGCTATATAGGGACAGATCCGACGACTCCAACTGAACTGAATGTGCGTGATCAAACCTAGTGAATGCCTGGCGGTTCTTAACCAAGGTCAACAGGTTATGAAAACAAAGAATTAGTAAGTCTATAGCTTTCAAATGATAAATTTTAAGAAATGCTTGTACATTTGAAATATATATGTTACATTTAACATACTGCATCTGTATAAACATAGTTTTCTCTGAGACACAACCACTATATTACATTTGCCACATCTATGGCCTTGTTACACGTTCTGTAAAGTTGTCCGTAATTGCGGATCTAGAATCACAGTTCAACTGCACATTGATGTATATTGGGCTATTCACATAGTCTGTTTTAATTCAGATTCGTAATCTGTTATGCTGCCATCTATGATGCTTACCAGGACCTGTTCCTATATTACAGCTTTTATTGGCGAATAGTAGGACCCCCCCCCACCCAATATACTTCTACCTGGATAGAAAACACTTCCCCCTGGAATGTTTGTGGCTCAACATGTGGGCAGCAATGTGTTTCAGGGCTCCCCAAGGCTTCTTTCTTTTATGAGAGTTATGCCAATAGATACTATGAAATATGTATCTCTCAGAAATATAGGAGTGCAATTTCTACACTGAAAACATGTTCATTATTTTTTTATTTTTTTATTAACTTAGGAAAAAGTTGGCATCTCAACTCGCATTACTTTTGAAGCCCTTGCAGGGAAAAAAGCTTCTTCAGTCCTAGAGGTTGTCAACAACGGAAGCGCAGCCGTGTGGTATGAATGGAGACGATTGCCACATGCTACCAGTTTAGGAGATCGCCACAAAGAGCCACGAGTACAACGTTTCTATTTTAACACTAGTGCTGGTGAGACCACATTAAATATAAGTGTGTTAGCAAAGATAATAAATGAAACTTAAAGGGGTATCCCCCCCAAGAGCTAAAAAAATAAAATGCTCCCTAGCTGGTCTTACTCACCAAGTCCCCCTGAGTATTTTGAGCCGTCTCCCGTCTTTCTAGCTTCTTCCGTTCAATAGTTACAAGTTTTTTAAAAAAAAGCTGATCTATATCCAGCATGGCGCTGGCCAGAAAACTACATTTCCCATCAAGCAATGCTTATGCCTGATTGGTCCAAGATGTAGCAGAGCTGATATCCACCAGATATAGCAGAGTTGAGGTGAGGTAGTGACATAGCAGAGTTGAGGCAGCGACATTGCTATTCCACTGCATCAACTCTGCTATGCCACTGCAGGTAGTCACATAGCATAGTTGAGGCAGCGGCATAGCAGAGTTGAGGTAGTGTGATGCTGACGTGCCGCGGGTGAGCTGGGGGTTACCGTGGGTGAGCATGGCTGGGATGGGTGGGCGCTGTCTTTGCCGCTGGTGAGCACGGGATGCGGTGGTGCTTCGGGTGAGCGCGGGGGGGGGGGGGAGGCATTTGCCGGGGATGAGCACTGGCGGGGGTGAATGCGGTGTTTGGGGGGGCAGCAGCAGTGAGCATAGGGTGGGGTGCCCCGGGGGGGTGGTAGGGGCTTGGTGTTGCGGGTGGGGGGGGCACAGTGTGGGGGGCCATACAGTGTCGGGAGGGAGACAGTGATCAGCAGCAGCTGTCACTGTCTCGGTGTCCTCCCTCACTTCAGTGGGCCGGGTTAGAATCGCGGAGGGTGGGGTCCAGGAGCAGGGAGCGTGTAGGAGTGGACTGAGATTTGATGATTCTAGTATCTAGATAACAGCGGGGAGAGCTGCTAGAGCTCTAGAGGAATTCTGCCAAATTTACTCAGTGTGAACATACCCAAACGGAAATTACTTTATATAGCACATAGTGGGGACTAAAATAAGTATTGTTTAGTAATCTAAAGTATTACGTAATCTAGTATTAAAAAACATTTGGTTTATTCACATGTAACCATTGTATCCATGTCTTTTGGGCTTTGTTTTTTATACTAACCTGTGGCATTTCCAGGTGTTATCTTGCCAGGGGAAACACAGACATTTCCTTTCCACTTCAAGTCACCAACAGCAGGAATATTCAGCGAAAGCTGGGAGTTCTGTACTCACCCTGTATTACTGGCTGGTGCACTGATACAGGTGTCCCTGTGGGGAATTTCATTATATGAAGACAAGACTGCTTTACAAAGAGAGGCTCTACAGGTTGGTGGAATAGATATATCTGTAAGGTTGTATATAGGGTACTCCATCCACAGTTGACCCATACATATTAGATGTGCTGACACTGTCACCCTCTTTTGTGCATTCTGACATCTCTACACAGGTGTTAAGGGTAAATTTAGCGGTTTTCATACCTTATTTTACATCATACGTCATGGTGCTTGTTCAAGTAAAAAGTGATCTTTTATGAACTGCAGATTGTGTTAAGTGGGCGGGGCCTCGCGGGATTAGCACCACTTAGCCCCGCCCATAATGGCACCGATGGTCCTGCCCCCTTGGCGGCCACTGGTGGGCCGACCTAGATGGGGTGGGGCCTAGACCTTTAGGCCAGCCTGTTCCAATGGCTGGTGAGGGGGTGGGGCCAATGGTGGTGTTGTGGGCGGGGCTAAGCGGCGCTGATGCCGCGAGGCTCCGCCCACTTATCATAATCTGCAGTTTATAAAAGATCACTTTTTACTTGAACAAGCACCATGACGTATGATACAAAATAAAGTATGAAAACCGCTAAATTTACCCTTTACACCTGTGTAGAGATGTCAGAATGCACAAAAGGGGGTGACAGTGTTTGATACACTGCCAATTTTGCAAGTTTTCCCACCTGCAGAGAATAAGCAGGTCTGTACTTTTTATTTTAGGAATACTTCAAGTGTCAGAGACAGAATCTATTAAAAATGCTGAAAAATCACATTGTTTGATTTTAAAGAATTATTTAGCATTCTATTGCATGAAATAAGTATTTGATACAATAGAAAAACAGAACTTAATATTTGCTACAGAAAAATGTGTTTCCAATTACAGAGGTCAGCTGTTTCCTGTAGTTCTTTTACACACTGCAGCAAGGCACTCCTCCATGCAGATCTTCTCCAGATCTTTCAGCTTTCAGGGCTGTCACTGGGCAACATTGAGTTTTAGCTCCATCCAAAGTATGATGTTTCCACCACCATGCTTCATGGTTGGAACTGTGTTCTTGGGTTGTACTCATCCTCCTTCTTCCTCCAAACATGGCGAGTGGAGTTGATACCAAAAAGTTCTATTTCGGTCTCATCTGACCATTTGACCCTCTCCCATGTCTCCTCTGGATCATCTAGATGGTCATTGGCGATCTTCAGATGGGCCTGGATATGTGTTGGCGTAAGCAGGGGGACCTTGCATGTCCTGCGGGATCTCAATTGATGACTGTGTAGTGTGTTACTAATGGTAATCTTTAAAACTTGTCCCAGGTCTCTTGAGGTCCTCCTGTCTAGTTCTGGGCTGATACCTGAAATTTTTCATAATCACCCTTACCCTACATCTTGCATGGAGCCCCAGACCGAAGAAGATTGACAGTCAACTTATATTTCTTCCATTTTCTAATAATTCTACCGACAATTCTCACAAAGCTGTTTGCCTTTTGTCCCGTAGCCCTTCCCAGCCTTGTGCAGGTCAACAATTTTGTCTACAATGGTGTCCTTAGAGTGTGATTGATTGAGTGTGCGGGCAGGTGTGTTTTTTTTTTTTTTCATACAGGTAACAAGTTAAAACAGGTTCAATTACTACAGGTAATGAGTGCAGAATAGGAGAACTAACAGGTTTGTGAGAGCCAGAATTCTTGCTGGTTGGTAGGTGATCAAATACTTATTTAATGCAATAAAATGCAAATTAATTATTTAAAATTCATACAGATATACTGGAATATCTTTTTATAGAATCTGTCTCTTATAATTGAAGAGTACTTGTGAAAAAAATTACAGACCTCTCCCACTGTATAGGTGGGAAAACTTGCAAAATGTAGTGTATTAAATACTTACCCACTGTATATAGGGCATTCCTGTTTCTTTCAAGCAAAATGCAATACGCACCTGAAAAGGTGCGAGCAATGGGGTACATTGTCAAGAACAACATCTAAAGTGAAGAACACAAAAGGACAAAAATAACGGGTCATAGTAACCTCAACAACCCAAGAACCAAACATAGGCTCGTCAACAGGGGCCAAGTCCCGACCTACAAAAATACTGAAAAATCCAACAGCTCACCGCAATGGCAAGATACAGACCCATTACAGAAGTAAAATTTATTAAAAGCAGCCTCCAACTGCTAAAAAAAAAAAAATCTCTACAAAAATAATGAGGCTCTTGGTTACCATTTGCAAACAGTGTAAACCAACCCACCAACGATAAGGTGGCCTTATTGGCCTATGGGAGGCCAATGTGAAAAAGAAAGAAGGCAGGAAAAGGGGTTTTTATATTGAGCAGATTCCAGTAATACCATGTCCAGAAGAAGCAGGAGGGGCAGTCATGAAGCTGAGCCGTAAAGTCTTCCTTTCGCCTGATGTCCTCGACTCTACGCAGCCAGCTAGAAATGGACTTCTCCAAAGAGCTGGCCATAAGACTTTAAGGGGGTCTCGGAGATGTGCAGGAGGAAATATGCCTTAGTGAATGGGATATGGTAGTCTGTGAAGGTGGATGCTAAAACGCCACACCTCTTTCCAGAAGTGAGACGATTTGGGGCAGCTCCAGAATGTGTGCAGCAGGATGCCTTCTTCACCACAGTTTCTCCAGCACATTGGCAAGGCATCTCGGAGAATCCTGTGGAGACTCATAGGGGCCTGGTACCATCGAGATAGCACCTTATACCGAGCCTCCTGCGTACAGGAGGAGATCGAAGAGGAATGGGTAAACTGGAGTACCGAAGAGTCCTGTGCTGCAGAGGGAGAGGCCTAGATCTTCTTCCCATGCAGTCAGGAAAGGGGGACTAAATTGCTCCAGCAGGGACCCCAACATGGTGTAGAGAGGAGAAAGAGAGTGACGGAGGGGGCCAGAGACCAAGCAAAGTATTCCAAAGGGGGTGCGAGTACGTGCAAAGGGAGAGGGTAAAAATAGGAGGAAATGATGTAGCTGTAGAGCTGTCCATAATCCTAGTGGGCAAGTGTCTGAGAGCTCTTTAAAGGGAACCATTCACCCCGTGGCCCCCCGGCAGAAACTGACATACAGTGACATAAAGGTCAATATACTTACCACATCGCTCCCGGTCCCGTCCCGGATCCCGTTGTTGACACGGAGAAATCGCCGATTCTTCTTCTCCCGCCCATTATGGTAATGAGCTGAGATGAGTCCAACGTCCATAGGAAACGACGGACGAGTCCAACTTATTCATGAGGTCCTCTTCTCGTCGCCGCCCATCCACGCCTCCTGGAACTTGATTGACGTCTTCAGTCTTCAGTCTTCTGCCGAATTCCCGCGCAGGCGCCGCTGTGATGGTCTCGTCACCTCTTCTGCGCCTGCGCGGTAAACAGGATACGGTGTTCGAGCAAATCGGCGCACGCGCAGTAAACAGTGAAGCTGCGGAGCGGCTTCAATTGTGAACTGCGCATGCGCTGAAAACGACTGTCACGGCGCCTGCGCGGGATCCGGCGAGAAGAAAGAAGACGAGGAGGAAGAGGACCTGGCGTCAATCAAGTGTCGGAGGCGGGGAGAAGGCTGGACTTCGGACCCGGCGGCGCTCATTACCATAATGGGCGCGAGAAGAAGAATCGTCGATTTCTCCGTGTCAACAACGGGCTTCGGGACGGGACCGGGAGCGATGTGGTAAGTATATTGACCTTTATGTCACTGTATGTCAGTTTCTGCCGGGGGCCACGGGGTGAATGGTTCCCTTTAAGAGTGGAAAGGGAGAGCCATGACTTAGCATGGAGGAGTGACTTGGCTCTGAAAACACCCACCTTAGACCGTCTGCGGAATGTAAGATCTTCCAGGCCTGACGTGAAACAGGGATCAGGGCAGGGAATAGAGGAGAGGGGTGTGGTGCTAGGAAACCGGAAGAGAGGTGTTTACTGCAAATTTGACAGGCTCCCGACCCCCTGTTAGATCCCCCTATACTCACGTGATCCCGCAGGGTCCCGCTTCCTGAGCCGGTCGGGTCACGGAGATTTCAGCGCCCGAAGCCCGGCGCGTGCTGACAGCAGAGTCAGATGCATATAGAGAATGAATGGGGAGTTCGATGCTCCGTCATTCTCTATGCGCATCGGACTCATCTCTCAGCGCGCGCGCCGGGCGCTGTTATCTCTGTGACCCGACCGGCTCATGAAGCGGGACCCGGCGGGATCACGTGAGTATAGGGGGATATAACGGGGTCAGGAGCCTGTCACCCCGGCACGGGGGGTGACAGGTCCTCTTTAAGGTATGGCTGATAGTGGGATCAGAATTTGCTATGAGACCTGAGGAGGGCAGCCAAGGAGAAGCGAGGATCAAAGTTTAAAGTCTATACCAATCCAGCACTCTGGAGAGGTGGGCCGCTACAAGTTATTGGGAAGACTGACCTTGTCTTTGGATGGTAAAGAATGGTTTCGGCTAGACAGGTTGATTTCTGAGCCCATATGAATTTTGTGAGGAGAAAAGAGTTACCAGAAATAGGACAGGAATAGGGGTATGCTGGAATAGATAAGGTAGGTGTGGAAGGACGTTCATCTTAATGATTTCCCAAACCAGGTTAAACTACCATTGTGTTTCATTTTTTTACAGGTTTCAAGACCACCTCTGCTTGCAGTCATTCAATGCAAACTATAAAACAGTGGATAAAAATCTGCTTAATATGGATACACATTGTGGTTATGAGAGCAACGTCTTGTGATCAGCTGTGCACCTTTGGGTCCCTCCTGTGAACATATTTTTATCCCCTATGTTTTATATTGAATAACAGCTAGCAGAGATTGGGAAACAATGTGGAATTGATAGGGTAGTTTCACACGTACCGGATTGCAGCAGATTTGTGGATTTAATGCTATGTTAATTCATTTAGTCAAATCTGCTGCGGATCCATGTGAAGCGACCCATACAGAAAGTATAGTCACTATCCCATATCTTTTTCTGCTAAAAGAAATCTCTGGAATTAGATGTTAGCAGTAGTCCTGGGAGCCCAGTATAATCCATATTGCTTGCACTAAAGCCGAGACTCTCATTAAGGTTTTTTTTTATTTTTTAGATTGAATGGTTGCAGCTTTTACAGTAGCAACTACACTAACCTACACTGCACATTGTTCTATTGTTATAGAGGGAGCTGGAGTCACGGGAGGCTTTGTTTATTGCTCAGAAGATGGTTGAAGAAATCCTGGTTGGAGTTCGTAGTCCTGAGCGCTCCCAATCACCAGTTACACAATTGACCGAAGAAGAGATGTTCTGTATTGCAAACCCAAAGGTGGTTAAGTGACAATGTTCTTTAGGATGCTGCAATATGCTCATAATTGGTGTATTTGCTGTTCAATTCACCTGTTCATGTTCACTCCCCGCTCACATTTCTTGCCACGTGAGTAGAGCTGTATTCATTGTCAGCCACTAGAGGGCACTCTTACCTTCTGCTTCTATGTAAGGTAGGCAATCTAGTGAGATTAATTTTACAAGACCCTTTTACCTACAACAATAGCTACACTCTTTATTTCCTGATAATTACAACAAGATTACATGCATTATGGTCCCTAGGAACTTAGGAGAAATAATTAGATTGCATAGTTGTCCTTTTACAAAATGTATTGTGCAGTGCATTTAGAATATGCTATTTCCATCTGAATGCATTTGAAACCCTCTAAATGTTTTTGTGCACCTCCAATTTTTCTTTATTGCAGCAAATTTTATTTAAAGCGAATGTACCATTGCTTCGGATTTTTTACCTTTAACGGTTCGGCGCCATGGAGGGGATGCCGGTGGCGCAGCCCTTTTTTAACGGCTGCCTGGTTAACACTTATGGCGCTGGTCTATTCCCGAGCACCGGCCTGCCCAGAGTACTGAGGGCAGACCCTCCAGCCCCCAGTGTAATGAGCTCTTCTCCCCTCTGTGACGTGGCTCCATTGATGATAATGAAGCCACATCAGAAGATCACCACACTGGGGGCAGACCTGCCGGCTCCTGAGCAGTCAGTGGTTCAAAATAAAGGACTGCACCACCAGTATTCCCGTGCCGGCGCTGATATGTTAAGGTAAAAAGCCCAAAGCGAGGTACCTGATGGTACATTCACTTTAAAGGGGTATTCCCATCTTATAGAATGATGGTGTATCACTATAATTTGCTATTACCTACAAATTAGAGGAGGTCCAACCTTTGAGAACCTCCCTAAATCAAAGAATGACAGGCCAACAGTACTGATTATCCTTTAAAGTCACCTAAAATTACAGGCATGTCTTTTGTTTGTTCAGGAGAGGGGAGATAAGGGGTGGAGGCTAAGGGTCCTATTACACTGAGCGATTTTTAACGACTATCGATAAACGATCGCAAACGAGATTGTTTATTGTGTACCTGAAATCGTTCACCGTATTACACAGAACGATAATCGTTAGTTATGATTGTTACTATGATCGTTATTGCGATCGTTACTATGATCGTTTATTCCTTCTGATCTCAGAAAAACAATGAACAATGTGCTATTACACTGAACGATTAGTGAACAAATGCGGAGCTTGAGCGAACGAATGTGGAATTACAGTGAACGATTGGCGAACAATTAACGATAATTTTAGGTTCAGATCTATATCAGCGATCAATGACATACGAACGATTTTTTGATCGTTGCCTGCAATTACACAGAATGATTATCGTTTAAATTCGAACGATTTAACGATTTTTCACACAATAATCGTTCCGTGTAATAGGGCCCTAAGGTTCCTATTAGACTAAGCGGTTTTGTTTTTCATTTACAAACGAGCGCTTTTGAGAACAAGCTGAAATTATTCAACATAATACATGGAACAAAAGTTTTCAATTACAACCGCAGTTACAATTGTTCATATACTCTAGTATATGAACTATTGTAATTACGAATGATCGCGCTTACACCGAAAGATTTGGGAACGATTAGTGATGACTTTATGGTCAGCTCAAAAGATGCAATCAACGACACATGAACAAATTTTCTTTAGTTGTTTCGATTGTGGCCGATCACACCGAAAGATTATCACTTAAATTCAAACGATATAATGACTTTTCGCACAATAATCTTTCTGTTTATTACGGCCCTAAGCTTGTCAAATAGTTTTTCATTCAAATTTCACTGTGAACAGTGGTCATCACCATCTAGGGAAACAAGGCTGTAGAAGAGAAACTAAGCTAATTATTTATTAATGACCAAAGGGAAAATAATTTTGGCTTTTTTTGTATCATTAAAGGACAAGTGCCATGAAAAGCTTTTTCCCAGTAATTGAAGCACATTACAAAGTTATATAACTCTGTAATATGCTTCAATCACCTATCTGCCTTCCTTCCCTGTCTTTTCCCCCCTCCACCCCCCACCAGGAAGTGTCCTAACTCACACAGACCTGATTACTGTCGTCACCGTCACCAAGCTCTTCTCTCAGCTCCTTCTCCTGTTACACTAGCCTCCCCCCCCCTGCCTTGTCAGGTGACAGGCTTGCTCAGCTCCCATTGGCTAAACAACTGCAAGCCATCACTTGGACGGGGGGGGGGGGGGGGGGCAGGTGTAACAGGACCTAGAGCAGCCCTCCTGCTGATGACTCATCCTCACAAGAAGGAGCTGCCTGGTGACGGTGACGACAGTAATTAGGTCTGTGTGAGTTAGGACACTTCCTGGTGGGGGGTGGAGGGGGGAAAAGACAGGGAAGGGAGGCAGATAGGTGATTGAAGCACATTACAGAGTTATATAACTTTGTAATGTGCTTCAATTACTGGGAAAAAGTTTTTCATGGCACTTGTCCTTTAAAGTGTACCTGTCATCATAAAAAATGATGAGGATAGTTGATCCGTCACCTATTGGGAGGTAATAATTAGTTGTGAATCTAAATCTGCCGTGGCAGAAAAAAACCTTTTTTCCCCATAGGGATAAAACTTAACTTTTATTTATTATTGGGATTTAAACAATTGAGTGCAGATTATTATATACAGTGTTATGGTAAAAAATAGTTTCTTGATGACTGCAAGGTACTTATCTCACAAAGTGTTTGTAGACAGGTATGAAGTAATAACAGTAGTTTCAATGTCTCATTTATTAATTCAGATTAAGCTTTCACTGAGGAGTACTATGATGCAGGTGCCGGCAACGCTGCATCTGTCTCTCTCAGGTGTTAGTCTTCTAGGTATCAGTTATTGGCGATATATATTTCGCCTGTTGTTTTATGGCTAGTTTGCGGTGTATACACACGCTTCCTCTAGCCCTAGTTGCGGTAGCGCCAAATGATACGTGATTTATCGCTATTGTGTACTGTGCGTCGGTACACTGTCTAATTGCGGTGGCGCCAGAGAGATATGTGATTTATCGCTGTTGTGTACTATACTCCGGTACACTGTATTATATTGCGATATTAACAATAGGTCCGTAGGGTGAATTGATGCGGTAATGAATACCGCTTTCACACCGGACTCAGCGCTATTTTTTTGATTCTATCGGAGCAAGTTGCTCCGTGATACCTTAAACTGCTTGCCTAATAGCTGTAGGCAGCTTGTATAATCAAACTTCTACCTGTCTACATATAGTATTTTTCATTGGTCATTTCATTTTTATGGGTAAGCTGTCATCTTCGAAATCTATTGTTAAAAATTGTGCCTTTAAGACCAACTAGTTTGGCCAGTGACCCTGGCTTTTTCAAGGATGCCTCCTTGAAAAAGCCAGGGTCACTGGCGAAACTAGTTGGTCTTAAAGGCACAACTTTTAGCAATAGATTTCGAAGATGACAGCTTACCTATAAAAATGAAATGATCAATGAAAAATACTATATGTAGACAGGTAGAAGTCTGATTATACAAGCCTGCCTACAGCGATTAAGCAAGCACTTTAAGGTATCACGGAGCAACTTGCTCCGACAGAATCTAAAAATTAGCGTTGAGTCCGGTGTGAAAGCGGTATTCATTACCGCATCAATTCACCCTACGGACCTATTGTTAATATCGCAATATAATACAGTGTACCGGAGTATAGTACACAACAGCGATAAATCACATATCTCTCTGGCGCCACCGCAATTAGTCAGTGTACCGACGCACAGTACACAATAGCGATAAATCACGTATCATTTGGCGCTACCGCAACTAGGGCTAGAGGAAGCGTGTGTATACACCGCAAACTAGCCATAAAACAACAGGCGAAATATATATCGCCAATAACTGATACCTAGAAGACTAACACCTGAGAGAGACAGATGCAGCGTTGCCGGCACCTGCATCATAGTACTCCTCAGTGAAAGCTTAATCTGAATTAATAAATGAGACATTGAAACTACTGTTATTACTTCATACCTGTCTACAAACACTTTGTGAGATAAGTACCTTGCAGTCATCAAGAAACTATTTTTTACCATAACACTGTATATAATAATCTGCACTCAATTGTTTAAATCCCAATAATAAATAAAAGTTAAGTTTTATCCCTATGGGGAAAAAAGGTTTTTTTCTGCCACGGCAGATTTAGATTCACATCATAAAAAATGATGACAGGTTTGATTGGTCCGGGTCGGCGTGTTCAGACCTGTACTTATCGTGAGAATGAGCGGACTGCATTAATGTAAGTCTATGGAACCTGACTCTTTCCACTGACACAGAGTGGGAAATGGAGAGCAGAGTCTCTATGACTTGTCAAAGGTTTTTCTATGATGACAGATGCAAGTTAAACATATAAAGCAAAATTAACAAAAATGGTTTTAAAGGTGTCCAGTCTTTAAGTGAATGAAGTTGACTGCAGTTCATTGCAGAATAAAACATTAAACAGACCAAAGTAATACATTATTGCTGTGGCTCTTTCATTCATAGGATCAGTCAGGGTCCAAGAGGTTAGGCCTGACAATCATATAGGTATTTGTGTAAATAGTTAATTGCATTTAATCTTATGCTAGCAATATACAGAATCTATCCACAACACAATTCTTCTATAAACACCCATGTTACGATAATCCAAGGGGGGATAGCCCTGTGCCAGACCTTACATTTAGTGGAACAAAGGATTGGAACAATATGGGGTATGTTAAAGTGGTATAGATGTCAAAAATTTATATTGCACTGGGTCTTAGTCCTAATCTCTAGTTATAAGTAGTTGAAGCATGTGGTAGCATGCTTCATTCCTTATATGATCTAAGCCAGGCATGTCCAAAGTCCGGCCGGAGGGCCATTTGCGGCCCGCCTTCCGAACTTTTACGGCCTCCCAGGTATCCAGCTTGCTATTATCTGCCTGTGTTATAAAGCATATAGCATGTAGCATGTAAAATGGTCGGCCCTCGCACATGTTCACTTCATCAAATTTGGCACTCTTCGAAAAAAGTTTGGACATGCCTGATCTAAGCAGTTCAATACATAATGTATAATAGAGCGAATGAGTCTAGCCTTGTAAAAAGGCTAGATAAATGACAGTCCTACTTTAAAGCGCCTCTGTACCCACAATTTGACCCCCCCAAACCACTTGTACCTTCGGATAGCTGCTTTAAATCCAAGATCTGTCCTGCGGTCCGTTTGGCAGGGTATCTAGTTATTGTCATAAAAAATTAATTTTAAAATTGCAGCTCCTTGCCCTACGGGCGTATCTGTGCCCTAACTTTGCACCACCCTTCCGTCCCTCCTCCCCATCCTCTTCATCATTAGGAATGCCACTGAAACATTTACTTCTGTTTAAACATTGCACAGGTGTCTTAATGATCCAGCCCATGTGCTATGGTAACGCATTCCTAATGATGAGGAGGGTGGGGAGGAGGGACAGAGGGGTGGTGCAAAGTTAGGGCACAGATACCCGTAGGGCACGGAGCTGCAATTTTAAAATTAATTTTTTGGACAATAACTGCATCACCTGCCGAACGGACCCCAGGACAGATCTTGGATTAAAAACAGCTATCTGAAGGTACAAGTGCTTTGGGGGGTCAGATTGTGGGTACAGAGTCGCTTTAACATAATTGTAATGAACTCTCGTAACAAATATGACAGTATGGCCTTTGGGCATAGAGCCAATGCAGTAAATAGAGCAGAAGTGTTGTTCATAGCAAACAGTCAAATTCAACCTTCCTTTTTAAAATGTACAAGATCACAATGCAGATGTCTCACACATATGACAAACGAAATTTGTGGGCTACATAAGGTTGTATCTAAAGGGAACCTGTCACCATGAAAATTCTACCTAAGCTATTGGCACTATGTTATAGAGTAGAAAGAGCTATACAGATTGATATATATCTTTATTAGAAAAGATTCAGTATAACTTGTAATTTATTAATTAAAATCTCTGATCTTTCCATGCTAAAGTGTCCATTGAGTGGGGCCACCCACTGGACTCCTTATCACAGAATGAGCAGGGATTTCAATCAACATGTTACAAGTTATACTGACTTTTTTCCCACAAACTTATATATCATTCTGCTCAGTTCTTCCTGCTCTATAACATGATGCCAATAGATTATGTAACATTGTCTTGGTGTCAGGAAGTGCAATTGCATAAAAAGTGGTAATACATTACTTCATCGGCTGGAATGATCTGTTAATAAAGCAGGCATGACGAAATTCTCTGTCTCTTCCCTGTATGTCAGCAGACAAAGCCAGCAAGTAGTCTGCTTGTGGGCATACAGGTAAGTAGCAGGTAATTTGGACACCCTACAGCCCTCGCTATTATTAAGGGGGCATCCTTCCTAACTTTAAAAAGTTACCCTCTAATGTTCCATTCATTCCTTATGGGGCTTTTGAATGATGCCGAGCTCAGCAGACCCCCACCAATCACCTTGCTTTGCTTATCTTTTTCATTAGGGATAACTTATAGAGTTGGGAATACGCCTGTAATACTTAATATTACTTAATAATAATACTTAATACTATATATATATATATATATATATATATATAGTGTGTATATATGTGTATATATATATATATATATATATATATATATATATATATGTGTGTGTGTGTGTGTGTGTGTGTGTATATATATATATATATACATGCAAAAAAGGGGTCCATGGAGCCTCAGTTACGAGTCTCAAAACACGGGAATAGCCAGATATCCCTCTCTCCAGAGAAGGAAGCCCATTGCCAAGGGGTGCCTCCTAGTGGGGAGAGCACCAAACCACCCTGACATGTAGTCCCCCAGGTCCTCACTCTGTTGCGAGCTTTGGGACCTAAATAGGGAAACACCAGGGTGGCCCCTGTAAGTCAAAGTCTAACTCTGTGGCGAGTATAACAACATAAGACAAGGGTTACCAAGGCTAGGCATCCATCCACAGACTGCAGTTTCGGGGTATTTGCCCCTCGTCAGTGTGGAGCAGGATTCTGGCTACTGGGGCAATGATAAATAGACCAACAAAACACAACAATCACTGAACTCAGGGAGAACAGTGAAAAATTCCAATGGAGTACTCATTTACTCCCCACTAGGAGGCACCCCTTGGCAATGGGCTTCCTTCTCTGGAGAGAGGGATATCTGGCTATTCCTGTGTTTTGAGACTCGTAACTGAGGCTCCACGGACCCCTTTTTTGCATATTCAAATTTTGTATGGGACAATCAATGGAGACTTGTAAATGAGTACTCCATTGGAATTTTTCACTGTTCTCCCTGAGTTCAGTGTTTGTTGTGTTTTGTTGGTTTTTATATATATATATATATATATATATATATATACAGTTAGGGCCAGAAATATTTGGACAGTGACACAATTTTCGCGAGTTGGGCTCTGCATGCCACCGCATTGGATTTGAAATGAAACCTCTACAACAGAATTCAAGTGCAGATTGTAATGTTTAATTAGAATTTTTTTTCAATATTTTGTTGCGAATCCTTTGGAGGCAATCACTGCCTTAAGTCTGGAACCCATGGACATCACCAAACGCTGGGTTTCCTCCTTCTTAATGCTTTGCCAGGCCTTTACAGCCTCAGCCTACAGGTCTTGCTTGTTTGTGGGTCTTTCCGTCTTAAGTCTGGATTTGAGCAAGTGAAACGCATGTTCAATTGGGTTAAGATCTGGTGATTGACTTGGCCATTGCAGAATGTTCCACTTTTTTGCACTCATGAACTCCTGGGTAGCTTTGGCTGTATGCTTGCGGTCATTGTCCATCTGTACTATGAAGCGCCGTCTGATCAACTTTGCAGCATTTGGCTGAATCTGGGCTGAAAGTATATCCTGGTACACTTCAGAATTCATCCGGCTACTCTTGTCTGCTGTTATGTCATCAATAAACACAAGTGACCCAGTGCCATTGAAAGCCATGCATGCCCATGCCATCACGTTGCCTCCACCATGTTTTACAGAGGTTGTGGTGTGCCTTGGATCATGTGCCGTTCCCTTTCTTCTCTAAACTTTTTTCTTCCCATCATTCTGGTACAGGTTGATCTTTGTCTCATCTGTCCATAGAATACTTTTCCAGAACTGAGCTGGCTTCTTGAGGTGTTTTTCGGCAAATTTAACTCTGGCCTGTCTATTTTTGGAATTGATGAATGGTTTCTGCATCTAGATGTGAACCCTTTGTATTTACTTTCATGGAGTCTTCTCTTTACTGTTGACTTAGAGACAGATACACCTACTTCCCTGAGAGTGTTCTGGACTTCAGTTGATGTTGTGAACGGGTTCTTTTTCACCAAAGAAAGTATGCGGCGATCATCCACCACTGTTGTCTTCCGTGGACGCCCAGGCCTTTTTGAGTTCCCAAGCTCACCAGTCAATTCCTTTTTTCTCAGAATGTACCCGACTGTTGATTTTGCTACTCCAAGCATGTCTGCTATCTCTCTGATGGATTTTATCTTTTTTTTCAGCCTCAGGATGTTCTGCTTCACCTCAATTGAGAGTTCCTTTGACCGCATGTTGTCTGGTCACAGCAACAGCTTCCAAATGCAAAACCACACACCTGGAATCGACCCCAGACCTTTTAACTACTTCATTGATTACAGGTTAACGAGGGAGACGCCTTCAGAGTTCATTGCAGCCCTTAGAGTCCATTGTCCAATTACTTTTGGTCCCTTGAAAAAGAGGAGGCTATGCATTACAGAGCTATGATTCCTAAACCCTTTCTCTGATTTGGATGTGGAAACTTTCATATTGCAGCTAGGAGTGTGCACTTTCAGCCCATATTATATATATAATTGTATTTCTGAACATGTTTTTGTAAACAGCTAAAATAACAAAACTTGTGCCACTGTCCCAAATATTTCTGGCCCTAACTGTGTGTATGTATATATATATATATATATATATATATATATATATATATATATATATATATATAATATTAAGAAAACAGAAGTGTCCGAGATTCTGACTCGGTGATAAACTTTCTTTTTTGTTACTGTTACCCTCATAAAGTATATTCTGTGATATTTCTTTGCCAGTTACATTACAAGCATGAAACTGTTCAGGAGCTGCATCAGTTATGGATGGATTACAGTGCCACCAATGTCCAGAACAGCATCAGCTTAGACCAAGGGGTTCTGGATCATTTTGTGCAGGCCACAAATATTGGAGAAAGTGATGAGCACACGTGGAACTTATCAGTTGTGGAGATGAAAAAGGTAAGATCAGTGTGTGAACAGGGTGGTGTACAGGGGGATAGTGACAGGGATGCCGTGGCTCCGAGATTGCAACCTGTGGCTCTTCTGTAGTTAAAACTAAAACCTCCAGCCTCCTATGCAGTTGTAGGATGAGATGAGAGCCATAGTTTTACAACACAATATTGCTTGCCCACTGCATTTATTATCATTACTACTACTATATTTTGTTCTTTTTTTCTTTCCATCACAGCAGTTCCTGCCCTCTTCACACTCCCAGATCCATAACTAGTAATAAGCAAACTTGCTGAACATTCGGGTTAGTCCAAACCTGGTCGCTCGGCATTGGACTCCCAGCGACTGAAGAGGTTGGATGCAGCCTTAAGGCCGCCAGGTAAACACGGGTACAGCTTATGGCCTATGGCTCTATGGCTCTATCCATGTTTTCCAGGACTCCCTAGGGCTGCAGTCAACTTGTGAGACAAGTTGAATTTTTAAATTACAGCTTTTATTTTACTAAAAAAATGTATTGTGAAACACAAATTATTATTAATGGCAAGATATTGAGAAAACAACACACACACACACACACACACACACACACACACACACAACCATGCACTGATGTAAGGGGGGGTTCTTTTCTTTTTCCACATGTTACCTTT
The DNA here is from genome assembly GCF_027789765.1 of Dendropsophus ebraccatus. NCBI lineage: Eukaryota > Metazoa > Chordata > Amphibia > Anura > Hylidae > Dendropsophus > Dendropsophus ebraccatus. The sequence goes on along the minus strand of NC_091467.1, from coordinate 40,478,203 downwards.
TTTCTCTGTGTCATTTCAATTGGCATGATAATATATAGGTTTTAGTATATTTTAATGATCTTTTTTGTTTCATTGCTTTGCATTGCTATATTTTAAGGTGTTGTTTTGCTTTTTATAGGCTGTAGTTTTTATTGGTATTATTTTGGGGTAACGTAGCAGAAACGTCACTTTGCATCTAACTGCCTAGATGTTGCAGTCGCTACTGACTACAGCATCCAGGGGGTTAACGCCAGTCTTGGCTGCAGGCAGAGAGCTTCAGCTGCAGATAGCAGCTCCTGGTCCTGTTCCATAAACAGTCAGCTGACATTTGATGTACATGTATGGCAAATGCCAGGTTTGGATAAGAATATATTCCTAGCAAACACTTTTAGCAGAGCCCACAAGACCTACAGCTTTTTTCATGTTATACTTAATCATGCTTAACCCCATTGTGTCCTAAGCAGTGTACATAACGCATCGATTCCTCCCAGCTCCATTAGCCAGTCCTAATGCAGCAAGTGCTTATTACTCGCATGTTCAGCTGCCTGATTCCTTTAGGCATTGATTTATTTGTCCATCTCTATATAATTTTTATTTATTTTTTTACTTTCCAAGAGGGAGGGCACTGACAGTCTGTCCGAGGAAAGAATAGTTGTCTTATATATCAAACTGTGGTGCCTGGCACAATGCCCTCATTCATGTTCAGATGAGGGGATGTTCTCAGGCAGGGGCTCAGCTAGGATTCATGCCCTCCCCTACACACAACATAAAGCACTGTGTGTGTATGTGTGTATATATAGGCTTTGTGAGGTGGCCAAAACATCTCTTGTGGCCAGAGGCCACAAGAATCGTGGCTGCAGCCACAAGAGTGACTGGCAGAGCAGAGAGCCAATGGCTGCTTGTTCTGTCAGTCTACTGTATTTAACTATAAGTGCCCACTGGGAGCCATTATGGTTAAACACATAGGTGCAGGAGCAGACTACCTCCTGCTTAACCCATTATGTACTGCAGTGTGTAAGTGACCTAATGTTCACTTACATGCTGCAACACAAAAAAGGGTTAAAAAGAAAAAGACAGTGAGCTCTCTGTTTCACTGTTTGTGCACTAATAACCCATGACCTCTGCAGGAACTGCAGAGAACAGAGGTCAGGGGTTATCAAAGCAGTGAAGCATAGAGCTCCTAGTCTTCGCTTTTTAACCCTTTTTTTGTTTTGCAGCATTTAAGTGAGCTTTGGTTTACTTACACACAGCAGTACATATGGGGTTAAGAGAAGGACACAGGATGGCTTTTATCTTCCCTGTGCATCCCTGGGCCCCCCTGGGGCTCAGGTCCCATAGCAGCTGCCTGTCCTGCCTCTATAATAGCTACGCTACTGTTCTCAGGTAGTAAGGTAAATAAGGCACACAAGTCTTCAGACCTTTTGAATCATATGCTTCGATATCTTAATGACTGCTATTTTGGTCTAGGAAGATTGCTTTGTGTAGCTGTGAAATGTCGATGTGGAAATGTGAACTAAATATCGCGCCTCAATGAATTGCTCACATTATGAAGAAAGTAGTGTATTCAGTTTCTCATTAGCAGTATCAGTCATAGCTTATCAGGTCAGGCTCTGTCACACTGTGTAGTCCCTCTAGTTCGTCTCTCTTAATACCACTTCTTATTAACATCTAGCTGATAAACATGCAGTTTACACAGCCATCGTCTCCACATTCACTTCCTATGGCGATGACCTAAAAAGCTAGAAAAGTTAGGTAACTACTTTGGTGTATTTGGAAGATTCTTGCAGTATATTCTCTTTGTAATCATTTAGGTATCACACAGTACAAATAAGAACCTGCTCGTTGTATGCGCTCTAGTCTAAAGCATCCACCAGGATCATTGGCATTATTGTGAGATACCTGTGGTTCCTGGTTGATCCAAATTTCAAGAAGTTATCTCTAAACAACAACCTTTTCCATGTGCCCTATATTTTGTAACTGTGTGTGTTGTTTTGGCGGACTTCTTCTGAGCATTCCATACTTGATCTCCCATTGATGCGAATAGCTATTATTCTACAGCCAATGATCACTGGAACAGTTTCTATTCCAAAAAGGGCAGCATTAGGCCACTGTAAGGGCCCGTTCACACTATGGAAATAGCACTGAAATTCCGTGTGGAACCCGTCGGCGTGGACTTGGACATGTCAATTCTTTGAGCAGAGAAGTGCGGAGGCCCGCGAGACCTCCCATTCAGACTGATAGAAGGCACGATTTGGTATCAAGTCTGCGTGGGGGGATTCCGCACGGAATTTTGGTGCCAATTCCATAGTGTGAACAGGCCTTAAAAACGCTTGTAGCCTGCTGAACAAGACTGTTTTATACAGCTTGTGGCTATGTTCACATATGGTATTTCGGTCAATATCTTGGTATTTTGGACCAAAACCAGAAATAGGTTGAAAACACAGGAAGGCCCTGCCCACACAAAAACTTTTTTTTGGCTGTCTGACGGACGGCTGTTATCTCACTTCCAAGTAACAGCTGCTATTTGTGGAACATCAGCCATTGGTTTAAAAAAACGGCTTTTATTTCACACAAAATGACAGCCATCCAAAAAAACGTCTGTCACATGGCCAAAAAAAAGACTTTGTGTGGTTGTAACGAAAAAGTGCAAATTATCGTTTTTCCACTTTTTATTTTTGCTTGAAAATATTGACTGAAACACGGACCAAAATACTATGTGTGAACTTAGCCTGCAAGTGTCTGTCCCAGTCACAATCTCCCTGATGCTGTAAGTTTCAGCCTGTAGGCCTTCCCAGGTGTTGAAGGATGTGAATGTCTTTCCTAGATTGTTACATCTTTGTTTCAGGCAGCCATGGCTATACCTGATGATGAAGCAAGGGAAACTTTCCTATTGCAGCTGAACAAAAATATCACTGAACTGAATGAGCCAGTCCAGGAAGCTCCTCTAGACCTGTTACATCACGCTTGGTACGTATTCTGTGTGTGTAAATTCCTTGGGTTTCCTGAGAAATGTATTTCACTTCAGGGAAGATAAATATGGAAATGAGCGAGAGACTCTTTTCAGTGAAACAAAATTGGATCGGCCATCTGCCAGCTTCCTATTTCTTCCTCCCTGAAAAAATGTGCACGTCATCCATTTTGGACTAATGTATCTGAAGGAAAGTGTGGCCACTAGTATTGTGTGTTCAATACTTTTATTTGTGCTGCCTGCTCCTATACACATGTCTGCTCTGGCCAGTGAATTAAAAAAAAAAGAGTAAAATCACCTTCAACTGTATCTTTAGGGATCCAACCAGGATAGGCATTTAAGTGTAAATGCAAGTGTGTAATCTAGAGTTGGAAAACAAGTGCCCTATACTGTTTATCAGTTACATTTGCAAGTTGCATATTCTCCTCATTACAGCATGGGGCAGAGAAGGATTAAGTATGGATTACTGCTGCCCTTTACTACTGATTTTAGAAAGAGTGAAAGACAAATAGCTAAAATAATATCAATATCTTACCCAAGGAACTCAGAACTTGTTTTTGTGTAAGTAAAGGGAACTTGCTTGTTAATAAAGTCCTGTAATTACTGCAGCATTGACACCGATTTAGGTTATGTTCCCTCTTCGGGAACATATCGGGCAATAGTTGTCGTCTCGTTACATAGTCGGCCATTAATAGTGATAGTGATAATGTTCTTTATCGCCTGTCTATATAATGAGACGGCCGCCTTTGCATGATATGTTCTGAAGTGGGATCATAGCCTAAGGCAATAATCTATGCTGTGTGAGATTGGTAAGGGGAGAGTAGTCAAATGGCAAGGGTAATAAGAGCTAGTGGGGCTTATAGAATGTTTATTGGAGAATGGCTATGCTCCTAGACTGCGGTCACCACATGCTTTGAACAGTCTGAAATAAAAAATGTTTTTCAGCTTGACTTTTTTTTTTTTTTTTGTTAAAAGGGGTTGGCCACTCTATAGTAAAATAGTTCAGTGTACAGTATAAGTGAGTATACTCACTGTATATACTGACAGCAGTTACCTCATAGAGCTAAATTCAGACTCCCCTCCTCCAGGCTGGGCTGCCCTGCTATGTGGTGGTAAATCTGTCCATAAGATGGCTCACATGGAGGAGCATGTGACCATGCCCCACCCCCCAGTGTCCACCACTGAGCCTGTATTTGCCAATGGAGAAAAGTGGGGTCAGAGCATGGTCACATGCTCCTCTATGTCGGCCATTTTATGGACGGACTCACCACAGAGCAGGACAGCACAGCCTGGAGGAGGGGAGTCTGATTTTAGCTCTATATGGGGTACTTAGGGAGCTGCTGTCAGTAAGGGCAGTGAGTACACTAATACTGTACACAGAGTAATTTTACTATAAAGTGGCCAACCCCTTTAATGATTTTTCTACTGTTTCACAGCAGAGCTGTGTCGTTTTAGTCTGATGTTTTTGTTATAACAAGCAGAAAGCACTAAGCATCATTTCCTTTGTGTCAAGAAAAAAGCAGCAAGCACTGCTCCGCAGACTTTGTACCCCATCAGAACAGATTTGGAAGGGTATTTGAAAACAAATCAGAATGTAAGGTCTCTGTTTGCATCTCATTGGATTGTATCTTGATATATTTAAATATGTGTCCTTAGTTTGCAGCTCTGGCGTGCAGCTATAGATGAACTTGTAGAACGATCCATGGAATTACGATTTGTACTCGGAATGCCAGATAAGGATATGGCAGCAGAATTTATCATTGAAGATCCAGGTTTGAGATTTATTTGGGTTCTTTATTGAGGTCCGGATTAAATAAGTTATTTATTTATATTGCTTTAAATAATGATTATTTGTAGTATTCCTTTATTACTTATATTTATCATTTGTTTTTTGATCCTCTTTATTTTATAAATACCATAGTTTTCAGACTATAACACACACCTCACTATAGGACGCACCCCTGATTTAGGCAACTGAAAAAAAAAATTTTTTTTGTTAACTAAACTTCTCTTGTGGTCTAATGGCAGTGCTGGTGAGGTAATCTTTACTGACTGCCACTTTGTAGTCCTATATGCAACGACAACTATAAATAAACAAACAATTTAACTCACCTGTCACCCGTTCCGGGCAATTGCTGTCTCCTGGCATGTTCCTGGCGCAGGCATTGTGATGCAGAGACACTGCCTACGTCGGAAGTCCCTGAAGCCTCTGCCATTCTCCCGAAGCTCTCCCGGCAGCCGAGGATTTCATCGGAATAGTTCGGAGATGCTCAGTTGCTCAGATGCTTCAGGAGAATGGCAGAGGCTTCGTGGACTTCCGGTGCATGCAGTGTCTCTGCATCAAGCTGCCTGCGCCAGGAACGTGCCAGGAGACGGGCGGTTGCCAGGAATGGGTGACAGGTAAGTTGGATTGTTTTTTTGTTTTTTTTCAATGGGGGCCCTGCACCAGGGGGAATCGGGTGGTGGGTTCCTGCCTCCTGCTTCAATTAACCTCTGCCTGACCGCAGCTGGACTCCAGCTTGCTGCAGCCGGTAAACCCTGCCGTGGTCAGGCAGGGGTTAACATTTTCAGGCGTATAACGTCAACCCCTGAAAATCTTCTTTAAATTTAGGGGTCGTCTTATACGCCGGAAAATACAGCACCTAACCATAGTCCATAGATTCCCAGCAGTCCGTAGCGTTCTTTCCACATTTATGACTTATTATTTATCATATACTGTTTATGTATACAGTAGCCTGGCACCGCTCTTGGCATCTATTTACTGTTATTTACTCCTATTTACTCCTAGTATAGCAGTGGTTTATTCTTCTGACCACATTTATACATATAGGTGCTAGAAAGCTTTCTGTTTATATTCCGCTATAGTTTGAGTTTCTTACACTAAAAGTGGTAGAAGTCTTATAGATGAGAAGATGTAAAAGTATCCCTCAGTCCCCGCTGTATTTCTTGATGCAATCACCATGTGGCCTGTGTAATAGATATCTATTCTGGTATTATTCATACATCAGCTGGTTTCCTGTCATTATATCAGGCGATATTAATCCTGCGCTTTATTTACATCCAGAATCTTCACGTGAGCATTAAAGCTGAGCGTGATAATTGTGACTCATGGTATGGGCAGGGTAGTCATGTCTGCCAACGTGGATATTATCATTAACTATAACGCTTAAGGAAACATCGACACCTACCATTAGCGTCATTTAGTTCAGAGAAATGGTTTCCTTTGCAAACTTACGTCTCTAGAAGTACACCATATAACTTTTAGAAGGTCTCTGAATTATTATAGTGCTTGAAAAAGCACACTATTGTAATCCCTTTTCTTCTCCTAAACTGCATTTTGAAGCCCTATGTGCTATGTACTTTTGGATTTGACCAGATTTGTCTTTTTTAAGAAATTTATGTTTAACCCCTCCATGCCAAAGGTCATTGACGCCTTCTAAGAGCCATAACGCTTTTATTTTTCCTCCTATAGGGCTGATTGGGGCGTCAGTTTTTGGGCCAGTATCTCTAGTTTTTATTGGTATCATATTGGTGTAAAATAAAAATTTGTTTGCTTTTTATAATCTTTTTTTTTTCCAATATAAAATTTTAAAAAATCAGCAATCCTGGTGTTTTTTTTCCCTCTTTTGTTTACGCTGTTCACTGTGCAGGAACAATTTTGTTATATTGTAAAAGATCTGACAATTCCGCACGCTACAATATATAATATGTTTATTTTTAAAATATTTATATTTGTATAATGGGAAAGGAGGTAATATAAATCTTTATTGTTTGTTTTTAGACTTTTGAAAACTTTTTTTTTTCTTTTTTTTTTAAGAGTTATATGTCCTGTGATTGTAGATGCTTTGTTTTTTTAAGGTGGTCACTTATAAAAAGTAAAGAGAGCATTGCAATGTTATTAGATATGATTAACAAGATATGTTTTAGAAACCTAACATTTCTGGTCATCTTGTTTCTAGCGTTGGATCAAAAACGTGTAAAAGGAGGCAAAGAAGAAAAGAGAGGAGGCGGCATGAAGGAGGATAAAAGGACACCTGGTGGAAAGGAGAAAGATGAGAAAAAGGCTGGAAAGCCAGCAAGGGACAAATCGGAGAAAGAGGTACGCTGTTAGGTAAACATATCTATTCAATAAATCAAGGACCCATGTCCAGTAATCTAGTTACCTCTTTATTTCTTTCATTCTTTTTGTTTAAAGGTAATCTAGATTTAAGCAACATAAACTAGTGTCAGAAATGCTTAACAGAACAATGTATTACTTACATAATTATGTTCAACCTTACATAATTATGTTCTCCTAATATGCAGGAGAATATTTGTGCTGCAGCCCTCCCCCGCCCTCCAGCTGCCAATCAGCAGCTGGTGGTTGGAGTTTGTTGGTGCTCATGAATATCCCGGACTACTGAACACATGCACAAATTGAAAGAATTCCTTATTGTCCATGTTATTCAGGAGGATATCTCTGAACCTGCTGCAAAGAACATTGTTAGTGATACATCATTCTCTTCAGCTTCTCTGTCACTAGTTTAAGCTACCCTGAAATAGGAATGCATAAACCTGCTGACAGAGTCCCTTTAAATAGGCATGTACATTTGGCCAAGCATCCATGTTTATGGACAAGTTGGGAATAACAGCTGTGGTTCAGAGGAATGGTATCCCATTTGTATCACCAGCTTTAGCTGCTCTGTAAACTCCTTTCCCATGTACATCTCAATTAGATAAAGGAGATGTTTCCGAGGATTAGATATAATCTGATCTACTATTTAAAGGATTCTGTTAGCGTCATTTATACAGTATGCTGCAAAGAGCTCACATACTCTCTTCTACCTATTTTTTTTACACTTCCTAATTTTTACACACTTTTTTTTTCGATTTCTATACACACGCTCAAACACACAGCTTCAGGAAAGGTACCATTTACCTAACAGCTATCCTGTGGTGTCTGTAGCTCTTAGCAGTAAATACAGCTGACGGATTCCCCTGAAATGGTGTTGTAGATTTCATGCTAAACATACATATTCTTTTTTTCCTGACACTAAAGAATGAGAATCTTTTATATAATGGGTTTCAATTTAATAAGCATAAGGTTGACCTGTGACTTTTCCACAGAATCTACATGCTAACCCCTTTCCTTATGGTGACTATATCACAGAAATTGCTATGAATTCAAGTCCTGCATTCCTGACATGGCCAATATCTAACAGAAAACAGAAAATTATGGTTGCCTATACATACTTCTTGTAGGATTTTTCCACATCTGGGTGAATGAATGGATACAGTGGCTGTAACCTATTTATTCTTCTTTGATGTATCATCATATCATCCATAAAAGCTAGTCTGTCTTTGGTCTTACTGGAAAACTTAAAGGCATTTTCCTACTAAGCAAAGTTGTTAAATTAGGATGCATAACACATTAATAATTTATAGAATTACAGTTTTTTTTTTTAGGTAAAATAGCTCATATCACTGGGCTTGGCTCCCAGCCATTTCCCATAGGGCCACTAGAAATGGCCTAACAGATGCATATATTTTATTTTATTATTTTGTGGCCAATGAATAATGTAATGACAGAAGGACATTTGCCCATAAAACTCTTTTAGGGGGTTAATATGAAAATTGAGTCTGTAAAATTCATCAGGTGCCTTATAAATAAATCAGTAAGTCATGAAGTGTAACAGTATGTTCTTCACTGACATAAATTGCTAGGCACATTACAGACATCAATCCCTTCCCTGACATCATCTTTACATCATTCTAGGTTTTGTTTAATTACAGAGTATAATCTTTTCGACAGCGTGTAATTTTAATTTAAGAAGTCCCCACTTCAGGTGCTATTTGCAAGCGTATAATTGACAGAATTACACAGAGGATTAAAATAGAGTTTAGTGGCATAATATGTGGAGGTCTTATTATTCCGACTATGAGGCTTTTTATTCAGACTGTGACAGCTGACCTAATGGCACAACAGACACTGGGGGTTCCTCAGTGAATCAGAAACAGGGATCTCTAAGGGTATATTTGCATAAGTAATTGCCTCTATTTTCTTAATCTGCAAAACTGTTCTGCTGTTTTTTTTAAGACTGTAAGGCCTTATTCATATGTTGCGTGAAGTTGTCCATGTTCCCCTATAGAAGTCTATGAGATCTGTGTTTTTTAGGAATTGCATGGCTCTGACAACCCTGCAATCCATGAAAAACATGGATGTGATGTAATAAATGTAATTTAAGAAGCTTTAAACAGATCCATGAAAAACACGGACACTGATACAAAACTGATGCCATCACGGATGGTTTTTCACTGAACACTGAGGTACATAGTGGACTTCATCCATGGACCTTGAAAATCACTGAACGTGTGAATAAAGCCTAAGGGCCCTACTCCACCGGACGATTATCGTTTGCATAATCGTTAACGATTAACGATCTCAAATAACTGCTATTGCGAAAGACCTCAAAATGTTCACTCATTTTCATAGAATGATAATCGTTACTTATGATCGTATTTGCGATCGTTTTTTCTTCGCTATTTCTTTGCTATTGCATTCGTATCTACTGCGAACGACCGAAAGACATCTTATTCAATGCGAACGATTTGCGAACGTTTTGCTTACGAGCAACGAAAAAATAGGTCCAGGTCTTATAAAGCGAGCAACAATTTCTCGTTCGGTCGTTAATCGTTAACTGCATTTCAACAGAACGATTATCGTTTAGATTCGAACGATTTAACGATAATCTGAACGATAATCATCTGGTGGAATAGGGCCCTAAGAGTCCTTGCCATGGTGCCCAGCTCATTTCTCATTCTCTCTACTTCAGGGGGTGGAACAAGAGCTGGGCTTTTCAAAACTAATACACACCTAGATAACTTCTTTCCCTTACTTGTCTGGCCAATCAAAGCAGGGCACCTAGCATCTTTAATGCTATGCCTTAGCATAGTGCTGGTGAAAGTGCATTAGACTGAACAGGCTGACATTGTGCAGAGGAATAAATTACACAGTGCACTACTATGGATGGCATGCTAAGGGAGAAAGGGTTAAAGAAGTTTTCCGGGGAGCAGAAGATGACTAAAGCCTGTTCTATCCATATGCACGAATGTACTGATGGTACATTCGCTTCAAGTTGTCAGAGATAAGAAAGCATTGATTTACCTTTCAGGAACAGTGTAGATTCTCTAGAGAACAGAGACTAAATCACAGAGCACAAGTACACTGCCCAGGCATTCTCACCCTTTTCTCACCCTAGTCTTGCAGAGAAGTATTGAGCCTAAAGGTCTATTACATGGCTCAATAATCATTTAGCAAGGGCTGTACGGACATCATTAGGGATGCCCATGCAGCCCTTGCCTTAAACTTTATATATACCTCTCCACGGTCCCCGGTCTTCTGACCTCTGCTCGCTTCCTGGAGTCATGGCTGTAGTCCCTGAACTGACAGGCCGCTCAGCCAATCACTGGCCAGGACTGCTGCAGCCAGTAATTGGCTGAGTGGCCTGTCAGTTCAGAGACCCACTCTGAAGCTACAGTGGCGGCTCTGGGAAGCAAGCAGAGGGCAGCAGAACTCCAGGATCATGGAGAGGTATGTATACAGTTTATTATCTTACACAATCACAATCGTCAGCCGTTGGCCGCGCATCACTATTACACATTGTGATGCACGGTCAGCAGCCGATGATTTTAGGTCAGGAACAAAAGACACAATCAACCAATGATCGTTGTCATCGGCTGATCTTTTTCTCTATTACACGGAGCAATTCGGCCAATTATCGCTCTGTGTAATAGGGCCCTAACAGTAGTGAACAACAGATTGAGGGGAAGTGAGACCTCTAGTGCTCGAAATTTTTGCACTTTTTGTTGTAGATGTAGGCAGTTATTTTTGGTAAATAGAAGATAGCTTGTGAATAGCTCATTGGTCAGTTTTGCTTGGAAAGCCTCTTTAAACAATACAGTCACCCCCTTCTGCTATGGGGAAAATGTATCAGGTTTTTCTGGGGGGCAGTGGTGCCAGGGAGTTAACCCTCAATAAGCTTTCAGAGGCTACAGATCATTGACGGTTGACCTTCTGGCACCACTGCTCCCAGAACAACCTGACACACAGGACCACTGGCTTGCTGGAAGGAGGAAGTGGGAGGGGAGGAGTAACTTTACAGTGCTGTGCCACCAGGGGCACATGTTTGTAGTAAAGAAATTAGTAGGTGCGCTTCCTGTTGGTGAGAGGATAGGGACGCTGTGCACAGTTAGGAGACCAGGAGGAGCGCTGGCGGCCAGGGCAGTGACGGTGGGACGATGGTGGGGTGAGTGCCTTTTTTGCAGGAGCGCATTCACTTAATAAGACGCACTGGGTTTTCCCCCCAATCTTATAAAGCGATAAATATGGTAATCTGCTCAGAAATTACTTTTTTCCCTTTATAGGAACGGCCAAACAGTAGGAAATTAAAAGGCAAGGATGACAAAAAACTATTGAAGTCATCAATCATGTCCAAAGAGAACAAGGAGCTGGTATCTTCTGGGGAAAGTTTGGATTGTACACCTCCAGAATCCCGTCTCTGCCAGGTGGATCCAATAATCCAAGAGAAATATAAGGAAAATCTGTGTACTGTGGTGAGTATTCATTAGATTACAATTGCTCAATCAATGTCATTCTGTTTATGATTGAATCTTGTTGGAATGTGGTTGAAGCTATTCAATTTAGAATTCTTAACTTCCAGGTGGCTATATTGGATGCATGGACATCTTTCCAGTTTAAGTACAGCATGGTGTGTGGGCTTCAGAGTGGGAGTTCATAGAATAAGGTTGGGTTCACACTGTGTTTTTGCAGTCCATTTAACATTTAACAGTCCCTTTTAAAATATTTACTTTTAACATGCACAAAAATGTGGTCAACCATGGACTGCAAAACTGCAGTGTGAACCCAGCCTTAGGCTGGGTTCACACTATGTATATTTGAGGCTGTATTTGTGAGGCTGTATAGCAACCAAAACCAGGAGTGGATTGAAAACACAGAAAGGCTCTGTTCACATAATGTTGTAATTGAGTGGATGGCCGCCATTTAATGGCAAATATTTGCTGTTATTTTAAAACAACGGCTGTGGTATTGAAATAATGGCCGTTATTTACTGTTATATGGCGGCCATCCACTCAATTTCAACATTGTGTGAACAGATCCTTTCTGTGTTTTCAATCCACTCCTGGTTTTGGTTGCTATGAGGACCTGACATGAGGACCAAATACTGCCTGAAATATACATAGTGTGAACCCAGCCTTATATTATATATTTTTACAATCTTTATGGACCAGAGAGTGACAAGGAAGAGCATATAGAACCTGATCTACTCTAGAACATGATCTAGAACATATAAACATGATGGAGGAGATTTATCAAAGGGTGTAAAATTTAGACTGGTGCAAACTGGCCACAGCAACCAATCACAGCTCCTCTTTCCTTTCACCAGAACTTAAAGCGTAACCGTCATGTTTTTTTTTATTGCAGAAATCAGTAGTATAAGCGATTTTAAGAAACTCTGTAATAGGTTTAATCAGCCAAAAAAGCCTCCTTCTGTACTCAAGAAGCAATCTCCCAGCCTCCCCCCCGACTTCTTATCTGTGCATTATCAGGCAAATACGTCTTCATTACAGAGAAGCCAGTGAAGACGGCTTCTGCTCTCTCCATTGTAAGCCTATGAAGGGGGGAGGGGCTGAGGGAGATGAGGGAGCAGGAAGAGGTGACATGAAGGTCAGCTGTTTGTAGACTCTCTGGGCACCTAAAACGCTAAATTCAGGTGTCAGAAAGGTCAGTGCTTATCTATGAACTTACTGAGAGAAGATTGCAGGGTGTTGTGCTTTGCAGAAATCCTCCATGCTCAGTCACTCCTAACAGCCCCTCCCCTCTCCATAGCCATATAATGGAGACAGAAATCCTGCTTCATCTGATGTGAGGGGGGAGGCTGGGAGATTGCTTTTTCAGCACAGAAGGAAACTCTTTTAGTACATAAAACCTATTACAGAGTTTCTTAAAATCGCTTGTACTGTTGATATTTAATGTTTTCAGAAAAATGGCCCTGAAATGACAGTTACGCTTTAAAGCTGAGCTGTGATTGGTTGCTGTGGGCAGTTGCACCAGTTTAAATTTTAAACCCTTTGGTATATCTTCCCCGATATGTAATAACACAACGCAAGAAGTTGTTAAAAATCGAGTGAAACTTTTTTGTGTGAATGCATAAAGGTTCTGTATGGCACTTCCAGCACATTTGCTCACAATTGTTACAGCAGGGCCTGGGCCTGTAGATCCTGTGCACTCGTAAGTTGCCAAAGCTAGCATCCCATCTGGTCACATGAATGATAGATTCCCCCAAAAAATATGTCAACCGAGCAGGCCAAGAAAGTGTTGCAATCTGGCAATGGCATTCCCATGGTATTCCATTGAAAAATTCCACTTGGAAGCCCTGCCAAGAGAAACACATGTGCCCACAGGAAGTCGTTGCTCACATCTTTGAACTGTTAGTGTCCCTTATAGTCCTGCTAGCAGTGATGACTTTCATATACAATTGCCTCTCAGGTCATCGGCTGGGGCAGTATGTCACGCCACAGCAATGGCAGGATTGAAGTGCTCACTGCACACTTCCATACTCAAACCGAATTGTCATCAAAACCTGGATATGCTGCTTAATCTATTAACAACACGTGACGAGTATACCTGTCATGGTGTCGCTAAGGAGGTATAGAGAGGGCTCAAGCCCTCTCAAGCTATTTTAACTGTTTAAGTGCTGCTGTCAGTTCTGACTAGGTAGTATAAAAATGTTTTTTCAGTAAAAAAAGTGGTACATTTGCTTTAAGGGTTTAACACAAAATAGTTCCAGTCAGTAGAAGTTCAGGCTTCTTGTTTATGACATCTTAGCAGATGAAGACAATGGTGTCAATGGCAAGACACCTAATAGGCACAGCAACACCAAATATCTGTGTCTGAAAATTGTCACAGATGGGGGCATGTGATGAAGGTGCCTTCTGTTTCTGAACAAGAAACTGTAGGTGCTGCTCCTGCTTGTTGGCAGGCCAAATAATTCTCTTTCTGGGCCATGCAGAGCCTGTTTGCCCTGTATGTGCACCCTCAGGTAACTACTGCTCCCAATGCCTCCTACAAATTTTGTTCAGAATAGCCTTTATGTCAGCCTGCTTGTCTCTGTCCAATGACGTGCCCCATCTACAAAAAAATGTCAGAGTTATGTCTAGCCGTCACTCACTGATTTCTCTCACCAAGAGGTACAATTCCCAAAAGTAGCCTCTGAAAGCCTTTTCTTTAGAGTGCGGGGGAGTGTATATGTAATGCATAGTATATCCAGCCATGCAAATGAGCTATTATTAACTTCCCTGTCCTCTCTGCTCCAGTCTGTGCAGCATACATGACAAGTAACTGCAGAAAACAGGAAATGTCACCTTCTTGTGTATGCTCTAGGGCCAGTGTGAAAATTGCAGGAGTTATACTGCATAGTTTAATAGTGAAATTTTAATTCAAATATAACATCATCAACTTATTCTGGATCTTTTCACGTGCACATAAAAACCCTTAGGACTTTCTCCATTTCTCACATTAATAAAATTTCTGATTATCTATTTTCCTAGGAATAATTTCCTGCCTTTGTTCTGGTTTTCCAACTGCAGTCACTTTCGCTAAATTAGTAAACCACACCCTGGGCAGCTATTTTTGCCCCTCCCCCATTTGTACTTGGGATCCAGCGCTACAAAAACATGGACACTTTTGCACCACTCTTGTCTCCAGATTGGGTAGGGCTTGAAACTCAGTTCCATTGAAGTAAATGAAGCTTATTTGCAAACCACACCTGACCTGGAGACAAGAGTAATGCAAAAGTGGCCATGTTTTTGTAGCGCTGATTAACCTCTTTGACCTCCTTGTTTTATATCAACTGACTCTTATTAGATCCACAGCATCTTCTATGAGGACCTTTCTATCTCACTTTCCACTGTACGATTTGGACGGTCGGGATCAGGGGTCATATGATTTAACAGAAGGACTGAATGGAGGATGAATATACATAAAGCATGCAGTATGTTTTTTTTACCACACATGGGAGCAAATATAAGATTGGTTCTTTTATATATAATTAGATTTTTTTATCAGCTGCAAAGAAGCTAAATAAAGTAACTTATCAGGTTTTTAAACATGCTGATAATATTGTCACAGCGAACTTACACAGAGCTCCCCCTCCTTGGCTAATGGTACACTGCTCTAGGACCACCTTCCCTAGCCTTGTCTCACAAGTATTTACTTGTCAGTTCACTGACAACAAGGCACCATTCAGCAAAGCAGCCAAACCTCTTCTTCCCCGGGTCCTGCTCGCTCCAAAACACAGGGGACCTTGCTTGCCTACTACCAATCTTTCCAACTCTCCAATGAGCAAATCTTCTACAAGCCTCCAGTCCACCAGCACTACCAATGTTTGAGCCCACACCTGGACCATCTATACTCTTCTCTCTTGGCAGCACCCTTCTCCTCCAGACCCAATTTATTTCCTCTAAACTGCTCTTCCCAGTGACTACTTGTCACTGCATGGTGGCTCAGGCCTGCATCACTATCTTTACTTCATGCTGTAGCGGACATCCAAGAAAATTTTCTGCCACATCAGCACATCCTAACAACACTGTAAAGCACAGAGGCCTGTCTTCTTGGCAAGCTATATACAATCACATATATACCTTATGTATATATGATGCAAGAACCATTAGTGCGGCTAACTAATATAACAGTAACAGGCAGTCAATAATACGGCTATGGGGTAGATTTGTCAAACCTATAGCAACCATTCTGCTTTTATTTAACTAGAGCAGTATGAGAAATGAAAGCTGAGCTGTGCTTGGTTGCTATCGACCACAATTTGCTATAGGACAGCTTGATAAATCTCCCCCTATGTCTGCAGCAAATAGTTTGCAAAAAGGGGGATCATTAGGTTTAGCCCTTTACACATAGCTCCCCTTTAATAACAATCAGCAGGTTAGACGAATCTAATCTGCTGATAGCACCCAGGACGCTGAGGAGGAAGGTATGTGTCTTATCTTACTCCTCGGCACCGGTCCTGCACTGTTATTCGGGGTAATCTTCGGCTAGGAGCACTGTAAGGAGCACTGCCTCGCCCCCACAGTGTCATCCGGCCCGTCCGCTCCATTGATAATGAATAAATAATGACAAACCACTAAACAAGTATTTTTTCCTGTGCTGCCTAAAGCATGCAATCTCATGGATCACACCACCATTTTCTTTATGTTTTAAGAATGTTTGTCCTTATAATTCATTTTCTGTGTTCCAGATGAATGAAATACTTGAAGAGATGGTAGAACAAATGGTGCTTATTGCAGAAGAATTAAAGTTGGGGAAATATGTGTCTGAAGCCATCAACCAAGACACCTCAGAAGGCTTTGAGTATATTCTGAATCCATAGCCTTTCATTTCTGCAGCCAATGCTTAACATAAAGAACTAATATGTACTTAATAATAAATGAATCAGATTAAATAGCAGTTTTGTGCTGTATGTACCATGTGTATATAAGTGCGGGCCAGTCGCACAAGCATTTTCAGTTGTTTTGCAATTAAAGAAGTTAGCGCACCACCTGCTTTCCCTGCACCACTTTTCTTTATATAGACAATCTATTGACTTGATTGGGCACATGTAATGCCTAAAATGTACCTGTCATTTCTAAAAACATTTGATATGTCATAGAGACACGTCAAAAGTTTTGATTGGTCCTTGGTCTGAGTGTTCAGACCCATACAGATTCGGAGAACAAGCAGGAGAGGACACACTGCATCGTGTCTGCATCGTGTCTGGCTCACAATGTAAGTCTGTGGAGCTCGACACAGAGAGGGAAGAGAACACTCCCCACTCGTTCTCCCGATTGGTACAGGTCTGAATACTCACTCCCGTATCAAAACTTTTTAGATGTCTCTATGACATGTCAAAAGTTTTTACAAACGACAGGTATACTTTAAAGAGGTTGTCCAGCAGTCCACTTTAAACTAACATCCAGGGGCGTAGCTAAACGCTGATGGGCCCTGGTGCAAAATTTTTAGCTTGGGCCCCCCCCCCTCCCCCGATCAGGCAAAGTCATATCTAACGTTATATCCAATTACTCTAATGTGCCACCATGTTCTAATGCCCTGTCACTGCCTCCACCTCATGTACTGCACTACTGCCCCCTATAATTAATGGACTGTACTGTGTCATTGTCTAATCATTGTATTCCAATCTTTGACTGTCCAGCTGAAAAACTACAACTCTCATCATGAACTGCCAGTTGGATATGATGGGGGTTGTAGTGCTGCAACCTGAAGAGCCACATGCTGCAAAACTCCTATAATAAACAGGCATGATGAAGTTTGAACTTCTGCAACCTGGAGAAGTCAACTGATGTCACCTGCAGTCCTATGTAACACCACAGATAACACAGTGATATCCCTCTGAGTACAGATAATGTAGTAGTAACCTGCAGTCCTATGTAACAGCACAGATAACACAGTAATATCTCTGAGTACAGATAATGTAGTATATGTCACCTGCAGTCCTATGTAACAGCACAGATAACACAGTGATATCTCTGAGTACAGATAATGTAGATGTCACCTGCAGTCCTATGTAACACCACAGATAACAGTGATATCTCTGAGTACAGATAATGTAGATGTCACCTGCAGTCCTATGTAACACCACAGTTAACAGTGATATCTCTGAGTACAGATAATGTAGATGTCACCTGCAGTCCTTTGTAACACCACAGATAACACAGTGATATCTCTGAGTACAGATAATGTAGATATAGACCCCTGTGTAGGCCCCCCATAGTATAGACCCCCTGTGTAGCCCCCCCCCACAGTATAGACCACCTGTGTAGCCCCCCACAGTATAGATCCCCTGTGTAGCCCCCCACAGTATAGATCCCCTGTGTAGCCCCCCCACAGTATAGATCCCCTGTGTAGCCCCCCACAGTATAGAACCCCTGTGTAGCCCCCCCACAGTATAGACCCCCTGTGTAGCCCCCAACAGTATAGACCCCCTGTGGAGATCCCCCACAGTACAGACCCCCTGTGTAACCCCCCCCCCCACAGTACAGACCCCCTGTGTAACCCCTCCCATAGTATAGACCACTTATGCAGCCCCTCCTCATAGTATAGACCCCCTGTTCAGTCCCCCCTCATAGTATAGACCCCCTGTGCAGCCCCCTCATAGTATAGACCCCCTGTGCAGCCCCCCTCATAGTAGAGACCCCCTCTGCAGACCCCCCTCATAGTATAGACCCCCTGTGCAGACCCCCCCTCCCCATTGTATAGACCCCCTCTGCAGACCCCCCCTCCCCATTGTATAGACCCCCTGTGCAGCCCCCCCATTGTATAGACCCCCTGTGCAGCCCCCCTCATAGTAAAAACCCCTTGTGCAGCCCCCCCCAGTATAGACCCCTTGTGCAGCCCCCCACATCGCAACATTTATGTAAAAAATGAAAAAAATAAAATAAACTCACCTCACCTGGATCCTTGATCTCCCTCAGGCCTGGCAGCTTCTCAAGTCCAGTGAGCTTCCGGGATGACGTCACATGTCAGCTGCCGAGGAGGAGCAAGGAGAAGTCCGGGCGCCGCGGTCCTGCATCAGTGAGCTTCCGGCCAGGGCCGGCATCCTGGAAGCTCATTGAACCTAAAGAGGTCCGGCGGCCGCGGCCATTTAACTGCACGGGGGGGACCGGACCGGGGGGCATATGCCCCCCTGGCCCAGCCTGCCCCTGCCGGGGCCCCCCGGAATGGGGGACCACAGGAGGAAGTGGCAAGGGGGGCCGTGCGGGCCCCCCTAGCGTAGGGGCCCGGTCGCCATGGCGACCCCTATAGCTACGCCACTGCTAACATCCACTAACCACAGGATAGGGGACAAGTTAGAGATCACAAGGGGGTCCGACCTCTGTACCTCCCGATGATCTCCAGATCTGCCTACGGCTCCTTTGTTATAAATGCAGCAGGTACGGCACTATTTATTCGTATGGAGCCGTGGGAAAGAGCTGAGTGCTCCCTCTGGCAGCTCCATTTATTCTCTATGGAGTCGCTGGAGAGAGTCAAGTACAGCACGTTCAATTTGTTTTTGATCTTGCATGTAAGCCCACAGAAGAAATATACCTGAATGAAATATCTGTTTGACATTGTAAGTTTTGGCACAATATACAATCATATGACATTGTTGGCAGTGAATTCCTGCTGCATCATACTGTGGCATTTATATTAGTCTATTCTATAGTTTAATAACTGACTTTCTAAGCACAGGATGGCTCATTCACTCTCAAAACAGAAATGACATGCTTTTACTATATCACAATATGATGTACAGAAAATGCTAACTTCACAACCATATCAGTGACCAGACACATGTACTGATACGTCAGCATGGGCATCTGAATAGCGCCCCATAGTTATGTCCATTTACTGGCCTGACATTTGTTCTGGATCTAGTTGGACTTACCCATTCTTGGCCAATAAGGGGAGAGAGACGAGCTACTTCAAATCGACTGGTTTCAGAAAGTTCTCTAGATTTGTAATTTACTTCTATTTAAACATCTCAAGACTTCTCATACTTATCAGCTGCTGTATGTCCTGCAGGAAATGTTGTTTTCTTCTCAGTCTGACACAGTGCTCTCTGCTGCCACCTCTGTCCTTGTCAGGAACTGTCCAGAGCAGTAGCAAATCCCCATAAAAACTTTTCCTGCCCTGGACAGTTCCTGTATCGGACAGGGGTGGCAGTAGAGAGAATTGTGTCAGACTAAGAAGAAAACATTTCCTGCAGGACATACAGCAGCTGATAAGAATGAGAAGACTTGAAATATTTAAATAGAAGTAAATTACAAATCTATAGAACTTTCGGAAACAAGTTAATTTGAAAGAAAAAGATTTTTGCTGGATAACCACCTTAAGTCAGACTATTTAGCTAGCACTTGGTTGCTGTTTTTGTGTAATAGAAGTAATATGCATGAATAGAGTACAGGCTTCAAGCACAGACCAGCAAGTAGATGTGTCTAAATGATAGGTTGTGTCTGGTACTCATTAATAATGCGTGATGGTACCTTCACACATTTAGTCAAATAGCTTAGTTCCCCCACCAAAAAGTAGAGGTAAAAGTCAGGAAGAGACATGTCCCTCTGTGTCTTTGGCTTCTGAACATTGGCGTCACTTTTAATACTGATGCTTATCATCATATTAGATTTACAGACATTCTTTCACTTTACTTCTGCTCCCTTATGAATAACAATGAAGCTCTCTCGACCCTCCCTGATCTCTACTGTCCACACCATAGCTGCCTATGAAGGAGCATGTGGCTACATGTGTCACTCTGCTTCCTCCATAGACATCCATTGTACCCAACAAACTAGCATAAGCATTGTAGGATTTTGTAAGCCCCCATAACAATGTCCTATAAATACATCATTATGGGGGCTGTCATCTTGTCTAAGCTCTGTTATTATTGTACTGTAAGAGACTACATTTCTTCTAGTGGCTGCATTTGTATACTACATTTATTATATACACAATGCAATGTATATATTAATAATGTTAATTAATAATGTTATATTAATAATGTTAATTAATAAATACATAATATATGTAAAATACATACATACATACATATAAAAGGGAAACTCCTGACATAGACATTAGGCCTTATTTACAGTATGTTTTTTTTTTTATCAACTTAGCATGTTTTGCTTGGAGAGTTTCCATTGTACATGCTATACATGTCTGTGGGGTTACATTAAGAGTCTCCTTATGCCCCTATACTGCAAAAATGGAAATTATTGATTAACCAGTATGCAGATGCTTCTCTTGGCACCTGATGTAAAATGGGGAGTGAGAGCCCTCTGTGACAAACCCTTTAAGGCAAATGCATAAATCCCTAGGTAAACAATTTAGCAATTCAAAGAGGGGTTTCAAAAGAAAGACATCCCCCCCCCCCCCGGCCTGTATCTCCACTTGTCTGTGCCTGTAAGTGTTTTGATCTGGCTTGACCTGTGAGTTGAATGAGACTTCATCAGACTTTTCTGAATAAAAGCTTCTAGCTTCTGTGAGATCTGCAATGGGTGTTGTGAAATTATAAGAATTTCATCTTGTGACACATGCTCTAAATGTGGAAGCAAGAACAGGACGGACCTGTCTACCCATCAATAATCTGGATACAGCTGAAACCTTCCACCCAGTCCTACGGTACAGGAAATTAGTTGTGATGCCCTTCCCAAGCTCCCTGAATCTGAGATTGCCTCAGTCTAACATGATACTAACACAATGGACCACTTTTACATATTAGTCATCTCTTTTTTTTTTTTTTTTTTTTGGGGGGGGGGGGGAAGCAAAACAGCAATTTTCTATGTACATATTCAGTGATTTACACCACTTGGCTGCTTGTCTACTTTGTCAGAAGGCTCTTACCTCAGCAACCAGATATTATTGGTCAAGGAGTCTGTTAGCAATTGTTTAACATGGTATCCATTATAATAAATGGGTATATAATATACATTTTAGGAGTTGAAAAAGGGCTAATAAAAAAACAAATGTATAAAACCAGAAAAAAACAAAAAGATTTTTTATTTTTTTAAGTGTAACTATCATTTCTTGCTGGCAGCAGGATATGCTATCAAAATCCTGCCGCTGGCATGTCTGTTCATGTGCCCACTATGGACAGAATTCATCCGGCAGCGCAAGTGACTGCATCGTGAAGGGCGCTGCCAGATAATTTCCGTCCTCTGCAAGCGCCAGAAAACACAAATGACGGCAGAAGGACTTTAACTACGTATCCTGCTGTCAGTAAGAAATGATAGGCACACTTTATGATAATCCACAGCAGAGGTCCCTTGTGTATTTAGCCTTTTGCTTCTAGTCAGGGTAATATAAGACTGTAGCTGTAGACCCCTACTATCATTTTATCATTGTATGCCAAATAGCATTCTTTTTTTCTAATTTAAATGGCCTTTATTTCTCCCATTGTATTCTAATCACATGAGACTCACTGCAGATTGTGAGATGTCTTGTGTAACTACCTGTAGAAACTCACCTGTGCTCAAAGTGTTAAATGTGGGCTGTATTAGTGTCTGACCTGCCTAACTAGCCGAGCAACTTCTTGTCAGGGTGACACATAAGAAAAAACACTGAATGACAGAAGCATTGGTAAGACTCACACCGACAGGCGCAGGGACACACGATAACAGTTTAGACACATCTGAGGCTTTTGTACTGGTAAAATCCACAACTTGTGCCATAAACACAACTAGACACACATAAAATGCCACATAAACACATGATAGCAAATGGAATTAGTCTGGTTTAATATATCATCCTGTAGATGTATTGGACATTTCCCATTCTATAGTACCACATAAAGGTGTGTTCACACAGACTTCAGAAAGGATTGTGACGTTATGGATTTAAGCATTCGCCCTGCTCATTGAAGAAGACGGAGAAGTAGCAGGTAAGTTGGGCAGTGGAAATTATTATTAGAATAATATATTTATGGCGGGGTAAATAAGTATTAGTGTTCTTGTAATCCTTTTTGCCACTAATGTTATTTGTTGCTAGTTCTTGCCTATTGTCCATATACTTTACTATTGTATCAACTATTTAGATGTAGATTTTTTTTAATATAACTATAGCACTAGAATGGTTATTTGACTGTATTATGGGAGATATGTAATAATCGCATGCACAACAGACTAAGGCAATGTTCACACAACGTAAAAAAAAAAAAGAGAAAAGGTGCCTTTTCTATTTATTTCTATTTATTTTCTTATTTATTTATTTCCGTTATTGCTGCGATTCGTTTGCAGTGTATTGAAGTCAATGAAATGACAGACGTCCAATGCACACAATGTATAAAATGATGGATGTTGTCTGCACGGACATCAAAATAATGATCAGGACAATTATTTTTTTACGTCAGTTATTTTAAACTCAAAATGACAGACGTAATTTTTTCAAAAATGGAGAGGAAAAAACTTTGAGTGGACATAACCTTAGAAGGAGTTATCTCATGACATTGGCGGAGCATAAGTAGGAAATGACCTCAATGTTTGACCGCTGCGACACTCACTGATCACTAAAACAAAGTAGCAGCAATTTTAGGTAAGCACATGTCTGTTCTTTTACAATAAAGCAGTTGTCCGCTTGAAAATTTTTCAATAAATAGAGGGGGTGGCATTGGTTTAGGAGCTTTAAAGGGGTAGTTCACCCCAAAAAATGTTCCTTTCAAATCAACTGGTGCCAGAAAGTGAGAGAGATCTGTAATTTGTACTTCTATTATAATATTTAACGTCTTCCAGTACTTATCAGCTGCTGTATGTCCAGCAGGGAGTGGTTAATTTCTTCCAGTCTGGAGAACAGGAGAGGTTTTCTGTTTCAATGTATTTTATTAAATTTTCTCAATAGGTTATTGCATACATAGCAAGTTATGCAATCAAAAAGGAACAATATTTTCAACACATTGTATAGGTAAAGTATAAAGAAAGGCAAAGAAAAGTAAACAATATTCACAATATAACATATATTCAAGCAATATGTCTTTAGAGTTATTTATAAAAATGTGATAAGTTTGCATGTATTACGTTCATGTCAGGAACTGGTCATATCAGTAGCAAATCCCCATAGAAAACCTCTCCTGCTTATAACAGGAGAAGTTTTCTATGGGGATTTGCTACTGATATGACCAGTTCCTGACATGGACAGTGGTGGCAGCAGAGAGCACTGTGTCAGACTGGAAAGAATAACTGGAAGACTTGAGATTTTTAATAGAAGTAAATTACAAATCTTTGACACTTTGCGGCACCAGATAATTTGAAAGATTTTTTTTTTTGTAAACTACCCCTTTATAGCCCAAAAGGCATCTCTTGAGGATCCAACCCTTGCTGTGCATTTTGGAGACAGCCCAATAATTACAGTAGGTATATAAAGTATAATTTGGAAAAAATGGAGAGAAAAACTGATGCATTCGTGTGCATCCAATTTTGATCCATTTTTCCTTCCATTATAAAAAAAACGGATCAAAACGCATCCGTTTTATAAGGTACATCTATGATTTTGTTTACATTAAAAAAAGTATGCATTTTGATCCATTTTTTTTAATAATGGAAGTTAATGGAAAAACAGATGCACATGAATTGCAAAAACGTAGTGTGAACGTATTTGAATCAAAGTGACCCCCCACCCCCGGTAAACTTTAAAGGAGTTGCCCATTTTGTCGTAAAATTAATCTGGTTATTGTATACGTCTATGGAATTCTATGCACAGTAATTACTGAAAGTTGCTTCCTGTGGCGCTGATATCAGAATGACCACCCCCTTTCTGCACTATCCTGCTGTGCCCTTTAAATGGCGATCCCATCTATAATATAGGTAAGCATGAGGGAGCATGTGACCATGTTTCTCTTTGTTGTTCTACACAGAGCCTGCATATGCCTATGGAGGGCCTAAGAAAGGGAGTGGGCTTCTGATATCAACACTACGGGGCACACATAAAAACACTTGGCAATAAGAACATTGCATACACTTACTAATACTATATAAAGTGGCCAATCCCTTTAAATACTGTATTCCCTGTAGAAGAATTCTTCAGGCACTGGTGGTGCATGTGGTCTGTGGAATGTTGGTTCTCTGCAACGGTCAAAGGTCACATAAGGGAATCATGTTTGAGCCCTGAAGGATGGAAGGTGTATGTGGAATGAAGGAATGTAGGTGGAATATATGCAGAGAAGTGTTTCTTCTTTGTATTTACAACTTTATACACATCAGAAGGAACATGGATCAAAGGTTATGTTCACTCAAGCTAAAAAAACCCCTCAAAATCAACATGGGATTTGCTGTGGGGTTTTACGGCTGATTTTTTTCATATAGTTGTTTTCCCTTTTTAACAATTCCCACTGAAGTCAATGGGAGATGGAAACATATTAACAGTTTTTGGCATGGTTTTTGGTTTGGGTTTTCTCAGTGTTCTTACCTGTGTGAACATACCCCACACCCTTAAGTTTATGACAGTATTACAGATCTGTATGGTATGGGTCTATAATACATCCCCCATAGAATTTTGTGTTTATCTCCAGGTGCCATACTGTATGTAGTCACTAAACGTCAGAGGTAATACCTATGCATGAACTTTTATAACTGCTAGGCCATAAGGGCATTCTCCTTGATCGTTCAAAATATGAGTTCTTAGAAGATATAGTGTACACCGAGACACAATTTCATGTTCCAGAGCTTTCAAGGGGTTTTAATCAAATACTTTTTAGATCTATGCTCTTAATGTATGTTTTACCTTGATACTGATGTGGACAGACTTAATATTGGTCCCATGTGTCAATCTTTGAATGAATGTTATCAGAACAAGACTTTTTCAAGGTGAATAGCACAGTTCCAATTCTGCTCTCAGGCACCTTATCTTTATGTGGCTCCTGCCTCTTGTTAGTCACGTTGCCGAATATAATGCCCTTATCTATCAAAACATTTTTAAATATCTAACTTAGTCATTGGCTCGTGCTGCTTAACACATTGTTTTTGTTTGATTTATGAGATATTACTAGTGAAGCACAAAAACTAAAGGTCCTTTTACATAGTCTGATATTGGCTAGGAACATTGCTAGAAACTGTTCTGTGGCCAATAATTGATAACAATAAAGGGGAACTGATAGCATAGTTATGTATACATCAGTGCTGTCAGTTTTTCAGATCACAAGCAGTGTATACTTACCATCAGCGCTGCTTGTGATTCAGCATCTGGCTCTCCAGTCCTCCGGCTGTATCTTCAGGCCCTGCTTTCTCCAGAATGATTTACAGCTGGAGGAGGCATGGCCTGAAGATACAGCTGGAGGGCTTAATGCTGGATCATAAGCCGCATGGATGGTAAGTATACACTGATCTGGATATTGATATCCCAGATATATACATATCTGTCAATTTCCAGTCCTGCGAAACTTCTCCCCGTTCCCCAGGCAATGAGTTAAAGGGCAATGAGTTAAAGGGCAGCAGGCTGATGAGTAGATTACAGAGATAACGAAGTGCTTTGCTTTGTTATTACTGTAAATTCACTCATCTCTAACTACAACCTATGGACATGAATTGTTACATAATAAAAATAGCGTAATGGCTACTCCAAACCTGCAACAGGAGTTTATTTTGTAAGGGGTAATGGCCAAGCAGTGTATCAGTGTCCAAGTGTATTAAAGTCACTGTACCACCAGGCCCAGGCTGAAGCACTGGAGGCGGGCCGACCCACCCTTAGTGGGAGGAAACCCCAGCCCCTCCATGACGTGACTCCATTAGAATCAATGAAACCCTATCATAGAGGGGCTAGGGTTTCCTCCCACTAAGGGTGTGTCAGCCCGCCTCCAGTGCTTCAGCCTGGGCCTGGTGGTACAGTCACCTTAAGTTAGGTAAAATACATGCTGTATCATCCTGGAGACTAACATTTCATCCCATACTTGTTATTACCTTATCATTTTTTTCCTCAAGTTCTGAGGCTGCTGCTTTTGCTGAAGACATAGAAAACTGAGTGAGAGCAGCTCACACACAGTTTTCTTTGTTTTCAGCAGAAAGCAGCAGTCTCAGAACTGGGGGAAGGAGAATGATTAGCTAATAACAAGTATAGAACAAATTGTTAGTCTCCGGGAGGGGGGGGGGGGTGATTCAGCATATAAGTCACAACACTCAAAAAACAACCTCTTTGTGTGAGGAAGGGAGCCTTGCTCCTGAAACGTCCATCAAACCTGCGTGATTGCAGTAGAGTGGACCCATTAACCAGAGATGTCCGCCGCATGAGCACTATGGGTGATATACATGTTTTTGTAACATTGTGGGATCGTGTTTTGGAAAGAAAAAAATATTCAGTAAAGCATTTCAAAAAAAGTTTGTTTTTTGAGTGTGGTTACTTGCCATATAGACTGTATTGCTGGAGGCAAGAGCCTCCTACTAACACCCGCTGAATTACCCAGGTGCACTCAGCTAATCATTCTGTTGTGAAGGGGTGATTCAGCATGTATTTTACCAAACTGCACAACCCCTTTAACACTCCACATGAATTGCTATCAAACAAGTGTTTGTGCCACTTGTGTGTATTGAAACCATCAAGCGTGTTGTGCCTCTCTGTGAGAAAAAAAGTTACTTGTTTAACCAAAACGTTCTTATATCTATCTTCTCTGTATATTTATCTAGGATCACAAGGATTACATACACACCTGACAATAGCCATACCCTATCATTTTATTATTGTTCTATGTCCCCAAAGTGTAATAGATTACTTGGCATGTATGTGCCGCTAGTGAACACAAGGGGTTACAGCTGCAGCCTTAAAATATCTGTAAGAAATAATTAATCTCATTGTCTAAATAAATAGAGGAGATTTGCATATCTGTGGTATCTTCTTAACAGATTTTCCCTGAAGGTAAAGCTATGGTTTTGTTGCAGTAATGCTCACTGATTAAAACTCACAATAATTATTAATATTACAATAATAATAACATAAATTCATTAATTCAAAGCAGACCGTGTATAGTCTTCATGTTTTACATATTAAAAAGAGGGAGATCAAAAAATGACAAGGAAGCTAAAATTAGTCAGAAGACTTTTCAGGTCAGTGAGTTGCACTAAATGATTCATTAGCTTTTAGGTTTAGAAAATGTCAGGGTTTGGAAGTATCTGATTATTTTCTGTATATTGTAATGCAACCACATAAAATGCTGATTTATATGCACAATGGAAATGGAACATTTTCAAAGGGCAAAAGACTAAACACTTGCATGGCCTACAATGACCCTTCTGTAGCAGGTATACAGAGCTTGGATTCATTTTCCAGAGGGGGGGGGGGGGGCATATTATCAATATAGCAGTTCAATTTATCATTACTAGAAAGTTTTTTTGGTGCAAAGTTTATACCAGCTATTGCTTGGCTTGAAGTCTGCCAGAATTTTTAGCCAGATGGAAAAGTGTCTACAAGGCATAATAAATGTGGAGAAAAGTACTTTTTGCCACCTTTTCAGACAAAAAAAATGGGCCAATATGTCTGGTTTCCACTTTTTTCAAAGTACAGTTTCGTTTTTAAAGTACAAAATGCCACTACAATCCTTTTGTTTAAATTGTGTTCTTTTCTTTCATAATTGTTTTTTTTTCAGGGATTTTATTGGCTTCCTTTTTACATTATTTACAGTAATAATTTACAGTAATAGAGGCTTGCAGGTTTCAGTCCTGGGAAACTGGGGGAAGTTTCCCAGGACTGGATCCAGCTTTCCAGGCACCCGAAGCAGAGTTCAAAGGTAGTTGGGTGACAAGCCGACGACCGAGCCTAGCGAAGCGCTTCGCTACTACTGTAAATTCGTTCATCCCTAGTTTTACTGTTTGTGTTTTACACATTGTAACCCCATGAGATCAAAGAACCGCTTTGCTATTACATATATACAGGGGAGCTCCGAACGCTTAGGCTGGGTTCACACTACATTTTTGTAATCCGTTTTTTTTTAGCGTACACAAAAACATAGTTGACCTCATTTCCGTGTCCAAAAAAAGGATCCATTTTGTTCCTTTTATTTTTTTAATAATGGAAGTCAATAGAAAAACAGATCAAAATGGATGCACACAAATGCATCAGTTTTTTTCATCTGAAAAAAACAGATTGCAAAAACGTAGTGTGAACCCAGCCTTACTGCAGAGCTCATCCGGTTCCACTAAGACCGACAGATTGTGCAGCTACCTCGCTCCGGTGATAATGCAGTCACGAGGTCAAAAGCAGGAAGTCTCATAGCTGTATTTTGTACTGTATACAGGCTTACTGAGTGGTATAACAATAAGCAATATAAACAATGTTAGTATAAGAAGAGAATGTTAGGATAAACACACAGTAAACTGATTTGCTGCAGATTTTTTTCTGTATGCAAATTCTTGCATGGCAAATTCAGACTGTAGCACCAGCAAAGTTTGTGATTTCTGAAAGCACATATTAGAAAATGTTCTTGCAAAAATTGCCCTTCAGCGTTGATCTTAAAATCTGTATCATGTCAAATTATATCATGGATTTTCCCATTGAAATTAATAGGGAATGTAAAAACCACCCCAAATCCACAGGAGCTGAGCCCACTCCATATTCAGTGACTGCTTACCTTCAGTGACCATTGTAATCAGATCGCCCCTAAGACGTCTTTTTTCTAGTGTAAATAACCCCAAGCTTGATAACCTGTCCTGGTACTGTAACCCACCCATTCCCTTAATGACCTTTGTTGCCCCCCTCTGCACCCGCTCCAGTTCAGCTGTGTCCTTATATACCGGTGCCCAAAACTGTACACCGTATTCTATGTGCGGTCTGACCAGTGATTTATAAAGAGGCAAAACTATGTTCTCATCTTTAGCATCTATACCTCTTTTGATGCATCCTATTATCTTATTAGCCTTGGCAGTTGCTGCCTGGCACCGATCACTAAAGTTGAGTTTGCTGTCCACCAATACCCCCAGGTCCTTTTCGGAAGTAGTTTTACCCAGTGTTTTATTATTTAGCACATAACTGTACTTATTATTTCTACGGACCAAATGCATAACCTTACATTTATCCACATTAAACTTCATTTGCCATTTCACCGCCCAAGCCACCAGCTTCTCCAAATCCCTCTGTAATATGATATTATCATCTTTGTGGTGATTACTTTACCCAGTTTAGTATCATCTGCAAAAATGGAGATTCTACTCTGTAGCCCCTCTACAAGGTAATTAATAAAAATATTAAAAAGAAGTGGACCCAACACTAACCCCTGTGGTACACCACTAGTAACTAAAACCCAATCTGAATATGTTCCATCAATGACCACCCTCTGTTTTCTATCACACAACCAGTTACTTACCCATTTGCATACGTTTTCCCCGAGTCCCAGCATCCTCATTTTATAGACCAACCATTCATGCGGCACAGTATCAGATACCTTTTGAAAAGTCCAGATACACAACATCCACAGCCTCCCCCAGGTCCAGTCTATAACTTACCTCTTCATAGAAGCCAATCAGATTAGTCTGACAGGATTGATCCCTCATAAATCCATGCTGGTGCTGCGTCATAAGATCATTTTCATTAAGATACACCAGTATAGCATCTCTTACAAACCCCTCAAATACTTTACCTGCATAGATGTTAGACATACAGGCCTATAGTTTCCAGGATCACTCTTTGCCCCCTTCTTGAATATTGGTACCACATTAGCTATGTGCCAGTCCTGTGGAACAATTCCTGTCATTATAGAGTCTTTAAATATTAGGAATAAGGGTCTGTCTAACACAGTACTTAATTCTTGCAAATCCAAAGCTGGTCATTTAACCCCCTAGATGCTGTGGACAAGGGGAACCCCAGCACCTAGGTGGCTATTTGACAGGTGTTTGTCATGCATGTCATGCAACTGTGGGATGCAATCAGTTTCCAGGCTTTCTGAAGTCCTCTATGGCTGCCATGTAAAATCTGTTATTACCTTCATGTTGTTTATAGGCAGTTTTCTTAGACATGTAAGTAAACAAAAAAGTTAATTAAAAAGTAAACAATTGATAGCCTATCCAAGTTGATTGACAGTAAACATAATATTAATAATAATATTTATTTGTATAGCGCCAACAGATTCCGCAGCGCTTACACAGTATGCCAGCACCCGCCTCCCCTGCCTCTCAGTTGTTTGGTGCCCGCAGTACTAAGAGAGCACAGCCAGAAGCAGTTGGCTCTGTTCCCTTTTGGGCAGCAGCACTAGTACTGTAGGCTTGTCTCCCAGTGAAATGAAGCAATTGTCTTTTTCCTAGATAACTCCATTAAGTTTAGTTTTTTTGGATGGGTTCACACACTGTAAATTGAAAACAAAAACTGGCTCTAAAATAAATATGTAGACTGTCCTCTTTTAGGCTATGTTCACACTACGTAAAATAACGGCCGTTGTCCGCACTGCAAAACTACGGCCGTTGTTTTGAGGTTCCCTGTAATGACTGCAATGTAATGTAACTACGGCCGTTGAATTCACACTACGTATCAGATAACGGCCGTTGTTTATACGGCCCTGTGAAAAATGAACATGTCAATTATTTCCGGCCAGTAATACTGCAACAACGGCCGTGGATTTCAATGCGGCCGCAAATGTAAAACTTATATCTGCCGAATTAAACTTGATTTTGATGTAAAAAATTGGAGTGGTTTCTTGGGCTGGGCGCAGTATTTAAAGTAAATGACCTGTTTCATCCCTTTTATAATCATGCTAGGAATCAAAATTAAACAACAGCCGTAGTTTCACGACTAGCCCGTAATATTTTACGCAGTGTGAACATAGCCTTAACCTAATATTGGGTTCTGTTAAAGTCTGTGTAAACGCACGCCATTTTTTTTTTTATTTTTTTTTTTTTAATACAATGTGTGCACAGACTGTTGCTTTTATTTAGGCTTAAAAAGAGCACGTTATTACATAAAAAAAAAAAAATGCACTTTTTTTTAACAGCGTTTATTTGTTTATTTATTTTTTTGGTTAATTTACATTTCATAGTGTGTGAACCTAGCTTAAAGGGGTAGTGCAGCGCTAAGAAATTATTTACAGAATAACACACATTACAAAGTTATACAACTTTGTAATGTATGTTATGTCTGTGAATCGCCCCCTTCCCTGTGTCCTCCCACCCCCGCACGTGTACTCGGAAGTGTGGTGCATTATACATACCTGTCACGTGCCGACCCCCGTCCCCGATCTTCTGTGCCACGACGTCATCTTCAGAGGCAGAGGGCGGCCGGCACTCGGGGCAATCGGAGAGCTTCGGCCGGCCGAAGATGACGTTGTGGCACAAGATGGCGGACGGGCGCGACACGGATCAGGTAATGTATAATGCACCACACTTCCGGGTACAAGTGCGGGGGTGGGGGGACACAGGGAAGGGGGCGATTCACAGACATAACATACATTACAAAGTTGTATAACTCTGTAATGTGTGTTATTCTGTGAATAATTTCTTAGCGCCGCACTACCCCTTTAAAGATTCCAGGCTAAATCTATGTTCACACAGTAAAAAGCTGTAAAAGCAAAATACGACAGTAAAATAGGTATAAACACAGCTGTATTTTGAGATCAAAATACACCTGTGTTTCATACCTATTTTACTTTTATTTTACTGTGTTAGAACATACCCTAAAACTGACTTTAATACACTCTGTGTGGTAAACATGGCTTACACTGGACTAATGTATGTATTAAAGTAGGCAGCTTGCAAATGATGACTTTGTGAACCAATTATATCTGAGAATTTTTTGTTTCATTTTTGTATTTTCTGGTAAATATATCCTTTATTTTAGATGGAAATATTTCATTATCTGAAAAATCTCATTGCATTCTGTTCATTCTAGTACAAGTGACTGTCGTGCAATACTTCTTGGTACAGGCTGAAACATGTTATAGTTAGAGATGCTGTAACTGAAAACAGAATTTGGTGGAATCCACTTTCTAGTTCCTACATGCTTTCATCCAGTTTTAAATGATTATAATGACCTTTATTGACCTAGAAAATAATAAAAACCTTGAAAGAAAAACTTTAGTTTTTACTTTTTTTTATTTGATAACTCTT
Source organism: Dendropsophus ebraccatus (assembly GCF_027789765.1). NCBI lineage: Eukaryota > Metazoa > Chordata > Amphibia > Anura > Hylidae > Dendropsophus > Dendropsophus ebraccatus. The sequence continues at coordinate 40,445,655 of NC_091467.1, read as the reverse complement.
CTGTATGATATCAGTGGAGACTTTTAGAATATAGAATGAAAAAGAGTACAATAGACTATAACTACACAGAAGAGATGTAATGAACTTACCTCCCTGCGCTCCTGTGGAGGTCACCGCCCCTCCATTGCAGCAGTAAAGGCATGAGGTGGTTACCATGGCTGCTTGCAGCTGGGCAGCCAATAAAGAGCCAGGGGCGTGTCTCTGATCAGTCCTAGTAAGGCCCTTTTCACACTACCGAACAGCACTGAGATTCCGCATCGAACCCACTGGTGCGCAAGCCTTGAGATTCCGCGTCGAGCCCACTGGTGCGCAAGCCTTGACATGTCAAATCTTTGATCGGACAGCCCTCCCATTGAAACTGAAAAAAGGCAGGATTAGGCACCGAGTCCGCACGGAATCTCAGTGCCTATTTCGAAGTGTGAACGGGGCCTTAAGCTGAAACGGCCGGGCAAGTCATAAGCGCCTTTGGTGCTCACTGCTGACAGCAGCGGGAGAGATTTAATCTGGAGTCTGCTATGTATATTGCGCCAATCACTTGTGTTACATTTGTCTTTGGTTCCTTTGGTTTGTTCTGACTTCTGGCTTGCACCCTGACCCCTGCTACTGGTTGTGATTTTGTACTGCGTTACCTTTGCGTGTATGCTGGTCCAGCTTTGGTATTGTATTGGTTTCAGATTTAATCCTTGTCCTTGCACTTCTGGTTTCATGTTTCTTTGGCATTGCCGTGACTATTCTTGATTTTCGGATTTTTTACTTACTGTAGTTGTGATTGACAGGTTTTTGACTCAGACGACCTCAGTTTCTCCCCTTCCTGGTAGTTAGAGTAGGGAATGTTGCTGCTGTTTAGGGAAGATCGTCCAGGTAGGCAGGCACAGTGGGCTGGGTTCAGTTGAGGGCTCACTGTATCCTTACAGATGTGAAAACAGAATAGAATGACTGTGCCAACCAAATGACACGTCCTGGTGGGTGGATAAACTTATCTTGGAAATAACCAGGAACTACCACAATGTATAATGGAACATATAATATAGGGAATACAGAGATTTCATAATACATACAGATAATGTGAGAGATTGACTAAGCTAAATGCACAAAAATTCTGGCTGGATTGTAGTGAAAAATTGGCGTACATCGCTTGTACTATTATAATAGTTTTATTTAGGGATGGTCCGAACCCGCCGAAGTTCGGCTGAACACGAACGCTCGGCATCGGATTCCCACTGTCTGCCCGCTCCGTGCAGATACTGGGATACCTATGGCTGTATCCCAGTTTTCCAGGCGTTCCTCCCGCTGGATCCGCCCGCTGCACGGAGCAGGCAGACAGCGGTAATCATTGCAGAGGGTTCGGGTTCGTACGAACCCCGTCCGAACCAGGTTCGGAACATCCCTAGTTTTATTTGTATAGCACCAACATATATTGCAGCACTTTACAATTTTGGGGGTTACATACAACAATCAGATATTACTGAGATAAATATGTAACCATCAATTCAAACAGAAGTAAGGGTCCCGCTTACAAGATCTAAACATAATGTATAAAAGAACACACAGGATATAGACGGCACTGCTGCTATAGCATGTAACAGGGGTAGCTTGTAGTTGAACAAAATCAGGGTGATGCATATTCCGAGTTCAGTGGATAGCAACAGTGAATAAAAAAACAGCGGTTGCACTCACCGTGTAATGACTAAATGGTTTCCTTTATTTAATGTGCAACCATACACAGGTAACAGTGTGCGATGCTTTTAGCGGAAGCCAGCAAGGAATAGGTTTCACACTGACTTCTTCTTTGGGTCACCTCTGTAGATAGTGCAGACTATTACCCACTCCTTGTTGGCTTCTGCTGAAGGTGTCCCACACCATTACCTGTTTATGTTTGCACAACTAAAGTGTCACTGTCTTTACATAAAACTTTTGGCATATCATAGAGACATGTCAAAAGTTTTGATCGGTTCGGGTCTGAGTGTTCATACCTACACCAATTGAGAGAACGAGCCGGGAGACGACATGCAGCACATCCTCTCCCTGCTCTGAGTTAGAAAAAGAGTCAGGCTCCATTGAGCTTCATTATAAGTCTGACTCTTTTTTTTCTGGAGAAGGGGTAATGAGTAATCAGTAATCAAGGCAAAAATTGATCTCAGCAGCGACGAAAGTTTTAGCTGATTCAACAGTAGAAAATTTAAAAATTTTAGAGATTTTTTTTAGATGCAGGTGACAAGAACACAAGAGGGATTGATTGAATGAATGAGTAAAGGACAGATCAGAGACAAACATAGCCCCAAGGCAGCGAGTTTGCTGTCTAAGGGTTATGGTTGTACCATAAACAGAGATGGAAATGTCAGGCATAGGTTGGTTTTAGTGAGATTCAGGCTTAAATAAAGGGAGGACATAATGTTAGAGATGGCAGACAGTCAGTCACTGGTGCTTTGTAGGTGTGCAGGGATTACAGCATGTCCTGGAACGAGGTATATAGATGTCACGAAGACATTTCACACTATCCTTTGGTTCCTTGATTTACATGGACCCTTTTTTGCTATAAAAACATCTGCTTCTCATGACCAAAACAAGGAATCAAAGCATAGTCAGAGGTATGGATATAATTCTGCTGTTTCTTTATATAATCCACCATCATAGTGAACGTTTTGTAAGAACAAGCCTGCCTTTATCTAATGTTTGACTTGACTTGTAATGTTTGTTTGACTTGCACTTCATCAGCTGGACCCCAGGTCACCAGCCTATGGTAAAAAACTAATTTTATAACTTCCCCAAAGGCCATTAGCTTTATAAAAGGTAGCTTTGGTGTTATTGCATCATTATGTGTCAGCCTATGTCTGCATCTCTTCTGGTCAGTTTACACTGAGGAATCAAAGCTGAAATTTTGAGCGGAATACCCGTCACAGACTCCACTCGGAATTCCGCCTGCCTTAGCGCCTAAATGTAAGGTACAGGGCACCTATATCCCCTGAATTCACAGGGATTCAGCTCGGAATTTCGGCCTTGATTCCTCAGTGTGAACTGACCCTTAGTATGCAGAGGGCTGACAGATTAACTTTTAAGGAGAAGTCTTATGAAACTAAAAAATCTGGGGCAGGCAGGGGGTTACAGGAACATAATGAAGAAAATATACTTACCCATTCTCCTGTTCTTGCATTAATGCCTTTCCAATATCAGCCAGCGGCCGGCCTCCAACAGCTCCTTCTACTGCAATGTCTTGTACCTGCCTGCTCAGCCAATCAGTGACTGGGGTGGGACACTACTGCAGTCATTGACAGGCTGAGCAGGCAATCAATCAGCCGGTCCATGAGGGTGCAACAGAAGGAGTCGGGGCTGTAATATATATGCAGAAGCCTGCTGAAAATGACTTCCGGTGCTTGTCATAGAGAGGTGAGAGCGACGCTGTGAGGCTACGTGGACAGGTAAGTATATTGTCTTTATTATGTTACTGCATCCCCCTGCCTGCCTCTGATTTTTTTTGTTTGTTTCATGGGAATTCTCCTTTAAATAAAGAAATGTTTTGCTGTATATCCTGGACATCTGACTACGTTGTGAGTCCTTGTATTGAATGTTTTTCGTTCTGGAGTAGCCTTTAAGCGGAGTATGTGTGGAGTGTAGGATCTTTAGTGTCATGTCTTAAGTTTAAGTTTTATGCTTTTCATTATCACATTTACTTCACAGACGTTTCAATAGAAAGTGAATACACACAAACTGACAGATCACAAACTAAGGAATTGTAGAGAGTCAGGAAATAATTCATCATGGCTACTTCATCTATACGACGTCAAGTTAAGAACATCGTCCATAATTATACTGATGCTGAGGTTAAGGTTCGAGAGGCTACTTCAAATGACCCATGGGGACCTTCCACAACTCTTATGGCGGAAATTGCTCAAATGACATATAATGCAGAGTACACTGAGGTCATGATGATGGTCTGGAGGAGACTAAATGACAGTGGGAAAAATTGGCGTCATGTTTATAAAGGTCTGACACTTTTGGACTATTTGATCAAAAATGGATCCAACAAAGTGTTGCAAGAATGTAATGAGAATCTTATCGCTGTACAGACTCTGAAAGATTTTCAGTTCTTGGATCGTGATGGAAAGGACCATGGCATTAATGTGCGAGAGAAGGCCAAACAGATAGTATCCCTGCTAAAAGACGAGGAGAGAATAAAGCAAGAGAGGGCACAAGCCCAGACAACAAGAAGAAGGATGTCTCAAGTAACCGCAGCCATTGACAGCAGCCATAGGCTACGCTATAATGAAGGTAATGTACTGTATAGAAGAATGGCAAATCTTTCTCTTAGGTTCTGTTCAATTAGCGTCATTAGTTTTAGACACAATAATTCCATGACAGATACAGTATAATGGCTCTGATTTTAAAAATGATCAGGAAAAGTATTGTATTGATTTACAGTATAATGATATCCATCAGGTTCTGCTGAGATTCTAATATTTTTGGCAGCATTCACACAACGTATAATTTGATTAAACAATGGCCATAGACTTATATGTGTCCCTGGGCCTAGGTTTCGTTAATATGAAAAGTAATAGTTCTTTCTCTGCTTGCTATCAGTGAATGCAGGCATATGTACCTGTCTTTGTGTCACAGCTTTGTAAGTGTTTTGGATGTTTTTACAATCCGCCCCCCCCCCCCCCCCCACCACCACCACCACTAAACAGCTAGTATGAAATACATACTGGGGTGATGTGATGGAAAATCATTGAGAACAAAAAAAAGTCCTGTGTTTACTGTGCAATAGTATTGACAGCAGTGAGCAGGAAAGAAAGCTAAGGGTGCGAGTACACAAATGGACCAGTCAGGGAAATGCATGATGGGAAATGTAGTTTTCCATCTTGGATGCACATCGACTTTTAGAAAAAACTTGTAACTCAGGAATGGCAGCAGCTAGAAAGACAGGAGACGTCTCAAAATACTCAGGGGGACTTGTTGAGTAAGACCAGCTAGCATTTCATTTTTTAACTCTTAGGTGGATAGTAATTGGTAGACTGGACAGACGTGTTTTTTTAACTTTGCAAATAACTCAGATGGCTGGGTTCACACTGAGTTTGTTTGTTTTTGCAGTCTGTTTAACATATCCGTTTTAACCATGTTTTTGTGTACACTAAAAAAAAGCATTTTTTTTATAATGGAAGTCAATGGAATTAACGGATCCAAGTAGATTGCACACAATTGCATTTGTTTTTGCATCTGTTTTCTTTATAAAATGTATATGTTTAACGGACTGTTTTATCATTTGTTTTATCATCCTATCAGTTGTCTGCTCATGTCTGCAGCTCGAAGCATGATATAGAGATGACATATTCCAGCAGGGCCGGCCTTTGGGGGGGCGACCTGTGCATTTGCACAGGGCGCATAACTCCTGGCCAGCTAGGGGGCGCTCTGGCAGACAGAGAGCTGTACAACTAACTTAGACATAGGAATCTCTAAGTAAGATGTGCTGTCTTTCTGCCTGAGCGCCCCCTCCAGCTGGCAGCCTCCCATCCTCAGGGCCGGCGTGGGGGTGGGGTTAGGACAGTGAGTGTTAGGGGCAGGAGCACACAGACAGTGTCCTGCAGCCTCTGGCAGTGATCCCTGGCTACAGCTAATTGCTGCTATCAGAGGTCACACAGAGGCTACTGGACGCTGGGCTCTCGTGGTGTGCTGGACCCCCTCCCCCTCCTGCACCATTTGACCTCCCTCCTGCACCATGTGACCTCCTCCTTCTTCCTGCTGTGACTGGTGTAATGTTACAGCAGTCGGGACGATGTATGTACATAATAGATGAATGCAGTGTGTGTTACATGTCATGTGTGTACTCTATGGACTGGATGATTTGGATCTGTATAATGTGTTTTCATGGATGTAGAGGTGTAGTTGTAGAGGTGAATAGACTGTACATAGGAGCTGCAGCCATTCTCTGGCCTCATCAGTCCTATGTAATTGCTGCATGTGACCACTGAGGCTGGTGATTGGCTGCAGCTCCTATGTATAGTGTATGATTATGTCACTAGGGCAATACAAAGTGTTTTATTGAGGACAAAAATAAGGTGGTATTCAGTCCTAGGTGGTGGTCAGTCTATGGCGGTAATATTGGTCTGTATATAGTGTATACAGAGTCATTATGGGGTGGTCACACTGTGGCGGTAATATTGGTCTGTATATAGTGTGTATAACAGGGGTCCTCAACAGACGGACCGCGGTCCGAACCCGGACCGCAGGGGCCAGCTGTCTGGACCCCTGGTCAGAGGTCCCGCTCCCCACCGCAATGCCTCCCGCGGCAGTGTCCGCCCGGCCCCCGGCAGATACGCACTCTCTGGGGACGTCCCGGGGATTCCCCAGGAGGGCGTGCACCAAAGACCACAGTGTGCGCCGCCGGCCTGTACTTCCGGGAAGTGCAGGCCAGCGGCATTCACTGAGGTCACTGGTGCGCGCTCTGCTGGGGAATCCCCGTGACGTCCCCAGAGAGCGCGTATCAGCCGGAGGCCGGGCCGACAGGAGAAAAGAAGAAGGCAGCGGGGGAGCGAGGTGCTAGGTGAGTTGTGGTTTGTTTTGGTTTTTTTTGACTAGGGGCCATCTATAAGGGGGGGCTATATACTTCTTGGGGGAGCTCACAGGGGGCTATATACTACTGGGGGGGTTATATACTATTGGGGGGAGCTCACAGGGGGCTATATACTACTGGGGGGAGCTCACAGGGGGCTATATATAACTGTGGGGGAGTGCACAGGGGGCTATATACTACGGGGGGCTATATACTATTGAGTGGAGCTCACAGGGGGGCTATATACTACTGGGGGGAGCTCACAGGGGGCTATATACTACTGGGGGGAGCTCACAGGGGGCTATATACTACTGTGGGGGAGTGCACAGGGGGCTATATACTATTGGGGGGAGCTCACAAGGGGGCTATATACTACTGGGGGGAGCTCACAGGGGGCTATATACTACTGTGGGGGAGTGCACAGGGGGCTATATACTACTGGGGGGCTATATACTATTGGGGGGAGCTCACAGGGGAGCTATATACTACTGGGGGGAGCTCACAGGGGGCTATATACTACTGTGGGGGAGTGCACAGGGGGCTATATACTACTGGGGGGCTATATACTATTGGGGGAGCTCACAGGGGGGCTATATACTACTGGGGGGAGCTCACGGGGCTATATACTACTAGGGGGAGCTCAAAGGGGGCTAAATACTACTGTGGGGGATTGCACAGGGGGCTATATATACTACGGGGGGGGCTATATACTATTGGGGGAGCTCACGGGGGGTTTATTTACTATTGGGGGGAGCTCACAGGGGGGCTATATACTACTGGGGGGAGCTCACAGGGGGCTATATACTACTGTGGGGGAGTGCACAGGGGACTATATATACTACAGGGGGAGAGCACAGGGGGCTCTATACTACTGGGGGGAGCTCACAGGGGGGGCTATATACCACAGGGGGAGAGCACAGGGGGGCTATATATTACTGGTGGGAGCTCACAGGGGGTCTATATACTACTGGGGGAGCTCACAGGGGGCTTTATACTACAGGGGGAGAGCACAGGGGGGCTATATACTACTGGGGGAGAGCTCACAGGGGGCTATATACTACAGGGGAGAGCACACGGGGGGCTATATACTACAGGGGGAGAGCACAGGGGCACTATATACTACTGGGGGGAGCACACAGGAGGGCTATATACTACTGGGGGAGAGTGCACAGGGGGGCTATATACTACCGGGGGACAGCGCACAGGGGGCTATGTACTACAGGGGGTGAGCACACAGGGGGGGGAGCAACAGGTGGCTATATACTACTGGGGGAGAGCGCACAGTGAGGCTATAAACTACTGGGGGAGCAACAGGGGGGCTATATACTACCAGGGCAGTCACCCCCTTTGTACCTAATATCAAAGGGCTGGTGAGAGAGAAAAAATGCCAATTTTCCCGCTAATAAGCAGCAATTCTGTATGTAAATAGTTGAACGTTTGTGAAAAGTAACAAAACACGTTTCCTACTGATGTTCAGCTAGGACCTTCACCTGACAATAGACCCCGGTAAGCGGACCCTCACTAAAAGTTGTTGAGTACCCCTGGTGTATAGTATCATGCAGTGGTCAGTCTATGGCAGTAATATTGGTCTGTATATAGTGTATACAGAGTCATTATGGGGTGGTCACACTGTGGCGATAATATTGGTCTGTATATAGTGTGTGTAGTATCATGCAGTGGTCAGTCTATGCTGGTAATATTGGTCTATATTTAGTGTATACGTACATTATCATTACCGCCATTATGTGGCCACCACACTATATACCAATATTACCGCAATAGAGTGACTGCCACATAATATTGGTCCGACCGCGGGTGGGAAACTGACTCTTTTCTTGCAGAGTGCACAGGGCCTTCATCCATTATCCTGCTGAGGGGCAGCAAGCAAGGGCAGGTAGACATAGGATGGAGGAGGCAGTGAGAAGAACATAGAGAGATAGCAGCAGCCACATCCCTCGGTGTGCTGGGAACAGACTATTGATCATCATCAGCAGCAGCAGTCTGTGCTCTGCACTGATACTACTGCCATATGCTGCTGGCTGGAAGGAGTCTTTCCTGGGCTAGTTACATAATATGCCATTTGTGATTGGCAATGATTTATTTAAAAATGATTTATCGCAGTCAGTATGATGGAGGTCACACAGTTTTCCAGCAGCTGGCAGTCAGTATAATGGAGGTCACCCAGCTTTCCCAGCATCTTGTAGTCAGTATGATGGAGGTCACCCAGCTTTCCCAGCATCTTGTACTCAGTATAATGGAGGTCACCCAGCTTTCCAGCATCTTGTAGTGAGTATGATGGAGGTCACCCAGCTTTCCCAGCATCTTGTACTCAGTATAATGGAGGTCACCCAGCTTTCCAGCATCTTGTACTCAGTATGATGGCGGTCTCCCAGCTTTCCAGCATCTGCTAGTCCAGTGCTTCTCAAACTGTGAGGCGGGCCTCACCAGTGAGGCGCCTCCTACTTAGTTGTTGGTGAGGCCCAGCTGGGGAGACAGTTTTTACAAAAGTAACTATGATCTGCTTAGTCCTTTTTCTGTTTGCAAAGATCTCCATTTTAATAACATTATTAATTTATTTTGTACTTGCTTTATTAGTATCTAGAGCTTGGGAGACAGGTGTAAGGTAGATCTAGTATTATTTTCAGCTTTTAAATGGACTTTTACCACAGATAATGAGGCCCAGTCACCCTCTTGGTCAGTCTGGTGAGGCCCAGGCATTGCCTTGGTCTGTTGGGTGAGGCTCCAGTAGAAAAAGTTTGAGAAGCACTGTGCTAGTCAGTATGATGGAGGTCACCCAGCTTTCCCAGCATCTTGTAGTCAGTATGATGGCGGTTACCCAGCTTTCCCAGCATCTTGTAGTCAGTATGATGGAGGTCCCCAGCTTTCCAGCATCTTGTTGTCAGTATGATGGATGTCACCCAACTAGATAGATAGGCATTGTAATCTGCTTATGTTCCCCATAGGTAACATAATCGTTTGGGGGCCCACTCAGACTTGCCTGCCCCTTCCCCTAGGCTGAACCCCTAGCTACGCCCCTTTGTACAATTGCCTGCAGGAGCGCCAATCAGGAAGGCCACAGATGGCCACGGAGGCTTTTGTCCTCCTGTGCGCTGTTAGGTACCTTTATCGGGGGTTGAGTGGTTTAGGAGGCTGGGGTTTAGGGGTGGTAGGATTTAGTCTATCATGTCTAAAACATGATAAATTGTGTGCAGGAGTGGGAGGAGGGGGGGGTCACCGAAAGAAAGTTTTGCATAGGGCGCCATCTACCCTAAGGCCAGCCCTGTATTCGAGGGATTTAAAAGGAGTTTGTCAGCTGCAATTTTAAGCTGCTGACATTGTTAAGGCCCTATTACACCAAAAGATATCTGACAGATTATTTTATAGATTGATTTCAGCCAAAGCCAGGAATGGATTTGAAAAGAGGAGAAATCTCAGTCCTATCTTTACGACCTGTTTATAGTCCGTTCCTGACTTTGGGCCAGTTCACATTGAGGAAACATGGCGCAATCCCGCCGCGCTCAGTCTCCTTCTTTGAGTGAATGGGAGAGCGCACGCTTGTCCGCTGCCTCTCCTCTCCGCTCAAAGAATGAACATGTTAGTTCTTTGAGCGGAGAGCGGCGCCAGCGCACAGGCGCACGCTCTCCCATTCACTTAAAGCAGGAGACTGAGCACGGCAGGATTCCATATTGCCCCGAAGTGGATGCAAGTCCACTTATGTTCTTAGAGAATAATGAATTCTGAATAGTGATGAATGCCCTAATGATCATCATGGGCAGCTGATTGAAATAGGAACCATAGATAGAATTTTCTTTTTCTCACTTTTGTTTGTTTTTTTCAGCCTCTGTTTCAGCCCTTTCTCCAGAATTGGAACATGCAAGGCCTCAGAGTACTGGGGAAGAAGAACTTCAATTGCAGCTTGCTTTAGCTATGAGTAAAGAAGAGGCTGAAAAGGTACAATTAAAGCTCCTTATTCTATTTCAACGTTTTTGTGGTTATATTTTTGCATTGTTTTTACACATTGTTATTACAATACGTATAATTATACTATCAATGCTGTGTGAACAATGCTGCCACTGCGGCATTAATTAGAGATGAGCGAAGCAGACTCCTTTGTTTCGTACGAAGGAAAACTGATCGATGTAAACATGCATCCATGTTTTCCAGGCGGTCCCCAGGCGGTATCCTCCTTGTTACCCCCCTGCAAACTACATCTCTGTGTCTGCTTTTCCTATGCTTAGCTGCAGAGTGGATGCAGACTAGCCTCTATGCTGCTATCCAAACAAAAAAGAAAAATGGTGGGCACAGCTATATATCCGATAGTGGTGCACCCAAACACATCCCATACAAGATGCTACAAAACCACAGAGACAGCGAATGTGTTATATAACAAAATAAAAACGTATGTAGGCTCTCTAGGAGTAAATCCTGTATATGAGATGTTTATGGGAGCAAATTAATTATATATTAGATATCTGGTGTTTATAAAGGCGAATTAATTACAGGAGATATTTAAATATAACAATTTTTATCTTTTAAAAAATTAAAATTTCATAAATTCATAGTAATATACATAATTATATAGAATAAATCAAAACAAAATAAATGGTTCAGTTTATAGATAAAATAAACAATAAATTTCAACGTTTTATAGTGTAGTTCACTGGAGATAGAATGTCCGCGCAGGGCCCTTGCGCTGGCTGTCCTAACAATATAAATCACAATTTACATATGGAATGAATGTTCTTATGGTATTTGAACTCTCTGGCCTCTTGCCCCCGTACCGCTTTGGAACTGGATGATATTTAGTTGTAGTTCCGTGGTATTATTATAATATTTAGATGGGGCTTAGTTTGTTTGCCCTCTATCTGATTGTACACTTTGTCCGCAGAATGTCCCATATATACTAGATTCGTAGATCTCACTACGAATATGGATGTATGCCAAATATCTTTATCCATTTAGTTAAAGATAACTAAACGGATAAAGATATTTGGCATACATCCATCTACTCCCGCAGCCTCTACCCCGCACTCGCTGGAACCGTTGCCAAAGATTCAAACGAGCGCGCGCTCTACACCATGCGGACACAGTGACAGCTCCCTGTGAATCCTGCACACGCCGATAAGGAGAACAACAGAGACCGGAGAGAGATACACTCCAAAGCCCGGCTGATCCATTCTCAACACGGCTAGTGAACATTGGATATCTGGTGAGAGGTGGTTTACCCACCAACACAGCTTGCACGCAACACCAGCTATGCTGAGTACAAACACTCACCACATCGCACTGTATTTGCAAAAGTACACGTAACGGATTGTCCCTTCTCTCTTATGCACATAAAGTGAGATCTACGAATCTAGTATATATGGGACATTCTGAGGGCAAACAAACTAAGCCCCATCTAAATATTATAATAATACCACGGAACTACAACTAAATATCATCTACTTCCAAAGCGGTACGGGGCAAGAGGCCAGAGAGTTCAAATACCATAAGAACATTCATTCCATATGTAAATTGTGATTTATATTGTTAGGACAACCAGCGCAAGGGCCCTGCGCGGACATTCTATCTCCAGTGAACTACACTATAAAACATTGAATTTTATTGTTTATTTTATCTATAAACTGAACCATTTATTTTGTTTTGATTTATTCTATATAATTATGTATATTACTATGAATTTATGAAATTTTAATTTTTTAAAAGATAAAAATTGTTATATTTAAATATCTCCTGTAATTAATTCGCCTTCATAAACACCAGATATCTAATATATAATTCATTTGCTCCCATAAACATCTGATATACAGGATTTACTCCTAGAGAGCCTACATACGTTTTTATTTTGTTTTATAAATATTCTTGGGCGTTAGAATAGTAGTGCACTCAGAGTATATATCCCCCAACACCTTCCAAATTCCGTAGTAAGGTGCAGCGAACATATACTGTACAATTTTTCGAATGTGTTATATATAGGATGCACACACAACAATGGAATAAGCAAAATATAAATCTTTATTGACAACACCACAGACAACGTTAAAATTGGACCACATAGGTCAAACACAAAAACTGGCGACTGCCACAATCATCGGAGTAGCGACACAGTACCAGGACAAAGCAGTATAAAGGTACAAACACACACCGTATACGCAGCGTATTTTCTGATGCGATACGCAGCAGATACGCAGCAGATTAGATCTAAATAACTGAATACAGCATCAAATCTGCACCATCAAATCTGCTGCAGATCTGCTGCGTATCTGCTGCGTATACGTTGTGTGTGTTTGTACCCTGATTGTGCTACACAGCTACCATACCAATATAGGCAGAGAATGCAATCAAAAGATAAATCAATACATATGATATAGCAGCCAATAAATTCATCACAAAGGGCCCAGTGCCCTGAATCAAAATAATAAAGATAAAAATCATGTAGCCATCCTGGTACAATACCACCTAAACCCCACGCGTATGTGGCCCCACGCGTATGTGGTCCAATTTTAAGTGTTTTTAACGTTGTCTGTGGTGTTGTCAATAAAGATTTATATTTTGCTAATTCCATTGTTGTGTGTGCAGCCTATATATAACACATTCGCTGTCTCTATGCTGCTATCCTACTTCAGTGTAGCAGGCCTTCAGAAGTTCCCAGAAAAGCACTGACTAGTCTAATGGTGGTTTTACACGGAGCGATAATTCGCCCAATCGCACAATTACCGATTTTAAATGAATTTTTTTTTTATAACGATCAGTGTTTAGACGGAATGATACATCGTACGGAATATTCGTTTTGCGATCGTTTCGCGATCGCTTAAGCCTATCTCACACATAGGGGAAATCGTTGAAAGACTGTTTACACGGAACGATCAGCGAATTTTTTGGCGAACGATCAACGACGATTTGAGAACTTGTTGAAAGATCAAAATGAACGATTTCTCGCTCGTCGCTTGATCGTTCGCTGCGTTTACATGTACGATTATCGTTCCGTGTAAAACCACCATAAGGGCCCTATTACACGGGGTGATTATCTGCCCAATTAGGAAAATTCAGGCAAATATTACCTCATATAATAAAGAGAACAAGCAGTCTTCGGCGGCTGATCATTGTCTTTTGGCAAGTTTGAAAATTATTGATTGTGCATCACTACATATAATTGTGATTCACAGCTGATGGCTGATGCAAGGGTAAAGAAAAAAATAAAGAAGCATGCTTACCTCTCCACGCTCCCGTCCTGGCCTCCGGGCTTGTTTCTGGTATTCTCCACTCACTGCAGCCTTAGACAAGGCTGGAGGACACTGGGGGAGTGTGGGCAGTACATCTCTTTATTTTTTTCTATATTACACCTTTAAAGTAGGGCTGCTTGGAGATTACTAACAATGTCCGTGCAGCCCACACATCTATAAGTGAGCGCCGATCTAGCATTTATGTGTATTTTTGTTATTGCAACAAAAAAAAAAATCACTTGGTGTTGCATGCTTGCAAATTACACACCTGACTTGGTTACATCTAAAAAAAAGCCCTCTGTCCAGTTTTCTTTTTTTTCCCAGGGGAGCTTACAAAAAGACTAGGGAGGGACTTTATCAAGACCATCATACCTGTATGCCAGTCTTCTATAAATCCCCACCCCTATGCTGGATTTACAAAGGGGCGCATGCCACTCAGTAAATCTACTGCTGCTCAGTAGCAGGCATATATTTCTGCCATTATTTATGTGCTAGCAGGAATAGATCATCATAGGTCAGGCATGGAAGGAGGCCACACCACCTCCTCCTTGCCTTACTGCCTCTCCTGCTCATCCATTAGGTGAGCCAGGCATACCCCAAGAAGGAAGCAAAAAATGTTTGGTTTACACAAAAATTGCTGCTTTTTCTCTGTAGTATGCCAGGTGTATTTTTGATAGATATGTACACGTTTTGGCTACATACAAACAACCTTTGACATCTCAGGCAACCTATCTTAGAATATTGAGATTTTTCTGTACATTGCAATAACAGGCTGATATTCCCTACTGTAAGATGTAGAAAACACATCTGCCAGGGTCATCATTCTTGAATGTTCTGTCCCTCAACAAATCTTCACAAAATTTATGAACTATGCTTTACCAAAATTAATTTGGATAACCTCTTAGTGAGTCTTCTAATTTTTTTTTTTTTAGTTTCTAAATTTTTAGTTCTAGTTAAATTTTTGGTTCTAATCATTTCTACCACTGGTATAATAGTGTGAAATGGATGGCCACTTATCTCTTGAAGGACCATGTTCCCTGACGCTGGTTTCCTATATTGGGTAGTACATTCTTGCCTTGTACTGGAATTCCCTATAAGTTTCAAATCTAGTTCCATATCTAGAGACTGTATATCGCTATCAAACAGAGGATGGCGAAACCCCTCATAAGGCAGATGCCAAATGACCCACCACAGGGCGAAAAATTCCTTCACGACTCCAAAATTACAATCAAAATAAATGACGGGAGGATTAATCTAAGGTCAAGTTTGTGACCTCATTGTCATTAACCCTCCCTGCATTACAGAGTGGAGATACAGCCGGTCAGGGATGCTTTTTACAGGCGTTTACATGAGTCGTCTAAGAAGGGAAGGGGGAGAGACTGAGTGAACAGCTCACATACAGTTTTCTGTGTTTTCAGCATAAAGTAGCAGGCTCAGAACTGGAGGAAGGAGACTGATAAAGTAATGAACAAATTGTTAGTCTCCAGGAGCTGGAATGATTCCACAGGTATTATACCTAACCGGATAACCCCTTAAATAGCAACGCCAGGTGGAACTGGAGAATATAAAGCACTTACATTGCATGAAACCCACTCCAGTCAAAGTTAATGTCTCTGATGTACCCTGGGGTCCTAACCACCAACGATTGGATATATTATACAACCAGAAACATATATTTTCATTAATCTAAGATTCATGCTGACAGTGTTGTAATGCTACAGTAAAATCCAAAACAAATCAGAGAAGAGTTAATACATTTAGACATCAGGGATTGAAGAGAGATAGCTGATTAGGGGAGAAAAGACCCAGTGTTCCAGGTGTCTAGAAATTAAAACAAATATTAGGGAGAGGCTGATAGTAGTGCCGGTTGGTTTTCATCATTAATGGGGTTGATAATGAGTATAATTATAATATTATGACCATAACCGTGTAGTCATGTTATAATTTCTACAATGTGTCACTTAATGTAAGTCCTTCAGTTGCTCAATTTAGTCACCACCCAGTGAAGTCATTCCATAGTTGCACAAACATCTTAATTCCTAATTTGGTATATGAGGCGTTTTCAAATTATTTCATACACGTATAGAAAACAGGAAGCAAAGCATTAAAGGGGAACTCCGGGCAGAGGTAAAAAAAAAAATGAAACTTCTGCAGAAGCATATAACAATACTTACCTATCTAACCCAGTTTTGAAACTACCAAAAATCCATTTGTTTTGGGGGGTTTTGTTCTGTTTTGTGTTTCTGTATTTCCTGGTTGAGCAGATGTACTCAGTACTACAGGTTCCAGAATGCATTACTTTCCCTCAGCTGTTCCATTACAGTCCCCCACACTGCCTATTCCCCGCCCAAAGCTGTTGCAGAAGATCTGGGCTGTGTTCACACATTTCAGTATTATTGTGTTACTGAATTATTTGCAGTACTTTATAATTTTATTGTGGTCCCACCCGCACAGCACGCTGTATTCTCTACCTGTAACGCAAATACTGGAATAAAGCAAAGAACTTTTAAAATTAAAATTTTCTTTTTTTTCTTTTCATCTCCACGCACATATTATGATCAAGCATCTTTTATCTTTGAAGTTAATTCCCACAAAAAGGACTTTATCCGATATTATCTTACATGGGATATACTGTTTATGCCTTGTTTTTTGTACAGGGATTGGCAGTGATGGCTCTTATCCTCTCTGCTGTTTAGCATTATCTTTTTTGTGCAGATGCTGCAGTACTGCAATGACACTCCAACATGTGTGAACATAGCCCTAATTTCTCTGTAGACTTTTGCACAATCAGCGAAGCTGAAACACCTGCTTCTGGCCAGTCTGAGATGGTGAATCACGCCCTGCCCCCTCTCTGCATCATCAGCTTGTGTCTAGCAAACACACACAATGTGAGACAGAGGCATGGAATATTTGTCTCCTAAGGTGGGGCCATATTTTTTCACTTCCTGGATTTTAACAGCTACCAGTGTGGCAGAACCGTACAGATACAGTAATAAATTGTATAGACAAATCTCTATTTAATGTACTTTTAATAGAATACAAGTTTTTCTTATCCGGAGTTCACCTTTAAGCTTGTTCTTCACTATTTCTTCAGTCCCCTACAGCCCAAATCTAATGCTTTACTGCCATCTGTGAGACACAAAGGTACTTGGTCGTGTGTTGGGGCTTCTTAGGGTTAGATAAAGGATGGTGGAGAATAGAGAAGAGCAAATTTACTGTAATTTTCCAGAAGTTTCATTTTCCAGAAGTTTCCCAGGACTGGATCTAGCTTTTCCCAGCACCTGGGGAGGAGGGGCACAGAATGTCAGTCAGTTAAATGCAAGCAGGTTGATGAGGGGATTGCAGAGATAACAAAGTGCATTAGCATAAATTTGTTCATCTCTAGTGGAGACTGGGCCATAGTGTGATGTTACGCATTGCTAAGTTAATACTGTAAAATAATTGTGAGCAGAAGAGGAAACTTCTTGCTATTCCTTATTAGTCAAAGAGGGGGATAAGGGCTTTCTGATATGTCTCAGCTGGAAGGGGTGTCTGGCTAATTTTAGTAGTAATGAGGCGAGCATAAAGAATTTATATAAGACCTCAAGAGCCTTGGGACCTGTAAAATCCAATAAAAGGGCAAGAAATAGGGGGCCAGATCTCTCAATTGGCTCTTTGCTGCATGGCACCGTTGTAGATATATTTAAAATACATTACAGGTTAAAGGGGGTACCCTGAAGAGAAAAAAATGTTTTTAATACATTGAATTAATAAAAATATAGTACTTTGTAATCTAACTTTATTGAAAAAAGTATAGTTTTTTATTTCAATATGTACTTCTGATGCCTAGCAGCAGTAAGGGGGCAATATGGCCCCTCAGCTGCCACCACCTTTTGTGTCGGGAAATGCAAGGCTCTAAGCCTGTCCTAGCGCTATAAATCAGGTATTTTTTATTAATAAGCTACGGTCAGTGGGGAATCCAGGAAACAAACTAGGGGGACACCGGGAGGACGTGGTCAGATAAGCCTTATTATTTTCTTTTATACCCTTTAAAGCAGGGGTGAGGAAACTTTTCAATGTCGAGGGCCAGTCGGGCATTAATAAAATAATTCGAGGGCCACATACTGTGAGCGGCAGTTAGTAGCGTGGGTTTGCAGCACCCGGGGCAAGGCAAAGTATTGTTCCCATAGTGCTCCTGCTATTGCACTTAACCCTCTGTGATGCCCCTTGTACCTGATGTGAATCCTTAGTGATGTCCTGTAGCCAGATTTAACCTCCAGTGATGCCCCTGGTAGCTGTAGTTAACCCCTTACTGATGTCCCTGGTAGTCTAGTTAACCCCCAGTGATGCCCCTTGTTACCCCCCCAGTCATGTCCCTGGTTGCCTAATTAACCCCCCAGTCATGTCCCTGGTAGTCTAGTTATCCCCCCCCAGTCATGTCCCTGGTTGCCTAATTAACCTCCCCAGTCATGTCCCTGGTAGCCTAATTAACACCCCCAGTCATGTCCCTGGTAGCCTAGTTAACCCCCTCCCCCAGCCATGTCCCTGGTAGTCTAATTAACCCCCCCAGTCATGTCCCTGGTAGCCTAGTTAACCCCCAGTCATGTCCCTGGTAGTCTAGTTATCCCCCCAGTCATGTCCCTGGTTGTCTAATTAACCCCCCCAGTCATGCCCCTAGTAGCCTAATTAACACCCCCAGTCATGTCCCTGGTAGCCTAGTTAACCCCCCCAGTCATGTCCCTGGTAGACTAATTCCCCCCCCCCCCAGTCATGTCCCTGGTAGCCTAGTTAACCCCCCCAGTCATGTCCCTGGTAGCCTAATCCCCCCCCCCAGTCATGTCCCTGGTAGCCTAGTTAACCCCCCAGTCATGTCCTTGGTAGCCTAGCTAACCCCCAGTGTCTGTCCCAAATAAAAAAATAAACATCCCACTCACCTTTCCTCCACTCCCACACTGCCCAGGTCCTCTTCTCTCCTCTCTAGCCAGTGACGGTCTTCTCCTGCAGGTGGTGTGCAATGAAATTACATAATCGCACGCGGCCTGCAGGAGAAGGAAGACGTGCGCCACTCTGGTGGGGAAGGAGCCGGCACAGACAGCATCCTCCGGTGTCTGACAGGTTCCCCACCCCTGCTTTAAAGCAAGGGCTGCATGATCATCGAGCCGTCTAATAGTGCCGTGGTCCGGGTTGCTGCAACTGGTGCTGGACTTGCTGGTGGGTTCTGGTGTTTTGGAGGCTACTTGTTACGGTGGGTAGGACACCCCCCAGACATACCAGACACACGGCAAACTGACCTTGGTTAGGACGAAGGTGAAGTATAGGTTCAAGTACAGCGGTAAAGATTACAGAGTCTCACTTAAAGGGGTATTCCCCCCAAAATTATTTTTGCATTAATACATTGCCCACCCATAGCTTTCCATCTTTTCAATATAAAGTTATTATGGATTCTGCACAGTTTTGCTGTTATCTAGGTACATTCACCTCCACCGAATGCATAGAATCATCAAACCTCAGTCCAACCCGACACGCTCCCTGCTCCTGGCCCCCAACCTCCGTGTCGGCATCACCTGTCCTCCGTCTTTTCAATAGGCCGGGTTAGCGCTTCTAACCCAGTCCACTGAAGTGAAGGAGGACACTGACGGGGTGGCTGCTGTTAAAGAGGGAGACCGTGATCAGTGCAACAGTCACTGTCTCCCTCTCTAACTGCAACCACCCCGTCACCCGCACCATGTGCCCCCCCAGCCCCAGATCACTGTTCCCCCCTTACTGTGTTCCCCCCCCCGCCCGTCACTCACCCGCAGCCGCCACCAGTACCCCCCCCAGCACTCACCCGCGGCACCCGAATCCCCCCCTGCTCTCATTCACGGCAGCCCCCCCTCACCCACGGCACTGACCCTCACCCTGACTGACAATGGTGAAGACTCCCTTGTCTCCGGAAGTCAAGGTAGTGCAGACAAAAGAAAGAAAAGTGTGTGTGTAGCTAGACCTAGAGTTAGCTGCAGCTGTGCTGTGAGAGTGTGACATCTAGTGGTTGATGTAAGAAACAGCTACCTCCTTTCCTAACCTGTGACACTAGAGTGAGATACTTTTACCAAGGTGTAAGAAGAAAAAGAAAACAAATAGTGGGACACTACAATAGGCTCTGTAAGCAAGCACCGATCTGTTTACTCTAATCATTGTGCCCTGTAATACGGCCCTAAGCGTGATTTCCGATCGTGACTGTTATACCACTATGTATAGTACTGGTCTCTGAGGGCAGATATGTGATAATTAGAGATGAGCGAACCGGGTTCAGGTTTGAATCGATCCGAACCCGAACATTCGGTATTTGATTAGCTGTGGCTGCTGAACTTGTATAAAGCTCTAAGGTTGTCTGAAAAACATGGATACAGCCAATTACTTTATCCATGTTTTCCACATAGCCTTAGGGCTTTATCCAAGTTCAGCAGCCACCACTAATCAAATGCCGAAAGTTCGGGATCGGATCAACTCGAGCATGCTCCAGGTTCGCTCATCTCTAGTGATAATGTTTAAAATGGGTTTCTTGTAAAAGCAGAATGTGGATTAATTTTTATGCATACAATATAGAATCATTAACAGCTTCTGTGGTGTATTAAATTTCCTGTTTCATTTAACCATTTATGCTATATAGTCTTGTAATACGGTATTTGTTTTAAATGTCTAACATAGTTATGTAATGTATTTCTTTTGAATAAAGAAAGTCCCATCAGCCCCAGATGATGAAGAAGAAGAGACACAGCTGCAAGCAGCACTGACTCAAAGCAAAGAGGAATATGAAAAGGTAATTATTTAATACAGCAAGTTGCCTCCAGTCATACATGTATTTACACATACCATTAATAGGCTACAGCCACATGAGAATGGTTTCCTCCAGATTTCTATAAAGAACACATGACATCTGAGAACAGGGTAGTATAAAGAGTCATTTTAGCTGATTTAGTACAAATTTAAATGCATAAAATGTTTAGTGTGGTTAGCAAGAAAATAAAATGTTGTTGAACTGGTCCATGATCACACTAAGCTGGAAGCGTTTTATGTAGGTAGACACATTATTGTTATGATTAATTTTATGAATGTATGGATGCTTCACTCATTGTTTAGCAATGACTATTCCATTAATAAATTACAAAGTTTTTTCTTCCCTTTTTTTATTTAAAACAAATCTCCACATTTTATCAACATGTTTTTAGGCCTTATAACACTTTTTGGCTGGTTTTGTTGACATCATTTTGTTCAACCTGGGCACCTTTTCGGGGTCAGGGCCAGTGTCAGCACAGAGCTTACCCGGGCAAATGCCAGGGCCCACAGAGGGAGAGAGGCCCTGTGTTCTTATGTTCAGCTTGCTCACTGTAGTGCAGGGCTCAACATCAAAAGACACAGGAGACAGAGCAGGACCTGCAAACTGTGAGAAAACTATGAAGGACCTGATCACATAACCCAAAGGTCCTTAACCTTACAGTGTGGAGAGCAGCCGGACAGAGAGGAAGAAGGAAAAGGCTGAGCTGTACGTGCTGTGTGTCAGTCAGTGTCTGTGTCAGACTGTCAGTCAGTCAGTGTTAGTCATTCAGTCAGCCAGTGTCAGTCAGTATCAATCAGTCAGTGTTTGTGTCAGTTATGTGTGTTTGTGTATGTTAGTGGTGTCTCAAGTGATATAGTGTGTAAATGATGGGTGCATAGTGAATGGCTGACGGGCCCGCTGAGGCTCTGTTGGCCGAGGGCTCGCAAAAACCTGGAGATAGCCCTGCTCTGGGTAAAACCATAAATGGAGAAATTAACTGTGTGTGGACTGGAAATAAAACACCTATACTCCTGTTTGTTAAAATGTCCATCAATATACATTATAGGCTAACCTTAGGTCTCTATGGGGGACATTTATGAATGGTCCGCCCGTGGCGTACACCAAGGAGAAGGTGCAGATTCACCCCTTCTCCCTGTCGTACGCCTGCCGTATGCCCCGCTCACCCAATGGGAAGGCTGGGGGAGCTCAGGGGGGGGGGGGCGTGACAGGGTGGGAGGAGGCAGGGCCTTCCCCCACGCCTCATTCATCATGATTCAAATCTACACCTGCAGGTGCAGATTTAGTACGCCATGCGCAGGTTCAGGCGCCCGGCTGTACTTGTACACCGTTCTTCATAAATCCCCCCTATGTGTCTTGTTTCATAAATGGTTCTGATAGTTTGCTTTTTATTTAGGAACAACATTATAAACAGGGTGAAATATCATTGATTGAGAAGGCTTTAATCGAGACACATTTGACAGGGGACGATGATCAGAAGGAACCTGTGAGAAAAAATGAGGTAATGTTACATCTGCCTGTAAACTCATGAACACTGATCTGCTTACAACATTAACACCACCTGTAGAGATAAGCAAACATTTCAAAAGTTTGGTTCGGCTCAACTGAACCTAAAACCAACAGCACTAAAACAGCTAATCAATTGCAGGTGTTTTAGTGTGATTCAAAAAAGTTGCTTTAAAAAAATCTATACGTACCTGTCCATGCTCCCCTGGTGTCCTTCTTCTCTGGTGTCCGGTGTCCACCGCAGCCACCAAATCCCTGTTCAGCCAATCACTGAGATTAGACAGCGCCACTGCCAGTGGTTGGCTCAGAGTGACCGTCACTCAGCCAATCACTGGCCACAATGCTGCCCTGTCCTAGTTGGCCAGTAACTGGCTGAGCAGGCTGTCACTCTCCTGCACAGCCAATCACTGACCGGGCTGTCACTTTTGAGATTAGCTGAACGGGCTGGAAACAGCTGAAAACACTGAAGACGCAGAGGAGAACACCTGGGGAGAGTTTCCGCTTTGTGGCCACTTTTGGGTTCTGGGGTCATGAGCTTTTAAACTGGGGGTGGAGTGGGAGCCATGCGGGTGTGGGTACCTTATTATTTTTGATCATCCCCTACCTGGGCATATAGCAAAAAAGTTCCCCTGCCCCAACAACCCTTGGCATGTTGTGGCTGTCTGGTTTATCACTATATATATATATATATATAACGTAGCTGCAATGCAACTTTTGAGATAATTTTGATTCTGAGTCTCTGTAGGGTTAAACTCTGAATTGGCAGAGTTTTACTGCTGTTTGCTATCATTTGATATACAGGTACTGACATATGACTAGTCTGATTTATTTTAAATCCAGTGATGGCCATGATACATTTGACTAATGGGAAGGTGTACAAGTTATACATGCTCATTCTGTACCCAGTCAGATACTTAATCCCTGCCGTGCACTGAGATGATCTTATTATACAGAAAGAAAAGCAAGTGAACATGGCTTGAAAATTTTATGTATATCAACCAAGTTTGTCACTATAGTGGGATGTCATGGGAATTTTGTTTAAAGAGCATGTTTCTGGATTTTTCTTTTACGAATCAGGGCCAGATACTAGAGCATGTAGAACACACTGCTCATGCAAACACACTTGCTCATCAAGTCATACATGTTTTTAAATCATGTTGTTAATATAACAACTGGATTTTAACAGAAGTTTATGGAAAAAAAAAAGACCACCTGGTCCATTGATTCTGCTCTTATGTTATTTTAACAGGGTGGTTGGGGAAGAATTCATATTTAGCCATGCTGCGGGGGACATGACAGCAATGTATACTTACCTTTCCCCCTTCCCCGCTGCTTCTGGTTCTCAAGGTGCCCACTCTGCGCCTTTGTCAGCATTTTGCGAAACAGCCACTCATGTGCTGCTTCCATCGGAAATGGCTACTCAGCATAGAGTCTTTGCTAACCACCCATTTCCTATGGGAACAGGGTGTCATTGCAGAGCAGGCATCCCAGGAACCAGCAGTGGCAGGGGAGCAGGACAGGTAAGTATATTATTGATATGTCTCCTCCAGCACGCATAGAGTTCATTAACTTATGTATAAGCAACACCCATTATTTTTTATCAACATATGAATATAGATGTTTATGTTAATTGAGCTATTTTGAGTCTACTTGTACATAAGCCATAATTAGAATAAAAATAAAGTCAAAATAGCCTGACTAGTTTCTGCTATTTAGGGAGCAACAGAAATTTGGATTAAGATTGGAGTAAATTGTGCAACACCAATAATAAACTGGTTGGTGTTTGCCCATATTCCAACATATATATCCTACAAATTGATCAACACCACAATAAAGTACAGAAACAATTCATCTTTATGGCACAAATGTAATAAAATTTTTTATATAAAATCACATACCTCACTGGTTACTATATAGACAAAGAGTACTGGGAGACACAGGGAGTACTGGTAAAAAGACACAGGGAGTACTGGTAAAAAAGCCAGGCCACAATAGTTACACACCAGTATGTGGTGTCATAACATAGAAGAGAATTAGATTTCATAGTACTCTGGCTCCATTTGCTGGATACACACAATAATGCATGTGGAGTTATTAAGGTGCTTCATGCATATCTGTGACTACCTATAGCCTTTACACCGACATCACAGAAAGCAAAAGCAAAACAGCACTAACAAAGCCAGGAAAAACCCAAAAGGTAAAGAGAGACCAGAAATAATAATACAAAAATAAGGAAAACACATTATCACTGTTGCCTTACCCCACCAGTATCCATGGGACCCCTGGAACCGTCATCCGACACGTGCTTCACACTTCTGTGCTGTTGGTGTTAGCCCATATTCCAACATACATTAATATTTCCTTTATTTTCATTCTATTGTCATCATGCCCTTCTGGAGTGGGAGGTCTTTCCTTCTCTCTAACCACAGCAGCACACTATTATGTGCCAGTCTAGTAATAAAATTGATCTCCAAAGTGCAAAGCTATCACAATCGCTTAATTATCAGCTGTAATTTGCCCAAAATCTTCTTTTTCTTTTTGCACCTCCAGACCCTTGTGTGTTTGCCTGTTGCACCTTCAATGTGGAGATCTCTGTAATTGGGAAGTGGAGATGTTTCATTCATGATAGTAAGAGTAATTTGTTTGCATTTGTTGTTAATTCATTTCCCCCTAATGTTCCTTTTCCAGACACACATCTATGATCTCATTGATATATTTGGGCCTCCACAGCCATCTGCTTCAAATATCTGGGATTCCCAGGTTTCCAGTTCTTATCCACCAACAAGCACCGGCTCTATGTTTCCAGTCTGGGGACCAACAAGTAAGTGGTAACATATAGTAAAAGACCCACACAACTGCTGCAACCACTGGAAGAGACTTTTATATTATCAAAAGACTCTTTATGGACCAGTTTGCAGTTGTCCTGCCTGCTCAGCCAGCTGCCTCTCAGAGGCATGAATGTCTGGTTATAGAGGTAGCCAAAAGGTTAGTGCCTCATAAGAAGCGTTAGCCATGACATTGTCCAAAGAGACCCGCAAATTGTAGGAGAAAGTGCAAGGCCTTGAAGATCCTTCCAGAAGGAACAATGTGTAAAATGTGGGAGACAGTGGTTTAGAAGATCCTAGCAAAGTTATGTGCGTCCAACATTCCATCTCTATTGGGACTTAACCATAATTGCAAAGTGGGGAGGTGTCCCATCCAGCTTTACAGCAACATTCACAACTGCACCAATTTATCCTCAGATAAAATAGCAATAAGTCGCCCCTCTCCACCACCCAACAAAAATTGGAGTGGTATGCACCTCAAAAGAAATGAGATCCTCAGATCCACAGATACTCTTTGCCTGACATTCGACAGGGTCTGTGGTCTTCTGATGAGACTATGACATACATGACTCATTTCATGTGCTCCTCGGGTGACTTTTTGTCATGTTTGGTGTACGGTCCTAAAGTGGATATGCCGTTTCAGCTGAAATGAGCTTAGTCTTGCTAGTATTAAAGCGATTCTGTACCCACAATTTGACCCCCAAAAACCACTTGTACCATCACGTAGCATAGCTGCTTTTAATCCAAGATCTGTCCTGGGGTCCGTTTGTCAGGTGATGCAGTAATTGCACTAAAAAACTACTTTTAAACTTGCAGCCCTGTCTCAAATTGGCGTGGCCTAGCATGTGTGTATGCCCTAGGCTTGCACCGTCTCTCCCTCCCTCCTCCCCGCCCTCTTCATCATTAGGAATGCACCTGGGCAGGATTTTTTTTATTCATTACCTGTCTAAACACTGCACAGGTGCCTTAACGATCCGGCATATGTGCAGTGTTCACACAAGTGATGAATAGGAGAAATTGTTCTAGGGTTGTTCCTAATAATGATGAGGGCGGGGAGGAAGGTCGGAGGGGTGTTGCAAGCCTAGGGCATGGGTACTCTAGGCCACACCAATTTGATACAGGGCTGCAAGTTTAAAAGTTGTTTTTTAGGACAATAACTGCATTACCTGACGAATGGACCCCAGGACAGATCTTGGATTAAAAGCAGCTATTTGACGGTACATGCGGTTTGGGGGTTCAGATTTTATTTTTGCCAGTGTTCTATTTTACTGATGCTAACACACATTTTTCAAGACTGGTGTACGAGTATGCCAGTCTTAAATAAAGCCAAGACCCCTTTTCTCGTGCCAGATTTACTAAGAGGTGCCTGCCTCTTTGTACAGCAGGCCGGCCCTGTGCCTGATGCAAGTTAACCTAGAAACAAAAATTATGTCTAAGATAATGGCTAACTGACTAGCCACTATTATGCTTGATCTTATTTTCCCTGCTCAGCCAGGGATCTATTAAAGGCTGAGCGGCAGCAAAGAAAGCATTTGACAATGTGACCTGGGGATTTCCCTGGCTCTTTTTTTTTGTCCTATGATTCACAGAGACATAAAGAAGAGCTTGATGTTTAGAGACATGATGAAAGCCTGGCAGCATAGCCTTAAAGTACTTGGTTTACCTTACTTAATGAGCAATCATCTAGATCATCTAGCATCATCTCAAATTTCCTCAGGAGGGCAAGAACCGGCATTTATCCATTGGAGAAACGTGGGAGTTAAAAAGGCATCACACTTAAAGGGGTATTCCACCCAAAATTCTTTTTGCATTGTTGAATAGCCCACCCTCAGCTTGATATATCGCTCAAAGCAAGTAATTACCTGTTCTGAGCCATTTTGGGGCTATTTTTCCCTACTCACACCCTTTGGATGCAACAAATGAGCTAAGCAGAGTCCACTTGCTCAGAGTCTCGCTCCTTCCTCCTAGCCCCCACCTTCTATAAAGTGGATCATGTGTCCTCCTGTCTCTTCAATGGGATGAGTTATTGATTATAACCCTGCCCACTGAAGAGATGGAGGACACGTGACCAATTGACATCACCTTCAATGGGCCTTGCCCCCCATCAAATCCCACATTACCTGCTCGGCACCCCACCTCAAGTCCCCAGACCTTGACACAACAATGCCGCCACTACCCTGCAGAGCATTGTCGCAGCCTCCTTCATTCGCCATCGCCGATCATAGGGGACAGTGCCCCCCTCAGCTGCCAACTCCTTTCCTGCAGTGTCGGCATTCCCCCGCCCCCTCAGCTGCCGTATCCCTCCATTTTCCTGTGCTGCAGTGGATCTGAGTGACAGTCCTCCCGCCAATCCCCCCTACCCACTTACAGATTACAGCGCTCCCCCTCAGCTGCCATCTCCCATCTTCTGCGCTGCAGTGGATCTGAACGCTGTCCCCTACAAGTTCTTCTCTGCTCACAGGGCCCCCTCAGCCGCCAGCTCCCTCCCGTGCTGCGGTGGATCTGAGCGACCCAGAGCCCTCTCCCCTTCCCTGTCTTTCCCCCCTCTCTCTCTATCTGCCTTTCACTACAAATCACTACCAATGTTTATTATAGTGTCAACTGTAAAAAAAAAATGCAAGGATGTGTTGCATGAGTATTGCAAGGAGGGGTTGCATGAATATTGCTAGCAGGTGTCGCATGAGTAACTCCAGGAGGTCTTGCATGAGTAGTGCCAGGAGGCGTTGCATAAATAATGCCAGGTGTTGCATGGGTATTGCCAAGAGGTGTTGAAGGAGTATTGCCAGGAGATGTGGCAGGAATAATTCTAGGAGGTGTTGTCGAGTAATGCCATCAGGACCGTTTTAATACATTGGTGGGCCTGGTGCACAGCCCTCAAGAGTGCCCCCCCCCTTCCCTTTCGGCACATGGTATAATGTACTGAATTTGCCCCCCCCCCACACTGTATTAAGAGCCCCAATACATACAGTAGTTACCTTATAACACTATTTCCACCATACAGTGATCATATATCACATGAAAACTGCACTGAACAAAACAAAGATATCACCAATGATAACATTACATAATACCGCCACACCATGACCCCTTCACTACAACCCTATAACAGAGTTCAGTTACATCCAGTGACGTACCAGGGACGTCTTCTTCGATCACAGTCTGTCACCTTTTCTTTTTCTCTCCATCCAGCCTGAGCCACCTTGAAGTCTTCTCCTGGCTGTGTATCGTCTCTCCAGAATCTGCCAGACAAATACTGTATTTTAGGCTCCAACACATACAGTAGTTAGGTCCCTAGTAGTTACACCCCTCCGTACCCCTATATAGTTACACCCCTCTGTACCTCCATAGTTTTAATGTGTCCCTGTAGTATATAGACCCTCAGTGGTCCTCCAGTTATATACAGCCCTCCTGTGCGCTCCTCCATTAGTTTATAGACCCCCCGTGTGCTCCCCCAGAAGTATATAGCCCCCCGTGCGCTCTCCCCTGTAGTATATAGCCCCCCTGTGCGCTCCCCCAATAATATATAGCCCCCTTTGCTGTGCACTCCCCCAATAGTATATAGCCCCCCTGTGCTCTCCCCCAATAGTATATAGCCCCCCTGTGCTCTCCCCCAATAGTATATAGACCCCCTGTGATCTCCCCAATGGTATAAAGCCCCCTTGCTGTGCACTCCCCCAATAGTATATAGCCCCCTGTGCTCTCCCCCAATAGTATATAGAACCCCTGTGATCTCCCCAATAGTATATAGCCCCTTGCTGTGCACTCCCCCAATAGCATATAGACCCCCTGTGCTCTCCCCCAATAGTATATATACCCCCTGTTATCTCCCCAATAGTATATAGACCCCCTGTTATCTCCCCAATGGTATAAAGCCCCCTATGCTGTGCACTCCCCCAATAGCATATAGCCCCCCTGTGCTCTCCCCCAATAGTATATAGACCCCCTGTGCTCCCCCCAATAGTATATAGACCCCCTTTGCTCCCCCCAATAGTATATAGACCCCCTGTGTGCTCTCCCCAATAGTATATAGCCCCCCCGTGCTCTCCCCCATAGTATATAGACCCCCTGTGCTCTCCCCAATAGTATGTAGCCCCCCGTGTGCTCCCCCCATAGTATATAGACCCCCTGTGCTCTCCCCAATAGTATATAGCCCCCATGTGCTCTCCTCAATAGTATATAGCCTCCTTGATGTGCACCCCTGCCCCCCCGGTGTGCTCCCCCTCCCATATAACATAAAAAAAACTATTATACTCACCTGGGTCCACGCGTTCCTCTTCTCTTCCCTCTTGTGGGAAGGCTGCACTCCCCTTACCCTCGCCCCGATGCTCCAGTGACGTCGGGCGCCAGAAGAGAGTGCTGCCTCTTGTGACCGCAGGAAGTGCAGGAAGGGAGCCAATGGCGCTCTCTCTCTCTGTCAGTACCGCTGCTGTTGCTGAAGCGCAGCGGCGGGCGAGGGGGCAGCGGCAGACGGGGGGGACCTGCAGGGGGGATGGGTAAGTAGATTACACGTGATTGCACATGCATCATGTGCCCTCTGGTTAAAGCGGCCCTGAATGCCATCAGGTGTTTGAAAGTATATAATACTATAATTTTATAATGATTTGACTAAGTACTATTTCAGGGATTGGTCTGCTCTGTCAGGGCAGCTCTCTTTCAGTTGAAACTTCAGTTGAGCAGTAAACACAGAAGCAGGATTTTTGTGTCCATTATGGTCTATGGAAGGGGTAGGGGCCAAGGGCGATGAGTGAGCAACTTCCCAGACCAGCACTGACCTTTCTGACCTGTGAATCCAGCATTTTATGTGCCCAGACAGTGTCTAAACTGCACAAGCTGGCTCTATTCTCTTCACTTATCCCCATCAGCCCCCCCCCATAGATTATAATGGACACAGCAGAGCCCGCCCTTACTTTGCTCCTCTGTAATGAAGACGACTTTGCCTAATGAGCAGATAAGAAGTGAGGGGCGCTGCAAACCTGTTTTTTTGAGTACAGAAAGAGTACAGAGGCTTTTTTGCTTACTAAAACCCTTTAAAGAGTTCCTTGAACTATTGATTTCTGAAAAAATATTTTAAATGACAGTTACACTTTAAACTAAGTACCAAGTGAAGGGTCTGAATGTCATTGCAATATTAGTTTTTCTTTTTGAATATATGAGCAAAGATTTATAACATCCTGTATGCCATTTAACATTTATCACTTAACATTTTTCATTTAGAAGGTATTGAGTGTAGAATGATTAAGGAAAACTTTTTAATTTTAGCCCAAGGTCACAACTCACAACATAAGATATGAATAAGTGAAAGGGTCTGAGGACTTTCCAAATGCATTATATATGAAATTGCAAGATTTATCTGTACCCATAATAAAAAGATACAAATACACAAGGCCAGCCTTAAGGCCCTTTTCCACGGAACGACTATCGGCCATACTCGGCCGTTATCGGCTGTTGCAGCCAATAACCGTCCCGTGGAATAGGAGGCAAAGATCAGCCGACATGAACGTTGATTGTTGAAGTCGTTTGTCTTTCAACATGTTAAAAGACTAGAGATGAGCGAACTTTTCAAAAGTTCGGTCCGACCGGACTTTCGTATTTTTTCGGAAAGTTCGGTTCGACCGAATTTCAGATTTCTTCGGATTTCATAGTTTATAGCATCTATATGATACAGGGGTAGTGTATTTGGTTGAATTTAGGGCTCTACATGTCAGTAACATCATTATCTTTTTGATATCTCAAAGTAAATTTTTTTTTTTAGACTTTAATATTCACCATTACAAGGTCTATGCAGGAAATTCACCATTACATGGTCTATGCAGGAAACTCACCATTACAGGGTCTATGCAGGAAAAAGGTCACAAATGCAGTGAAGGAGCAGCAGTAGTCATTGGAGGCCAGTGGAGGTCCAGCAATAGTCATTTGAGGCCAGTACAGGAGCAGCAGTAGTCAACATGGAGGACAGGCAGGAGCAACAGTAGCCAACGTTAGGCCACGCAGGAGCGGCAGTAGCCAACATGGAGGGCAGGAAGGAGCAGCAGTAACCAACATGGAGGCCAAGCAGGAGCAACAGTAGTCAACATGGAGCGCAGGCAGGATCAGCAGTAGCCAACAAAGAGGCCAGGTAGGAGCAGCAGTAGCCAACATGGAGGACAGGCATGAGCAACAGTAGCCAACATGGAGCCCAGGCAGGAGCAACAGTAGTCAACATGGAGGGCAGGCAGGATCAGCAGTAGCCAACATGGAGGCTAGGCAGGTTCAGCAGTAGCCATCATGGAGCACAGGCAGGAGCAACAGTAGCCAACATGGAGCACAGGCAGGAGCAGCAGTAGCCAACATGGAGGCAAGGCAGGAGCAGCAGTAGTCAACATGGATGCCAGTTAAGTCCCAGCAGTAGTCAACATGGAGGCAAGGGCAGGCACAGCAGTAGTCAACCTGGATGCCAGTTAAGGCCCAGCAGTAGCCAACAAGGAGGCCAGGCAGGAGCAGCAGTAGCCAACATGGAGGCCAGGCAGGAGCAACAGTAGTCAACATGAAGGGCAGGCAGGATCAGCTGTAGCCAACATGGAGGCCAGGCAGGAGCAGCAGTAGCCATCATGGAGGACAGGCAGGAGCAGCAGTAGTCATCATGGAGGACAGGCAGGAGCAACAGTAGTCAACATGGAGGGCAGGCAGGATCAGCAGTAGCCAACATGGAGGCTAGGCAGGTTCAGCAGTAGCCAACATGGAGGACAGGCATGAGCAACAGTAGCCAACATGGAGGCCAGGCAGGAGCAACAGTAGTCAACATGAAGGGCAGGCAGGATCAGCTGTAGCCAACATGGAGGCCAGGCAGGAGCAGCAGTAGCCATCATGGAGGACAGGCAGGAGCAGCAGTAGTCATCATGGAGGACAGGCAGGAGCAACAGTAGTCAACATGGAGGGCAGGCAGGATCAGCAGTAGCCAACATGGAGGCCAGGCAGGAGCAGCAGTAGCCAACATGGAGGCAAGGGCAGGCACGGCAGTAGTCAACCTGGATGCCAGTTAAGGCCCAGCAGTAGCCAACATGGAGGGCAGGCAGGATCAGCAGTAGCCAACATGGAGGCCAGGCAGGAGCAGCAGTAGTCAACATGGATGCCAGTTAAGTCCCAGCAGTAGTCAACATGGAGGCAAGGGCAGGCACAGCAGTAGTCAACCTGAATGCCAGTTAAGGCCCAGCAGTAGCCAATAAGGAGGCAAGGGCAGGCACACCAGTAGTCAACCTAGATGCCAGTTAAGACCCAGCAGTAGCCAACAAGGAGGCAAGGGCAGGCACACCAGTAGTCAACCTAGATGCCAGTTAAGACCCAGCAGTAGCCAACAAGGAGGCATGGTCAGGCACAGCAGTAGTCAACCTGGATGTCAGTTAATTCACAGCAGTAGCCAACAAGGAGGCAAGGGCAGGCACAGCAGTAGTCAACCTGGATGCCAGTTAAGGCCCAGCAGTAGCCAACAAGGAGGCAAGGGCAGGCACACCAGTAGTCAACCTAGATGCCAGTTAAGACCCAGCAGTAGCCAACAAGGAGGCATGGTCAGGCACAGCAGTAGTCAACCTAGATGCCAGTTAAGACCCAGCAGTAGCCAACAAGGAGGCATGGTCAGGCACAGCAGTAGTCAACATGGATGCCAGTTAAGGCCCAGCAGTAGCCAACAAGGAGGCAAGGGCAGGCACACCAGTAGTCAACCTAGATGCCAGTTAAGGTCCAGCAGTAGCCAACAAGGAGGCAAGGGCAGGCACACCAGTAGTCAACCTAGATGCCAGTTAAGACCCAGCAGTAGCCAACAAGGAGGCATGGTCAGGCACAGCAGTAGTCAACATGGATGCGAGTTAAGGCCCAGCAGTAGCCAACAAGGAGGCATGGGCAGGCACAGCAGTAGTCAACATGGATGCCAGTTAGGACCCAGCAGTAGCCAACAAGAAGGCAAGGGCAGGCACAGCAGTAGTCAACATGGATACCAGTTAAGGCCCAGCAGTAGCCAATTATGAGGCCAGTGAAGGCCCAGCAGTAGTCAAGATGGAGACCAGGGCAGGAGTAACAGTTGTAATGTGGTGGCATAAGCAGCAGAAGTAGAATAATGAGGTCCATGGACAGGCGAGAGGTAGCAGGGCAGCAGGAATGGTGGAATGACCAGTAAGGTCTAGTTCACATATAGGCCATAAAAGATGCAGAAAAGGTCCTACATCTTGGTGACAACAGGTCCAAATCCTACTCTGTGGTATCAGGAGCAGGTGTCACAAAGTCCTTATCTATCCATGTGGTGTTCATTTTGATGAAAGTCAGACGTTCCACACTATCACAGGACAATCTGGTTCTCCTGGGACTGACAATATGACCTGCTGCGCTGAAAACTCGGAGAGGATAGTATGTCCAAAGCAAATTCAGCGAGTTGTGACCAGACATCTGAAGACACTAGGATATGCAGTGGAGGAGGGTTCCCCAGTGGTCATCTGCTTGTCCCGTCTACGCTTCCGACTTGTTAGTTGACTACTGCTGCCTGTCTGCTTTTTAGTTGTGGCGGGCCTGCTGGCGGACGGATTCCCGGTTGACGAATCCGTTGAATAAGCCAAATCCTGCCATGGATCCCATGTAACATCCGCATCCTGTTCCAGAATGATGCTATCATCCTCATCAGGTTCCTGCCCAGCCCTCTTTCATCTACTGCCTACTGCCCTCCTGCCAGGCCTAACATGGGCCTGCTCTGATATCGCCTCCGACACAGATATGCCCTGCACATGATTGTCCCCTGTCTCTTCCCCCACGTGCTCATCATCATCAAAGAGCAGTTGGCTGCTCATAGACGCCAACAGTTCCCTTGGCGGCGGGTCAAAAGTTAGCGGAATGTTGCTGAGGATGTCAGATGGAGGACATGGGGGAATTGCTGCATGCCCGTGCCAAGTCAGGGTCGTGCCCGAGGTACCCACAGATACCTGGCTGGCTGTCTCACTACTCATCCTTGTGGACGTCGAAGTGTTAGCCAGTCACTCCAGGACTGTGGAATTAGACGTGTGGACACGACCCTGGTGTGACAAAGGAAGCTCAGGCCTGCCACTGGACCCTCTTCCTGCACTACTTCCTCTTCTGCCGCTAGAGCCAGACTCTCTGCCCTGTCCTCCGCCTGAAACGATTTGTGAGGTTTCCTGCTGCCGCTGTGCCATGACTTTATATTCAAATTATGATTTCTACACTTGGAAGATGAGAACAGTACTTTCTGTAATATATAGGACTTATATATATATATATATATATATATATATATATATATATTTATAGCACTTTTTTAAAGATATAATGCTATACACCTGAACCAGGTATTTTTGTCTCTCAGGATAAGACGGATGTGATATACACACTTTCAATCAGTAGGGTCCAAGTATAGAAATGGTGTATATATATATGGCACTTTTTTAAGATATAATGCTTACACCTGCACCAGGTATTTTAGTCTCTCAGGATAAGACGGATGTGATATACACACTATCAGAAGTATAGGACTTGTATATCTGTACTGCACGTTTTGGTTCCGTGCACCCTTTGCTGTCCTATGCCTAATCGATCTATCTTTCGCCCTCTCTATATTTCTCTCTCAATCACTAGATGTTTCTCCTCTCCGCTTTCCTAATCTTTCCTTTCCTTTCCCACAATATCTTCTCAGTAGTCTGTAGTACACAACAACAGCAGCTTGCTTCCTCTCTCTCTCTCTCTCTCTCTCTCTCTCTCTCTCTCTTCCTCCACACACTGCGTGGTGCGGTCATGTGACCGCTCCTTTTAAAGCAATACCGACGTCACACAGGGGGTGGGCTAGTACAAGATCCCTGCTGAATGGATGTGTTCCGGGCATCATGGGAAAGCGCTTTTCCTGGCCGGAACACTTCCTGCTTTCTGGAATGGCAGCTGCCATTTTAGAAAGCAAGTAAAAAAAAATCGAAGCGGATTTCCAAAAATCCGAACCAGACCCCATGCCGGCCGAACCGGTTTGCTCATCTCTATAAAAGACAAATGACTTATATAGCAGCGATCTGTTGCCACCACTCCGTGGAACAGGAGCTGCGGCAGCAGACTGCCGCTATGACCCATGGGCTGCACGGACCATCATCGATCACCCGGGCAGCCCCCCCCCCGCAGCTTCCCCCGGCCCTCCCCGCACTCACCTGCTCGCTGCAGCCGCATGTAATAGCGGCAGCAGCGAGCTGGGAACGAGGAGCAAACGAGCGCTGACAGCGCTAGTTTGCTCCTCAGAGTCGGGCCGTGGAATACGGCCTTTAGGCTATTTTCACACAAAAGTAGGTAATGGTAAAATACGGCCATGTTTTATATATAATAGCTTGATTGAGGTCCGTAATTGATTATGACTGTGCAAACAATGAGCAGCTTTTTTTAATCTACACTCCAAATTACAGGCATAATTCGCATTTTGTACATGGTTTTTGATGCCAAAGAGCCCCAATAGTCACAATAGTTTAGCTGTTTTAGTGTAGTTCATTTATGGTTAGGTTTAGACCGAACCTGCCGAGATTCGGGTTCATATGAACCTGAACTCTCGGCGTCTGATTCCCGCTGTCTGCAGCCGGAGGACCGACTGGAAAACTGGGACACAGCCAAAGCCATAGGCTGTATCCCAGTTTTCCAGGAGATCCTCTGGCTGTATTCACCCTCTTCACGGAGGCTGCAGACAGCGGGAATCAGATGCCGAGAGTTCAGGTTCACCAAAATTTGGGTTCCCTGCCGAAATGAACTTTCAAAAACGGTTTGCTCATCTCTACTAATGGGTAAATAATACAGATGAGCGAACCTCGAGCATGCTCGAGTCGATCCGAACCCGAACGTTCGGCATTTGATTAGCGGTGGCTGCTAAACTTGGATAAAGCCCTAAGGCTATCTGGAAATCATGGGTATAGTCATTGGCTGTATCCATGTTTTCCAGACAACCTTAAAGCTTTATCCAAGTTCAGCAGCCCCCGCTAATCAAATACCAAACGTTCGGGTTTGGATCAACTCAAACCCGAACCCGGTTCGTTTATCTCTAGTAAATAACACTATTCTGTACACTGTCTAAGTTCCAGTGGCATATAGTACTAAAACAAAGAAAGGACAGAGAAGTATAGAGTATATAAATCACAGTGCACACCAATAGGATAGAATTAAAATAGCTTTATTAACCCGTCTAACAAAAAACTGATAAAAACAATGAAAATGGTATGAACGGCAACAGCCTCATTATGCAGGCTGTGCTACACTACTACAAGTCTTGCCACATGCATGCCTTTACCTGAGAGGACTATAGAGCAGACCGTCAAAAAGATGCATAATGGTGTATCACAAAAAACTGACGAAGCCACAACGTGGTGGGGATAGGCGTAGAGTTTCCTCTCCACTACTACATGGGGATATAGACTTATCAGGTGGTATTTGTCTTTATTGCATGTTATAATGTTATTTGATTTTTTGTGATACACCATTATGCATCTTTTTGACGATCTTCTCTATAGTCCTCTCACTTAAAGGCTTGCATATGGCAAGACTTGTAGTAGTAAAACTATTTTAATTCTATCCTATGGCTGGGTTCACACTATATATATTTCAGTTAGTATTGTGGTCCTCATATTGCAACCAAAACCAGGAGTGGATTAAAAACACAGAAAGGATCTGTTCACACAATGGTGAAATTGAGTGGATGGCCGCCATATAACAGTAAATAACTGCCATTATTTCAATATAACAGCCGTTGTTTTAAAATACCAGCAAATATTTGCCATTAAATGGCGGCCATCCACTCAATTTCAACATTGTGTGAACAGATCCTTTCTGTGTTTTTAATCAACATCTGGTTTTGGTTGCAATATGAGGACCACAATACTGACTGAAATATACGTAGTGTGAACCCAGCCTTATGGTGTGCACTGTGATTTATATACCCTATATTTCTCTGTCCTTCCTTTGTTTTGATCCATTGGTATCATTCTTTAGGTTACACAGTAGCACCCTTTCTTATTATTGTACATACCTGTGGTGCCCGCTTTGCTTTTTTTTTCATTCATATAGTACTAAATATTACTAATACTAATATACAGTGACCTAATGATAGCTCCATGCATAAAGTAAACAGATAACTGTGTCTCCTATCCATAGGGTAGGGAATAACAAGCTAATAGGTGGAGGACAGACTGCCGGGACCCCCACCAATCCAGAGAATAGAGACACTTTCCTGGACTTAATGGAGCGTGCACTGCACCGTTGTGGCTACCTGGGCTCAACTACATTAATTCTATTTGGACTTTCAAATGTTTCTGAGCTGCCCCTTAGAGAATGAATGGAGCACAAGCTGAAGTGGCTGCTCAGGCTCAATGTAAGGGAGATTGTGTCCCTGTTCCCAAGGGATAAGGGCTAAGAAGCTGAGATTGGAAAATCCCTTTAGGGTACCCAGACATGTACCGGATTCGCAGCGGATTTTACGCTGCGAGCTTGCAACGAAATCCTCTGCGAGTCCGAGTAGTGTGAAGGTCTATGGGGTTACATATCCGCAGCGGAATTTTCATTCCACAGCGGATATGTAACCCGGCCGCTTTACCCCCCCCCCCCCCCGACACCCACAGCCCCCGGCCTGGAGTATATATTACCTGCTCGGCGCCTCGGCTGCAGTGAGGCTCCCGGTTCCCTCGGTCCCCATCAGCCAATCAATGCAAGGCAGTACTGATTGGCTGAGCAGGACCGACGAGAGCTGGGAGCCTCACATGCAGCCGCGGCGTCAAGCAGGTAATGTATGCTCCGGGCCAGGGGCTCCAGGCGGCGGGGGGTTAAAGGGGCCGGGTTACATATCAAAAGTGGAATGAAAATTCCGCTGCAGATATGTAACCCCATAGACCTTCACACTACATGGATTCGCAGCGGATTTCGCTGCAAACTTGCAGCGTGAAATCCGCTGCGAATCCGTTACGTTTAAAGGTACTCTTAAGGTTCAAAGTGGTCTGAAGCATCTCTACAACTACACAGGCCTTATACATGCAGCCTCCTGTCTATTACGGTAATCATCACCTTACATTCTTGAATATAGGACTTCTCTCATGCTCCCCTTTCATCCAACACACTTTAACACATCGAACACCCAGTGGCTATACAGTTTTAGTCAAAGCAAAGTCCTCATCGCACCATACATGTATGATGGCAAACTTATTTGTGACCGAATGCTTAAGCCCCATACCAAAGATTTATGCTTATATTTGTCTTCTAATTTCAGATCAGAATTCAAGTGTAGTCACCTCTCTTTTACCATGGGATACAATTCCTCAGAGTCCTCAGTTAAAATCTGATAACATAGGCCAAAGTATTATTTTTGGCTCTGATGAACCAACAAGCTGGCAAGAGCCACAAGTTGTAAAGAGCCCGCCATCTGATCCTTGGGGCGATGCCAAAAACAGTAAGTATGCACAATCTACTTAAAGGACAAGTATTTAGTAAAAATGTTTTTGTGAAAGTAAAAACATTTAATTTTAAACAGACTTTAGTTTGAAAATGTAATGAAACCAGTGTATTTTGTTCTTTTTTAAACTTATTTTAAAAACTCTAAAATTAGTATTATATAAGTGCAGTTAACACAGAAGATGGCTGATAATATCCCTATTTAGGGTGAATTCACATGAGGCAAATTTGATGCAGAAATTTCTGAATGGGGTTTGTTTCCATTGTTTGTTTTTCTCATAAAGCTGTCCCATTTAAATAAAACAATCTGATTTTTAGTCAACGATTTGCAACAAATCTGCAATATGTGCATTTATCCTAAAGTAATGCATACAATAAAAAATATATACAGATTCATTAAAAAAATCATGATGTGCTAGGCTAGGTTCACACTGCGTTTTTGCATCCGTTTTACTATATCTATTTTAGTATGTATTTTATTTTAAAGAGGTTATCTAGTGCTACAAAAACATGGCCACTTTTTCCCCTACTCTCGTCTCCAGTTCAGGTGTGGTTTGAAATTAAGCTCCGTTTACTTCAATGGAACTGAGTTTCAAAACCCCACCTAAAC
Source organism: Dendropsophus ebraccatus (assembly GCF_027789765.1). NCBI lineage: Eukaryota > Metazoa > Chordata > Amphibia > Anura > Hylidae > Dendropsophus > Dendropsophus ebraccatus. Next base: position 40,406,726 of record NC_091467.1, on the reverse strand, counting down.
TGGAGACAAAAGTGGTGCAAAAGAGGCCATGTTTTTGTAGCGCTGGATAACCCCTTTAACATACAGAAAAAAGTGGTCAACCACAGCTTTGTGTATGCTAAGAAAACAAAATTAGATCTGTTTTATTTATAATGTAAGTAATTGGAAAATGGATCTTGCAGTATGGCATACAGCAGCATTTATTTTGACCATCCGCTTTTGCATCCATTTTTTCCCTTTGATAGTGGGTTCACACGTACTGGATCCGCAGCAGATTTGATGGTGCAGATCCGCAGTAGATTTGATATTAATGTAACTAAATAACTGAACACAGCATCAAATCTGCGCCATTAAATCTGCTGCAGATCCTGTATGTGTGAACGCAACCTAAGGCTAATTTCACACTACGTTAATTTTCTATTAATCACGGCCGTTGTTGCCGAAGTCGGCCTTAATGTCAATGGTTAAACGGACAGTAAAAAGCTGTGTGAACTTAGCCTTAAAGCAATACTTGTAATTTGTAATATTTTTCGACATGTCATCAGACTTGTCAAAACTTTTTAATATCAATGGAGATCTTCTGTGATCCTGAGAGAGAACGCAGTAGCATGCATCTCTTCTTAGCTGTCAGATATTTGTCTGGCCAGAGAGTGGTGGGCTTTCTTCCCAGCTGTATTTCAGGATTGCAGCAGGTCTAAGCAGTGAGAATGTCCTTATGCCTTTCAGTAAATCCAGAAAATCTGAGTCTGCCCATGCATCAGCGACAGAAATCTAAGCCAGCTCAGATTGCACAGGTGTAAATTGCATCACAAAGTCAGATATGTGCAGCACAGACTTTTAAGTCACTAAACTTCAACAAAAAACTGGGTTTTCACAAAAATTCGGTGACTCTGGAACGCATATTTAGGGTGCCTTCACACACACCGGATCCGCAGTGTGAAATCCGCTGAGGATCCAGTGTGTGTGAAGGCACCCTAAATTTAAGTTCCAGAGTCACCGAATTTTTGTGAACCCCCATGACCTGCTCCCCGCTCCTGCTTGCTTCAGGGGTTCCGAGCATCTGCTGGTCCCGCTCAGCCAATCAGTGCGCTTCCCCAGTGCTGCCGTGTAATAGGTAAGCGAGCGCTGATCTAGCAGATTAGTGCTAGCTTACAGCTAATGTCAGGCCTTGTAGTATGGCCCTAAATTTGCAGCTTTGGATCTTATCTGGATATGATTCAGGGAGGCCTTTCATAAACTGTTCTCACTGCACTAGAAACAGTGGCGCTTCTGTCCATGACCTATTTTTATTATTGCCTATTGACAATTAATTCCATTTTATTACAGCCTATTGACAATTAATAGCCGATGCAGCCCAGGGGTTGTTTGTCTGCAATACAGAGAGAGATAAATGTGGCTGCAATATGACTATGAAACCCTAAACATATATCTGCTAAGACTGTAGAAATTAAAAATTTTTTTTTTGTATGTTAATTCATCTAGGTCTAGATAATCCCATCTATGATATATTTTCAGCACCGCTTTTAACTGCAGACAAAGATGTCAAACCACCATCTAATCTAAAGACAGAAAACTCATTTGGTAAGGTATTCTAATTCAGCTGCACAATGTATATCGTTTTTTACATTATGCTTAACTGTGACACTCTGAAAAGTTACTATAGTTACTATAATCTATACATTGCTATGTTTCTGTTCTACAGACTTGGACCTCTTTGGAGATGCTTCACCTACTCCTAAGCTGTCTGTAGACAGTACTGAGCTAGAGGCTGAAGAACCCATCCCAGATGCCAATGTCAAACCACGTAGTAATACTCCTGAGTTATTTTTGGAACCTGCTGCCCGTTCCTTAGTAAATCTAGATAGTCTTGTATGTTATGGAGATAGTGTCAAAACCAAAAACCCCTTTTTTTCTGGTAAGTAGACATTTGAGTGCTTCAATAGTAGACACAAAAACAACATGGAGTAAAGGAGTATGCAAGCAAAGCAAGGGGATCACATAAATAGCTAAGTGAAAACAGAAAAGGAAATAACAACTATAAAACTTATGAGCCCAAAGAGCCTATGGAATAGGCAAATAGAACAGACATTTTATAAAAAAAAGAGGTGAGACAGAAAAAGAAAGAGAAAGATGCTGCAATGAAATCTAAAGGGGTAAGGTAACAGTGTTAGTAATGCACAATATAATTTAACTATAAGTCTAAGTCTCCTTTGAGAAGTTTGGACAATAGAGTCTAAAACTCATGAATCCCAAAGTATTCACACTCTGAGTTTTTTTTATTATGTTACTGCCACAATATAATGAATTGATATACTAGAAAGGAACAGGTAAAGAAGGCCTCTGGATGTAATGTCAGCATGTAAGAGAATGTTAGATATGGCTATGTGTGAATGTGTGATATGACGGATATGTGAATGCCCCCTAACCCAGTGATCCTTTGTGAGCCCAGCAAATGCTTTTGTTAAGATGTTTCAGTGATGCAAAGACCTTTGGACATTAGAAATCTATGAAACAAGATATATGAAAGTTACCATGTGTCTTCTTGCACTAACAGCTATTTAATGGGGTCAGCAGTTTGAAATGTGAATCGCCTCTGACCGTTTCATTTAGGGTGGGGTCATATTGACTTTTTAAAACAGTCTCAGTGCATAAATGATCCTTATCAGCCAAAGAATTCTTATATGTGGGGCACTTCAGTATTCATTGGGATTTGGAACGAGACAAAAAAAGTTGCATACATCCATTTGCATATGTTTAGTAAATTCCTCCATAGGTCTTTACTGAGAGTCTCAGTGCACACAGAAATGATCTGTAGCTGCAAGTGGCGGTACAGAGTAGGCTGTATATCTAGCATAAGACATTATATAATGGTATCTCTTAGCATAAGCCAGAGCCCATATTTTCTATAGGCAATATTATGTTCTCACTGATAACCATAAGGAAATTATTTATTTATTTTGGGCTAACATATTTCTTTGAATTTTCCAATAGGTCTCAGGGAACCATCACCTACCAACCCATTTCAGTATGGAGACCAAAAACCCTCTCTCAACCAAATTCGAGCTGCCTCCCCATTGCCAACTCCGGGAACACAAATGCCAATCCAGAATGCCAGTCTTTTGCCAATTAACTCAATGGACACTGGAATCAATAATTTAAGGACCATTTCTCCGGTGCCAGGAATTCCAGTACCATCCACCATACCACTTCCAATGCCCCTTCAAAGTTTCCCACCTGCCGTCAGCCTTTACCCCTCATTGAATTTCCCATATGCTCCAGTGGTACAGATGAATCCGATACCTGCTGCTTTGCCTCAACCGATATTGCCTAACCTCAATCCTGCACAGCCGTCAAATAATCCCTTCCTCTGATGGAGTGAGGTTTATTGTCTTATATGTAGACGAGAGCTTCACTTATTTTAGTGTACACACTCAATGACTTCTTGTAACAGGGATAACAGCAATATAATCATTCTGTATTATTACAGCCTACAAATTATAAAACAATTTATATTTTCAATACAAACAAATCATAGTTGTTGTTGTGAGTTTAATTATCTCTAAAATTATGTTAGTTTTTTAATGCGTAATAATTATGAATCTGGGTCATTGCTAAGTGGAAGGGAATTATTTAGAACTATGAGATTTAGGCTAACAATAATTGCCTGTCAAATTGCTATTATTACCAAGTTTATTAACATAATTGCTGAATCACTGCAACAATCATTCTGCTGGACTGAGGCTATTTCAAAAAAAGTTTTTGGGTAGATGGCAGTGTTTAAAAACTTCTTGACTTGGCTGGTCCCCATGAGAAAACATGAAAAGACTAATTGCATAATCTAGACCAGCTTTAGTCCATTAGTTGGCTGCATAACATCTAGAACTTTTGCAAATGAAATAAACAGAACCTTGGTTATTTTAGGAGGCTATGGTTATATGAGTACGGTATAAAATACAGGCAGTAAAATAGGGTTTAATGGTGGGAAGCCTAAGTAATCATTTCAATGGCTGGGCCACAGTAACAAAAAGTTGGCTGCACAATAAACTCAAACATAAAATAAATTCAAAAGGACCTCTAACAGTTTAAACTCCAGACCCTTAGATAAATGCCGACATCAGAAACCTAAATAAATTCGGACCCAGATCGCTAAATAATTCCAGGCATCAACCAAGCCCTTAAAAAATGTTGAGCCCAAATGCCTAATTTAATTCAGACCCAGTCCAGACCCCAAAATTGAAACCCAGATCCCTAAATAAATTTGGGCCTCTAAAGCAAATTCAGTCACCAGTCATATCCATAAAGGTATTATGTAGTGGTATCATTGATAATATCTTTCTGTTTTGTTCTGTAGCGTTATGGGGGCAATACGAAATCACTGTATGGTGATAATATTTATTTGATACATAGAGATCCGTCTTGGCACTATTAACTCTGCAACACTGTGTCTCTATCCACACTGCAGCTCATCGGGATGCCAATATAATATGCCAATATAAATGGTGTTCTGCAGACCTTTAATACAGCATACACATGTAGTCCTTAAAAGACGAAATTGCTGCAGCACAAACTGGTAGCAAAACCGATTTATTCCATTACATGTTGGTGGATACAAACAGGCTAAATAGTTTCACGCTACAACATGTGCTTCCCCTCGGCCATCATCATCATGGCCTGATGTTTGTTTACATCCACCACCATGTTTTTGCATCCAGTTCGTGAGTGCCGCAGTGTTTTCATCTTCTAAGGACTACATGTAATATTTATTGGCAACAATGTTACAATATAACTATGTATGTATTTATCATATAAGAAGTAGTGAAAGTTGCTCAAAACTTATCTCTTATTTTATATATTTAAGATACGCCAGGAAACGTGATCCCAAACACCAATGTAAAAAAAGAATAGAACCTGTGGGTCAGGATAGTACAGTGTTCCCTCAACATACAATATTAATTGGTTCCAGGGCGACCATTGTATGTTGAAACCATTGTATGTTGAGACCAAAATACTATGGAAAACTGGCCCAGATAAAGAGCAGTACAGGACATATAGTATCAAACTATACTCTGGAGAATCACTACTAGACAGTCAAATTAGTGCAGGCATTTCACTAATACTGGGGTTTTTACCAGTAAAATGGCCAGTTTCATTGGTTGATCTAGTTCACATGTTCTGCAGATCCTAACTGTAGAAAGGACTGTAGATAGCTGAGCTGAGCCTCGGCGCTGGACTTGTTGAATACACTTTTCCGAAACCAATTGTATTAATATTAAAATAACTTGTTTTATTGAGCAACGCGTTTCGGCGACGTGCTGCCGCCTTTATCAAGCCATCGGTGAAGTGTATTGAACAAGTCCAGCGCCGAGGCTCTATCAGCTATCTACAGTCCTTTCTTCATGTTCCTGTGAGCGACGGCATCGAGATGGGAACCGTCAGCTGCATACTGAATGCCTGGCTGCGGACTTTCTAATTAAGCCCTACTAGTTTTGTGCCTATTGTTTGCACAACATCAGAAGGTTAGTTTTTTTCTTGCAAAGCCTATTTGCTCCATTTTATATCCTGAATACTGCACCATATGAGCACCCCTCTGTGTCATTTATGTTTGTCCGTTCTTTGCTCAGATCCTGACTGTAGCATTGTATATTGAGTCTGGTCTCCAGTTACGATGGTCCAGAAAGGACCATTGTATGTTGAAAATATTGTATCCTGAGGCCATTGTAAGTTGAGTGAGCACTGTACTCTGTCCTATTAATCAGTCAGTCAGCAGTCAGTAGTCATGTGTTTGGTCGTAAGAAAATCCGATGATTGCACATATTTAAATGGAAAAAAACCCAAACAAGTCATACCCACAGCTGGTATAATACAGTATGTACATGTATTTATAAAGCATAACCTAGAACCACGTTTCCTGTTTCTGTCACAACTGCGTAGCGTCTTCAAGAGAGATCATATAGGGTAAAATCTTAGTAACATATTTGTACACTACAGTATTATTGTGCACATAATGGTCCGGGGGGGAAGAGGGGATGCCAAAAAGATTTCTGGCCAGGGTTCCATCTACCCTAAGGTCAGCCCTCGATCAACCTTGCTTCAAGTCTTTAATGATGTTTTGAACTGGGTAATTCACCCCTCTTTGTATCATTTTTAATACAATTTTTATTCTTTAAGAATTGGATGAACCTTCCGTGGACCCATCTCCTTGTTACACTTGGATTACAAAATACTGACCAAACTGATAGCTACCCATCTGAACAACAATTGGAAATTATACAGTGATCAATAAGGCTTGAGGAAAATGTGTGCCCTGGCCTTCAATTTCATGAAATGACAATATCTATATCATCACCTGCTAGGGGGAAGCGACAGCAGACTGTTCTAAATTTGATCTGTCTGGTGGACAAACCCCACACTGCACAGGAGCTGTGGGCAAGCATAGAGCATCAGACAGACAAGGGGTTGCTGCTGCTCAAATGAAACCCTGACAAGTTGGTATGTAACGGGTGAAATCTGGTTGCCGCTCTGGACCAGTTTGCTGTACATCCATTGCCTGGTTCATGTGCTGAACTTGGTGGTGGAGAGCTTCCTGGCACATTTTTCCAATATGCGAGATCTGCTCCCAAAGGTGAGTTCAGCTTGTACACACTTTAGACGTTCTCACCCGCCCACCACCTCCTATGTGACGTACCCATGCGCTGGAACTTCACCTTACATATGCTGCAAAGAGCTGGCGAGTAGCAGTAGGCCATAATCGAGTTTTAGCTGAAGAATGCACAGGTAAGTTGCAGCACAGAACAACAACACTTCACAACAGACGCAGGACTTTTTTGTTGTTTTGAGATTCTTTCAGTAGGTCTCCTAGTACTGAGTAATGGCCCCAATTTCTGGGTTTCCAAATTGGACACCTGGCCAGAGCTTGCCCTCTATGCCTTGGGGTTGCTGACCTGCCCTGAAGCAAGTGTGCTCTCTAAAAGGATGTTTGGCACCGCAGGAAGTATCATGACTGACAAGCAGATCCGCTTATCAACAGCCAACGTGGACAAACTGACCTTAATAAAAATTAACCAGGTGTGGATACTCCTCCTTCTCCACTTGGATATTTGCATATTCTTTAAAATGATTTATTCATTTAATTCATTTCTTTTAATTTTATGTTATTATTTTAACCCCTTCTGGACCAGGCTAATTTTCATTTTTGCTTTTTCGTTTTTTCCTTCTTGTGCTTAAAAGGCCATAGCAGTTGCATTTCTTCACCTAGAAACCCACATGAGCCCTTACTTTTTGCATCACTACTTGTACTTTGCATTGACAGGCTTCTTGCATAAAATATGCTGCGAAACCAGAAAAAAAATTATTTTTTTTTTTTTGGGGGGGGGGGGGTTGTTTCTATGCCGTGTGTCCTATGGAAAAACTGACATGTTATGCATGTTCCTTAAGTCGGTACAATTAAAACAATATGCAACTTGCATAACTTTTATTTTATTTGATGGCTTGTAAAAATTTCAAACCATTGTTAGGGTGCCTTCACACCTACCGGATCCACAGCGGATCTCACTTCTGCGGATTCGAAGCGAGAACCGCTGCGGATCCGGTATCAATTCACCCCTATGACAGCACATATATTCGCAGCGGGATTAACATCCCGCTGTGAACATGTGCTTTAACTCCCTGGTGCCCGCAGCCCCGCCGTCGCATCCCCCTATCCCAGCACATCCCCCCATCAGCCCAGCCCACCGCCGCATCCCCCCATCCTGGCCACATCAGCCCAGCCCGCCGCTGCCACATCCCCCCCATCCCGCCCACATCCCCCCATCAGCCCAGCCCGCCGCCGCCACATCCCCCCCATCTCGCCCACATCCCCCCATCAGCCCAGCCCGCAGCCGCCCGCATTCCGCCGCCGAGAGCATACAGTACCTGCTCGGCGGCGCAGCTGCTGTGAGGCTGCCGGCTCCGGTCCCGCTCAGATCAGCTGAGCGGGAACAGAGCCGGGAGCCTCACAGCAGCCGCGCCGCCGAGCAGGTAATGTATGCTCGCGTCGGCGGGCCGGAGATGGGCTGATGGGGGGATGTGGCCGGGATGGGGGGGATGTGCCGCCGCCGGGGATGGGGGATGCGACGGCGGGGCTGCAGGCACCAGGGAGTTAAAGCACATGTTCACAGCGGGATGTCGATCCCGCTGCGAATATGTGCTATCATAGGGGTGAATTGATACCGGATCCGCAGCGGTTCTCGCTTCGAATCCGCAGAAGTGAGATCCGCTGTGGATCCGGTAGGTGTGAAGGCACCCTTAACAAATATATGTTCCTTAAAATCGCTCTATTCCCAAGCTTATAGCGCTTTTATCCTTTGGTCTATGGGGCTGTGTGAGGTGTCATTTTTTGCGCCATGATGTGCACTTTCTATTGGTACCTTGATTGCGCATATGCGACTTCTTGATCGCTTTTTATTACAATTTTTCTGGATTTGATGCAACCACTTTGGGATTTTTAGCGCTTACGCCATGGGAAAAGGGGGGTGATTCAAACTTTTATTAGGGGAGGGGATTATTTATTTATTATACAACTTTTTTTTTTTAACACATATACTAGAAGCCCCTCTGGGGGACTTCTAGTATATGCACACTGATCTCTCATTGAGAACTATGCTGTATAGTTATACAGCATAGATCGATGAGATCGGTGTTCTATTGCTTTTTGCTGATGCAGCCAAAAGCAATAGAATGCTGAGCCAGGATCAGCGCCATTACGGCGCAGACCCCGGCCAGCACCAGACGGGGAGATTGCTCCTCTGTGACAACGTCACAGGGGGGCGATCTCCCCACTAGACCACCAGGGAACGGCTGCAGTAAGTCTTCAGATGCAGCTGTCAACTTTGACAGCTGCATCTGAAGACTTAATAAGCGGGCACGGTGATCGGACCGTGCCCGCTTATAGCCACGGTCCCGGGCTCCTGGTCCCAGGTCTGAACTTCCGCTCTGAACTCCCCCACCCGCGCGAGGACGTACACTTACGCCCTCGTGCGGGAAGGGATTAAATACTTCCCCATACCATTATTTCCAGTGCAATTTCCTTGTTCTTACCCTGATTTTGGTTCCTTTTTCAGCCCTCTACCCTTTCTTACACCCATTTTATAGTCTTTTTGGAACCCAAAAATCATGGTCCCCATTGATTTAAATGGGGTTTGGATCTCGATCATCAAACCTTTTTTTTTCAAATTTGTCCACCCATAGAACCCAAATTTTTTTAGGTCTACTCATGACTAGTTTTATGTTGTCCTCTTTAGGCTACGTTCACACACAGTATTTAGGGTCAGTATTTTGCAACCAAAATCAGGAGTGGATTGAAAATACAGAAAGGCTATGTTCACACACTGTTGAAATTCAGTGGATGGCTGCAATTTAATGGCAAATAACAGACGCTGTTTTAAAATAATATGACGAGCTGTTGGTGTCCATTTTTTCTCTCAGCCAACTTTCAAAGAATAGAATTGCATCTTTGCCATCTGCACATTCTGGGACAATGAGTCGTAGATTATTTTTTCTCATCCCATTTTCTAGGTCATCAGATTTACTGACAAGTAGGGACACATTATGTACCACTCTCTTAAGATCACGCTTCACTGGGGGTAACTGATCTTTTGTTTCGCTGATGTGGCACTCTACCCCTCTTCCCCTACACGTTCATTAACCCTGTACAGATCAGGGTGGATTATATTGATATCTTTGCTACACTCACCAATTTGTGCATACAGAAAAGCAGTGCAGCATTAACATCTTTAAGTGTAGGATCATCTGATGGGGGAATATTAGAATAAGCTGTGGCACCTATCTCGGAACCCTGCAGTCCCGCAACATGTTCCCTGCTGGCGGCCGCCATGACTGTGACATCATCACCTGCAATTTCTGCAGGAAACCCACTGCATCCATTCCTTCAGCTGCCAGATCATTGTCCGCCCAGTCCGGGTCAGATCTAGCATAATGCTGCAGGTTTGCAGCTACCTCTTTCCCCCACTGAAAGAGGTCTTGACTCAGGTTGGCAGGTGGGCCCTCCTCTCCTCCTCTTTGTACCCGGCCTATTGTGCTCATTTGTAACCCTGGGCTATCGGGAAGAGGCGGTGCAGTAATGTGGGAGGCTTTCCCTGATTAAAATCCGAGACTGAATTGGTGAACAGAAGACTTAAAGGGGTATTCCAGGGAAAATCTATAAATTAGCAATGGAAAGGGTTAACCAAGGTTAACCCTTTCCTAATATACTTACCTGTCCGTTTTTGGCCCCCCAAGGAGATCTCCGGTCCGGTCACGTGATGGTCCGGGCTGCAACTCGCGGATCCTCTTCTTCCGGTTCGGTGACGTCACCATAGCGGGCCGGCGTCGGCTCTCCTATTAGCAGCAGAGCACTAAACCCTGACTGGCTTGGTAGCGTGTAGCCAATCAGGGTTCAGTGCTCTGTGTCCCTGCTGTACCAAGTTAGCCGGGTGCTGATGTCCCCGGCCCCCCTCCTTCATGTATTATCACCCCGATCTCTCCCCCGGCCCTCTGTATAATTACCCCGATCTCTCCCCCGGCCCCCCTCCTTCCTGTGTATACAGTCCTATTCAAAGATCGCTCAGCCCCCGGTGTAACTGCTGCCTGCGCTGGCCCCGATCTCCGCACCTGTACTCAGCTGACAGGCGCTGTGTAAGTGAGTGCAGGAGAGATTTCTTCCTTGCTTCGTACACAGCGCCTGTCAGCTGAGTACAGGTGCGGAGATCGGGGCCAGCGCAGGCAGCAGTTACACCGGGGGCTGAGCGATCTTTGAATAGGACTGTATACACAGGAAGGAGGGGGGCCGGGGGAGAGATCGGGGTAATTATACAGAGGGCCGGGGGAGAGATCGGGGTAATTATACAGAGGGCCGGGGGAGAGATCGGGGTGATAATACATGAAGGAGGGGGGCCGGGGACATCAGCACCCGGCTAACTTGGTACAGCAGGGACACAGAGCACTGAACCCTGATTGGCTACACGCTACCAAGCCAGTCAGGGTTTAGTGCTCTGCTGCTAATAGGAGAGCCGACGCCGGCCCGCTATGGTGACGTCACCGAACCGGAAGAAGAGGATCCGCGAGTTGCAGCCCGGACCATCACGTGACCGGACCGGAGATCTCCTTGGGGGGCCAAAAACGGACAGGTAAGTATATTAGGAAAGGGTTAACCTTGGTTAACCCTTTCCATTGCTAATTTATAGATTTTCCCTGGAATACCCCTTTAAGTAGGAGCTCTGGGACCTTGCTACTACTTATATTAGTAGGTAGGATTTGTATATTTCCAGGTCAGTTTCTAGGAGATTTTTCAGTTGTAAAATTCATAGACAGTGTAAGCTAGCTCAGACTATTTGATAAATATGTCTAGTCTCAGTTGAGACCAACTTTTACTTGGCTTAAAGTGTGTAAGGAAATTGCACTAGAATTTTTGGCAGATGGTAGAACATATTTAGCTACGCTCATTTTTACCTTACTAACATTTTTATCAAATTGGAGCATTGGCTAAAAGGTGTCTAAAACTCATAGTAAATATGGTGCACTTCATTTAAGACGATTTTCCCACATTTTTTTTTTTGGCACAAATTGCATAAGAATTCTATTGCATTTGCAATAAAAAAGAAAATCTGTGCTATTGCCTTTAAACTGTTTGTAACCTTTGCAACTTTGCTTAATCTTGTGAGAACCATACAGTATGTGTGATCGCCTTCAGTTAGAGTTAAAAGATGTCTCAAGCTCATTTCTACATCTGCATTGTAAATACCCAAATGCACCATGTTCTGGTGAAGTGATCACAACCAGATTCTCTTGTTTTACAACAGGTTCACATCCTTACCCCAATTCAGTCCTGTTACACATATGCAAGAAGGATTCGTACAGTGTCCTGGAACCCACATGCCACGGCTGGGTTCTTATTTAGGTCAGTCAGCACTGAGGTATATGTCTTTGCTGGGTTTTCCTATGTGTCTTAATGGGAAATGTAGTACTGCAATTTTTCCACAAGATGCCGCTAACTATTTTCTCTCCTATTATAGCTAGCACATTGAAGGTTTCAGGGGTTACTAGAGTCTTATTCTAGAAGGTCCCAACTTCACCTGTTTACTTTGAGGAAGACTGTTCTGTTCTATTTTTCTTCAGGAAGTCCTTTCTACTGACCAAGGACCATCCCCAGTGGTTAGTTGCCTATTTTGCTAAAGTGCCTCACTGACGTTTCCTCCATCTTTTTGGGTAATCTGGAGTGATTATCTCCATCATTCTGTAATCTCTTCCAGCTTTAGGCGATCTCTCAATTGAGTACAGGTTATCATCTTCTTGTCTTCAAGTAGCACAACTGCAGCCAAGGCTGCAAAAAAGTCACCCCAACATCGTTCTGCACTACCTAGGCAGGCTCCTACTGGTAGTCATTAGCCTCCTTTACAAGAGTCTTCAGACTAAAACTTAATCTAGGGATCATGCAAGTCAAGTACAACTTATCTGAAGTCCCATTTAAACCCTATGACCAGTATTCACAAAGGAAACACTGGGAATCTTCTCCCAAGCTCAAAACTCTATTTGTGAACTTGTTACTAAAACCATACTGTACTGTTCCTTTAAGAAAACCTGCCAGATAAAGCCAGTCAGGAACCTTTTTACATCAGCCGTCTAAGAAGGGAGGGGAAAGAGGAGGCGACAGAAAGAAATGTGGTATCCCACCACGGGTGTTGTTAGTTTGTACACCCCCCACAAAAACCTGTACTCAAGAGCAAAGTGGTAATGAAGTTATGTCTAAGTTTTGGCACTACTTAATGTCGCTACTATTTATCTATGTACTTGTATATTGCACAGCTGTAGTAAGCAAGGGGATATTGTTTCTTTGTGATCTGTGCATCAATGACAGCTCTTCCTTTTCTCCGCCTATCTCTTTCTTCTTCTTTTTCTGCATTTTCTTTACCACTCACAGGAGTTATTACATACCCTTTAGGAAGTTGTCACATGGGGAGAGGAAGTACACACCCACACTTAGGTAGTCTTATCCAAGTCTTGGTAGAGAGAGGACGAAACACAAGACGGTCCCTGCTGTAGTTCAGCTGGGCCCTGGCTCGGCCAGGTTCCCTGTCCGGGACAAGAGAACAAGTCCAGTGTAGTCTAGTCTGGAGCGTGGTAGTGGACAGACACACATGGGAGACACAGAGACCTTCTTCTTAAAAGCTACCCGTATCTCAACTATGCAGTGCTAAACCACTCAAGAGAGGAGAAGTCAGGGATCATCCCAACCCACACGAGAACATCTCTAAAGGTGCAGGACAGTATTCTGAAACAAGAGGAACTGATCCAGATACAGTAAAGTTGCTAGAAGCCTATATACTCTATCTTGCACAGTGTCACCTTGTTAGGATGGGTTCCTCCGACACTGCAGGACAATAGGTGGTATAGGGCAACACGGGCACAAGTATTCTTTTACTCTCAAGTATTGTCAAGTATTCTACTTTTCCTTCTAAAGTCCCGGCAGAGCACAGTGCTAAATTGGGTTGGGACTCTCGAGACAAACTCCTCACTACTACTCTGAACTCTCACGACCTACCCTACTTAGCTATTCTGAACTTACTCTATTTCTCAGCACGCAACCAGGTCAACTCTACTATTCTACCTCTGAATCTCTCAGCACAGATTCTGTCCAGTAAAGTCAGCAGGCTGGTGTATTAAGTGTTCCTTCAGTAAAGGAGATTTTATCTATGGTAGCAGGACTCAGGGGTTATTACTCCAGCACCTACACAGTGATCCTTGGGTCATCTCCCCTTTCTGTGGGTAGCGGTACCGATAGTCCGGGTGGGTCACAACTCTACTCCGGAACACCGTGATTAGTATCCAAGGGACCCCCTCACAGCCCGGCAGGTCACCGATCACAGGGGAAAGGGTATAGCCAACCTACCTAAAATAAAAGCAGGTATACTCCGACCAACCACCACAGTGGTGGCGTCACACAGCACCATCTGGCAAGTGACTGGTCGACCATAGCGCAACGGCACCACAGAAAGGCTCACACAGATTTTTGTGTTTTCAGCAGAAAGCAGCAGCTCAGAACTGAGGAAAGGAGACTGAATAGATAATAACAAGGAATGAATTAGTTAGTCTCATCATGTGCAGCGAAATATGAAATGTTATGTTTTACCCCTTTAAATGAGCTAAATTACAATATTCTGTCTGTAATACTTAATGCATATATATATATATATATATATATATATATATATATATATATATATATATAGTGGGTAAATGTGGACGGTGTGCTATGGAACAGAATGTGTGAATGCCCCCTTAGTGTTTGGAGAAAGTACCAACTGCCCTTAGTGTTGACAGTTAGTAAAATATGATTATATTCTATTCTGAAGGGAAGCAGGGAATTTTAGTATTTTTAACAGAAATAATCCATGATATATATATATATATATATATATATATATATATATATATATATATATATATTGTGGACATGTGACAGGAAAAGTGCTCGAGGGGATGTACATCTCACCCAGGTTAATACATAGCGTGAGATGGTGAGTCCAGGAGGCATCGGTGCTCAGCAGTGTTATGCTGCTGAGCTATTATTTATTATTGCCGGGCCTGGACTTACATGGAACGGCAGGTAGGTTTTGGTAGTGGGACTTGCCATTCCCTTCCCCCGATCCAGTATGGGTTTTGGGATCAGGTGAGCTCTGATCCCAATCAGCCTGAGAAGGCAAAAGGTGGGCTCAGTGTACAGGTCCTTGCTCTCAGACAGGAGTAAACAGCCTGTGTGGTCTGTTTGGTGAGAGCTGGGAAGACAGCCTCTGCTGGGGCCTGTTCACACCCCGCAATACTGCCGACTGAAGTGCCAGAGAGGTGACCAGTGTATTAGTAAGCGCGCAGACGGGCAGGACTTTTTGTTTTGTTTTATTCTTAAAGCACAGTGTTGCTGTATTTATTTTGCTGGACTGTTTATGCTACAAATAAACACCAAAGCTGTTTTTATAAGTCCAAGTTTGCTGCCTGAACTGTGTCCAAACACACCATCCCCCGGGAAGATCCCTACAATTGGTGCTGCGGAGCGGGCAAATCGGTTGCTAGGGGCAACGGTGTGCATCAACTTGGCTACAAGCTGCTTATGTCCTGGGTGAAGGCTGCTGCTTCACTCCAAAAACAGACAAGCAACATGGAGGAGATGATGAAGCAGGTAATGCAAGTGAGTTTGCAACAACAACAGGCATTGGCCGCACAACAACAGGCTCAGGCAGCCGCTAAACAGGATCAGGAGGCCGCTAACCTTCGCCATGAGCAGGCTAATAGGCTGCAACAACAGGCTCTAACAGATGCTAACCTGCGCCATGAACAAGCGATGGCTCAACAACAGAGACTTATTGAGCACCTGATAGCAAAGCAAGAGGCGTCTGCAGGTACTAATCCCCAGCTGGTGGCAGCAGCCGCGCCAGAGACTTTGTCTGTAAGAAGAGCTGTGCAGCGTGCGCTGCAAAAGATGACTGCTGATGACGATGTTGAGGCCTACTTAACTGTCTTTGAGCGTGTGGCTGAGCGAGAAAAGTTACCCTCCACTGAGTGGGCAGAGGTCATTGCTCCCTATTTAACAGGCGAACCTCAAAAGGGCTACTATGACCTCAGTGAGCAAGAGGTCAAGGACTATCCTCGGCTAAGAGCAGAGATACTCGCCCGACTAGGAGTTACTGCTGCTGTCCGTGCCCGGAGGGTCCGCAACTGGAGCTACAGTCTGGACAAATCAGCGAGGTCCCAGATGTATGACCTGATTCATCTGGCAAGAAAATGGTTGGAGCCAGACACTTCTACTCCTGCACAGATCCTAGAGAGGGTCGTGATGGATCGCTACCTCCGCGCACTTCCTGCTGATCTGCAACGCTTGGTGGGACAAGGCGACCCTATGTAACGCCCGGAGTAGTGGATCCACTGGACCGGCACCAGCGATGGCACAAACCTCACCAGGGAGCGGAGTCTAAGGGGCCGCTGGTTTTCACCAGAGCCCGCCGCAAGGCGGGATGGACTTGCTGCGGCAGGCGACCCCCAGGTCGCTACCCCTGGCTTGGTTGCTGGTGTCGGCAGGCGAGGCGTGGCAGGAGATGGCACAGGCAATAGTCTGCAGATGAGAGAGCACGTGACAGGCTGGACACGGGAACAGGTGGAGTGACAGGGGAACAGGAACCAGGAACGGGGACTTGGGACCAGGTAACGGACAGGACTCAGGAACAGGGACTTGGGACCAGGTAACGGACAGGACACAGGAACAACAGGGAGCTGGGCCAAACGCTATGGGAAGCATGTAGAGGCTCCAACACTAAGGACAGGGCATGCTGGAATTTATAGGGGAGTGATTGGTGACACTAACCAATTAGGAGCGCACTGCCCCTTTAAATCTGAGACAGCCGGCGCGCGCGCGCCCTAGGAGGCGGGGACGCGCGCGCCGGCCGGCACAGACCGCGACATGCACGGAGGAGAGGTGAGGCGCCCCAGGGGCCGAAGCAGCAGCAGCGCCGGGTCCCTACACAAGGACCCCGGCGGCTGCACGGGACAGGAGGCGGTCGCGGCGGCAACCCGGAACGCGGGAAGCCGTCGCGGCCGTGACAGTACCCCCCCCCTTTGGCCTCCCCCTCTTTCTTGCCTGCAAATGGCACAGGAAGCCACAAAGTCTTTGACATCTTGGGATAGGCTGGGCCACCAGTAGTGGCGAGAGATCCGTTGGCCGGTCTTACGGACTCCAGGGTGCCCGGCCTCCAACGAGGAATGTCCCCACTTCAAAATACCTCTTCGAAGCGCAGGGTGAACATGAGTCTTTCCGGGGGGTACTCTCTGAAGAGTGGAGGTGACGACTGGTACTAGGCGATCAGGCGGTATAACGTGGCAAGGGACTGTGGGTCTGTGGACGAGGACCTTCTGTAAGTTCTTCCGGTGGTGAGAGGACACGACCTTAGTCTTGGGTACGGGGAGAGGGTACACCTCGGCAGAGAAGGCATCCGCCGAGTCTTGGTCTTCTGCCGGTAGGCCGGATAGAGGCTTGGCCGGGACAGGAAATGACATAATACACTTGGTCTGAGGTGACTTGAGACACTGGTGGGAACAGTCCTGACCCCAACTGAGAATCTCCCCGGTTCTCCAGTCCAGCTGAGGGGCATGTTCTTGTAGCCACGGGAGTCCCAGGAGGACCGCGGGGGAAGAATGGGGCAGGACGTAGAAGGATATCTCTTCTTGATGTAAAGGACCCACCTGGAGGACTAAAGATGCGGTCTGGTAGTACACACGGTCGGTAAGAATTTCGCCCGTGACCGAGGAGATAGTCAGGGGCCTGGCTAGTCGGGTCACGGGTAGCCGCCATCTTTGGACCAATGTTGCCGCAATAAAACTGCCTGCTGAGCCAGAATCGAGGAAGGCAGTAGTCTGATGATTTTGTCCTGAGGGAGTCCGGATGGAAACTGGCATAGACAGCATTGGAATGGTGGCATTCGCACCTAGGGACACCTGTCCCACCGGACCTAGGTGCGAGCATCCTCCGGATGTTTGGGGACGTAGGGGACATCCCAGCCGGAAGTGATCGGAACCACCGCAATAGAGACAGAGATTCTGCTCCAGGCGCCGGATTCTTTCATCAGGCGTCAGGTGAGCCCGTTCCACCTGCATAGGAATCTCAGGAGAGGGTTGGGACATCGAAAGGTCAGGATTCCGGAAAACCGGCGCCAGCTGGGGATGGTGACGGGAATGGGTTAGTAAATGTTCATGCCGAACCTCCTCCTCCCTCTCCGAAAAACGAGTATCAACTCGGGTGGCCAGTAGAATGAGTTCGTTCAGGGAGGTAGGCAGGTCTCGGGCAGCGAGCACGTCTCTCACTCGACTAGACAGGCCCTTCTTGAAGGTGGCCAATAGGGCGGCCTCGTTCCAGTCCAATTCAGCTGCCAGGGTGCGGAACTGGATGGCGTAGTCACCAACAGAGGAGCTGCCTTGAGAGAGGTTGAGGAGAGCAGTCTCGGCTGAAGAAGCACGGGCAGGTTCCTCAAAGACGGAGCGAAACTCGAATAGGAAGGCCCGGAGATTGGCAGCAACAGGATCATCACGGTCCCACAGTGGCGTGGCCCAGGCCAGGGCTCTACCTTCTAATAGGCTGATGATGAAAGCCACTTTAGAGCGCTCGGTGGAAAACTGACTACTCAAAAGTTCAATGTGCATGGTGCACTGAGTCAGGAATCCTCTGCACAACTTAGAGTCCCCAGAGTACTTGCTTGGGAGGGCCAGTCGGAGTGAAGAAGCAGCGTCAGGAGATGGTGTGCGCTGGGCAGTAGTCTGCTGCTGTAAGGCGGCAGTGAGTTGCTGGATCTGCTGTGACTGTTTCTGGATTTGTTGAGCCTGTTGCGCGACCACTCTGGCGACGTCACGGAGATCTGGCACCTCGCCGGGATCCATGGTTGGAGCCTACTGTAACGCCCGGAGTAGTGGATCCACTGGACCGGCACCAGCGATGGCACAAACCTCACCAGGGAGCGGAGTCTAAGGGGCCGCTGGTTTTCACCAGAGCCCGCCGCAAGGCGGGATGGACTTGCTGCGGCAGGCGACCCCCAGGTCGCTACCCCTGGCTTGGTTGCTGGTGTCGGCAGGCGAGGCGTGGCAGGAGATGGCACAGGCAATAGTCTGCAGATGAGAGAGCACGTGACAGGCTGGACACGGGAACAGGTGGAGTGACAGGGGAACAGGAACCAGGAACGGGGACTTGGGACCAGGTAATGGACAGGACTCAGGAACAGGGACTTGGGACCAGGTAACGGACAGGACACAGGAACAACAGGGAGCTGGGCCAAACGCTATGGGAAGCATGTAGAGGCTCCAACACTAAGGACAGGGCATGCTGGAATTTATAGGGGAGTGATTGGTGACACTAACCAATTAGGAGCGCACTGCCCCTTTAAATCTGAGACAGCCGGCGCGCGCGCGCCCTAGGAGGCGGGGACGCGCGCGCCGGCCGGCACAGACCGCGACATGCACGGAGGAGAGGTGAGGCGCCCCAGGGGCCGAAGCAGCAGCAGCGCCGGGTCCCTACACAAGGACCCCGGCGGCTGCACGGGACAGGAGGCGGTCGCGGCGGCAACCCGGAACGCGGGAAGCCGTCGCGGCCGTGACAGTACCCCCCCCCTTTGGCCTCCCCCTCTTTCTTGCCTGCAAATGGCACAGGAAGCCACAAAGTCTTTGACATCTTGGGATAGGCTGGGCCACCAGTAGTGGCGAGAGATCCGTTGGCCGGTCTTACGGACTCCAGGGTGCCCGGCCTCCAACGAGGAATGTCCCCACTTCAAAATACCTCTTCGAAGCGCAGGGTGAACATGAGTCTTTCCGGGGGGTACTCTCTGAAGAGTGGAGGTGACGACTGGTACTAGGCGATCAGGCGGTATAACGTGGCAAGGGACTGTGGGTCTGTGGACGAGGACCTTCTGTAAGTTCTTCCGGTGGTGAGAGGACACGACCTTAGTCTTGGGTACGGGGAGAGGGTACACCTCGGCAGAGAAGGCATCCGCCGAGTCTTGGTCTTCTGCCGGTAGGCCGGATAGAGGCTTGGCCGGGACAGGAAATGACATAATACACTTGGTCTGAGGTGACTTGAGACACTGGTGGGAACAGTCCTGACCCCAACTGAGAATCTCCCCGGTTCTCCAGTCCAGCTGAGGGGCATGTTCTTGTAGCCACGGGAGTCCCAGGAGGACCGCGGGGGAAGAATGGGGCAGGACGTAGAAGGATATCTCTTCTTGATGTAAAGGACCCACCTGGAGGACTAAAGATGCGGTCTGGTAGTACACACGGTCGGTAAGAATTTCGCCCGTGACCGAGGAGATAGTCAGGGGCCTGGCTAGTCGGGTCACGGGTAGCCGCCATCTTTGGACCAATGTTGCCGCAATAAAACTGCCTGCTGAGCCAGAATCGAGGAAGGCAGTAGTCTGATGATTTTGTCCTGAGGGAGTCCGGATGGAAACTGGCATAGACAGCATTGGAATGGTGGCATTCGCACCTAGGGACACCTGTCCCACCGGACCTAGGTGCGAGCATCCTCCGGATGTTTGGGGACGTAGGGGACATCCCAGCCGGAAGTGATCGGAACCACCGCAATAGAGACAGAGATTCTGCTCCAGGCGCCGGATTCTTTCATCAGGCGTCAGGTGAGCCCGTTCCACCTGCATAGGAATCTCAGGAGAGGGTTGGGACATCGAAAGGTCAGGATTCCGGAAAACCGGCGCCAGCTGGGGATGGTGACGGGAATGGGTTAGTAAATGTTCATGCCGAACCTCCTCCTCCCTCTCCGAAAAACGAGTATCAACTCGGGTGGCCAGTAGAATGAGTTCGTTCAGGGAGGTAGGCAGGTCTCGGGCAGCGAGCACGTCTCTCACTCGACTAGACAGGCCCTTCTTGAAGGTGGCCAATAGGGCGGCCTCGTTCCAGTCCAATTCAGCTGCCAGGGTGCGGAACTGGATGGCGTAGTCACCAACAGAGGAGCTGCCTTGAGAGAGGTTGAGGAGAGCAGTCTCGGCTGAAGAAGCACGGGCAGGTTCCTCAAAGACGGAGCGAAACTCGAATAGGAAGGCCCGGAGATTGGCAGCAACAGGATCATCACGGTCCCACAGTGGCGTGGCCCAGGCCAGGGCTCTACCTTCTAATAGGCTGATGATGAAAGCCACTTTAGAGCGCTCGGTGGAAAACTGACTACTCAAAAGTTCAATGTGCATGGTGCACTGAGTCAGGAATCCTCTGCACAACTTAGAGTCCCCAGAGTACTTGCTTGGGAGGGCCAGTCGGAGTGAAGAAGCAGCGTCAGGAGATGGTGTGCGCTGGGCAGTAGTCTGCTGCTGTAAGGCGGCAGTGAGTTGCTGGATCTGCTGTGACTGTTTCTGGATTTGTTGAGCCTGTTGCGCGACCACTCTGGCGACGTCACGGAGATCTGGCACCTCGCCGGGATCCATGGTTGGAGCCTACTGTAACGCCCGGAGTAGTGGATCCACTGGACCGGCACCAGCGATGGCACAAACCTCACCAGGGAGCGGAGTCTAAGGGGCCGCTGGTTTTCACCAGAGCCCGCCGCAAGGCGGGATGGACTTGCTGCGGCAGGCGACCCCCAGGTCGCTACCCCTGGCTTGGTTGCTGGTGTCGGCAGGCGAGGCGTGGCAGGAGATGGCACAGGCAATAGTCTGCAGATGAGAGAGCACGTGACAGGCTGGACACGGGAACAGGTGGAGTGACAGGGGAACAGGAACCAGGAACGGGGACTTGGGACCAGGTAATGGACAGGACTCAGGAACAGGGACTTGGGACCAGGTAACGGACAGGACACAGGAACAACAGGGAGCTGGGCCAAACGCTATGGGAAGCATGTAGAGGCTCCAACACTAAGGACAGGGCATGCTGGAATTTATAGGGGACTGATTGGTGACACTAACCAATTAGGAGCGCACTGCCCCTTTAAATCTGAGACAGCCGGCGCGCGCGCGCCCTAGGAGGCGGGGACGCGCGCGCCGGCCGGCACAGACCGCGACATGCACGGAGGAGAGGTGAGGCGCCCCAGGGGCCGAAGCAGCAGCAGCGCCGGGTCCCTACACAAGGACCCCGGCGGCTGCACGGGACAGGAGGCGGTCGCGGCGGCAACCCGGAACGCGGGAAGCCGCTGCGGCCGTGACACCCTAAGAGTGCTGACGAACTTGTCAACCTTGTGGAGAGATTCCAGGCGACTGATGACTACCTCCGTGATGTTCCTGCAGCACCTTCACCTCCCCGGAGTGCCAGACCTGTGCCTTCAGCTGGTAAGAGACTTCCATCTATTGGGGGAGTGTGGAGGGGTGCTGATAGAGGGAAGAGCGCTCAGGAGGCGTCTCAGGGGCAAAAGACTGGTGGTGGTCCCCGGTGGCTAAGTGGCCCTAAAAAGGACTCCCTGCCAAGGAGACCAGGCCCTATCCAGTGCTGGAGATGCCATGAGACGGGACATATGTCTGCCCATTGCCCTCTTACCACTGAGCCCATGGAGTGTGACGCTAGCCGGCGTCAGTCGCTATTTGCGGAACCGTCTTTTGTTGCGGTCACTGGACTAGAGACTGAACCGCAAGTCTGCCACATTACTGTCAATGACTTCCCTGTTAAGGCGTTGCTGGACTCAGGAAGCCTTGTCACCCTGGTGCATGCCAGCCTGGTGACTGGGGACTTTGTGCCAGCAAGACATATGAGTGTGGTATGCATACATGGTGATACAAAGGTTTACCCTATAGTACTGGCTAATGTCGGGACTGAACTAGGCACGGTACAATATGAAGTGGGTGTGGTTAAAAACCTTATGCATAATGTGATATTGGGGCGTGATTTTCCATTGTTCTGGGCTCTATGGGGAAAACAACAATCCCCTGAAAGGAGTGAGGAGACCCCTAAGTCTATTGCATTACCCACGGTAAATGATAAAAATGTACAGGATGAAAATGATGCTTTTCCTTTGCAGGTCCTGGCTGGTGAGGAAGAGGCTCCTCCTACCGAGCAGAATGTTCCCGACTTAGAGGTGTCTAGGGATAATTTTGGTACTGCACAATTACAGGACCCCACTCTCAAAAATGCGAGAGAGCAGGTCACTGTTATGAATGGGGTACCTCAGGAACCAGAAGCTGAGAAAAAATTTCCACATTTTTCTATGACTAATGATCTCTTCTATAGAGTCACTAAGATTAATGATGAGGTGGTGGAACAGCTTCTGGTGCCTAAGTCGTACCGGCGTCAGGTACTCGACATGGCCCATAATCATGTCCTTGGGGGCCACTTGGGGACAGATAAAACACAGGAGAGAGTCCTCCAGAGGTTTTATTGGCCTGCGATTTATGCTGACATAAAAAAATACTGTGAGTCGTGCCCCACATGTCAGCTTAGCGCTCCAGTGTCGCATTTTCGCAGTCCTTTGGTCCCACTCCCCATCATAGAGGTACCTTTTGACCGGATCGCAATGGACTTGGTGGGTCCCATTGTAAAGTCGGCTAGGGGACACCAGTACATTCTAGTTGTGTTAGACTACGCGACCCGCTATCCTGAGGCTGTACCCCTAAGAAACACTGCCTCTAAAACAATTGCACGGGAATTGTTTTATATGTTTTCCAGAGTG
The DNA here is from genome assembly GCF_027789765.1 of Dendropsophus ebraccatus. Lineage (NCBI taxonomy): Eukaryota > Metazoa > Chordata > Amphibia > Anura > Hylidae > Dendropsophus > Dendropsophus ebraccatus. The sequence continues at coordinate 40,383,598 of NC_091467.1, read as the reverse complement.
GGGATCCCCAAGGAAATCTTGACCGACCAAGGTACCCCATTTGTGTCAAAGGTGATGAAAGAGCTATGCAAACTGTTTAAAATCTCACACCTTCGTACCTCTGTTTATCACCCACAGACAGACGGGTTAGTGGAGAGGTTTAATAAAACCCTGAAACATATGTTAAAAAAAGTGGTGGAAAAGGATGGTCGTGATTGGGATCACTTACTACCTTACCTGATGTTTTCTATTAGGGAAGTACCCCAAGCGTCCACAGGGTTCTCTCCCTTCGAATTAGTCTATGGTCGTCACCCTAGGGGTTTGTTGGATATAGCGAAAGAGACATGGGAAAGTGAGTCCACCCCATACAAGAGTGTTATAGAGCATGTAGCACAAATGCAGGACTGTATAGCCACTGTAATGCCCCTAGTAAGGGAACACCTCCAGAGGGCACAAGAGGGCCAAAGCAGAATTTACAATCGTTCTGCAAGAATCAGGACATTTAGCCCAGGTGACCGGGTACTCATACTTGTTCCCACGGTAGAAAGCAAATTCTTAGCAAAGTGGCAGGGTCCCTATGAAATTGTAGAGAAGATCAGTGAGGTCAACTACAAGGTACACCAACCAGGTAGAAGGAAGCCTTTCCAAGTTTATCACATAAACTTGATCAAGCCCTGGAAAGACAGGGAATCCTTGGTGGCGACAAAGCCTGTTGGTCATCTGTCACCACCAATCCCTCCGGTCAGGATTGGTGACACCCTATCAGTGTCCCAGAAGCAGGAAGCTAAGGAGTTCCTGCAGAGAAATAAAGACAAGTTTTCTGACCTCCCAGGGCGTACGCATCTCATTAGTCATCATATTGAAACTGAGCCTAGAAGCAGAGTAAACCTTAAGCCCTATAGGATACCAGAAGCACGGAGGGAGGCGGTATCATCCGAGGTAAAACGTATGCTTGACCTAGGAGTCATTGAGGTGTCCCAGAGCGAGTGGTCCAGCCCGATTGTGTTAATCCCAAAGCCCAATGGAACTTGGAGGTTCTGTAATGATTTTAGAAAGTTAAATGAGATCTCCAAGTTCGATGCCTACCCCATGCCCAGGGTAGATGAGTTGATAGAAAGGATGGGTAATGCCAGGTACATAACTACCCTCGATCTCACTAAGGGCTACTGGCAGATCCCACTCACTCCTGAGGCTAGAGAGAAGACTGCATTCTCCACCCCTGATGGGCTCTTCCAATACATAGTGATGCCATTCGGGTTACATGGAGCCCCTGCCACTTTTCAGAGGTTGATGGACTTGATTCTGCGACCACATCGTGATTACTCCGCTGCCTACCTCGATGATGTGGTCATTTTTAGCCCTGATTGGGAAAGTCACCTCTGTAAGGTCCAGGCGGTGTTAGATGCCATAAGTGATGCGGGGTTAACCATCAATGCAGAGAAGTGTGCACTAGCCTTAGAGGAGGCCAAATACTTGGGCTACATTATTGGAAGGGGGTTAGTGAAACCACAACTAAATAAAATTGAGGCAATACAGAATTGGCCTCAACCCCTCACAAAGAAACAGGTCAGAGCTTTCCTGGGTATTACGGGCTATTACCGAAGGTTTGTGCCAAATTTTACTTCAGTTGCAGCCCCACTAACTGACCTGACAAAGGGTGCAAAGTCCGCAATGGTGACATGGACTCCAGAGGCTGAGAAGGCTTTTCAAAGCCTTAAGTCTGCCCTGTGCCAACACCCTGTGCTAGTCACCCCTGACTTTAGGCGAGAGTTTCTAGTACAGACAGACGCCTCTAATACAGGGTTAGGTGCCGTCCTCTCACAGGTCGTGAACGGTGAGGAGCACCCGGTGATGTACTTGAGTAGGAAGCTATCCCCGGCCGAGAAAAACTACGCCATTGTGGAGCGAGAGTGTCTGGCAGTGAAATGGGCCCTAGGGTCCCTGAGGTATTACTTACTAGGCAGGAGATTCAAGTTAGTGACAGACCATGCCCCCCTAACATGGATGAAGCTAAACAAGGAGAAAAACGCGAGGGTGACTAGATGGTTTCTGTCCCTACAAAACTTTAATTTTACTGTGGAACATAGGCCAGGGAAATTACAGGCGAATGCTGACGCCCTATCAAGGGTACACTGCCTGTGGGGACAATACGCTCAGCCCTCCGGTCTGAAAAAGAGGGGGGGGATATGTGGACATGTGACGGGAAAAGTGCTCGAGGGGATGTACATCTCACCCAGGTTAATACATAGCGTGAGATGGTGAGTCCAGGAGGCATCGGTGCTCAGCAGTGTTATGCTGCTGAGCTATTATTTATTATTGCCGGGCCTGGACTTACATGGAACGGCAGGTAGGTTTTGGTAGTGGGACTTGCCATTCCCTTCCCCCGATCCAGTATGGGTTTTGGGATCAGGTGAGCTCTGATCCCAATCAGCCTAAGAAGGCAAAAGGTGGGCTCAGTGTACAGGTCCTTGCTCTCAGACAGGAGTAAACAGCCTGCGTGGTCTGTTTGGTGAGAGCTGGGAAGACAGCCGCTGCTGGGGCCTGTTCACACCCCGCAATACTGCCGACTGAAGTGCCAGAGAGGTGACCAGTGTATTAGTAAGCGCCCAGACAGGCAGGACTTTTTGTTTTGTTTTATTCTTAAAGCACAGTGTTGCTGTATTTATTTTGCTGGACTGTTTATGCTACAAATAAACACCAAAGCTGTTTTTATAAGTCCAAGTTTGCTGCCTGAACTGTGTCCAAACACACCATCCCCCGGGAAGATCCCTATAATATATACCCCGTGTACTAGTAATTACATGAATACTCTTTAGGCATATGTTGCCATGGGGCCTGTGCCTGGATCAAGCAGTTGGGTCTGTATAATGTTAAATTGATGTCAAGATTATCAATTATAATTCAAATGTATTTATGTTTCATTACTTTTAAACAGCACATGTTCTATAGAGCATAAGTATGATTACTAAGTATAGACAGGATTAGGTGTACGTCCATGTATTCATTTATACTAAGAAACACATATACAATAGTATCGTCTCTTGGAATTCAATAAATTATTTACAGCCGGTCCTAGTGCCCATCCTGTGATGGAGCGTCACTGCTACTGTGTTCCAGATACTGTTTATTCAATATAGATAGACAGCTGAGTACCATAAGGGGTGATCCTGCCAACCTCAGCACTGCAGATATTTTGTATGAACCTGAAAATTTCCCGCTGTCAGCTCTTTAGGTTGTGCAGACAAAGCATTCTGCCATATCATGTGGAGTCAGGATGAGATGCAATGACAGAGTTTTGCTGAATGAAAGGTTGAGGGCTTGGGGCAAGAAAAGCTCCTGAGAGGAGGGGAGTTCCTCTGTATACTAATCCATTCTCACATGTGACACTGGCTTCTATGCTCTGACGTCTGCTGGGACAAATAAAGCCGAGCACACTCCTGGGGCTGTGTTTCTATAGAGACAGCGATCACATCTTGCTGTTTGCTTTTCATTCCCATCTGCTTTGTGGAGACAATGCACAGATCTTGTGCAGGAGACGCATGCAGAGAGAATGAGGTGGGGAGCGAAAGTGAGAGGATATCATGAAAAGGCAAATACAATTAGAGCCGAAGAGTCTTCCCTGCTTTCTTCAGATGACCCAGATTACGCTTTAGACTCTCACATTAACTTTTTACTGAAATTCTACCCGGAGGTGTACTCATTTCACAGGCTGTCTGCTATAGTAAGGTGTTTGCTTCTCCACTTCTAAAGCTACTTATTTCTCAAACTGAATTTTGCAAATGAGTTTCTTAAGGGCTAAAATAATCAGACATAAAACAATAATTTAACTATACAGAATGAGGACTTACGATAATAGGAAACTAGGGCTAATGGGGAGAGGGCGAATACACACGGCACGGTGAAATATTAAGTGTCACAAAGGGGAAACTGATTTTACGTTTTTTTTGGCAAAAAAAAGAGAAATTTGTATAAAAGTGCTCACATACAGAAGGGAAAATAAGTATTTAAAGCCAATTTGCAAGTTTTCCCACCTACAGAGACTGGAGAGACTATCGTTTTTATTGTAGGTACACTTCACCTGTGAGAGGCAAATTCTATTGAAAGAAAATAAAAAAACTAAATCAGATTGTTTGCTTTAAAATTATTATTTAGCATTTTACTCCATGAAATAAGTATTTGCTACAATAGAAAACCAGAAATTAATATTTGGTACAGAAACCTTTGTTTGCAATTACAGAGGTCAGATGTTTCCTGTAGTTCTTGACCAAGTTTTCACACTCTGCAGCAGGGATTTTGTTCCACTTCTTCATACAGACGTTCAGACCTTTCAAGTTTCGAGATTGTCGCTGGGCAACATTTTCAGCTCCCTCCAAAGCATTTCTGTTGGGTTCAGGTCTTGAGACTAGCTAGGCCACTCCAGGACCTTGTCTGTGTGTTTCAGGTCATTGTCATGCTGGAAGACCCAGCCACGACCCATCGTCAATACTTTTACTGAGGGAAGAAGGTTGTTGACTAAAATCTCATGATAGATGGCCCTTTCCATCTTTCCTTCAATATGGTGCAGCACCCCCAAAGTACGATGTTTCCACCCCTATGCTTCATGGTTGGGACTGTGTTGTTGGGGTTGTACTTAACTTTTTGATACCAAAAAGTTTTATTTTGGCTTCATCTGACCAGATGACCTTCTCCCGTGCCTCCTCTTGATTATCCAGATAGTCATTGGCAAACTTCAAACAGGCCTGGACATGAGCAGGAGGACTTTCTGTGCCCTGCAGGATTTTAATCCATGAAAGCATAGTGTGTTACTAATGGTAATATTTGAGACTGTGGTTCTAGCTCTCTTCACATCATTGACCAGGTCCCCCGTGTAGTTCTGGGCTGATTCTTGACCTTTTCTAGAACCATCCTTACACCATAAGATAGCACATGGAGCCCCAGACTGAGGAAGACTGACAATTATCTTTTTTTTTCCATTTTTTTTTAAATTGTTTCTTCTATTTTCTAATAATTGTGCCAACAGTTGTTGCCTTCTACGCTGCTTGCCTATGGTTCTGCCAGCCTTGAAGGGTGCAAGGGTGTAAGGGTTTATCCATAATCCCTTGCAGCCAGCCAATGTGGTGGTTTATCCTTCGATATATATGCAGGAGTGTGCTGTCAGCCCACTATTCAGCTCCTGATCAGCGAACTAAACACAAGTTCAAGGAAAAAAAGTTGTGTATTCTGTAAGGGTACTATTACACGGAACTATAATCGGCCAAATCGGCCCTATCTGGCCAATTATCGTTCCGTGTAATAAACACAAAGATCAGTTGATGATCGTTGTCATCGGCTAATCGTTGATATAGGTTCTGACCTATAATTGTCGGGCGCCGACCGCGCACCACTACGTGAAACGCTGATGATATGAAAAGAGGAATACATTACCTATCCAGGCTGCAGGGCTTCTCTTCCTCTGTGCTTTTCCCCAGGTCATGCGCGCTCCAGCTTCACAGCGGCTTGTCTTAGCTGACAGGCCGCTCGGCCAATCACAGGCCGGGATCGCCGCAGCCAGTGATTGGCTGACCGGCCTGTCAGCTGAGACAAGCCGCTGTGAAGCTGGAGTGCGTGAGACTCAGGGAGAAGCACAGAGGAAGAGTAGCCCTGCAGCCTGGATAGGTATGTATACAGTTTAAACAAGGGCTGTAAGGACATCGGTAACAATGTCCCTGCAGCCCTTGTTAAACGATTATCGTGCCGTGTAAAAGGCCCAGTAAATGAGCGCCAATCTCGGCCCGTGTAATACCATCCTAAGCTGTAAGATTACTTCTGTCACATGGTGTCCACACACGGGTATTAAAACCATGTTTTTTAGCACAATTTTTGATGTATTTTTTCTGTGTGGGTTTTGCGGCAAATGCCTGTTTGTAATGCCTGGAACAAGCACAAATACTCCTAAGAAGTTACATGTCACTTCATTTTAAAACTTAGATTTTTGCTGCTTCTCCCATTGAAATCAATAGAACATTAACACATGCTTTTTTTTTGCAGCAAAACAATATGCATTTTTTAGGTGTTTTTTGAGTCAAACCATCCACTATAGTCCCACTATTGTAGCTTCCATTGTTTACCTGTTTTAATGCAGTTTGTTTAAGGTTTGAACCAACCCAAATTTTTCAGAAAAATATGGCAAACCTGTCGAACCGAATCTCTAGTCTTGACCATGGTGGAGTGATTGACTGAGTGTGTAAATAGGTAATGAGTTCAAACAGGTGCAATTATTACAGGTAATGAGTGCAGAGTAGGAGGGCTTTTTAAGGCTGTGTTTACACATAGCTTTTAATAAGTGTTAATTAGAGCTACTTTGTGACAAATTAGAGCTACTTTGTAATGAATTGTGGAAAACCTGCAGAATCGGCAGTGTATCAAATTCTTATTTTCACTGTATGACAAGGCTAGTTGTTGCAGCTTTGAACTACACACCAAAATGCTAATGAGTAGTGCGCATGATATGCAACGTTCCTGAAATTATAAAAAATCAGGGGCTCTTTGAGACAAGAGGTTATGTCACTCCATCCTGCAAGATATAGATAGCTACAAGAAACATTTAAATGCTGTCATCAATGCTAAAGGGTGTGCAACCAAATATTAATGGTGGTGGTGGTGGTGGGTTCCTTTATTGTTGCACATGCTGTTTATTTAATTTCTTCTTTGAATTTGCAAAACGTAAGCTGAAACACAATATTTTATTGTTGTATTACTTTGGACCACTAATTATAACATCCTGGGGATATAACCTTGGTACATTTCCATTTATTTGTGAAAATTTTGTACAGTCTATGAAAAAAACAAAGGGGTGCTAACATTGCTAATATATCTATCTATCTATCTATCTATCTATCTATCTATCTATCTATATATATATATCAGTCAGACCACTGATTTTAGAGCATAGTGGTGGTCCGTAATCCAAGCTGTCAACAATTGGAGGAGAAGAACAGGCATATTAGGAGAAGGGGAAAATTGGCTAAATAAATGTACAGTGGTGCCTTGGATTACAAGCATAATTTGTTTCGGTACCATGCTCCTAATCTAAATCCACTCTTACACCAAAGCACATTTTCCCATAAGAAATTATTGAAATGAAAACAATTGGTTCCACACACCAAAAATAATGATTTTATATTCTGAATAACATGTAAAACAAATGAAACAAACATTTATAAACAGCTCGATATGTGATATAAGTTACTCTACAGTATAGCTATCAGCATGTGGGGTATAATGTATAGTAAGTGCATAACCCTGATAACACAGCAGCGGTTTGTAGATAGTGGATGGAACTGCAGATCCCCATAATGCAGTAGCGTAGTACAACAGGCTAGAATAGAGAAGCAGGGCTGCTGTCAGAGGTCTGTGTGGTCACATGACAGCAATGGCGAAGGGGGTGTGTTTAGCATGGACCAAGCAAGACTGACAGAGACTGCAGGGAGCATGAAGGAACGAGCAGGACATATGTGGCCATAGTATAGCAGCACTCTCTGTCCAGGGAGAGAGTCATTACAGCTATGAAGAGATTTACCTCTGATGTAAGCCCCAGCCTGAAGTGGATCTGCCATGATTTGAAAGGGTCAGAGAACAGGGCTGTAGATCCCGCTATACAGACCGTGGTCCTTCCCCACTTGCGCTCCCACCCAGCACAGGGAGCTCTTAAACCAAAACAATGCTCTTAAACCAAGTCACAATTTTGAAAAACTGTGAGCTCTTAAACCAAGATGCTCTTAAACCAAGTTACTCTTAAACCAAGGTACCACTGTATTTGCAATACTTTTAAACTTGACGTGTCCTACAAGGTTACCTATGTTAGTTTGTAGTGTCCCAGTACAGGTGTGCCACTAAGGGCCCCAATTACATGGGCAGATGAAGGCCCGATCAATATTGTTTATTGGGCCTGTTACACAACCCAATAATCATTTAGTAGGGGCTGCACATATATTGTTAGCGATGTCCGTGCACCCCTTGCCCAAACAGTTAATACTTTACCAGTCCACACTCCTTCGCTCTGTATGGGTCCCGGCACCGTGCGCTGCAGCTCCAAAGCGGCCTGTCTAAGCCAGGCCACTATGAAGCTGCAGTGTGCAGTGGCGGGATGCATGCAGAGTAGAGAGGAAGATCGGGGCATGGACAGGTAAAGTATTAACTGTAAGCTGTCCAATGGTTTCACAAAAAAGTCACTACAGAACAACCTAGAGTACTGCACTACTTAGGCAAGGTCTCCAAGACAGCCCCCTAACCTCTGTCGCACCTCTACCCACACATTGTGCTACCCTTACAATGCCCAATGCAGTGTGTCTGGGCATGTGTATCACTACTCCTGCCACCGTGACAAATGCCCAAGCAGAAAAACCACCTAACCCACTGCTGTTGTCACCTAGCACCATCGGGCCACAGCAAGTTGAGATGAGAAGACCCCTTTAATATACCATACTGACATAGACCGTCTTCATTTCCCAACCTCATTCAGTTGAAGCCCAGATTCCACATTTCATAGCCTTATGACCTTTAAAGCAATGTCATTTGCTTGCCATGTGCTCAACCTCTTTTGAGGCAATATCTCTGTGTATTTATCAAAGTTAGAAGAGGCCAGAGAGGAATGAATAATAAGGATCGTATGAGACTTGACAGCTAACTTCATTACTTGGGGATTTACTAGGATTTTCCAAAATTAACCAATTAAATGTTAAATTACTCTTCTTTTCTTGCCGTGTTTAGGATGATTTGTGGCAGATCCCCAAGGTTTTTTATGGAGACAATATTTAATGTAGTTTATTTTAAAATCTCTTGTAAAACTGATTTGTTTCTGATCTGTCACGGAACCAAAGCAAGGTACAGTATCTGACAATCTATGTTGGACGGATAATGGCTATGTTCACACAATGTTAATACAGCTCCATTTAAAATGATGTCATTTAGCTGTCTGGCCTCCCCTTGTGCAATGACGGCTGTTGGTACATTATTCTAGTTTGGTTACTAATTGGCCTTTGGATGTTTTGTAATTAAAAAGTCCATTGAATTTAAAATAACGTCCGATATTGCCGTGATTTAACTGACTGCAATGCAATGCATTGAAGTCAATGGAAAGACGGGCGTCCAGTGCGCACAATGTATTGAATAATTACCCAGTCAATGATAGATATATATTTATATATTTAAAAAAATAAATATATGTACATATATATATATACAGTGTATATATATATATATATATATATATATACACACACACACACACACACACACACACACACACTGTGCTTTTGGAAAGTCTTAAGGCCTTTTCTCCTTTTACATATTTTGCTATGTTGAGGCCTTGAGCTACAAAAAATAGAAGAAAATTATACATTATAAGGCTATGTTCACATGGCGTATGAGACTGGCCGGTCTCTGCAAAGATCATCCGGATGATCTTTCCGTCTGTAGTGTTCTGATGCGGGCGCATCAGCGCGCGCCCGCATCAGAACTCCTCACAGCACACAATGAAGCAAGCGGGCAGAGCCGCTCACTTCATTGTGTAAACTGACATGGGTTTCTACGGCCGCACTTCACTGAATTGCGGCCGCAGAAAACTGACATGTCAGTTCTTTGCGGCACCGCAAGGCATCCCGGCCGGAGCGTATACAATGTGTATGCTCTCCAGCCGGGATCCCATAAAAGAGCATGCGGCGTGTTTACCCGTACAAAGTATGGCCTAAAATTATATATTATACTTTTTTCCCATCAATCTGCACTCAGTACCCCATAATGACAAAGTGAAAACTAAATGTTTGTGCCCCTAAAAATATAACCCCTAGTTGGAGACTACCTAGGGCATGTCATTCAAGACAGGGACAGTGGGCAGGGCTCAGTTTAGGGCACACTTCTTCCCTGCCTGGGACATGACACCTACAAACGGATATTAACCCTTTAAGGACAGAGCAAATTTCGATTTTTGCATTTTCGGTTTTTCCTCCTTGTGCATAAAAGGCCATAGCACTTGCATTTTTCCACCTAGAGACCCACATGAGCCCTTATTTTTTGCATCACTAATTGTACTTTGCAATGACAGGCTGAATTTTTGCATAAAGTACACTGCGAAACCAGAAAAAAATTCAAAGTGTGGTGAAATTGAAAAAAAAAACGCATTTTGTTTATTTGGGGGAAATGTGTTTTTACGCCATTCGCCCTGGGGTAAAACTGACTTGTTATATATGTTCCTCAAGTCGTCACGATTAAAACGATATGTAACATGTATAACTTATATTGTATCTGATGGCCTGTAAAAAATTTAAACCATTGTCAACAAATATACGAAAATTTAAACCATTGTCAACAAATGATATGCTGCAGAGATCCATGAGATAGGCACTCGTTTACTTCCGGTTGCTGCAGCCGGAAGTAAACGAGTGCCGAGCCGGGGACTGCGCCATCTTGGAGCGGCCCCCGGCCGGCTTCATTTACGGAGATCGCTCCTCCGGAATAACATCCCGGAGGAGGATCGATCTCCCCACTAGACACCAGGGATGACGCTGCGTCCGGTAATCGGATGCAGCTGTCATGTTTGACAGCTGCATCTAATTACTGTATTAGCGGGCACGGCGATCGGACCGTGCCCGCTAATACCTACGGTCCCGGGCTACACGCGGCACCCGGGACCGCCGCAGTTCAGAGCGGGGCCGCCGCGCGGCCCCGCTCTGAACTCCCTTACCGGCATCAGGGCGTAAATTTACACCCGATGTCGTTAAGGGGTTAAGAAAATAGAATTGGGTCCAAAAAAGGGCTACAAAAATAATAGATGGTCTTCAACATAAACATATCATAAAAAACATAGTAAATCTGTATAGTCTGGAGGAAAGAAGGGAAACAGGGCGACGTTATTGAAACCTTTAAAGTGTACCTGTTTTATCGGGTAAAACAAAACATGGCATGTAATAGTGCCAACCTTCCTCTATTGTGCCTGATGATTTTGTGCAGATTCCGCTGCACCATTGTCCCTATATTCACCCACTGTGTTGCTCACCGTTTCTCAGTTCATTGAGAATCCTGGGTGATGTCTCAGGTTTGGGAGCGCACACGCCAGCCAGGAGAATGACTTGCCACTAAATGGCAATGACCATTTAAATATGTTAAAGGACTAAGGTTTATGAGAGAATTGTTTTTAATAAGAAACTGAACATAAGAACAAGGGGACATAATCTCAGGCGCAACATGAGAAAATATTAGATATTATAAAAGTAGTCGATGCTTGGAACAGACATCAAGCAGATGTACAAATTTACAGTTACTGAATGTAAATATGCCTATGACAAACATATAGCTAAGATATATGTATGTAAGATAAAAATATGGGAAATTATATAATGGCAGACTAGATGGACCAGGTGGACTTTTTCTCCCTGCAATACTTTATATCTATCACAATGTGTCACAATTTCTACAAAATTCTGTCATAAATTATGCCAACTTGGAGACAGATAATTTACCACATTTATTACACAGCATCAGCTGGTTTAATCAATCCACCCAATGGTGTTTTTGCAGAAGGAGGTAAGTCCCAAGACTGTCTACAGTCCACGCCAAGGCCCTGTTCTTAATCCATAAAAAAAGTTATGCAAAGTCAAGAAAAGTATCAGGTCTTCCAGGACTCTCTTGCTACATTTAAAATGTTACTGTCATTTGAAGTAGCTTTTGACATGTCCTGAGACACACTACAATGCAAGATACAGTTGGGGGAAGTGTGCTCCCTCCTTTGCTGTAAGAACATCTGATTCCTTCATCCTTAACTGATTGTAGCGGATTTCTGTAGTAAATTGCTTTTTGGACAAACCAGGGACCACCAAGTTAGTTGTACCACCCTGCCACATGACAATATAATATAATTAGAGATGAGCGAACATCGAGCATGCTCGAGTTCACCTTAACCCGATTGTTCGGCATTTGATTAGTGGTGGCTGCTGAAGTTGGATAAAGCTCTAAGGTTGTCTGGAAAACATGGATACAGCCAATGACTATATCCATGTTTTCCACATAGCCTTAGGGCTTTATCCAACTTCAGCAGCCCCAGCTAATCAAATGCCGAACGCTCTGGTTCGGATGAACTCGAGCATGCTTGAGGTTCACTCATGTCGAAATATGACCCTACTTGTAGCGTTTCTGCTGCCTGAAGACTTCTTTAGCCATCACATCTTAGGCGCCGCACATTTCCAGCATTCTTCTTACCTTGTTGCACTGTAAATACCCCCTCCCCCCCACATATTTTACTAACATTCCTTCTGTGCCTCCATATTTAAGCCCTTTGGTACACAATATAAAAATGTTCCTTCTCTATCCATACATCTCAAATTACTGACATAGAGGAGCAACATGGAATAGTGGAGGATGAATTAAACATCACAAAAGCGAAAACTTTAAAGATTACTGCAGCATTAAGTGACAAGACTGATGATCTTGTAAATAGATCATGTAGAAACAATCTACGCATCATTGGATTACCAGAATCCATTCAGGCATCGCATTTGCATGTCATCTGCAATTCAGAATTACCACTTACATTGGGACTTCAAGGCTCTCCCTCTGTAGAAAGAGCTCATCGTATAGGTCCTCCACCAAATGACTCAGCATCTGTCAAGCCAGGCATCAGCCCTAACTCTGGTGTATGCTCCGGTGTATGTTGTGAAGTCTTGCTAACAGAATTATAATGCTAATAGAATATAAATATAATTCTAATGCAAATTATAATGCTAATAGAATTTGCCACCTTTTTCTCTCTTTTTTTTTTTTATATTCCGTTCACCTAAAACTTCTAATGATTTTAGATGTTTTGTTCTCAAAGTTTATTGGTAACATTGCTTTTTGTTTTACAATGTATCTTTCATATCTATATATTTACATATTATACTATGCAGGTGCTCTGGAGACCTCTGTCTCTTTATGTCTCTCCCACTCTTGGTCTTTATGAAATTAGTCTTTTGGAACGTAAAAGGACTGCGCTCTCCTTCTAAAAGAACGTCATTTGAAAAGACTAAGAGTGGACATAGCTTTATCTAGTGAAGAACGAAACCCTATTGTATGTCATTTCACCCCTACAACGTGGTACTATAATAGGCTATGTTCACACAACTTCAAAAAATATTGAAAAGGTGGCCGATTTTGCAGAGATTCAACTGACTGCAATGGCAATGCGTTGAAGTCAATGGGAAGGCTGACGTCCAATGCACACAGTGTATTGAATAATGAACGTTTTTGCCGCGGGCGTGAAAATAATGAACATGATCATTATGTTCGGACGTCTTTTGCAAACAGCGGACGTTTTTTATTAGTAGTTCACACACAGTTTTTCTTTTTCCACCGTTCTTTCTCCTTTTTTACTATTAAATTCAATGGACCTTTCAATTAAGCCACACCCAAAAGCCAATTAGTAACCCCAAACTAGAATAATGTACCAACAGCTGTCATTGCACTAAAGAAAGGCCAGACAGCTAAATAACGTCCGTTATTTTAGACTCTAAATAACGGATGTCATTTTAAACAGAGCTGAAAAAAACGTTGTGTGAACATAGCCTAATAGAGGCTGCAGGCTCCTTAGACCCATTCTAATTAACGTAAAATGTATTTGATCCCTAAGCGATACAATATTTTTACTTGTTATCTTCTGAATGTTTGTGGAATAATGATTATTATGTTAGTTTGTGTTATTGTTAACTTTGTTCTGTTTACAATCACTTTTAATAGATAATGAGCTACAATTTACCCTGTAAAATTGTTCTTTTCCCTTTGTGGGATCTAAAATTTTGAAAAAAACAATAAAATAAAGTCCCTTCTATGCCCCCAAGTTATAATAGTACCCCTTTCTGCGTCATTACATTAGAACGCCTCCTTCTGTGCCCCATATTATAAAAATGTCACCTTCTGTGTCTCTATTGACTGTGTCTGTGTAGTATAATGCTATAATGCCCACTTTTGTGCCCATATGTAGTCTAAGGCACCTTCTATCCAACCAATTAATATAATGCTCCTTTATGTGCAGTATTAAGGCCCCTTTATATGCCCCAAGTAGTTATACCCCCCCTTCTGTGGCTCAAGTCATAATACTGACCTTTCTGTGTCCACTTCTTTGCCCCAAGCAGTCATAATGTCCCCTTATGTGTCCCCAAGTAGCTAGAATGCTGCTGTTTAATGCTAATAAACAAAATCTTTACAAAGGATTAATAAATTTGACACAACAGTAATAAACAGCGTAGTGAGTATGGGTTAACATTCTAATGGTGCATAACCTAACACATCCCACCCACATATTTAAATTTTTTATTTTTTACATTTTCTCAATTTTTTTGTGTGACACATTAGGATTTAGCTTATTTTTGCTGCACTTATTTGACCATAGTTAAAATCTCTCCCTGTCTTCATTTTGTTTCTGGTAGTGAGAGATGCTGTAATGGAAAATGATAGCTGAGAGAAAATGAACAATATTTCATTCAGGTAGGATGCTGTCTCCTGCCAGCCTCTGATGCCTGCATGTTGATACACAGAGCAATTAGATATCTGTAAATCTAATGAGATCCCAGAGGGGGAGCCAGAGGCCTGTGTAAGATGCGGTGAGCTTCACACAGCTGTTCCAAAACGATGCACCGCTGGGATAGAGAGACTTGGTACTACAAACAATTTGCACTCTATAAATAAAATGGTTCTGTTAGAATAAGGACATTATGTCTTTCCGAAACATCCGAAATCCCTTGTCTTTTGCTTTGTCCTAACAACAATTAGCTTACTATAGTCATAATAAAAAATATATGACAAATTAACTTATTTAGATAGGGCATATAATGGTGTGTTCTACAGCATTAGGCTATGTTCACACTATGCATTTTTTCTGACAAGAACGGCCGTTGTTGTCGATTAAAACAATGGCCGTTCTCAGAAAAAAACGTCTGACACTTCCAACAATGGTTGTGTCATATAATGGCCGTTGTTTTACATAGTGTGAACATAGCCTTAGGCTATGTTCACACACAGTATAACAATGACCGTTGCTTAGCAATGGCCGCTGTTTTAGGAAGTACAGGCCCTTCTAGGGGGAATAATCTGTTGGGGGAACCCTTTAGGAGACCTAACAGCTTGCAGTAGAGGCTCTGCCTTTATACTTAGCTTAACTACTGGCTGATACAATACCTCATTAGTACCTCCAGTGAACTTGTGCAGCAATCAGAAGTAGAGGATCGGCAGCCCAGCGTGGATAATGTCAGTCAAATCTAATTCAAGTATCAGGCAGCAAGGATAGTTCCAGCACTCAGTCGTCCAAATCCAATTCCTTTATTGTAGCATAGTAAAAAAAAAACAACAAACAATAAAATCCTGACAATCGCTGACATGTTTAGGTCTATTCAGACCTTATTCATAGCATAAGGTCTGAATGGACTGAAACATGTCAGCGATTGTCAGGATTTTATTGTTTTTTTTTTTTGCTATGCTACAATAAAGCAATTGGATTTGGATGACTGAGTGCTGCAATTATCCTTGCTGCCTGTTCCTTGGTGATTGCTCGCACCTCCGTGCACTAGCAGGAGGGGATATACGTGCAGGTGTGGTCAGCTGATCATCCTTCCTCCTTGTGCTAATTCAAGTATCATCATGTATTTAGAGGCTATGTCAATGTACAGTACCTACTAGGAAAGCAATGACTGATTCTTATCTCTATTCTCCAGTCAAAAGTATTACTCTCCAGTATACCTGCCTTAAAGGGGTTATCTGGGTAACAAAAGCAGCCCAGTGTGGATAAAGTAAGTCAAATCTAATTCAAGCATCATCATGTATTTAGAGGCTATGTCAATGTACAGTACCTACTAGGAAAGCAATGACTGATTCTTATCTCTATTCTCCAGTCAAAAGTATTACTCTCCAGTATACCTGCCTTAAAGGGGTTATCTGGGTAACAAAAGCAGCCCAGCGTGGATAAAGTAAGTCAAATCTAATTCAAGCATCATCAAGTATTTAGAGGCTGTGTACCTACTAATGTACCTCTCCAGTATACCTGCGTTAAAGGGGTTATCTGGGTAACAAAAACAATATTCTAAATAATCCCCCTTCCCAATACCACCCTATGTCTAAAATACATGTATAACCTATCTTGCACCCTTTCCCTGTTTTTTCCTCATATTTACCCACTTTGGAAGTCTAAATTCATCTTCTCTGTGTCTACTCTGACAACACACTGCTCTGTCTTCCGTCCCTTTGTAGACACAGGACATGTGATCTCCTTTTTATGGGCCGGGTTAGCTGTCTATTGACTTGGTAAACCAACCCCTAGTATCATTTCCATTCACGCGTTCACTAGTGAAAGCGCTGCTTCCATAGACTTACATGTTTCTGTAATATGAAACGTTATAGTTCTATCTCTGCTTGCTGTCAGTGAATGTAGACATATGTATCTGTCTTTGTGTCACAGCTCTGCATATTGTAAGTATTATGAATGTTCTTAGAGTCTGCATGGAACTAGAATGTTTTTATTCACAGTCAGCAAGCAAAGATCTAAACTTGCACTACACCCCCAGTAATGCAGCACGTAGTTACATCATGCACGCATCAACTCTGCTACATCATCATATGGGGTGATGTGATGCAAAATCAGTGAAAAAAAACAGTCCTGTGTTTACTGTACAATAGTAATGAAAGCAGTGGGCAGCTAAGGGGGCAAGTATGCAAATGGACCAATCAGGGAGATGCATGATGGGAAATGTAGTTTCCCATCATGTAGTTTGGATATAGATCAGCTTTTAGAAAAACGTGTAACTTAGGAATGACAGTAGCTAGAAAGACAGGAGATGGCTCAAAAGAATCAGATGGACTTGGTGAGTAAGACCAGCTAGCCTTTATTTATTTTTTTAACTCTTAGGTGGATAATCCCCTTTAAGTGGTGATCCTAGAAGATCAAGTTTAAAAATATTCCAAGCCCCCAGCTCAATGAAAGGGATCTTAGTCAGTAACATCAAACTACTCTACTGCTTCACCTTATAGAAAAGACTGTGATTTATTGTATACCGCACGTTTAAAAAGTTTTCCAAGTAAAAGTTGCACCTGTTTAAGTCTATCCTGGACTCAGTTGTTCCTTTGCACAACACCTGCACTACACAACTATAACAGGCGTATGTCTGGCACCCAGGGAGGGCACATACCACTTAGGCACCATGACAAGACCTGTAGAGGTACACCACCTGCCCTAACACCACCTGGCTACCCTAGGTTAACACATAAGTACTTACAATTGTCCCCACTGTGCCCATCAGTAATCTTATAGGAACCTCCACTCCCATGCTGTGATGTCCCACTTGGCATTCTGTCCTTGATATAGTCAAGCATAGAGGAGCACATTACCATGCTTCTTCCATGGCATCCTCCATAGGCATATACAAGCTTATTATAAGATGTTGAGCATGGAGGAGCATGGAAAATAAAATGGTAGATAAAACACAAATAATAAACAAGATTCTGCAAATTTAACCTTTAGCCTAATTGCTAGCACTCCAATAGTAATTGGTGTCTGCTCAGATACACAAATACATACCCCCACCTTATAGAGCTTTTAATTAGAGATGAGCGAACTTAAAGTAAGTTCAGTTCCCTGGAGAAGATAGATGTACAACTATAGACTGGAGCCATGTTTTCCAGCCCTATGGCTGTATTCATCTTCTCCACGCAGCAGGATTCAAATGCCAGGCAATTTGGTTTGTGTTAACCTGAACTTACTGTAACTCCCTCATCTCAAGTTTTAAAGGGAAGATTGGGCATATCTAGCCTGCTGATGTGTCCCTACTGTGCACAGGATGTAAGTTTCTTGCTTTGATTCTTGGTGCTGGTTCCATGCAGTTTGTACTTCAATTTCAAGGGGTTATGATCCCTCCTCCAGTGCAACAAAGCGTCCTACTAGCCTTGGGATGTAACTACAAACTGCACAGAAATGGTGCCAAAGATGAGGGTAAGAAACATACCTTCATCCTCAGCATACTATGCGCTATAGGGACATATTAGCTTTTTATTTTCATATGTCTTGTTTAGGAGTGGGTATGGCCAGGGGACATTTTCTTGGTCCTCCAGAAAACATCTAGGGCTGCTACAAAGTGCTACAGGGGAACAGCGGCCCACCTAGGGATCTCGTATGTGCACCCCAGCCAAGTATGGCCAGGGAGCTGAGAATCGGGAACTTTCTGTGCAGGAAGCGGCTCTGTACCACTAACTTCTAAATTGGGGCACAGTGTGGGGATCTACTAAATGGGGGCTTTCAAAATTCTAGATCAAATATGGGTATCTGTACTCATCCGTATATAATCCCATCAGTGGTCAGAGAAAATCAAACTACAAGACCGAGTTACTGACCACAAATCCAAAAGTAACTAAAAGAAAGGCAGATCAAAAGAAAGGTAAGGACAAGTCTTTTAGGGTGCCTACTTCCTTAGCAGGGTGACCCCAACCACCATGACAATCCCTCCATGAGATATGTGTGGTAGGTAAAACAACAATCAAGGGAAAGAGAGAAATGCAGAAATGATAATCCTTATACTCCAACAAGAATACATGATATACAGAGATTTCCAATGTGTCTCCCCTGTGGGATAGTGTATATTAGGGAACAAAAATCATGCAGATATGCTTTATTAGGATTACCAAATGTAAAAAGACCATATAGTGTGTCACACCAAAGGGCCAAAATCATGGGGCATAGCAATAGGTCCTCAATCAATCTTCACTGCCAGAGGTAAAGGAACACTACCAAAATACCCCTCAGTTCAAAAGAAAAGGTGAGACGAAAAAACAAGGTTGTTAAATGCCCATAGGTATCAATGTGCACCTAACCACAAAATAAAAGATTGTTACTCAACTGTTGATGTGACGATAGTAATTAGTCATTTTCTCCATCAAGGATATTGCATGATGACTGGGTAGTAGAAGACCTACTTTGGATATGCAGTAAATATTGATTGAGCATATCAATATTTCTCCTTTTTTATGCATTTCTCTCTTTTCTCGTTTGTAAATACTCCATGGAGGCACAATATGGAAACCTAACTACTATATGGGAGTACAGTGTGGGGGCCTTACTACTATATGGGGTCACAAAGTGGGCACTGTTGCGTGGGACAACAGAGATGGGGAGTTTGTATAAATTTGAAATGCTAAAATGCTTGTCTGGACGATTCTGCGGACTTGTGGCTGGAAGAGTTCTTAATTACAGCCAGGCCAGATGGAGAAGAATAAGAAAAGTAAAGAATTCATTATTTAAGAAGTCATTATTTAGTAGTGGTCATGGTTTGGCGGTATTATTTGTCCCACGTATGTTACTATTGGTAATATTGGTCTTGGTAAACTACATTTGGTCAGTATCAGTATGGTGGTCCTTTGTTTGTCAATGATATTTATACCCTGTATTCTAGAAATACTTAGTAACTAGATGATTATTAGTTAGAGGTATTACAGTATTATCATGCATAGAAAATAGTTTTACCAATGTTAACATTATATGTGTGTAAATTTTTCTCTTATATACACTATTAGTGCTGTTGTGATAATATCTGCTAGAACACGATCTAAGATTTAAACCTTTAAAATCATCATTTTCATAACTGCAGCAGAAAGCCTCTCCTTAGAGGCTACAGCATCGGGGAGGAGTGGGGGAGGCAGGAGTGTGGTGCTGTGACTTGATGTTGCTGCTGACTCGGACACAGGTAACAGAAAGGATGATTTTAAAAAAAATCTATTTTAACTCCTTAAGGTCTTAGACAATTTTAATTTTTGCGCTTTTGTTTTTTTTTTCCTCCTCGTGTTTAAAAGGCCAAAGCACTTTTTTTCACCTACAGACCCACATGAGCCCTTGTTTTTGTGCCACTAATTGTACTCTGAATTGGTGTTTACCCAATTCACCCTGTGGTAAAACTGACATGTTATATATGTTCCTTAAGTCAGTACAATTACAATGACAATTTGTATAACTTTTATTTTATTTGACAGTTTTTAAAAAATTTAAATCTTTAAAACTAAATGTTCCTTAAAATTGTTCTATGACCATGCTTATAACGCTTTATCCTTTGATCTATGGGACTGTGTGAGGTATAAATTTTAGCGCCATGATCTGTTCTTTCTATATGTACCTTGTTTGCATATATGCAACTTTTTGATCACTTTTTATTAAAATTTTTAAGGATTTGATGCGATCAAAACTGTACAATTTGGCTCTTTGAAATTTTTTTGCACTTACGCCGTTAACATACACATTAACTAGAAGTCCCCTTGGGGGACTTCTAATACAACTACACTGATCTATCATATACAGTAGATCAGTGTAGTATACATAATACAGAAATTAGATCAATTAGATCAGTGCAGTATTACTCTAGACTGCTGCAGACTAGATATATCTATTGCCGAGCCGGGATCAGCGTCATTTCGCCGCTTAAGCTCAGCAGGGTAAGGGCCCTATTCCACGGGCCGAGCAGGGCCCGATCAACGATGTGAACGAGCGCCGATCTGCTTTACTGGGCCTATTCCACGGCCTGATGATTGTTGAGCGAGGGCTGCAGGGACATCGTTACCGATGTCCTTGCTGCCCTTGCAGCATACATTAATTGCAGGGCTTCTCCTCCGCTCTGTCTTCCTCTCCGGGTCCCGTGCGCTCTAGCTTCAGAATGGCCTGTCAGCTGACAGGCCATTCTGAAGCTATAGCGCGCGGGGAGGAAGACCGAGCGGAGGAGAAGACCTGACAGGTAATGTATGCTGCACTTCTCAAATCGTTGGTCGCCCGCCACGCACCGCTATTCCATTGTAGCGATGCGCGGTGAGGGAACGACGATTTTAGGTCTGGCCCTAAATGAACGATCAGCCGATGACAAGATCATCGGCTGATCATTCTCTCTATTCCACCGAGCGATCATCGGCCGAATCAGGACGATTTGGACGATTATTGTTCCTGTGGAATAGGGCCCTAAGGAGAAGGGATCCCCCCTTCGCAATCGCATCATGGAGGGGCACCACCATGGAGGGACACCGCAGGGCATTTAAATGCAGCTGTCATTTTTGACAGCTGCATTTAAATGTCCTAATTAGCGGGCGCAGCGATTGGCCATGACCGCTAATAGCCGCGGTCCCGGACTGCAGAAAGCATTGGAGAGGTCTAGAGCGTGGGGTCGCGGTGTGGCCCCTCTCTTAACTCCCCTAATGGTGTCATGACGTACGAGGCACGTCATGGTCATTAAGAGGTTAAATTAATTAATCTGTGTAAATGACAAAGTGAAATCAATGACAAATCATTGCTTCCTGAGGAGAATGAGTTCCCCAATTTTAAATAGTATGAAAGCAAAATACTGGTGGAAAAAGAGAACAAGAGATAGATATCCATGGGATTTCCAATAATTTTATTCCTTAGAGGAGAATTTCACCAATATTGAAATAAAATGTAAATAGTATTAAATATTTTAGCGGGCAAGGGTAGAGAGGAACATAATAAACAAAGCTTAGCTTACCTCTTCTCGTGCCCCTGAAGCACTGCCTTGCTGTCCCGGTATCCCCTGCTCCAGCGACTCAACGACTCGGCTGATGGATTGCCTGCTCAGTCAATCAGTTACTGGGGCAGGACTGTTACAATCAGTTACTGATGGGCCGAGTCGGTCATATTCCTCTAAATTGTGACGACATTGGAAATTCCCTTTTCCTTTAATGGGTGCTTCTGGAAAGATCAGACGCCAAATTCATGATAGTATAAAGCCATGGTGAAAGCTGTCATATATTGTTTATCTTGAGATCTTGAGAAAAGTATGTTCTTGTCAGGAAACATGAAAATGAACGTTTAGCAACTGTAGTGAACGGTAAAGGTTTTATGTGAAGATCCCTTGTGGATGGCAGTGAAAGGGTTAAATCTTCATACCAGGAGTCCAGGGGTTATTTACCTCTCCAGATTCCAATGTTGTCCTGTTTGCAACATCATCCTGTTTCTTCTGTGGACTGATCACAAAGATGAGCATGTCAAATATATAATCCTAATTAACACTAAATGCGCCCCAAGTCCTCACGCAATAAACTTAAGTATACACTATCTACAACTATTAACTGTGAGGACCTAAACTTAAAAATTAACCTTTATTTCTTGGCTTTATAGCTTGGCTATAGCTTTGTCCCTTGAGAAAGCCACTATTCATGTGGTGAAACGTCGGGTGGTGGAGGGTGTTTGTTCATTGTTTTTAGCTGGGGTGTATTAGAGTATACATATCATTATAGTGTGTATATAAAAAATACTTAACAAAGCGGCTGAGCCGCAAGGCTGCCGTGATACATTGGCAGTTATACTAGATGTTCGCTGCAATCCTATTGGCCACAAATTTCTGAAACCGTCTAATTCCAGAGACCCACTTGCGGTTTGCTATTATAGCAGGGGCATAATAGCCCAGCATCAAGTTCCGCAGACAAGTCTCTGGTTGGTACAGACCTTGGCTACAGGATTGAAATCCGACACTGTATCCCATTGTAAATTGTATTACTTACTGCCAGTGTGAATAACTGAATCAGGATAAGTTACAAATACTCATGTATACACCCCAAGTTTTAATTACACATCGCACTTGTAAAAATTCTTTTATATTTGATTGAAATAAAAGTTAATTTTAAAGTTTAGGTCCTCACAGTTAATAGTTGTAGATAGTGTATAAATAAATATATAATCCTATACAGAGCAAACAGATAGAAACATATGTACAGTATTTAATTTGTATAACTTACAGTACTGTCTTCTGCAGTATTGCAGATAAAATGCTAGGTCCTTAAAGGCAATATCTTCCTTTTAAAAAATATTAATATCTTTATTTAATACCATTAAAAACGTAACAGAATAAGAATATAAATCGTGCTCAAAGACAAAAGACTCAATAAATAACAACCATCTGCACAGTATACATGGGAATGCGACACAGCATGTAATAATTGCACTATGTCCGACTATGTGCTAAAGATAATATGTATGGTAAGTAAAGTGTGAAAGAAGTAAACCTGAACACTATCCGGTCCTTCACACCCCAAACATTATATTATATAACCTATACTAGAACTCCTCTCCCATCATCGTAATGACTACATCCAAATATCAACATATGTGCAAATAGTAGAGTTGTAGCATGGTCTTACCCATGTTAGACTGTGAAGATGGCTTCCCCTGGAGGAAGCATCATACGCGAAACGCGTGTCGGGGTGATCGCCATCTTCACAGTCTAACATGGGTAAGACCATGCTACAACTCTACTATTTGCACATATGTTGATATTTGGATGTAGTCATTACGATGATGGGAGAGGAGTTCTAGTATAGGTTATATAATATAATGTTTGCGGTGTGAAGGACCGGATAGTGTTCAGGTTTACTTCTGTCACACTTTACTTACCATACATATTATCTTTAGCACATAGTCGGACATAGTGCAATTATTACATGCTGTATCGCATTCCCATGTATACTGTGCAGGTGGTTGTTATTTATTGAGTCTTTTGTCTTTGAGCACGATTTATATTCTTATTCTGTTACGTTTTTAATGGTATTAAATAAAGATATTAATATTTTTTAAAAGGAAGATATTGCCCATGTGTTTTGTTCTGGTGGATAACGTTTTGATGGGTTTCCAATAATTGTATAATAGTGACGGATTTATAGGATGCTGACTTCAGTGAGACCGAAACTATTACGGTGTTGCCGTCACACAGAACTATTTTGTATAATTAGGTCCTTAAAGGGTATTCTTTCCAGAAAGGTGTTCTATAAGGATTTGCCACTGCTCTGGACACAGACAGAGGTGGCAGCAGAGGGCATTGTGTCAAACTGGAAAGAATACACCACTTTCTGCAGGGGATACAGCAAGTGTTTTATTAATAAAAATAATCCTCTCCCCTAATAAAAGTCAGAATCACCCATCCTTTTCCCATTTTATAAATAAAAAGAAATAAAAAAATAAACATATTTGGTATTGCCACGCGAGTAATCACCCGAACAGTTAAATTATCATATTCCTGATCTCGCACGGTAAACAGTGTAAGCGTAAGAAAATTTCAAAAAGTGCAAGATCGCATCAAATCTCCATAGCCCCATAGCCCAAACGATAAAAGCATTATAAGGATGAGAATAGAGCAATTTTAAGGAACATTTAGTTGTTTTTTTTAAAGATTTAAGTTTTTTAAAAGCTGTCAAATAAAAGAAAAGACTTGAGAAACATAGATAAAAAGTTTTACCATAGGGTGCATGGCATAAACACAAAACCACCCCAAATAAGAAATATTGCGTTTTATTTTCAATTTCACTGGGGATATATATTTTTTTCTGGTTTTGCAGCATATTTTATGCAAAAATTAAATTGCAAAGTACAATTAGTGAGGCAAAAAATAAGGGCTCATGTGGGTCTGCAGGTAAAAAAAAATGCGAGCGCTGTGGCCTTTTAAACACGAGGAGGAAAAAACGAAAACGCAAAAACAAAAATTGTCCCGGGAGGGAAGGGGTTAAGCATTATACTGTAGGCTCTTTAGATGACCTTATAACCACAACAACACTGTGGTTTGATTTTAATACATCTTTAGTACTCCTTGGCATCTCTGTCTCTCTCTTTCTCCCTCTCTCTATTTATATACCTTGCACCTCATCTTTTTCTATGGAGAAGATAGGGGTTTATCATCTTTCAGTATAACTGTGAATAATGGAGTGCTTTTTCCATCCTTTGCTATTTTTCAGATATTTACCTTACCCCACAGCGGCTTCCAAATAATAGTTCCCTGTCAGAGTGCTTGCAAGCCATATCTAGTAAGTATTTGCTCAAAGCATACAAGAAGTCAAAAGGACTATTCAAAGTAATAATGGTGGTAAGGAAAGAATATGCAGTAAATATATCTTATTTCTTGGAAACCATGAAAAGCACCTCTGTGTATTTATATTAAAAAATATAGGTGGGAATTTATTATTGCCTCTTTTGTACAGCCAGTGTTATGCTTGTAAGGTATGTACCTAGAAACAACCAATTTATCAGTCACATTATGCTTAAAGAGAACCAATCAGCACGATTGTGCTGATATGGTTCCCAGCTGCACGGAATAGATCTACAAAAACATGGCCAATTTCTTCCAGAGACAGCCCCACTCTTGTCTCCCGCTTAGGCGGGGTTTTGCTGCTCAGTTCCATTGAAGTGAATGGAGCTTAATTGCAAACCACACCTGAACTGGAGACAAGAGTCGTGTTGGCTCTGAAAGAAAGTGGCCATGTTTTTGTAGCACTGGATAACCCCTTTAAAACCAAAAATCTCCCCATAGAAATAAATGATGGAATGTTCAGACGTTCAAATATCACATAGCACACAGCACTAACCAGCCAATCACAATGCACATGCAAATAGCTGAAATGTAGCAGACAATAGAAACTCACAGGTCCTTCATTCAATGCCTGACAACATCCACGCAGTCACATGTCCCCTATTGCCCAATAAAAGATGGCAGGTTTTCACAATATTCCTGATATAAACCCTGTCATAAATACAGATTTCTGATTGTCATGGTAACCAATCAATTTTTTTTTACCATTATAAGGCCACTGTAGATGTCACTGTTAAAGTGACTCTGTACTCACAATCTGACCCCTCCAAACCTTGTCCCTTCGGATAGCTGCTTTTAATCCAAGACCTGTCCTGGGGTCTGTTCGGCAGGTGATGCAGTTATTGTCCTAAAAAACTACTTTTAACATTCCCTAAACTTGTTTCCCCCTCTGTTGTCTCCTCATTTTCTACTATATCTTTGACGGTTTTATGCACTTTATAAGTTTCTCCTGTAACAAGACATTGATGTGTAACTGTCTTGTCCAGCTCCTTCTAGGTACAATGGCTGGACCAGGGGCAAATAAAGCACCAAAGTCGCTCTTAAAGGGCTGGTACCAAAGTCGCTCTTAAAGGACCGGTTACAATGTTGTCCTGTAAGGGCCAGCACCAAAGATGCTTTTTAAGGGGCCGGTACCAAAGAGCCTGCCTAATAAACCCTTAATGGACCCAAGACAAAAATAAATGTCATGGGTCGTTAAAGTTTCTCTTTAAGGAGCACTCTGGAAGTAACAGTTAACCCCTTAAGGACAGAGCCAATTTCGATTTTTGCGTTTTTTGTTATTTCCTCTTTGTGCTTAAAAGGCCATAGCACTTACATTTTTCCACCTAGAGACCCACATGAGCCCTTATTTTTTGCGCCACTAATTGTACTTTGCAGTGACAGGCTGAATTTTTTCATAAAGTACACTGCAAAACCAGAAAAAAAAATAAATGTGTGGTGAAATAAAAAAAAACAAAACAACGCATTTTGTTTAATTGGGGGGTATTTGTTTTTACGCCATTCGCCCTGGGGTATATGACTTGTTATATATGTTCCTCAAGTTGTTACGATTAAAACGATATATAACATGTATAGCTTTTCTTTTATCTGATGGCCTGTAAAAAATTCAAACCATTGTTCACAAATATATGTTCCTTAAAATCACTCTATTCCCAGGCATATATCGCTGCTATCCTTTGGTCTATGGGGCTGTGTGAGGTGTCATTTTTTGCACCATGATGTTTACTTTCTATCGGTACCTTGATTGCGCATATGCAACTTTTTGATCGCTTTTTATTACAATTTTTCTGGATTTGATGCGACCAAAAATGCACAATTTTGCACTTTGGGATTTTTTTGCGCTTAGGCCGTTTACTGTGCGAGATCAGGAATGTGATTAATTAATAGTTTGGGCGATTACGCATGCGGCAATACCAAACATGTTTATTTATTTATTTTTATTTATAACCTGGGAAAAGGGGGGGTGATTCAGACTTTTATTAGGGGAGGGGGCTTTTTATTGACAACAACACTTTATTTTTATTTTTTTTACACATATACACAAATTCTAGTATATACACTTTGATCTCTCATTGAGATCTTTGCTGTATACTTATGCAGCAAAGATCAATGAGATTGGCACTTGTTCGCTTTCGGCTGCTGCAGCCAAGCCGAGGTCAGCGCCATCTTGGAGCGGACCCCGGCAGGTAATAGATACAGATACAACAGATACAACGTCCCGAGGGAGCGATCTCCGCCACTAGACACCAGGGAAGCGCTGGATCCGGTAATCGGATGCAGCTGTCAACTTTGACAGCTGCATCTGATTACCTTATTAGCAGGCACGGTGATCGGTTCAGAGCAGGGTCGCCGAGCGGCCCCGTTCTGAAGCCCCTTACCGACAATAGGGCGTAAATATACGCCCTTTGTCGTTAAGGGGTTAAAGGGGCACTCTTTTAAAGCACTGTGTATTTTCTCCTGGAAATGCACATCTATTTTTCCATTTTACTGTCTATACTTTATTATAAAATTATCCTGAAATATTGAAGTTTTCATTCTCACTACTAGGTCGAATGCTCCATGACTACTGGTACCCAGCTCTTCCCAGTACCTGTGTGGCGGGGGGTACTGGGGTAATAATCTATGGGTTAGTGCTAGCCATTTTATGGGTCATTTTATAGCCCTGGCTTAGTAATGAATGCCATCTATCAGATGGATTCCACTACTAAGTCTGTAAAATAAATAAAAGACAATACAAAAAAGATTTGATATAAAATACAATAGATTGAAATAAAAACATCCCCACACCCCTCATTAACAATGTTCTTAAAAATAAAAATCTGCTGGTCATCAACAGTTAGAGGAAAAAAGCTGGAGCAGAACACCCATCATTTTAATATTTTTACAAACATGGAAAGAAAAAGGAGCTGCTGCACCTCACACCTATGGCTGACAGTAATGCCTCTCGGCTACATTTAAAAACCCACACCAGGATGTTGGCATATAATTTGATCAAACCATATTGCCTTATGTACCACGTGCAGGTCCCCTGGCCCACATGAGTCCCTACACTAAATCAACACTGAATTGGTCAGCGACCGCCAACCCCGCAAAGCAAGCGCAAGCAGGGAAGGGAGGCCACGGAATGGCCCTATAGCTGTGAGTTGCAGCAGCTTCTTTCTCTCCAAGTCCGTATTTTACTTTTCTTCCCTTTCTGAGTGGCTAGCACTCCTCCTGCTAAGACCCATATGACCCCAATTCGCAGGAAGCACCTGTGCACACATGGTAAGTATCTCCTATTTCTCCCAGTCTACCTCCGGTGCAGTCTTGAGTAGTAAGACCTTGTTCACACTTGTGTTGCTTGGTGGCCGCTTTCTCCACCGGCGGTATCTGCTGGGTTTGGGGGGGCCCTTGGGGTTCTGTGACAGTGGGGTTGCAGGGCCATTCTGTGGCCTCCCTTCCCTGCTTGCACTCGCTTTGCGGGGTTGGTGGTCGCTGACCGACAAAGTGTTGATTTAGTGTAGGAACTCATGTGGGCCAGGGGACCTGCACGTGGTACATGAGGCAATATGGTTTGATCAAATTATATACCAACATCCTGGCATTGGTTTTTAAATGTAGCCGGGTGGCATTAGTGTCAGCCATAGGTGTGAGGTGCAGCAGCCCCTTTCTCTCCATGTCCGTATTTTACTTTTCTCCACTTCCTGAGTGGCTAGCACTCCTCCTGTTAAGACCCATGTGACCCCAATTAGCAGGAAGCACCTGTGCACACATAGTAAGTACCTCCTATTTCTCTCAATCTACCCCCGGTGCAGTGGTGAGTAGTAAGACCTTGTTCACACTTGTATTGCTTTGTGGCCGATTTCTCCGCCGTCGGCACCTGATGTGTTTTTTTTTTTTTTTGGGGGGGGGGGCGTTGGGGTTCGGTAATGTGACAGTGGGGTTGCAGGGCCATTCCCTGGCCTCCCTTCCCTGCTTGCGCTTGCTTTGCGGGGTTGACGATCGCTGACCATCACAGTGTTGATTTAGTGTAGGGACTTATGTGGGCCAGGGGACCTGCAAGTGGTACATGAGGCAATATGGTTTGATCAAATTATATACCAACATCCTGGCGTGGGTTTTTAAATGTACCGAGAGGCATTAGTGTCAGCCATAGGTGTGAGGTGCAGCAGCTCCTTTCTCTCCATGTCCGTATTTAACATTTTAAGTTTTCTGAGCATTGTGGCCCATAGCAGGTTAAGTGAGGTTGCATGGCATGGCTGAGGGGAAGTAATTATACTTGAATAGGGTTAAATCTTTCTTAACTGGAGTTCCCCTTTAACATAGTGCCTTTCTACTAGTAATCCCTTTTCTTCTGTGAGGTGCTTTGGCCCTTTCGGTTTGTCAGATATGCATGCAGAACTGTGAGAAAGGTTTTTACTTACACATTATGACATCATTTTTCAAGGTACAATCAATTAAATGCTTATAGGCATATTCATTGCATCTTCCTCACTGTTTTTCTACATAAAACTGGTGCCGCTAGTGGAATATATATGACATGTCTACAAAGAAAAGAGACAGGACCCTTCTGAGCAAAGGCATAATATGATGCCACTCAACATAAGTGTATAAATAACAAATTATACATTTATTTTAATAAAGTTATATTACAAAGTAATAATAATATTAATAATACAACTTTATTAAAAAGTGTTAAAAAAAACAAATAATTGTCTTTCTCTAAAATAACCCTTTAAAGATCAAAATGTACAAAAAGGTTGACATTTTTAAATTTTACCTCCACTTTTCTTTAAATCATGTGAACCACTTAAAGGATAAACAAAGTTTTAAATCATGTTGTGAATTCTTTGAGGGAGTGCAGTTTTTATAATAGGCTAATGTTTGGGGGTCTCTAACATACAGGCCTATTCAAAAATGAACTGATCTCTTGATTTTCAGCAAATTTTCAGGAAAATGTGAAAATGTGTTGCTAAACTTCTAATCCCTCTAAACATGCAAATGGAACGTAAACATATTGCAAATGTGAATTATTAGCTAATTTATATGAAATAGTGATAATTTTTGCAAAATATGGGACTTTTTTGCTTAAATTAACACTAAAGGTATCTACCAAAACTTGTGTAAAGTACAGTTTTTAACAATCCCAAAATAACTTAGATAAGTTAAAGCATTACAAAATTAGCCTGTTATTTAAAGGGTTAATACTCTTGATTTTATCACGAAGTAAGCTTATTTGTCTATGTCACATTCCTTTTCCCAGCTCATCCATTTTCGACACAGTCCTTGCATCTTAATATTGTTTTGTCGCTTTTCTCTATGTCTTACTCTATTTGTCTCTGGTGTTCTTCTTGATCCCTCCCTCACACCAATGTGCTGTATTCAGCTGTCCTACTTTCTGCTGCCCCAGCAGCTGCTTTCTTCCCAGCACACGCTGTCAGGTAAATGGATTGTTCCAGCAGTAATTACAGCTGTGACTACATGTCGATGGTGTTTACACCCATCTCTGTTCTGCCTCCCCCTCTGGGAACCTGTTACATTCTCCTGTTGGTAGAAATGAGGGATGACCTGTACGGAAGGACCTGCTGAAAGTGGTCCCAAGGAGTTTTGTGAATGAAACCTGGTTCAGATGCTAGTATGTACAGTATCTTCTCTGAGGCATCTTTTAGCCTCCTGTTGTTTTATGCATTTATATGTGTGTTTGATGCTGGTTTGGTGACTAGTGATTGATGATCGTTGTTCTCATGTCGTCTCTGATATCTTTTCCTATCGTTTATAGTTTCTCTCATTTCAGTCAAATTTCCCTCCGTTCTTTCTCATTTTTCCCTCTGTGCCACTTTTCTCTCTATTCCAAATTTCAATCTAATTTTCCCCTTTGCAGAGCTGTTGATCCTCTGCAAATACACATCCCTCAGTCTTTATTGGATACATTTATTTGTTTTTCTGGAAAAGCTCTCTGCTAATTCCCCATATGTCATCCCTTCTGTTTCTTTTGCACTCTGCTTATCTTATTGAATTTACACCACTCTCTGAATATCTCTGTAATGTGTATGATGACGAATTTCTGCATCTAGCTGATACTTAACTAAATTATGCTATCAGGTGAGATCATACACATTAAGCCCCATCTGAAGATCCGAGAGTTGTTAAAGCATTGTTTTATGTCATCTAGATTTTGTGGGAATTGCTCCCAATACTTTTCAGTGTTTTTCCTTCTAAAATGTGTATGTGTGTGGGGCTGCATGTGGCACCTCTATAAGTTCTGTTATCCCCCCCCCCAAGTTTAATATGCCGCCAAGAAGGAGTTAATCTGTTATTTTATTCCTCCTCTCTGTCAGTTCGGCCTATAAATGTTGGTCCTAGGTCTTTGGGCCAATCACCTTGTGGGTCCCATAGCTTCCCTTACCTCCCTATAAGTGGCACTCCTTCTGGTGCACGTCAGTCCTCAAGAAGTCTTAGGAGCTGCCATTTTTTTTATGTATGTAAAATAAATATATATTATAGGGGAAGTTTGGCATATATTTTTTTTTTTCAATCAACTGGTCCCAGCAAGTGCAAGAGATTTGTAATTTACTTCTATTAAAAAAATCTTAAGTCTTTCAGTACTTATCAGCTGTTGTATGTCCTGCAGGAAGTGGTGAATTCTTTCCAGTCTGACACAGTGCTCTCTGCTGACACCTCTGTCCGTGACAGGAACTGTCCAGAGCAGTAGCAAATCGCCATAGGAAAACTCTCCCTCCTGCTATCCAGATTGGAAAGAATACCACTACGTGCAGGATATACAGCAGCTTATAAGTACTAGAAGACTTAATTTGAAATACATTTTTTTGGTGAACTATCCCTTTAAATATAATGTTTAAGGAAAACGTGAAGGAGTAATGAAGGTAGTCACAGCTGGCGGAGAATACCTGTTTAGCAGGACTGGGTAGCACGTTGGACATGTACAGTATGGTGGTAGTCCGCCGTTTGCACACTATATGCTACAACATGTGGGTTAGGCATGTGCGGTGGTTGAAAATAAAAGCTGTGGCTGATCTTCATGAAGCAAAAGAATTACTGTTGTTGTGTCATTATTTCCTGGCAGCTGGATTATGTGAGATTGGGGATAAAATTTGCAGTATGTGCAGTCGGGGTTGGCCTGTGAACTGCCTGCTTAGCTAATCGGCAGCTGAGGTGGGGCAATGCTACGACCTCTTATTGGCCATGTGAGTAGTGCACAGACCAACCCCAAACACTTGCTATAAAATGGGACCACCTTTGGGGAATGGCGGCAGGAGTGAGGTTGACCATACTTTGGCATTGATACCATACTTCCATTGTGTTAAACAATTGCAGCCACATGCAGTTATGAGTAAATTCTCTGATGAGTAGTTCCAGAGCCACAGAGACCAACAAATTTATTTGAAGTGGTTGGTGTGACCCTATGAGAATTGCCGGTGCCATTAGCAACTTGCTATGGTCAGCACAGTCCTGGGTAGCAGCATGGAGCAGATCCAGCAGGTGGTGCTTGGTTAGCAGGAGGTGATGCAGTCAGTGGTGAGTCGATAGTACAGCGCTACAAAAACATGGCCACTTTCCCCCCCTCTCTTGTCTCCAGTTCAGGTGCGGTTTGCAATTAAGCTCCATTTACTTCAATAGAACTGAGTTTGAAACCCCACACAATCTGGAGACGAGAGGGGGAAAAGTGGCCATGTTTTTGTAGCACTGGATAACCCCTTTAACCCCTTAAAGACCGCGGGCGTAAGTGTACGCCCCCAAAACCCGTGCCTTAACGCAAACGTTTTTTATTTTCTGCACCCTATCGCCGCTGAGTGCTGATCAGCATTGAGCGTAAGTGCGCCGCTGATCAGCAACTCCTCCTTTTTGGCGTAGGGTGTTTTTTTCCTAAATCCTACAGCCACAGTCTGCTTATAAGTGCCGCACATAAGTGCGGCATTTATCGGCAACTCCTTTCTTGGCGTAGGTTTTTTTTTTATACTTAATGTTAAAAAAACATGTAAAAAACACCATTACACTACACAGAATAAAGTTTTACACTACACCACTACACATTTACATACCCCATATACTAGTCCCCGTATAAAGATGGCCCCCAGGGTGTTTTCGGTGTCGGACGCACACGTTATTATTGTCTCCGACACTGAAACAGCCAGTGAGGATGAATGGGGGGATCCTTCTTTCCTTCA
Source organism: Dendropsophus ebraccatus (assembly GCF_027789765.1). Taxonomy (NCBI): domain Eukaryota; kingdom Metazoa; phylum Chordata; class Amphibia; order Anura; family Hylidae; genus Dendropsophus; species Dendropsophus ebraccatus. The sequence continues at coordinate 40,350,573 of NC_091467.1, read as the reverse complement.
TTCATCCTCATCCTTATCATCCAGTGACGTGTCTGGGGGTAGCGTAGTGTACGCTGCCCCCCAGACACGTCTTTTCCGCCAGTACCGTCCCAATAAGAGATGATGGTATGACGTGAAATTCTACAAACTCTGTGAAAGGACCTCAGGGTACACTTACAGATTTAGGCTAGGTTCACACTATGTAACTGTGCGGCTGTATTTTTTATGCGGCTGTAAATGTGCGGATGAAACTCCGGCCGTGGGAAAAAATAGACATGCGGCTCAAAACATACGGTCATTTACTTGGAAATCTGGTTCAACTAAAAATAACAAATAAAATCTTAAGAAAGTGATGCAAACACCTCTGGATGCATTTGGGAAAGCAGGGAACACAGTTTACGTGAATTGCTATTACCGGGGTTTGCGATCCTCTGCACTAATGCCGATGTCTCTCATGGTTAATCTATTAAAATAATAAAACACATTTTCGTTGTAATAAAGTGCCTTTCGTTGTTCACTAATTAAATTTAAACTAATCCATCATTTTGCAATTAAATATACTGTTAAAATAAATAGATATATAAATAAATGTATATTTATATATATATTTATTTTTTGACAGTATATTTAATTGCACAATGATGGATTCGTTAGAATTAAATTATTGACCAACGAAACTGAATTTATTTCATCGAAAATGTGTTTTATTAATTAAATATTAATTAGTACAGGAAGCTCCATAAGCCGTTAATTCATATGTCGGCAATAGAGCATTCTGTACTAATCATCACTTTACTTTAATGAAAACATCAAATGTTTCTTCTAATTATGTTATCACAATAGCATTATTAGAAGAAACATTTAGAATTATATGTGCGCTCAGCTGATTGGCTGATCGGCTGAGCGCACATACAATGAGCCGGTCCGCAGCACAGTGACTTCATTGTGCTGCGGACCAGCGAAGAGGACACATCGGGGTGAGTATAGAGCTCTCCCCACCCCCTCCCAGCAAGGAAGGGGGGGTCAGTTAACCCCTTCCTTGCTGGGATGGGTGCAGTCTGACATCAGTCTGGCCCCCAAGGGGTTAAGGGGGATGCAATACATCCTCCCTTAACCCCTTGGGGGCCAGACTGTAAGCAGCGATCTGTAAAGATGCTGCATACTGTAAGGAGCACAACACCGCTCACAATGATGGGTGTTGTGCTCCTGTTTGTGTGTTTTTTGTGTGTTTCTCCCTTTTTGTTTTTCAGATATCGGTATCCTGTGGATTACGTCGGATTCCGTGGACTACGTCGATGACCAGCGTTTTTTTTAATGTTTTTTTTTTTAAATAAAATGGTCAATGAGGGGTGTGGGGGTGTTTTTATTTGAATAAATTTTTTTTTTAACTTGTGTCTTGTCTTTATTTCTGTACTTTATAGACTTAGTAGTGGAAGCCGTCTAATAGACGGAATCCATTACTAAGTTGGGGCCTAGTGTTAGCCGGTATAAAATGGCTAACACTAACCCCCTATTATTACCCCAGTACCCAATGCCACCAGGGGTACTGGGAAGAGCCGGGTGCCAGTGGTCCCGGAGCGTCAAAATTGGCGCTCCTGGACCGGGCGGCAGCAGGCTGGTAAGATTTAGGCTGGGGAGGGCCTAAACCAATGGCTCTTCCCACCCTGGTGTTACCAGGCTGCTGTCGTTTGGTTTTTAACCCGGCTGGTTATAAAAATAGGGGGGACCCTATGCGTTTTTTTTTTATTATTTATTTAAAAAAAAAAAAAAATGCATAGGGTCCCCCCTATTTTTATAACCAGCCGGGTTAAAAACCAAACGACAGCAGCCTGGTAACACCAGGGTGGGAAGAGCCATTGGTTTAGGCCCTCCCCAGCCTAAATCTTACCAGCTTGCTGCCGCCCGGTCCAGGAGCGCCAATTTTGACGCTCCGGGACCACTGGCACCCGGCTCTTCCCAGTACCCCTGGTGGCATTGGGTACTGGGGTAATAATGGGGGGTTAGTGTTAGCCATTTTATACCGGCTAACACTAGGCCCCAACTTAGTAATGGATTCCGTCTATTAGACGGCTTCCACTACTAAGTCTATAAAGTAAAGAAATAAAGACAAGACACAAGTTAAACATTTTTTTTATTCAAATAAAAACACCCCCACACCCCTCATTGACCATTTTATAAAAAAAAAACATTAAAAAAACGCTGGTCATCGACGTAGTCCACGGAATCCGACGTAATCCCCAGGATACCGATATCTGAAAAACAAAAAGGGAGAAACACACAAAAAACACACAAACAGGAGCACAACACCCATCATTGTGAGCGGTGTTGTGCACCTTACAGTATGCAGCATCTTTACAGATCGCTGCTTACAGTCTGGCCCCCAAGGGGTTAAGGGAGGATATGTTGCATCCCCCTTAACCCCTTGGGGGCCAGACTGATGTCAGACTGCACCCATCCCAGCAAGGAAGGGGTTAACTGACCCCCCCTTCCTTGCTGGGAGGGGTGCAGTGCTTGGGAGGGGGTGGGGAGAGCTCTATACTCACCCCGATGTGTCCTCTTCGCTGGTCCGCAGCACAATGAAGTCACTGTGCTGCGGACCGGCTCATTATATGTGCGCTCAGCCGATCAGCCAATCAGCTGAGCGCACATATAATTCTAAATGTTTCTTCTAATAATGCTATTGTGATAACATAATTAGAAGAAACATTTGATGTTTTCATTAAAGTAAAGTGATGATTAGTACAGAAAGCTCTATTGCCGGCATATGAATTAACGGCTTATGGAGCTTCCTGTACTAATTAATATTTAATTAATAAAACACATTTTCGATGAAATAAATTCAGTTTCGTTGGTCAATAATTTAATTCTAACGAATCCATCATTGTGCAATTAAATATACTGTCAAAAAATAAATATATATATAAATATACATTTATTTATATATCTATTTATTTTAACAGTATATTTAATTGCCAAATGATGGATTCGTTAGAATTAAATTATTGACCAATGAAACTGAATTTATTACAAAGAAAATGTGTTTTATTAATTTAATATATTAACTATTAGAGGCATCGGCATTCAGCATCATTGCCGGCTATTTTTGAAGTACTCCGTACGGACCGCCTGTCAATCCTCGGCCGCATGTCCAGCCGCAAACAATGGTCTTGTTCATTTTTTACGGGTCCGTTTACGATCGGGCCGTAGATTCATACATAGTGTGCACTGTGCAGCCGTATATCCTATACTTTCCAGCGTACGCATGAACCACCAAAAATACCGCCGCACAATTACAGCCGCAAATACAGCCGCACTGTTACATAGTCTGAACCTGGCCTGAATCTGAGCAGGTCCCTAAAAATATCTGATTTTGAAATTTTTCTGAAAATTTGGAAATTTGCTGCTAATGTTTTACGCTTTCTATTGTCTAAAAAAAAAAATTAAATATACAATAGACATGTTGCTAATGCTATTTAATACATAATTTATGTGGTATAACCATTTTCTGTATAAGCAGAAAAGTTTTAAAGTTGGAAAAATGCATTTTTTTTACAATTTTTCACGTTATTTTGTTTTTTTTCATAAAGATTCGTTATAAGTATCGACTCCAATTTACAAGAAATGTGAAGTACAATATGTCACGAGAAAACATTCTCAGAATCAGCCGGATAGGTAAAAGCATCCCGAAGTTATTAATGAATAAAGTGACACAGGTCATATTCATAAAAAATTCATAAGGCCATTTCAGGCCCGGTCCTTAAGGGGTTAAGCAGCCTGGTAGCAGACAGGGACAGATGCTAGTGTAGGGAGAGAGGTAACATAAGGCATACTGTTACTAGATAGGCAGGCCAGTAGCTGATAAAGACCCAAAAGTTCCTTTCAGGACTAATAATCTCACAGTGAAGTGAAGCATAACAGTGCGTGTAGGTGAATACTTGGATGGTGAATAAAATGTCAAGTAATTTTTCCGCCACCCAGTCTTCTACGCTGTCCAGTCTCACTAGCCAAGGGACTAGACATGTAACTCCTCCCTCTGATCCTCCTTCCGTCCAACATACCCAGGCCACTCTGAGAAAATGAGTGATTCCTTTGGATTACTCTGGGGAATTATTATCAAGCCCCCTCCCTGATTCGCAAGTAATGCTTTAGATGGCACCTAGGGAGTTTGTGTACACTTACCCTTGAAGCTTTTCAACTTCTGCAGTCTGATGCAGTGATGTTAGGACTTTCAGCTAGTGTCTGAATAAGAGTATGATGCCGATGAGACACAGTTGTCAGTGATGGAGTTTCTTGTTAGGGGGACGGCAACAGCAGCAGCATCCCCACCACCACAAGCATCACCAGTAGCTATGTCCACACTTTCTCAGGAAAGCGCGCAGCTTTCCATCCCCCAAACCCTGGAAAGAAAGCGGAAATACCCCCATTACACCCACAAGCCCTGCTTCTGAAGGGGAGCAGTGCAAAATTGCTGTTCTTTAAAATGCATCAATTTAGGCTGGTGGAGGCAGACAGTTGGCATTGACTGTCCCGTAGTATGTCATTCCCAGACACTACTACTTTTCTAGTGGGTCCATTCCTGCACCAAGTTGGGGAGAAGATAAGATGTGTGCTGTGCAACACCATCAGACAAACATGCATCGTCAGAGACATTACATTCCCCAAATCCCTCTGCTGACTGGGTTAATGTAGTTGCGGCCGGACTTGATGCAGGATGCAGGTCTTGGCACATGTCCTACCACCACCCAGAATTGCTGAATGGCAGTTGGCTCAGTAAAGTAGTGTGTGACAATAAGCGAAATCTGGTAGCAGCTCTGGGTCATGCCGGTTTGACGCACATGCTTTGCTTGGCACATGTGCTGATCCTGGTGGTGCAGAGCTTACGGGCACATTGCCCTGATTTGCAACATCTGCTGCAAAAAGTGCATTCTGTCTGTGCTGCGACTCGCTTGTCTGCTCTACAGCATATGAGGCAGACCTACTGCCTCATATGCAACATACCCACATGCTGGAACTTCACGTTACATATGCTGAAAAGAGTCTGTGAGCAGCAGAAGGTCAGCCATAGTCCAATTACTACAGGTTACACAGGTAACAGCACAGGCCATAAGCACCTTCACCACTGCCTGCTTGAAAAAAATCTTCAGGCTATGATTGTGGCACAGGAGAAAGCAGAGGGGGAAGAATAAGGCATATTCTTCCAGTTGTCCATCCAGTCATCCACACCACTGTCTAGTCAAGGGAGGAGAATGAGGAGAAGGACTTGTCCTCACAGCATTGTGGCTTTGAGAGAAGCTCAGGGGTGGCACTGGAGCACGGCTGAGGAGCCATAGGGTGGTATTACACTGGCCGATGGGGGCCCGATAATACCTGTAAACGAGCAGCGATCTGCTAGATCGTTGCTAGTTTACTGGACCTATTACACGGACCGATAATCGTTAAACAAGGGCTGCAGGGACATCGTTACCGATGTCCTTGCAGCCCTTGCTTAACTATATACAATACCTATCCACATTCCAGGGCTGCTGCTGCGGTCTTCTCCACGGGTCCTGCGCGCTTTAACTTCAGAGTGGCCTGTCAGCTGACAGGCCGCTCAGCCAATTACAGAACGGGACCGCCGCGGCCAGGCGGCCTGTCAGCTGACAGGCCACTCTGAAGCTAGAGCGCGCAGGACACAGGGAGAAGAAGACCGCAGCAGCCCTGGAACATGGATAGGTGATGTATATCGTCAGTCGCCGGCCGCGCACCGCTATTACACGTAACGGTGCGCGGTCGGCGCCCGACGAAATTAGGTCCAAACCTATATCAACGATCAGCTGATGATCGTTGTCATCGGCTGATCGTTGTATTTATTACATGGAGCGATAATCGGCTGAATCGGGTCGATTCGGCCAATTATCGTTCCGTGTAATAGTACCCATAGACACCTCCCACTGAGTGCAGCTTGCCATTGCCTATGGGCAGCCTAGTTTGCATGAATGATTACATACTGCAGTGTCAGCGCAATGACCACCGAGTTGCTAGGATTCTCACCAGTGCTATTTACTGAGTGGCCCCTGTACTGGATCCCCACTTCAAGGACAACATCGCATCCTTAATACTGTGAGTAGGGCATGATAGAAATGCAAGCACAAGCTTGACAAGCTGACAAGAATGGCTTGGTGGGAGCGCGAGGTGGAAGAGGAGGAAGTCGCTAATACAGCTGGGAAACCACCCCCACCTCCATCTGATACGGCACATGTTAGCAGGAGGCAGAATTTTAGCAACATAGTGGATAAATATGTGTCCACACATCTCCTGGTACTGAGAGACAGGTCTCCCCCATTTACTGTATTTTTGTGTTTCTAAATTGGACACCTGGCCAGCGGTTAAGTACTTTCTCTCTCCAATGTATTGCAATGAAATTCTCCCCCCCCCCCCCCTCTATTTTCCTTCCCTTTACATCACTCTATCCTTCCTACACCCTTTTTACAGCCATTTTTGGGCTCATAAAAGCTTGGCCGAACAAGGTGAACCCGAATATTAACTAGTCCGCTCAACACTACTAAAGATTAGTGATGTTCGAACAGTAGTGGTGTTTGGTTCAAGGTTCAACTCAAACTCGAACCCCATTAAAGTTAATGGGAGATGTTCGGGTTAATTTTTATACCTATACAGGTAAGTAGAAGTGGAGTAAACTGGATACATGGAACAACTTAGTGAAGATAATGACAGGAAAAAATTAAGAGGGTAAAATACTTTATTCCTTTCAATCGGTTACTGAGGTAGCAGAGTTGAAGCGGCAGTGACGTAGCACAGTTGAGGTAGTAAGGTAGTTATGTAGCAGAGTTGAGGCGGCAGTGGCATAGCAGAGTTGAGGCAGTAGTGACATAGCAGAGTTGAGGTGGCAGTGATGCCAGTTGTACGTCACTTAACTTTCCTAGCATGTTGTATAGTAGTCAATATAATAGAGGTCTATCAGCTTTCCTAGCATCTTGTATGATGGAGGTCACTCAGCTTTCCCAACATCTTGTATAGTAGGCAGTATAATGGCGGTCATCCAGCTTTCCTAGCATCTTGTATAGTAGTCAGTATAATGGCGGTCACCCATCTTTCCTAGCATCCTGTATAGTAGTCAGTATAATGGCGGTCACCCAGCTTTCCTAGCATCTTGTATAATGGCAGTCACCCAGCTTTCCTAGCATCTTGTATAGTAGTTAGTATAATGGCGGTCACCCATCTTTCCCAGCATCTTGTATAGTGGTCAGTATAATGGCGGTCACCCAGCTTTCCTAGCATCTTGTATAGTAGTCAGTATAATGGTGGCTATTCATCTTTCCTAGCATTTTGTATAGTAGTCAGTATAATGGTGGTCACCCAGCTTTCCTAGCATCTTGTATAGTAGTCACTATAATGGAGGTCACCCAGCTTTAATATTGGAAAGATGGAAAGCTATGGGCGGGCTACTTATTAATGCAAAAAATGATTTTTGGGGGGATACTTCTGTGAAAATTACACTTTTTGCCATTAAGAAAGATTTAGCAACAGATATACAGTGTATATATCTGTATGGCAATAACACACGGTGTGTATATATATATATATATATATATATATATATATATACACACACACACACACACACACACACACACACACATAGATCCAAACCACGTGGAAACAGCGTCCCTGAGCTTGCTAAACACCCCACTAACTAACTAAGCTAAATAGCAGCATGCAAGCAGACAGACAGACAGACAGATAGACAGACAGAGAGCAGTCTGTACAGCACAATGAGTGAGCAGAAATTGGCTCCCAGAACACATCACAGTGATATATATATATATATATATATATATATATATATGAGATGGTCATGTGATTTTAGCTGCCAATGAGACCCCTACACCTCAGGAATGACGTTTCTGACATTTCTATGTGCTCTGCACTGATTGGCTGGCAAAAAGGCGCTCGGACTTGAACTCGAACACTAACTCGAACAAACAGTAAAAAGTTTGGTTCGAGTTTGAGAAAATCAAGATGTTCGACTCGAACCTAACTTTTCTTGAACAGTTCGATCGACACTACTAAAATTCCAATTGGTTTAAGTGCAGTGACAAAGTTATGGAAGCAGGTAACATCTCCATCCACTGATTTTATAGGTCTTCTCATCTTGTAATAGTAGCAACGCTATGTCTAAAGTCTTTTATGCTCATAATTACGGCCGCCATCTTCGGTTGAACACGTCAGCTACAGGAGGCTGGCCAGACGGCTTCAGCCCTCCAAAGTTTTATAACTTTGTAATGTGTGTTATTTAGTGAACAAATGTTGAATGCCGCACTACCTCTTTAAGAGAAAACTTGATAATTTTTGATTGATCTATGTTTATGCCAATCCATTTGAGAAAGAATTGGCAGAAACATCTACAGATCAAAAATAGTAAGCACGTCAAGCCCTGGTGCATGCATAGGGGCAGAGATAGGAGTTGATTAATACTCCAAGTTTAAAGCCATGCATAGCTTAGGAAATATACATAAATCTATTAAACACATGAACCATTCATTGAGAGCCCATATGGTGCATTTACACAGGCAGATTTATCTGTCAGATTTTTTAAGCCAAAGCCAGGAACAGACCATAAACAGGGAACGGGTCATAAAGGAAAGACTGAGATTTCTCCCTTTTTCAAATCCATTCCGGGGTTTGGCTTCCAAAATCTGTTAGATAAATCAGCCCGTGTAAACACACCATAAGAAAAATAGGAATTTCCTATTTGTAACTAGAGATGAGCCAATTGACTGTAATTACGAAGTGAACTGCTTTTATATCTCAGCAGTTGGCTTATCAGCTGGTTGCCTATTTGTCAGTCCACTTTTTGCTGCTCCTTCCCGAGGGACAGGAAAAGCTGGATCCAGTCCTGGAAAATTGTGAAAGATAACAGCTTTTCCCAGCCACTGGAAAGGTGCGGCATGGAGTGGCAGCGAGTTAAAAGGCAGCAGGCTAATGAACTGACTGCCAAGATAACAAACTGATTCACTTAATTACTGTAAATTCGCTCATCCCTAGTTGTAACACAATCACTGATTGGCACCTATGATTATAGAACTAGCGAACAAACTCCCAAGCCTTGTCCCGGTGTTCATTTGCAATTTACAGACTTTGAGAAAGCCAGAAATTCCTGGTGAAACATATTTGTATAAAGGACAAGGGAATATTTTAAATATCTCACTAGTATTTAGCTTAGGAGTTATTTTGCAACTTACCCAATGCAATCGCTGTAGCTTTGTAACGTTGAAATGTTGTAACCAGTAGTGAATTTACTGTACCATGGGCTGTTCATAAAACTTGTCCCCCCATGCCATATCTATGGTTCAGATAGGGACAGCCACACTAAAAATTTTCAAATACCATGCAGCTAATAGAAAAGGCAGCACTGGACACTACCCCTAATCAACTAGAGTGCTTAATCAGATCCATAAACAAGATACAAATCACCATCCATCATAGGTCAGAGGTCTGGTCACATATTAACTCATTCTTAACTGCAACCACTTAAAAGTACAACGTTTCAGCAGCAGTGCCGTTCTGAAGCATGCACTGCTTGCATATCTGCATGGTTGTAATAAAGAAACAATTTATATGTGTCCAGACCACTGACCACAGTGTGTAATTTCTGTTATCAAATACTAAGAGCAAGTATTTTCCTACACATAGTATCATCATACTGACCATATTCAGTAAACTGACACCAGCTCTATATAAGGCCAAATGACACCACCACACCATTACCAGATATTACCACCAAATAATAACTACACGTTACCATTACTAAATAAAACATTCTACCAACAGCAATGTTATCAATAAATATGGGGACACATAATACAACCATAACATGACCACATAATACCAACACCTAATGACCACCATCTTACTGTATACAAAACACTATATGCAGTACATTTTACCTCTCTACAAAGAGCATGTTACATTACAGTAACAGTACATGTCTAATTGGAGTCTTCCTTTTTTGTCATCTTTCTTACTTGGCCCAGACCATCATGATGACTTCTGGTCACAACTCATCTTCACAGAATCTACCAAACATTTTAGGATCTTTGCTCCAGCACCATTGTCACCTATATACAAAGTGCTCATCTGTATTGCTCCACGCTGCACCACTACTCACTTTTTGCTCCTATGTAGTATTTTGACTCAATCAGGGCCATCTAATAGTACTTATACCCTCATATAATAGATAAGCCCCACTTGTGCCTCCATATAGTAGTTAGGTCCCCATTCTGTGCCTCAATAAAGTAGTCAGATCTCCATGTTGTGCAGGTAGCCCCTGCCCCATTAGGTAGTATCAACCATGTAGCCACTATGTCTAGGTAGGAACCTGCAAAAGGTAGAACCCTGCAAAAGGTAGGAAAGGTAGGAACCTGCAAAATCCCGGGGTTCTATCATCTCTACTGATAGGTAGGCATCCCCTGTAGGTAACTCCCCAATAGTAAGCCGCCCCCCCCCCCCCCGCCCCAGTATGTAGTATTCCCCATCCCCATACTTAGAAATTCCATTTCTAGTAGACACCCCCTTGAATGTTGTATCCCTCAATGTAGTAGTACCCCACTGTCAGTAATGTCCCTGTTAATTATTCCCACCCCCTTCTTCTACCAGTATACCAGTAGATAACATCCCCCATGTTAGGCATATCTCCTTTTAGCACCTCCCACCCCAGGTGTATCTATTGACCTATGTAAAAAAAAAACACATACTCACCTGGCTTGTTCCCCTCCCCTGTGTCTCCTTCTCGCCATGCTTTTCACTGCCAGATTATTGCCTATTATATGCCTATTGTTCAAAAAGGCATATTAACATATAAGGGTATGTTCACACTAAGCAAACATGGCGGAATTCCGCCGTGCTCTGTGTGTCATTGCCCATCTATGGAAGAGCGCACGCTCCTACGCTGCCGTGGCTCTCCACTCCAAGAGGTGACATGTCAGGACATGGAGGAAGCGGACATGCGCGCACCCTCTCATTCACTCACTGTAGGACACTGAGCATGTTGGGATTCTGCGGCGGAGAGCGATTTCCGCCATTTTTGCTCAGTGTGAACATACCCTATCACTGAAAACAACCCATAGTCAGTGGTGGCATAAGAGAGGGCACTGAGGCAGTTTTACTCACTGAATCCAGATACCCTCGACCCCTGGATGTCTCACGTGTCAGTGGCGAGGTGTGGACACATAACCAGTGGGGTCCGTAGGTGTGGAAGTGAGTGTAAGGGTCCTATTCCACGGAGCGATAATCATCCGAATCAGCTGATGATTGTGTCATCGGCTGATCGTTTATTTAGATTCAAACCTAAAATCATCCGGCACCGACCGTGCATCGCTGCGTGGAATAGCGATGCGAGGCAGGCGATGATTCCACAAGCGGGGCTCCATGCGTGATTCCATGCTCGGCTCCTTTTTCCTCCTGGTCCCGCGCAGCAGCAGCAGCAGCTTCGGTGCGGCCTGTCTTAGCTGACAGACTGCTCAGCCAATCACTGGCCAGGACTGCCGGCGGCCAGTGATTGGTTGAGCGGTCTGTCAGCTCAGACAGGCCGCACCGAAGCTGCTGCTGCTCGCGGGACCACGAAGAAGAGGGAGCACAGGAGAAGACCTTCGACATGTTTAGGTAAAGTATGGTGTTTAAACAAGGGCTGCAAGGACATTGGTAACGATGTCCCTGCAGCCCTCACTAAACGATTATCGGGCCGTGTAGTAGGCCCAGTAAACGAGCATTGATCTAGCAGATCTAGCTCGTTTACATTATTGCCCCCATCGCCCCGTGGAATAGGACCCTAAGTCCTGGTAGTGCCTTCGGTGTTTCCTCTGTACGGAGACCTTCTCCTGTCCCACTGTAGTGGCAGACTGGAAAGCAGCACATGTAGAGGCCAAGAAGCCATGCCTCTTCCTGTCACCTTGGAATCAAAAAGTCATAATTTGTGTTAGCAAAATGTGTTTTAGTCCAGGTCTGTGCCAGACGCAGCCCTGGTAGAGTGTCTCCTATGAGTAAAATATTTGTTTCTACTTTTCTGTTCTCACTGTTAACACGGAGTACACTTTCCATGTTTCTTAGCAGCCAGGGTGTCATAAGTACCCCCAGATTAGGTGAGGGCATTATGAATAGAAGTAGAAAAGAAAAAAAAAAAGATGTTTTGTCTTCCCGTGTTCTTTCTTCCCTATTCTCACATTCTTCAAACGAAATGATCTTATTTTCTGTGCTGAGAACATCTTGACTTTTTTTTATTTAGTTTGTTTTTTTCTGTCAACCTCCTTTTCTCCACCTTTTCCCATGTTTTTTCCCCTCTGTCCTCTGGCGGTGTCAGGTGCATTTATCTAGCTGCCTCTCCGATTGAGGATTAACACAACTGACCCACTTCTGAGACAGAGCTTGTTTGTTGTATGAATAGTTGTGTTAGCAGCAGGGAACAGGACGCTCTGATGCCACAATTAATAAATGAGCCTCCTGTGAACAGCTGCGTCAGCCCCTGATCTGTCCAACCTGAGCTGTTCTAGAGAGGAGAAATTAACTGGAATTTGATGGGAGACGAGAAATGAAACAAAGTGGAAATCATGATTATTTCTAATTCAATTTCTTGTGTATCACAGACCCCATACCTTGGCAGTAGGAATCTGTCTCTAACTAATTATCCATTATGCTCAAGGGCCTGCCTTGTGTTTGATTCTAGCTCTTCAATGTATAATCTCTATGCATTCAAGTAAGGAATAAAGCACGTGCATCAATATAAAACCTTTTATGGTTGGGTTTCCACATATGTGTTTGGAAAAGTGAAACTGGCTCAGTTGCCCCTAGCAACCAATCAGACTCCACCTTTCATTTTCCAAAGAGTCTGTAAGGAATGAACAGTGGACTCTGATTGGTTGCTAGGGGCAACTGAGCCAGTTTTCTTTACACCATGTTTGATAAATCTCCCCCATATATAGTGTTTAACTAACACTTTATTGTGCAATCACGATAAAATAGCCCTAATTAACGCTAATTAAAAGCTAAGGGCCCTATTCCAACGGATGATTATCGTTTGCATAATCGTTAACGATTAACGATGTCAAATGACCGCTATTGCGAAAGACCTTAAAACGTTCACTCAATTCCATGGAACGATTATCGTTACTTATGATCGTATTTGCGATCGTTTTTTCTTCACTTTTTCTTCGCTATTGCGTTCGTATCTACTGCAAACGACCGAACGATGTCTTATTCAATGTGAACGATTTGCGAACGTTTTGCGAACAAGCAACAATAAAAATAGGTCCAGGTCTTATAAAGCGATCAACGATTTCTCGTTCGGTCGTTAATCGTTAACTGCATTTCAACCGAACAATTATCGTTTAGATTCGAACGATTTAACGATAATCTGAACGATAATCGTCCGGTGGAATAGGGCCCTGATGCCCCTATTCCACGAGTCGTTTGGAAGAGCAAACGAGCGCTATTAGCTATTCAACGCGGCGTCAGTGAGCGGGTGAGTGCGGGAGGGGCGGCGGGAAGCTGCTGGGGGGGCTGCCCGGGGGATCGCTGATCGCCCGGGCAGCCCATAGGATATAGCAGCGCCTGCTGCCGATGCTCCTATTCAACGGAGCGACGGCAGCAGATCGCTGCTATATCAGTCGCTTGTTTTTCAACATGTTGAAAAACAAACGACTGCAACGATCAGCCGACATGAACGATGTCGGCTGATCGTTGGACTCTATTCCACGGGTCAAATATCGTTCGTAGCAGGCCGATATCGGCCGAATACGAACGATATTGCTCCTCTAAACGACCCATGGAATAGGGCCTTAAGTGTAAGCATAGCCTGAGCAATGATGGTTATCAGCCCCAATTAAGGGTTAGACTTTTAATTTGATGACTGAATTTATATCAGCCTTTCACTTACTGAATTGATTTTAGCGGTATTGTTTATTATAGCATTTAACCCTTAAAATTTTCATTTTTGCGTTTTCGTCTTTTCCTTCTCCCCTTCTAAGAGCTCTAGCACTTTGATTTTTCTATCTACAGGGCCATGTAAGGGCTTGTTTTTTACAGGAGTAGTTGTACTTTGTAATGGCGTCTTTCATTCTACCATAACATGTATAATGGAATCCCAAATATATTATTTATGAAAATATAAATTGGTTAAATTGGAAAAAGAATGCATTATAGTAACGTTTGGGGGGTTCCTGTGTCTACGTAATGCACTATATGGTAAAAGTGACATGATACCATTATTCTATAGGTCAGTCCGAACACAACCATATGCAGTTTTACACAGATTCTCTAATGTTATATATATTATTTTTATTAAATCCTTTTTTTTTTGCAATTAATTATTAATAAAATGGGCGTTTTGACGTTTATAACGATTTTAGTTTTTCACCTACAGGGCTGTATGGGGTGTAATTTTTTGCGCCATGATCTCAAGTTTTTATTAATACCATATTTGTGAAGATTGGACGTTTTGATCACCTTTTATAAAAATTTTTATATATAATGTAACCCTGGCGCTTTTATATATTTTTTTTTATATAATGTATTCCTGGCGCTTTTTTCCCTGTTTTCGCTTACGCCGTTCGGGAAGACGTTTGCTATATTTTAATAGATGAGACAATTACCAACTCTACAATATATAATATGTTTATTTATTTATTTTTATATGATTAATTTATATAAAGGGAAAGGGGGGTGATTTTAACTATTGAGGGAGGGGCTTTGGCTGCCAGCCCCCACCTCCTATGAAGCGCGATCCACTCCGGAGCGCAGTTCATAACACAGGTAAGTCCTATGTCGTCAAGGGGTTAAACACACTACAAAGCAGAAAACAAATATTTCTGGGCAAAAATTGTAAGAAAAAAATAACCCTTCAGTTCTGCAACTATTAAATGATTTTGCTCTTAAATTTATATACTTTTACGTTTATATACTTTTATATATATATTTAATACATTTTTTACTGACTTTTTACCAAAAAAACCCCCATGTTTTTGAATCTCCATATAACCTCGTAATTTTTTTAAATCTACGGAGACTTATGAGGGCTTATTTTTTTGCACTATGATCTGTACCTTTTGCCAGCATCTTATAGATGATATCACCAAAATAAAGCTATTTTGGAGTTTGGAGAATGATGGAAGGGGAAGAATCTCTTATATAAGGGTACAGATGAAGGCCTTACTACTTTGTGAGGCACGGAGGGAGACTAAATACTATTTGAGGAACCAAACTGGGCCTAAATTCTTCATAGGAGTACAAAGTGGGCACCGATACAGTGTGGAGAAATACAGATGGTGGCTTTGTATAAAGGAGACGATAGTGTTGGAGCAAAGAGCTTAAAATGTTTTTTTTTTTTTTCTGGCAGATTCTGCCAGGGACCTAATACTGGGGTCTGTAATATGCTAGGGGTCTGATAGTGGGGTCTATTAAATGTTGCGGGGTCTAATACTGGGATCTGTTATATGCTGGGGCTCTGATACTGGGGTCTGTAAGATTCTGGGGGTCTGATACTGGGGTCTGTAATATGCTGGGGGACCTGAAACTGGGATCTCTAGTATGCTGGGGGTCTAATACTGGGATCTGTAGTATGCTGGAGGTCTGATACTAGGATCTGTAATATGCTCCCTCTACATTGTCTTAACTGTATGGACAAGCCACACCCCATACAAACCCCACCCACAATAAGCCACACAACACACCCACAATAAGCCACACCCTTCTTTGCCAAAGCAGAAATATCCTTGGCCATTTTTTTAAAATGTTGCTGCTGCTGTAAACATAAAACTCTCATAAGGTAACAAGTTTTATATTCATATAGAGAGAGGAAGAGTTCGGAGTTGCTGCAGTTGCCTAACAACCCTCTCCTTTGCTTTAAAGTGGAGTCAGAGCAACCAGGAAGGAGGGAGCATCGATAGGATAAAGACCCTGCTCTGCATAGGGAAGGGATAGAACCCTGCAGTTCTTATCACAAACGTTGGTGGCAGTAGAGGGACTGTGTTGCCCCTTACTGTTGCAGCTAACCAGAAGTTAATATGTATGTTAAAAAATATACTTTAAAAAAAGAAAGATATTACAAAGTAATATAACTTTATTAATGCAATGTATTAAAAATACTCCTTAAGGGTGCCTTCACACCTACCGTATCGCAGTAGAAAATCCGCTGCGAATCCGCAGCAAATCCGCAGCAGATTTGACTAAATGAATGAACACAGCATTAAATACGCACTTTCAAATCCGCTGCGGATCAGCAGCAGATTTGTAAGTGCGGTTTGATGCTGTGTTCATTCATTTAGTTAAATCTGCTGCGGATCTGCTGCGGATCCGCAGCGGATTTTCTGCTGCGATACGGTAGGTGTGAAGGCACCCTTAATCATTTTGGAGTTGGGGACTATAAACTCTGAGGCTAGCTTAACACTGCCTTAAAATTTTGGAAAAACACTGTTTGGGTTTTTTTTATTAAAAACACCAGTGGACAGATGTTAACTAGAGATGAGCGAACCAAATCGTCTGGTATGGGATCCGGTTCGGATTTTTCCAAAAATCTGTGTCCGATCGGATTTGGATTTTTGGAAATCCGCTCCGATTTTTTTTTTCTTCCTTTCTAAAGTGGCAGCCGCCATTCTAGAAAGCAGGAAGTGTTCCGGGCGGGAAAAGCGCTTTCCCATGATGCCCGGAAGACATCCAAACAGCAGGAATCTTGCACTAGCCCACCCCCTGTGTGACGTCGGTATTGCTTTAAGAGGAGCGGTCACATGACCGCACCACGCAGTCTGCACAGAGAGAGGAAGGAGGTTGTTACTGGCTGCAGTGCACACAGCTCGTGATTATCAAAATGCTGCTGGTGCTGCTGTTGTGTACTACAGACTACTGAGAAGATATTGTAGGAAAGGAAAGATTAGGAAAGCTGAGAGGAGAAACATCTAGTGATTGAGAGAGAAATATAGAGAGAGCGAAAGATAGATAGATTAGGCATAGGACAGCAAAGGGTGCACAGAACAAAAACGTGCTGTGCAGATATACAAGTCCTATACTTCTGATAGTGTGTATATCACATCTGTCTTATCCTGAGAGACAAAAATACCTGGTGCAGGTGTATAGCATAAAAGTCTTTAAAAAAGTGCTATACATATAGACTATTTTTATGCTTGGACCCTTCTGATAGTGTGTATATCACATCCGTCTTATCCTGAGAGACAAAAATACCTGGTGCAGGTGTATACCATAAAAGTCTTTAAAAAAGTGCCCTCCATGTTGACTACTGTTGCTACTGCTTGGCCTCCATGTTGGCTACTGCTGCTCCTGCCTGGCCTCCATGTTGGCTACTGTTGCTCCTGCCTGGCCTCCATGTTGGCTACTGCTGATCCTGCCTGGCCTCCATGTTGGCTACTGCTGATCCTGCCTGCCCTCCATGTTGGCTACTGCTGATCCTGCCTGGCCTCCATGTTGGCTATTTCTGCTCCTGCCTGGCTTCCAATGACTACTGCTGCTCCTTCGCTGCATTTGTGACCTTTTCCCTGCATAGACCCTGTAATGGTGAATTTCCTGCATAGACCCTGTAATGGTGAATTTCCTGCATAGACCTTGTAATGGTGAATTTCCTGCATAGACCCTGTAATTGTGAATTTCCTGCATAGACCCTGTAATGGTGAATATTGAAGTCTAAAGAAAAAAAAAAAAAGACTGAGATATTGAAAAGATAACGATGTTACTGACATGTAAAGCCCTAAATTCAACCAAATACACTACCCCCGTATAATATAGATGCTTTAAACTATGAAATCCGAAGAAATCCAAAATTCGGTCGAACCGAACTTTCCGAAAAAATCCGGAAGTCCGGTCAGAACGAACTTTTGAAAAGTTTGCTCTAATGTTAACTAATATCTATACTATCAGTTTCCAGTTAACTGATATCTATGGCAGTTTCCAATGGGCACACAAATGATACAAGGATTGTTTGTGCTGCCCGGTTGCTTGATTAATTGCAACAAGAATGGCCAAGAATCTTTCTGTTTAAAAGGACCCATATTATAGAGGCGGGATGTACAGAAGGTGCAGGTGCTTCAAAGGCATTCATATGTATAGGTAACAGGATGACCTTTTCACTCACTGTGACTGCGCCCCCTATACTCTGAATGTTGAAGGGCAACAGCATAGTTGCATTGCAGCTATGATATGATCTGTCTCAGACTCAGCTGCGACAACATGCAGGGAACTGATAGGTGAAGGAAGAAGGGTGCCAGCAGGAATAGAGGGGAAAAGGCTGCACATCTTTTTCCTTTTCGCTATGTGTCCATATAATAAACATAGTTTAGTATGTGGATGCATAAGTAACTAGTATGACAGACAGGAGAAACATCATGTGTATGTACTGTATGTAGCCCCTTTGCTAGGGGGAGGGAGGGCTGAGTAAGGGGCCCTCAAGGGGATTCATCAGTTTTCCTGTCAGGTTCATTGTTATATGCTGCAGGCTTTAACAGGTGCACTACTATCCCTACCTACTTCACTATACATGCTCCAGGGGACCCCTTCAAGGATGAGGGCTCTGGGCAATTGCCCAGTTTGCCCCACCACACGCACACACTCAGCTCTATATTTCGGCTTTTTTCTGTGAACAACTTTTTTTTATTTTTCATGAATATTAGAGAATCATAACTTAGAAGGTTTCAGAAAATATATTTCCTCTCATTAAAAGTAACGGCAGCATTATCATCTTATACATGCTATAACAGGCCCTTATTATAACTCAGTAAGACAGACGGCAAATGGTTCTGTCTTTTCCAGCATAGCTTTCATTTGCGCTCTACATTTTCCAATTACCTTCTACTGTTTTTAGTTATATCAAAGCACATTTCCTTTCATTAAGTCTCTGGTCTGTTAATTGCTCAGGGATAATTATGAAAAATGTCATAATGTGTTTTGCACACAAAGCCAGCAGCTTACAGTACACCTTATCTGTGTGTGTGGCAATGCCTCAGGAGGGAGACACAATGAATTATGTAGTGTAGATGTGAGAGTACTAATTAATCAGAAAGCTGGACCCCAGGAAAAGTGGAAGGAAGGAGCAAAGCTGAAGACTGGGCATCCTGTGGCAGGTTATATAAGCTTAGCCTTGCTTTACACAAAGTAGGTGATTCCCTAACGTATCAGCCCAAACTTTAATATTTTGTATCCTAATATGCTATGAAAAATTCCTATTCATTGTCTTCTACAGCAAACACAAGAGAAATGAGTCCAGATATTGAAAACAGGCTTTAATATATATATACTACCGTTCAAAAGTTTGGGGTCACCCAAACAATTTTGTGTTTTCCATGAAAAGTCACACTTCTTCACCACCATACATTGTGAAATGAATAGAAAATAGAGTCAAGACATTGACAAGGTTAGAAATAATGATCTGTATTTGAAATAACATTGTTTTTACTTCAAACTTTGCTTTAGTCAAATAATCCTCCTTTTGCAGCAATTACAGCATTGCACACCTTTGGCATTCTAGCTATTAATCTGTTGAGGTAAGCTGGAGAAATTGCACCCCACGCTTCTAGAAGCAGCTCCCACAAGTTGGATTGGTTGGATGGGCACTTCTGGCGTACCATACGGTCAAGCTGCTCCCACAACAGCTCAATGGGGTTCAGATCCGGTGACTGCGCTGGCCACTCCATTACCGATAGAATACCAGCTGCCTGCTTCTGCTGTAAATAGTTCTTGCACAATTTGGAGGTGTGTTTAGGGTCATTGTCCTGTTGTAGGATTAAATTGGCTCCAATCAAGCGCTGTCCACTGGGTATGGCATGGCGTTGCAAAATTGAGTGATAGCCTTCCTTATTCAGAATCCCTTTTACCCTGTACAAATCTCCCACCTTACCAGCACCAAAGCAACCCCAGACCATCACATTACCTCCGCCATGCTTAACAGATGGCGTCAGGCATTCTTCCAGCATCTTTTCATTTGTTCTGATCTCACAAACGTTCTTCTTTGTGATCCAAACTCCTCAAACTTGGATACATCCGTCCACAACACTTTTTTCCAGTCTTTCCCTGTTCAATGTCTGTGTTCTTTTGC
Organism: Dendropsophus ebraccatus; assembly: GCF_027789765.1. NCBI lineage: Eukaryota > Metazoa > Chordata > Amphibia > Anura > Hylidae > Dendropsophus > Dendropsophus ebraccatus. The sequence goes on along the minus strand of NC_091467.1, from coordinate 40,330,514 downwards.
CTATCTTAATCTTTTTCTTTTATTGGCCTCAGATATGGCTTTTTCTTTGCCACTCTGCCCTGAAGCCCAAAATCCCGCAGCCGCCTCTTCACTGTAGATGTTGACACTGGTGTTTTGTGGGTACTATTTAATGAAGATGCCAGTTGGGGACCTGTGAGGCGTCTGTTTCTCAAACTAGAGACTCTAATGTGCTTATCTTCTTGCTTAGTTGTGCAACGCGGCCTCCCACTTCTTTTTCTACTCTGGTTAGAGCCTGTTTGTGCTGTCCTCTGAAGGGAGTAGTACACACCGTTGTAGGAAATCTTCAATTTCTTAGCAATTTCTCACATGGTATAGCCTTCATTTCTAAGAACAAGAATAGACTGTCGAGTTTCAGATGAAAGTTCTCTTTTTCTGGCCATTTTGAGCGTTTAATTGACCCCACAAATGTGATGCTCCAGAAACACAATCTGGTCAAAGGAAGGTCAGTTTTGTAGCTTCTGTAACGAGCTAGACTGTTTTCAGATGTGTAAACATGATTGCACAAGGGTTTTCTAATCATCAATTAGCCTTCTGAGCCAATGAGCAAACACATTGTACCATTAAAACACTGGAGTGATAGTTGCTGGAAATAGGCCTCTATACACCTATGTAGATATTGCACCAAAAGCCAGACATTTGCAGCTAGAATAGTCATTTACCACATTAGCAATGTATAGAGTGTATTTGTTTAAAGTTAGGACTAGTTTAAAGTTATCTTCATTGAAAAGTACAGTGCTTTTCCTTCAAAAATAAGGACATTTCAATTTGACCCCAAACTTTTGAACGGTAGTGTATATAAAACAAAATTGTGTTTAGGGCTATGTTCCCACACAGTATTTTTACTCGGTATTTTGAAATCAAAACCAGGAGTGGATAGAAAACACAGAAAGGCCATGGTTACTGCTGAAATTGACAATAATTTCAAAAAGGCAATCAGATTGCCCCCTACAAAACTGTTAGGAAGCACACTGGACTTACAATTCAATTTTTTTCTGAACTTAAAGGGGTACTCCAGTGGGAAAAAAATCTTCAAATAAACTGGTGTCACATTTATAATGTACTTTAATTTAAAAATTTGTTTTTCCAGGAGTTATCAGCTGCTGTATGTCCTGCAGGAAGTGGTGTATTCTTTCCAGTCTGACATGATGCTCTCTGCCGCCACCTCTGTCCATGACAGGAACTGTCCAAAGCAGGAAAGGTTTTCTAAGGGAATTTGCTACTGCTCTGGACGGTTACTGTCTTGGACAGAGGTGGCAGCAGAGAGTACTGTGTTAGACTGGAAAGAATATACCACTTTCTGCAGGTCATACAGCATCCACAATGTAGACATGTCTAAGCAGATTTTATACCTATCATGTAAAAACACAAAGGAATGATTGTCCTTACTTTATTCTAAAAAGACGGCTCTTACCCTGCATCAAGACCTTTAAAAGCAACCTACATTTTTTTTTAAACTAGGCTACAACCTACAATAGTCCTGCACCCTATTTTGACCAGCTTCCCCCCTTACCTACTGTCTTCCTCCCCTTACCTTGTAGACTGTAAGCTCTCACGGGCAGGGCCTCTATCCTTATGTACAAGTCTGCCCATTACATAATGCGGTTTTTTTTTTACATTTTTTAATGTTCTGTTTGTTAACGCTTATCGCTAATAATAATAATAAATAATCATAATATCCCAAAGGTCAGTGGTTCAGAGGGGATAAATGAGAGTTCATAGTTCTGTTTCCAGGGTGTTCAGGATCTTAGCATGATTTCTTCCCTCAACCCCTTCACGTCAGCAATCTGTATATATACGTTCCTATTGCACATGCCCCGTGCAGTAGGAATGTACATATACGTTCCTGACTGAGGGGGGTTTTATGATGAGAGTGGGATCGCTGCAGGGACAGCGATCCCGCTCTCACCTGTGTACAGCTCTGGGGGTAATGAAAGTCAGCTGCGATCACGCAGCTGACCCCCATTAACCCCTTAGTGACCGCCGAAACGGCGGTCACTAACGGGCCGGTGCCGCCGCTGTATTTCATCTCCCCCCACCGTGAATCCACGGTGGGGGGAGATGAAATAAGTAAAATCAGACCCCAGACCAGCCCCCCTAGTGCCCCAGTCACTATCCCCCTTCCCCGCGGCGGCCATCGGATCCAAGATAGCCGCCGCCATCACTGTGAACAGAGTAATATCTGTTTACAGTGATCGTGTTGTAAAAATGAATGAAAGCCCCATGCTCTCCGCCACCAAAGGTAGCGGAGAGCATGGGGCAGTCATCGGGACCCCCCCTGTGGGGTCCCGGGACAAGCGATCAGCGGTATATACTATATACCGCTGATCGCTTGTGCCATGTGCTCCAGGCACTTTCTATCCCTTGTCACCATGAATGATTGGTGACAGGGGATAAAAAGTGATGTCCCCCCACCCCCCAAGTCGCCCCCCACCCCCCCTGTCACCCCCTGTCCCCCAGTCACCCCCCCTACCCCTTATACATTACCTGATCCTGGAGCTCCTTTCTCTTCGGCGTCCTGGCTGGTTATGAAGTGACCACAACCAGCCAGCTCTGAAAATTTAAAGTGACAGAGACCAATTTGGTCTCTGTCACTGAACTATGATTACTGTGATAGAAAATATCACAGTAATCATAGTAATACAGTGAAAATAAATGTATAAAGTACAAAAATTGACAAACACACAAAAAAATGAAACACACACTTTTTATTATAGTAATAATTGCAGTTTACTCCCAAATTACCCCTAACCCCCCCAGATTACCCGTAACCACCGCAGGTTGCCCGTAACCACCGCACGTTGCCCGTAACCACCCCAGGTTGTCCGTAATCACGTCAGATTGCACGTAACCCCCCAGATTACTCGTAACCACCGCACGTTACCCATAACCACCGCACGTTGCCCGTAACCACCGCAAGTTGCCAGTGACCCCCTCCAGATTGTCCGTAATCACCCCAGATTGCCTGTAACCACCCCAAATTACATGTACCCACCCCAGATTACCTATAAGCACTTCAGTCTATCCGTAACAATTCTAGATTGTCTGTAACCCCCCCAGGTTGTCCGTAACCACCCCAGATTGTCCGTAACAACCCCACGTTGCCTCTAACCACAGCAGGTTGCCTGTAACCACACCAGATTGTCTGTAACCACAGCAGATTGTCCGTATCCACCCCACGTTGCCCGTAACCACCCCAGGTTGCCTCTAACCATCCCAGGTTGCCCGTGACCACCCCATGTTGACCGTATCCACCCCAGATTACTCGTAACCACCCCAGATTACCCGTAACCACCTCAGACTGCCCGTAACCACCTCTAGATTACCCGGAACCACCCAGACTGTCCGTAACCACCCCAGACTGTCCGTAACCACCCCAGATTGTCCGTAACCACCCCACGTTGCCTCTAATCACAGCAGGTTGCCTGTAACCACACCAGATTGTCTGTAACCACAGCAGGTTGTCCGTATCCACCCCACGTTGCCCGTAACCACCCCAGGTTGCCTGTAACCATCCCAGGTTGCCTGTAACCACCCCAGGTTGCCGTAACCACAGCAGGTTGCCCGTGATCCCCCATATTGACCGTATCCACCCCAGATTACCCGTAACCACCCCAGATTACCCGTTACCACCTCAGACTGCTCGTAACCACCTCTAGATTACCTGGAACCACCCCAGACTGTCCGTAACCACCCCACATTACCTATAATCTAATTTTTTTATTTTATTTTAGTAACTGCACTATTCTAATAACTATTACTAGCTGCGGTTTTGCTCCAGCAAATTGGCGCTCCTTCCCTTCTGAGCCCTGCTATGTGCCCATACAGTGGTTTATGCCCACATATGGGGTATCGTTGTACTCAGGAGAACCTGCGTTACAGATTTTGGGGTACATTTTTTCTCCTGTTCCTTGTGAAATTTAGAAATTTCCAACTAAAGGAACATATTATTGGAAAAATTCAAGTTTTTCATTTTTACTTGCCAATTTTGAATACTTTCCTCTAATACCTGTGGGGCTAAAATGCTCATCCTACCCCAAGATGAATCCTTTGAGGGGTGTACTTTCTGAAATGTGGTGACTTTTGGGGGGGGTTCTATTCTGTAGACATTACAGGGGCTCTGCAAACGCACCTGGTGCTCAGAAACGTCTGCAGAAAAATCTGCACAGAAAATGCTTATTGGCGCTCCTTCCCTTCTGAGCCCTGCTGTGTGCCCATACAGTGGTTTATACCGACATATGAGGTACCTTTTTACTCAGGAGAACCTGCGTTACAGATTTTGGGGTGAATTTTCTCTCCTGTTCCTTGTGAAATTGAGAAATTTCAAACTAAAGGAACAGATTATTGGAAAAATTAAAGTTTTTCATTTTTACTGTCTACTTTTGAATACTTTCCTCTAATAACTGTGGGGTCAAAATGCTCACCACACACCAAGATGAATTCTTTGAGGGGTGTACTTTCCAAAATGGGGTGACTTATGGCGAGATTTTACTCCGCTGGCACTACAATGGCACTGCAAACGCACCTGGCGCTCAGAAACTTCTTCAGCAAAATCTGCATTGAAAAAGCTAATTGGCGCTCCTTCCCTTCTGAGCCCGGCTGTGTGCCCATACAGTGGTTTATACCGACATATGAGGTACCTTTTTACTCAGGAGAACCTGAGTTACAAATTATGGGGTACTTTTTTTCTCTTGTTCCTCGTGAAATTGAGAAATTTCAAACTAAAGGAACATATTATTGGAAAAATTCGAGTTTTTCATTTTTACTGTCTACTTTTGAATACTTTCCTCTAATACATGTGGGGTCAAAATGCTCACCACACCCCAGAACGAATTCTTTTAAAGGGGTGCACTTTCCCAAATGGGGTGACTTATGGTGAGATTTTACTCTGCTGGCACTACAGGGGCACTGCACACACACCTGGCGCTCAGAAACGTCTTCAGCAAAATCTGCATTGAAAAAGCTAATTGGCGCTCCTTTCCTTCTGAGCCCTGCTGTGTGCCCATGCAGTGGTTTATGCCCACATATGAGGTACCATTTTACTCAGGAGAACCTCCATTACAAATTTTGGGGTACTTTTTTTCTCTTGTTCCTCGTGAAATTGAGAAATTTCAAACTAAACGAACATATTATTGGAAAAAATTAGAGTTTTTCATTTTTACTGTCTAATTTTGAATACTTTCCTCTAACACTTGTGGGGTCAAAATGCTCATCCTACCCCAAGATGAATTCTTTGAGGGTGTACTTTCCAAAATGGGGTGACTTATGGGGGTTTTTCTCTCTGCTGACACTACAGGGGCTTTGCAAATGCATCTGGCGCTCGGAAACTTCTTCAGCAAAATCTGCAGTGGAAAAGCTAATTGGCGCTCCCTTCCTTCTGAGCCCCGCTGTGTGCCAATACAGTGGTTTACGCCCACATATGGGGTACCGTAGTACTCAAGAAAACCTGCGTTACAAATTTTGGGGTGCTTTTTCTCTCATGTTCCTTTTAAAAATGAGAAACTTTAATCTAAACGTATGTATTATTGGAAAATTTTAATTTTTCATTTTTTTACGGCCTAATGGTGAATACTTTCCTCCAGCCCCTGTAGGGTTAAAATGCTCATTATACCCCTAGATCAATTCTTTAAGGTGTCTAGTTCCCAAAATGGGGTCACTTGTGGGGGTTTCCAGTATACAAACCTCCTAAATCAAAAAATTTTACGAAAATGTGGTAATTTGCTGATAAATTTCTAAGCCCCGTAACACCCTAAAAAAGTAAAATATGTTTATGAAATGAAGCCAGAATAAAGAGGACATATCGGTTATGTGACTTAGTAACTAATTTATGTGATACGACTTTCTTTTTTTAGAAGCAGAGAATTTCAAAGTTCATAAAATGCTGTTAATAAAACGACCCATGGAATAGGGCCTTAAGTGTAAGCATAGCCTGAGCAATGATGGTTATCAGCCCCAATTAAGGGTTAGACTTTTAATTTGATGACTGAATTTATATCAGCCTTTCACTTACTGAATTGATTTTAGCGGTATTGTTTATTATAGCATTTAACCCTTAAAATTTTCATTTTTGCGTTTTCGTCTTTTCCTTCTCCCCTTCTAAGAGCTCTAGCACTTTGATTTTTCTATCTACAGGGCCATGTAAGGGCTTGTTTTTTACAGGAGTAGTTGTACTTTGTAATGGCGTCTTTCATTCTACCATAACATGTATAATGGAATCCCAAATATATTATTTATGAAAATATAAATTGGTTAAATTGGAAAAAGAATGCATTATAGTAACGTTTGGGGGGTTCCTGTGTCTACGTAATGCACTATATGGTAAAAGTGACATGATACCATTATTCTATAGGTCAGTCCGAACACAACCATATGCAGTTTTACACAGATTCTCTAATGTTATATATATTATTTTTATTAAATCCTTTTTTTTTGCAATTAATTATTAATAAAATGGGCGTTTTGACGTTTATAACGATTTTAGTTTTTCACCTACAGGGCTGTATGGGGTGTAATTTTTTGCGCCATGATCTCAAGTTTTTATTAATACCATATTTGTGAAGATTGGACGTTTTGATCACCTTTTATAAAAATTTTTATATATAATGTAACCCTGGCGCTTTTATATATTTTTTTTTATATAATGTATTCCTGGCGCTTTTTTCCCTGTTTTCGCTTACGCCGTTCGGGAAGACGTTTGCTATATTTTAATAGATGAGACAATTACCAACTCTACAATATATAATATGTTTATTTATTTATTTTTATATGATTAATTTATATAAAGGGAAAGGGGGGTGATTTTAACTATTGAGGGAGGGGCTTTGGCTGCCAGCCCCCACCTCCTATGAAGCGCGATCCACTCCGGAGCGCAGTTCATAACACAGGTAAGTCCTATGTCGTCAAGGGGTTAAACACACTACAAAGCAGAAAACAAATATTTCTGGGCAAAAATTGTAAGAAAAAAATAACCCTTCAGTTCTGCAACTATTAAATGATTTTGCTCTTAAATTTATATACTTTTACGTTTATATACTTTTATATATATATTTAATACATTTTTTACTGACTTTTTACCAAAAAAACCCCCATGTTTTTGAATCTCCATATAACCTCGTAATTTTTTTAAATCTACGGAGACTTATGAGGGCTTATTTTTTTGCACTATGATCTGTACCTTTTGCCAGCATCTTATAGATGATATCACCAAAATAAAGCTATTTTGGAGTTTGGAGAATGATGGAAGGGGAAGAATCTCTTATATAAGGGTACAGATGAAGGCCTTACTACTTTGTGAGGCACGGAGGGAGACTAAATACTATTTGAGGAACCAAACTGGGCCTAAATTCTTCATAGGAGTACAAAGTGGGCACCGATACAGTGTGGAGAAATACAGATGGTGGCTTTGTATAAAGGAGACGATAGTGTTGGAGCAAAGAGCTTAAAATGTTTTTTTTTTTTTTTTCTGGCAGATTCTGCCAGGGACCTAATACTGGGGTCTGTAATATGCTAGGGGTCTGATAGTGGGGTCTATTAAATGTTGCGGGGTCTAATACTGGGATCTGTTATATGCTGGGGCTCTGATACTGGGGTCTGTAAGATTCTGGGGGTCTGATACTGGGGTCTGTAATATGCTGGGGGACCTGAAACTGGGATCTCTAGTATGCTGGGGGTCTAATACTGGGATCTGTAGTATGCTGGAGGTCTGATACTAGGATCTGTAATATGCTCCCTCTACATTGTCTTAACTGTATGGACAAGCCACACCCCATACAAACCCCACCCACAATAAGCCACACAACACACCCACAATAAGCCACACCCTTCTTTGCCAAAGCAGAAATATCCTTGGCCATTTTTTTAAAATGTTGCTGCTGCTGTAAACATAAAACTCTCATAAGGTAACAAGTTTTATATTCATATAGAGAGAGGAAGAGTTCGGAGTTGCTGCAGTTGCCTAACAACCCTCTCCTTTGCTTTAAAGTGGAGTCAGAGCAACCAGGAAGGAGGGAGCATCGATAGGATAAAGACCCTGCTCTGCATAGGGAAGGGATAGAACCCTGCAGTTCTTATCACAAACGTTGGTGGCAGTAGAGGGACTGTGTTGCCCCTTACTGTTGCAGCTAACCAGAAGTTAATATGTATGTTAAAAAATATACTTTAAAAAAAGAAAGATATTACAAAGTAATATAACTTTATTAATGCAATGTATTAAAAATACTCCTTAAGGGTGCCTTCACACCTACCGTATCGCAGTAGAAAATCCGCTGCGAATCCGCAGCAAATCCGCAGCAGATTTGACTAAATGAATGAACACAGCATTAAATACGCACTTTCAAATCCGCTGCGGATCAGCAGCAGATTTGTAAGTGCGGTTTGATGCTGTGTTCATTCATTTAGTTAAATCTGCTGCGGATCTGCTGCGGATCCGCAGCGGATTTTCTGCTGCGATACGGTAGGTGTGAAGGCACCCTTAATCATTTTGGAGTTGGGGACTATAAACTCTGAGGCTAGCTTAACACTGCCTTAAAATTTTGGAAAAACACTGTTTGGGTTTTTTTTATTAAAAACACCAGTGGACAGATGTTAACTAGAGATGAGCGAACCAAATCGTCTGGTATGGGATCCGGTTCGGATTTTTCCAAAAATCTGTGTCCGATCGGATTTGGATTTTTGGAAATCCGCTCCGATTTTTTTTTTCTTCCTTTCTAAAGTGGCAGCCGCCATTCTAGAAAGCAGGAAGTGTTCCGGGCGGGAAAAGCGCTTTCCCATGATGCCCGGAAGACATCCAAACAGCAGGAATCTTGCACTAGCCCACCCCCTGTGTGACGTCGGTATTGCTTTAAGAGGAGCGGTCACATGACCGCACCACGCAGTCTGCACAGAGAGAGGAAGGAGGTTGTTACTGGCTGCAGTGCACACAGCTCGTGATTATCAAAATGCTGCTGGTGCTGCTGTTGTGTACTACAGACTACTGAGAAGATATTGTAGGAAAGGAAAGATTAGGAAAGCTGAGAGGAGAAACATCTAGTGATTGAGAGAGAAATATAGAGAGAGCGAAAGATAGATAGATTAGGCATAGGACAGCAAAGGGTGCACAGAACAAAAACGTGCTGTGCAGATATACAAGTCCTATACTTCTGATAGTGTGTATATCACATCTGTCTTATCCTGAGAGACAAAAATACCTGGTGCAGGTGTATAGCATAAAAGTCTTTAAAAAAGTGCTATACATATAGACTATTTTTATGCTTGGACCCTTCTGATAGTGTGTATATCACATCCGTCTTATCCTGAGAGACAAAAATACCTGGTGCAGGTGTATACCATAAAAGTCTTTAAAAAAGTGCCCTCCATGTTGACTACTGTTGCTACTGCTTGGCCTCCATGTTGGCTACTGCTGCTCCTGCCTGGCCTCCATGTTGGCTACTGTTGCTCCTGCCTGGCCTCCATGTTGGCTACTGCTGATCCTGCCTGGCCTCCATGTTGGCTACTGCTGATCCTGCCTGCCCTCCATGTTGGCTACTGCTGATCCTGCCTGGCCTCCATGTTGGCTATTTCTGCTCCTGCCTGGCTTCCAATGACTACTGCTGCTCCTTCGCTGCATTTGTGACCTTTTCCCTGCATAGACCCTGTAATGGTGAATTTCCTGCATAGACCCTGTAATGGTGAATTTCCTGCATAGACCTTGTAATGGTGAATTTCCTGCATAGACCCTGTAATTGTGAATTTCCTGCATAGACCCTGTAATGGTGAATATTGAAGTCTAAAGAAAAAAAAAAAAAGACTGAGATATTGAAAAGATAACGATGTTACTGACATGTAAAGCCCTAAATTCAACCAAATACACTACCCCCGTATAATATAGATGCTTTAAACTATGAAATCCGAAGAAATCCAAAATTCGGTCGAACCGAACTTTCCGAAAAAATCCGGAAGTCCGGTCAGAACGAACTTTTGAAAAGTTTGCTCTAATGTTAACTAATATCTATACTATCAGTTTCCAGTTAACTGATATCTATGGCAGTTTCCAATGGGCACACAAATGATACAAGGATTGTTTGTGCTGCCCGGTTGCTTGATTAATTGCAACAAGAATGGCCAAGAATCTTTCTGTTTAAAAGGACCCATATTATAGAGGCGGGATGTACAGAAGGTGCAGGTGCTTCAAAGGCATTCATATGTATAGGTAACAGGATGACCTTTTCACTCACTGTGACTGCGCCCCCTATACTCTGAATGTTGAAGGGCAACAGCATAGTTGCATTGCAGCTATGATATGATCTGTCTCAGACTCAGCTGCGACAACATGCAGGGAACTGATAGGTGAAGGAAGAAGGGTGCCAGCAGGAATAGAGGGGAAAAGGCTGCACATCTTTTTCCTTTTCGCTATGTGTCCATATAATAAACATAGTTTAGTATGTGGATGCATAAGTAACTAGTATGACAGACAGGAGAAACATCATGTGTATGTACTGTATGTAGCCCCTTTGCTAGGGGGAGGGAGGGCTGAGTAAGGGGCCCTCAAGGGGATTCATCAGTTTTCCTGTCAGGTTCATTGTTATATGCTGCAGGCTTTAACAGGTGCACTACTATCCCTACCTACTTCACTATACATGCTCCAGGGGACCCCTTCAAGGATGAGGGCTCTGGGCAATTGCCCAGTTTGCCCCACCACACGCACACACTCAGCTCTATATTTCGGCTTTTTTCTGTGAACAACTTTTTTTTATTTTTCATGAATATTAGAGAATCATAACTTAGAAGGTTTCAGAAAATATATTTCCTCTCATTAAAAGTAACGGCAGCATTATCATCTTATACATGCTATAACAGGCCCTTATTATAACTCAGTAAGACAGACGGCAAATGGTTCTGTCTTTTCCAGCATAGCTTTCATTTGCGCTCTACATTTTCCAATTACCTTCTACTGTTTTTAGTTATATCAAAGCACATTTCCTTTCATTAAGTCTCTGGTCTGTTAATTGCTCAGGGATAATTATGAAAAATGTCATAATGTGTTTTGCACACAAAGCCAGCAGCTTACAGTACACCTTATCTGTGTGTGTGGCAATGCCTCAGGAGGGAGACACAATGAATTATGTAGTGTAGATGTGAGAGTACTAATTAATCAGAAAGCTGGACCCCAGGAAAAGTGGAAGGAAGGAGCAAAGCTGAAGACTGGGCATCCTGTGGCAGGTTATATAAGCTTAGCCTTGCTTTACACAAAGTAGGTGATTCCCTAACGTATCAGCCCAAACTTTAATATTTTGTATCCTAATATGCTATGAAAAATTCCTATTCATTGTCTTCTACAGCAAACACAAGAGAAATGAGTCCAGATATTGAAAACAGGCTTTAATATATATATACTACCGTTCAAAAGTTTGGGGTCACCCAAACAATTTTGTGTTTTCCATGAAAAGTCACACTTCTTCACCACCATACATTGTGAAATGAATAGAAAATAGAGTCAAGACATTGACAAGGTTAGAAATAATGATCTGTATTTGAAATAACATTGTTTTTACTTCAAACTTTGCTTTAGTCAAATAATCCTCCTTTTGCAGCAATTACAGCATTGCACACCTTTGGCATTCTAGCTATTAATCTGTTGAGGTAAGCTGGAGAAATTGCACCCCACGCTTCTAGAAGCAGCTCCCACAAGTTGGATTGGTTGGATGGGCACTTCTGGCGTACCATACGGTCAAGCTGCTCCCACAACAGCTCAATGGGGTTCAGATCCGGTGACTGCGCTGGCCACTCCATTACCGATAGAATACCAGCTGCCTGCTTCTGCTGTAAATAGTTCTTGCACAATTTGGAGGTGTGTTTAGGGTCATTGTCCTGTTGTAGGATTAAATTGGCTCCAATCAAGCGCTGTCCACTGGGTATGGCATGGCGTTGCAAAATTGAGTGATAGCCTTCCTTATTCAGAATCCCTTTTACCCTGTACAAATCTCCCACCTTACCAGCACCAAAGCAACCCCAGACCATCACATTACCTCCGCCATGCTTAACAGATGGCGTCAGGCATTCTTCCAGCATCTTTTCATTTGTTCTGATCTCACAAACGTTCTTCTTTGTGATCCAAACTCCTCAAACTTGGATACATCCGTCCACAACACTTTTTTCCAGTCTTTCCCTGTTCAATGTCTGTGTTCTTTTGCCTATCTTAATCTTTTTCTTTTATTGGCCTCAGATATGGCTTTTTCTTTGCCACTCTGCCCTGAAGCCCAAAATCCCGCAGCCGCCTCTTCACTGTAGATGTTGACACTGGTGTTTTGTGGGTACTATTTAATGAAGATGCCAGTTGGGGACCTGTGAGGCGTCTGTTTCTCAAACTAGAGACTCTAATGTGCTTATCTTCTTGCTTAGTTGTGCAACGCGGCCTCCCACTTCTTTTTCTACTCTGGTTAGAGCCTGTTTGTGCTGTCCTCTGAAGGGAGTAGTACACACCGTTGTAGGAAATCTTCAATTTCTTAGCAATTTCTCACATGGTATAGCCTTCATTTCTAAGAACAAGAATAGACTGTCGAGTTTCAGATGAAAGTTCTCTTTTTCTGGCCATTTTGAGCGTTTAATTGACCCCACAAATGTGATGCTCCAGAAACACAATCTGGTCAAAGGAAGGTCAGTTTTGTAGCTTCTGTAACGAGCTAGACTGTTTTCAGATGTGTAAACATGATTGCACAAGGGTTTTCTAATCATCAATTAGCCTTCTGAGCCAATGAGCAAACACATTGTACCATTAAAACACTGGAGTGATAGTTGCTGGAAATAGGCCTCTATACACCTATGTAGATATTGCACCAAAAGCCAGACATTTGCAGCTAGAATAGTCATTTACCACATTAGCAATGTATAGAGTGTATTTGTTTAAAGTTAGGACTAGTTTAAAGTTATCTTCATTGAAAAGTACAGTGCTTTTCCTTCAAAAATAAGGACATTTCAATTTGACCCCAAACTTTTGAACGGTAGTGTATATAAAACAAAATTGTGTTTAGGGCTATGTTCCCACACAGTATTTTTACTCGGTATTTTGAAATCAAAACCAGGAGTGGATAGAAAACACAGAAAGGCCATGGTTACTGCTGAAATTGACAATAATTTCAAAAAGGCAATCAGATTGCCCCCTACAAAACTGTTAGGAAGCACACTGGACTTACAATTCAATTTTTTTCTGAACTTAAAGGGGTACTCCAGTGGGAAAAAAATCTTCAAATAAACTGGTGTCACATTTATAATGTACTTTAATTTAAAAATTTGTTTTTCCAGGAGTTATCAGCTGCTGTATGTCCTGCAGGAAGTGGTGTATTCTTTCCAGTCTGACATGATGCTCTCTGCCGCCACCTCTGTCCATGACAGGAACTGTCCAAAGCAGGAAAGGTTTTCTAAGGGAATTTGCTACTGCTCTGGACGGTTACTGTCTTGGACAGAGGTGGCAGCAGAGAGTACTGTGTTAGACTGGAAAGAATATACCACTTTCTGCAGGTCATACAGCATCCACAATGTAGACATGTCTAAGCAGATTTTATACCTATCATGTAAAAACACAAAGGAATGATTGTCCTTACTTTATTCTAAAAAGACGGCTCTTACCCTGCATCAAGACCTTTAAAAGCAACCTACATTTTTTTTTTAAACTAGGCTACAACCTACAATAGTCCTGCACCCTATTTTGACCAGCTTCCCCCCTTACCTACTGTCTTCCTCCCCTTACCTTGTAGACTGTAAGCTCTCACGGGCAGGGCCTCTATCCTTATGTACAAGTCTGCCCATTACATAATGCGGTTTTTTTTTACATTTTTTAATGTTCTGTTTGTTAACGCTTATCGCTAATAATAATAATAAATAATCATAATATCCCAAAGGTCAGTGGTTCAGAGGGGATAAATGAGAGTTCATAGTTCTGTTTCCAGGGTGTTCAGGATCTTAGCATGATTTCTTCCCTCAACCCCTTCACGTCAGCAATCTGTATATATACGTTCCTATTGCACATGCCCCGTGCAGTAGGAATGTACATATACGTTCCTGACTGAGGGGGGTTTTATGATGAGAGTGGGATCGCTGCAGGGACAGCGATCCCGCTCTCACCTGTGTACAGCTCTGGGGGTAATGAAAGTCAGCTGCGATCACGCAGCTGACCCCCATTAACCCCTTAGTGACCGCCGAAACGGCGGTCACTAACGGGCCGGTGCCGCCGCTGTATTTCATCTCCCCCCACCGTGAATCCACGGTGGGGGGAGATGAAATAAGTAAAATCAGACCCCAGACCAGCCCCCCTAGTGCCCCAGTCACTATCCCCCTTCCCCGCGGCGGCCATCGGATCCAAGATAGCCGCCGCCATCACTGTGAACAGAGTAATATCTGTTTACAGTGATCGTGTTGTAAAAATGAATGAAAGCCCCATGCTCTCCGCCACCAAAGGTAGCGGAGAGCATGGGGCAGTCATCGGGACCCCCCCTGTGGGGTCCCGGGACAAGCGATCAGCGGTATATACTATATACCGCTGATCGCTTGTGCCATGTGCTCCAGGCACTTTCTATCCCTTGTCACCATGAATGATTGGTGACAGGGGATAAAAAGTGATGTCCCCCCACCCCCCAAGTCGCCCCCCCACCCCCCCTGTCACCCCCTGTCCCCCAGTCACCCCCCCTACCCCTTATACATTACCTGATCCTGGAGCTCCTTTCTCTTCGGCGTCCTGGCTGGTTATGAAGTGACCACAACCAGCCAGCTCTGAAAATTTAAAGTGACAGAGACCAATTTGGTCTCTGTCACTGAACTATGATTACTGTGATAGAAAATATCACAGTAATCATAGTAATACAGTGAAAATAAATGTATAAAGTACAAAAATTGACAAACACACAAAAAAATGAAACACACACTTTTTATTATAGTAATAATTGCAGTTTACTCCCAAATTACCCCTAACCCCCCCAGATTACCCGTAACCACCGCAGGTTGCCCGTAACCACCGCACGTTGCCCGTAACCACCCCAGGTTGTCCGTAATCACGTCAGATTGCACGTAACCCCCCAGATTACTCGTAACCACCGCACGTTACCCATAACCACCGCACGTTGCCCGTAACCACCGCAAGTTGCCAGTGACCCCCTCCAGATTGTCCGTAATCACCCCAGATTGCCTGTAACCACCCCAAATTACATGTACCCACCCCAGATTACCTATAAGCACTTCAGTCTATCCGTAACAATTCTAGATTGTCTGTAACCCCCCCAGGTTGTCCGTAACCACCCCAGATTGTCCGTAACAACCCCACGTTGCCTCTAACCACAGCAGGTTGCCTGTAACCACACCAGATTGTCTGTAACCACAGCAGATTGTCCGTATCCACCCCACGTTGCCCGTAACCACCCCAGGTTGCCTCTAACCATCCCAGGTTGCCCGTGACCACCCCATGTTGACCGTATCCACCCCAGATTACTCGTAACCACCCCAGATTACCCGTAACCACCTCAGACTGCCCGTAACCACCTCTAGATTACCCGGAACCACCCAGACTGTCCGTAACCACCCCAGACTGTCCGTAACCACCCCAGATTGTCCGTAACCACCCCACGTTGCCTCTAATCACAGCAGGTTGCCTGTAACCACACCAGATTGTCTGTAACCACAGCAGGTTGTCCGTATCCACCCCACGTTGCCCGTAACCACCCCAGGTTGCCTGTAACCATCCCAGGTTGCCTGTAACCACCCCAGGTTGCCGTAACCACAGCAGGTTGCCCGTGATCCCCCATATTGACCGTATCCACCCCAGATTACCCGTAACCACCCCAGATTACCCGTTACCACCTCAGACTGCTCGTAACCACCTCTAGATTACCTGGAACCACCCCAGACTGTCCGTAACCACCCCACATTACCTATAATCTAATTTTTTTATTTTATTTTAGTAACTGCACTATTCTAATAACTATTACTAGCTGCGGTTTTGCTCCAGCAAATTGGCGCTCCTTCCCTTCTGAGCCCTGCTATGTGCCCATACAGTGGTTTATGCCCACATATGGGGTATCGTTGTACTCAGGAGAACCTGCGTTACAGATTTTGGGGTACATTTTTTCTCCTGTTCCTTGTGAAATTTAGAAATTTCCAACTAAAGGAACATATTATTGGAAAAAATTCAAGTTTTTCATTTTTACTTGCCAATTTTGAATACTTTCCTCTAATACCTGTGGGGCTAAAATGCTCATCCTACCCCAAGATGAATCCTTTGAGGGGTGTACTTTCTGAAATGTGGTGACTTTTGGGGGGGGTTCTATTCTGTAGACATTACAGGGGCTCTGCAAACGCACCTGGTGCTCAGAAACGTCTGCAGAAAAATCTGCACAGAAAATGCTTATTGGCGCTCCTTCCCTTCTGAGCCCTGCTGTGTGCCCATACAGTGGTTTATACCGACATATGAGGTACCTTTTTACTCAGGAGAACCTGCGTTACAGATTTTGGGGTGAATTTTCTCTCCTGTTCCTTGTGAAATTGAGAAATTTCAAACTAAAGGAACAGATTATTGGAAAAAT
The DNA here is from genome assembly GCF_027789765.1 of Dendropsophus ebraccatus. NCBI lineage: Eukaryota > Metazoa > Chordata > Amphibia > Anura > Hylidae > Dendropsophus > Dendropsophus ebraccatus. Next base: position 40,313,955 of record NC_091467.1, on the reverse strand, counting down.
TAAAGTTTTCATTTTTACTGTCTACTTTTGAATACTTTCCTCTAATAACTGTGGGGTCAAATGCTCACCACACACCAAGATGAATTCTTTGAGGGGTGTACTTTCCAAAATGGGGTGACTTATGGCGAGATTTTACTCCGCTGGCACTACAATGGCACTGCAAACGCACCTGGCGCTCAGAAACTTCTTCAGCAAAATCTGCATTGAAAAAGCTAATTGGCGCTCCTTCCCTTCTGAGCCCGGCTGTGTGCCCATACAGTGGTTTATACCGACATATGAGGTACCTTTTTACTCAGGAGAACCTGAGTTACAAATTATGGGGTACTTTTTTTCTCTTGTTCCTCGTGAAATTGAGAAATTTCAAACTAAAGGAACATATTATTGGAAAAATTCGAGTTTTTCATTTTTACTGTCTACTTTTGAATACTTTCCTCTAATACATGTGGGGTCAAAATGCTCACCACACCCCAGAACGAATTCTTTAAAGGGGTGCACTTTCCCAAATGGGGTGACTTATGGTGAGATTTTACTCTGCTGGCACTACAGGGGCACTGCACACACACCTGGCGCTCAGAAACGTCTTCAGCAAAATCTGCATTGAAAAAGCTAATTGGCGCTCCTTTCCTTCTGAGCCCTGCTGTGTGCCCATGCAGTGGTTTATGCCCACATATGAGGTACCATTTTACTCAGGAGAACCTCCATTACAAATTTTGGGGTACTTTTTTTCTCTTGTTCCTCGTGAAATTGAGAAATTTCAAACTAAACGAACATATTATTGGAAAAAATTAGAGTTTTTCATTTTTACTGTCTAATTTTGAATACTTTCCTCTAACACTTGTGGGGTCAAAATGCTCATCCTACCCCAAGATGAATTCTTTGAGGGTGTACTTTCCAAAATGGGGTGACTTATGGGGGTTTTTTCTCTCTGCTGACACTACAGGGGCTTTGCAAATGCATCTGGCGCTCGGAAACTTCTTCAGCAAAATCTGCAGTGGAAAAGCTAATTGGCGCTCCCTTCCTTCTGAGCCCCGCTGTGTGCCAATACAGTGGTTTACGCCCACATATGGGGTACCGTAGTACTCAAGAAAACCTGCGTTACAAATTTTGGGGTGCTTTTTCTCTCATGTTCCTTTTAAAAATGAGAAACTTTAATCTAAACGTATGTATTATTGGAAAATTTTAATTTTTCATTTTTTTACGGCCTAATGGTGAATACTTTCCTCCAGCCCCTGTAGGGTTAAAATGCTCATTATACCCCTAGATCAATTCTTTAAGGTGTCTAGTTCCCAAAATGGGGTCACTTGTGGGGGTTTCCAGTATACAAACCTCCTAAATCAAAAAATTTTACGAAAATGTGGTAATTTGCTGATAAATTTCTAAGCCCCGTAACACCCTAAAAAAGTAAAATATGTTTATGAAATGAAGCCAGAATAAAGAGGACATATCGGTTATGTGACTTAGTAACTAATTTATGTGATACGACTTTCTTTTTTTAGAAGCAGAGAATTTCAAAGTTCATAAAATGCTAATTTTTTAAATTTTTCATGATATTTTGATGTTTTTCACAAAAAACACACAAAGTAGTGACCAAATTTTGCCACTAATATAAAGTGCCATATGTGACGAAAAAAACAATCTCAGAATCGCTAGCATACGTTAAAGCGTCACTGAGCTATAAGAGCATAAAGTGAGACAGGTCAGATTTTGAAAAATGAGCCTGGTCTTTTAGGTGCAAATAGGCTTGGTCTTGAAGGGGTTAAATTATAGAATGAGAGGTTGTCTGGAGAGCAGAAGATGGATGAAGCTTGCTCGTTGACACTCATGTTGAGATCCCACGTCCCGTAAGTAAGCCTTCCAAGATGTGGGAGGGGGTGGCAATGTCAAATAGCAGCACAGTGTCTCCTATATTGCAGAGCCACTTTGTCTTATTGGACATCGTGCATCGTCTCTGAAGGGAGGAGGTTGGTTGGAAACAAGTTTTAATGTTGGCAAACAGAAGGGTCTGCTTGCTGGGCAACCCCTTTAATGAGGGGTTAATGGGGATTGGGGGTTGTTGTATATTGCTCCATGTCCAAAAGTTCTGTGGGACTGCTGGGAATAATTTTTGTATGAAAGCCAGAAAACCCTTTGAATGTTATTTCCTTTGCCTCATTTGAAATTGATGCTGTATAAATTACTTAAAAGCGTTTACTGTACATTTGATGTCAGAGAATTAATTTTCCAAGTTCTCTTTCCCTTATACTGCAACACTCGGAAGACTAAGGATTTGAAGATCAATGACATGATGTGTGAAGCATATGAAGTGGAGATACATAAGTGTTCAACTTCATTTAGGTCTTAATGAGCTAGGATGCAATATCCCTTGAGCTTGAGAATATAAATCTTGTGTGTAGTCACATTGTGGCCTTGTGTCCTTAAAACTCCAAAAAAGATTGGGAAAAGTTGTATCGTACAACATAAAAAAAAAGGAATGTGGTTCCTAGGAACAATGGATAGAATTGGTGTAAAACTTTTTAGATACATTTAGAGCTGGACACTTGTTTGGCATACTGTATGTCCAAAATTTACCAAATCTAATAAAAACTATGTGCCAAAATCATGCAAATTTGAAGGATTGCTATGCAGGGATTAAGTATAATTTTCTCTAACTTCTTTATCAGTCCAGCACTTAACCAGGAACAGTTTAGTAAGAGGAATCTTCAGTGCAATACAATACATACTTTAGTAACATATTGCAAGATGTGACAACAAAAGAACAGTCCTTTCTCGTGATGGACAACACAGAGTAGTTAACCGAGGTGCTTAACTTATAAGTAGGTCTGGGTTTGAGTAGGAAGGTTAAAGAGCCTGCCCAGGGGCCTTGTCTAATAGTACAGAACTCTGCTGGGGTAACTTAGACTGAATAACTTGATAGAAGGGCTTGATTTTGACTGTACTGCCCCCTGCCAGGAGAGCTCACAGAGTGCCAGATCAGGAAGTATGAGTGCTTACACAACCGGGTGTAGCTAGCCACTCAAGGTTTCCTGAGTAGGGCAAGCAGATATTAATGGAGTGCGTCAGCTTTGCTTGCACTTTGTTCTACTGCAGTTAAATCCCTATGACGGTTGGACTATCTGACCTTTTGAGGAAAATGTCACCCCTGACATAGACAAGGTTTTCCAGTAGGCAGTTACCCCAATTCTAGGTTTAGCGCTGCATAGTGGCTTTCAGAAAGTCTTTTAATAAAATCAACAGCATCCATTCTCTTTCAAGGGACCTGGCCTTCAGACCAGGCCTCGGTGTAAACTTCTGCCAAAACTTCTTTCTCTCTCTTCTAGTTCTCAACCTCTCCACTGAACTAACTCCACCCAGGAACTAACAAGTCCTTAAAGGGGTTGGCCACTTTATAGTAAAATTGTTCAGTGTACAGTATTAGTAAGTGTAGTCACTGTATATACTGACAGCAGCTCCCTGTGTACCTCACAGAGCTAAAATCAGACTCCCCTCCTCCAGGCTGGGCTGCCCTGCTCTGTCATGATTCTGTCCATAAGATGGCAGACATGGAGGAGCATGTGACCATGCCCCGCCTCCACTGTCCACCACTGAGCCTGTATATGCTAATGGAGAACACTTGGGGCGGGGCATGGTCACATGCTCCTCCATGTCAGCTATCTTATGGACAGACTCACCACAGAGCAGGTCAGCCCAACCTGGAGAAGGGGAGTCTCATTTTAGCTCTATGAGGTACACAGGGAGCTGCTGTCAGTAAATGCAGTGAGTGCACTCACTTTACACAGAACTATTTTACTATAAAGTGGCCAACCCCTTCAAGTAGTGGTGGCCGGGACTAAACTCCCATTGGAGGGGAAAGCACTGGAAAGAACAGGGCCTAATGCTGCGTTTACATGGAGCGATAATTCACCCGATCGTACGATTAACAATTTCGAAGTAACAATTTTTTTTATAAGGATCAGCATTTAGACGAAACGATATATCGTATGGAAAAATCATTTTGCGATCGTTTTGCAATCACTTAAGCCTATCTCGCACATGAGTTAAATCGGCAAACGACTGTTTACACGGAACGATCTGCGAATTTTTGGCGAAAGACAATTTAAGAACATGTAAGATCAAAATGAACGATTTCGTCGTTTGACCGTTCGCTGCGTTTACACGTACGATTATCGTGCAAATTCGAACGATAATCGTTCCGTGTAAACGCAGCATAAGTGTGTGATAGACGGTGCGGTGTGCGGTGTGAGGTACACAGGTTAATGATTGGACAACAAAATAACACATCACTTTCATAGACATGTAACCCTTTTGTACACCTTTAGCTGTGTAAGAGATAAATCAGTGAGACACCAAGTGGTAAAGCAGCAAAAGGCAGTCTTCAGCCCAGAGTGTCACACACAACAGAACTACCTGGCAACAGGTGGTGCTAGAATGTAGTGGCACACCTGCTCTGGGACACTACACAGATGTGATCAGCATCATCTTCATCCAACACTTTTGTCTCATAAAGAAATGAAAGAGATTTGTCTGACACAATCTGCCGGCAGTAAAGCCATGTGTTAGGATTCGGTCCTGGTTTTATGTTTGCTGTGAATGTGGGCATTTCTGCCTCTTTGTAAGATGGCCACTGCAGCTTCAGTGGCCATTTTACTTGCTCTCTGAGGCTATATTAACCCCTTGCCTCTAAAGCCTATTTTGGCCTTAATGACCAGGCTCATTTTTCAAAATCTGACCTGTCTCACTTTATGCGCTTATAGCTCAGTGATGCTTTAACGTATGCTAGCGATTCTGAGACTGTTTTTTCGTCACATATGACACTTTATATTAGTAGCAAAATTTGGTCACTACTTTGTGTATTTTTTGTGAAAAACATCAAAATATCATGAAAAATTAGAAAATTTTGCATTTTATGAACTTCTGAAATTCTCTGCTTCTAAAAAAGGAAGTCATAGCACATAAATTAGTTGCTAAATCACATTACCAATATGTCCTCTTTATTCTGGCATAATTTGGGAAACATATTTTACGGGGGCTTAGAAATTTATTAGCAAATTATCACATTTTGTGAAAATTTCCAGAACTGATATTTTTTTTAGGGACCAGTTCTTTTTTTAAATGGATTTAGAAGGCTTGTATACTGAAAACCCCCATAAGTGACCCCATTTTGGAAACTAGACACCCTAAAGAATTAATCTAGGGGTATAATGAGCATTTTAACCCTACAGGGGCTGGAGGAAAGTATTCACAATTAGGCTGTAAAAAAATCGAAAATTTTAATTTTCAAATAATATATACGTTTAGATTAAAGTTTCTCATTTTCAAAAGGAACATGAGAAAAAAAGCATGCCAAAATTTGTAACGCAGGTTCTTTTGAATACAATGGTACCCCATATGTGGGTGTAAACCATTGTATGGGCACACAGCCGGTCTCAGAAGGGAAGGAGCGCCAATTAGCTTTTTTAATGCAGATTTTGCTGAAGAAGTTTCTGAGCGCCAGGTGCGTTTGCAGCGCTCCTGTAGTGTCCGCAGAAACCCCCCAAAAGTCACCACATTTTGGAAAGTACACCCCTCAAAGAATTCATCTTGGGGTGTGGTGACCATTTTGACCCCACAGGTATTAGAGGAAAGTATTTAAAATTAGACAGTAAAAAAGAAAAACTCGAATTTTTCCAATAATATGTTTGTTTAGTTTTAAATTTCTCAATTTCACAAGGAACATGAGAGAATCCGCACCCCAAAATTTGTAACACAGGTTCTCCTGAGTACAATGGTACCCCATATGTGTGCATAAACCACTGTATGGCCACACAGGAGGGCTCAGAAGGAAGAGAGCGCCAATTAGCATTTTCAGTTCAGATTTTGCTGAAGTAGTTTCTGAGCACCAGGTGCGTTTGTAGTGCCCCTGTAGTGTCCTCAGAAGAGAACCCCCCAAAAGTCACCCCATTTTGGAAAGTACACCCCTCGAAGAATTCATCTTGGGGTGTGGTGACCATTTTGAACCCACAGGTATTAGAGGAAAGTATTCAAAATAAGACAGTAAAATTGAAAAACTAGAATTTTTCCAATAATATGTTCGTTTAGTTTGAAATTTCTCAATTTCACTAGGAACAGGGGAGAATCCGCACCCCAAAATTTGTAACACAGGTTCTCCTGAGTACAACAGTACCCCATATGTGGGCATAAACCACTGTATGGGCACCCAGCGGGGCTCAGAAGGGAAGGAGCGCCAATTAGCATTTTCAGTGCAGATTTTTCCGAAGAAGTTTCTGAGCGCCAGGTGCGTTTGCAGCGCGCCTGTAGTGTCAGCAGAATAGAACCCCCCCAAAATGACCCCATTTAGGAAAGTACACCCCTCAAAGAATTCATCTTGGGGTGTGGTGACCATTTTGACCCCACAGGTATTAGAGGAAAGTATTTAAAAGTAGAGAGTAAAAAAGAAAAACTCGAATTTTTCCAATAATATGTTCCTTTAGTTTAAAATTTCTCAATTTCACGAGGAACAAGAGAAAAAAATGTACCCAAAAATTTATAACGCAGGTTCTCGTGAGTAGAACGGTACCCCATATGTGGTCATAAACCACTCTATGGGCACACAGCAGGGCTCAGAAGGGAAGGAGCGCCAATTAGCATTTTCAGTGCAGATTTTGCTGAAGAAGTTTCTGAGCGCCAGGTGCGTTTGCAGAGCCCCTGTAGTGCCAGCGGAGTAAAATCCCGCCATAAGTCACCCCATTTTGGAAACTACACCCCTCAAAGAATTCATCTTGGGGTGTGGTGACCATTTTGACCCCACAGGTATTAGAGGAAAGTATTCAAAAGTAGACAGTAAACTGAAAAACTCGAATTTTTCTAATAATATGTTCCTTTAGTTGGAAATTTCTAAATTTCACGAGGAACAGGAGAGAAAATGTACCCCAAAATCTGTAACGCAGGTTTTCCTGAGTAGAACGGTACCTCATATGTGGGCATAAACCCCTGTATGGGCACACAGCGGGGCTCAGAAGGAAGGGAGCGCCAATTTGCTGGAGCAAAACCGCAGCTAGAAACAGTTATTGGAATAGCGCAGTTACTAAAATACAATAAAAAAATTAGATTACAGGTAATGTGGCGTGGTTACGGGTAATCTGGAGGTGGTTACGGGTAATCTGCGGTGGTTACAGACAATCTGGGGTGGTTACAGGTAACCTGCTGTGGTTACGTCCAACGTGGGGTGGTTACGGACAACGTGCGGTGGTTACGGGCAATGTGCGGTGGTTACGGGCAACGTGCGGTGGTTAGGGGCAACGTGTGGTTGTTACGGGCAATCTGGCATGATTACGGGCAACGTGCGGTGGTTACGGGCAATGTGCGGTTGTTACGGGCAACGTGCGGTGGTTACGGGCAATGTGCGGTTGTAACGGGCAACGTGCGGTGGTTACGGGCAATGTGCGGTGGTTACGGGCAATGTGCGGTGGTTACGGGCAACGCGCGGTGGTTACGAGCAATGTGCGGTTGTTACGGGCAACGTGCGGTGGTTACGGGCAATGTGCGGTTGTTACGGGCAACGTGCGGTAGTTACGTGCAATCTGGCATGATTACGGACAACCTGGGGCGGTTATGGGCAACGTGGGGTGGTTACGGGTAATCTGGGGGGTTAGGGGTAATTTGGGAGTAAACTGCAATTATTACTATAATAAAAAGTGTGTGTTTTATTTTTTTGTATGTTTGTCACTTTTTGTACTTTATACATTCATTTTCACTGTATTACTATGATTACTGTGATATTTTCTATCACAGTAATCATAGTTCAGTGACAGAGACCAAATTGGTCTCTGTCACTTTAAATTTTCAGAGCTGGCTGCTTCTGGCGCGCATGCGCACATCAGAAGCAGTCAGGACGTCGAGGAGGACGGACTTCCGTGGATCCGGTGAGTATATGGGGAAGGGCGGGTGACTGGGGGACGGGGGGGACTGGGGGGTGGGGGGCGACTTGGGGGGGCGACACTGTATCACTTTTTATCCCCTGTCACTAATGATTTATGGTGACAGGGGATAAAAAGTGCCTGCAGCACTGGGAACAGGCGATCAGCGGTATATAGTATATACCGCCGATCGCCTGTTCCGGGACCCCACAGGGGGGTCCCCGATCACTGCCCCGTGCTCTCCGCTACCTCCGGTGGCGGAGAGCATGGGGCTTTGATCATTTTTTCAATTTTATCCCTGCGAACAAACATCGTTTGTTCGCAGGGATGGGGGCGGCCATCTTGGATTTGATGGCCCTCGGGGAGGGAGCGGGTTAGTGATCAGGGCACTAGGGGGGCTGATCTGGGGTCTGATTATTACATTTTCATCTCTCCCCACCGTGGATTCACGGTGGGGGGGAGATGAAAGCTGTCGGTGGCGCCGGTACCGGAGATTGCCGTTATAACGTTGATAGCGGCGATCTCCGGTACCGGCGGCAGGGGAAGGGGGGCCGGGGGACACAGTGACAGTGGCGGCGGGAGGAGGCAACACGCTGCAGCCTCCTCCCGCCGCCCGATCGGCGGCAAACATGACATCTCCCCCATAGACGCTGCGGTCGCATCGACCGCTGCATTTATGGGGTTAACTGCCTGGGGGGAGCGCGGCTCCCCTCCAGGCAGAGGCAGTGGAGTGATACTGCCTCCTCCCGCTGCCCGATCTCACTTATCGACAGCGGGGGGAGGCAGGAACAACATGACGTTTGGGGAACGTCATGTTGCATTAACTACCTACTTTACATGACGTTCCCCAAACGTCATTTTGCGGCAAGGGGTTAAAGGGGTTATTCAGCGCTACAAAAACATGGCCACTTTTCCCCCTACTGTTGTCTCCAGTTCAGGTGCAGTTTGCAATTAAGCTCCATTTACTTCAATGGAACTGAGTTTCAAAACCCCACCCAAACTGGAGACAACAGTAGGGGGAAAGTGGCCATGTTTTTGTAGCGCTGGATAACCCCTTTAATTTTTGCACCTGTGTTCCTCCCTGCCTGAGTATCAGTAAGAACTTTATTTCTGTCTGCCTCAGGCTTACAGACTCTCCTGTTTGTATTTTCTAGACTGCATTTACATGTTCCGTGTTTCGCTAGGAACACGGACGTGGAATGCCTGTAACAGACTTCTCCCCCTGCCCGGGAAGCATCTATAATAAAATGCTGGGAGCGGGGGGATTGTACAGATATGCGCCGCGCTGTAATGACAGCGCCTTCCGGCTTCTTCATTACAGCGTGGCGCATATCTGTGCAGTTCCCTGTTTCTAGCATCTAATTACAGATGCTGCCCAGGCGGTATGGAAGAAGTCTGTTACAGGCATTCCACGTCCGTGTTCCGTGCGGAACACGGAACGTGTGAAGGCAGAATTACGGCCCTCTTATTCCAGAGTCCTGCTACTAGACCTCCTGTTTATACACACTGCTCACCTGCCGGACATCATCCAGCGCTGCTGCAGCAAAACGTTAGTCTGCATATACTAACGTTATGGTGTCTATGGAACGGGCAGAGTGGCGCACTGCCACAAATGGGAACAAGCGTCAGAATCCGCCAGAACTTATCCGCGTGGATTCCGTAGTCTGAACCCACCCTCAGTCTCTGCCTGCTTGTGGGCTCTGTTTCCTTGTATTTCTTGATTCCTGCTTTGTATCCTTGATCTCCCTTGCTTGCTGCCTGCCCCTCACTATATTGCCCGTTATTTGACTACACCTTTTGAATCTTGATTTTGTACTTTTGCTGCCTGACCATTGTGACCTGGATTGCTGACTATTTTTATTGTGTCTGTTCATCTTGTCTTTTGTTTCACGTATCAAGGCCAGGGACCGCTACCTAGTTTCCCGTTGCTGCTTAGGGCAGATAGCGGCAAGTAGGAAGAGACAGCGGTCGGGGCTGAGCTTAGGGTCCACTGTCCGTGTCTCTCCTGCATCTCTCTGTGACCTGAGACGTGACAGATATGTTATGCCAGTATCTGTTGCTGGAAACCCATGAGGAAAGGGGGGAGCCAAGGACAGTGAGCTCTAATGCTAGACCCAACCAGCCAGTGGCGTAGCTACCAGGGTCGCAGTGGTCACCGCTGCCACCCGGCCCCCCCTTGTCACTGCACTGCTCCCCGCTTACATTACTCTTGTGACCGAAGCATTGTTTTGCTTGCAGTCACAAGAGCAGGCTCTTCCGGGCCCTGGCTGATGCGCGGCTGCTGGGGGTGTCCCGCCCTATCCCCGTCAGCGCCGCGCAACAGTGAACTCCCTGTGCTGCCTGGGGCCCTGACTTCCGGCACAGGAAGCGCACGTCAGAGCCGCTTTCTGTGCCGGAAGTCCCAGCCCCGGCGTACAGGGAGTTCACTGATGCGCGCCGCTGCCGGGGATAGGGCGAGACACCCCCGGACGAGCCTGAAGATGGAGAGGATCGCCGGGGGAGCGGGTTTTTAGGTGAGTTTTTTTTTTTAATTCTGCTTAGCATAGAGGAAAGGGGGGCCATCTATAATGGGGGGAGAAGAGGGGGCCATCTATAATGAGGGGGGCATCTATATGGAGGGGAGAAGAGGGGGCCATCTATAATGGGGGAGAGGGGGCCATCTATAATGGGGGAGAGGGGGGCATCTGTAAGGGATGGGAGAGGGGGTCATCTAAATGGGGGGGAAGAGGGGGCGAAGAGGGTGCCATCTTCAAGGGGGGGGGGAGAGAGGGGGCATCTATAATGGGGGGAGAGGGGGCCATCTATAATGGGGGGGGAGAGGGGGCATTTATAAAGGGGGGAGAGAGGGGGGCATCTATAAGGGGAGGGGGGAGAGGGGGGCATCTATAAGGGGAGGGGGGGAGAGGGGGCATCTATAAGGGGAGGGGGGAGAGGGGGTCATCTATAAGGGGAGGGGGGAGAGGGGGCCATCTATAAGGGGGGCAACATGCAGTGTGGGCCATCTTTAAGGGGGGGGGAGAGGGGGCCATCTATAAGGGGGGAGAAGGGGGGGAGCAAAAAACAGTTGGGGTATACCCCAACAAAAAATATTGTGCCCTTAAGCATCAATTACAGCTTGACAATGGCATCTCTACTATACTTTTAACAAGTTGATTTATTGTCTGCTCAGACTTGGTGTTTAACTCTTCTTGAAGGGCAGCCCTCAGGTCATTTTGGGTCTGGGGTAAAGAGTAATAAGCCTCTACTCAGCTGATCCCATAGGTTTTCTACAGGATTCAGGTCTGGAGAAAGTGCAAGTTACTCCGTTTGAGGTACCCCAGTCTCCAGCAGCCGTTCCTTAAAGGGGTTGTTTACCAATTTTTTTTTTTTTCTTTCAAATCAACTGGTGCAAGAAAGTGCCAGTGATGTATAATTTAATTGGTATTCTTTCCAATCTGGAGAGCAGGAGAGGTTTCCTATGGGTATTTGCTACTGCTCTGGACAGTTCTTGACATGGACAGAGGTGGCAGCAGAGAGCACTGTGTGAAACTGGAGAGAATATACCACTTTCTGCAGGACATATAGCAGCTGATAAGTACTGGAAGACTTGAGACTTTTTAAATAGAAGTAAATTACAAATCTTTGGCACGTTCTGGCACCAGTTGATTAGAAAGAAAAAACATTTTGGTGAACAACCCCTCTCATTCAAGATAACAGGCAAGGGATCCGCAGCGGATTACGCTGTGGGTCCATTACATGTGAATTCGGCCTTACTATATATTGAGGTGGTGTTAGCCAGGTGTAATCTACATTGTATTATAATTATTATTAATCGTGAAGCTTACTTGTACATGAAAATGCACATACAGTCTCACACATACTTAAACACATTATTATGCATAAAGATCCAGTATACAGACCATACACATTGACTACACATTATATAACAGTACACCCCCCTAAACCCCCCCACATAATATAACAGTACACACCCGATACACATAATATAACAGTACACACGCCATACACATAATATAACAGTATGCACACCCCATACACATAATATAACAGTAAACAGTCTGTTGTAGGCCAGCTCACCTGCCGTGGTATTGCCCTTGGTGCACGGTAAGATCCGGAGCCAGGGTCACAGCATACAAAAAGGAAAAGTCCAGCACCAAAATGGCAAATCCCATAAAGCTTAGTCTTTATTGTAATTCTTCACATCAGGTACAGTGAATAAAAAAGTTTACGCGTTTCAACGCTTCTCGCGCCTTGTTCTTAAACTTAAACCTAATATATATATAATATAACAGTATACACACCCCATACACATTATATAGTTCCCACATATACAATCTCACACGCATTTAAACACACATTATGAATATATAAATCTCTAGCACACACACACACCATACACATTGACTATACATTATGTAACAGTACACACAAATCACACACACTTTATAGTACAGTACACGCACCCCATACACATAATAGTACAGTACACACATACACTCTATACACTCTATACATATTTACTTACATTAGTAGCTGGTAGTGGATAGTACAGCAGCTGATGACAGGGCAGGGCTAGGATCCTCATGGTGCTGCCTGCTGACTTCCTCCTCTTTCTTGTTGTCCCGACTGCTGAGTAATGTAATATTACACCTGAGTAGTGTAATATTACACTAGCTGCAGCAGGACAGGAGACCCTCTGTGTACAGGGCCTCGGGGAAAGAGGGGGAGGGAGTGTCGGCTCCAGCAGCTCTGTGCAGCGTCTGTGGCCTGTGCTGGGAATTAGGGCCCTATTCCACAGTAACGATAATCGGCCGAATCGGCCCAATTCTGCAGCCCTCGCTCAACGATCATCGGGCCGTGGAATAGGCCCAGTAAACGAGTGGCGATCTAGCAGATCATCGCTCGTTTACATCGTTGATCAGGCCCTCCTCGGCCCGTGAAATAGTACCCTTAGTTATAGCAGAGCTCACTCTGCCCTGATGCAGGCTGCTGCCCTGCGTTCCTGTCCTTGGCCCACAGGAACACATTGCTCGGGGGCCCCTCTGGGGAATGAGGGCCCTAGGCAATTGCCCTGTTTCCCCCCCCTAACGCCGGCCTAGTCTGTACCCACAATCTGACCCCCCCCCCCCCCCCCCCAAACCACTCGTACTGTCAGCTTCTTTTATTCCAAGATCTGCCCTGGGGTCCATTCAGCAGCTTATGCAGTTATTGTCCTAAAAATCAACTTTTAAACCTGCAGCCCTGTGTCAAATTGGCGTGGCCTAGAGTACCCATGCCCTGGGATTGTGACGCCCCTCCTTCCCCCCCTCCACGCCTTCCTCACCATTAGGAACGCCTCTAGAACAATTTATTCTATTCATCACCTGTTTGAACACTGCACATGTGCTGAATCGTTAAGGCACCTGTGCAGTGTTTAGACATGTGATAACTAGGAAAAATCCTGCCTGGAGCATTTCTAATGATGAGGAGTGTGGGGAGGAGGGATGGAGGGGCGTTTCAGGCCTAGGGCATGGGTACTCTAGGCCACGCCAATTTCACACAGGGCTGTCAGCTTAAAAGTTGTTTTTTTGAGGACAATAACTGCATCACCTGCTGAATGGACCCCAGGACAGATCTAGGAGTAAAAGCAGATATCTGACAGTACGGTTTGCGGGGGTCAGATTGTGGGTACATGGTCACTTTAAGTTCACTTGTAAAGGTTAGAGTACACTAGATATATCCTGCAAGCCAAATTATTCCTAACTTTTTGTGAGTAGTGTATCTACCTTTAGAGCTGCCTAAGGGTCCATTTACACAGAAAGATTATCTGACAGATTATCTGCCAAAGATTTGAAGCCAAAGCCAGGAATGGATTTGAAAAGAGGAGAAATCTTAGGTTTTCCTTCATGACCTGATCTGTTTATAGTCTGTTTCTGGCTTTGGCTTCAAATCTTTGGCAGATAATCTTTCCGTGTAAATGGATCCTTAAAGGGGTACACTAGACAGAAGAAATAGCACCACAGAAAAGCGGGCAATAGGACAAGAGTTAGCAGCTGGCACTGAACATGTGGATGTGTTGTTTAGATGGCATTTCACCGTAAACAGCTTTAACCCCTTAAGGACAGAGACTGAAATGGCCTTAAGGACCTGGCCAATTGTCACTTTTGCATTTTCGTTTTTTCCTCCTCGCCTTCCAAGACCCATAACTCTTTTATTTTTTCACCTACAGGGCCACATGAGTTCTTGTCTTTTTCAGGAGAAGGTGTACTTTGTAATCTGCCATAAAATGAATGACTGAACCCCTAAAATATCATTTATGGGGTTATTTGAGTAAAAAAATGTCATTCTGCAAATTTTGGGGGGTTCCTTGTTTATGTAATGCACTTTACGGTGAAACTGACATTTTTTCTTTAATCTATAGGTCAGTCTGAACACATTGATATGCAAGTTTACATAGGTTTTCTAACGTTTTACCATTTTTATTAGCAGTAAAACTTTTTTTTTTTGCAAATAGGTGTATTTAAAAGGGCCCTATTGTGACTCTTGTAGCGCTTTTATTTTTTCACCTACGGGGTCATATGGGGCATCATTTTTGCGCCATGATCTGTACGTATTGATCAAACATATTGATTGCTTTTTATAAAAAATTTTATACATAAAATGTAATTGAAAAAAGCAATCTCTGCGTTTTTTTTTACCGCTTTTCGTTCATGCCGCTCACCGTGCCGGAACAATATTGTTTTATTTTAATAGATCAGACGATTATGCACACTACAGTATACTATGTGATAATTAACACGCTGCCGGAGTCCCAATCGGTAAGTGATCGGAGATGCTCTGGTCACTTACACTTAAACGCCGATAACTTAAACGCGATTGTGGCTTTTAAGGGGTTAATGGTTCGATCACGGCAGCCTGCCATTGAGGGTGAGGGCCTTGCTGCAGATAGCAGCCAGTCCTCACCTGATATAGGGTGCACTCCCTCCGTGAGCCCGCTCCTTAGCCCGGTACCCTGGCGAGGCGTACATTTACGCCCGTTTGCGCCAAGGCCCAGGCTTTGGGGGGCGTAAATGTACGCCCCGTGTTGTTAAGGGGTTAAAGCTTAGTGGACATACTGACTAGTTTACCTCTAACTCTACACCAGCAAATAGATAAATTGTACGTAGCCCCAGAAAACCAGACAAGATATTCTGCAACTTATGGGCTTACAATTTATCACCTAATGTGAATAGCCCCATTTGGGAGAGAACAAGATTAGTTTGACTTATCATACATGTCATTATGAGCAATGCATGACATTTCTTTAGTGACTTTGGGAGAGACTTCCCTCAGAACGGCTGTGTAGAGATGTTACATCAAACAAAGCCTTGAAAACCATCTGCTGTCTGTGATGTCTGAGCAGCAGGGGAGAATTAGCTGCAACTGCCAGCAACAGCGCTCTGCTAGAATGTCTAAAGGTAATCTAACATAATAAAAGGCAGTGCATTGAGATAAACATTCTGCATGATAAAGCTTAAAAAAATCTAGACAATGTTCTTAAAAATGAAATAAACTTCAATGAATGTTGTACATCTGATTCTGGTTAGAAAAACTATCTTAATACTGTACTGTAAAAAATCCACATACAATTCATGATTCTTAGGGTCCTATTATACTGAATATATAATCGGCTAATCGTAGTCTTTTGGCAAGTTTAAAAAAAATCATCGGCTGACGACCATGCCAGGCTGATGGCTCTTGTGTGTATAAAATAATAAAGCTATTACTTACCTGTCCAGGCTCCCCCGGTGTCCTCCAGCCTTTTCTTTGGGAAAATCCTGGTCACCGCAGCTGCAGCTCTCACTTCTGGTCCCATCTCTGAAGTGACAGGCTGCTCAGCCAATCACCAGCCGAAACGGAACAGTGCCACGGACAGCGATTGTCTGAGCGGCCTGTTACTTCAGAGACAGGACCAGAAGTGAGAGCTTGGGAATCCCACAGAGAAGGCTAAGAATGTGATCAGGCACGTATATATCTTTATTATTTTACACCAAAGCAAGGGCTGCATGGACAATATATATATATATATACAGCCCGATAACCAAGCTGTAAGTGAGTGCCGATCTGACAGATCGATGCTTGCTTACCGTTAATATCAGGCCATGTAATATGACTCTGAGGAAGTCATAGCTGTAGTCATGGCTGAGAAACTCTAGCTGTAGTTTGTTCTTGTGGAGACCATCAGCTGGTGTAAGGATTCCTATAAGCCAAACAGTGCTCCCTGAAAAAAAAGATAAAGGAAGAAAGCTATCTTTATAAGTTCCTGTTGCTTCAATAGTTCAGCAATCTGCTTATCAGCCGGCTGCCTTTGAAGTCTGTGCCGCTTCACCTCGAGTGCCTGGAAAAACTGGATGCAGTTCTGGGAGAAGTTTCCCAGGACTGGATGCAGCTTTTCCAGGCACCCGGAGTGGAGCGGGACAGACTTCAAAAGCAGCCGGCTGATAAGCAGATTGCCGAGCTATCGAAGCAATTCGCTTCATTTGTACTGTAAATTCGCTCATCTCTAATTGTAACACATTACGGCACAAATTTTATTTGTTTGATATATGAGTGACAGGAACTCCTCTTTGTAAAAGTTTTTGACATGTAGGGGGATATGAACCCAGGCCCCTGGGACTGTGGCTATGTCACGCTGAGGGGTCACACTATACAATGACTTAGGCAAAAGATGTACATGAGCTTATACCTAGGGGTAGATCTAGAGTATACACAAGCCCTTCTAGGGCCAGTTCACACTGAACAAAAATGGTAGAATTTCGCGGCGACTCTGCTTCATCCCCTCTCTGCTTAAAGAATTGACATGTCAATTCTTTGAGCGGAGAGCTGCGGAAGCGGAGGCACGTGTGCCCTCCCATTCAGACACTGCAGGACACTGAGCATGGCGGAATTCCACCGTTTTTGCTCAGCGTGAGCTGGCTCTAAGAGGGCTTGTATATACTCTGGATCTACCCCTAGGTATAAGTTAATGTACTGTACATCTTTTGCCTCAGTGATTGTATAGTGCAGGCCCTCAAAGCGACATAGCCACAGACCCAGCGGTCCCAGGTTTTTAGCATCTATTAGTATATACTTTTTATGATTTTAAGCTTGGAAGCATTTTTTATATCTTTTATTTTTATCAATACCACCATTGTACATATTAAGGCATGATTTAGCACAGCAAACTAGGAATTTATATGGAAAGATGCACATGTTGTCTTCACAAAAATGATGCAGTAACACAATTAAATGTTGCTAAATGGCAGAAAGGATCAGAGCTGGCACTGCCAATCCCACCTGGAGAAAAACCAAGGCATAAACAGCATATCCCATGTAAGATAATATCAGATAAAGTCCTTATTGTTGAGCTCAACTACAAAGATAAAAGATGCTTGATCATAATATGTGCGGGGAGATGAAAAGAAAACAAAATTAAATTTAAAAACTTCTTTACTTTATTTCAATATCAGCGTTACAGGTAGGTGGGGGTGGGACTACAATGAAATTATAAAGTACTGTAAATCAGTAACACAATGAAACTGCAATGTGTGAACACCTAGATTTTCTGCAACAGATATGGGCGGGGAATGGGCAGGGTGGAGGACTGTGATGAACAGCTGAGGGAAAGCATTGCTTTCTGAAACCTGTAGTTGTCAGGACCGGATGGTACAAACACGACAAGACAGTGGGCCCTAGATCTGTACCCACCCACTGTCCCTACCTGCTTGACTCGGTCGGAACTAGGCGGGCGTGGACAACCACGTAGACGTTCCCTACGCTGATTACGTGCACACAGAACGAGACGGACGAACATACACAAGAATAGTCTACAAGTCGAGTCAAAACCAAAACAGGCAGCAAATTACAAAATCAGCAGGCAAAGGGATCGTCAAATAGTCAAGCAGAAGGTCAGATAACAAGTCGAGTCAAACAGAGGAATTAGGAAAGGGGTTCGCAGGAATAGACAGGGAAGCTGGAGCCAGGAGTTAACCTAATTAACCAGCACTGGAACTCTGCCTTAGCTTTGCTTTATACTGAGCAAGAGCCCGATCCGGATCCTCATTGGACCGGCGCTCTGATCCTCCAGGCTGCAGACAGGCAGAGAAACCAGTCAATCACAGAGACCAGACAGGTGTAAAATCAAGTCCAGAAGCTTCTCAGCTTAACTCCTGCAAAGCCAGAAGCTGAGAAGCGATCGGGTGTGGCACACAAAAGCAAAACACCAGGCCCAGTTCAGACCAGGCTACTGCAGATTCCTGACAGTAGAACTGTGTAAAACTGCTCAACCAGGAAGTACAGAAACACAATACAGAACAAAACCCCCCAAAACAAATGGATTTTTGGTAGTTTCAAAACTGGGATAGATAGTTAAGTAATGCTATTTGCTTCTGCAGAAGTAAAATTTTTCCTCCCCTCTACCTGGAGTTCCCCTTTAATAATTGAAATACCAAATGTCTTGTAACTCAAATAATAGTCTTCCCTGTATGTAGATGTGGATTTCCTGTATATTATATCTTTTAAATGGGTATATAAGGAATCTCCCACCAGATGGGATCAGAGGATTCCGATGTCATCCCGTGACTAGACTTCCTATTCCGGATCATTTATTGTCTTTTTAATATAAATATATGCAGATCAGTAACCATATCATGCCTGAAGAAGAGGGGATTCTCGCTCCCGAAACGGGTAACCCATGAGTAAAATGTGAACTGACTCCAGAAGCCGTGATCCTGGCCTGGTTTTCAAATGAGGGTTTGGCGCCCACAGGAATCCACTGCTTTTTCTTTTACTTGCTGAAGTTCACCAACAGAGCTTAATTGCAACCTTCCCTAGATCTCAAATGCATTTAATGAGTGAAAAAGGTTGCTGTGTTTACTCCTTTAATTAAACACAACAATCACAGAGACAGAGTTGCTCCTCTCATATAAGTCAGTGACCCAAATAAAGGGTAGAAGTTTTAGTCTGTTGATTCTTGTCAGAAAATTTGCACAAAACTCTGCAATAGGCAAAAGCATCATTAAGTGTATAGATGAGCGAAGTAGATGTTTTGTGAGGTTCACCAATTTTGGCTCGGAATCGCAAAAATGTGCAAATCAGGTGCAAACGAATCATTTAAACAGCCAAACTACAGTAATTCCAAATAGTGGGACTATTACAGAGTAATTACAGAGTAAAAAAAAATGACAGACAGTCAATCATTTATTTTCCACTATGGACAGCAGTGGACACTGATATATCAGTGGCATAAAATAGGAAAGCGTTCTAATAAAAAATTTCACATGTTATAATCCCACTTTCACCTCCCCTTTTATGGCAACCTTTGTCTCCCCAGTCAATTTAAGTGTCAATCAATTTTCTTTCAGTTTTAATTCAATTTTATTTATTTAAACTTGAATTTGATTAGAAGTTTATTTTTTTTTTAATTTAAGTTCACTTTAATTCGTGTAACTTTGAAGTGTAACTTTAATTTTTAAATTAAATTTCTATTCATTTTTAATTTTCATTTTTCAATAGTTTAATTTCAATTCGGCAGCAACGCCAAAGAGAGGTCATACCACTCTGGACTGCTACGTTAAATTGGGGTCAGTATTTAGGCAGCTCATTGTGTGCCTCCAGTACCTCGTCCTGTTATGATGTAACACTCTCTACTTTGGTAATAGACCATTTAAAGGGGTTATCCAGCACTACAAAAACATGGCCACTTCCTTTCAGAGACAGCCCTACTCTTGTCTTCAGCTTGGGCGGGGTTTTGCTGCTCAGTTCTATTGAAGTCAATGGAGCTTAATTGCAAACCACACCTAAACTGGAGATAAGAGTCGTGTTGTCTCTAAAAGAAAGTGGCCATGTTTTTGTAGTGCTGGATAACCCCTTTAACACGTTCCAATCACCCTTCAAGTACCCCTTCACCTCCCCTTGTGTTGCAATAAATTGTCCTCTGCCTCTGCACGTGGTCCGGTGCCTAGGGCGGCGCCCTGTGGGGGGCGGCACCCGCAGGGAACACTTTTTTTATTATTTAAAAAAAAAAAAAAAAAACCTCCGTAGGCACCGGCCCACGGGTGCCTAGTCCGCGCCAGGGGGGGGGATGGGGGGTGACGGAGGGGCCGGGAGCAGGATGGGCAGGCAGGCTGGTTCCTTCCCCCCATGCAGCGACGAGGTCCGGGGTGCGGGGCAGGGGCTGAGCTTCCGGCACACACAGTCTGACAGAGGCCGGAAGCTCACAGCTGCAGCCCCGCGGTCCCGGATCTTCTCTCCTGCTCGGCGATGACGTCACATCACGTGAGCGCCGCCGAGCAGGAGAGAAGATCCGGGAACACGGGACTGCAGATGTGAGCTTCCAGCCTCTGTCAGACTGTGTGTGCCGGAAGCTCAGCCCCTGCCCCGCACCCGGACCTCGGCCCTGCATGGGGGGAGGGAACCAGCCTTCCTGCCCATCCTGCTCCTGGCCACCCCGTCTCCCCCCCAGCCTCTCCCCCCCTGCCCCACAGCGTCTGCCCACCCCCCTGCATCCTCAGCTGCTCCCCTGCCCCCCAGCCTCTCCCCTGCCCCCCAGCCTCTCCCCCTGCCTCTCAGCCTCTCCCCCTGCCCCTCAGCCTCTCCCCCTAACCCCCAGCCTCTCCCCCTAACCTTCAGCCTCTCCCCTGCCCCCCAGCCTCTCCCCCAGCCTCTCCCCCCTGCCCCCAGCCTCTCCCCCCTGCCCCCCCCAGCCTCTCCCCCTAACCCCCAGCCTCTCCCCCTAACCCCCAGCCTCTTTCCCTTGCTCCCCAGCCTCTCCCCCCTTCCCTAGTCCCCCTGTCGCCCCAGCTGCTCCCCCTGTAGCCCCAGCTGCTTCCCTTCCCCAGTCACCCGCAGCTGCCTACCTTCCCCTGTCACCCCCAGCTGCCCGCCTGCAGATGAGTTGTGGTCGGAGAAGTCTTCATGATGCTGCGCCAGATGGAGAAGAAAGCAAAAAGTTAGCGACGGCAATAGGAGAAGACGTCACCTGTGAGTCATTAGTAACTGCACTGTAATCACTTCTATAGTGTGCAGAGCCTGTGTACCATTGGGGTCTATAAGGGTCAGTGTATTGTTTGTGGTAGTGTACTGACACAGCCCTGCGGTCACTACAGTACACTAGTGCAAACTTTTAAACTAGGACCCAACTACAAGAGCTGCAGGCACTAAAACTCCCAGCATATCCTGAGGGCTGCAGACTGTCAGTACTTGCTGGGAGTTGTAGTGCCTGCAGCTGTTGTAGTTGGGTCCTAGGTGCATCATACACTGGATGCTTTGTGGCATATAAGAATACAGAGATCTGTGGGGGCTCAGTGCAGGGAAGTGACCCCAGAACATCACTAATAGGGATAGGGGGAGATGTTTTTGTTCTATCCCCTATTAGTGATGTTCTGGGGTCACTTCCCTGCACTGAGCCCCCACAGATCTCCGTATTCTGATCTCCCACAACGCCTCCAGGACCCAACTACAACAGCTGCATGCACTACAACTCCCAGAACAGTCTGCAGCCCTCAGGATATGCTGGGAGTTGTAGTGCCTGCAGCTGCTGTAGTTGGGTCCTAGGTGCATCATACACTGGAGGCTTTGTGGCATATAAGAATACAGAGATCTGTGGGGGCTCAGTGCAGGGAAGTGACCCCAGAACATCACTCATAGGGATAGGGGGGAGATGTTTTTCTTCTACCCCCTATTAGTGCTGTTCTGGGGTCACTTCCCTGCACTGAGCCCCCACAGATCTATGTATTCTGATCTCCCACAAAGCATCCAGTGTATAATGCACCTAGGACCCAACTACAACAGCTGAAGGCACTACAACTCCCAGCATGTACTGACAGTCTGCAGCCCTCAGGATATGCTGGTAGTTGTAGTAAAGTAGTACAATCCTCTAGTAGCTGCGGCTGTAGACAGATGTATTACTGGACCTTCAGGGCTGATGGTTGACACCCACAGATTGCAGCCACCAGGAGACTCTGCACACAGTGATTTATTACAGGGTTGTCCTCTCAGAGACTACAACTCCCAGCATACCCTAAGAGCTGTATAAATGGAGGGTGTTCTGAGATTTGTCACAGATACAGATGAATTCAGGAAAGGAGCGGGTCAGCATGTCGTGTCTCACTGGTTGTATATTGGTGGGCTCCAGGTACCCCAGTCCAACACTGGACAGAAGCAGTCCCCAAACTAAGACGTCCCCGGCCTCCTTCCTTCCTCCATCACGTCTGTTTGTTGAGAACAGCGGGCATCAAGCAGAACGGCACCCAAGTGCCAGGGTATATACCATGCGTGCAAAGTGCCTAGGGCAGCATGAACTCTAAATACAGGCCTGGTCCTCTGCAAGGTTGTCAAAGTGTCTAAAGAAGTTTGGCCAGTGGCAACGGAAGAGGTAGCATTTAAGGGGATGGAAGTGGTAGAACATGGGGTCGTGGTAGTGGACATTATAACTGACTAGGAAAAAAAGTTGCAGCTCTCAGTAAGACCCAGTGATCAGGTGAGTACTAGCCAGGTTGTTACTGTGGAATGGATTCCTCAAAGTTCCAGCCCCACAGCAGTCAGTAGTCAATCCTGGAGGCAGCTTTCATCAGAATAGTCTTAATGAAGCAGTGCCAACACCAATCTGTGTCAGGGGCCGGATGTTTCTTCTGCCCCGTCTCCTGACGTGTCTCGGCTACAAGTCAGCTTTTAAGGACCATCAGCAAGAGTGCTTCTGTCAAGCCTAGCACTTCCCCCAGAGTCTCAGCCGCCCTACTCTGAAGATCTTTAGGAGGAATGTCAGGAAAGTCAGCAATTGGATGGCAGCATTGAGAGTGCAGTGGTTTCTAAGCCACAAAACAGTCAGGAGAGCAAAGAAGTGACAGCCTATGACAAAAGTATGGGATAGTACTGTGTGACACTGGAGGAAGAGAGGTTAGGAGAGGATAACTTTGTTCCAGACTTGAATGATGATGTTGCAGACCCTACGTGAGAGCTTGGTCCCCAGATGTCATCATCAACTTCAGGGGATAAATATGTATTTGTTCCACCAAGCCAGTATCAGGTCCCATCCACAGATCATCGTTCCAGTTAGAAAAAGGGGTAAAGCCTCAACTAGTGGACAGACGTGTTTGAGAAGGCACAGGCCCTTAAGGGTATCAAGGGCCAAGGCAGCGGCGGGGCTCAACAACAGTCTATCCTGTTGGACGGCAGAACAGCAGAAACCAATTCCAAAAGGGACGCAACAAAAGGTCAAAGCTACTATATCCCACCCACATGTAAATAACTAGAATAGTACAATTAAAGTGACAATTAAAAGTGCACAGCTGATACATTGATTCAGGTGCAACAAGTCACATGACAAGCAATAGGAACTTCTTCAAAGAGCTTGATATAACCAAAAGGGAAATGATCTATGTTGCAGATGGAAGCAGCATAAATGCATGAATCTGCGCCTGGCATAAAAAATCTACACCTGCTTCCAGCAGGTGTAGATTTGGGTCATGTTTTGCGCCTGCAAGCAGGCGTAAATCATGATAAATGAGGCACGGAAGGAGGCCATGCCTCCTCCCCTCCTCGTCATGCCC
The DNA here is from genome assembly GCF_027789765.1 of Dendropsophus ebraccatus. Taxonomy (NCBI): domain Eukaryota; kingdom Metazoa; phylum Chordata; class Amphibia; order Anura; family Hylidae; genus Dendropsophus; species Dendropsophus ebraccatus. The sequence goes on along the minus strand of NC_091467.1, from coordinate 40,290,518 downwards.
CCTAAGTGTGCCTAAGTAAAAATGCAGCCAATCCAGCCATACCAATACAGGATGTCTTCTCCTGCGCTCTGCATGCCTCCTCCCTGGTCCTGCGCACTGCAGCTTCAAAGCGGCCTGTCTCAGATGACAGGCTGCTCAGCTAATTACTGGCTGTAGTGGCCCCGGTGGAGGCAGATACAAGTTGACCTTCATAGATGACCATTCAAAGTACACAGTTATTTACCTAATGAAAAACAAAAGTGAAGTTTTAGATAAACTACAAGACTACATAGCAAAGACAAGCAGTGGCGTAGCCATAGGGGTCGCAACGTTCTCCATGGAGACTGAGCCCGTAGCTAGGGTGGGCCCGCTGGGCCCCCTCACCACTTCCTGTCACTCTGCAGTTCTCTCCAACTGGCTGTGATAATGACAGCTAGTTCAGGAGAAATGCACTAAGCACAGGCATCCAGGAAAAAAAGTAACAGGCAGCACAGGGGACAGCCTTTCCTTCCTACCCAAGGCCCCCCTCCTCGTCCCCATGCTGCCAAAGCATCTACTGAGGGCTGCCAGACACTCCTGATAGCTGGACCCCATTACATGGCTCTAGGAGGAGAAACACGATGCCTGCGTCACAAGGCCTCCCAGGATGCTGATCAGTGGGGGAGAGGACAAAAAGACAACATGTCCCCCTGCAGTATACAGGATTTGGTCAGTAACAGTATGGCAGTAATATGTGTGGGTATATTTGCTCTTTATATACTGGTGTTATTAGTATACAGTATACAGTGTTATCATGCAAAGAAAATTGTCTTATAGCCCGATTACACCGGACAATTATCAGTAACAAGCGCTCCCAGGAAGCCTATTCAGCCAATGATCGGCCCATGTAAAAGCGCCAGAGATCAGCTGACAAGCAAGCAAATGCCCCATGGTTGGCTGATTTGATCTTTAGTGTGGCTGTAAAGATCATTGCTGTCGGCCGCACATCTCTGTGTATTCCTGCCCTGCTGATTAGAAATCGTTTGCAGCCCTACACTGCCCCATATCTCGCTGTGTAAATGGACCTTTATTAATGTTACCATAGATAAGTATGGTGGCTGAAGGGTGGGCTCCAAGAATGATTTCCCCTGGTGGGCCCAAGGCACTCCAGTCCGGCACTGTATGTATGTACAATATGTGTGTATGATGCACGTACAGTATGTGTGTAGGTAATATATGTACAACAGTGTGAACAGGATCCTATGTTGCACCTGGGTGTTGGGTGTGTTTCTCTATAGCCACTCCACAGCTGTCACAATCACATACCAGTCCATAAAGGAACACATACAACGCTTCTTTTATAATGCTCTAATCTTCATTATTAGTAAATTCCAGCACATACAGATGTACATTAGTAATAAGTTATTACATGGATGTTATTACTAAAAACATCCACGTATATCACCCAGTGCATACGGCGCATCTTTAGAGAACAACTATTCCTCCAAGTTCGGTCTTTGACATCTCAGGCGTTGTTCACAGAGGCGAGATAAAAGGGTTCATGATACATGTGCAACGTTTCAAGCCTTGACAAAGAGAGCGTTTGCTCTTGAAACATTGCACATGTATCATGGAACCTTTCATCTCGCCTCTGTGAACAACGCCTGAGATGTCAGAGACTGAACTTGGAGGAATAGATGTTCTCTGAAGCGGCGTCGTATGCACTGGGCGATATACATGGATGTTATTACTAATGTTCATCTGTTTGTGCTGCAGGAATTCACTAATAATAAAGATTTCAGCATTTGAAAAGAAGTATTGTTGGTGTATGCCTGTACAGTATGTGAGTAGGTGATATGTATATGTATAAGCATGTACAATATGTATGTATATGATGTATGTGTATGCATGCACAGTATGTATATGGTGTATGTATGCATGCACAGTATGTGTGTACAATGTATGTATATGGTGTATATATGTACAGTATATGTAAAGATGTGAGCCCCAGAGAAGAGCAAGAACATGGACGGGTTATCCCTAGAACTACAACCTCCATCGTGCTCCGTTCATCATGGGAGTTGTGGTTGTGCAGTCTCTGTCTCTCCAGATTGCAGCACTACAATCTCCATCATGTCCTACTGGCAGCTCATGATGGAAGTTGTAGTTTTGCAGTCAGTGTCTCTTCAGATTGCAGCATTACAACCTCAATCATGTCCTACTGGCAGTTCATCATAAGAGATGTAGTTTGCAGTCTTCTGTCTCTTCAGGTTGCGGCACTACAACCTCATCATGTCCTGCTGGCAGTTCGTGATGGGAGTTGTAGTTTTTCAGCTGGAGAGTCAAAGATTGGTAAACAATGATTAGAGAATGACACAGTACAGTCCATTAAGTATAGGAGACAGTGGTACAGTACATTAGGTGGAGGCAGTGGTACAGTACATGGGGTGGAGGTAGTGGTACAGCACATGAGGGGGATGCAATGGTACAGTACATGAGGTGGAGGCAGTGACAGTTCATTAAGACATAGCACATTATAGTCGTCACCTTAAATTCATGGGGGGGGGGGGGGTCAAGCTAAAATTCTGCACCAGGGCCCATTGGCCTTTAGCTACGCCCCTATGTAAAGGAAACAGAATCCTAAAACATAGAGTTACTATTTGCAACAGTGTCCATTTTGCTGAAGAATTAAAGGGGTTATCCAGCGCTACAAAAAGTCCAGTTTTCCTCCTACTGTTGTCTCCAGTTCAGGTGCGGTTTGCAATTAAGCTCCATTTACTTCAATGGAACTGAGTTTCAAAACCCCACCCAAACTGGAGACAACAGTAGGGGGAAAGTGGCCATGTTTTTGTAGCGCTGGATAACCCCTTTAAAGGATGGTTTAATGACCACACTGGAGTCAATAACAGAAAAGTGAATGTGATCAGACTACTACTGCATCCTTTGAAGAAAAAGTTGAAGTCAATACAAACCTAGATACCATGAGTGAGATGACACGACCGATCTCAGATAAAGAACCAGGACATTCAACTAAAGAAAACGAAGGTAAAGCTCCAATACTTCTCTCAAACAGGTACAGTTAATGTTAATGTTCAACCTGCATCCTGGGAAGAGATGTCACAGCTTCCAGATAGGGAAGACAGTAAATGGATAAAGGCAGCAAAGGAAGAAATTAAATCTTTGCATGACACTAAAACCTGGGTGTTTAAGGAACTGCCAACAGGAAGAAAAGCTACTGGCTGTAAATTGACTTTTAAAGTTAAATACAATGCCGAAGGCACCACTGAATGAAATAAAGCAAGACTTGTTGCCAAGGGATATTCACAAAAATATGGAAAGAGTGCGACAAGACATTTGCTCCAGTATTTAAACACGCTACAATCAGAACTTTGCTTGCAGTAGCAGCAACCAATAAAATGTAGGTGAAGCATTTCGATATAAAACAGCTATCTTACATGGTGAATTAACCAAAGACATTTAAATCGAACAACCACAAGGATACAAAGACGAGCAAAGACCAGACCTCTTATGCAAACTTCAGAACAATATATAGGGTTTAAAACAGGCAGCCAGAGCATGGAATGTAAAATAGAAACATGGACAATTGTTGGCAAAAAAAGACCACCTGGGCCATCTAGTCTGCCTTTTTAGTATTTCCATTGTTATTATCTTAGGATAGATATAGCACACATTATCTTAGGACACATAAACCGATGGTGCCAACGGGATGACAGTGTCACCAGGGAGGGGTGGGACTTGCATTACAGTGCGGACCAAGGCACTGAAAGGGGGCTCAGCAGGCAAATGGCATCGCTGATTAAAAGCATTTTTACACCAGAAAGACAATAGAGACATTGTTTACAAAGGAACTTTTACTACATGCAGCAGCTGTTGTCCACAATGCTTCTATCTTCACCCAAGTTCTCAATACTTGGTACTGTCTAACTCCTAAGTACCGTAACGTCCTAGGGCAGGTAGGGAATTTAGGTTCAGAGAGGGGTCAGGGCTGACAGCAGCATTTAAATAGCTATAAAACCCCATCATTTGGAGGCTTAGTTGCAGATCCCCCCCCCCAAATGTGATTGCAGATGCAATCCGTAAATCGGCAACACAATGATGCTGATCCCAGCTTGGCAATGTTTTACTATACCAGCAGCCCATAGTAAAAAAGCACTGATCTCAGAGATCGATGTAGTACATATGTACTGCATAAATGCATAGATTTCTATGAGAGATCTGTGCAGTAATCATAGAAGTCCTCCAAGAGGACTTCAAGGTACAGTTAAAAAAAAAAAGTTTCCATTAATAAAAAAAATCCCATCCAATAATAAGGGTGCCTTCACACGTACCGTATCACAGAGGATTTTGCGCTGTTAGCCACTCAGCAGCTGCCAGGCTAACATATAAATACATAATCTGTTCGTGCTTCAGCTTGCTTCTCCAGCTCCAGGGTTGCTGCCGTCCTGCTCAGCCAATCAGCTGCTAACGTGGGACAGTGCACTGATTGACTGAGTGGAGTGTCAGTGACCCGGGAGCTGGAGAAGCAAGCTGGAGCATGGACAGGTAATCTATTCGCTCATTAGCCCGGCAGATGCTGAGTCAACTGACCAACATTATCGGAGTGAAATGAAAATCCGCTGTGAGAAAGTAGAGCCCATAGGCTGTAATGGTACACAGTATCGCAGTGCAGCATGAAATCCTGTGCAATACGGTACGAAGGCATCCTAAAAGTTTAAATCACTTTTAAACCGCTTTTCCCATTTTACAGGTGTGGAATCACCCCAAACTATTAAATTATCACATTTCTGATCTCACAAGGCAAATGGTGTAAGCACGAAAAAAGCCAACATGCCACAGCCACATCAAATCTGGAAAAATTGTAATAAAATGTGATCAAAAAGTACAAGTGCATATACACAAGCAAGCTACCGATAGAAAGTATAGATCATGGCACAAAAAATTACACGTTAAATAGCCCCATAGGCCAAAAAATAAGTGAGATAGGGATTGTAATAGAGCACTTTTAAACACATTTAGGTTTATTTTATTTGATTGCTTTGAAAAAAAAAAGTTATATACGTTGCCTATCATTGTAACCTTTCACCAGGCAAATATCAGGGCTCATATGGGTCTGTAAGTGGGAAAATGCAAGTGCTATGGCCCTTTTAAACACGAGGAGGAAAAAAAACTAAAGTGCAAAAACAAAAGTTAGCCCGGTCCTAAAGGGAGTGTCACTGTCGTTAAATTTTGCAGAAATCAATAGTCCAGACGATTTTAAGAAACTTTGTAATTGGGTTTATTAGCCAAATATGCCATTATCTGCATGTAAAAAGCCTTTTCCGAGGTCCCCCCCTCCTCTCCTTTCTGTCATCCACTCCTTAGAATCAGAAAATCTTGACAGTTTTTTCATCAGTCTGATCTGTCTGGTCTATGAAGAGGGGAGGGGGGAGGAGGAAGGAGCGAGATTAGTGGGCAGCAGAAAGCTAAGAACAAAGGATTGCTCAGCAGGGGAGCTATTCAGAGCCCTAATTAGAGGTCAGAGAGGTCCATGGTGCCTGTCAAAGGAGAGAGTCCGGGATGTAAATGTAAATTAACTCTTTGTTGTCCTGTTTTGCTGCTTTTACTTTCTCTCTCCATAGGAAAACCATGAAGACAGGGGGGAGAGCTTCAAACTGCTTTTTCATGATAAAAATTTATTTTTCAGCTAATAAAACCAATTACAACGTTTCTTAAAATCACCTGGACTATTGATTTCTGCAATAAATATTTTAATGACAGTGACACTTAAATGGCTAACTGAAGAAGGTTATGAAAAAACATGAGCTTTAGGGCTACTAGGTGCCGTCAACAGCAACTGAAAAAAATCACATATTTATACACAAAATGACACAGGAAAAGGAGTGTAAAAGTTTTATTGTCCTGATAGAGGTCTGGTCCATGGTTTTGTGTCCTTAAAGGCTCTGAGAGGCACAATGCTTAAGTGATGTAGAATGACATAAATCCATGTCACATATTTATTCCTGACCTGATTGTGTCATTAGTTTATACTCCCAGACGCTCCTGTCCCCCTGGCACTTATCTAACAGCAACACTTTCTTATCCATGTTGTTTATGTAATATAGCGTGTAGTTTCTGTGCAGCTCCCCTCTGCAACTCCAGATGTGTGGTAGATCATTACTAGAGGTACCTGATGTATTGACTGATGATGGAGTCTTTATTGAGTCTAGAATGGAAACTGTCCCATCTGAGGTATGTTGGATGCTAAGCTGGCTTCTGGTACAGTATTTTTTGTCCTGTATTTTGATAATGGTGTCAAGAAAGTTTATTTAAAGTGTCACTGTCCTTATAACTTTCAAAATCCAAATCAACAGTAGATAAGATATAAAGCAAATTTACAATTTACATTCATTATTTATTTTTTAGTTATCATGGAAAACACGACACTTCCTGTTTTCTGGCTCCAAAGAGGAAACCGTCAGAAAACAGGCCATCTAAGTGCTCACAGAGAGAAGCCAGTCATGTGATTAATGGACGCTATGAGCTGTGACTCTGGCCGGAATTCCTGTGTTTAGTCTGTATTTTTCAACCAGCACAAGTCTAAAAATCTGCCTTCAGGAGACTGGACCTGAATTTCTAGTAAGTTCAACTTTGTTTTACAGCATGATAACAACAAAAAAATTATGACTGTATATTGCTAACTTGCTTTATTTCACTACTACTGTTGATTTAGATTTTGAAAATTATAACGACAGTGACACTTTAAGTACTCTTTTTAGTTGAGTGTCTGGTTGATAAAGGGATGCAACTGACAGATTTGCATTAAATATTTTTAACTGTTCAGATTTCATTCAGATATTAAGGATGTCATCTATAAACGATAATAGGCCCTAGGACAGGAGAACAGGAAGTCATTTTCAAGCTTGGCCTTTAAAAGATTTGCATATTGTGGTGCCATTCAGTTGTAATTACATGCTGTCACCAAATAAAAAGTAAGTATGGGTGAGGACAAATTGTGTAATCTCCATGGCAAATTAAATCCTGTTTAATTAATCCTGTTATTCACCATGAAGACCTGGAAGGCTTTATACCATGTTGGTGTAGATTAGGATCAGACAATTTGGTGTTCTGGCCGCTATTGCATCCCTACGGGACGATGTGTCTGTCACTGGGGCAGAGGGGGAGTGATGGTATTTGCTTTTGCTTTTGCCTGCTTTACCTGTCTGACAAATTGACTATTGTTCTCTTGTATGCTTTGTGCTGTGTCTGGGGCTACCTCTGCCATGAGCTGCTCAGCTGCCCACATCATTGTTTTTGAAGATACATTGCAGCCAGGGCCGGATTAAAGGGAGGGCACCAGGGGCACATGCCACAGGGCCCCCACCAGCCCGAACCCGGAAACAGAGTTCTGGGTTCCGGCTGGTGCATCTACGGAGGGGAAACTCCATCCCGCGCCGCTCTGCCTCACAGCTGCTAGACACAGGAGAGAGCAGTGCCTGACAGCTCCTGTGAGGCAGAGCAGCACAAGTCTATTCTCGCAATGACGACATTTCATCACGCGCCGCCTGCCTGAGAAGACGTGCGCTGCAGGAGATGGCAGAGGACCTGGCTAGTGCTGGAGCAAGGAAAGGTGAGTGGAGTTTTTTTTAACCACCATCACTGGGGGGAAGGGGGGTGGGTGTGAGGGAGAACTATAGCTACAAGGACACCACTGAGGGAAGGAGGGGAGTGAACTACAGCTACCAGGACATCACTGTGGGTGTGGGAGTGACTTACAGCTACCAGGACATCACTGTGTGTATGTGTGGGTAGTGAACTACAGCTGCCCGGACACTACTGGGGATGGGGGGGATGTAACTACAGCTACAAGAGCACCACTAAAGGGTTAACAATAATGCTAGAGTCATATGGAGGGCAAAGCAGGAAGCATTATTACTATATGGGGGCACAGCAGGGGCATTATTACTATATGGGGGTACAGCAGGGGCATTATTAATATATGGGGGCACAGCAGGAGCATTATTACTATATGGGGGTCCAGCAGGGGCATTATTACTATATGAGGACAAAGCAGGAGCCATTATTACTATATGGAGGGCACAGCTGGGGCATTATTACTATATGGAGGGCACAGCAGGGACATTATTACTATATGGAGGGCACAGCAGGGGCATTATTACTATATGGAGAGTACAGAAGGGGCAATATTACTATATGGGGGCACAGCAGGGGACATTATTACTATATGAATGCACAGCAGGGGGACATTATTACTATATGGAGGCACAGCAGGGGCATTATTACTATATGGGGGTACAGCAGGGGCATTACTACTATATGGGGGCACATCAGGAGCATTATAACTATATGGGGGTCCATCAGGGGCATTATTACTATATGGGGGCACAGCAGCAGAATTATTACTATATGGGGGTACAGCAGGGGCATTATTACTATATGAGGGCACAGCAGGAGCCATTATTACTATATGGAGGACACAGCAGGGGCATTATTACGATATGGAGGTCACAGCATGGGGCATTATTACTATATGGAGGCACAGCAGGAGACAATATTACTATATGGAGGGCACAGCAGGGACATTATTACTATGTAAAGGGCACAGCAGGGGCATTATTACTATTTGGAGAGTACAGCAGGGGCATTATTACTATATGGGGTACAGCAGGGGCATAAATACTATATGTAGGGTACAGCAGGGGGCATTATTACTATATGTATGGTACAGCAGTGGGCATTATTACTATATGGAGGCACAGCAAGAGGCATTATTACTATATCGGGCACAGCAGGGGGCATTATTACTATATGGAGGGCACAGCAGGGGGCATTATTACTATATGGAGGCACAGCAGGATGCATTATTAATATATGGGGAGAAAGCAGGGGCATTATTACTATATAGGGGTACAGCAGGGGGCATTACTACTATATAGGGACACCCCGGGGGACATTATTCCTATATGGGGCACAGCAGGGAGCATTATTACTATATGGAGGGCACAGCAATGACATTATTACTATATGGAGGGCACAGCAATGGCATTACTATATGGAGGGCACAGCAGGGGCATTATTACTATATGGAGGGCACAGCAGGAGGCATTATTACTATTTGGGGCACAGCAGGAGGCATTATTACTATTTGGGGCACAGCAAGTGATCCTACATACAGGGGCCAACCCACATACCTACTCCCACCAAAAAGTGGAATTTATACTGTTTGGGACCTTATGGGTTGGAATAAGGGAAGGAAGTTGCTGAAAAGTGCAGAGCCTAAGTCTTTTGTCTGGCAGGTTCTGAAGAGATCAATTGTAGCTGCAAAAAAACATCATGGAGGCCTGTGCCGGATGGAGAGGAAAAGGGAAAATGACGCCTCAGATCAAAGAAGACGTCACCTGTGAGCCACTGAATGACGTTTCTTTTGTATTTTTTGGAAAATTATTCGGTAGGGGTTCCCTGAGTTTATAAAAATAAAGGCTAGGCTATATTGTTCTAAGCCATAATACCTACACTGCTTCTCCCAAGCAAAATCCCCCCTATTAGCTGATCGATGTCTTTCCACATGTAATATGGCCCTAACACAGTGGGTAAGAGCACACAGAAAGTGCTGGGTTCTCACAGTGCGTTATTAACACAAACACAATGTGAGAACACACCCTGATACTCAGCCCTCCCCACTCCTGTCTCTAGGGCCTGGCATCTTCCTCTGCACTGCAAACTCTAGTGACCATCACGTGCATAACAGGAGGATGCTAAGCCATATAGCCAGGAGCAAGGAGGGGTCTGTGCTAAGTCACCTACAGTAAGCTGCCATCTGTATAGATCATGGTATAGTATATAATTTTTTTTTTTTTTTTGGGGGGGGGAGTGGGGGGCCTCCACTAACCTTAATCCGGCCCTGATTGCAGCAGCCCTTCAGCATTCAACTCCCTGCATCTAGAGAAATTTGATGCTGCCCTAAGGCTGTGAGGAAAACATGGATAAAGCCTATGGCTAAGTTAACCCAACTTATAATTTCATTAAATAATGGCCGTAGTCGCAGTTTTGCTACCACAGCCAATGTGTCTGGGGTCACTTCTGCCATGAGCCGCTTAGCTGGCCATATCCTTGTTTTTGAAGATACATTGCAGCAGCCCTTCAGCATTCAACTCCTGGCGTCTAGAGAATTTGGACACTGCCCTAAGGCTGCGAGAAAAACATGGATACAGCTTATGACTTAGTTCACACAACCAGGGCCGTATTTGCCACTAGGCACCCGTGGTCCGGTGCCTAGGGTGGCGCCCTGCGGGGGGGGGGGGGGGGCGGCGACACCTGCAGGTATCAAAATATATTTTTTTTATAAAAAAAAAATATTTTTAACCCTAGGTACCGGACCACGGGTGCCTAGTCTGCGTCCGGGGGTGAGCCTCCTCCCTGCAGCCCCGCGGTGCCCGAACTTCTTCCTGCTCGGCGCGATAACGTCACGTGCGATGCATCAGGAAGAAGTTCGGGCACTGCTGGGCTGCCGGCCTGAGATAGAGGCAGCGTGTGCCGGAAGGAGCTCACCCTGGATGCCCCGGGGCTGCTTTGGGGGGACCTGCCTAGTCTGCCTCTGTCCCCGGCTTCTCCCCCTGCCCCCATCTGCTCCCCCTGCCTGTGCCCACCATCTGCTCCCCCTGCCCCCATCTGCTTCCCCTGCCCCCATCTGCTCCCCCTGCCTGTGCCCCCCATCTGCTCCCATCTGCTCCCCCTGCCTGTGCCTCCAGCTGCTCCCCCTGCCTGTGCCCCCAGCTGCTACGCTGCTCCCTCTTCTCCCCTTGCCCCCCCAGCTTCTCCCCCTGCTCCCCATCTTCTCCCCCTTCCACTCCAGCTTCTTGCCTGCCACCCCAGGTGCCCCATCCTCTCCCTGCCATCCCAGCGGCTCCCCCTGCCCCCCAGATGCTCCCCCTGCCTCCCCAGATTCTCGCCCTGCCCCTGCCACCCCCAGCTGCTTCCCCTTTCCGTCACCCCAGCTTTTCCCCCCTGTCACCCCCAGCTGCCTCCTTTCCCCAGTCTCCCCCCAGCTGCCTTCCTTCCCCAGTCTCCCCCCAGCTGCCTCCCTTTCTCAGTTTGCTGCCACGGCCAATATTTAATGTGCCTGCATCACCTGGCCTATAGCTGTATCCATGTTTTCCAGGACCCCCTCAGGCGGCATCTATTTTATCCAGGTTGAATGACGATTAGTGATGAGAGGACACATGGATATTTGGGTTCATTCGGTTTGATCAAACTTGAATAAATAAAGTCTGCCAACCTGGACTTTTACCCAAACTTTTGCACGAAAACGAGCATTATTGAAGTCAATGGGAACCCGAACTTTTGGCCACAAAAATGGCTGTAAGATGGGGATGGAAACCAAAATGTGGATAATTAAAAGGCACTTGCCTTGGAAATAATGGGGTCGGGAAAATATTTAAAATAATAAGATAAAACATAAAGGAAATAAAATAAAATATTTATTAAATTTAAATAATATTGAAACAGGTTGAGGATGTCCACATAGAGAAGGAGGAGTAGGTGGAGCTGGAAGGTAGAGGCTAAGGGGGAGGCAATAACTACTTAGGCTGCTTCATCAGGCACCAGGATCGACAAATCATCTAGAATCCATGCCTTGTTCATTTTTAGCAATATTAGTTTGTCCACAATAGCAATGGCTGTAAATAGACCCCCTGCTGTACTGGATACCCCTTCGGAGAGCACACTTGCTGCAGGGCAGGCCAGCACCTCCCAGGCAAAAAGGGAGAGCTCTGGCCAGATGTCCATTTTGGAAACCCAATCATTCAGCACCATGAGGTGTGTTGACACATACTTATCCACCATGTACTTATATTTCTGCCTCCTGCTGATGGTGTTGGTGTATTTTTCTGAGGGCTGAGAAAGATGTTCCATATAGTGATAAACGTGATAAAACATGTTTTCCCTATTGTAAAGCTGCTTCTGTAGCCATGGCTGGTGTGCTCCGCAAGCTGCATAGTAGATCTGTACGGCAGGGGCGGATTAACTTTACCATAGGCCCTGGGTTGTTCACCAAGCTTGGGCCCCCCTACCCCACTGTAACTATGATGGCACTAGCATGGTGCTCACAGTATGGGATAGATAAATTTATATTTACAGTGCACCTGTAAAGTTTTATAAAAAAGGATTAAAAGTCAGCACAGTGCTCACTTTTCATTTTCCAAATGACTTCTATTTTGAGTGTGTTGCCTAAATACCTTAACAGAGGCACTATTGTCACCGATCCCTGCTGTTTGCACCTGTGAATTAGGAGGCAGAACTTCCTGAGCCATCTCCAGCTTGAGCCCCAATGTAATGTTATTCTATGATGCAAGGCTGGAGACGGGTGTAATCAAGGGGTTTAAGTATAAAATAATGTACTATTCCCCCCCCCCCCCAATTCAATTCACATTATTCCAGACTTCAACCGGACACCAAAATGAATTCATTGTTGAATATGCATGGTAAGCACATGCACCTGTAGGTTGCTTTTGTACACTTTGTTTTTTTGTTCCCAGAACATCATGAGCATTGGACCTATGTAGCCAGCTCAGCTCCTCACCTCACTGTTAAAGGGGTTATCTAGCGCTACAAAAACATGGCCACTTTCCCCCTACTGTTGTCTCCAGTTTAGGTGGGGTTTTGAAACTCAGTTCCATTGAAGTAAATGGAGCTTAATTGCAAACTGCACCTGAACTGGAGACAACAGTAGAGGGAAAAGTGGCCATGTTTTTGTAGCGCTGGATAACCCCTTTAATGACAATCCCTACTCACCGTTAACCCCTTCAGTGCCGCGATCATGGCATTTAACTATCACTGTCCAATGCCCTCCTGCCACTTTCCCATCGGGGCTCCTGCAGTGTGATTGCAGTCTGTGTGATTGCGGGAGGTAAAATACTAAGGCTGGGTTCACACTACGTTATTGCAATCCGTTTTTTCATCAGTTTTTTTGCTGCCACTAGTCGCTCGTCTCCCTCTCTAATAGGTGATATTCATCTTTATTGATGGTTTATATTTTTCAATGGCACTGATTTATGGCTAATCATTTTACAACTTAGTCACCATTCACATGACACATACACATTTTGGTTTTTGATTGGGACACCTTTATTATTGTTCATGTTGCTAGTTTATCTTGTATTATCATAGAGGGTTGGTTGAGCTGTATCATATGACCGTGTGCTGACCTAGGGGTCCCCAATATTGTGTGGGTCCCACCTTGTTTTTTCCTTCTTGGGAATTTTAATTGTTCTTAAGTGTAAAGGGATTTTTTTTTTCCTTTGCCATTTCTTGTGTCATTTTGTTTATTTTTGGTTACAATAAATAAACTTATTTTTGTACTATTCTATTTTGTGGAGTGCTTCTTAAACTACAACTCATATCATGTCCTGCTAGCAGTGCATGATTGGAGTTGGAGCTTTGCAGTTATTGGAGAGTCACATGGTCTCTAACACCCCACAAAACCCTGCCCCACTCCCCTTAGTACGCTCACCAGTCTCCTGGCCGGGGAGCTGAGCTGCTCTGGCCTCCTCTAATCAGGTCTGGGCCAGGGCAGAAAGATGCAAGGAGTACAGATCCCACTGATCTGCAGCACAGAGGAGATGCTGGCTGGCTAGGCAGGGAGGTGAATGCTCCCTACCTCCAGCCAGTCACAGTGAAGAAAGAAAGCAGCCCTGGCGGCATTGGGCCCCTGGGGATGCTATGGGCCCCGTCACTTTTCCAGGTAAGCCGGGTGCTGCCCTGCCAATAATACTGGTCTTTGCTATGGCATAGCATTGACCAGTATATGTAATCTAATGATTGCATGTAATAGTCCCCTAGAGGAACTTAAAAAGTATAACAAAAAAAATGGCACAGCCCCTCCCTCAATAAAAGGTTAAATCACCCCCTTTTCTTATTCCATAACAATATTTTTCTCGCATGGTTTTTTGTCACATTATCAGAAAGAAAATAAAAAGCTATGAAAAATTCCCATCTACACAAATATAATGTTAATAGAAACTAGAGATTGTAGTACAAAAAATTACATTGCAACCAGCCCTGGTGAAAAGATAAAATCGCTATTGCTCGCAGAAGGGGAGAAGGAAAAAAAACAAAAAAGCATAAATGAAAAATGCCCTGGTCCTTAAGGCCAAAATAGGCGACATAGGCAAGGGGTTAATAATAACTGCTATTATCTTATAATTATAGCCATAAATAAAGATCATGATAGTTAATAACGGCCATCATAATGATAAGCCTTTTTTTTCACATAAAAAAGACGTTGTGTGAACATGTACAAGGATTATGGGGTTTAAATAATAGGATTGACTTATCTATGTTTCTCTAATATACCTGGTACGATATTCATGTTTTTAATTTAGTAAATCTTTTTTGTAAAGCCCTTTTCACTGACATCAGATATAGGCCATGTTCACACAACATTTTTAAAAACGTAAAAACGTCCGTTATTCAATACATTGTGTGCATTGGACGTTTGCCTTTCCATTGATTTCAATGCATTGAAGTCAGTTAGATCACGGCAATAACGGACTTTTTTAAAAAAAATCGTCCATCGTTTCTCTATTTTTGACATTGTGTGAACATATTCATAGGGTTATTTTAGCCACTGACACTGGTGAAGGAGTGACGTCAGAGGAAGTGCTGTAATTAGCATGAAACAGCTGTCATGATCAATGGAGGGTGCTGACGTGTCTGCCGGATTCATGAAACGTTTTAATTGAACTGAATAAAGGAAGATTTTTATGGTGAGTGCACTCTCATTTTTTCTTTCCACGTTGTTACTTCTATGGACATTTTTTCAGAGAAGTTAGCACCACCTACATCCAGTAGCGGATTATAACAGGTAGCCTGGGGCCCTGAGCTCTTGGGGGACCGATGGCCACCCAAAAAGATTTTTACTTTCAGTAGTGTAGTGTCTCCAGACTACTGTTCTGTCATGATTTGCAAAAAATTGCTGCTTTTTTACAACAATTTTGCACAAATCAGGGCATTATGACATTATTTATCCTGTACTATGAACACCACGCTAGTGTTACCATAGTTACAGTGGGATGGGGGGGGCCAAGCGTAGTGAACAGCCCTGGGCCTATGGTAAAGTTAATCCGCCCCTGCCTATATCCTTTTTTACTGTACCTCTATACCCTTGGGACAATACTCCAGCACGCACTGTAGTGCCGACCGCTCTATCCTATTGTTGTGGAATAAACAAAGAGTGTGCATTTCTATTTACAGTGTGGTTTCTTTTCTCTTTGTTTGATTAGAAATACTTATCAAGCACTACTAACAAATGTTGTGGGATTAATTTGTATTTTAACAACTATTTTAACTCCCTAAATAGAATGTGGTAATCTAAAATGGAAATCTCCAGGAGGTGAGAAGATCCATCTATCTGGAAGAGAATGATAAATAGGCCATGTGTCATAGATGAATGGATAATAAAATATTTATTCGGAATGTCTGTGATAAACATGCACAGTACCTTTGAGAGAAGTAAACCTTACAATATGGTCTACCTACCAAGTCTTTTGTACAACCTATTATTATCTTTACATCTCGGATACATCTTGACTGGTATAGCCTTTTTGGGAAGTCTTGATCACTGGGAAAAAAGTGTGTTTCTAACTGTTCTTTACAATAATGATAGCTTATTTACAGCAAACCTGTGTCCATGTTAAAACATTACATTATCATTATAACAAACAGAGATGACTGGTTTTTGTTGTGCTGCTAATAAGCTGTGCAGGTACATTGGTCCAGATTTACTAATGTGTAGTGTTGAGTGGACCTGTCAAACTGTTCGAGTTCAGCAATGTTCTCTAAACCCAAGTGCTCACTATTCGAATGCCTGCGACTGCAGAATTTGGATGCAGCCCTCGGGGTGCCAGAAAAACATGCATACAGTCTATGGCTATGTTCACACTACGTAATGGTGTGTTTACACAGACAGATTTATCTGACAGATCTTTGAAGCCCAAACCAGGAACAGACTATAAACAGGGATCAGGTCATAAAGGAAAGACTGGGATCTACCCTCTTTTCAAATCCATTCCTGGCTTTGGCTTCCAAAATCTGTCAGTTAAATCTGTCTGTGTAAACGCAGAATCAGTTCCGCAGAAATCACGGCCGTTGTTACAACCGCCGTGATTCTTGCCATACTTTCGTAGTGCTGCAGGCTGAGGGAAATCCGGCTAGAGTGTATACACATAGTATACACTCCGGCCAGGATCCCTAGCCGGGTCATGGAACAGCCAGTCTCTTACAGGGTCTGAACATGGCCTATGGCTGTAGCCATGTTTTCCAACTTCTGCAGCCATAAAGAATCAAATGTGGAATGTTTAGGTTCAGAGAACATTGCTTAGCTCAAACAGTTTGACCAGAATTCTGACCAAAAAGTGGCACACAGGACTTTTGTCCACATTATTGATACATTTTAGGCATTTTCTTGCTGGTTACAGAAAAAGAGACATAGTTCATGCAAAAAGAGCACATAGTCTATGTTGCACCAAAACATGCATCTTAATTAGAGATGAGCGAACTGGGTTCGGGTTTGAGTCCATCCGAACCCGAACGATCGGCATTTGATTAGCAATGGCTGCTGAACTTGGATAAAGCTCTAAGGTTGTCTGGAAAACATGGATACAGCCAATGACTATATCCATGTTTTCCACATAGCCTTAGGGCTTTATCCAACTTCAGCAGCCACCGCTAATCAAATGCCGAAAGTTCGGGTTCGGATGGACTTGAGCATGCTCGAGGTTCGCTCATCTCTAATCTTAATCAATCTTACTTCAATTAGTAAACAAGTAATAGCTGGTGTAAACTACAAGTAGACAGTGTTTGGCTATGTTCCCACAATGTGTTTTTCTGTGCGTTTCACAGCAGGTTTTTTTGGACAGCCTTCATTTTATTTCCATAAATTAATCAGTTTTATGCAAATTACAGTATCATTTGCATAAAATAGATGCATTTTGGAAGCAAAATGATGGTTGTCCAAAAAAAAAAAAAAAAAACTTGAGAAACAATCACAAAAAGGCATTGTGGGACATGAAGAGGCAGTGCAGTTGTTCACCATCTCCCAAATTTTGTATATTTCCTGTGTCTCATACTCTTGAAGTGACAACCGATTGCACTCACATTGATGGGAATTCCCTGAGCTGGTTTGATCCTGACCAGTTTACATTTGTTTGCTGACATCCCGGTGTTCACTTGCAATGTTCTCTGGCGAGTTGCGGTGACTTTGGATGACTTTGAGGGTGTCTTCACACATAACGGATCCGCAGTGGATTTCTCGGAAATCCCACTGTGAGTATGTCAGCAGCCCGCCCCGTTAACCCCCAGCCGCCGAAGCGTATACTTCACCTGCTCCAGCTTGCTTCGTGGCTCCCAGCGCCGGGGACCCCCGAAGCAAGCCGGAGCATGGAGAAGGTGATGTATATGCCCCCCCCTCCTCCCCTACATGCAACGCTTGGTGATGTGGCCAAAAAATACAATCTCTTGTGGCCAGAGGCAGTCACAAGAGTGACTGGCAGAGCAGAGAGACGATGGCTGCTTGCTCTGTCAGTCCATTGTATTTAACTATAAAGGGCAGGAGCAGACTACCTTCTTCTTAACCCCTTATGTACTGCAGTGTGTAAATGACAGAAACCTTACTTACATGCTGCAGCACAAAAAAGGGTTAAAAGCAGAAGGGAAGGAGATGGCTAGTGCACTGATAACACCTGATCTCTGCAGGAGCTCCAAGAACAGAGGTCAGGGGTTATCAGAAAAGTGAAGCAGAGATCTCCTTCTCTTCTGCTTTTAAACCTTTTTTGTTTTGCAGCATGTAAATGAACTTTGGGTCACTTACACACAGCAGTACATAAGGGGTTAAGCAGAAGGACCCAGGATGGCTCTCCCCCAGGGGCCCCATAGCAGTCGCCTTCTATGCCTCTAGCTTCCTCTATGGTAGCTACGCCACTGCTAGTGTTGTGCCTATTCACGCACAACCGGTGAGTGTGTGTGTTCACTATTGCCCTCACCACATTATTCATTGGATTCTGAGAATACTGCACTAGATTGCACCCTCTACCTTTGTATTTCCCTTTTCCTGTCTCTGGCACTTAAAAAAGTCGTACTGAAACATTATTATATTGAAAACACAGGCGTTTTTAACCTCAAAATTACAATTATTTTATTTTACTTTTTACGGTGTGTGAATATAGCCTGATTGTGGACTTGCACTTTTTTTGTGTGGCTAAAACAGACTCTGTTTTTATGGGGAGACCTAAAGGGATACTCCAACATCAGGTAAAAAGTAAACAGAAGCAGATAGAAGTACTTACCTTTCTGCCCCAGTTCTAAAGCCACCAGAAATCTAAGGATCC
The DNA here is from genome assembly GCF_027789765.1 of Dendropsophus ebraccatus. Taxonomy (NCBI): domain Eukaryota; kingdom Metazoa; phylum Chordata; class Amphibia; order Anura; family Hylidae; genus Dendropsophus; species Dendropsophus ebraccatus. The sequence goes on along the minus strand of NC_091467.1, from coordinate 40,272,162 downwards.
ATTTACACAGAAAGATTATCTGACAGATAATCTGCCAAAGATTTGAAGCCAATAGATAATCTTTCTGTGTAAATGGACCCATAGTTCTGTCCAGTTTGAGAGGGATTTTGCAACTAAGGGGGCCTTTATACAGAGAGATTTATCTGACAGGTCATTGAAACCAAAGCCAGGAACACACTATAAACAGAGAACAAATCATAAAGGAAAGACTGAGATTTCTCCTCTTTCAAATCCATTTCTGGCTTTGGCTTCAAAAATCTGTCAGATAACTTTCTCTGTGTAAAGGCGCCCTTAGTTCCGTTCAAGTGAAGGGAGCCTAATTGCAAGGCACACCTGAACTGGAAACAAAAGGTGCTATCTTTCAGAGGTGGCCATGGTTTTTATAGCACTGTATAACCCCTTTAAGCTGCAGCAATGGCAATGCTTAGCACAAGGCAGCATGCCGTCACCACATCCCACTCTCCATAAATGCCCCAGTAAAGATATACCTGTGTATATTCCAGGGAGATGTTGATGTAGGCTGGAAAGCCTGGTCAGAGACAGTGAGATCACTCAGAGGACGGCCGTGTCAGTGAAGTTAATCCCGGCCAGTGATTAATACAAAAGATGCATTGCCATAGAAGTCAGAGGAATCCCGGTTGGAGTGTATACACATAGGGCCACATGTATCATCCGGCGAATGGATGATTTTCGGCGGAAAGTGCCGATTTGCGTCTTTTTTTAAGCAAAAATGGCGGATTTGCGAATAAAATATTCGCAAATCGGCACTTTCCGCCGAGTACGCCAGGGGGCGGAAAAGGGGCGGAGAGTGGGCGGAACGGAGGGCGCGGACTCAGAGTCCGCGCGATTTATCATCCATTCCGCCAAAATGTACGCCGAAAACCTACTCCAGTCCTCAGCTGGCGTAGGTTTTCGGCGGTGCGCAACTGCGCGCACGGGATTTATGTAGAGGCAGTCCGCCTCTACATAAATCTCCGTAGCGCCGGAGCTGCGGGGGTATTTTTACGTCCGGCGTAAAAAACGCCGGACTTAATAAATGCCTCCCATAGTATACACTCCTTCTGGGATTCCAACCGGTATGTTAGTTTTGTGCGGCCGCTATTGACTAGATGAATGTAGAAAAGAAATGCTGCGGCACTCACAGACTAGATGCAAATCCGTGTTTATTCCATCACAAGGTAGAGGATACAAACAAACAGGCTATGATCGTTTCACGCTCTCAGCACTTCCTCTCGCGCTGAGAGCGTGAAACGACCGTAGCCTGTTTTTTTTGTATTCTCTACCTTGTGATTGAATAAACATGGATTTGCATCTAGTCTGTGAGTGCCGCAGCATTTCTCTTCTACATTCATCTTGTTTGAACACTCACCTATGGACTGCAGAGCATCACGGGTGCAATGAAACAGGTGGGAGTTGAAGTTAATCGCCATCATGTGTTGCTCAGGTTAATAGTGCCAGGACTGCTTCTCTTCATATGCTATTTATTGACTGCACTCTCCATTGTGTGCAATGGTGAATTGGGATGCGGCCGCAAACAGGTGCGTCTGCATCCCAATTAAAAAAAAATTAGGCTTAAACTTCACTGTCACCATCCGTTCTATGACATGGACGTGTCACAGAATGGCTGGTATTTCACGTAGTGTGAACCTGGCGAATAACGGAAAACCTGGGTACTGCAATATAAATGGGGCTGAAAAGTCATCCTTGGTCCCTATAACAAAACCAAATGTACATGACACATGACAGGAAAGGCTCTAGGTTGTTAACAAAATAGTAAGTTAGATTTACTGATGTAGACTACTAATCCTTCCAGCCTAATTAGGGTGGGTTCATACTGAGGAATTCTCGCGGATAATGTCAGCGGAATTCTGCTGCCTTTCCGCTGGCTCCATAGACACCACCCTATGGGCCGGCGTATTACTGATTATATTTTGAAGAGAGAGGCCTGAGCTTGTGCATCAAGTTTTAACTGTGTTCTTTGCATTGAATTGCTTTCTGCACAAATAGGCAAATGATGCAGAGCAGATTAGATGGGTGAGATATGTTTTCTCATCTGTTAATGGTTCCTTAACTGGCAAGATATAGGAAGTTCCTCCACGAACTCTCCTTAGAAAAGCAGTGGATGCTCCTTAGGGAGCTGGAAATCCATTTGTTCAGAATCTGGGGCACAAAATTTGACACTTCACAAGTCACAAATTTACTTTCATCGTAATTTAAACTGAATAAGTAAAACAGGTTAGTGTTCTATGCAAGTGTCTCTTCCGTTCTAAGAGTTCGCATGTAAAATAGAGCTCAATAAAATATACAAGGCAGACCCAGGGATCAACATTAGTCACCTCTTACTGTGATCATTCCTTAGACAACTCAGGAGGATAACAGAAGAGACCTAATTATTTTTTAACATTATGATCCTTTATAGACCACCAGAGACTTACTTGCAAGGAAAAGAATGATGTATCCAAAGCATTTTGTAAGAATTAGTACAGTGTGGCCTTAGGACAGTACAAAATGAAAACACCAAACAGTACTGCTGGGATAAAAGGGCCATTATAGTACTACAGAACCAAATATGTGTTTCCTCATTTCTTAAAGGTGTACTATTGTTTTAGCAAGATGTTCCAGGGTCAATACCACTGTGGCAGATGTAAGCCTGTTGCCAATCTAGAAGCTTGTGTAAGGCCTTATGCACACGTTCAGTATTTTTCTCTGGTCCTGAAACAACCTGTGAGAAATTACGGATTGGACATCCGTATTCCATCCGTATTCCATCCGTATTTCCATAATTCCATTTTTTTACTACTCATTGCTTTTCAATGCACTTCATTTCACAAAAAAATACGGATGCCAACATGTTACAATCTGTAAACAATCCGTAACCAATTGATTTCAATGAGAGGATCCGCAAAAAAAATGGGTCCGCACCGGGTCCACACTAGGACATGTCCTTTTTTTTTTCAGGATAGATTTTCATCCATTTCTGCTACTGATAGTGTGAATAGCCCAATAGACATCAATGTGCACTAACTTGGATCCGTAAATTACGGTACGTGTGCATAAGGCCTTAGATTGTACACCAAAGAAAAATCAACCTAACATCATCTCTGTTTTCCTCAGATAAATGGCACCTTAAGGGTGCCTTCACACATACCAGATCTGCAGCAGATTTCACTCCGCTGTGGATATGTGACCCGGCCCCTTTAATCCCCCCGCATCCCGTCGCCCACAGCCCCGGCCCACAGCATACATTACCTGCTCAGTGCCGCGGCTGTGTGTGAGGCTCCCGGCTCCCGTCGTTCCCCATCAGCCAATCAGTGCACGGCAGTGTGGATCCGGTACGTGTGAAGGCACCCTAAAGGAGAAGTCTGGCAAAAAAGTCATACCAATCACCAATATACATTTATTACAGGAAATGCACATAAAGTGCTTATTTACTTGCACTTACTACTGCATGAAGGATTCACTTTCTGGATAAAATGTTGATGTTACGAACCGACTCCCAGAGCTGTGCGGGCCGTGGCTGCTGGAGAGGATGATGGCAGGGGATGCTCAGTGTCACTCCAGTGCCCTGTGTCCCTCAGTGTCCCCCTGCCATCATCCTCTCCAGCAGCCACAGCCTGCACAGCTCTGGGAGTCAAGTCTATTCATTTGGCTCTTTCTTTCTTTTTTTATATATTTTAAAGAGGATATACCACCAGGTACATACTCTTTAATCTGACAAAGTGATAGAATGGCGCCATCACAGGCAAGTCGGTGCCGCGGTCCATTTTTCAATCCACGGCTCGGTTCCCGTGTACGCTGCCCTTCTATCCACGGGTCCCAGGCCGGTGCTCAAGCACTGGAGGTGGGCCGGCCCGCCCCCAGTGGGAGGGAATTCCCTCCCCTGTATGACGCGGCTCCGTTAGAATCAATGGAGCCGCGTCATACAGGGGAGGGAATTACTCCCCACTGGGGGCGGGCCGGCCCGCCTCCAGTGCTTGAGCACCGTCCCAGGACCGGCGCTGTACAAGGGAACGGGGCCGCAGATCGAAAAACGGACCGCGGCATCGGCTTGCCCGTAATGGCGCCGTTCTATCACTTTGTCAGGTTAAAGAAGATGTACCTGGTGGTACATCCTCTTTTACCCCTTAAGGTCAAAGCCAATTTTAGTTTTTGCGCTTTTGCTTTTTCCATTTTATGTTTAAAAGTCCATAGCACTTGCATTTTTTCACCTAGAGACTTATATGTGCGCTTATTTTTTGCGAAACCAATTGTACTTTGTAATGACAGGCATTATTTTTCCATAAAATATGCTGCGAAACCGGAAAAAAAAATAATTTGCGCTGTCAAATTGAAAGAAGAACAAATTTGTTTTGATTTCGGGGAGTTTTGCATTTACGCCGTTCGCCCTATGGTAAAACTGACTTGATATGCATGTTCCTCAAGTTGTTACGATTACAATGATATGTAACATGTATAACTTTTATATTATCTGATGGCCTGTAAAAAATTGAAACCATTGTTAACAAATATATGTTTCTTAAAATCGCTCCATTCCCAGGCTTATAGCGCTTTTATCCTTTGGTCTATGGGGCTGTGTCTGGTGTCATTTTTTGTGCCATGATGCGTTCTTTCTATCGGTACCTTGATTGCGCAAATACGACTTTTTGATCGCATTTTATTACATTTTTTCTGGATTTGATGCGACCAAAAATGCGCAATTTTGCACTTTGGAATTTTTTTGCGCTGACGCCTTTTACCATGCGAGATCAGGAATGTGATTAATTAATAGTTCGGGCGACTGTTTATTTATTTGTTTATTTATTCATTTATATTTATAAAATGGGAAAAGGGGGGTGATTTGGACTTTTATTAGAGGAGGGGATTTTTTATTAATTAAAACACATTTTTACATTTTTTTTTTTTTTTTTTACATAAACTAGAAGCCCCCCTGGGGGACTTGTATATGGACAGCACTGATCTCTCATAGAGATCAATGCTGTGTATATACACAGCAAAGATCATTGTAATCGGTGATAGATTGCTATGGCCTGCTGCAGGCCATAGCAATCTATTGCCGAGCCGGGATCAGCGTCATTCCGACGCTGAGACCCGGGCCGGCCAGAAGAACGGATCCGTGCCACTAGACACCAGGGACGTGCAGTACAAAGCACTTCAATGCAGCTGTCAGGTTTGACAGCTGCATTGAAGTGCTTAATTAGCCGGCGCGACAACGGGACCCGCGCCGGCTAATAGAGGCACTGCCCGGCTGCAGATTGCAGCCGGGATCGGTGCCGTTCAGAGCGGGGTCCCGGCGGGACCCCGCTCTGAACACCCCCCGCAGCACCATGACGTACCAGGTACGTCATGGGACACTAAGGGGTTAAAGAAGAAAGGAAAGTCCCACTACAGTTACCATCCTTAAAAGCGTAACTGTCATTTCAGGGTCATTTTTTTCTGAAAACATTAAATATCAACAGTACAAGCGATTTTAAGAAACTCTGTAATAGGTTTTATGTACTAAAAGAGTTTCCTTCTGTACTGAAAAAGCAATCTCCCAGCCTCCCCCCTCACATCAAATGAAGCAGGATTTCTGTCTCCATTATGTGGCTATGGAGAGGGGAGGGGCTGTTAGGAGTGACTGAGCACGGAGCAGTCCTGCACAGCACAACACCCTGCAATCTTCTCTCAGTAAGATCATAGATAAGCACTGACCTTTCTGACCCCTGAATCCTGCGTTTTAGGTGCCCAGACAGTCTACAAACAGCTGACCTTCATGTCACCTCTTCCTGCTCCCTCATCTCCCTCGGCCCCTCCCCCCTCCATAAGGATAGAATGGAGCGAGCAGAACCCGTCTTCACTGGCTTCTCTGTAATGAAGACGTGTTTGCCTGATAAAGCACAGATAAGAAGTCAGGGGGGGAGGCTAAGAGATTGCTTCTTGAGTACAGAAGGAGGCTTTTTTGGCTGATGAAACCTATTACAGAGTTTCTTAAAATCGCTTATACTACTGATTTCTGCAATCACTGCAAAAACATGACAGTTACGCTTTAAATGTCTGTTCGACAGACATTAGGGTCAGAGTAATGCTGCTGCCAACTCCAAGTGTCTGTTCTGGAGCTTTCTGGGACCAATGCCCCTGATGGGGCTCCTGCTTTAGAATGTCTACTGCTGTTTTGGGAGAAAAGGTCATTTAATGCCGCTGATCAGCAAGGACTTTGCTGATTCACGTGCGGTCCTAGGAGAAAAGTTAATTTGATCCCGCTGGTCCACCAATGTCCACTGCTGTCCTGGGCGAAAGTGTAATTTACCAATGCAGTGGAGTAAAAAATTACATAAATCGTATTAAATTGGATTAAATTGAAATAATTGAAATAAAATTGACACTTAAATTGATGGCACTTTAACTTGGGAGACATAAAATGCCACCCAAAGGGAGGTTAAAGGGTACTTGAAGAGGGATTGGAACTTGTAAAATGTTTTATTAGAAAGATTTCCGATTTTCTGCCACTGATGCACCAATGTCCACTGCTGTCCTGGGAGAAAACTGATATTTCCTTGCTGATCCGCCAAAGCCCACTGCTGTCCATGGTGGAAACTAAGGGTCCATTTACACAGAAATATCATCTGACAGATTATCTGCCAAAGATTTGAAGCCAAAGCCAGGGATGGATTTGAAAAAAAGGAGAAATCTCAGGCTTTCCTTTACGACCTGATCTCTGTTTATAGTCTGTTTCTGGCTTTGGCTTCAAATCTTTGGCACGTAATCTGCCAGATAATCTTTCTGTGTAAATGGACCCTAAATGATAGACTGGCTGATTTACATTTTTTTTTAAATTTTCATTTTCCAATTTTTAACTATTACAACAACATCGGTTGAAAAAAAATCTCTACTTTGTAATAGTTATTCAAAAAGCAACTCCAGCACACGGGACTTTGTGAAGAAAATCAATCTGTATTGGTGATTATTCCATACAAAGCACACAGTAAACAAAAAAGCGACGTTTCGACGTCTCAATGACGTCTTTTTTAAGCCAGTGAATCTTTGTAATAGTCCCACTATTATAGTTTGGTTGTTATTTGTGAATGGAATGCAGATGAATCTCATTATATTATCGAATCCGACCCAAAATTTGTGAACCTTGCGAAACGAATTTTAGCATTTTGTATTTTGCGCATCTATAGCAGCTATGCAAGTGGGACTCTTAGGGCTCTTTTAAAGTGAAAATGGCATACAAAAGATATAGCATGGACAACAGGTCATAGCGGATTCAGCGGTCAAAAGGATCTGCTTCCAAAAAAGTGCTTTATTGTGAATCCGTCAGCATACAATAGCGACATTTTGGCAGATTGAACTGCCATATATCTCCCCTTATTAGGTGAGCAAACATGACCCAAATAAAGAACAAACCACATCACCATGGATGCATGTAAACACACTACATACTGGGCTCACATATAGCCACATATATGGGTGTCCAATAAAATATAAATTCCCAATCCATACACTCATAGGCGCATGGTTCATTACAAGACTTAACTCTAATAACTGTACTGTAATACACAGAGGTTAAATCATTATAATGACTGTCTATTGAAGGGATCTACTGTAGCACATGCAGCCAATACAGTATTCGAGGTTTGCTCATTTATAGGAACTGCTTCATAACCACTAGACGATCTGATCAATTCCCATCCTGTTTCTAACCCTCATTCCCAAAAGATTAATTGTCCGAAAGCTGGTTCTCACTGTAATGCAAGCCCTCATTTCAGGAGCTAAACCAGGGAAATAATAGGTGGCCCCCTGATAATTTAAAGAGCTGCAGCACTGAATTCCGAGTTCACCAGAGTAAATAAAATATGATGCTACTGTTAGTATATGCTGATCCCTAAATACATTGGCGAGCTACAGAAGACATTGTTAGTAAATCCATGCTCCACATCAATTTTTTTTTTTTTTTTAATAAATAAAAAGCAACTTAATTATGTACCAGGCTCCCTCTGTTGTCTGTCCTTTTTACACTGCATTTTGAATGTTTTTTTTTTTTTATTGATAGAGTCTGAGCATGCAGACCTAGACAATGAATCATATTCGCAAAGGGAGCAATGAAGGTACAAAGGATACATGGTCACATTATCACAAAAGTGAACAGGTAACTGTGCAAGTGGTACATAAAACAGAAGAAAAGAAAGCAAATACCATTTCCTTTTATGCAGAACAACATGCATCAATTATCCACATTCCCTGGTGAGTGAATCCTGGGGAATAAAAATAGGCAGTGTACACAGTTGTCCTCTCAAGTTCAGCTGTCATGTTGAAAGACTTCTCTGTAACTGTGCTGTTATAGAGAAACTCTGTATAAGGATAATTACTGATTATTATTTCTTAATGATTTATCCATGATCCACATCGTTTCCAGGGCCATTTGTTTTTTTGGAAAGCTGCAGTTTGTGTGAATCTGAAGGGGGCATTGGGAGTGGGGGGCAGTACTGTATGGGCACTAGGACCTGGACAGGAACTGGGGGAGGAGGGAAGATACTGTATGGGTACTCGTACACTCCTGACTGTGTACTAACATCTTCAGCTGGTCATAGTGCAGATGAAGATGCTATACAGACAAGATCAGGTAGGGGCAAGTGTAAGGTAGCCTTTAAACAGAGAGATTTATCTGATAGATTTTTAAAGCCAAAGCCAGGAACAGACTATAAACAGAGAACAGGTCATAAAGGAAAGACTGAGATTTTTCCTCTTTTCAAATCCATTCCTGGCTTTGGCTTCAAAAATCTGTCAGATAACTCTCTGTCAAAAGGAATCCTTAGGGCCCATTCACACTTAGGAATCGGCGGCGAAAATTCAGTGCGGAACCCCAAATCCTGCCTGCTTTCTGTTTTAATAGGAGGACTTGCATGTCTACGCTCTCTGCTCCCTCTACTCAAATAATGTAATTTCTTTGAGCTGAGAGCGGAGGTGCGCGAGCCCTCCCATTCAAACAGAGAGGAGAAAGGATTCGGTTCCAAGTCCATGCACAATTCCACGTTCAGCACGGAATTTCAGCGCCAATTCCACAGTGTGAACAGGCCCTTAGTCTGTGTTCCCATATTGTATTTATGTTAAAAACACAATGTGGGAACACAGCCTTTCAGCACTTTGTGGGCATTTTTCCCTGCCGCACAAGCCACCTCAGCTGGCGTATGTGCTTGTTAACTATAGGTTGGACTTGGACTTAAAAGACGAGGTACCACCTGCAACTCACAACCCCGCACAACTAGCGCCGCAGAAAAGAGTCGCCTTTATTTACCAATTTTTTTTTTAAATATTCACCAAAAATCTGTGTTCCTTCATCAAGTTTTTTTTTTCCAAAAAACAAACATTTACAGACAAAGCAAGCGACGGACTTCGAGAAGTCCCAAAATACAATAACACAGAAGTAAAGAACAGGGCAAATATGTTCTACAGTGAGACAGTGCAAACCAAGGTGACAAAGTTGGTCCAAGGGGGGGGGGGGGGAGAGAAGTGGAGGGGTCCATGAACATGTTTGGTAGATTGAAAGGTTACTGATACCAAGGACTAAAGCTGAATAAGAGAGAAGAGGAAGAAAAGTGAGGATTGAGAATTGAGAATTGAGAATTGCGGCGGCGTCCAGTCACCTGTTGTAAATGAAAGGAACAGGAAGAAGAAGGAAGGGAGAGGGAGGGGAACTGGCCCAGGAAACCTAGTACACAAAACAGGCCTGAGTTCATTAGAAGGTGACACTCCTGTAGGTGTCTGTGGTCTGGAAAACAACTAAGAGCCCCAGGTAGCAGTGTACTTCTTGACTTCTATCAGGGTGCGCGCAATCAGATTTTCCATCTGGTGGATCTGGTTAATCTCGGCAACCACTCATCCAGGGAGGGGGGGTCCGAGGACTTCCACCTCCTAGGAATTACCGTCTTAGCAGCCTGGAGGAGGTGGCGAGCCAGAGATTTCTTAAAGCGGGTTTGGGCGGGTGGAAACATAAACAGGAGCACTGCCTCAGGGGTGCCTGGAATAGAAGTGCCTGTAATTTCGCGGATAAGCTGTAGTACAGTGTTTCAGAAGCTCCACAGCTTCGGGCATCCCCACCAGATATGTGTCATATTGCCACCTGCATTCCCACACCGCCAACACTCATCTGGGACTGTCGGGTACCACTTATGTAGTGCCTCCGGGACCCTATACCAGCGAGAGATTATTTTGTAACTCGTTTCTTGGGCTTTACACGCTATCACAGCCTTGTGGGAGAGGAAGAAGGCCTTCTGCCACTGCTTCGGGGAGAATTGTTTCCCCAGTTCCTCCTCCCATGCAGAGCAATAAGAGGGCAGCTTTTGGGAGCGAGGAGATAGCAACATGCGGTAAATAAGAGAGATGGCGTGAGGGGGGCATACAGGTGCAACACAGAGTCGTTCAAAATCGGATAAAGTTATGTGTAACTTATGGGTTTAGGAGAGGGAAGAGTAAAAATGCTGTAATTGCATGTATTCAAAGGGATGTCTGGCCGTGTGCAAGGTGGGGTCGAGAATAGAAGACAAGGGCAAGACGGATTATCATTAATCGAGGTCAAGGGACCCGTTCTATTCAGAAGGGCAATAGAGGAGGCTGACCCTGGTAAGGATGCAAGCGTGTGGCGGACAGTATAGGACAATGGAGTAAGATCATGAATCGAAGCAGACCATGCCCACAGGAGAGTTGACAGTAGTCTCGGACAGACATCCTGGGCCAACTGCACCCAGAGCTTAGAGGACGAGTGATGGAATAAATCCAAAACTCGAGTGTGAACACACGCTAGATAATATAACCGACTGTCAGGTAGGCCGCCGCCTGCATCCTTAGAGCGTGTGAGGGTTTCCCACTTGATCCTTGGGTGACCGGAGGACCATACAAAGGAGGTAAAAAGGTGTTGCACCCGCTTCTAAAAGTGGGCAGGGATGTGAACTGGGATGGTCTGGAGCAGATAGAGCAACCTGGGGAGAAGGGTCATCTTTATGATGTTAATCCTCCCAAACCAAGAGAACTCTTTTTGAGTCCAGGTAGTCAAATCCTTGGTAAATCGCGTCAATAAGGGGAGGAAATTGACATCAAAGAGATGAGACAGGTCAGGAGGGATACGGATGCCTAGGTATACAATACAGGGGGGCCATACAAAAGGAAAGTTAGCTTTAAGAGTGGATACAGAGTGGGGGTCGAGGGAGACATTGTAGGCTTCGGATTTAGAAAGGTTTATCTTAAAATTGGACCACGCGCCAAACTGCTCCAGCCGGGACATCAAGGAGGGAAGGGACACATGTGGTTGAGTGAGGTAAACTAAAAGATCGTCCGCAAAGGCAGAACACTTATATTCACACTTCCCAATGCGGATCCCCTTAATGACCAGATCGGAGCGGATGACGGTAATAAGGGTTTTCCATAACGAGGACATACAGGAGGGGGGACAGGGGGCAGCCCTCTCTCGTGCCGTTGAGGATAGAGAAAGGTGCTGACAGGGTGCTATTGATCTTTAACTGAGCAGAAGGCTTCTGGTAAAGGCCCGAGGATTTTAGCTTGAAAGAGGGGGCCAATACCTATTGTTTGGAGGGTTTGTGCCAGGGAGGGCCAAGAGATACGCTCAAAGGCCTTCTCGGCGTCAAGTAATAGCACCATGAGAGGCTGTTTATGAGATTGTGCGTAATGTATAATATCCAGGGTCTTTAGGGTGTTATCCCGGGCTTCCCTCCCTGGCAAAAACCCTACTTGGTCTGGTGAGCGAGCCCGGTTCCTAGTGGGAGTAGCCTGCACTGAGAGCGACTGGTAAGATCGGCGAGGGCTCCCACGGCGTAGGATCCTCTGAGGTAGTCCACGAGAGGCAGACTGGGGGGCTTCTGGAGAAAATGGACGTTTAGTGTTCCTTGCAGAAGATAGGAGTGACGGCCACTCCAGTAAGGCCACATCAGCAATGTCCAGTGCCTTCAGAAATTCCGGGACATCGTCAGGTCCTCACAAAGTCAGGGTCCGCCCGTTGAGGCGAACATGTAGGGCAAAGCGGAATCCCCATCTGAAGGGGATGCTGCGATCCCTGAGAACATCAGCACAGGTCGAAGAACAGCACATTGAGCCAGGGTATGGCGGGAGAGGTCAGGAAGGATGAGCAGGTGTGCTCCCTGGTAGGTACGATTGTGACGTCTACGGGCCCGTAAAAGGATCTCTTTTGTAGAATAGAAATGGATACGGCAAATGACGTCTCTAGGTTTCTGATCATCCCGACTGGGCGGCCTCAGGGCCCTATGTGCTCTGTCGATCTCAATATGTGTATTCGGAGGCTGCTCCAGTAGCTCATTGAAGATGTTGGATAGAGTGGCAAAAAGATCAGAGGAGGCCACGGACTCCGGGAGCCCACGAATTCTGAGGTTCCTCCGGTTGCGATTTTCAATGTCATCCATATGCTGTTGGAGGACAAAGAGCTGATCAGAGTGCAGTTGTACAGTGGTTTGCAGGGCAGATAAAGTGGAAGCGGTGGAGTCCTGAGCCTGTTCCAGGGAGTCCACTTTGGATGAAACAGCAGCTAGTTCCGTGTGAAACTGCGGGGGGAATGAGGCAGGTGCCGGCGGTGACCCGCCGGAGAGTGTACCTGGGAGGCATTGGTGGCAGCGGAGTCCAAATCCAGCGCCGTCGTGGGCCCACAGCGGCTCTCCCAGCAGTCCCCTGAGGCAAGATGGCCGCCGCGGCCTGTGGAAGGCGGCCCGGTAAGGAGCGGCGTCTCGGGCAGGGAGGCTTCAGGCGGGAGGTGAGCGGCAGGTCGGAGAGACACAGTGCTATCCCGGGCAGCAGTGGGAATGACGGGTGCTGTGGGGCCTCCGGACTGCGGCTGGGCACCGGGAGGCTCCGGATCCGCATGGCGCAGGCCATTTTCTTCCTCCTGCGGCCTGGCGGGCTGGGAGGCTGATGGTGTCTCCGGGCGCACAAAATATTGTGCAATTTCACCCTGGGGGGGATGAAGCACGTACAGAGGGTCGCCCCTTCGTCTTTTTGGCTTTGATCCCCATGGCAGAGTGAAAGGATGCCATGGATTTGGGTGCTTGGTATGGAGGAACAGCAGATCACACATCCTCACACATCCATGGCAGGACACGCCCCCCTGTCCCTTCATCAAATTTTTAACATAAATGCAATAACACTTACCCCTCCTCGCTACTAGGAACCTTGGTTTGGGGCGTCTGCATGAACTCCAAATACAGTCCTCAGCATAGGCTCTCTAATAACTCTAAGAACCCTAAAATGTTAGTCAAAAGTTCTTATCTTGAAATGTTTCCTGTGAATTTATATTAATTAGAAATCCATTGAAATTGTAAACAGAGCAGTTACTTGTTTGGTGTCAGGTATGGGAGCGTTTTGCGGAGAATCTTTAGCTTATATAAAGCTGCTTAGACTTTTTTTTTTATGTGCACATGCAGTATTTGCTCAGTATTCTGGTCAGTTTTTTTTTTCAACCAAAACTAGGGAGTGGTAAATTTTCTATTGGTTCCACTCCTGATTTTGGCTGCAAATACTAACCAAAATACTGACAAATTCTGATCAAAATACTATGGGGGAGAGTTATCAAACAGGTGTAAGGTAGAACTGGCTCAGTTGCCCCTAGAAAATCAGATTCCACTTTTCATTCCTTACAGATTCTTTGTAAAATTAAAGGTGGAATCTGATATGTTGCTAGGGGCAACTGAGACAATTCTGATTTACACCTGTTTGATAAATCTCCCCCTATGTGTTTTTGGCGTATTTGCAGGTCTGTGACTGTTTTTGCAAAATGCAACAGGCTAGGGGTTTGGTGTTTTTTCGTCAAACTGGCATTTTTCTCTCATAGACTCCAATGGAAGTATTCTGCTCCACTAAAAATCACCATAACCTATGCATATGGTGCTTTTCATTGAGAAAAACGCCACAGTCTGCTCCACAGAGGTTTAACTCAACCCCCTGTGGGCCAGAATGTACTCAGTTTTAGGATGGGGGGGGGGGGCGCATTGTTTTACTTACCCTCCTGTCTTTTCCCAGTCTTTTTGCAATCAGATTGGCTGAGACGATCATCATCTCAGGCCGCAGCCGCTGATTTGCTGTACTGAGGCCCTGTAGTAGTATTAAGCCCCCTTCTTGCTGGGATGGGTACAGTGTGAGAACCCCTTTAAGGTTAAGTGAGGATAGTATACACACTTAACCCCTTGAGTGACAGACTGTAAGCAGCATCTGTCAAGATGCTGCATACTGTAAGGTGCAGAACACCTGTCAAAATAATGGGTGTTCTGCTTCCAGCTTTTTTTGTGTTTTTTCCCCCTTTAGATTTTTAGATATCAGTATCCAGAGGATTGCATTGGAATTTAATCATGATCTCTTACATAAGGCTGGAAGACTTTCTGGATCAGACTACAGTGCTGTAGACCACCCTGTGCAGACCATGTCCCTCCCACCCAGTACAGGGAGCTCTTATACCAAAGCAATGCTCTTAAACCAAGTTACAATTTTTAAAAACTGTGAACTCTTCTAGCAAAAGGCTCTCAATCCAAGTTACTCTTAAACCAAGGTACCACTGTATTAACAATATAGGCCCTGCTCTGTAAAGTGTTGTGCGGCAACACTTGATCAGAGCATTGGTCTTATAACTGCCGAGCTTAGATAGCCATATAGTTCCCTACATGAATGTTGGAGCAGAGAGGCCTGTGTCAATGGAAGAGTTGAGTGCTAAACAAAAAAGTATACATTTATATTACTTTGTAATATAATTTTATTAAAGCAATATTTTAATTTTAAAGGCTTTCTTCCCCATTAATTCCTTATTGCTTATACATTTGTCTCACTTTCTATCATTTAAGAAGATCTGGTTAAATTTAACTTTTGGACACAAAACTTTGATACAGAATTCATTTTCATTTGTATGTAATTCTCCCAGCTGGCCGGGCCTTATCAGCAAATCTTTTTTAAGAAGCTACATATAACATTAAGAATTAAATTGGCAAGTGCCCTATATATTTTTCTAAAGCATTTGTCATTCTATGTTTGGCACTGCTGTAGGTTTCTCCTAGTGTAGACATAACAAACTAACAATAACTATCTGTGATAGTTATTCACATGATTGGACTCAGTATGATTTCCGTGTAATTCACATGACACTTGCATTTAGTATTTTGCATAGAGAATTTCTACAGTTCTCAATCATGAGCATAGCTGATAGCTTTAGGGGGTGGTAAGGCAACAGCTACACCCGGCCTATGGTTAGTGAATAAGCTTAGTGTTACTATTCACAAGCATTATTCTAGGTTGCTGCATTTCTGAGGATAAATGAACTATTACTGATTTTTCATTGTTTTCCAGGAGCTTTAAGTTATGCCTCAATTTTTTATTTTAACTATAGGGACTAAAAGCATTTTGGGAATAGGCCTGCGATGACCACAAAGGGTTGCAACAGATGGTGTAGTGCATAGCTGGTTGCAGTAGTGCATAGTATGGCACGTGGCAGGGTGGCGATGCAAGCATCCCCTGAGTACCACACACAAACTCTTTTTCAGTCATTTGTTTCAGTGATACAAAGTGCAGGTGAATGACTTCTAAGACTTGGCCACAGTGGTGTAGCTATAGGGGTCGCAGCGGTCGCCATGGCAACCGGGCCCCTACGCTAGGGGGGCCCGCACAGCCCCCCTTGCCACTTGTCTCTTTAAGCATCCCGAGAAGTTGCGTCCGCGCAGCTTCTCAGGATGCAGACATCACTTTGATGTTCCGCCCGCACAGTGAGAGGGCGGAACATTAAAGCGATCAGAATACAGGAGCAGGACCTGTCAGCGTCCTCCTCCTGTATTCCCTACTATAGGCTGCCGGCACTTCATACCAGCAGCCTATGGGAGGCCGGGACGTGACCTCTCCAGCAGGCGTGATCATGTGACGTCATCACGACTGCCGAAAGTCCCGTCCCTGCGGCTCGCAAGATGGAGCCCGAAGAGGAGGAAGAGCGGCTGCCTGCAGCCACACAGCGCAAATTAGGTGAGTAGGATGTTTGTTTTTTTAGGGGCACCTCTGGGGGCATTATTAGTTTATGGGGGCACCTCTGGGGGCATTATTAGTTCATGGGGGGCACCTCTGGGGGCATTATTAGTATATGGGGGCACCTCTGGGGGCATTATTAGTATATGGGGGCACCTCTGGGGGCATTATTAGTTCATGAGGGCCACCTCTGGGGGCATTATTAGTATATGGGGGCACCTCTGGGGGCATTATTAGTATATGGGGGCACCTCTGGGGGCATTATTAGCTCATGGGGGCATCTCTGGGGGAATTATCAGCTCATGGGGGCACCTCTGGGGGCATTATTAGCTCATGGGGGCACCTCTGGGGGCATTATTAGCTCATGGGGGCACAGCAGGGAATCCTACATACAGGGGGCACAGCAGGGGGTCCTACATACAGGGGGCATCCCACATTCCTACTCACTTTACTGCACATAACACCAAACAGCGCAGTTACTTTGGGAGCCTACAGGAGGGAGAAAGGAAAGGAAGTTGCTAGAAATGTGCGGAGCCTAAATTGTTTGTCTCGCAGGTTCTGAAAAGATGAAACATATCTGGAAGAAATCATCATGGAGGTCTGGGCCGGATGGAGACGAAAAGGGAAAGTGACGCCTCATATCAAAGAAGATGTCACCTGTGAGTCCCTGTATGATGGTTTTCTTATTTTGTAGAACATCATTTAGTAGGGGTGCCCCGAGGTGACAGCTACTACATTATCTGTACTCAGAGATATCACTGTGTTATCTGTGGTGTTACATAGGACTGCAGGTGACATCTACATTATCTGTATTCAGAGATATATTTGTGTTATCTGTGCTGTTACATAGAACTGCAGGTGACATCTACATTATCTGTACTCAGAGGGATATCACTGTGTTATCTGTGGTGTTACATAGGACTGCAGGTGACATCTACATTATCTGTACTCAGAGATACCACTGTGTTATGTGGTGTTACATAGGACTGCCGGTGACTACTACATTATCTGTACTCAGAGGGATATCACTGTTATCTGTGGTGTTACATAGGGCTGCAGGTGATATCAGGTGACTTCTTCAGGTTGCAGAAGTTCAAACTTCATCGTGCCCTGCTGACAGTTTATTATGGGAGTTGTAGTTTTGCAGCATGTGGCTCTTCAGGTTGCAGCACTACAACCCCCATCATTTCCAACTGGCAGTTTATGATGAGAGTTGTAGTTTTTCAGCTGGAGAGTCAAAGATTGGAATACAATGATTAGACAATGACACAGTACAGTCCATTAATTATAGGGGGCAGTAGTGCAGTACATGAGGTGGAGGCAGTGACAGTGCATTAGAACATGGTGGCACATTAGAGTAATTGGATATAACGTTAGATATGACTTTGCCTGATCGGGTGAGATGGGGGGCCCCAAGCTAACATTTTGCACCAAGACCCATCAGCCTTTAGCTACGCCCCTGTTTGGCCACTTTCACTTTCAGGTTTTCGCAATTAGCAGGTTAAAGGGGTACACCAACCAAAGCTTATCTTTTGTGCAGCTCTTCCGTCGGAAGTCTTGTACTTGTTGTAAGAATTGGCTCCATCTCCTCCTTTGAAGTTCACAGTTAGGTCCCAAGATATTCCTGCCTACACTTTTGTATCTAGGAATATCATGTGACCTAACTGTGAATGTCACAAGAGGAGGTAGAGTCAATGGCTCTGTTCTGTCAGCTGTACTCTCGCTTAGGCTAGGTTCACACTGCGTTTTCAGCATCCGTTTAACGCATCCGTTTTTTGCAAAAAACGCATGAAAAACAGATTGCAAAAAACGTATTCATTTGTGTGCATCCGTTTTTCCATTGACTTCCATTATAAAAAAAACGGATCCGTTTTTTTTGACGGACCAAAAAATGTTGCAGACCCTATTGTTCTGGACGTAAAAAAAAACGGATCCGTTAAACGGATGCTGAAAACGCAGTGTGAACCTAGCCTTAGAGCAAGAGTATGGCACACAAGCGCTGTGTCTGAAGAGAAGGGCGATACATCCAGGGAGGCCATGGAGGAATGTTTGCTTTACTATTTTTTAATATCCCATCCCCAGGCACATATCAAAAAAGGCCATGCCTGGACTACCCCTATAACAATATGTTTCCCAGCAGTGCCCATTAACCTCTGGCTATGCTCTTAAATTAACATAAGAGTGATATAAAAACTGTAGCATGTGTGCTGCTCCTCAGCTGCCCTTACTAGGCATGCTGTAAGGGCTGATGACATCACTTCCTGTACATGCCAGCCAAGTTCAGGAGAACTGTACATAAGGTGAGCAGAGGAATGGGGCTAATTGCTGCCAAAGCAAAAGATTTAAAAAAAAATAAAAAAAAAGCCTAGCAAGGATCTTAGATACTGCCTAAGGCTAGGTTCAGACTATGTAACTGTGCGGCTGTATTTGCGGCTGTAATTGTGCGGCGGTATTTTTGGTGGTTCATGCGTACGCTGGAAAGTATACGATATACGGCTGCACAGTGCACACTATGTATGAATCTACGGCCCGATCGTAAACGGACCCGTAAAAAATGAACAAGACCATTGTTTGCGGCTGGAAATGCGGCCGTGGATTGACAGGCGGTCCGTACGGAGTACTTCAAAAATAGCCGGCAATGATGCCGAATGCCGATGCCTCTAATAGTTAATATATTGAATTAATAAAACACATTTTCGTTGTAATAAAGTCCCTTTCGTTGTTCAATAATTTAATTCTAACGAATCCATCATTTTGCAATTAAATATACTGTTAAAATAAATATATATATAAATAAATGTATATTTATATATATATTTATTTTTTGACAGTATACTTAATTGCACAATGATGGATTCGTTAGAATTAAATTATTGAACAACAAAACTGATTTTATTTCAACAAAAAGGTGTTTTATTAATTAAATATTAATTAGTACAGGAAGCTCCAGTAAGCCGTTAATTCATATTGCCGGCAAAAGAGCATTCTGTACTAATCATCACTTTACTTTAATGAAAATCACAATAGCATTATTAGAAGAAACATTTAGAATTATATGTGCGCAGGCCATAAAAACCCTCAAAACAGGTAAATCCCCTGGGTCTGATGGCCTCACTAATGAATATTTTAAAGTTTACAAATCCACCCTAGCTCCCTATTTAGTCAGAACTTTCAATGCAGCTATAGCTGCAGGTTCATTCCCTACTGAAATGCTCATGGCATTGTTAGTGACCTTACCCAAACCGGGCAAATCCCCTGATGAGCCAGCCAATTTTAGGCCAATATCCCTTTTGAATACTGACCTAAAATTGTATGCCAAAATCATAGCTAGTAGATTGCTAGACATCTTGCCACAAATCATATCTAATGATCAGGTTGGATTTGTCAAAGGCCGACAAATGCTTGACGGTACCCGTCGATTCATCTCCTTGCTGTCCGTAGCGGAACAGCGGCGAACACCTTCTCTGCTCCTTACCCTGGATGCGGAGAAGGCGTTCGACCGAGTTCACTGGGGGTACCTGGGACTAGTCCTGCATAGATTTGGGTTTCAAGGGAATATTTATAAAGCGATCATGGCCCTGTACACCTCACCATGTGCTAGAGTCTTCACTTCGGGAATACTGTCCGATAGGTTCCCTATAACCAATGGCACTCGTCAGGGGTGCCCGTTGTCCCCCCTGATATTTGCAATGGTTATGGAACCGCTTGCACAAAAAGTGAGAGAGGCAGATACTATTCAAGGGATTGCAATCGGATCCAAAGAGCACCGTATTGCTCTGTTTGCGGATGATGTCATCCTCTGCTTGTCATCCCCTGAAACTTCCCTGGAGGGGGTCACGCATATACTAGAAGAATTTGGTAGTCATTCATATTATAAAGTTAATAGCTCCAAATCCCTGATATTAAATATGGGCATCTCGCCCCCTGAACAACAACACTTACAACAAAAATTTCCCTTTCCATGGTCGCAGGGACAGATCCCCTACTTAGGCATCACCCTCACCTTCCCTCCTTCCAAACTGGCGTTAACCAACTTGAATATCTTAACTACAACACTCCATACAGATATTAAGTCCTTTTCCCCCATGCCGATCTCCTGGATAGGCCGCATCGCGGTTGCAAAAATGATTTTATTACCCAAAATTCTTTTCTATTTCAGAAATCTACCTATTCCGTTCCCTAGAACACGTCTCCGTCAATTGCAAAAACTCCTAATGAGTTAGTATGGAATGAGCAAAGAGCGAGAATATCTGAAAAAATCCTCTGTCTACCTTTGAAACTAGGGGGACTGGGGTGCCCTAACCTTGTGCAGTATTACCATGCTGCGATTCTTGACCAAGCTAAATGTATGTGGTTGGCAGATAACTCTAAGCAATGGGTAGAATTGGAAAAGGTGCTGGCTAACACACCCAACTTTCAGGTTCTGTTTTGGCAGGCGAGGTTGCCGGGCAGAGGCCCATCGACCCCGTATCTCACTATCAAAGCCACACTCCAAGTCTGGGCTACTATAGCTACGAGACAAGATCTTCTCCCAATTAGAATGGGTGATCTGCCATTAGAAGTAGTCCAGGCCTGCATACCAAATACAGACTATAGTGATTGGCTTGATAGGGGATTGGGGACTCTAAAAGATCTCATGGTTAGCAGAAAATTATATTTCTTTAATCAGATAACTAGTTCACATAATATCTCTAAAAGAGACTTTTTCAAATTTCTCCAGCTCCGCCATTTTGTTTCCACCCTCCCAGCGGGCCATGACCCTCCTGCGAGTACATACGAACTATTTTTTAAGAGTACCTCGCAAGTTTTACATGGTATTTCTAAAGCATATGGTGTACTAACCTCCACCCCAATCCCACTCTCATGTAAGGACAAATGGGAGTCCTTGTCATTCTCGGATTCTCAGTGGTCCGCCACCTACCTATATAGCCATAAATTTTCCCGTAGCGCTTCTCATCTGGAAGCTTCACGGAAACTATTGTACCGCTGGTACCTAACCCCGCATAGATTGGCCAAAATATATCCCTCATGTTCCAATATTTGCTGGAGGTGTAAAGAGGAGGTGGGTTCGCTTTACCACATATGGTGGACATGTAAAAAAATTTGTTCGTTTTGGAACCAAATATACACCCTACTATGCGAGGTACTCCAATACTCCCCACATTGGGGACCTGAAGTAGCATTATTACATTTGAATCTGGCTCATATGTGTTCATATGACCTTTCGATCACCATACACATACTTACAGTAGCTAAAACCAAATTAGCGCAGAAATGGAAGTGTCCAAATATCCCTACGTTTATGGAAATTGTACACGCCGTCCAACTTAATTGTACTATGGAAATGGCAATGGGGGATAAGGTTGGATCGAAGTGTGCGCTCAATGAACGTTGGGATAAGTGGAAATTGTACTATGCTTTGCATAATTCTAATCCTAATACTTGCGTTCCAACCGTCTAAGTAGGGCTCTTGTATACAAACAATGCTAGATGAGGTTCACGACACATTGGAATGTGTTATCTTAGGGCACTCTAGTGCTGCTGTGCCTTTCCTGTCACACGGGCATCTATAGAATTATAACTCGTCATCACTGTTTGTGTAGGTTTCCTTTGTTGGATGTTTCATTTATTATGTTTCTGTTTCTGGCTGTAGTGTAAGCCAGGTCTTTTAGAGGCGCGGCTGACACCTCTCTTTAAACACAAGAAATAACATGTGTCAGGGCGATGTTTCGTTTACCTTTCTATGCGTTTTCCTGTTGTATGGATCTGCACTGTCATGTGTATATTGATTTGTATGTAGGCGCCTGGGGTGTCCCAGCTGCGCTCTATTGTTATATTTGAAAAATGCTCAATAAAAAAATAAAGTTTAAAAAAAAAAAAGAACTATATGTGCGCTCAGCTGATTGGCTGATCGGCAGAGCGCACATATAATTAGCGGGTCCGCAGCACAGTGACTTCATTGTGCTGCGGACCAGCGAAGAGGACACATCGGGGTGAGTATAGAGCTCTCCCCACCCCCTCCCCAGCACTGCACCCCTCCCAGCAAGGAAGGGGGGTCACTTAACCCCTTCCTTGCTGGGATGGGTGCAGTCTGACATCAGTCTGGCCCCCAAGGGGTTAAGGGGGATGCAATACATCCTCCCTTAACCCCTTGGGGGCCAGACTGTAAGCAGCGATCTGTAAAGATGCTGCATACTGTAAGGAGCACAACACCGTGTTAGCCGGTATAAAATGGCTAACACTAACCCCCCATTATTACCCCAGTACCCAATGCCACCAGGGGTACTGGGAAGAGCCGGGTGCCAGTGGTCCCGGAGCATCAAAATTGGCGCTCCTGGACCGGGCGGCAGCAGGCTGGTAAGATTTAGGCTGGGGAGGGCCTAAACCAATGGCTCTTCCCACCCTGGTGTTACCAGGCTGCTGTCGTTTGGTTTTTAACCCGGCTGGTTATAAAAATAGGGGGGACCCTATGCGTTTTTTTTAAATTATTTATTTATTTTTTAAAAAAAACGCATAGGGTCCCCCCTATTTTTATATTGCATCCCCCTTAACCCCTTGGGGGCCAGACTGATGTCAGACTGCACCCATCCCAGCAAGGAAGGGGTTAAGTGATCCCCCTTCCTTGCTGGGAGGGGTGCAGTGCTGGGGTGGGGGTGGGGAGAGCTCTATACTCACCCCGATGTGTCCTCTTTGCTGGTCCGCAGCACAATGAAGTCACTGTGCTGCAGACCCGCTAATTATATGTGCGCTCAGCCAATCAGCCAATCAGCTGAGCGCACATATAATTCTAAATGTTTCTTCTAATAATGCTATTGTGATAACATAATTAGAAGAAACATTTGATGTTTTAATTAAAGTAAAGTGATGATTAGTACAGAAAGCTCTTTTGCCGGTAATATGAATTAACGGCTTACTGGAGCTTCCTGTACTAATTAATATTTAATTAATAAAACACATTTTCGTTGAAATAAAATCAGTTTCGTTGTTCAATAATTTAATTCTAACGAATCCATCATTGTGCAATTAAATATACTGTCAAAAAATAAATATGTATATAAATATACATTTATTTATATATATATTTATTTTAACAGTATATTTAATTGCAAAATGATGGATTCGTTAGATTTAAATTATTGAACAACGAAAGGGACTTTATTACAAAGAAAATGTGTTTTATTAATTAAATATATTAACCATGAGAGGCATCGGCATCGGCATCGGCATACTGCACAGGATCGCAAAACCCGGTAATAGCAATTCATGTAAACTGTTTCCCTGCTTTCCCAGATGCATCCAGAGGTGTTTGCATCACTTTCTTAAGATTTTATTTGTTATTTTTAGTTGAACCAGATTTCCAAGTAAATGACCGTATGTTTTCAGCCGCATGTCTATTTTTTCTCACGGCTGTAGTTTCATCCGCACATTTACAGCCGCATAAAAAATACAGCCGCACACATACATAGTGTGAACATAGCCTAAGGCTGGGTTCACACTACGTATATTTCAGTCAGTATTGTGGTCCGCCATATAACAGTAAATAACTTTCATTATTTCAATATAACAGCCGTTGTTTTAAAATAACAGCAAATATTTTCCATTAAATGGCGGCCATCCACTCAATTTCAACATTGTGTGAACAGAGCCTTTCTGTGTTTTCAATCCACTCCTGGTTTTGGTTGCAATATGAGGACCACAATACTGACTGAAATGTACGTAGTGTGAACACAGCCTAAGGCTGCGTTCACACTGCGTATATTTCAGTCAGTATTGCAACCAAAACCAGGAGTGGATTGAAAACACAGAAAGGCTCTGTTCACACAATGTTGAAATTGAGTGAATGGCAGCCATTTAATGGCAAATATTTGCTTTTATTTTAGAACAACGGCTGGTATATTGAAATAATGGCAGTTATTTACCGTTATATGGCGGCCATCCACTCAATTTCAACATTGTGTGAACAGATCCTTTCTGTGTTTTTAATCCACTCCTGGTTTTGGTTGCAATATTGACTGAAATATACATAGTGTGAACACAGCCGGGGGCTATATACTATTCCTGCATGTTGAACAGTGTAAAATGAAAAGGGGGGGGGGGGGAATAAAATGTTTATACTCCTAATGGGGTAAATGTAATCATAATTATTTGTAATCATTTACAAATGAAATGTTTTAAAAATAGTATATTTACATGTTAACATGTCAGTTTTATCATAAATTGTAAAAATGCTCCCCCCCAAAAAAAACAAACATGAGCTTACATGGCCCTTTACAATAAAAAAAGTTATGACACTTAAAAGACGTGCAATAAAAAACAAAAACACAAAAATAAAAATAAAAAGTATGTCTGTCTTAAAACCATGTCTGGCAGCAGGATTTGTCTCATTATCAATAACAACAGGGGTTCTATAACTGTATCTATTTTTCAAGTCTCTGATTCAGGACCAAGATATAAGCTCAATCTTTTGGCCCCTGAGACATCTCACCCCTGATGGCGCACACAGTTGGGCACTTGTCGATGTAGAGGTGACAGCCAGTATGGTGGAAGATACCCCCACAGGCTCAGAGGAAACGACTACCACTATGGGAGAAGGTGAGAATATGTTAGCCGCTTGAGGGACTCCAAAGCATGTAAGAAGAGCTGTTGAGGTGGAACTGGCTGCTGCGAGGATGGTTTCTGCTCCTGGGAGGTGGCTTCCATGTACTTTCAGGTGCAGGCCCTCAGTCATGTCAACCAGGGCTTGAGATGGGTGCTGGGGATATCATTCCCACTCCTCTGGGTCAGAAGGAACAGGTCAGAGCAGTTCACAAAATTCAAATAAAAAGGAACAGTTACTGAACATGTATATTCAACAATATATGCTGTTTTAACAGTATGTGTCAAGAGGCATGCTTATCATACTAGTAGTATGTTAGTGATAGTGAGCCACTGAAGCGAGCTTGAGTAATACTCCTATTACCCTATGCGTGTTTGCAATGAACCATAACACGCATATCAGGTAGCAAGGGGGCCAAGACATAGGCAGACAAGACAGACATCAGTGGAGGAGACAAATGGGGAGGATTGGGGGGTTGAGAGGGGCTAAAAGATAGCCAGTAAGAGGACCTTAGGTCGGCCTTCCCAGTTGCATGTAATTTAGAGCCCTGCCGGTCAATCTCACTGTGGGGATATGGAGGAGTCATTGTGACAGAGTGGAGGGGCAGTGCAGAAGGGTGGCATCATCATTGTCAAAGACACGTCTGTGTGACATGGCAAACAGGCAATAAAATGCATTTTTATATGTAATACAGTAACAGACAAAAACAAACTTACCATGATAATGTATGTGCGTATTACTATTTATGCATGTGGGCTGTTTTACTAGTAATTCTGAGATGGCAATTTCACATTATAAAAAAAATATTGACATCAAAGAGAGACATCAAAAATAGGGAAAATTCAACAGCCTCCAGTGAAGAGATAAATCTTCAAATGAGTTTTATTGCATATGTAGGACAAACTGACATTTTCACCAACAATTGGTCGAAATGTCGCTGTTTGTCCTGGATATGCAATAAAGATCATTTAAAGATTTCTCTCTCCACTGGATGCTTTTGAATGTTCCCTATTTTTGAGGTCTACTTGTTGGTAACTTGGGAATACCACCCATACATCGTGCAACCTCATCTCTACTTACAACTAGGTATATCTGATTCCTGGGTGCTGTTGTATCCAAACTGTTCTGTTATCTCAGGGAGACATATCAAAAGTTTTGATCAGTCCGGGTGGTTTACAACAAAAAGTCCTGTGCCATATCATGCACTGTGTGAATACTGTCCTATTCTGGGTCGCTAATCCCAGTAATCACGAACCTCAATTAATAAAGCAGGACAGACACAAGTATTTTGCAAATTTTTCTTGTTTTTAGAAATTCATAGTACATAGCAATACATCTTTAGATAATGAAAAACTTCACCACAATGCTGTAGACGCGAGGCTGGTCTTCACGCTGCGGTTGCGGCGCTCTTCATATCCTCAAGTCCATAGAGGCTCTCACCCTCCAGGTGACCGGAAGTGATAATTCACGCAACGTTTCGGGATTAACCCTTTCTCAAGCGTATAGGCCCTTAGCAATCATGAGAAAGAGCTGGGAGAAGTCTGCGCTCAGCACTGTCTGCTCTTTGTTAAGTGATGAGTTGGACTCCTAATGGAAGTTTGAGGCTAAGGGGGCATTCACACGATCTTCACAATCTGTCCATAGCACGGACGGTGTCCTGCAGAGTGGACCTCGAAGCTCCGTGCATCATGATTAATTAAGATGTCCGGAGCTCTGAACACTCAGTACTCTGAACACTCAGCCCAATCAAAACTTTTGACACATCTCTCTGACATGTCATAAGTTTGTTTTTTTCATAACAGTGCCACCTTAACCCTTAGGGTAACACAGACAGTTTTCATTTTTGCAATTTTGTGTTCTTCTCCTTGTGTATATAAGGCCATAGTGCATGCATTTTTCCACCTAGAGACCCAGATGAGCCCTTATTTTTTGCGCCACTAATTGTACTTTGCAATGGCCATGTAATTTTTGCCTAAAATATGCTGTGAAACCAGAAAAAATTATATGTGTGGTGAAATTAAAAAATAACACACAATTTTTAAATTTTTATTTTTACGCCATTCGTCCTAGGGTAAAACTGACTTGTTATAAATGTTCCTCAAGTTGTTACAATTACAACGATATGTAACTTGTATAACTTAACGCTTTTATCCTTTGGTCTATGGGACTATGTGAGATGTCGCCGCGTGACCCCCCTCTGAACTCCCGTAGCAGCACTAGGATGTTCAGTAACGTCTTGGTACAGCTATGGGTTGAAGAGGACCTGATCCACATCAAAATCTGCAACTGGATTAATAGGGATTTTTACTTCCCCAATGAAATCATTTAAAGGGAATCTGTCAGCACCTATTCTTGTTCTGAGGTGCTGACTGTGTGATGAAGGTCTGTGCTCCTAGTGCCGTGTCATACCGTTTCATACCTGTACTTTGTCAGATCAGTGCTGTAGTTTGTCTTCACAACTGTCAAAGAGGGGGAGTGGTGATGTCTTGGTGCCGCATTTCATACCGCACTTTGGCCTGCCTCACCACTACCTCCTCCCAGCTTGCCTTGATTATTCATGGCGCACGTCCCCAGGCCTCCTGGCGACGTCATCTATAGCTTCCTGGTTCAGTGTACTGCGCATGTGCTCCCGCAGCGTGATTTGCACATGCACCATACTGCGTTGGTGTGGCACTGAGCAAAGCCACTGAGGGCATAGGCTTTGCCCCTCAGTGCACCTGCTCCGTTCCGACGCAAGTGCGAATCAGGCCGCGGGAGCGCCCACAGTACACTGAACCAGGAAGCTACAGATGACGTGGTCAGGAGGCCTGGCGACGCGTGCCATGAATATTCAAGACAAGCTGGGAGGAGGTAGTGGTGAGGCGGGCCAAAGTGCGGCATGAAGTGCGGCACCAAGACATCACCACTCCCCCTCTTTGACAGTTGTGAAGACAAACTACAGCACCGATGTGAAAAATAAAGGTATGATACAGCACTAGGAGCACAGACCTTCATCACACTGTCAGCACCTCAGAAAAAGAATAGGTGCTGACAGATTCCCTTTAATAAATTCAAGGTTAGGGAATATTCACACATACTGTATGCTGTATATTTTATGCTATGTTAAACTATTTATTTATATTGATTTAGGCTATGTTCCCACACAGTATTTTTGACCAAAAATTGGATTGAAAACACAGAAAGTTTTTTTCACACATTGTTGAAATTGAGTGGATGGCTGTCATTTAAAGGGGTATTCCCCCCAAGAGCTAAAAAAATGAAATGCCTCCAAACCTAGCTAGTCTTACTCATGAAGTCCCCCTGAGAATTTTGAGCCATCTCCCGTCTTTCTAGCTGCTTCCGTTCCTGAGTTACAAGTTTTTCTAAAAGATGGTCTATATCCAAGATAGGAAACTACATTTCCCATCATGCAATGCTTATGCCTGATGATGATAATGATGATGATGTACCAGAGTTGAGAAGGTGATGGCCATGTAGCAGAGCTGAGATGTAATGGGGATGTAGCAGAGCTGAGATAGTGAGCACGATGTAGCAGAGCTGAGATAGTGAAAATGATGTAGCAGAGCTACAGTTGGGGCTGCAGGCACAGGAGCGCTGCGGTCAACCGGGTGAGCGGGGGTAAATGCACAGCCTGATGGAGAGGGGAGGAGTGAAGGGGTTGTGCACACATTATGGGGGGAGGGAGATGCATGATATGGGTGATCTCTGTGGGGGGCGCCGCTACACAGTTGCACTTATCGGAGGCTGCCAGCGGCCACCGGGAGACGGGGGGCACAGACTGTGGGTACGCTCAGGGTGGGGAGGTTACATAGAGCTGGTGACCTCCAGGGCGAGGGGCACACAGTGGGCGGTGCTGCTGTCAGAGAGGCAGACACCTGCAGCGTCTCACTGTCCTCCCTCACTTCAGTGGACTGGGTTAGAAGCCCTAACCCAGCCCATTGAAGAGATGGAGGACACGTGATGCTGTCTCGGAGGGTCGGGGCCAGGAGCAGGGAGCGGTGTCGGAGTAGACTGAGAGCTGATGATTCTATGCAATCCGTGGGGGTTGGGGCACCTAGATAACAGCAAAACTGTGCAGAATCCTTAATAAATTTATATTGGAAAGATGAAAAGCCACGGGTGGGCAATGTATTAATGCAAAAATTATTTTGGGGGGAATACCCCTTTAATTCCTTCCCTCCCAAGCTAATTGTTTCAATGTTTTTTTCTTCTCAGGTTTAAAAGACCATAGCTCTTGCATTTTTTCACCTACAGACCCACATGAGCCCTTATTTTTTTGTGACACCAATTGTACTTTGCAGTCACAGACTTAATTTTTTCATAAAATATAATGTGAAACAAAAAAATTATTTGCTCGCTGAAATATAATTTTTATTCTTTTTTTTTCATTTTGGGGTGTTGTGTGTTTATGCCGTTTGCCCTATGTTAAAATGTTATCTATGTTCCTCAAGTCAGTATAATTACAACGATATGTAACTTTATAACTTTTATTTTATCTGACTGTTTTTTAAAAATTACAACTAGCGATGAGCGAAGCAGATGAAAATTTGTTTCACAAGCTTCACAAATTTTTGGTCAAAATCTTAACAAATTTAATTAAAACAGCAAAAACTATAGTAGCTAGAATACTGGGACTATTACAGAAGGGCAAATTAAAGCATGTTGTTGTAAAAGTGTCAGAAATTGGAAAATCACAATTAAAAAAAAATGTCAATTAGCCAGTCAATCATCCGATTTCTGCCATTCCTTTCCTCTCTGTCCCTTTATCACTCTGTAAGGATGCATTCACACATTCCGTGTTGCGCACGGAACACAGACGTGGAATGCCTGTAACGGATTCTCTTATCACAGATGCTGCCAGGGCAGGGGAGAAGCCCGTTACAGGCATTCCACGTCTGTGTTCTGTGCGCAACATGGAATGTGTGAATGCAGCTTAGTCTCTCCCTGCTCTGCTCTAACTGCCTGCTGCTATCCTGCTCTCTCCTCCACACACACCCAACTGCCCACCTCCATTAACAAACCACCTTATATAGAGGGTGGGTTGCTGACATCACCCACAATTATCCCTCCTATGCTATCCTCTCCTCTCTTCTCTCTATATCACACTAAACTATATGTATACACATGGGGACATTTATTAAGCTAAAAATGCGTATTTTTTGGCGGAAAGGGTCCACATGCGAATAATTGTATTCGCAATTGGCCGTTTCGCGTATAAAATATTCGCATTTAGCCACTTTCCGCCCGGTACACCAGGGGGGCGAGGAGGGGGTGTGGAGTGGGCGGAACGGGGGGTGCAGACTCAGAGTCCGCTCTATTCAGCATTTGTTTCGCAAAGAAATAGTCAGGAGACCTACTCCAGCTCTGAGCTGGCATAGGTTTCCTGTCGAGCGCACAGGATTTATGTAGAGGCAGTGCGAGAACCGCTGCGGATCGGGGATCAATTCACCCCTATGATAGCACATATTCGCAGCGGGATTAACATCCCACTGTGAATATGTGCTTTGACTCCCTGGTGCCCGCAGCCCCGCCGTCGCATCCCCCATCCCCGGCGGCGGCCCATCCCCCCCATCCCGGCCACATCCCCCCATCAGCCCATCTCCGGCCCGCCGCCGCGAGCATACATTACCTGCACGGCGCGGCTGCAGTGAGGCTCCCGGCTCCGGTCCCGCTCAGCTGATTTGAGCGGGACCGGAGCCGGCAGCCTCACTGCAGCCGTACTGCGGAGCAGGTACTGTATGCTCTCAGCGGCGGAATGCGGGCGGCGGCGGGCTGGGGGTGGGCTGATGGGGGGATGCGCCGGGGATGCGACAGCGGGGCTGCGGGCACCAGGGAGTAAAAGCACATATTCACAGCGGGATGTTAATCCCGCTGTGAATATGTGCTATCATAGGGGTGAATTGATACCGGATCCACAGCGGTTCTCGCTTCGAATCCACAGAAGTGAGATCCGCTGTGGATCCGGTAGGTGTGAAGGCACCCTAACAGTTACTGTGAATTTTCAGATCCAGTGGAACAATCCTCTGAAAAAAAGCAAAAACTTTGTTGTGTACCAATTCCAAAACATACTCCCTAAATAAAGGCATTCTGTCGAAACGTGTTGGTGTCGGGGCTGCGTGTGGACCATACCATAATGCTTTACAGGTATAGCTTATACAGTACATTGATTTTCTATGTTACCAGCATTGCACTATATATGCTTTTTCCTGTATTTAAGAATTGACATATTAACTTATGTATTTTTGCTGCTCCACTAGAGATGAGCGAATACGATTCGTTTGAGATGGTATTCGATCGAATATTGCAATATTAGAAAGATTTGAATTCAATCGAATAGTGTGGCGAACACGCGAGAAACATTCAAAAGCCCTCCCATCGCAGTTGGCACTTTTTTTTTATCCAATCACCATGCAGGGAGGCTGTAAGGGACCCTGGGAGTACGCACGCATCGCGAGAACGGCGTTTATATTAATTGGCTGGCTGAACCCACATGACCTCAAATCTTGAATACTTGGCTCCCGCTACTCGACCGCAGATGCGCTGTCAACCTAGCCAGGGAAAGATCTTGGAGCAGGGAGAAATAGGTTTTTAGTAGCGTTTTGGTCAGGCAGGCTTACTACAGAACCCAAAAGTCCTTTTAAGGGCTAAGATTCAGCGAAAAAGTTATCTCTGAATCCAAAGCACTTCTCAGTGCTAAAACAGAGATAGCAGCAGCAGCAGGTGTATTCATTCCAGTACCCTGTGTGTACAAGTGACTCATAATGTCCTTGGTGTAGGCCACTAAGGGCACGTTATACATACTGTTCCAGTAGCCCAGTAAAGGCACGTGATACATGCTGTTCCAGTTGCCCACTAAGGGCACGTGATACTTACTGTTCCAGAAGTACACAAAGGGCACTTGATGCATACTGTTCTAGTAGCCTACAGCGGGCACGTGATGCATACTGTTCCATTAGCCCATTAAGGGCACATGATACATACTGTTCCAGTAGCCCACTAAGGGCCCATGATACATACTGTTCCAGTAGCCCACTAAGGGCATGTAATACTTACTGTTCTAGTAGCCTACAGCGGGCAAGTGATACATACTGTTCTAGTAGCCTACAGTAGGCACGTGATGCATACTGTTCCAGTAGCCCACTAAGGGCGCGTAATACATACTGTTCTATTAGCCTACAGCGAGCACATGATACATACTGTTCTAGTAGCCTACAGCGGGCATGTGATGCATACTGTTCCAGAAGCCCACTAAGGGCACGTGATTCATACTGTTCCAGTAGCCCACTAAGGGCATGTGATGCATACTGTTCCAGAAGACCACTAAAGGCAGGTGATACATACTATTCCAGAAGCCCAGTAAAGGCCTGTAATACATACTGTTCCAGTAGCCCACTAATGGCACGTGATATATACTGTTCCAGAAGCCCCCTAAGGGCACTTGATGCATACTTTTCTAGTAGCCTACAGTGGGCACGTAATGCATATTGTTCCAGTAGCCCACTAAGAGCACGTGATACATACTGTTCCAGAAGCCCACTAAGGGCAAGTGATGCATACTGTTCTAGTAGCCTACAGTGGGCATGTGATGCATACTGTTCCAGAAGCCCACTAAGGGCACGTGATACATACTGTTCCGAAAGCCCAATAAAGGCACATGATACATACTGTTCTAGTAGCCCAGTAAGGGCATGTGATACATACTGTTCCAGAAGCCCAGTAAAAGGCATGTGATACATACTGTTTCAGTAGCCCACTAAGGGCGCGTGATACATACTGTTCCAGAAGCCCACTAAGAGGAGGTGATACATACTGTTCTAGTAGCCTACAGCGGGCACGTGATGCATACTGTTCAAGAAGCCCACTAGGGGCACGTGATACATACTGTTCTAGTAGCCCACTAAGGGCACGTGATACATACTGTTCTAGTAGCCTACAGCGGTCACGTGATGCATACTGTTCCAGAAGCCTACTAAGGGCACGTGACACATTCTGTTCCAGTAGCCCACTAAGGGCACGTGATACATACTGTTCCAGAAGCCCACTGAGGGCAAGTGATACCACACAGCGAAAAAATCATCTTTGAATCCAAAGCACTTCTCAGTGCTACTACAGTGTACTATAGTGTCCCTATTGTACCGTGTGGGCACTGGGCACATATATAGCAAGTGTTCTTGAAGCCCACTCCGAGCACGTTATACATAGTGTCCTTACAGCCCACTGCAGGCATGTTATACATAGTGTCCCTATAGGCACTTCAGCTCAGCCTTCCAAAAATTGGTTTGTAGACCCTAGAGGTGAGCCTTCCAACAATAGGGTAGCAGGCAGGCCATTCAGTTGAGTCCTCCAAAAATTAGATTTGAGGTCCTAGAGGTGTACCCCCCCCCAAAAAAAAAATGTCCTTAGTAGGTCCTACAATTGCTGCCTTTTCAAGATTACTTGGGGGCCCTTCCGGAAAAAAAAATGGGTCTATTAGGCCCTGGCAGTGGTACAGTGGTTAAGGGGGAAGAGTAGGAGGTAATGTGACAGGTTCAGGCACAAGGCATTTCACTTCACTTTCGTCTGCTTTGCTCTGGTGGAGGAGAAGTTTGGAAGTTTGGGTCAGTCCAGTGGCTTTTCATTTTTATCAGCGCCAGGCGGTTATCATTTTCCGTGGATAGGCTTATCACTTATAATTCCACCGGCGGTGCTGAACACCCTCTCTGATAACACACTGGCGGGAGGGCAGGCCAGCACCTCCAAAGCGTACAGAGAGAGCTCAAGCCATGTGTCCAGCTTGGATACCCAAAAAGTGTATGGCGCCGAGGGATCGGGGAGGACAGGGTTATGGCCTGCCATGTAACCCCACAACATCCTCCAATACTTTTCCCTCCTGCTGGTAGTAGGCACCTCAGTGCTGGATGTTTGGTGCTGGGGTGCCATTAAATTGTCCCACACTTTGGACAGTGTTCCCTTTTTGGTCGTGGACCTCGTGGATGGTGTAACATTTCTGCAGGAACTCTCCTCTCTTCCGCCAGCAATGGTGAGCGGGAAGATCTACATTATCGTCTGCAGGAGTTCCACCTTGTATTGTTTTATCCGCTGGGTCCTCTTCCCTGGGGGAATGAGAGAGGAAACCTGGTCTCTATACCAGGGGTTCAGGAGTGCAAATATCCAGTATCGGCTACTGTCCATTATACAGACAATATGTTTATCCCTTACAAAGCAGCCCAACATGAAGTCTGCCATGTAGGCCAGACTCTGAACAAGCAACAATGGGCTGTCCCCACCAGAAGGATGACTCTACAATTCCTCCTCAGCCTCCTCCTTTCCCCATCCACTCTTAACCGACGGGATACACCCGAGTGCTACCCTCAAAAGTATGAGCACCCTCCTTCTCTTCCAAATCCTCCTCTATGTCGTCGTCCTCTTCTTCCTCCTGCCGCTGAGAAGCTGTCAACAGTGTGCTCTGTGTTCCGCTCCAAAACATCTCTTGCTATATGGTCCTCCTCCTCCAGCTCTCTGTTGCGCACAAACCTTGGACAACATGTAATAGGTGGAAATGCAGCGAGTGGTGATGTCGTACATTAGCTGGTGTTGAGGCAAATGGAGGCGTTTCTGGATCTTCCTCAGGCTGGCAGCGGTACGACTTATAAAAGTGGACACACAAGCGCCGCACTTTCAACAGTAGCTGGGGGAGGTTGTGGTAACTTTTTAGGAAACGAACCACCAAATTAAAAACGTGGTCCAGGCATGGAACATGTTTGAGTTCGGAAAGCTCCAAATATGCCACCAGGTTCCGGCCATTATCGCACACAACCATACGTGGTACCAGCTGCAACGGCAAGAGCCAAATGTATGCCTAATGCAAGATGGCATCTCTTACCTCTAAGGCGCTGTGCTTCTTGTCACCCAAGCTAATAAGCGTGAACACGGCCTGCTGATGTCTCCCCACGCCAGTGCTGCAGCGCTTACATCCAGCGGCTAAGGACGATGTTAAGGCGGAAGGGGAGGAGGTGGAGGAGGTGGGGTTGAGAGAACCCGTGACGGCAATTTTGTGTGTGGGGGTTGAGGTAGTCACTCCCAGTTTGAGACCCGGTCCCAGGTTTTACCACATTGACCCAGTGTGCCAAAAGGGAGATGTAGCTCACAGAGTATCTGAGGGCCCGCTTGATGTTACCGGACATGTGCTGGTGCAAGGCGGGGGAAAAATAGTGGCGGCTAGGAACCGAATACCATGGCGTGGCAGCCGCCATCAGGTCGCGGAAGGACGGGGTCTTGTGGGTGACTCGTTACTTTTGCTTGCCTTCAAAGGCCTGCACGATAGCCAATTGTTGGGAGGAGGCAAACAAGGTGAAGGGGCGGACACAGGCGAAGGGGAGGCTGAGGTGGAAGGCCAAGACGTGACCAAAGCGGAGGTCGATGTGTAAGTGTCCTGCCTGGTCATCCGATCTGCAGAGGCAGCAGAGAAATGAGGGGAAGAGGAAGCTGCGATGACGCCTGACGCAGCTTGTCCCGCATTCGCTCTCTCCCACTCAGCCCAGTGTTTTCCTTCCAAATGACGCCGCATTCCCGAGGTGGTGAGGTTGTTTTTTTCCCGACTGATTTTTGAATAGCACAGTGAGCACACCGTACTCCATTTATCATCGGCGCAGACATTAAAAAAATCCAAACCAAAGAAACACGGCCCCTCGAGGTGGGAGCTTTATGCAGGGGGCTGATGCGGGCCTCCGCTCTGCTGCCTCTCGCCTGTCTTCTCTCTACTAAGTGTCCCCTGCCTCTGGACACGCCTTTTCCTCTGGACGCAGTTCGGGGAGGTTCAAGGGCCTCCGCGACTCCACTACTTTTCCACTGGACAACTCCCCAGGCCAGGTGGAGTCGGTCACTAAGTCATCGACCGCCTCCTCCTCAACTTCATCACTGTGATTTTCCTCCTTCCCAATGGACAGACCCATAGCCTCCCCTGATGGCAATTGTGTCTCGTCATCATCATCTCTGCAGATTTCACTGACCGGCACAGTGATGTTCTTTGGTTAGGGACTCATGTGTATCTCATGTGAGACCTGCACGTTGGTACATGAGGCAATATGGTTTGCTCAAATTATATACTAACTTCTGATGTTGGTTTTTAAATGTAGCTGAACAAGCTTTCGTGCCAACCATGGGTGCGATGTGCTGCCATTTCTGTCTTTTTGGCTTGTGTATAACGTGCCCACTATCACGACTCCAGTATATAACACATCCAAGTATCACGACTCCAGTATATTACACATCCCCGTATCACGACTCCAGTATATTACACATCCCTGTATCACGACTCCAGTATATTACACATCCCCATATCACCATTCCAGTATATACACATCCACGTATCACAACTCCAGTATATTACACATCCCACAATCACTCACTGTGATGTATGTTGGCACAAATCTCAGCAATTTTACAGAGACTTTT
This sequence comes from Dendropsophus ebraccatus, assembly GCF_027789765.1. Classification (NCBI taxonomy): domain Eukaryota; kingdom Metazoa; phylum Chordata; class Amphibia; order Anura; family Hylidae; genus Dendropsophus; species Dendropsophus ebraccatus. The sequence goes on along the minus strand of NC_091467.1, from coordinate 40,236,146 downwards.
GTACTTAAGGTCCGACCATTTTTGGGGGATTATTATTAATTATTATTATTAAAATTTACTTCATTTATTTATGTATTTATTTATTTAATTTATTTTTGTTTTATCTTATTTTATTAAGTACTTTTCCAACTCCATTTATTGCAGGTAAACTGCCCTGTTTTTTTCCCCTCCCTTTTTTAATCCCTTTTCAGAGCTGCTACCCCTTCCTATACCCATTTTACAGCCATCTTTGGGCCCATAAATTTGAGTTCCCATGGATTTCAATAGAGTTTGGGTTCAGATTTGGGTCCTCGACTTTTGGGTCTCAATGGGTCCGCTTATGACTAATAAGCAGTGATGGTGGTCCTATTCTTCCATTGCCTATTGACAGTTCAGCTGCCCTCTTCTTCACTACCATAGCTGTGCCATGGCAACCTGATGCTCATGTGGCTCATGTTTCTGCTTAACACCGCTGTACACATTATGTGTAAGGCCTGGTTTAGACTCTCTTTGTGACACAACAATTAGTAGCTACAAAAAGTCTATGTGTAGCCTGGACCTGATTGGCATCTGGATGTCACTAATTCTATGGTCATTAGGATGTGTCCCTGTACAGTCTGCTAGCGTTAGCCAAGATTGGACAGTGTCAGCTTGTAGGCGCAAAGGGAACACTGGGTCATCAATTTCTTCACAGATTTCCAGGTGAAAACAGGCGATCCGCAAAGATTTTTAAGGACCCTATTAGACAGACTAAATGAGTGATGATCGGTGCTTGTTTCAAGAGCCTTTTACACAGCTCAAACACTGTGCACGCACCACCAGCATCATCATAAAGTGCGAACCCCACTGCGCCTAAGTTGTGTAAGGAATTTGGTGGAAAAACCCCAGCCAGTAACAATTTGTTACTAGCTGGGGTTTTTCCACCAAATTCCTTACACAACTTAGGCGCAGTGGGGTTCGCACTTTATGATGATGCTGGTGGTTGTTTCTCCAGGATATGCCCGTGTGTATGTCTCTTGGCAGGTGTAGGTTGGGAGCCATTGATGGTGAGACTTGAGTAACTTGAAAATGTAAACATAAAGTCCTATTTACTTTGGCAAACAGTTAACAGTTCCACTTCAAGAAGGAGGTACATATTCTATAAGAAGGTCTCTGTATGCAATGAACAAGTGAGACAGGACTTGTTACTTTTGACTCCTCACCTTATGTTGTTACCTGAATAATGCAAGTTAGGGGCTGCCTAGCAAGAGAAGTGAAAGTGAAACTTAAACTGAATAGGGACTTGTAATACTTAACTACTGACATTTCAGAGATTAGATATCACACATAATTTTTTTTTTTTATCAGAAGTCAGGTATAAGAAGTCAGTAGTCATTTGTCAGAAGTCAGTAGTCAGAGGTCAGTAGTAAGAAGTAGTAAGAACATAACGCAGTTGCGTAAATCACGAGATAAACATTTGCATGTTCGAAAATGATTGTTATAACCATTCCGATCATTGAAAAAATAGTTTGTATTGGTGAACATGAACAATTAGCGGCATGTTCAAACAAACATTTTTGAACATATTCGCTCACCACTATTTTTAATTAAATTCGTTTGTATGCAAATATGTGCGAATATTCGCGAACTTCACAAAACGAATTTCCGAGTGAATCGCTCATCTCTACTTAAAATTATTTTTTGATGACTATGTCCTAATATGGACACTGTACATATGCAACTTCTTACTTGTAGTTGTAGGACACTATACAAGGCACATAAATGTATTTGTATTTAGGCACATTTATATACTGTAGAAAGTAATTTAAGAATAAATATATTCACATTTTTCCTGTTAGCAAACTGTAAAGAATAGATGGGAGTTTGTTTTCAGGCTGTTAGTAACCAGGCTTTGAGATTTTACACCCTGATGACATGAAACAATAATGCCTTTAGGGGCAAGCTGTTTGTTGATCTACAGACAAATTATATGGTTGATTAGGATATACACACATTCCCAGGAGATGCAGAGGGCAGCTGTAAAAGTGTTCTAAGTCTGACACATAGTATTCTGACATTACTCTACAATCAAATATTTAGTACAAATACAATATTGTATTTATTTATTGTATTCTATCTAGATAGATAGAGTAAAATACATTCTATTGTATTTATTTGAACTAAATATGTTATCTATCTATCTATCTATCTATCTATCTATCTATCTATCTGTACACGGTGTCCACAGTTCTCCTGGGTGCAGTTAACCCTGTATGACTGTACGGCAGTGATCCACCAAGGTATATTGAAACAATAATAAAGTCTTGTCACAGGATATTTCTTATAACTCTCTCCTAAGGAGATCTGCAACAGAGGTTTAAGGGGGGCTGCCTCTGGGTGTTGGTAATATTGTTGGATCTTGGACTTTCCCCTGGTGCCATCTCCCTTATACTGTTGTCTGAGGTGATTACAGGGATATCCTTGGTGTTGGTGAGGTGCAGTAGAAATCAGTCAACAGAAAGACCGGTACAATAGGTTCCAATCTTTTATCTGTTTAGTACCTTTGAAATAGCCGCCAGCAACAGATGGGTCATTTAAGGTGGTTCAGTAAAAATAATAGAGGTGATAAGATAAAATAAGACTTCTGGATACTGTAGATCTGTATAGTTTCCTTTGAATAAGAATTCCTTTTTGTAGGTAGAAATCCTCTAACACATCGCAAGTAGTGTCCATTAAAGTCTCTCCATAAGTTATTAAACATCATACTTTATTTATACTTAATACTTTATATACTTCATTAGCGTCACAAGTGGTAGGAACAAGCAGACTTTGCAAAAAAAAAAGGGTTAACTTTTTTTAAAATTTATTTTGAATGTCCACAGCATTGGTAAATGAGGGGCATAAAATGACACTTTCTCCCAGGACGAAAGCAGTAGAGTAGACATTGGTGGACCAGTGGCATAACATCAATTTTGTCCCTGGACAGCAGTAAACATTGGTGCATTCACATGTTGCCCCAGGGCTGCTGCGTAAAAACATCAGCAGATCTTTATGCCGGTCAGTACTACATAGACTTTGGGAAATACGCAGTTTAAGTTCACACTATGTATAAATTCATTAAACAATGGGCGTGGTTGCAGTTTTGCAACCACGACTGTTATTTAATGAAATTACTGATTATATTAACACAGCCAGTTTTCATTTTTGCGCTTTCCTTTTTTCCACCTCGTGTATATAAGGCCATTTTATATGCTGTGAAACCAGAAAAAAATTATATGTGTAGTGTAATTGAAAAAAAAAAAAAAATATATATGTGTTTTTATGCCGTTCACCCTAGGGTAACACAGACTTCTTATATATGTTCCTCAAGCCAGTATGATTACGATGATATGTAACTTGTATAACTTTTATTTTATTTGATGGCTTTTAAAAAATTAAAGCCTTTTTAAAGAAATATATGTTCCTTAAAATTGCTCTATTACTATGCTTATAACGCTTTTATCCTTTGGTCTTTGGGGTTATGTGAGGTTTCTATTGTGTTCTTTCTATTGGTACCTTGTTTGCGTATATGCGCAATTTTGCACTTCATGGCACCCCAGCAAGACTATATCACCTGTCCCCAGTCTAGACAGAGTAGGGGGGAGGCCTTTAGAAAGATGGTGAGGGAGTACCTTGTTGACTATACCAATGTCCTTCCCGATCACTCTGCTACATACAACTACTGGGTTGCAAAGCTGGATACGTGGCCTAAACTTGCCTTTTACGCCTTGGAGGTGCTGGGCTGCCCTGCCGCTAGTGTGTTGTCAGAGCGGGTCTTCAGTGCAGCTCGTGGCATCATCACTGATAAGCGCACCCGCCTGTCAACTGACAGCGCTGACAGGCTGACGTTTATAAAAATTAACAAAGCCTAGATTTCACCTCAATTCAACTGTCCACCCGGGGAAAGAAGCTCAACATGAGGATTCTTCGTATATCATCTCCTCCTTCTCTTTCTCCTCCTCTTTCAATTCTCAGCCAACAGCCAATTCTTGTTCCACCATGCTGTGTCTGGCATAACTTTTAGGAGGCTCACCTGCTACCGCTTCTACCTGGGTCACTCTGTCATCACCGCCATGCTGTGTCTGGCATAATTTTTGGGAGGCTCACCTGCTACCACTTCTGCCTTGGTCACTCTGTCCTCACTGCCATGCTGTTGTGGCATAATATTTGGGAGGCTCACCTGCTACCACTTATACCTTGGTCACACTGTCATCACTGCCATGCTATGTCTGGCATAATTTTTGAGAGGCTCACTTGCTACCTCAGTTTTAATGGTTCCCTGTGTTCTCACTGCCAAGCTGTGTCAAGCTAAATTTTTGGGTGGTTCATATGCTACCTCGGTTTTATTGTTTCCCTGTGTTCTCACTGCCATGCTGTGTCAAGCTAAATTTTGGGGTGATTCATATGCTACCTCTGTTTTAAGGTTCCCTGTGTTCTCACTGCCATGCTGTGTCAGGCTAAATTTTGGGGTGGTTCATATGCTAACTCTGTTTTTTGACAACCTGGGCCCAGTGCTGGACTAGGGTACTTGGGGCCCACCAGAGAAAATGATCCTTGAGGTCCACCAATATAGAACCAATGAGACACGGCATGCTGACCCGGTCATTTCCTAAATTCATCTGTATCTGTGACAATTCCCTTGTGAACAACATTTTCAGTCAAGCTAAAACTCTCAGAATACCCTGCATTCATAAAGCTCTCAGGGTATGCTAAGAGTTGTATTTTCTAAGAGGAGAACACTTTAATAAATCACTGTGTGCAGAGACTACTGGTGGCTATAATCTGTGGGTAACAACCATCATTCCTGAGGGTCCACCAATACATCTCTCTACAGCGGCAGTTATCAGAGGATCGCCTCTTTACTGTACTACAACTCCCAGCATATCCTGAGGGCTGCAGACTGTCAACTTGGGCCTCGGCCAAGCGATGCTATTACCAAATCCTGTAAGCTGGTATACTGACCAATATTGCCAATAATACCAGTATACAAGGGGGGAATATTACCGCCACACCACAACCACTACCATGACCACCACATTCTTTTTGACCAAATCAGATCAATATCAACTTATACAACCATATAGGAGTAGATCCAGCTCTACACAGGTTCTGTACACCATATACATTACAGTGCAGTTATATTAAGTGAGTCACAGGGGACGTCTTCTGTGATCAGAGTTCTTCCCTTTTCATTTTTTTCTCCATCTGCCCTGGGCCATTATGAGAACTTCTCTAAGCCACAGAATCTGCCAGACAAACACATTAGGCTCCTCACTCTGGCACCATCTGTATTGCCCCCTTTACCTGCTCATTTACTGGGTAGGCTGACTCTATGTGACCCCCCTTATAGATGGCCCCCTGTGTTATCCCCCTTATAGATGGTCCCCTGTGTTATCCCCCTTATAGATGGCCCCCGTGTTATCCCCCTTATAGATGGCCCCTTGTATTATCCCCCTTATAGATGCTCCCTGTGTTTCCCCCTTATAGATGCCCCCTGTGTTATCCCCCTTATAGATGGCCCTGGTATTATCCCCCTTATAGATGCCCCCTTTGTTATCCCCCTTATAGATGCCCTCCTGTGATATTCCCCTATAGATGACCACCTGTAGTATCCCCCTCTAGATGGCCCCCTGTAGTATCCCCCTCTAGATGGGCCCCTGTATTATTCCTTTATAGATGGCCCCCTGTAGTATCCCCCTATAGATGGGCCCCTGTAGTATCCCTCTATAGATGGCCCCCTTTAGTATCCCCTATAGATGCCCCCTGTAATATCTCCATATAGATGTCCCCCCTATAGATGGCCCCCTGTGGTATCCCACTATAGATGGCCCCCTATGCAAAGCAGATAAAAAAACACAATTCACCTTACAATATGCTCCTCCATCGCGGCTGTCTTCTCCTCTTCTCCCCCGGTTGTTGCTCAGCTCCCTTGGGGGGTGTCCCAGGGATTCCTGGGCAGCACATGCACCAGCAAGCTCAGTGGGGCTGGTACTTCCGGTACAGGGAGTGTCCCAGTCCCTGGCGCACACTGTGCTTAGCTCACTGTTGCGTTTGCTGGCTGGGAATTACCGTAATTACGGTAAGCGGACAGGGCTTACCGAGACATACCGGGACATCCTGGGACAACTAGCAGCAGCAAGTAACCCCCCCTCCCCCCCTCCCCAGAGCACACTGCATCTTCCCCAGCAAAGAAGGGAGGCACGTAACCCCCTTCCTTGCTGGTGCAGGTGCAGTGCCACAACAGTCTGGTCCCCAGGGGGTTAAGTCCCTGGGAGCCAGACTGTAACTCCCATGCTGAAGGTCACCCAGCTTTCCCAGGATCCTGTAAGCATGGGTGACCTTCACCCCTTACTTGTTGTTTGTTTTTGCTTGCGTTTTTTTTTTTTTTTTTCTTTTTCAGATACCACCATGCGGAGGATTACATCGGATTCGTTTGGACTACGTCGATGACCGGTGCACTTTAATGTACAATAAAATGGTCAACAAGGGGTGTGGGGTGTTTTTATTTGAATACATTTTTTTTTGAGTGTGTTGTATTTTCTTTCATTACTTTGCAAACTTAGTAGTGGAAGCTGTCTGATAGACAGAATCCATTACTAAGTCGGGGCTTCGTGTTAGCCAGTATAAAATGGCTAACACTAACCCCACCCCCACTATTACCCCAGTACCCAAAGCCACCAGGGGTACTGGGAAGAGCCTGGTGCCAGTGGTCAAAATTGGCGCTCCTGGACTGGGCGGCAGCAGGCTGGTAATATTAGGCTGGGGAGGGGCCAAAATAAATGGCCCTTCCCACCCTGGTGTTACCAGGCTGCTGTTGCGTGGTTTTTAACCCAGCTGGTTATGAAAATAGGGGGGATCCTATGCATTTTTTTTTAAATTATTTATTTATTTTAAAAAAACGCATAGGATCCCCCCCCCCCTTTCCATAACCAGCCAGGTTAAAAACCAAGCAACATCAGCCTGGTAACACCAGGGTGGGAAGGGCCATTGGTTTAGGCCCTCCCCAGCCTAATATTACCAGCCTGCTGCAGCCCAGTCCGGGAGCGCCAATTTTGACGCTCCGGGACCACTGGCACCTGGCTCTTCCCAGTACCCCTGGTGGCATTGGGTACTGGGGTAATAGTGTGTGTGTGTGTGGGGGGGGGGGGGGTTAGTGTTAGCCATTTTATACCGGCTAACACTAATCCCTGACTTAGTAGTGGAAGCTGTCTGATAGACGGAATCCATTACTAAGTCTGTAAAGTAATGAAAGAAAACACAACACACCTAGAAAATGTTTTTATTCAAATAAAAACACCCCCACACCCCTCCTCGACCATTTTATTAAACAGTAAAGTCCGCTGGTCCGTAGTCCAAACGAATCCGACGTAATCCTCTGCATGCCGGTATCTGAAAAAGAAAGGGAGAAGAAAATGCTCATTACCTAGGAGGCGAACCAGGGCCAATGAGACTATTTAGAGACAATTCTGAGACTATTTAGAGACAATTCTAAGCCAAACAAATCAGCACCACTGAAAATAGACTAGGCTTATCCCTGATAGTAAATTGCACTTTAAATAGACCAGTCTATTCATGTCAAAGCCGAAATGGACCACATCTAGAAAAATCCCCTCTTGATAAATCTCCCCCCATGTGTCTCCTTGATCTATCAGCTATCTAAAGGCCCTAGTGCACAAAATTATCGGCTGTACCTGGATGATTAGCCGTATCAGACAATAAACGTTTAGTGTAATAGGAGAAGTTAAAAGACCACGATCAGTCAACATGCACAATGTCGGCAGATCATGGTCTTTTAACTTGTTGAAAAATCCTGATCATGTCTTCTGCACGTCACGTCACGTTGTAATAGGAGTAGTGGCAGCAGACTTCAATGGGTGGCCCAGACAATCTAATGATGGTCCCCTTGGCCCCCGCTTGCTGTCTGTGTGTGTAATATTACAGGCAATAAGCATGGAATGAGGGGGAAGTGAGTGCGGGCTTACATATTTCTGTTGACTGAGTGGGACAACCTGTGGTTTTGAGAGATCATTCCAACAAAAAGTAATTGTAAAAAGTGACATTAAAATTGTATAGAAATGTTAGTCACTAATAAGTGAGCCATACATAGAAGCAGGTATTACAACAATGGAGACTCAAGTGTTCAGGGTCTGTTAAAAGCTTGGTAGCAACCTTTTGGGGAATCTTTAACACAAAGCCTATTTTCTTTTTCTTAATGATAAAAAGGGGGGAAAAACTTGAGAAAATTAGAAGCTGTAGGACTGTGTGCAAGTTTTCGCTTTCAAAAATGTCTCCTAATTTCTTTTCTCAGTTAAGTGAACAATTTCCCATTTTTCATAGTTTATGAATATTTATGGAAGAATATTAAAAATGTCCACATGTGAAATTAATCTGACATTGCGTGATCCATGCTGCGAGTGGCTGCTCTGGAATGTGAACCAGCAGCGAATCATTTTTCTAAACTTGGTGTTAAAATTCTGAGTGCCAAGTATATGGTGTTGAGAAAGAAGAATTTCAGCTAATCTCCGCTCACACGCTACTTCCCCCTCTTTTTCCAGACTCAGGTGCTATGTGAATTTAAAGCTGTATTCTGCCCAAACAAAGAAGATTAAATGCACCTGAGTCTCAGCTGTGGAGAACAGGAACTTAAATTAATCAACTGTGACAAGCTTATCAGACTTTGTCAATTACTCTGCATATCTCTATTAGGAGTAAGCCTTTCACGGTGTATTGCATTTGCTGCGTAAAAAGGCAGAGTGTAGACAGAGAATGGAAACAATATACATCATATGTAAGATGTCTGATTTTTGACTCACTTTTTTATACAGTCACTTTTGTTTATTACATATAATAATATTTTTACTTTTAATAAAAGTAAGCCATTCCCACAGTCTAAACCACATCTCTAGAAACGGAGGGTTGTCACATTCAGAATTCTGTCAATTCGCTCCGTTCTGCAGAGTAAATTCTACACGATTCATTAACAATAGAGATGAGCGAACCGGTTTCGGGTTCGAGTCAATCCGAACTCTAACGATCAGCATTTGATTAGCTGGGGCTGCTGAACTTGGATAAAGCTCTAAGGTTGTCTGGAAAACATGGATACAGCCAATGACTATATCCATGTTTTCCACATAGCCTTAGGGCTTTATCCAACTTTAGCAGCCACCGCTAATCAAATGCCAAAAGTTCAGGTTCGGATGAACTCGAGCATGCTTGAGGTTCGCTCATCTCTAATTAACAAATTTGCTAAACATGGCGGCCACACTTGGCGAGAGGAAGGGATTATCAATAATTTCTTGCGACCATCACCTGCAATCCCCACTGTGATTTTAGCACCTCCCTCTTACCCTGTATATGGTAAAAACATAAAAAAGGAGCGCTCCTTAGCACAATAACCTCCCAATCAAGAAAAAAGGTCAGGGGGCCATCAGAACTCTAAGGGATAGTCTCCTTACTAGAGATGAGTGAACCGGGTTCGGGTTCGAGTCCATCCAAACCCGAACGTTCGGCATTAGATTAGAGGTGGCTGCTGAAGTTGGATCCATGTTTTCCAAACAACCTTAGAGCTTTATCCAAGTTCAGCAGCCACTGCTAATCAAATGCTGAACAATTGGGTTGGATGGACTCGAACCCGAACCCGGTTCGCTCATCTCTACGAGTCCTTACCCTCTAGAGATATGCATCGGACAGGCACAACACTGGTATAGGTGCCAAGAGTCAGAAAGGGTCTGACGGTCTTGCCCACCACTCCTGAATGGATCAGACGTAGACAAGTTTGAAATTCAAGGGAGCGCTGTTAGGCTGGAGAGTCCAAGAAGCCGAGGTATATTCAATAATACTTATTAGTACATTTGCAACGTGTTTTTTCTACAGACTGTAAACTGCATATAGTGTGATTCACTTCCTGGAGGCGGGCTGTCGACTGTGTGCAGAGGAGAGAAGGATTGGAGCAGGAATACTGTGTAATGACAGGACAAGGTGGTGAAGACAGACGATGAGGTGTCTCGATAATGGGCCTGTATGAACCTAGGAGGCAAAAGTGGTGTGATCTCCATTTGTTGTTGCTGCAGCTGCCAGCTCTCGTAAAAGGATGTTTATCCAGTGAGCAGTGATGGACATATACCGCCCTTGTCCATGTTTGAGAACTCCACATGTCCGTGCTGATTACACACAGAGAGATGCAAGGAGTTGCCAACTTTCTATAAATGTTAGTGTTTTGGGTGGTATTAGGTTAGGCACAATACAACTGAGCCAGGGATTTCACATTTAGATAGTTATTTGTTTAATAATATATAGTAATGTGTTGTATATAGTAGTGTATATAGCTCATTATTATGTAGTTAAAATTTTGGGGTGATATATTGTAGCTATAGATTGTATAGGTTGTTAGTGGGGAGGAATGAGTGTAGGGATAGACCTGTTTTACCCTTATCTTATGGTTAGAGATGAGCGAACCTCGAGCATGCTCGAGTCCATCCGAACCCGATCGTTCGCCATTTGATCTGAGCAGCGGTGGCTGCTGAAGTTGGATAAAGCTCTAAGGTTGTCTGGAAAACATGGATACAGCCAATGACTATATTTCTACATAGCCTTAGGGCTTTATCCAACTTCAGCAGCCATCGCTAATCAAATGCCAAACGATCGGGCTCGGATGGACTTGAGAATGTTCGAGGTTCGCTCATCTCTATTAATAATGTTTTGTTAATTTTTATTATTTTGTTTAATTAAGATATGGTATGTTTATTGTTGTATTTAGTAATTTTATATTTAACAATTTAATAAAAGAAATACAGGACAATCAACTTAGCCAGTTGGATTGAAGTAGTGCTGTCTCCTGGTAATGGCTTTACCCAGCAACTGTTGTCTCAGCAGTAGCAGTGTTTTTCCCTTGGTCCAGATGTAGGAGGCAGCGGTAGACGTGAGGGACCTACTGCTTCCAACTGAGGCTGCATAATCCTGACTTGCAGTGATGGGACTGCAGGATGTTACCTGCAGCTGTTGTTTATGAGCAAGAAGTGGCATGGGGGTTCCATTTCTTCTAGGCAATGGGGTGGTGGTGCTCCTGGTGCATAGATGTAGTACTTAGGTTTGAATCCAAACCTGACCCACTTTATGGTCACAGATGCAACAGATATCATGGTCTTTCACACCACTGACACAGAAAAACTGCCACACTACTGATCGCAGTGGGCTGTTCTTCGTAGCAGGTGCACTGATAGACTGTTGTTGAGTTCTGCCATTGCCAAGTACCCGATGAGTGGATGTGCCTTCCTGAACATCAGTCTGGCGACTAGCTGACACTACACCCCTCCTGCTTTTTGTCTCTGGAATGACAAGCTATGGAAGGGACCTGATGTTGGCATGGTGGAACAAATACATTTTTATCCCCTGATGATGAGATCTGGGAACCGAGATTTCACGTAGGGTCTGCTACATCATCATCGTCGTCTTGGACAAAGTTACCTTGCCTAACCTCTCTTCTTCCAGGGGTATGTGGTGAGATCCTGTACTTTTGTCATAGGCTGCCCCTCCCTAGCTCTCCTGACTGTTTTGTGGCTTATAAATCTTCAGGGTAAAGCGACTGAGACTCTGAGGGAAGTGCTAGGCTTGACTGAAGCTCTCTTTCCGATGGTCCTTCAAAGCTGATTTGCGGCTGAGACACTGCAGGAGACAGGACAGAGGAAATGTCCTGCCCTCAGCACGGATTGCTTTTGGCACTGCTTTTTGAGGACCCTTCTGATGATTGCTGGCTCCAGGATTGACTACGGAGTGCTGTGGAACTTTGAAGGTTCTTTTCCCCAATACCAGCATGGCTAGTATTCACCTGATCACTGGGTCTTACTGAAAGTTGCTACCTACGTCCAAGCCTGTTAGAATCACCCTGTGTTACAATTTCTTCCCATGTGAGTGGTAAAACCCAGCAGCATCCAATGTCAAGCACACTCGCCAGCCTTGGAAGCTTGACTGGTGGGTAAGCTGAGTTTTTCCTGAAGGCCATTAAAGATTGTAGCCTAGCAAAAAATTGTGGAATGCTTCTTTAAGTATTGTTTCCCTGAAAATAGGACATCCTCATAAAATAAGACCCCACTATCCTACCAACTAGGCTAAAGTAAGACATCACCCCGAAAATAAGGCACCCTCCTAAACTAAGACACCCCCCAAAAGTAAGGCCGCGACCCCCTACTCACCTAATCCTCTTGTGCACCATCAATACTGGCGCTGGCCTGCGGCATTTCCCCCACCACACATCCTGCAGCACACTCCAATGACGCCAGAGTCACGCAGCACAGGTCTGCCTCCAGAAAGCCACATCCTGTACACTCCAGGATTATCTTGTACATTTACTTAGTGAGAGGACTCCTCCCACCGACCACTAGTAGAAGAGGTCCCCCTTCTGGATCTCACCAGGTGCAGTGAAACTCTCCCGCCGGGTATCCTTGACCATGCCCCGTATCTCTTGCTCTGCATCCATGCTGCAGCCGCCATTGCCGCCATTCCCGGGACGCTGTTCAGCGAATCGCTGACAGCAGGTCCTTTGATCCTCCCGAGTGCAAGTGACATTTATGTTCCTCACGCACGCCCCACTGCGTGACGTCACTTGTCTCGGCCTGCCGCAGCGGGACGTGCGTGAGGAAGGTAACTGTCACTTGTGCTCGTCCTGCCTGTCATCCTTCTAGAGGTGCCTCCTTCAAGCAGGTGTGGTAAGTATTCGGAGGGAATGGAGGGGTCATTGAGGGGGTAAAGAGAGAGTGAGTGAGAGAGGGAGGGAGGGAATTGAGTGGGGAGTGAGGGGGTGAGCGGGGGCTGGGGGAGGGGTGGAAAGGAATATGGAAGTTTTTAATTTGGAGGGGGAAGGTGTTTTTTTTCCCTTCTACTGTCATTAATAGGGGGTCTAAGCACAGGCTGGGGAGAGCCTCTGCTGAGATCCCCTAATAGTGACATTAGACTACCAGTCAAAGTGTCATTATTTTATTTTTACTTTACAGGTTGAAATAAAGAAGACTGGACTACAACGGAAGAGGATTGCTTTTTTCATATAACAAAAAGGTCGATGAGGGTTTTCTGGGGAGTTTTATTTCAATAAAAATCCTTTTAAAGTTGTGCTTTTTTTCCCTTATTTCTATTTGGCTTAGGAGTGGAAGCTGTCTAAAAGATGGCGTCCATTACTAAGCCGGGCTTAGTGTTAGTCAGTAGAGCCACTAACACTAACCCCCCACTTATTACCCTGGTACTCACCGCCACCAGGGGTACTGGGAAGAGCCAGATACCATCAGGCCTAGAGTGTCAGAAAATGACAATCCGGGACTGGGCGGCAGCAGGCTAATGTTATTAGGCTGGCAATGGCCATAATAAATGGCCCTTGCCACCCTGATAGTGTCAGGCGGCTGCTGCTGCTTAGTTTTGTATCTGGTTGGTTATGGAAAATAGGGAAGATCCTATGCATTTTTATTTTATTTATTTATTAAACCAATGCATGGGGTCCTCCCTATTTTCCTTAACCAACCGGACACAAAACAAAGCAGCAGCAGCCCTTGCCACCCTAATAATGCCAGGCTGCTATTGCTTGGTTTTGTATCTGGCTGGTTATGGAAAATAGGGGGGACTGCACACATTTTTTTTATTATTATTTATTTATTTATTAAACCAATGCATGGGGTCCCCCTTATTTTCCATAACCAGCCAGATACAAAACTAAGCAGCAGCAGGCGCCTGACACTATCAGGGTGGCAAGTAGCCAGCCTAATAACACCAGCCTGCTGCCGCCCAGTCCCGGGTTGTCATTTTCTGACACTCCAGGCCTGATGGTATCTGGCTCTTCCCAGTACCCCTGGTGGCAGTAGGTACAGGGGTAATAAGTGGGGGGTTAGTGTTAGCTGTTCTGTGGGCTAACGATAAGCCCGACATAGTAATGGACGCCATCTGTTAGCTTCCACTACTAAGCCAGATAGGAAGTGAAAGGAAAAAAAAAACACAACTTTAAAAGGATCTTTATTGAAATAAAAATTCCTAGAAAACCCTCATTGACCCTTTTATTACATAAAAAAGCGATCCTCTTCTTTCCGTAGTAGTCCAGTCTTCTTTATTTCAACCTGAAAAGTCCAGTCTTCTTTATTTCAACCTGTAAAATTTACTTAGTTTTTTTTGTTTTCACTTTAAAATAAAATGTGTGCATAGGGATTTGATCATAGTTTTTTTTTATAGTCCGACCCTCCAACAGTCTGAGGGACAGTGAACTGGCCCTTTGTCTAAAAAGTTTTGGGACCCCTGACATAGAACATATAATACAGAGCAGCACCTAGTGGGGAAAACACTAACTACAGTAAATACCTCATCCCCAAGGGAGTTACCTTATTCAGATGCAATAGAACTTAGGGGCCCGTACCGGGTCACTACATGACCAGCCCAGGTCTGTATTCACAGCTGCTGCTGCTCTAGGCACTGTACCTGAAGACGCCCCATCTTGGGGAGCGCGGGGAAGCTTCGTTTTGTCCACATGCTTTTCTCTACATGTAAAAACATTGTCTAAATTGCATTTTCATGATTTTTAACTGCTTAAAACATAAACAAATTTCCACATTGAATCAATGATTATAGCCTTCTGCATATTGTCTGATGGAATTCTCACCACAGGATTAGTAGATTGGTAGGTAATAGCTCCAGGCGTGACATTTATCACAGCCACACCAGACCTGAACAATACCGTTGTACTGTGACTGAATAACACCGCCACACCAGACCTGGTGCTGCCCTCCTACAAGGTGTCCATGGGTGCCTATTGGTAAATACGGCCCTGAATCAGTCCCAAACCAGTAGCAGCTAGCTGAGTTTCTTTGTGTTGCCTTTTTCTAATACATTTCGGCAGGCCCAGATTGGTAATTTGGCGAAGCGGGCAAATGCCCGCTGGGCCGCCAAGATTACCAGTCAGTGGGGCCGCCAGTCCTGCTGCAGACTTGCATCGGCCCCCTGCAGTGGTTGAGAGAACATCGCGGCCGCCAGCCGCGCTGTTCACTCGGCCTCTGCAAGTTCAGGCTGGGCGGCATATTCCCCCTGGTTCCCCCACCCCCCGCAACAACATAGGGCCGCTCTGCCCCTATTTCCGGATGTGTAGCAGATATGCCGCGCAGGCATGTCTGTCTCCTATAACCTGCTCTCTGACGGCTGACGTCACTTCCTGGACATGCCGCAGAGGAGCAGATTCCAGGAGGAGAGGAAGCTGCTGCCCCCTGCAGGGCTGTCTGCTGATGACTGGAGCCGACAGGGCTGTCATGAGGTATTATTGCTGCTGCTGTAAGGGGCTGGCTCAGGTCTCACTCAGAGGTCTCACTCAGAGGGGGTGCCTTTGCTGCTGTTGCCACCTTCCCTTGTCCCCCAGTGTAAGGACCCAACCAACTCTCCCTGCTCCCTCACAGGGACTTTGTTTTCTTCCTGCTTTGCTGTGGATGCAGAGGGGGGAGGGGAGCACGATGCTGGCTGTCAGTAGGAAGGGAGAACCTGTCTGCACCTGAGATTTAAGCAGCTTATTTATGAAAGTAAGTGACTGTTTGTTCAAGTTTGCAATATGCACATTATGTGTATTGTGTGTGTAAAGTCTGTCTGTATGTATATATGTATGTATGTATTCACAGTGTGTATGTCTGTATAAATATGTATATATGTATGTAAGCACAGTATGGATGTCTGTATGTGTATATGTATGTATGTATGTATGCAGTGTGTATGTCTGTATGCACAGTGTGTATGTCTGTATAAATATGTATATATGTATGTATGCACAGTGTGTATATATATATATATATATATATGCAGTGTGTATGTCTGTCTATATGTATGTATGTATGCACAGTGTGGATGTCTGTTTGTGTGTATATAATATATATATATATATATATATATATGCAGTGTGTATGTCTGTCTGTATGTATGCACAGTGTGTATGTATGTATGTATGCAATGTGTATGTCTGTATATATGTACGTATGCACAGTGTGGATGTCTGTTTGTGTGTGTATATATATATATATATATATATATATATATATATATATATGCAGTGTGTATGTATGTATGTATGTATGTATGTATGCAATGTGTATGTCTGTATATATGTACGTATGCACAGTGTGTATATCTGTATAAATATGTATATATGTCTGTATGCACAGTGTGTATGTCTGTATAAATATGTATATATGTATATATGCACAGTGTGTATGTCTGTATGTATGTATATATGTTTGCCATGCCGTACAGTAGCTGCTTTGTTTTTTTTTTTACGGTTAATTGTGTTCAATTAAACTTGATATTAGAAGGGCTATTTGCACACACTTGTAGTAACTTTATGGTCATAATCATTACTTTAAAATTAAAGGGATTATCCAGAATTGGAAAAATATGGTTGTTTTCTTCCAAAAACAGTGCCACCCTTTTTCTCAGGTTGTGTGTGGTATTACCATTCCAGTCACTTCCCTGGAGCTGCAGTACCGCACCCAAACTGAGGACAAATGTGGTGCTGTTTTGGGAAGAAAGCAGACATGTTTATCTAATTCTGGATAACCCCTCCACATGGAGCGTCATCAGGAGGAGGGGGGCAAATTCAGAAGGAGGGCTTATGTCAGACGCTCTTTGCAAAGTCAAACTAGTTGAGGAGCCATGCAGCTTTTAATATAGGACTGGGTCAACAGTATTGTTCTATGCATAGTAGCCTGCAGCTACTATAGTATAGGCATACGCTTCATATATGGGTGACCATGAGTGTATTTTTAATAGTATCACATAAATCTTCATGTTAAAATTATTCTTTTATTGGGTATTAATAAACGCTTTTGTTAGGGGGGCCCAGACTATACTGTACAGAGGCTTAGAGAGGTCCTATACTATATGGGCTTATAGTTGGGGCCTATGCTTTATGCAGGCAAAGAGGGTGGTCCAATACTATGTTGGGATAGAGAGGAGGCCTATAATATATTGGGGCACAGAGTGGGCCTTACTAGTATAAAGGGAGAAAAATGGCTTACTCCTTGGCATTACTATATGGAGACACAGCACAGAAGATTTGTATAACTATACGGGGTACAGGGGGGACTTGATACTATAATATATAGAGGTACAGAGGGGACAGACTACTATTTAGAGGCACAGACTGTGCCTAACTTATTATATGGGAGCATGGTTACTGTGTGAAGCAATACACTTGGGGATGATGCTGGAACAAGGATCCTAAAATGTTTGTCTGGTAGATCCTACAAAGAGGAGTCGTGGCCAGAGAAGTCTTCATAATAGCCGAGCAAGAAAAAGAGAGCAACTTCAGCAAAAACGTCACTTGCAATTCATGCAGAGAAGACGCCTCCTGTAAGTCACTGGATATAACTGCACTGCACTACAATAACTCCTTTAATAATCATCCATTTTACTACCAGCTAAAGTGTCACAGAGACAACTGCAGCATTGCCATGTATGTAACTTCATGTAACTTCAGCTGGTAATAAAAAGGATGGGGGCGATTTATCAAACATGGTGTAAAGTGACCATGGCTCAGTTGCCCCTAGCAACCAATCAGATTACACCTTTCATTTTCCAAAGAGTCTGGGAGGAATGAAAGGTGGAATCTAATTGGTTGCTAGGAGCAACTGAGCCAGTTTCACTTTACACCATGTTTGATAAATCTCCCCCCGATGATTTTAAAAATTTACACTGGACTTAAGGTCCTGTCACTTATACCTCCCCTGCACCTGTATGCAGCAGATTATGTTGTTTTTTTTGTGTGTTGAGGGTGAGGTTCAAATAATTAGGAAGTAGGGAGTAGTGAGCAGAATTCTATTACAACGCTATCAATAATATATCAGGGAGGATATGGTATGTGGGCTGCTGAGGTTTGAGTGCCAGGGCTGATTTTATGTCCCAGTCTGGCACTGCATTTCGGTATATGAGTATAAAAGGTTTAGTGGGACAAGGATGCAATATTGGGGTTATCAATAATATGGAAATTCTTTTTCAAAGAACACATAATACAGGTTAAGGCTATTTTCCCACACAGTATTTTTGCCCAGTATTTTGCAAGTAAAACCAGGAGTGGATTGAAAGCACAGAAAAGCTATGTTCACACACTGTTAAAATTTAGTGGATAGCCATCATTTAATGGCAAATAATGGCCGTTATTTCAAAACAATGGCTGTTGGTTTTTAAATAACGGCAATTATTTTCCATTAAATGGTGGCCATCCACTCAATGTCAACAGTGTGAACATAGCCTTTCCGTGTTGCAATCCATTCCTAATTTTGATTGAAAAATACCGACCAAAATACTGACCATACTGTATGTGAACATAGCCTAAAGAGAACAGCAGTGGAAGCAAAACTGCAGGGTATTGTCTAAACTGTGATACATTTTCTATAACAGCTTGCATTATGTCAGATTAGGTGGGACTATGGGATGAATTTTGTAGAGTATTAATTTTTAGCTACACACAAGCTGACTAAGGCTATGTTAACACTACGTAACAGACCGACCATTCTGTGACCCCGGCCGGGTCATGGAGCGGCCGGTCTGTGGCCGGATGATCCGTCCGGCCGCAGAGCTCTGATGCGGGCGCATTAGCGCGCGCCCGCATCAGAGCTTCCCATAGGCCACGGGCTGGGGCCCGGCTCCATGCATATAGTGCAATACAGATCAAATCACCTGAAACACAAATATTAAAACAGAGGTAGCATATGAAGAAAAACCCCAAAATTTAGCCTTACACAGCATGGCGGTAAGGACAGAGTGAACAAGGTAGAAGCGGTAGCCAGTGAGCCTTCCAAAAATTAGGCCAGACACAGCATGGCATTGAACACACAGAGAACCATTAAAAGTGAGTGAGGAAGCAAGTGAGCCCACCCAAAAATTGGATTGAGTCCAGGGGCTGGGATATTTAGTAGACACGAACCCGGGTGCTGACAGCTAACTGGCTAGGCCAGCTGTCAGTCACCACTCACCATCAAGGGTACACTTGATGCCTCTCGACCGGGGGTGGTGAGGCCCCGGCCATGGCTAGACTAAAAAAAATAAAATAAAACAGCTAGCTTGTTGGCGGGGGCGCGATCAGTGGGCCCCCAGCAACCAATCCAGCTCTTTCGCAGACGTAGTGTGACGTCAGGCAGTGAGGACACATAGAACAATACAGTCTTCTTAAGAGGCCCCGGAATTTGAGAACACGGGGAACCATTAAAACAGAGGTAGCATATCATGAACCAGCCAAAAATTCAGCCTGACACAGCATGGCGGTGAGGACAGAGTGAACATGGTAGAAGCGGTAGCCAGTCAGCCTCCCCAAAATTAGGCCAGACACAGCATGGCATTGAACACACAGAGAACCATTACAAGTGAGTGAAGAAGCAACTGGGCCTCCCCAAAATTAGGCCAGACACTGCAGGGTATTGAACACACAGAGAACCATTACAAGTGAGTGAGGAAGCAAGTGAGCCTCCCAAAAATTAGGCCAGACACAGCGTGGCAGTGAGGACACAGAGAACCATTACAAGTGGGTGAGGAAGCAACTGAACCTCCACAAAATTGGGCCAGACACTGCAGGGCATTCAGCACACAGAGAACCATTACAAGTGAGTGAGGAAGCAAGTGAGCCCACCCAAAAATTGGATTGAGTCCAGGGGCTGGGATATTTAGTGGACACGAACCCGGGTGCTGACAGCTAACTGGCTAGGCCAGCTGTCAGTCACCACTCACCATCAAGGGTAAACCTTATGCCTCTCAACCGGGGGTGGTGAGGCCCGGGCCACAGCTAGACAAAAAAATAAATAAAATAAAACAGCTGGCTGGTTGGCGGGGGCACGATCAGCGGGCCCCCGGCAACCAGTCCCGCTCCTCCGCAGACGTAGTGTGACGTCAGAGCATGGCAGGGAGGACACAGAGAACAATACAGTCTTCTTAAGAGGCCCCGGAATTTGAACAAATACACTTTCAATCCTTTAAAGAGTCTCTAAGAGACGGCAAGTGCGTAAGCCTGTGTATTAAAAAGACCTGGTCAATCCTGCTTTCAAAAAGGCTTCTACAACATCCAAGGAAGGAAAGAAGCTACTGGTAAAAGGCCTGGTCAATCCTGCCTTCAAAAAGGCTACTACAACATCAAAGGAAGAAAAGAAGCCACTGGTTAAAGGCCTGGTCAATCCTGCCTTCAAAAAGGCTACTACAACATCCAAGGAAGGAAAGAAGCTACTGGTAAAAAGCCTGGTCAATCCTGCCTTCAAAAAGGCTACAACATCCAAGGAAGGAAAGAAGCTACTGGTAAAAGGCCTGGTCAATCCTGCCTTCAAAAAGACTACTACAACATCCAAGGAAGGAAAGAAGCTACTGGTAAAAGGCCTGGTCAATCCTGCCTTCAAAAAGGCTACTACAACATCCAAGGAAGGAAAGAAGCTACTGGTAAAAGGCCTGGTCAATCCTGCCTTCAAAAAGACTACTACAACATCCAAGGAAGGAAAGAAGCTACTGGTAAAAGGCCTGGTCAATCCTGCCTTCAAAAAGGCTACTACAACATCCAAGGAAGGAAAGAAGCTACTGGTAAAAGGCCTGGTCAATCCTGCCTTCAAAAAGGCTACTACAACTACCAAGGAAGGAAAGAAGCTACTGGTTAAAGGCCTGGTCGATCCTGCCTTCAAAAAGGCTACTACAACATCCAAGGAAGGAAAGAAGCTACTGGTTAAAGGCCTGGTCAATTCTGCCTTCAAAATGGCTAAAACATCCAAGGAAGGTAGTAGGTGCATAATCTAGCCGGATTATGGTTAGATTTAGCCTCACACCCTCATGCAGTTGTGCGTGAGAGGCATCTCTTTGGAGGTTGGGGCGAAGAATAACAATACAGTCTTCTTAAGAGGCCCCGGAATTTGATTTGAACAAATGAATGCACTTTAAATCCTTTAAACAGTCTCTAATGATGCGTTTACACGTAACGATTATCGTACAAATTTGCGCGATAACGATCGAATTTGAACGATAATCGTACGTGTAAACATAGCGAACGATCATATGACGAACGATACATCGCGCATTTTGATCTTTCAACATGTTATCAAATCGTCGTTTGCCAAAAATTCGCAAATTGTTCCGTGTGAACAGTCGTTCGCCGATTTAACCAATGTGTGAGATAGGCTTAAGCGTTCGCAAAACCAAACACACCAAACACACCAAATTTTCCGTACGATATATCGTACCGTCTAAACGCTGCTCGTTATGAAAAAAAAATCGTTACTCCGACATCGTTAATCGTACGATCCGGCCAATTATCATTACGTGTAAACGCACCATAAGAGAGGGCAAGTGTTTATTAAAAAGACCTGGTCAATCCTGCCTTTGAAAAGGCTACAACATTTAAGGAAGGTAGACGGTACTGTTGAAAGGCCCGGTCAATCCCGCCTTCAAAAAGGCTACTACAACATCCAAGGAAGGATAGAAGCTACTGGTGAAAGGCCTGGCCAATCCTGCCTTCAAAACGGCTACAACTTCCAAAAAAGATAGAAGGTACTGGGCAAGGGCAGGCACACCAGTAGTCAACAGGGATGTCAGTTACGGCTACAACTTCCAAAAAAGATAAAAGGTACTGGTGAAAGGATGGCAGAGGACACCCCTAAGAAAAGATGACATTCACAGATAATATGGTTCGAAATGGACAAGACAAGGAAGGTAAATTGAATTTGACTATGAATTTGACTCTAGCAGTTGGGGTAACATTCCCTGGATCATGTGACTCCCCATTTCTACCCCCAACCGTTGTTTTGAGTTTGAATTTGACTTTGAATTTGACTGTAGCAGTTGGGGTTAGTTTAACTGGTTGACTTGTGGAAATTCGCACAGATGCGGTGCACCTTGGTGAGGAAGTAAGCCACATTGGGGTAAGTTTTAAGGAACCGCAGCAAAACTAGGTTGAAGATGTGGGCCAGGCATGGTACATGTGTGAGGCTGCCGAGTTGCAGAGCAGCCACCAGGTTCCGCCCCTTGTCACACACAACCAAGCTCACTGCTAATTACACATGAACCCAGGATGCCAGTTAAGGCCCAGCAGAATCCAACAGGGAGGCAAGGGCATGCACACCAGTAGTCAACATGGATGCCAGTTAAGGCCCAGCAGTAGCCAACATGGAGGCAAGGGCAGGCACACCAGTAGTCAACATGGATGCCAGTAAAGGCCCAGCAGTAGTCAACATGGATGCCAGTGAAGGCCCAGCAATAGCCAACATGGAGGCAAGGGCGGGCACACCAGTAGTCAACATGGATGCCAGTTAAGGCCCAGCAACAAGGAGGCAAGGGCAGGCACACCAGTAGTCAACATGGATGCCAGTTAAGGCCTTGCAACAAGGAGGCAAGGGCAGGCACACCAGTAGCCAACATGGATGCCAGTTAAGGCCCAGCAACAAGGAGGCAAGTGCAGGCACACCTGTAGTCAACATGAATGCCAGTTAAGGCCCAGCAATAAGGAGGCAAGGGCAGGCACACCAGTAGTCAACATGGATGCCAGTTAAGGCCCAGCAACAAGGAGGCAAGGGCAGGCACACCAGTAGTCAACATGGATGCCAGTTAAGGCCCAGCAACAAGGAGGCAAGGGCAGGCACACCAGTAGTCAACATGGATGCCAGTTAAGGCCCAGCAACAAGGAGGCAAGGGCAGGCACACCAGTAGTTAACATGGATGCCCTTTAAGGCCCAGCAGTAGCAAACATGGAGGCAAGGGCAGGCACACCAGTAGTCAACATGGATGCCAGTAAAGGCCCAGCAGTAGTCAACATGGATGCCAGTGAATGCCCAGCAATAGCCAACATGGAGGCAAGGGCGGGCACACCAGTAGTCAACATGGATGCCAGTTAAGGCCCAGCAACAAGGAGGCAAGGGCAGGCACACCAGTAGTCAACATGAATGCCAGTTAAGGCCCAGCAACAAGGAGGCAAGGGCAGGCACACCAGTAGTCAACATGGATGCCAGTTAAGGCCCAGCAACAAGGAGGCAAGGGCAGGCACACCAGTAGTCAACATGGATGCCAGTTAAGGCCCAGCAGTAGCAAACATGGAGGCAAGGGCAGGCACACCAGTAGTCAACATGGATGCCAGTAAAGGCCCAGCAGTAGTCAACATGGATGCCAGTGAAGGCCCAGCAATAGCCAACATGGAGGCAAGGGCAGGCACACCAGTAGTCAACATGGATGCCAGTTAAGGCCCAGCAACAAAGAGGCAAGGGCAGGCACACCAGTAGTCAACAGGGATGTCAGTTAAAGCCCAGCAACAAGGAGGCAAGGGCAGGCACACCAGTAGTCAACATGGATGCCAGTTAAGGCCCAGCAACAAGGAGGCAAGGGCAGGCACACCAGTAGCCAACATGGATGCCAGTTAAGGCCCAGCAACAAGGAGGAAAGGGCAGGCACACCAGTAGTCAACATGGATGCCAGTTATGGCCCAGCAACAAGGAGGCAAGGGCAGGCACACCAGTAGTCAACATGGATGCCAGTTAAGGCCCAGCAATAAGGAGGCAAGGGCAGGCACACCAGTAGTCAACATGGATGCCAGTTAAGGCCCAGCAACAAGGAGGCAAGGGCAGGAACTCCAGTAGTCAACATGAATGCCAGTTAAGGCCCAGCAACAAGGAGACAAGGGCAGGCACACCAGTAGTCAACATGGATGCCAGTTAAGGCCCAGCAGTAGCAAACATGGAGGCAAGGGCAGGCACACCAGTAGTCAACATGGATGCCAGTAAAGGCCCAGCAGTAGTCAACATGGATGCCAGTGAAGGCCCAGCAATAGCCAACATGGAGGCAAGGGCAGGCACACCAGTAGTCAACATGGATGCCAGTTAAGGCCCAGCAACAAGGAGGCAAGTGCAGGCACCCCTGTAGTCAACATGGATGCCAGTAAAGGCCCAGCAGTAGTCAACATGGATGCCAGTGAAGGCCCAGCAATAGCCAACATGGAGGCAAGGGCAGGCACACCAGTAGTCAGCATGGATGCCAGTTAAGGCCCAGCAACAAGGAGGCAAGTGCAGGCACCCCTGTAGTCAACATGGATGCCAGTAAAGGCCCAGCAGTAGTCAACATGGATGCCAGTGAAGGCCCAGCAATAGCCAACATGGAGGCAAGGGCAGGCACACCAGTAGTCAACATGGATGCCAGTTAAGGCCCAGCAACAAGGAGACAAGTGCAGGCACCCCTGTAGTCAACATGGATGCCAGTAAAGGCCCAGCAGTAGTCAACATGGATGCCAGTGAAGGCCCAGCAATAGCCAACATGGAGGCAAGGGCAGGCACACCAGTAGTCAACATGGATGCCAGTTAAGGCCCAGCAGTAGCCAACATGGAGGCAAGGGCAGGCACAGCAGTAGTCATTATGGATGTCCATTACTGCTCTGGTCAATCCTGCCTTAAAAACGGCTACAACATTGAAAAAAGGTAGAAGGTACTAATGAAAGAATGGCATAGGACAGCCGTAAGATAAGATGACATCCACAGATAATATGGTTTGAAATGGACAAGACAAGGAAGGTAAGGGCAGGCACAGCAGTAGTCAACATGAATGCCAGTAAAGGCCCAGCAGTAGTCAATATGGATGCCAGTGAAGGCCCAGCAGTAGCCAACTTGGAGGCAAGGGCAGGCACACCAGTAGTCAACATGGATGCCAGTTGAGGCCGAGCAGTAGCGAACAAATAGCCTTTTACCCCCAGCTCCCTTTAGATTTTCAATTTGACTGTAGCAGTTGGGGTAACAGTACCTGCATAATGTGACTCACCACCCCTCCTCCCACCGCTGTTTTGATTTTGAATTTGACTTTGATCCTTGAGGATCTGGCAATTGTCTCATGCAAAGGGATCATCACTTGAGGGGTAGTGTACTACAAATCCCAGCAATACTGTGTAGTACCCACTAGTTTAGGGGGGGCTGCACGGTACAATCTGGTAGTGGCTGGACCTAGACACACGCTGGGATACCCCCTTACAATGAGCAGTGAAGTTTTATGCAGGTGTACTAAAAATCCCAGCAATACAGTGTAGTACCCACTAGTTTAGGGGGGGCTGTGCGGTACAATCTGGTATTGGTCGGAACTATACACACACGCTGTGACACCCCCCTACAATGAGCAGTGAAGTAAGTTTTATGCAGGTGTACTACAAATCCCAGCAATACAGTGTAGTACCCACTAGTTTAGGGGGGGGGGCTGTATGGTACAATCTGGTATTGGCCGGAACGATACACACTCTCTGTCACCCATTTACAATGAGCAGTGAAGTTCTATGCAGGATGTACTACAAATCCCAGCAATACAGTGTAGTACAGCTGGACCACCAGCCCCCAAATCAAAAAAGAGTACACTGAGCACTTCTTAGGGGTCTGTATGCAACACCTAATGTCACCTTTCTGCCAGCAGCCGGTCACCACAGTGTGCTGGTTAAATCGCGGTAGCAGCACTGTAAGTCCCAGCCAGCAGTCTGTAGTAATAATATTAAAAAAAGCTTTTAAGCCCTTAAAAGGGCTGTTTGTTTGTATTGCTAGTATTCCCTGTCTACTGCAACGCTAAATCCTACACCGACTCTCTCCCTGACCAGCAGCAACTCTGTCCCTGATCTCTCACAGCATGCGTCTGAAGCGAGTACTGCCGGGGCTGAGTTTTATATGACAGGGTCATCTGATCTGGCCAACCAATCGCTGCTATCGACATGTATGGGTCCCACGTGATCGCAGGATGTACCAAAGAGTCTCCTGCATGTTTATTGGCTGAGAAATAGCGCCCAAACTTACAGGAAACGGATGTTGAGATTTTCTCGAGTATCACGAGATGCGCGTCCGAGTAACGAGTACCATCAAGTACCCTAATACTTGATTGAGTACCAAGCTCGGACGAGCATGCTCGCTCATCACTACACATGTATCATCTCGCCTCTGTGAACAACGCCTGAGATGTCAAAGACTGAACTTGGAGGAATAGATGTTCTCTGAAGTCGCGCTGTATGCACTGGGTGGTATACATGGATGTTATTACTAATGTACATTTGTATGTGCTGCTAGAATTTGCTAATCATGAAGATTTGACCATTTGAAAAGAAGTATTGTATGTGCTTCTTTATGGACTGATAGGTGATTGGGACAGCTGTGGAGCCGCAGTAGTGAAACACACCCAACACCCAGGTGCAACATAGGATCCTGTTCACACTGTTATATAGACTACACATATACATACTACACATATATCACCTACACATATACTGTACAAGAATACACATATACACGCATCATACACACATACTGTACATGCATACACATATATCATATAGACATACTGTACATGCATAATACACACCCATACTGTAAATGCATACACATATACATTAGTGATGAGCGAGCATGCTCGTCCGAGCTTGGTACTCGATCTAGTATTAGGGTACTCAATGGTACTCGTTACTCGGATGAGCATCTCCTGATACTCGACAAAATCTCATCATCCGTTTCTTGTAAGTTTGGGCGCTATTTCTCAGCCAATAAACATGCAGGAGACTCTTTGGTACATCCTGCGATCACGTGGGACCCATACATGTCGATAGCAGTGATTGGTTGGCCAGATCAAATGACCCTGCCATATAAAACGCGCAGCCGGCAGTACTCACTTCAGACGCATGCTGTGAGAGATTAGGGAAAGAGCTGCTGCTTCTCAGGGTGAGCCAGTGGCGTAGCTACCGCGGTCGCGGCGGTCGCCGCAGCGACCGGTCCCGCCACAAAGGGGGGCCCGTAGGGCCCTCAGGGCCCCGCAAGGCACTCCCAATCAATCACTCTTGTGACCGCAAGCATTGTTTTGCTTGCGGTCACAAGAGTCCGGCTCTATCTTCCCTCGGCTGCTGCACGGCTGCCGGGGTTGTCGCGTCTTATCCCCGGCAGCGCGCACATCCCAGAGCTCCCTGAGCGCCTTGGGCCCTGACTTCCAGGTTCCGGCGCCCAGGGAGCTCTGGGATGCGCGCGCTGCCGGGGATAAGACGCGACACCCCCGGCAGCCGTGCAGCCGGGGACAGACCAGGAGGAGAGAGGATCAACGTGGGAGCGCGTTGTCAGGTGAGTTAAGTTTTTTTTTTTTTTTATCAGCTTGCACGGGGGTGGGGGAAAGAGGGGGGCATCTATAAGGGGCGGGGGAAAGAGGGGGTTATCTATGAGGGTGGGTGAAAAGAGGGGGTTATCTATGAGGGTGGGGGGAAAGAGGGGGGCATCTTTGGGGGTGGGGGGAAAGAGGGGGCCATCTATGAGGGTGGTGGGAAAGAGGGGGGCATCTATGAGGGTGGGGGGAAAGAGGGGGGCATCTATGAGGGTGGTGGGAAAGAGGGGGGCATCTATGAGGGTGGGGGGAAAGAGGGGGGCATCTATGAGGGTGGGGGGAAAGAGGGGGACATCTATGAGGGTGGGGGGAAAGAGGGGGCCATCTATGAGGGTGGGGGGAAAGAGGGGGCCATCTATGAGGCTGGGGGGAAAGAGGGGGTTATCTATGAGGGTGGGGGGAAAGAGGGGGCATCTTTGAGGGTGGAGGGAAAGAGGGGGGAATCTATGAGGGTGGGGGGAAAGAGGGGGGCATCTATGAGGGTGGGGGGAGAGGGGGCCATCTATAAGGGAGGGTGGGGGGAGATGGGGCCATCTATAAAGGAGGGGGGAGAGGGGGCCATCTATAAAGGAGGGGGGAGAGGGGGCCATCCATAAGGGAGGGTGAGGATAGAGGGGGTCATCTATAAGGGAGGGCGTAGAGGGGGCCATCTATAAGGAGGGGGGAGAGGAGGCCATCTATAAGGGAGGGGGTAGAGGGGGCCATCTATATGGAGGGGGGAGAGGAGGCCATCTATAAGGGAGGGTGGGGGGAGAGGGGGCCATCTATAAGGAGGGCAACATGGGGGGAGAGGGGCCATCTATTTGGGGGGGCAACATAGGGGGAGAGGGAATACACAGAGGTGGGCATATATTATTAGGGGGTCACATAGAGTCAGGGCTACCCACTAAATGAGGATGTAAAGGGGCCAATACAGATGTGCAGTGTGTATAGAGATGTGGATGGTGCCAGAGTGAGGAGCCTAATATGTAAGATGAAAAGGAAAGAACTCCAATCAGAAAAGACGTCTCCTGTGAGTCACCTGATATAACTGCACTGTAATGTATATGGTGTATAGAACCTGTGTAGAGCTGGGGCCACCTCTATATGACTGGATAAGGTGATTTAGTATACTGGATTTGGTCAGTAACAATATGGTGGTGATGGTAGTGGTTGTGGTGTGGCGGTAATGTTTCCTTCCTATATACTGGTATTACTGGTAATATTGGTCTCAGTATAAAGGATTTGGTCGGTAACAGTATGGCGGTAATATGTATGGTGATAATACTTTCTCTTCCAATATGCTGGTGTTGTTGGTAATATCTGTCTTGGTATATATATATATATATTTATATATATATATATATATACACCAATAGCATCACTTGGTCGTGAAAGGAGGGGGGGGGGCCCAAGTTGGCCTCTCACACCAGGGCCCAGGAGACATTAGCTACGCCCCTGGGGAGAGCGTCAGTGTAGGATTTAGCTTTCCAGTAGGCAGGGAATACTAGCAATGCAAACAAACAGCCCTTTTCAGGGCTTCAAATAGTTTTTTAATAGTATTACTACAGACTGCTGGCTGGGACTTGCAGTGCTGCTACCACGATTTAACCAGCACACTGTGGTAATCGGCTGCTGGCAGAAAGGGGACATTAGGTGTTGCATAGAGAGCCCTAAGAAGTGCTCAGTGTACTCTTTTTTGATTTTGGGGCTGGTGGTCCTGCTGTACTACATTGGATTGCTGGGATTTGTAGTACACCTTCATAGAACTTCACTGCTCATTGGACTGGGGTATCACAGCGTGTATCTAGGTCCAATCACTACCAGATTGTACCGTTTATACAAACTCCCCTGTAGTGTAGCTCCCTCTATGCAGCCTCTGTGTAGTATAGGCCTCTCTTGGTATTGCCCCCCTCTCTGGAGTGTAGTCTTCTCTACTGTATTGCCCCCCTGTGTGTAGTACACTCCTCCCTCCTCTGTTTAGTACAGACCTATGTGCAGTCTCCATCATACTGAGTACAAATCCTGGAAAAGCTGGGTGACCTCCATTATACTGACTACAGTATACTGGGAAAGCTGGGTGACCTCCATGACACTGACAACAGGGATACTGGAAAAAGCTGGGTGACCTCCATTATGCTGACTACTATACAAGATACTGGGAAAGCTGGGTGACCTCCATGACCCTGACAACAGGATACTGGGAAAGCTGGGTGACCTCCATTATGTTGAGTACAGGATACTGGGAAAGCTGGGTGACCTCCCTTATGCTGACTACAGGATACTGTGAAAGCTGGGTGACCTCCATTATGCTGACTACAGGATACTGGGAAACCTGGGTGACCTCCATTATGCTGACTACTATACAAGATACTGGAAAAGCTGAGTGACCTACATGACACTGACAACAGGATACTGGGAAAGCTGGGTGACCTCCATTATGCTGACTACAGGATACTGGGAAAGCTGGGTGACCTCCATTATGCTCACTACAGGATACTGGGAAAGCTGGGTGACCTCCATTACACACTGACTACAGCAAGGATGTCACACTCAGGCCCTCAGAGCTGTATATATATATATATATATATATATATATATATATATATATCCTGTTGGTCACTTATCACTTATATATCCTGCTGCTCACTTGGTCTCACACACACACACACACACACACACATATATATATACATATATGTGTGTGTGTGTGTGTGTGTGTGACCAAGTGACCAACAGGATATATATATATATATACAGTGTATGTATATATATATATATATATATATATATATATATATATATCATAAAAATCAAAGTCTGTCTGTCTGTCCTTCTGTCTGTCTGTCCTCTATAGACTTCCAAACGCCTGAACCGTTTGACCCCAAATTTGGCACACAGATACATTGGGTGCCCGGGAAGGTTATTGCGAAGGTCCTGTCCCCGCCAGATGTACAGAAGGGGAGGGGGAGGGGAAAGAGAGGCGCCCCATAGAGATGAATGGGAAAATCTCCTCACTGCAAACACAGGTGATATAATTAGCTGCAGCAGACACGGCAGTTGGAGCCTTAGCAACCAATAGGATTACTGCTTTCATTTCCACAGGGAGCAATGGTTGCTAGGGAAGCTGCCTCACAACATCCACAGTAATAACTGGTAGACCCCCTACTCCATCTATACAGTACATGAATACAGGACCCCCTACTCCATCTATACAGTACATGTATATACAGGACCCCCTACTCCATCCATACAGTACATGTATATACAGGACCCCCTACTCCAACTACACATTACATGTATATACAGGGCCCCCTACTCCATCCATACAGTACATGTATATACAGGACCCCCTACTCCATCCATACAGTACATGTATATACAGGGCACAACAGGTATACCAAACTGTGACTGGGTAACACTGCTACACCAGACCTGACCAATATCGCCATACTGTGCTGGATAACACTGTCATACCAGACCTGACCAATACCGCCATACTGTGACTGGATAACACTGCCAGACCTGTCCAATACCGCCATACTGTGACTGGATAACACCTCCATACCAGACCTGACCAATACCACCATACTGTGACTGGATAACACCTCCATACCAGATCTGACCAATACCGCCATACTGTGACTGGATAACACCTCCATACCAGACCTGACCAATACCGCCATACTGTGACTGGATAACACCTCCATACCAGAACTGACCAATACCGCCATACTGTGACTGGGTAACACCGCCACACCAGACCTGACCAATACCGCCATACTGTGACTGGATAACACTATCACACCAGACCTGACCAATACCGCCATACTGTGACTGGATAACACTGTCATATAAGACCTGACCAATACCGCCATACTGTGAATGGATAACACCGCCACACCAGACCTGACCAATACCGCTATACTGTGCTGGATAACACTGTCATACCAGACCTGATCAATACCGCCATACTGTGACTGGATAACACTGCTATACCAGACCTGACCAATACCGCCATACTGTGCTGGATAACA
Source organism: Dendropsophus ebraccatus (assembly GCF_027789765.1). NCBI lineage: Eukaryota > Metazoa > Chordata > Amphibia > Anura > Hylidae > Dendropsophus > Dendropsophus ebraccatus. Next base: position 40,205,034 of record NC_091467.1, on the reverse strand, counting down.
CTCTCATACCAGACCTGACCAATACCGCCATACTGTGACTGGATAACACTGCCAGACCAGACCTAACCAATACCGGCAAACTGTGACTGGGTAACACCGCCACACCAGTCCTGACCAATACCACCATACTGTGACTGGATAACACCATCATATCAGACCTGACCAATACTGCCATACTGTGTCTGGATAACACCGCTATACCAGACCTGACCAATACCACCATACCGTGACTGGATAACACCGCCACACCAGACCTGACCAATACCGCCATACTGTGACTGGATAACACCCCCATACCAGACATGACCAATACCGACACAATGTGACTGAATAACACTGCCATACGGGTAAATACAACCCTGCAGGTATACAGGACCCCAAAACTATACACTACAAGTGCACGGGACCTCCACATAACTATATACTACAGGTATACAGGACCCCAAACTTTACACTACAGGTATATTGGACCCCAAAACTATATACTACAGGTATACAGGACCTCCACCAACTATATACTTCAGGTATACAGGACCTCCACCAACTATATACTACAGGTATACAGGACCCCAAACTATACACTACAGGTATACAGGACCCCAAAACTATACACTACAGGTATACAGGAACTCCACCAACTATATACTACAGGTATATAGGACCCCAAACTATGCACTACAGGTAAACAGGACCTCAAAACCATACACTACAGGTATACAGGACCTACACCAACTCTATAATACAGGTATACAGCAGCTTCACCAACTCTATACTACAAGTATACAGGACCCCAAATATACTACAGGTATACAGGAACTCCACCAGCTATATACTACAGGTATATAGGACCCCAAACTATACACTACAGGTATACAGGACCTCCACCAACTCTATACTATAGTTATACAGGACCCTCAAACTATTTACTACAGGTATACAGGACCCCCGAACTATATACTACAGATATACAAGACCTCCACCAATTATACACTACAGGTATCCAGGACCCTCAAACTATAAACTACAGGTATACAAGACCTCCACCAACTATACATTACAGGTATACAGCACCAACTATATACTACAGGTATACAGGACCCCCGAACTATACAGTACAGGTATACAGGACCTTCACCAACTGTACACTGCAGGTATACAGGACCTCCCTCAACTATACACTATAGGTATACAGCCCCCCCAACTATGCACTACAGATATGCGAGACCCCTAAAAACTATACATTGTGGGTATACAGAAACCCTCCAACTATGCACTACAGGTATACACTAATTCCACTGATTAACTCAGATGAAACAATACCTTTAGCTTGGCCTTCTGGGCACCTTAGAACAAATCTAATTAACACACTGACACTTTATACCCGGGCAGCGCCGGGTACATTTTCTAGTCTATATCATAAAAATCAAAGTCTGTCTGTTTGTCTGTCCTTCTGTCTGTCTGTCTGTCCCCTATAGATTTCCAAACGCCTGAACCGTTTGACCCCAAATTTGACACACAGATACATTGGGTGCCCGGGAAGGTTATTGCGAAGGTCCCGTCCCCACCAGATGTACAGGAGGGGAGGGGGAGAGGAAAGAGAGGCGCCCCATAGAGATGAATTGGAAAATCTCCTCACTGCAAACACAGGTGATATAATTAGCTGCAGCAGACACGGCAGTTGGAGCCTTAGCAACCAATAGGATTACTGCTTTCATTTCCACAGGGAGCAATGGTTGCTAGGGAAGCTGCCTCACAACATCCACAGTAATAACTGGTAGACCCCCTACTCCATCTATACAGTACATGTATACAGGACCCCCTACTCCATCTATACAGTACATGTATATACAGGACCCCCTACTCCATCCATACAGTACATGTATATACAAGACCCCCTACTCCAACTACACATTACATGTATATACAGGGCCCCCTACTCCATCCATACAGTACATGTATATACAGGACCCCCTACTCCATCCATACAGTACATGTATATACAGGGCACAACAGGTATACCAAACTGTGACTGGGTAACACTGCTACACCAGACCTGACCAATATCGCCATACTGTGCTGGATAACACTGTCATACCAGACCTGACCAATACCGCCATACTGTGACTGGATAACACTGCCAGACCTGACCAATACCGCCTTTCTGTGACTGGATAACACCTCCGTACCAGACCTGACCAATACCGCCATACTGTGACTGGATAACACCTCCATACCAGACCTGACCAATACCGCCATACTGTGACTGGATAACACCTCCATACCAGACCTGACCAATACCGCCATACTGTGACTGGATAACACCTCCATACCAGACCTGACCAATACCGCCATACTGTGACTGGATAACACCTCCATACCAGACCTGACCAATACCGCCATACTGTGACTGGATAACACCTCCATACCAGAACTGACCAATACCGCCATACTGTGACTGGGTAACACCGCCACACCAGACCTGACCAGGACCCCCTACTCCATCTATACAGTACATGTATATACAGGACCCCCTACTCCATCTATACAGTACATGTATATACAGGACCCCCTACTCCATCTATACAGTACATGTATATACAGGGCCCCCTACTCCATCTATACAGTACATGTATATACAGGACCCCATACTCCAACTATACATTACATGTATATACAGGGCACTACAGGTATACCAAACTGTGACTGGGTAACACTGCCACACCAGACCTGACCAATACCGCCATACTGTGACTGGATAACACTGTCATATCAGACCTGACCAATACCGCCATACTGTGAATGGATAACACTGCCACACCAGACCTGTCCAATACCGCCATACTGTGCTGGATAACACTGTCATACCAGACCTGACCAATACCGCCATACTGTGACTGGATAACACTGCCATACCAGACCTGACCAATACCGGCAAACTGTGACTGGGTAACACGGCCACAACAGACCTGACCAATACCGCCATACTGTGACTGGATAACACCATCATATCAGACCTGACCAATACTGCCATACTGTGACTGGATAACACCGCTATACCAGACCTGACCAATACCGCCATACTGTGACTGGATAACACCGCCACACCAGACCTGACCAATACCGCCATACTGTGACTGGATAACACCGCCATACCAGACATGACCAATACCGACACACTGTGACTGAATAACACTGCCATATGGGTAAATACAACCCTGCAGGTATACAGGACACTACAGGTATACAGGACCCCAAAACTATACACTACAGGTGCACAGGACCTCCACAAAACTATATACTACAGGTATACAGGACCCCAAACTTTACACTACAGGTATAAAGGACCCCAAAATTATACACTATAGGTATACAGGACCTCCACCAACTATATACTTCAGGTATACAGGACCTCCACCAACTATATACTACAGGTATATAGGACCCCAAACTATACACTACAGGTACACAGGACCCCAAAACTATACACTACAGGTATACAGGACCCCAAAACTATGCACTACAGGTATACAGGAACTATACTACAGGTATATAGGACCCCAAACTATACACTACAGGTATACAGGACCTCAAAACTATACACTACAGGTATACAGGACCTACACCAACTCTATAATACAGGTATACAGCACCTTCACCAACTCTATACTATAAGTATACAGGACCCCAAATATACTACAGGTATACAGGAACTCCACCAGCTATATACTACAGGTATATAGGACACCAAACTATAAACTACAGGTATACAGGACCTCCACCAACTCTATACAATAGTTATACAGGACCCTGAAACTATTCACTACAGGTATACAGGACCCCCGAACTATACACTACAGGTATACAGGAACTCCACCAACTATATACTACAGGTATATAGGACCTCAAACTATACACTACAGGTATACAGGACCTCAAAACTATACACTACAGGTATACAGGACCTACACCAACTCTATAATACAGGTATACAGCACCTTCACCAACTCTATACTATAAGTATACAGGACCCCAAATATACTACAGGTATACAGGAACTCCACCAGCTATATACTACAGGTATATAGGACCCCAAACTATACACTACAGGTATACAGGACCTCCACCAACTCTATACTATAGTTATACAGGACCCTGAAACTATTCACTACAGCTATACAGGACCCCCGAACTATACACTACAGGTATACAGGAACTCCACCAACTATATACTACAGGTATATAGGACCTCAAACTATACACTACAGTTATACAGGACCTCAAAACTATACACTACAGGTATACAGGACCTACACCAACTCTATAATACAGGTATACAGCACCTTCACCAACTCTATACTATAAGTATACAGGACCCCAAATATACTACAGGTATACAGGAACTCCACCATCTATATACTACAAGTATATAGGACCCCAAACTATACACTACAGGTATACTGGACCTTCACCAACTGTACACTGCAGGTATACAGGACCTCCCTTAACTACACTACAGGTATACAGCCCCCCCCAACTACACACTACAGGTATAGAGGACCCCCCCAACTATACACTATAGGTATACAGCCCCCCCAACTATGCACTACAGATATGCGAGACCCCTAAAAACTATACATTGTGGGTATACAGAACCCCTCCAACTATGCACTACAGGTATACACTAATTCCACTGATTAACTCAGATGAAACAATACCTTTAGCTTGGCCTCCTGGGCACCTTAGAACAAATCTAATTAACACACTGACACTTTATACCCGGGCAGCGCCGGGTACATTTTCTAGTATATATATATGAAAAGTAATTTGTAGTGCAGCACTCCTTAATCAAAAAACTTTCTGGTGCCAACCATTGTGCATCCTTGTGACCATAGGTGCTATAATATACAAAATGGAAAGTCACTGTGGCACTCAAAGTAAGAAGAAAAAATAAGTGGTTTATTCACCCAAAACCGCAACGTTTCAAACTCACAATGAGTTCTTTTTCAAGCAGTGTTCTCTTGTCAGGCTCAGCCATCACTACAATCAGCAAGTTTGCAATTTAGAATATGTAATGTCTCTGACTGTGTTTACTGGTCAACATATCAGTTGGCACTGATGGCTCACCGTGTCTTCCCTCTTACTTCTTGTGGCAGGTGAGGAATAGCCCATCTAGAGAACAAGTGGCAGCTGGGAGTTACATACTAGGGGCAGCCACTGACATCCAGTTCTTGAAAAACTCTCCATCTCCACCAGCAGCATTGGGAGAATTTCAAAGAAAATGAGTTTTGCAATGCCTCAGTTTAGAACAGGGATCGTGAGTGCGAGTGGTTGTATTTTCTCTTTCTTTCCAGGGTTTGTGGGATGGAAAGCTGAATAGTTCCCTAAGATGTTGGTGGTGGTGGTGGTGGTAGTTGCTACTGCAACATCTTCCATTAAAGGCATGATTTAATCTATTTTATTTATTATTATTATTATTATTTTTTTTACATTTATTTTATCTCATTATTTTAAATGTTTTTCCTAGGCCGTTATTGCAGAGACAATTTCCTTGTTCTTACCCCCATTTTGCACTTCCCGACCCCTACTCCTTTCTACACCCATGTTACAGACTGACCTCTAACGGTCACTTTGCCTGTCAGTCGCTCCTGCAGAGCTGCCAAATGACTAGTCACGGCTCTTCCATTGCCTTGTACAAGTGAGTATCAAATTATTTACTCCGACATGAAGCTACGGAGCTGCAAACCCCCGACACGATAGATTGGTGGACTGAATAAATCGTGTTTTATGTGAACATCGGTTTCTACTACGTTGTTTGGTGGTGAGCGCAATCTCCAGGTCATTTTTTGTCATTTTTGGCACCATTTGGTTTTACCTGACTCCACGGGTCCTTGCATAAGGAGCCCGGTTTAGACCTGTTGTGAAGACTGCTGCTACCCCTATCCCTGGGAGGTGTGTTGGACACCATTACATGTGCTGCTGGGTGCTGTGGCTCTGTTTCCACAACCCCAAAAGGTGAGCAATGATTTTTTACATGTGTTAGATCATTATTTCTATCCTGAGGTACTACTCTATGAGGCGCTCTGCCTTTTTTTTTTTTTTTTTTGTTCTTTGTTCCGACACGATAGATGACACAGCTGCGAGAACTGTGCAGCCGTTCTGGAATCAGCACAAATGTTTTGACTGGTCCCCTTTAACCCCTTAAGGACAGAGCCTGAAATGGCCTTAATGACAGAGACAAATTTTATGAATATGACCAGTGTCACTTTAGTCATTAATAACTTCGGGATGCTTTTACCTATCCGGCTGATTCTGAGATTGTTTTCTCGTGACATATTGTACTTTACATTTCTGGTAAATTGGAGTCGATACTCATAACAAATCTTTATGAAAAAAACCCAAATAATGTGAAAAAATGTGAAAAAATGCATTTTTCCAACTTTTTTGCGTATACAGAAAGTGGTTATACCACATAAATTATATATTAAATAGCATTAGCAACATGTCTACTTTATGTTGGCGGCATTTATTAAACTATCTTTCATTTTTTTTAGACGATAGGAAGCTTAAAACATTAGCAGCAAATTTCCAAATTTTCAGTAAAATTTCAAAATCAGATATTTTTAGGGACCTGTTCAGGTTATAAGTGTATTTGAGGGGCCTGTATGTTAGAAAGCCCCACAAAGCACCCCATTTCAGAAACTGCACCCCCCAAACTCTGCAAAAGCATATCCAGAAAGTGTTTTAACCCTTTAGGGGAGTCACAGAAATAAAAGCTAAGTGTGTAAGGAATTTGAAAATTTTAATTTTCTGTGCAGAGATTTTATTGTAATCCAATATTTTTCATAATTATAAACCTATTACCAGAGAAATGCACCCCAATAATTATTGCCCCGTTTCTGCAGTTTATAGAAATACCCCATATGTGGCCCTATTGCGCTATTTGACGCAACCACAAGCCTCAGATACAAAGGAGCGCCTAGTGAATTTCAACACCTCCGTTATATTTGGTCATTTCTGACTGTACCACTTCAGGTTGGCAGAGGCTCTGGGGTGCCAAAACCTAAAAAACACCCCTAAAGGGACACCATTTAGAAAACTACACCCCTCAAGGAATGTAACAAGGGGTGCGGTGAGCATTTGGACCCCACAGGTGCTTCACAGATTTTCCGAACAATATGGCGTGAAAAAAGAAAAATTACGTTGTTCTAGCCTTCAATTTTTTATTTTCTTAAAGGGATAAGAGGAAAAAAAAGACACAAAATGTGTAGCGCAGTTTCTCCCGAGTACGGAAATACCCCACATGTGGCGATAAAGTGCCAAGGGGGCGCAGGACGAGCCTCCAAAGGGAAGGAGCGCCAATTGGCTTTTGGAAGCTGAATTTCACTGGAAAGGATTTCAAGGGCCATGTCGCATTTACAGAGCCCTCCTGCTGCCAAGACACTGGAAACCTCCCACAAGTGACCCCATTCTGGAAACTACACCCCTCAAGGAATCTAACAAGGGGCACAGTGAGCATATGGACCCCACTGGTGACGGGCACAAATGTGGAACAATGTGACATAAAAGTAAAAAATTTCATTTTTTCACTTTCATGGCACAAATGTGCCCGTCATCAAGGGGTCCATATCCTCACTGCACCCCTTGTTAGATTCCTTGAGGGGTGTAGTTTCCAGAATGGGGTCACTTGTGGGGGGTTTCCAGTGTTTTGGCAGCACGAGGGCTCTGTAAATGCGACATGGCGTTCATCATCCATTCTAGCCAAATCCAACCTCCAAAATCCAAATGGCGCTCCTTCCCTTCGGAGGCTTGCCCTGCGCCCACATGGCGCTTTATGTCCACATGTGGGGTATTTACGGACTCGGGGGAAATTGCTCTACACATATTGTGTGTTTTTTTCTCTTTTAACCCCTTGTGAAAATGATAAATTCAAGGCTAAACCAACATTATAGTGTAAAAAATGTAATATTTCATTTTCACGCCACATTGTTCCACATTTGTGCCCGTCACCAGTGGGGTCCATATGCTCACTACACCCCTTGTTACATTCCTTGAGGGGTGTAGTTTCCATAATGGGGTCACTTGTGGGGGGTTTCAACTGTCTTGGCAACACAGAGGCCTTTTGAATGCAACATGGCCCCTCAAAATCCATTCCATCCAAATCCAGCCTTCAAAAATGAAATGGTGCTCCTTCCCTTCGGAGGCTTACCCTGCACCCGCATGGCGCTTTATGTCCACATGTGGGGTATTTACGGACTCGGGGGAAATTGCGCTACACATTTTGTTTTTTTTCTCCTCTTTTAACCCCTTGTGAAAATGATATATTCAAGGCTAAACCAACATTATAGTGTAAAAAATGTAATATTTCATTTTCACGCCACATTGTTCCACATTTGTGTCCGTCACCAGTGGGGTCCATATGCTCACTACACCCCTTGTTACATTCCTTGAGGGGTGTAGTTTCCATAATGGGGTCACTTGTGGGGGGTTTCAACTGTCTTGGCAACACAGGGGCCTTTTGAATGCAACATGGCCCCTCGAAATCCATTCCATCCAAATCCAGCCTTCAAAAACCAAATGGCGCTTCTTCCCTTCGGAGGCTTACCCTGCACCCGCATGGCGCTTTATGTCCACATGTGGGGTATTTCCGTACTCAGGGGAAATTGCTCTACACATTAAATGTTTTTTTTTATCTTTTAACCCCTTGTGAAAATGAAAAAACATGACAAGATTAATGATTTAGAGTAAAAATTTTACAAAAATTACACTAAATGTTGGTCTAGCCTTGATTTTTTTTCCATTTCCACAAGGGGTTAAAAAAGAAAATGAACACAAAACGGGTAGGGTAGTGTCCCCTGAGTACGAAAATACCCCACATGTGGGCATAATGTGCCATATGGGCACAGGGCAAGTCACCAAAGGGACAGAGCGCCATTTAGAGGCTGGAATGGAGGATGGAGGCCATGTCGCAATTACAAAGCTCCTGTGCTGCCAGGACAGTAGAAACCCCCGACAAGTGACCCCATTCTGGAAACTACACCCCATAAGGAATCTAACAAGGGGGGCAGTGAGCATATGGACCCCACTGGTGACGGGCACTTACGTAGAACATGTGCCGAGAAAATAAAAAATACAATTTTTTTCATTTTCACGTCCCAAATGTGGCCGTCACCAGGGGGCCATATCCCCGCTGCCCCCCTTCTTAGATTCCTTATGGGGTGTAGTTTCCAGAATGGGGTCACTTGTGGGGGGTTTCTACTGTCCTGGCCGCACAGAGGCTTTGTAATTGCATCATGGCATCCTCTAATGGGAATGGCGGCCATACCTACTTAGCTGGGGAAAAGGGACAATTCCAATTTATTTGGGGGTATTAGGCCAATTATTAGTTTATAAGGTTGGAAATGACAGGTGTCCATCAAATTCAACCTGTGTTGATCCAGAGGAAGGCAAAAAAAAACCCTCGTAAGGCAGACGACAGTAGCCTCATCACAGGGGAAAAATTCCTTCCTGACTCCATAATGGCGATTAGAATAATCCCCGGACCAACGTGACCCCTGAAATAGGAATAAGGGACAGAATTTAGATAATGTAGAACCCCAATGACGTGTGGTGCGCCTTGGAGCGATCCAGTATGCAGAGGCCAGGGGGATCAGGACAGGTGTCACACTGGAAAATGGTGTCCTTCCTGATCCCCCTGTAACGCCACACTCTGCACTTCTTCTGGGGTCTCCTGTTTTCCAGTGTGGGGGACGTCACCTGGAAAATGTTGTCCTGGTGCGATACGGGGTCCTTCATATCCAGAAGCGCTGGGTCCGCTCCATGGCTGCTAAATATTAGGGCACTATTACGTCTTCTGATATGTTCGGATCGTGCCGCAAGCTACAGGGCAGCGAGAGACCAGAGGAGGGGGTGCTGGTATAAAAGTTATCCCCGTACAGGTGGTGACCTTTATCCAGCAGTGGGAAGATCAGTTCCCGGACGATCTTCCCACTAACTCCGAGGATGGGGGGGGGGGGGCATCTGGGGGCTGGATTCGGGTGTCCCTTCCTACATACACTCTAAGGGTACGTGCACACTGCGGAATCGCGACAGATAACCCTTCGTGCATTCCACAGCTGGCACCCACCGGCGGAGTGATGCAGGCGCACGTCTCCACACGTGTCATAGACTCCATTCTATGCACGGGCGGATTCCGCTCTCCGTCCAACGTATTCATTCTTTGGATGGACGACGGATTCCGCCCGTGCATAGAATGGAGTCTATGACACGGGTGGAGACATGCGCCTCCATCAGTCCGCCGGTGGGTGCCAGCTGCGGAATGCACAAAGGGTTATCCTTCGCCATTCCGCAGTGTGCATGTACCCTAAATCTGTAAGAGTACCCTGAGGTACACTCACAGAGTTTGTAGAATTTCACTCCATACCGTCATCTCTTATTGGGACGGTTCTGGCATAAAAGATGTGTCTGGGGGGCAGCGTACGCTACGCTACCCCCCAGACACGTCACAGGATGATGAGGATGAATGGAGGAAAGAAGGATCCCCCCATTCATCCTCACTGGCTGTTTCGGTGTCGGAGGTAATAATAACGTATCCCTCTGACGCCGAAAACACCCTGGGGCCATCTTTATACGGGGATTAGTATATGGGGTATATAGTGGTGTAGTGTCAAACTTTATTCAATGTAGTGTGGTGTAATGTAGTGTTTTTTACATGTTTTTTTTACAGTAAGTATAAAAAAAAAAACTACGCCAACAAAGGAGTTGCTGATAAATGCCGCACTTATGTGCGGCACTTATTAGCAGACTGTGGCAGTAGAATATAGAAAAAAAACACCCTACGCCAAAAAGGAGGAGTTGCTGATTAGCAGCGCACTTTCGTGCGATGCTGATCAATACTCAGCGGCGATAGGGTGCGGAAAATAGAAAAAAAAAAATTTGAAAAAAAAAAAAAAAAATTCTACATTCTGAACATCCCTGTAGCTGCTGATAAGTGTATTACACATATCAGCCGCTAGAGGGCAGCAGAGCGCAAAATACGGAAAGAGCCGACGCTGGAGCCGAAAATAGCCGAGAGAAGCCGAACGTGACGTCACGGAAGAAGCCGAAGACCCGAACGAAGACGAGGATGCCGCGAACCCGGAAGACGCCGATCAGGAGCCAGGGACAGGTGAGTAATGTACAAATACCTGCTCTGGACCCCTCGGCTACCTAGCTGAGGGGTCCAGGGCAGGTATTTACTATTTTGTGGGACTCTGATCGCCGTGCCACCGGCCCGATCGCCGTGAACGGCCGGCCGTTCACGGCGATCGGGCCGGTGGCACGGCGATCACCATTACTTTTTACAGTAATGGCGGTCGGTGCCGTCCTCGGACAGCACCGACCGCCATTTTTTTCCGGGTCATCGGGTCGCCGATGACCCGGAAAGGTTCCGATCGCCGCTATTGGCTGATCTGAATTGATCAGCCAATAGCGGCGATCGTAAGCACGGGGGGTGTTAACCACCCCCCGTGCCGTGAAGCTAAGATGGCCTGCTATGATTTATAGCAGGCCATCTTCCCCGACCGCTGTGTGTGAACACGCAGCGATCGGGGAAACATCGGGCGTAAATTTACGCCCTGATGCGCCAAGTACCAGGGCGCGAGGGCGTAAGTTTACGCCCGATGTCGTTAAGGGGTTAAAGGAGGACCCTTTGTTTATTTTTTTAATACAGGGAACCTAACTGTTTTTGCCTCTGGCAATAAAAAAGCTAGAAGCCGCCCTGCCTGTGCCACCATCGCTAAATTTTCACATTTCTGCGTGTGGGGTGGGGGATGGGTTGCGGTTCTGAAGTCACGTGGTACTGCGTGGGGGGGCCCAAGTTCACTTCTTGCACCAGGGCCCATGAGACATTAGCTACGCCCCTGGAAGACTGGAAGAACCCTTTTTTTTTTGTAGAAAAGGGGTACTCTAAAAATTATGTTTAATATATTGATTTAATAAAGTTATATTATTTTGTGATATAACTTTTGGAAACAGATCACTGATCTCAGGGAGACTAGCTAAAGAAAACACTGTCGGTACTCAACCCAGTGAAATCCTAGGTGCATTGCTCCCTGAGAAATACAAACTTTCAAAAAGAGCCCATGAAGCATCATTTAAGAGTCTCAAAACACAGGACCAGCCAAGGGATGGCTCCTGGAGGGAAATCACCAAAACCACCATATTAAGAGGCCTTATCCGTCAATGTAATAACAAGGGAAAAAACACAGGCCAGGTATCCACAGACAGCTCTTTCAGGGTTTTGCCCCTCATCAGTTTGGAGAAGGATTCTGGCTATGTGGGAACAATGTCTAGTACTGCCATACAGGAAACAGATCACTGATCTTAGGGAGACCAACTGACGAAAACACCATCAGCTAAAACACTCAACACAGTGAAATCCTATGTGGATATCTTCCTGGGAAATATAAATTTGCATAAAAGAGCCTATAGAGCCTCATGACAGAACTAGACAGTTATTCCTCTGGGAAGGGCCACACTCAAGGGGTGGCTTCTGGAGGGAAACCACCAAATAAAGTGTCCCTAAATGTTAATGTTAGGACATGGGAAAAACCAAGGCCAGGTATCCATCCACAGACAGCTGTTTCACAGTGTTGCTCCTCAACAATGTAGAGCAGAATTCTGGTTAGGTAGGAGCAATGCTTATTAGTGCCATATGGGAAACATCACTAATGTCAGAAGACCAGCTGAAGAAAACTGAAATTCTAGGTGCATGGCTTCCTAGGAAATACAAACGCGCAAAAAAGAGCCCATGGGGCTTCAAAACACAGGATTTGCCAAATATCCCTTCAGGAAGGGCCCAGCTAAGGGTTGACTCCTGGGGGGAAACCATTAAATTAAGTGGCCCTATAAGTCAGTGTATTGACAAGAGAAAACCAAGGCCAGGTATCAAGCCACAGACAGCTGTTTTGGGGTATTGCCTCTCATCAGTGTGTATCAGGATTCTGGCTAGGTGGGAGCAATAGCTAGTAGTGCCATTTGAGAAACAGATCATTGATCTCAGGGAGACCAGCTAAAGAAGACTGTCGGCTGCAACGCTCAACACAGTGAAATCCTACGTGTATAGCTTCCTAGGAAATACAAACTTGCAAAAAAGAGCCCATGAAGCCTCATTTAGGAGTCTCAAAACACAGGACTTGCCAGATATCCCTCTAGGGGGGGGGGGGGGGGGGGGAAGCAGAGGGGTGACTCCTGTAGGAAAATTACCAAAACCACCATATTAAGAGGCCCTATAAGTCAAAGTAATGTATTTTACTTCATTATTGAAAAAAAATAAAAAAATTACTGTTTTTATTTTTAATGCATATACAGTTCTAGTTAGTGGCAGCAGTAAGGGGCAATTCCGCCTCCCTGCTGCCACCAGGGAGGCGGAACATGACAGCCATGCCAAACATGACAGCCATGCCCTCAGCCTCTGCAATGATAGGGATGACTGGTATCATTTCTCCCTCTGCTTCTACCGCAGAGCAATGATCGCAGTCACTGCTCCCATTGCAGAGGCTGTCAGCGCTGCCATCATGTTGGGCAGCCTCTCTAGCCCTCTTCATCCTGTGCACTGTATATTTGAATTTACAGTCTACAGAGAAATATATCCTGTGCTCTGTATAGAGATAGCACTGTTCAGCAGAGCTAGAACAGAGCAGGGAATTAGAGCCCTGCAGTTCCTGTCACAAATGTTGGTGGCAGCAGAGGGGCCGTGTAGTGTGCTGCGTATATATATATAAAAAAGGATACATTTTTTTTATATATTTGTTATATTATAAGGTAATATAACTTTATTAAAGCAATGCAAAAAAAAAATTCTCAGTCTGCGGAGTACCCCTTTAACAGCCAATTGTAGTTCAATTTAAAGAATAACCCCTTTTTTATACATTGGCAATTTCAATTAGCCCAGTTGCAGTAATTCTCATGCAGTGCACACTTTTTGGGAATACATTAGAGTAGACATTGCCTGCTGTCTCACTGAAGTTCTGACAGCCACCAGCTCCTCAGCACAGATGATCCTACTGTGTTAGGACCCTCAGCAAACTTTACCTAGTGTGAACAGAGGTCTGAAACTGTGCATGTTTTTACCCCCTCCTGCTGTCTTGATGTTTTCACAGCCCCCATCTTCCAAGCACAAATCAGAGTCCATATTGAAGCACCAGATATTATGAACTGTGCCATTCAAATGGGATCAATTCAAACATTACTTTCTCTCCAGCACTTTGCTATTGTTTCAGAGGGAAATGGAGCCAGACCACCTGATATATGTGAAGTGGCCCTAGTGTACCTGAATGTCACTGCTAGAACAGAGCAGGGGTAGAAAGGTCTGAACAAGTGTCCTAATACACAAACAACTATAAGGTACAGCAATGGGGGCTATCAGGTATCTGGTATACTATCAGGCAGTGGCGGACCTATCGTTTGTGCAGCCGGTTTGGCTGCACAGGGGCCCTGGGCAGAGGAGGTGCCCGCCAGGCTTGGACTCTCAGCCTGGCGGTCCCCTTCAATGCCCAGGGCCCCACAGTAGCCTAACCTGCTACACAAGCCCCTTTCTCTCTGGGATGGGTCGGGGGAGGGGGAGGAGAGGGCGGGACACTGCTGCTGTGAGCGGGGGCGGCAGTACACAGGGATGCCGGTGAGGGGCCACCTGGGACCAGGCTGCAGCAGCTTCCTGTGGGACCAAGCCACCCTGCAGTCGTACACCTACTGCTGCCCCTGGCTGCGGGGGTTCCAAGGATGTGCTGCCGGGAGTGCCAGGGGAACATGGGGCGCAGGACTTGCTAGTTTGTCACAAGCCAGGCATCATGATTACCGGTGAAATTCACGGCTGATCCGAAAGTTCGGGTCTCCATGGATCAGCCGTGGATTTCAATGCTAATCCTGATGCCCATCTGGTGACAAACTAGCAAGTCCTGCGCCCCATGTGTCCCTGGCACTCCCGGCAGCATGTCCTCGGAACCGCCGCAGCCAGGGTCAGCAGAAGGTGTGCGACAGCAGGGTGCCCGGGTCCTACAGGAAGCTGCTGCGGCCTGGTCCCAGGCGGCCTCTCACCGGTGTCCTTGTGTACTGCTGCCCCCGCTCACTGCCAACTGCTGTCACTGACAGCTACAGGAGAAGACAGAGGAAGAGGTATACAGTATGGGGGGAACAACTACAGGAGGAGACAGAGGAAGAGGTATACAATATGGAGGTAACAACTATAGAGGGAGACAGAGGAAGAGGTATACAGTATGGGGGGAACAATTACAGGGGGAGACAGGAAAAGGTATACAGTATGGGGGGAACAACTACAGGGGGAGGTATACAGTATGGGGGGGAACAACTACAGGGGAAGACAGAGGGAGAGGTATACAGTGTGGGGGGAACAACTACAGGGGGAGACAGAGGAAGAGGTATACAGTATGGGGGAACAACTACAGGGGGAGAGGTATACAGTATGGGGGAACAACTAAAGGGGGAGACAGAGGGGGAGGCATACAGTATGGGGGGGAATAACTACAGGGGAAGACAGAGAAAGAGGTATACAGTATGAAGGGGACAACTTCAGGGCGAGACAGAGGAAGAGGTATACAGCATAGGGGAACAACTACAGGGGGAGACAGAGGAAGAGGTATAAAGTATGGGGGGAACAACTACAGGGGGAGACAGAGGAAGAGGTATTCAGTATGGGGGGGCAACTACAGGTGGAGACAGAGGAAGAGGTATACAGCATGGGGGAACAACTACAGGGGGAGACAGAGGAAGAGGTATACAGTATGGGGGGATCAACCACAGGGGAAACAGAGGAAGAGGTATACAGTATGGGGGGGAACAACTACAGGGGGAGGTATACAGTATGGGGAGAACAACTAAAGGGGGAGACATAGGGGGAGGTATACATTATGGGGAGCAACTACAGGGGGAGAGGTATACAGTATAGGGGGAAAACTAAAGGGGGAGACTGAGGGGGAGGTATACAGTATGGAGGGAACAACTACAGGGGGAGGTATACAGTATGGGGGCCTAACTACAGGGGGAGACAGAGGGGGTGGTTGACAGTATGGGGGAACAACTACAGGGGGAGACAAAGGAAAAGGTATACAGTGTGGGGGGAACAACTACAGGGGGAGACAGAGGAAGAGGTATACAGTATGGGGGGAACAACTACAGGGGGAGAGGTATACAGTATGAAGGGAACAACTACAGAGGGAGAGGTTTACAAAGGTTGGTGGGAGGCAGTGGGGGGGCCCAGGCACATTTTTTGCACAGGGGACCTATGCAGTCTGTGTCCGCCCCTGCTATCAGGTACTGTAACAGGGGTGATGGCCGGTATATTAATGGGGCATAAGGGAGATTATCCTAGGGCCGGCGTTAGGGGGGGGGGGGCAAACATGGCAATTTCAAAGGGCCCCTATCCCCTGGGGGCTCCTCTACGGCAGTTTTAGGGGCAGGGGCGCACTGACAGCGTCCTGCAGTGTCTAAGTGGAATCCTTGGCTTCAGCTGATGGCTGCTTCCAGGGGTCACACAGAGGCTACAGGACGGTCTGCTTCGGTGTGTCCTCCGTGTGTAGCTCCCCCTCCCCTCAGCTCCTCTTACATCACGTGACCTCCTCCTCCTGCAGCTCAGCAGTCGGGACGATGGAGGATGAGGATCCCAGCCTGCTGCTGCTGCTATGTGTATAATGTATGAATGTAGTGTGTGTTACATGTCCTGTGTATAGTGTATGGACTGGATGGTTTGGATCTGTATAATGTGTTTTTATGGATGTGTTATTATGTGTGTGAGTGTATATGTATATCTATATCATAAAAATGAAAGTCTGCCTGTCTGTCTGTCCATCTGTCCCATATAGACTTCCAAACGCCTAAACCGTTTGACCCCAAATTTGGCACACAGATACATTGGGTGCCCGGGAAGGTTAGAGTGAATGTCCCGTCCTTGCCAGATACAGGAGATACAGGAGAGCAGGGGGATGTGGAAGACCGCCCCATAGAAATGAATGGGAAAATCTCCACACTGCACACACAGGTGACATAATTAGCTGCAGCTCTGCCCAGCAGTAAATGGCAGTTGGGAGCCTTAGCAACCAATAGGATTACTACTTTCATTTTCACAGGGAGCTGTGGTTGCTAGGGCAGCTGCCTCACAACATCCACAGAAATAACTGGTAGACCCCCTACTCCATCTATATAGTACATGTATACAGGGCAGTATTACCAGCTGCTGCTGCCCTAAGCACTAAACCTGAGGACACCCCATCCTCACTCACTAATTAGCATTATGATAGATTGGTAAGTAATAGCTCCAGAGGTCAAATTTAACACCACCCAGGCCCGCTTCTGCCATGAGGCGGAATGAGCCTTCCGCCTCAGGCGGCAGAATTTGCGGTTCGGCAGGGGGCGGCATTATGTCCCCCCTGCTGTCATTTTTGTTAAGTATCACTTAACAAAAATGACAGCGGCCGCTCACCTGTCCCGTCGCCCGCGCTCTCCACATCCCGTCAGGTCCCGCGATGTCACCCTGCAGCTGTCACGGACCTCCAGGCTGTGGTGAGTGCCCGGGGTCGGTGGGGGACGCGCTGGAGTGATCGGGTCGCACGGGACAGCCCCGCGCGACCCGATCACCCCACTCACTCACCACAGCCTGGAGGTCCGTGACAGCTGCAGGGTGACATCGCGGGACCTGACGGGATGTGGAGACAGCAGAGATTGCGGGCCGGCTGCGGTGTGGGACAGGTGAGTAGATGGCTGCTGCTGCGGCGGCGGATGGGGGGGGGGCGTTGGGGGGCGGTCCGGGGGGATGCCGGATATCACTCGGGGCGGCCGCCTGAGGTTTGCCTCAGGCGGCAGAAACCCTTGAATCGGCCCTGACACCACCATATCAGACCTGACCAATACCGCCATACCAGACCTGACTAATACCGCCATACTGTGACTGGATAACACTGCCATACCAGACCTGACCAATACCACCATACTGTGACTGGATAACACTGCCATACCAGACCTGACCAATACCGCCATACTGTGAATGGATAACACTGCCATACCAGACCTGACCAATACCGACACACTGTGACTGGATAACACCGCCATACCAGACCTTACCAATACTGCCATACTGTGACTGGATAACACTGCTCTACCAGACCTGACCAATACCGTCATACTGTGACTGGATGACACTGCCACACCAGACCTGACCAATACCACCATACTGTGACTGGATAACACTGCCACCCCAGACCTCACCAATACTACCATACCCCCCTTCGAAAAGACACTAGATTTTCTGGCAAGTCTGAACAGGAGGTGGAAGACTAGAAAAATAAAAATAAATAAAAAGTAGTTACCTGCTCCCTGGTGCTGCACCCATGCAAGGTGCTGCCCTAGGCAGACCACAAGTGCCTAATGGTAAATACGACCCTGCAGGTATACAGAACACTACATGTATACAGGACCCCAAAACTATACACTACAGGTGCACGGGACCTCCACCAACTATATACTACAGGTATACAGGAACCCAAACTATACACTACAGGTATACATGACCTCCACCAACTCTATACTACAGGTATACAGGACCTCCACTGACTATATACTACAGGTATACAGGATCTCCACCGACTATATACTACAGGTATACAGGACCCCAAACTATACACTACAGGTATACAGGAACTCCACCAACTATATACTACAGGTATACAGCAACCCCACCAACTCTATACTACAGGTATACAGGACCCAAAACTATACAGTACAGGTATACAGGACCCCCGAGCTATATACTACAGAACACTTCAGGTATACAGGACCCCAAAACTATACATTACAGGTATACAGGACCTCCACCAACTGTACACTACAGGTATACAGCAACCCCACCAACTCTATACTACAGGTATACAGGACCCAAAAATATACACTACAGGTATACAGGAACTCAACCAACTATATACTACAGGTATATAGGTGCCCCAAACTATACACTACAGGTATACAGTACCTCCACCAACTCTATACTACAGGTATACAGCACCTCCACCAACTCTATACTACAGGTATACAGGACCCTCAAACTATACAGTACAGGTATACAGGACCCCCGAGCTATATACTACAGAACACTACAGGTATACAGGACCCCCAAACTATACATTACAGGTATACAGTACCTTCACCAACTATACACTACAGGTATACAGGACCCCAAAAGTATAAACTACAGGTATACAGGAACCCCAAACTATACACTACAGGTATACAGGACCCCAAAACTGTACACTACAGGTATACAGGAACTCCACCAACTATATACTACAGGTATACAGGACCACCAAACTATACACTACAGGTATACAGGATCCCCAAACTATATACTTCAGGTATACAAGATCTCCACCAACTCTATACTACAGGCATACAGCACCTCCACCAACTGTATATTACAGGTATACAGGACCCCAAGCTATACACTACAGGTAAACAGGACCCTAAAACTATACACTACAGGTATACAGAACCTCCACCAACTATATACTGATATGTATATATGGTCGTAATATTGGTCTGTATATAGTGTGTATATAGAGTCATTATGTGGTGGTCAGTCTATGGCGGTTATATTGGTCTTTATATAGTATATATAAAAAGTCATTATGTGGTGGTTACTCTATGACAGTAATATTGTTCTGTATATGGTGTATATAGAGTCTTTATGTGGCAGTCATGGTGTGGTGCTAATATTGGCCTCTATATAGTGTATATAGAGTCATTATGTGGTGGTCGCTTTATAGCAGTAATATTGGTCTGTGTATATAGTGTATATAGAGTCTTTATGTGGCGGTCATGATGTGGTGCTAATATTGGCCTGTATATAGTGTCATTATTGCAGTGGTCACTCTATGGTGGTAATATTGGCCTATACTTAGTGTGTTTTCTTCAGTAACGGTATGGAGGTAATATTGGTCTGTATATAGAGTTATTAAGTCCTGGCATGTACAGTAGCAGCAGTCCTGGCATGTACAGTAGCGGCAATCCAGAACTGACTTAATGTGACTAAGGGCCCTAATATACAGACCAATAATTGTCAGGCCGATATCGCTCTGTGTAATAAAGACAACAGTCATCAACTGATCATTGTCTTTTGGCAAGTTTAAAAATTATCGGCTGATGATCGTGCGTATAACATAATAAAGCTGTTAATTACCTGATCACGTTCCCCGGTGTCCTCAGGCTTTGTCTGTTTGTTACGACCAGTGATTGGCTGAGAGGGGACCAGAAGTGAGAGCTGCAGCTGCAGTGACTGGGGGATCCCACAGACATGGCCTGAGGACAATGCGGAACGTGATCAGGTAGTATATATCTTTATTGTTTACTATATACAGCAAGGATTGCACAGACATCACTAATGATATATATCAGTCTTTGCTGCATGATAATCGAGCCATGTTGTAGGCTCTCTAAGCGAGCTCCATTCTACCAGATTGGTGCTTACTTCGCCAGAATAGCAGGCTGTGTAATACGGCCCTTAAACTGGCCGCAATCCTTCAGCTGACAATTATCTCTCCCATCCGGCCCCATCCTCCCCATACACAGGAATGTTTGACACAGCTGACTGTTCCTGTGTTCTCTATAGGAGATCTGATGGCGGCTTATCTCTCTGAGAACAAAGAGTTTAGGCGTTGATTTTCCATCAAGCCTAACCCCCTACGTCCACTGATATTGCGCTGGGCCAATCCACTGAGAGTAGTAGTAGGTGGTAGTACTGGGTAGGAACGCGGGTAGCCACTTGCCTGATGGTAGTCACGGTTTTGGCACGAGGCATAGCAGCTAACCAGCAGGGACCTGACCATGCGGAGGCCGAGCAATTCCTCGTTGTCCTTAGTCAGGACACCAATAATTAAACAAATGCCAGGGTTCTGAAACAACGGTAGTTGTGCATTTATTGAATCGGTGGTAACTAGTGGCAACAGTCTCTCCGGATGCAACCGGGAATAAGGCAGACTTGGATAAGGCAACGCAATGGGTGATGCTGCAATAGGCTGTGATGGTAGCGTGCTGAATGATGGGAGTAGTAGTACTGAGAGTAAGATACTGGGCGGAATTAAGCTGAGACGAATACTTGCTGTGGATGATCATGGGAGATGGTGAGAGAAATAACTGAAGAATCGGCACCTAGATCTTTGGTTGAGATAAGAATCTTTAGGACTTGAGAAGGAAGACACAGCCAGGTCCAGACTGGACCGGAACACTTCTAGTAACGCTGGAGCAGCAGAGCACTCGTGTCTCTCTCCTGACAGTGGAGAGAGGACACACACACAACCTGTCCCCCTGAAGGTAGAAGACAGGACTGAGGTAGGCAGGAAGTCACATGGTCTCCCCAGCCAAAGCTCAATGGCTATTTGGGTTACCATGGCAGCAGGGGCAGTCATGTAACATCAAGCCATTGCATCACCACACCATTAACACTGATACTGAAAATATACAAGAAATAGATGAAACAACAGACCTGAATACTGAGAGGGGTGACACAATATACAGTTTGCAGTGGACCATGGTTTCCAGAACAGGGACAATAAAATACTGACTGATTCAGATATAAGAATACACTTTTGAGGAAAATAAGAGGAAACGTCTGGGACACTGCAATATTATCTGTCAGAGGACTGTCCAGAGAACCCCATGCACCTTACACTGATGGCTGAACCCACCACGAGCAGCAGGTACCACCAACAAAAGTGTAAAATGTATGGGGACCTTAAATTGTTGCTACAATATTTCAGCATTTGGGGCCCCACCACCTTCAACTTTGCCCAGGGCCAAATTTAGTCTACAACTGGCCCTGCCCACAACAAGGGACAGGGGATACTATTAGGTTAAAGTAGGAAGGGATTTATTTATCTTTTTTCTGAGTTTTTAACTTTTCTGCATTGTGGGGCTGTTCATCACTCCTGGCTCTGATCATTTTACACTGCAATTGGTTCTACTCTTATGACGGACCAATCACAGTGATCCCCAGTCAAGGCTAGTGGTGATTCGTGGCTTGTTGTCGGGGAGCTGTCATCAGTTGCTGGTCGCAGTTAAACTGCGCAATTTCATGCGACATCAGTTTAACTCATTCACATACATGTAAAGTAACTCCAGATGTACATGTACATGAAGTACTTTTCGGCACAACCTGTAACGCTAACAAATGAAGTACTGTGCATACTAAAGGAAAATAAACATTTATAACCATATGATATTTTGGGGTTTGGGTTAAAGGTACTTTAAGTAGAAATCTTTAAATTTTAGTGCTTATAACCATTTTAATCAGACCATAATATTGATGGAAAGCATTTAGAGACTATACAAAAGCAAACCAAGCTATGTTTTAAGCTAACTTGAATTTACCGGGTGCAATACAAAATCTGTTTCAGGGTCCCCAACTATTACGTATTATTGCAGCGACAAAGGGGGCCAAGTGTTATGTGGCTGGGCTAGTAGTTGAAGTACCACTAGGGCACTTGTCACAGTAGCCAAGGGTGGTAGGTTGCACACCGCTGGATACACTGACATTGCACCTCTTGTTTTGTAGGGGTTTATGTTGTGTAGAGTGTCGCACTAACCCCTTCAGAAGTGAGTTAAAGAGAAGAGTTAGGCCACATTCACACATTCCGTGTTCTGCACGGGACACGCACGTGGAAGGCATGTACCGGAGTCTGTATATCTGTATAGTTCCCTCGCTCCCAGCAGCATATCAGAGATGCTCTCGTACGGGGTACAGACTCTGGTAAAGGCCTTCCATGTCTGTGTTCCTTGCAGAACACGGAATGTGTGAATGCGGCCTAACTCCTCTCTATTTTCAAATGACTTCTGAACAAAAACTCGTTTTCTTACAGTAGATCCCCAGGGAGCTCTAGGACTGGGGAAAATCACCCTGAGACTGAATCTGAGGCCTGAAATAGGCTGGGAGTGAGGGAGGACTTTGTGTGAGGTATCCTCAACAGGGATTGGATCTCAGTTAGCTTAGAAATATCAATCCAAAACCATTAACTCATACATTTCTTCTCCTGCAACTGTACCTTAATAGTGTTCTGGGAAACAGTGACACCAAGTGGTGGGAGTAGCATACTACAGTCCTAAGTCTCAGAGCATATGGCACACATAGTATTGGCCTATATTTGCTAGAAAAGAGCAGTGGACACCCGCTCCGGGGCGCTTTATTATTTATAGCACTGGTCATATAACTAGAGAAGAACGAGTATGTTCTGTAGAGTACAGTAATCACTTGAGAATCAGGCTACTCGAAAGTACTCGATACTAAAGCAAGTACTGCATGCTGCTTGGGTGCTCATTAACAAAAAGGCTGCTTAACAGCCTTTCAACAAGCTTTAAGTCTATATTCACACACCCATAGTGCAGCCCGCAACCACAGACCCGCGGGCACGGCCTGCACTTTTATTGTGCATCTCTTGTGCTCCGTGCTTCACAGAGCACTAAATTTCCGCTTCATTAGCATAACGATCTGTGACGCAAAATGCGGTCCGCATTACAGCAGGTCCTTTACACATGTACGGACATGTGAACAGGGCCATAAATAACATTGGTCCTATGTTCTCTCCGAGATTGCGTGTCTGTAGTTGTTGACAAAACAGCGGATGTGTCAATGTACCCCTAAGTCAGCATTCTCTTGATCCACAGTAAATAACTCACTGTCACATTTATTTAGGGGATTTACATGCTCTGTTTTTTTTTTACATTAGTATTTTTTGAAAAATTTTGGGTCTTTTTGCTATCTATGGCCACCTGCCTTTCATTAGGAATTTTTGCAGCTTTTTGCACCTTTTTACAAGTTTTATTAACCTCTTTGTAATTTTTAAAGGCTACAGCTGACCCCTCTGATTTGTATTTTTTTTGTTATTTAAAGCTCTTTTAACCCCTCAGGACAGGGCAAATTTTCGCTTTTGCACTTTCGTTTTTCCTCCTTGTGTTTAAAAGGTCATAGCACTTCCTTTTTTCACATTAAGACCCACATGAGCCTTTATTTTTTGCACCACTAATTGTACTTTGCAATGGCAGACTGAATTTTTCCATAAAATAACTGGGAAATGGGGGCAGGACCGGAAGTCGATGGAGACAGTGGCATAGGCAGAGAGCTCTGTCCCAGGCTACCGTATCTAGCGATCTACAGCCATTTTGCAAGGACCACAACTCACCTACATGGGGAAGAGGGCCCCTCAGAAGTCCCAGGCTAAGTTGCCGGCATCGGGGACCACCACACCGTCCACCCTGGACTCCTATCTCCTCAGCGCGCGGCAGCCGGCTAATTCCAAGATGGCGCCGACGACCGAGAAGCGAGGCTTCAGATCCTGGCTCACCCACACTAGGCGCTCTGCATCTTCACCAGCACGAGACTCCGCCATCTCCTCATGGGGTTACCCGGTTACCGGCGGCATCGGATGCCCCCCGGGACAGTGCCTTGAGACCGGATGCCTCTCCATTCCTGCCGGAAGCCTCCCAGGTACAAAATGAGCCACAAGCCGGGCGCCATGTGACCGGGGTGCATCCCAACATACAAGACCAGGTTAGTCCTCAGTCATCACCGGCTGCTTCAGCCCCTGCATCCTCTAGCCCTGCGCCTCTACCGCAGCGGGATGCCTCCCACTCAGGGCGTACTCCTGTGCAGCCACCTCGGGCCTCCACATCTAGTGCGCAGCACCTCAGCCCAGACATAATGGGAATGGACTTACCGCGGTCCCAGCGAGACAGGGCGGACTGGTGATCATCACAATCCCCGGTTTCAGAGAGATAGGACCACCCCGGGCTATCTGACACACACTGGTCTAGCTTCCTGCAAAATATGCCAACTAAAGATGACTTCAAGGGACTGATCACTGAGGTGAAAGAGACCTTTAAGGCAGAGATTGCAGCAGTGCGGTCGGACCTCCAGCACATGACTCGTCGTATTGAAACCCTAGAGACTGACCATGATGAGACCCGTTGTTACATAAAAGATCTTCAAGCTACTGTACAAACCCAACACTCTGCCATCTGCGACTATCAACGCCACGTAGAAGCAAATTGACAACAGGGGGTGTCAACATAATGTCCAAGCTCGTGGCCTGTCTGAGCAAATCCGTGACTCTGATCTTAGGCCTGCATTAGAGGCCATATTTAACCAGATCCTAGGGGCCCCTAGGGATCACCGGATTCAGATGGACAGAGCACATAGGGCCCTACGCCCGAAAGATGCCTCACCTCTACCACGAGACGTGATTTGTTGTATCACCAATTACTCCCTGAAAGAAGCAATAATGACTAAGGCTAGGGATCTGCGAGATATTGAATATGAGGGTTCCAGCATTCAACTCCTCCCTGACCTGTCGTGGGTCACACTGCAAAAAAGGAAGAGACTGCGCCCGCTCTTGCAACTCCTCCGTGATACCGGAATACCGTACAGGTGGGGTTTCCCCTTCAGCCTCACTGCGAGACGGGATGGAAGATCGGCCACTATGAGAGTGGCAGATGATCTCGAGGCGTTCTGTGAAACACTGGACATACCCCCTCCTCGATTGCAAAATTGGGAACTTTTGCCACCTCCTCCTCCACCACCGCCAGTGTGGACACCGGTCCGGTCCTCGAGGAAACGCAATGCTCCCAGATCACCTCCAAACGTGACTGCACAGTCACACTCACCGCGGAATCGCTGATGCAACACGATTCATCATATAGCTGATGTTTGCTTTATTTGATGCTCTAGCCTTACTTTTTTTTTCCCTTTCCTGGCCTGGGTCCTTCCATCCCTCCTTTTTCTATATGAAGTCCTTCTTCTACATTCTGGATCGTGCTTATAGCTTTATACTTCCCACTGGTAGCCATGGACCGGAGTATTGATTCGTGTTTGATTCTGGTTGTGGATAGTATTGCACACCGTTCATACGTACGAACTGTGTTGTTTGCTCTCTCCGCTGACTCCTCTCACATCTCTTCTCTCCTTTTTCCCCTATATCCCACTGAGTACTTTCCCGCTCACCCACTATACTGTCCTTAGTGGGTGGGGTTTAGACATGTTCATATCTACTGGTTATGCTTGCACTGCTCATAGGGCGCTGAGGGGTCCTTGTTGTCCCCCTGGCACATAACATATTTTTTTCTCGTTTTGTTTTTCTGTGTTGTTATGTTTCATGTCTCCCTCCCTCATGTTTTTCCCTTTGTTTTACAGGCATGGTTACCTCTACTGTCCGTTACATGTAGATGGTGGGGTGGTTTGGCTGCTGCCTTTACTCTCATCTCCCTGGTTCAGAACTGGCTGGGATTCCGACCTACTAAGGCTACAACCCGTTGTAATAGGGTTCAGGTACATTTGCGATCACTTCCACCCATTCGAGAACCTGTCATGGTGCGTGTTCTGACATTAAATGTGAAGGGCCTTAACTCTAATGTTAAGCGGCGCCTACTGCTGAAATAACTGTCCATCCTGAAAGCAGACATAGCTTATGTCCAGGAGACCCACCATGACAGATCATGTACATTTAAATTTGCCTACTTTACGGTTCAGGGAAGAAAAAGAGTGCTGCACCTCACACCTATGGCTGATACTAGTACCTCTCGGCTGCATAAAAAGCATCAGAATTCTGTATGTGAATTGATCAAGCCACACTGCCCCATGTACCTCGTGCAGGTATCTGATACACATGGGTCCCTACATTAAGTCCACACTGTGCCGGTCAGTGACCACCAGCCCCGCAGGCGTGCACAGTCAGGGAAGGGAGGCCATGGAACAGCCCTGCAACCCCCATGCCACAGGACCAGACCCAAAAATGCCACACCAAAACCCAGCCAGCACCACCGGCGGAGGAAGCTGCCCCCAAACAGCACAAGTCTGGATAAGGTATTGCACTCACCATAGCTATCAAAGATAGAATGGGACAGACAGGAGGGATTAAAACCATGAGCACTCAGGTGTCTCCTGCTAATTGCGGTCATGTGGGTCTCACCAGGAGGAGTGCAAAACACGGAGAAAAGAGAGAAACAAAATACGGTTCAGGGAAGAAAAAGAGTGCTGCACCTCACACCTATGGCTGATACTAGTACCTCTCGGCTGCATAAAAAACATCAGAATTCTGTATGTGAATTGATCAAGCCACACTGCCCCATGTACCTCGTGCAGGTATCTGATACACATGGGTCCCAAAAATTCTGATACACAGGACCAGACCCAAAAATTTCACACCAAAACCCAGCCAGCACCACCGGCGGAGGAAGCTGCCCCCAAACAGCACAAGTCTGGATAAGGTATTGTACTCACCATAGCTATCAAAGATAGAATGGGACAGACAGGAGGGATTAAATTTGCCTACTTTAAGTACCCTGTGGTATACTCAGCCACTAATGATCAAAAAAAGGCTGGGGTGGCCATACTGTTTAGTCGCACGACACGATTCCAGGAGGATAGCTCCGACATTGACCCCCAAGGAAGATATATAATTCTTCATGGTAAACTGGACGGAGTTCAGGTCACGCTTTGTAACGTCTACGCCCCCAATGACAGCCAGACCCGTTTCCTGGAGAGGATATATGCCAAAATAGCCCGACTTCCTCCGGCCCTGTTGCTTCTAGGGGGCGATTTTAATACCCCACCCTCGGATAGGTCAACCATGATGAATACAGCCCCACCTATACGCACCGTTCAACTGTCTAAGGCTTTTCGTCGGCTGATGAGATCTCACCAAGTATTTGACTTGTGGAGGGCCTGTCACCCTACTGAAAGGACCTATACCTTCTACTCCCACCCCCATCTTACACACACACGCATAGATCTTTTTTTAGCGAACATTCTAGGACTTAGAGCCATGGCCTCTTCAGAGATTCATCCCATTGTATGGTCGGACCATGCGCCTGTCACCATTGACCTCCACCTGTCGTCACAGCCCCGTAGGGTATGTCACTGGCGACTCAATGAAAGTCTCCTACGCCACACAGTACATAAGGACAAGTTGGCCCAAGGCCTCCGTGAATACTTTCAGGTCAATGAGGGCAGTGTTGCTGATCCGTCTGTGCTGTGGGAAGCACATAAAGCTGGGTGCCTGCATCTCCCTCTCCTCACATCTTAAAAAAACGGCCTCCCATCAGGTAGACCTATATTTACAGCAACTTAAAGAGAAGGAGGACTCTTTGCGTACTAAGCCTTCTCTCTCGAGCTTGAGGGGGGTGGTGGCGCTCCGGAATAAGCTAAAGGACCTAGCACTGGCCAGAACAGAAAAACTTCTTTCTTTCACAAAACACACATACTATGATAAGGCCAATAAAACTCATACACTTTTAGTATCCCAACTTCGTGATCAAAAAATGATGACCTCGCCAGCTGCTCTAAAAGATAATGCAGGGACTCTCTACTATACACCAGATCGGATAGCAGCCATATTCGCAGACTACTACTCCACACTCTATTCCCTCCCCCCTACCCCCTCAGGGTCAATAAGCGATAGACACCAGGTACTTAAATCTTATTTGGATGGGTGCCAACTTCCCCAGCTCACCTCTGACAACCTGGCTTCCTTAACGGCCCCATCTCCCCAGAGGAACTGGCAGAAGTGATAAAGGACCTACCTAATGGGAAATCCCCTGGTCCTGACGGCCTTCCCTATCTATATTATAAAGTATTCTCCCCGTTGCTATTACCCCATTTGCTCCAGGTCTATAATTCCTACATGACGGGCTCCCCTATCCCCTCCACTATGCTGAGTTCTTTTATCACTGTTATTCCGAAGGAGAGCAAGGACCCTGCAGACCCGGCTAGTTACAGACCCATATCTCTGCTGAATGCAGACCTGAAGATTTTCACAAAAGTTCTAGGCAATAGACTAGGGGGCCTGCTGCCTGGTCTAATCCATGCAGACCAGGTCGGTTTTGTCCTCAATCGACAGGCGGGCGACAACACCCGCCGCACCATAGACCTGATTGATGTTATGAACAAGACTGGTTCCCAGGGGGTTTTACTTACTGCGTCTAGACGCAGAGAAAGCCTTTGATAGGCTAAGTTGGACTTTCTTATCTGCGACCCTAACAGCTTATGGTTTTTCAGGGCCCTTCCTCCAAGCGGTACATGCACTCTATACAGTGCCAACTGCACAAGTGAAATTGCCACATGCCTCCTCGAGACCAGTCTCGATACATAACGGAACCCGGCAAGGGTGCCCGCTCTCCCCCCTCTTATTCGTACTTAGTATAGAACCACTAGCCGCATGCATAAGTCTCTCCCCGGATGTCCGGGGAGTCCAGGTTAGGGGCAGAGAATTCAAACTCTCGCTATTTGCGGATGACATACTGCTTACTCTTAGTAGTCCAGCGGTTTCTCTGCCCAATCTGCACTCCCTCCTGGATGAATACGCTATGCTTTCCAGATATAAAATTAACTCACATAAGACTGAGGCGCTAGCGATAAACCTGCCAGACGCCCTGTTAGTGTCTCTTAAATCGTCTTTCCCTTATAGGTGGGTGGAAGGTTCTCTCCGTTACTTGGGGACGCATATCACACCCTCTTAGAGAACACTATATTGAGCTAACTTCCCGCCCTTATTCCAGCGCATTGAAGTGGAGCTATGTAAATGGTCCGCGCTCACTACCTCATGGATTGGTAGAATCAATGCCCTGAAAATGAATGTTCTCCCGCGGTTCCTCTACTTACTTGAAACCCTGCCTGTCCCGATCCCACGTCTAGCTCTACGTAGGTTTCAAGGGGCACTGATACGATTCATATGGAGAGGGGGCTGACACAGAGTGTCGCAAAAGGTGTTGTGTGCCGGAAAGACGTCTGGTGGGCTTGGAGTCCCCGATTTGCACAAGTACTATTTGGCTGTCCATCTGAGGTGTGTGGAACTGCTAGACCGGCGTTCACCAAATGGACGGAAATAGAGAAGCTCTGGTTGGCCCCTATCCATCCATGTGAGTTGTTATGGTCCCCCATAGCGCGCACTGACCGGGCAACACTTTTAGGTCCCATGAAACATACATTAGACATATGGAAGATCGCGGTGACAGCGTACCCTTTACGGTCTACCCCGTCCCCACTGACTCCTATTATATACACCAGTCTCATAGGGAGTAGTTGTACATATGACGAAATAGCTCCATGGCAACATGGTAATTTGTTCCACTTTGCTGATGTGGTTGACCCGTTTACCAGGACAGTTCTGACATTCCCTGTCCTGAGGGACAGAAGGGGCCTCCCACAATGGTCAGCTGCCTATCATGAGATTATCTCCTCCACGGCAGCATTGATCATGGGATATGCACCATTCCCGAAACCAACCGCCTTTGAGTGGTTATGTAAAAGTACCCCCTCCACCAGAGGGTTAATTTCTACCATCTACTCTCTTCTCAACACCCCTCAGGAGGGGCAGGAGATAAGTCACCCGTAAATGGCTAAATGGGAGACTTACCTGGGTAGGACTATTCCCGTCCAGGTGTGGCAAATTATCTGGTCGCAAGCGGCCAAATCCTCTTCGAGTGTGTCGTATCGGGAAAACCAGTACAAGATCCTGTTTTACTGGTACCACACACCCGAGTTGTTACACCGTCTGTATCCTGAGTCTACACACCTCTGTTGGCGTTGTTCCGAAGCACCAGGCTCCTTTCCGCACATATTTTGGGATTGTGTTAAGCTCCGTCCATATTGGAGCGGTATCCAGGGATTGATTGCGACTGTGACAGGCCGTACTATTCCCTTAGACCCTATGGTATATATTCTAAATGTCCCACCCAAGACCATGCAGAAGCATTTGGCCAGACTGTTGCTGTATATACTGACAGCTGCTAAGTGCCTGGTGGCGCGGTATTGGAAGCAGACATTGATTCCCTCTGCGGTTGAGCTGGTCAATCGGATACAAGAGGTGAGGAGGATGGAATACATGACAGCTATGCACGCTAACCGTGTGGATAAATTTCGGAAAATTTGGAATCAATGGGATGCCTACTATGAGGTTTCATATATGCCCCGAGTTGCTGCTCAACCCCCCCCCCCTACCCCATGTTCGTCTCCTTTACCCCACCCCTGTGTTGTCCTTGTCTTGTTCGTGTCAGTGTGTTTGGTTTCCTGATTGATGGCGCCACTGTTGGCGCTCCATGGCGATTTTGCTAGTCCAAGTTACTAGATTAACATGCTTGCTGATTTGTGTTACTCATAGGATTCCCTGTAGAGGATACATTACTATTGTGCTACCTGTATCTTTTTATGTCTGAATCAGGAGTGTTGGGGACTGGTGTATAACTCTTACAGCTTTTTGTATACAGTGTTAAAAAAACAAAAAACGAATAAAATAGACAATTGTTTACAAAAAAATAACTGGGAAACCAGGAAAAAATTATTTGCAAGGTGAAATTGAAAAAAAACATTTTTTTTTTTTTTTTTGGGGGGGGGGGGGGTGGAGATGTG
Organism: Dendropsophus ebraccatus; assembly: GCF_027789765.1. Lineage (NCBI taxonomy): Eukaryota > Metazoa > Chordata > Amphibia > Anura > Hylidae > Dendropsophus > Dendropsophus ebraccatus. The sequence continues at coordinate 40,173,611 of NC_091467.1, read as the reverse complement.
TTTACACTGTTCAACCTATGATAAAACTGACATGTTATCTATGTTTCTCAAGTCGGTACAATTACAAAAAAATGAGCAATTTTGTATATTGGCGGGTCTTTACACTTACGCCATTTACCTTGCAAGATCTGGAATATGATAATTTAATACTTTGGACGATTACGCACGTGGCCGTACCAAATATGTTTGTTTATTTATTTATTTTTCCTTTATAAAATTTATGAAAAATATTTTTTTTTCCCACATACATTAGAAGTCCCCTGGCTCCGCAACATAGTGGCCCAAAAATTATCCTAGAAAAGATTAAGAAATTCTCTCAACTTTGCAGTTTTAGCTTACCTGTGACCCTGATCTACATCTAGATAGTTAAAATCACCCATTATCATTACTGTACCCTCCTGAGAAATCCGTATATTTAAAACCACATGGGGGGAGAGTATACTTACAGGAGTGATCTAGTTGTCTTTACCATAACAGCTCAGACAATCAGCGACTGAGGAAGGACTGCAGTGCAGTGTCCCGCCTCAGCCACTGATTGGCTGAGCGGCAATAGTGACGACGGGTAGAAAATGCAGCAACAACCTTTTACAACTCCACAATTACCTCAGCTCTTAACTCTCAAAGACAGCAGAACGTGACATCAATAGACAGCCCAGGTACGCCAACCTAAGCAAACAACTAAGGCAAGTGTCCTTGGCTGCTGAATTGCACTAGAAGAAAACCCTCTCTACGGATGACTTCCAGACATACAAACAAGGACTCCTTAACTTTAAATCTGCCCTTACCTCTGCTAAACAGCAGATCTTCTCTCTCTCACAACCCTAGGTAACTATTTAATACCTAAAGGGGTATTCCCCCCAAAATTATTTTTGCATTAATACGTTCCCCACCCATAGCTTTCCATCTTTTTAATACAGATTTATTATGGATTCTGCACAGTTTTGCTGTTATCTAGATGCATTCATCCCCACCCAACGCATTGAATCATCAAATCTCAGTCCAACTCGTCACCACTCCCTGCTCCTGGCCCCCACCCTCCGTGTCGAGGTCATGTGTCCCCCATCTCTTCAATGGGCTGGGTTAGCTCTTTTAAGCAGGGCTGTGGAGTCGGTAAGCCGCAGCTCCGTCTCCAACTCCTGAATTTTATCAGGACCGACTCCGACTCCTGAATTTTATCAGGACCGACTCCGACCTCCCGACTCCGACTCCTGCTCCTTCATAAATTGCCGCCAGTCATATACCAGGGGAGTTATTTATCACACTGGCTCAGCAGCTTCTCCCTAATGTCCTTCATGATCCTGGGGCGACTTCTGAGGGAATAAAGGAATACTGTATATAAAGCAGATTCTCCTGTGTGTGCAGTGGATGCAGCCAGTCTCCAGCCTCCATGTCCTGAACAACTCACAACTAGACTACATGGAGCAGGTGGTCTTTTCCTGCTGACAATCTTCTATGTTTCTAACTAAATATTCACCATACTTAAACACTGCTAACAATGCCAGATACCTGTAATATAGACGTCAGCCATAGTGATATAGAGGTCACACAGTGATATAGAAGGTCACTGTGGGGGCACGCAATAGCACGCACACACACACAGCCTGCTGCAGCCATAGCATACACACACACCCACACAGCCTGCTGCAGCTATAGCATATACACCCACACCCACACAGCCTGCTGCAGCCATAGTACACAGAAACACACACACACACACACACAGCCTGCTGCAGCCATAGTGTGTGTGCACACACACACACAGCTTGCTGCAGCCATAGCACACATACACACAGCCTGCTGCAGCCATAGCACACATACACACAGTCTGCTGTAGTCATAGCACACACACAGCCTACTGCAGCCATAGCACCCCCCCCCCCACACACACACACAGCTGCAGCCATTGAACACTGAAGAAAAACACACAATCTTCTCCCAGAGAGAAAACACCACACTGAGGACAGAGGTTACTGCTACACTACTTATGTCTTCTCCTTCTCCTCTATATTACACAGGGTATCGTCATATTACACTGCTGCTCATATACAGTCATCCAGCATCCAGGAAGAGAACAGCACAGATCCCCCCCCCACACACACACACACACAATGGACTCTTCCAGCTCAGAAACAAACTGCCAAATAGTGACCGACAACTTTTCCATGACCATCCTTATGTAATAGGGCCAGTGTCCTATTAGAATGTTGCTCATAATATATATTCATGAGCAAAACTTGTAAAATTCATATCAAAATTCAATTCTACATTTTTTAAAGATTTTTTTAAAGCTGGAGTCGGAGTTGGTACATTTTTTTCCGACTCCAACTCCGACTTCGACTCCAGCCAAAGCTAGCTCCGACTCCAACTCCGACTCTGACTCCAGACAAAACTAGCTCCGACTCCGCCTCCACGACTCCGACTCCACAGCCCTGCTTCTAAGTGAGGGAGGACACTAAAGTGAGGGAGGACACTGACAGCTGCTGCTGTCTCCCTCCTTCCAGGTCACCAGCACTGTGTGCCCCCTCTGCCCCTGAGCTCACCTGCGGCCCCGGCTCACCCGCCCCCACCTCCCGTGGCTTACCTGCGGAATCCCCTGCGGCACCCCCCGAGGCTCACCTGTGGCCCCCACAGTGTTCACCTGTGACCCCCCCCCCCCCGTGCGGCACCCCCCGTGGCACTCCTCGCGAACAGGTTCCTCTATCCATAGGTACCAGCATGCCATTTACCTTATTCATGTAAGGTGTTTTGATTTTGTAATGTTCTATTTGTCACCCCATCTTTCTTGTGTAGGACTCTGCAATCAAGAGCTTTAAAAATAAATAATAAAAATAATATTAGACCGTCGTAGTAAGTATAATTTCACAGCTCCCCTTACAACCAACAGAGCCCAGTCTTGACCCCAGGGAATCAACTTAACCCCCTGGGGGCGAAATGTCAATTTCAAATTAACCAGGTACCCTCCGCTCTGCTAAGAGGGGGGAAACTGGTTAACTCCATACTGTATTCACCAACCTACTCCTTCAAACTGCTGGTACCGCCCATTTCATGAGAGTAAGTCGGTCATGTCTTTTAAAATGCCTTGGTTAGCGTAAAAAAAACAGCTGAGTCAATTTGGTGTGGTCTAGAGTGTCTTCCCCAGGCCTGTGATGCTTCTCCTTTCTTCCTCCCCTCCCATCTCATCATTAGGAACGCCCCTGGGCAGGATTTCCCATCTTCATCACTTTTCTAAACAATCCTTAACAATCCGAAGTGGCACATGTGTGCTGTTTAGGCAAGCAATGAATAGGAGAAATCTGGCCAGCAGGGTTCCTAATGATGGGGATGGCGGAGAGGAGGAAAGGAGAAGTGTCACAGGCCTGGGACACAGACATTCTAGGCCTGCCACATTGACTTAGCTGCTGCAGAGTTAAAGATAAAATGATCTACCCTAACCAAGGCACTGGGCGCGTTTTAAGACATGGCTGGGAAGGACTTACTCTCATCAAACGTTCGGAACCAGTGGTTTTGGAGGGTGGGTAGGTGGATTTAGTGTCGCTTTAAATTCTCAAGTCTCCCATGGATTTCAATGGGAATTGAAATTGTGGGTACAGTGACTCTGTAGCCACAATCTGCCAGCCCCCCCCAAACCGCTTGTACCTTCAGATAGCTGCTTTTAATCCAAGATCTGTCCTGGGGTCCGTTCGGCAGGTGATGCAGTTTATGTCATAAAAAACAGCTTTTAAACTGGCAGCCCCGTGCCCTTTGGCCGTGGCTTACATTGTGTATGCATTAGACTGGCATATCCTCTCTGTTCCTCCTCTCTACCCTCCTCGTCATTAGGAATGCTCCAGGCAGATTGCCTCCTTTTCGTCAGCTGTGTGAGCCTGGCACATGGGCTGGATCGTTAAGGCATCTGTGTAGTTTTCACTGCAGAGGAATAGGAAAAATAGTGAATAGGGTGGGGAGGAGGGACGGAGAGGTTGTGCTAGCCTAATGCATACACAAACTAAGCCACGGCCAAAGGGCACGGGGCTGCCAGTTTAAAAGTTATTTTTTATGACAATAACTGCATCACCTGCCGAACGGACCACAGGACAAATCTTGGATAAAAAGCAGCTATCCGAAGGTACAAGCGTTTTTTTTTTTTTTTTTTTGGGGGGGGGGGGGGGAGGGCAGATTGTGGGTACAGAGTCGCTTAAAGCACTTAAGTAGTAAAAAATACTTTACTTGAGTAACGACTCCATAAGGCTCAGGTTGTGCCTCTGAACATAACAGTAGTACACTTTATATTCAGTAATATTATTTATGGCAATATTAGTAATAGTAATAGCCATATGGTTCTGTTATATATAAAAAATATGCATTTTGCAATTACTCCAACAAATGTCTTAATAAATCCTGATTTAAAGTTCTGTTTATAGTAACATAATATGCTAGACTGAATTTCTATACAGTTAATCCAACCTGGTTTAATTAGCCTATAGCATGGCAAGAAAACAGAGACACTATAGGGATTGTAAACAGTTTTAAAAATTCAGACATCAGGTATATCCACCCAAATTCTGCAATTAGTTATCAAATGGGGCCAAGGGGAGGCAGAGGCCTCTATGGCTGAGTTTGGAAACCTAGACGTCCTGGCTAATCACGGGTGGGGATCCCCACTCCACAAATCGCGTGACTTGGCTGCTCGGGGAAGGAGCTGAGTAAATGAACCCCAGCCCTTGGCTCTAGCTCTCACAATATTCTGATCAAAATCTACAGCATGGAATGTAAATTGGAAGCAGACTTGGAGAGAGTGAGAGCAGATGTTACAAGGTAACTGGTATTTATTTTACTTTTCCTCACATTCTCATGTTATTCTGGGTTCAGCAGAGGAGACAGGCATGTCCCATTCCATGTCTCACTGGAGTTATATATTTTGAGACATTTGTGGCAACTTAATGCATAAACCCAGATTATTCTGCACATTTATCAGAGTACAAATGAGAATTGTTAGTATGCAGTTTAAAATAGCTCAACTACTAAGGCAACAGAAAACTCAGAATTTCGATAAAGAATCTTTCATCCAGTAATGTACAAATGAGTGGGGCTTCCACATATGTGGAAGAGTTAAACTAATTTCCACTATGAGAGCATTATGAATTAGGCACTCACATCTGCTTTCAAGCATATTCCAGACAGACAAATTATATTTTCAATACACTGCACTGGGCTTTAAAAATAGATTACCATATTACATACAGAATGTTACTGCAGCCTGATCTGGATTTACCTAAACAACAAAATGGAATTAAAAAGGAAAAACCCTTAGAGTTATTAAGTGCCATATTATATTAATTGGGGCATGATTTATCATCTAATTGGACAATGTTCAGAATGTATTGATGCTATAAATGTGTGTTTACTGTTTAGTTGCAATTTCAGTAAGTTGGCAAAAGGAACATGGCCAAGGAAAACCAGGCTTGGGACATGTTACATACTGTAAATCTAGCAGAGTTTTACACAAGAAGAAGACGCCAACCTGATCCTGCATGAGCTAAACTAAATCAGCATTATTATGGACTTCTCCAGGAGGCAGTGCGGAATATATTTAGGCTTTGTGTTCTAGAAACTCATAGTATAGTATAGTAAAGTATGAGCAGTTTACTTGCCAAAGAACAATGGAGTAGCCTTCTAAAACAGCATGTCCTATTCCTCTTATCCCTATATAATAATAAAAGGTTCACCCAAAATTCCTGTGCACACAGTCTGGCTGACGTCTTATAATATTCATCTACGGGTCCTTAGTTTGAAGTTAGTATCCTGTCTTAGAACCCTTTGAGGTTCTAAGACAAATTAATAAAGCTTCTTATTAGCCTCCATCCTTGCACATGTCCAACTGACATTTCTCTCTTCAAGCCTCTCATGCTTAACCAATGTCAAACACTGAAGACATCTATGAGGTTAAAGAGATCTTGGGGCGCAGTCTAGGCATCTGTCTGCTACTCTGCCCTCTTTCAAACTGTTTATCATCCTGCTTCTTACCAGCCTTAGCATTCTGTGCTAAGGCAGCTTCCTGTGTGATTGGGCTTCCTATAGTGTGTATGCCTGCTCTCCTTTATTTAAAGGGTCAGCACACAGATTGTAGTGAATTCTAGGCTAATCGCCTGATGGTATTTATTGCCATGACATCTAGACCTCTCTGCTCAGTTGTTGGTGTTGTTTCTGTGAGCAAACCACATCTGTGCTTTTGGCTATCAACCACTTTCCTCGCTTCCGAGCAACCTTCTAGCCATTTGGATCTTGTTCCATTTCTGGTTCTCTGCTCAGCTCCAGTCTGGTTAAACTCATCACATTGAAACATTAAAGTTGGACCTTTAGAAGAAGAACATACAATTTCCTTCTGTTGGTGATCACTAGGGACCTTCTCTGAGGGTAGCAACCTGGGATTTTTCCACATTGAAGCCCGTCTGGTGAACATCAGGGGCTCCTTAGACTCTACTCTTTGAAGAAGGCATCTCTCCAAACTACTCTCCACATCACATCCCACCACCTGCGCACTTGACCCAATTCCATCCCACCTTATCCCCAACCTCTCCTCAGCACTTGTCCCAGCACTAACCCATCTATCAATCTATCACTAACTTCTGGCATCTTCCCATCTCTATACAAACATGCAACCATCACACCCATCCTCAAAAAGCCATCCCTTGATCCTACCTCCTTATCCAGCTACCGCACCATCTCTCTTCTCCCATTTGCCTCAAAACTCCTGGAACAAGATGTCTACCATGAACTTTCCTCCCATTTTTCATCCAACTCGCTTTTTGACTCCCTGCAATCTGGCTTCCGCCCCCACCATTCCACAGAAACCGCCCTCACCAAAGTGGCTAATGACCTGCTGACTGCCAAAACCTCGCGCCAATATTCTGTGCTCCTTCTCCTTGACCTATCTTCTGCCTTCGACACAGTTGACCATTTTCTCCTCTTACAAATCCTCTCATCCCTTGGTGTCACTAGCCTAGCCCTCTCCTGGATCTCCTCTTACCTCTCCAACCGCACTTTTAGTGTCTCCCATTCTCACACCACCTCTTCTCCTCGTCCCCTTACTGTTGGTGTTCCCCAAGGCTCTGTACTTGGGCCTCTTCTCTTCTCCATCTACACCTCTGGCCTGGGACATAGAGTCCCATGGCTTCAGCTACCACCTCTACGCCGATGACACTCAGATCTACCTCTCTGGTCCGGATGTCACCTCTTTGCTATCCAGGATTCCAGAGTGTCTATCAGCCATATCCTCCTTCTTCTCCTCCCGCTTTCTAAAACTCAACATTGACAAAACAGAACTTATCATCTTTCCCCCATCTCGCTCCACCCCGCCTTCTAATCTGTCAATCACTATCAATGGCTGCACTCTGTCCCCTGTCCCCCAAGTCCGCTGCCTTGGGGTCACCTTTAACTCTGCCCTGTCCTTTAAACCACATATTCAGGCCCTGACCACCTCTTGCCGCCTTCACCTCAAAAACATTTCCAGAATCCACTCTTTCCTCACCTCTGACTCCACCAAACTATTGGTACATGCTCTCATTATCTCCCGCTTGGACTACTGTAACATCCTCCTCTCTGGCCTTCCAGCTAACTCCCTTGATCCCCTCCAGTCTATCCTTAACACTGCTGCCCAACTAATCCACCTTTCCCCTCGTTTTGCCTCAGCCTCTCCCCTCTGCCAATCCCTCCACTGGCTCCCCATTGCCCAACGTATTCACTTTAAACTGTTGACCATGACATGCAAGGCCATCCACAACCTGTCCCCTCCATACATCTCTGACCTGATATCCCGCTACCGTCCCTCACGCAACCTTCGATCCTCCAGTGACCTCCGTCTGCGCTCCCCCCTTGTTCGTACCTCGCACAACCGCCTCCAAGACTTTGCCCGAGCCTCCCCCATACTCTGGAACTCGCTACCCCGACACATCCGTCTCTCATCCACCATCATGTCCTTCAAAAGTAACCTGAAAACCCATCTCTTCAAACTAGGCTACAACATACAATAACTCTGCATCACACTTGAATGGCTGCACTTTACCTCCTGTTTCTCTCCCTATACCCTATAGATTGTAAGCCCCCGCGGGCAGGGTCCTCTTCCCCCATGTACCAGTCTGTCTTTTGCCGTCACGTAATGTTTTCTGATCTTGTATTGTTCCTGCCTGTTGCCTTTCTATTGTATAGCGCTCTGGAATTAAGGGTGCTTTATAAATAAATAATAATAATAATAAAAAGAAGGTATGTTAGCACACCATGGTGATCCAGGGGATCCACCTCCTTGTGTCTGGTCCATCCGTTACATACCAGTTCTATCTTGGATTCTAATACACCATTTTTATGCACCAAAAAATGTCTATTTTGCTTTTAAGCATTGACCAAGTCTCTAGGGTCTGTCATAAACTACCTACAGCATATGAAACAAAGGAGATCTGCCAAATTGAGTTAGGGTACTATTACACAGAAGATAATCGTCCGAATCGGCACGATTTGGCCGATTATCGCTCCATGTAATAAATACGACGATCAGCTGATGACAACGATCATCGGCTAATCGTTGATATAGGTTTGGACCTATTTTTGTTGGACGCTGACCGCGCACCGCTATGTGTAATAGCGGTGCACAGCCGGCGACTGACAATATACATTACCTATCCACGTTCCAGGGCTGCTGCTGCGGTCTTCTTCTCCCCAGGTCCTGCGCGCTCTAGCTTCAGAGTGGCGTGTCAGCTGACAGGCCGCCCGGCCAATCACAGGCCACAGCGGTCCCGGCCTTTGATTGGCTAAGCCGCCTGCCAGCTGACAGGCCACTCTGAAGTTAGAGCGCGCGGGACCTGTGGAGAAGCAGACCGCAGCAGCAGCCCTGGAACGTGGATAGGTAATGTATATAGTTAAGCAAGGGCTGCAAGGACATCGGTAATGATGTCCCTGCAGCCCTTGTTTAACGATTATCGGGCCGTGTAATAGGTCCAGTAAGCGAGCGACGATCTTGCAGATCGCTGCTCGTTTACAGATATTATTGGGCCCCCATCGGCCTGTGTAATACCACCCTTAGCAACTGGAAGCTACTTAGGTTCAATTAGTTGGTGCCTCTATGATTTTTTCCCTTGCTAGAATAATTTTAATAAACTGGCTTGAAGATAAGAATAATAGAAGAATTTGCTAAAATCGCCATATTGCTGCTCATTATTTCAGGCTCAGTCCTGCCCAATGCTCCACTGCACTTCCAATCACACTTGCTCTACAGCGAAAACAGACTATATGTAAAGCTCCAAAAGTGTATCTTTGAAAACATTTCAAGTTCAGCTCAGCAGGTTTATTGCAAACTTTGTTGCAAAGTTCGGGTTCATCTGAACTGAACCTTAAAAAAACCACATTAACACAGCTAAACTATTGCAGCTACAAAAGGGGCTATAGGGGCTCTATTACCATGAAAAACACCTTAAGGCCACATTCCCACTATGTATTTTTTGACTAAACAATGGCTGTTGTTGCAAGTTTGCAACAACAGCCATTGTTTAATCACACCATTCATGATCAGCCATTGCTTGATCAACCGATCCAGGGTGCATACCATTGTGGGAGATGTGTGCATGTTGCTGGTTTGGAAGCCCAGATCCTGGATCTAAATGAGCAGCTGCAACGATTGAGATGCATTAGCAAACTGGAAAGGGGTCTGCTTCTCACTGAGCAAGCACTCCAAGGGGTAGATGGGGGAGAGAGTGATAGCATGGAGGTACAGGAGGAAGAGGCAGCTAGTTGGGTCACAGTTAGAAAAAGGGGTAGAGGGAAGAGTGTGAGGGAGGCCAGTCCTGATCTGGCACACCCCAACAAGTTTGCCAAATTGGCGGATGAGGGGGATGTTGATTCAGGGGTGGCATTGCTGCAGCAGGACACTGCCTCTGAAAGCCAGGGGGGTGTCTGCTCCAGTAAGGTGGGAAACAGGAGTTCAGGGCAGGCCAGGCAGGTACTGGTAGTGGGGGACTCAATTATTAGGGGGACAGACAGGGCAATCTGTCACAAAGACCGGGATCGTCGAACAGTGTGTTGCCTTCCTGGCGCTCGAGTTCGTCACATCGCGGATCGGGCTGACAGATTACTGGGAGGGGCTGGCGATGACCCAGCAGTCATGGTGCACATTGGCACCAATGATAAAGTTAGAGGTAGGTGGCGGGTCCTTAAAAACGATTTCAAGGACTTAGGCAGGAAGCTTAAAACTAGGACCTCCAAGGTGATATTTTCCGAAATATTACCTGTACCACGAGCCACACCTGAGAGACAGCGGGAGATTAGGGAGGTAAATAAGTGGCTCAAGAGCTGGTGTAGGATAGAGGGGTTTGGGTTCATGGAGAACTGGGCCGACTTCTCGGTCGGTTACAGGCTCTACGGTAGGGACGGGTTGCATCTCAATGTAATAAGAAAGGGGGAGGGGTCTGTCTATATGTTAAATCATGCCTTAAGTCTATTCTGCAGGAGGATATATGTGATGATAATGTGGAGTCTCTTTGGGTAGAAATAAGGGGAGGGACGAAGAATAATAAAATTCTTATAGAAGTGAGTTATAAACCTCCAAGTATAGTGGAAGAATCAGAAAATCTTCTTATAAGACAAATAGATGTGGCAGCGAAGCAGGGGGAAGTCATTATTATGGGGGACTTTAACTACCCAAATATCAACTGGAAAGCAGAAACCTGCAGCTCCAGGAAGGGAAGCAGGTTTTTGGAAATAGTAAAAGATAATTACCTTTCCCAACTAGTAGAGGAACCAACAAGATCTTAACCAATAGGCCCGACAGAATATCAAAAATTGAGGTGGGGGGTCACGTAGGTAATAGTGACCATAACATAGTAAGTTTTCAATTATCCTTCAATAAAATTATTAGTAGAGGGGCTACAAAAACATTAAATTTCAGGAAGGCTAATTTCCAAAAACTAAGAGAGGACCTTGGGAACATAGACTGGGACAATGCCTTCAGAAATAAAAGTACACAAGAGAAATGGGACATATTTAAGAGCATCCTGGGTAAATCGTGTGAATGACACATACCATATGGGAATAAACGTAGTAGAAATAAGAGAAATCCAATGTGGTTAACTACAGCTGTAAGGGGTGCAATAAATGATAAGAAACAAGCATTCAGACAACGAAAACAAGAAGGTAGTGGGGAAGCATTGAGCAACTATAGACAGAAGAATAGAATGTGTAAAAAGCAAATAAAAGAAGCAAAAATAGCAACAGAAAGAAGGATAGCCACAGAAAGTAAAACAAATCCCAAAATGTTCTTCACCTATATAAATAACAAAAGACTTAAAACCGAAAATGTTGGTCCCCTCAAAAATAATCTGGGTGTAATGGTGGAGGGGGAAGAGGAAAAGGCCAATCTACTAAATACATTCTTCTCTACTGTATTCACAGAGGAGAATCCCATAACAGACGACATGACTAGTGATAATGTTAATCCTCCCACAAATCTCACCTGCCTAACACAACAAGAAGTGGAGAAACGCCTTAAAAATATTAAAATCCATAAGTCACCGGGCCCAGAAGATATCCATCCTAGAGTTTTGCAAGAATTAAATACTGTGTTGCACAGACCGTTATTCCTATTATTTAAAGATTCTGTTACGACAGGGATTGTTCCACAGGACTGGCGCATAGCTAATGTGGTACCAATATTCAAGAAGGGGTCAAGGAGTGATCCTGGAAACTACAGGCCCGTAAGTCTAACATCTATAGTAGGTAAAGTACTTGAGGGGATTGTAAGAGATGCTATACTGGAGTATCTTAATGAAAATAATCTTATGACGCAGCACCAGCATGGATTTATGAGGGATCGATCCTGTCAGACTAATCTGATCGGCTTCTATGAAGAGGTAAGTTATAGACTGGACCTGGGGGAGGCTGTGGATGTTGTGTATCTGGACTTTTCAAAGGCATTTGATACTGTGCCGCATGAAAGGTTGGTCTACAAAATGAGGATGCTGGGACTTGGGGAAACGTATGCAAATGGGTAAGTAACTGGTTGTGTGATAGAAAACAGAGGGTGGTCATTGATGGAAAATATTCAGATTGGGTTTTAGTTACTAGTGGGGTACCACAGGGGTCAGTGTTGGGTCCACTTCTTTTTAATATTTTTATTAATGATCTTATAGAGGGGCTACAGAGTAGAATCTCCATTTTTGCAGATGATACTAAACTGGGTAAAGTAATCAGTACAGAGGAGGATAATATCATATTACAGAGGGATTTGGAGAAGCTAGAGGCTTGGGCGGTGAAATGGCAAATGAAGTTTAATGTGGATAAATGTAAGGTTATGCACTTGGGCCATAGAAATAATAAGTACAGTTATGTGCTAAATAATAAAACACTGGGTAAAACTACTTCCGAAAAGGACCTGGGGGTATTGGTGGACAGTAAACTCAACTTTAGTGATCAGTGCCAGGCAGCAGCTGCCAAGGCTAATAAAATAATGGGGTGCATCAAAAGAGGTATAGATGCTAAAGATGAGAACATAGTTTTGCCTCTTTATAAATCACTAGTCAGACCACATATGGAATACTGTGTACAGTTTTGGGCACCGGTATATAAGAAGGACATAGGTGAACTGGAGCGGGTGCAGAGGAGGGCAACAAAGGTCATTAAGGGAATGGGTGGGTTACAGTACCAAGACAGGTTATCAAGCTTGGGGTTATTTACGCTAGAAAAAAGACTCTTGTCTTCTTTCAACCTTATTTACTATGTTACTATGTTACAGCAGCCGTTCCATTAACTTCTATGGAATCCTGCCCGATATACACTCCGGCCTGAGATTCCATGCGGCCGCACAGAAAACTCACATGTCTACTTTGTGCGGCCGCTATTCATTGAACAGCGGCTGCACGAAATAGACTGTGCAGACAATGTAAAGTACGGCTTCGGCCATACTTTACAGTATCTGGTATGGCTAATTGGAGTGCGGGCACACCCGAATACGTCTGTATTGCAATTAAAAATAAGTCATGGTAACCCATACGGTACTATCACGTCTGAACATGGCCTAAAATTGCATGTTTGTTTGCTGCAAAAAAGAAAGTTTTAAAGACCCATTGATCTCAGTGGAAGAAGCATCCAAAACTCGAATTGTGAAAGCCAAGCTTAAAATATCACTTTTTAGGAATGTTTGTGCTTGTTTCAAGCGGCAAAACCACGCTGAAATACGTGATTTGTAATAACCGAACAAATGCTTATAGAGTATTACTGCTGGAATCATTAAATAGTAGTAACAGCAGTCTCAGTGACCTCACAGGGCCAAATTTGGATTTATTTAGACCTTACTTGCCCCATAACAGGTTTGGACGCATTAGTCACAGTGTAAGAGATCCCACAGGGTTAGTACAGAGAGTTAAAGGTTGTAACACCAGCACTCTCTTGGACCTACTAGGGCAGTGGAAACAGTAGCCCCAGCAGCACTCACGTGGACCCAATAGTGCCTAGAACAGTCAGATAACGGTGGAAGCAGTAGCAGTACTCTTTTGGACTTAGTAGGGCCTAAAACAGCCAGTTAATGATGGAAGCATTAGCATAACCAGCACTCTCTTTAAGGGTGCCTTCAAACGTGCCGTATCGCTGCTTCTTTCTCACACAAAACTCACATTAAACTCGCATGAAACTCGAATGAAAGTAGCTGTGTTTTTTGTGGTGTTGAACTCGTCTGTGAAAATCATATTAAAATCAAAACTCGCATGTAAAAATCGCACCAAACACGCAGTGAGAATACACATACATTGGCTTGATAGCAATCAGTATCACTGTGGATTTATGTGCGAGAAACTCGCATCGATATATACACAGTGATACGGTACGTGTGAAGGCACCCTAAAGGGAATCTGTCAGCTCCTGGGACCTACCTGAGCTGCTGACAGTGTACTGTAGCTGGCAGCCCCCAGTGAGCATGGTGCCTTTTTGGTAATCAGCGGATTATGTACTAAAGCAGTGTTGGTTAACCTTGACACTCCAGGTGTTGCAAAACTACAATTCCTATTATATCTGAACAACCAAAGATATGGATTTGGCTGCCCAGGTATGATGGGAATTGTAGTTTTGCAACAGCTGGAGTGTCAAGGTTAGTCAACACTGTACTAAAGAGTCAAAGAGCAGTTGTTCGTGCCACACTCTGGCACTCCTCTCTCTTCATGAATAATCAATGCTGCCCAGCCTCCTGCTCGCTCAGCTGTCAGATTGCCGATCAGTCCTCTGTAGCAGTTTATGTCTGAAAGAAACACTCAGGTATAATTGAATCTCTTCAACCTAATGTCTTGGAGCTATGGTCTAGCGGTAACTCACCTGCCTAGAGACCTACAAGCAGTTCATTCTCTGGTTCAAATCCCCTGATGGAAATTAGAGAGATGTATTTTTTTTTTCTCAATATTGTATAATTTTTAAGGCTATGTTCACACACACAGTATTTTTGCTCAGTATTTTGGTCAGTATTTTGCAACCAAAATCGGGAGTGGAATGAGAACACAGAAAGGCTATGTTCTCACACTGTTGAAATTGAGCGGATGGCTGTCATTTAATGGCAAATATTGGACGTTGTTTTAAAATAACAGTAATTATTTGCCATTAAATTTCAGCCTACCACTCAATTTCAACAGTGTGTGAACATAGCCTTTCTGTGTTTCCAATCCACTTCTGGTTTTGGTTGCAAAATACTGACAAAAATACTGAGCAAAAATACTGTGTGTGAACATAGCCTTAAAAATTAAACAATAATGAGGAATACATAAATACCTATATTTCATTCCCATCAGTGGATTTGAACCAGAGAATGATCTACAGATAGGTCTACTAGACAGGAGTGTTACCCATAGACCACAGCTTCAACTATAGCTAGAGTGTTTCTTTCAGACATAAACTGCCTACAGAGGACTGATTTGCAATCAGTGACACTGGTTGACAGCTGAGTGAGCAGGAGGTCGGGCAGCCTTGATTATTCATGAAGAGGAGGGAGGGGAAGGAGTGGAGAGGTGTGCCAGAGTGTGGCACAAACAACTTCTCTTTACGTCTTCAGTACAGTAGGAGATTGTGCATAATCCACTTCATAGAAAACTACTAAAAAACACTATGCTCACTAGGGGACTGCCAACTACAGCACACTGTAAGCACCTTAAATAGGGCCCGGGAGCTGAGAGATTCCCTTTAATCCAATATATTGGATTAATAATCCTAGAACAGCCAGTTGATAGATCCCACCGATTGATCTCTACAAATTTGGCTACTTGCTAGTGGGGAATTTGAACTGCGTTAACTAATCGTAGACTGCAGGTTGGCTACTAAAAACATGACTTGATCTTACAGGTAGCTGCACCCTGTTATCACAACTGCTGCTAACATCACCACTACGACCACTTGTGCCTCTGCATCTCTCACCTTCACTACTAGTTCTGCCGATGCCAGTTGTCATACCCTGAGGAGGGCCAGATTTTGTACATTTGAACATATTGAAATTTTTAATAGGAAAATTTACCTGACAGTTGGTTCACCGGGTTAGATTGAACCGGGATGATTGGATGACTGCTGTATAATCATGGTTTTTATCCTGGCCAACGCGGTTTTAACCCGGGTGATTGACAGGGTTAAATTGACCCAGTGTAGCAGGTCATAATAACCCCTGTCCAGATTATAATTTGGCCTAGGCCAGAGTATACCCCGAGGTATAAAATGGCTTAGGCCGAGTATACCCTGGGGTATAAAATAGCCTATGCCAACTATACCTGGTGTGTAAAATAGCCTAAACCAAACTATACCCAGGTGTAACATAGCCTAGGCCAGAGTATACCCATCCATTCCAGAATATATCCATCTAATGTTGAACCAGGCCACAGTATACCCCAGGGGATAAACTCTATACCTGGGGGTGTAAAACAGCCTGAGCCATGCTATAAACCTGGGTATAGTCTAGCCCAGGCCACAGTATACCCCATGGACAAAATCTATGGGGGAGGTTTATCAAACATGGTGTAAAGTGAAACTGGCTCAGTTGCCCCTAGCAACCGATTAGATTCCACCTTTTATTTTCTAAAGAGTCTCTGAGGAATGCAAAGTGGCAACTGAGACAGTTTCACTTTACACCATGTTTAATAAATCTCCCCCATAGGGGACATTTATCAGTTATCATTTGCTAACAAGGAGATTTTGTGCACTTTATAAATATCTGTGCAAGAATTATTAAGGGTTTTGCGCTATTTTACATCAGTTTCCAATGCCTGCACCTTTTTTCAATGTTGGCGCTGGGAGGCACTGCAAAAAATGCATTGTGAACCCAGCCTAAATTGTGCAATAAATTGTACAAGATGTATCAAGGCATTTGTGATTTTTGCGCAACAACCGTAAAATTTTACACAGCCCATAAAAACCTCCACCTGCTTAAAAAAATAGCGCAGATGATGCAGTGATGGAACAGCGCCATCTACTGTCAGTTCAATGTTAGCACTGTACTGTATTTCCCAACAAGAGGAAGCAGCTGTGTGTCCAAGTATGATTTAAAAAAAAAAAAAAGATCTGCTCACTTTTCAACAAATTAGACATAAAGTGAGAAAACCGGTGAAGTGATAACATTATGACCTGGAGCAATATATTCTGGCCTAGGCTATTTTACACCCCCTGGTATAGAATATATCCCCTGGGGCCTGGGCTAGGCTAGAAGTGGGCTGGGCTAGAACTGAGAAAACCAGTGACATGATAACTTGGAGGAATATAGTCTGACCTAGACTGTTTTACACCCCCAAATATAGGGGGGGATTTATCAAACATGGTGTAAAGTGAAAATGGCTCAGTTGCCCCTAGCAACCAATCAGATTCCACCTTTCATTCCTCACAGACTCTTTGAAAAATGAAAGGTGGAATCTGATTGGTTGCTAAGGGCAACTGAGCCAGTTTCACTTTACACCATGTTTGATAAATCTCCCCCATAGTGTAAAGTGAAACTGGCTCAGTTGCCTCCAACAATTAGTCAGATTTCACCTTTCAATCTTCACAAACTCTTTGGAAAATGAAAGGTGGAATCTGAAGGGTTGAGAGAAGTTAAGAGCATGTGTCCTTCTGCTTAACCCCTTATGTATTGCAGTGTGTAAGTGATCCAATGTTTACTTACATGCTGCAACACAAAAAAAGGGTTATCAAGCAGAAGACAGAGATCTATGCTTCGCTGCACTGATAACCTCTGACCTCTGTTCTCCAGCTGGCAATCAAGTAGGAAAGAAAAATGTGCAGAAGTCCGTGCAGAGGTTAGGGGTTATCAGTGCACCAGCAATATACGCAGTGCTTTGTGTTGTACGCAGGTAAGAAGGGTCCTTTAAAAATTTTTGCTATCCTAGCTATGCCCCTGTCTATGACTACCTTTAGCCTTGACACCAACATCACAGAAAGGAAAAGAAAGCAAAAGAAGCACTAAAAAAGCCAGGTAAAAAACAAAAGGTAAAGAGGGACCAGGAAAAGAAAATTTTAAGCAAAAAAGAAAATATTTAAAGGGGTATTCCCCCCCCAATTTTTTTTTTGCATTAATACGTTGCCCACCCGTAGCTTTCCATCTTTCCAATATAAAGTTATTACGGATTCTGCACAGTTTTGCTGTTATCTAGAAGCACTCACCCCCACTGTTTGCATAGAATCATCAGCTCTCAGTCCACTCCGACACGCTCCCTGCTCCTGGCCCCGACCCTCCGAGACGGCATCACGTGTCCTCCCTCTCTTCAATGGGCTGGCTTCTAACCCTGCCTATTGAAGTGAGGGAGTACACTGACAGCTGCTGCTGTCTCCCGACTGCCTCCCCCCAGGTCACCTGTGTGCCCCGTCGCCCCTGAACACACCTGTTCCCCCCCCCCCCCCCGCAGCTTACCTCGGTACCCCCCGCCCCCCCTCCGGGACTCACCGGCACCACAACCCCCGTTCTCACCTGCGGCATGACCACCCCCGTTCTCACCCACAGCACCTCGGCCCAAGACCCCCCCCGTCTCACCCGTGGCACGACCACCCCCGTTCCCACCTGCAGCACCTCGGCCCACGAACTCCCCCCCCCCGTCTCACCCGTGGCACAGCTGGCAGCGGCGGTACCAACACCCCCGGACCCCACACAGCTCAGTACAGCACCCCCGCCGCCGGCTACTTTGCTTGGTTGCCGGGATGCGGGGGGTGCTATGGGGCGCTCACTAATCGTCCGATCCCCCCCTTCTCCTATACCAAGTACACTCCCCCCCCTTTTGATACCGAATACATCACCCTCTCATCAGATCTGCAGCACCGGGCCGTCTCAGCTTCCATCACAGCAGCTGCAGCAGCTCACCGTGCTTTGTCCCGCACAGAACGTTGTGAGCTCCTGCTGTGATGGAAGCTGAGACGGCCCGGTGCTGCAGATCTGATGAGGGGGTGATGTATTCGGTATCGGAAGGGGGGGGGATGTACTTGGTATAGGAGGAGGGGGGGGATCGGACGTTTAGTGAGCGCCCCATAGCGCCCCCCTACATTCCGGCAACCAAGCAAAGTAGCCGGCGGCGGGGGGTGCTGTACTGAGCTGTGTGGGGTCCGGGGGTGTCGGTACCGCCGTTGCCAACTGTGCCACGGGTGAGATGGGGGGGGGCGAGGTGCTGCGGGTGGGAACGGGGTGGTGGTGTCTCCCCCCCCAAGCCTTCACCTCCTCCCCCCCCCTCTCACATCTCTCTCCCCCCCTTCACATCTCTCTCCCCCCCTTCACCTCCTCTCCCCCCCTTCACATCTCTCCCCCCCTTCACATCTCTCTCCCCTCCTTCACATCTCTCCCCCCCTTCACATCTCTCCCCCCCTTCACATCTCTCTCTCCCCCCTTCACATCTCTCCCCCCCTTCACATCTCTCTCTCCCCCCTTCACATCTCTCCCCCCCACCTTCACCTCCTCTCTCCCTCCCACCTCCATGTCCCCCATCACCTCCTCTCTCCTCCATCTTCACCTCCTCTCTCCTCCCTCCTCCATATAGATATATAGGATCATTGTACTTCGCAACTCAACCCACGGCACCCAACCCCCCACGCACGGCTCACTGGCTGACCTGCGGCCCCCCTCACTCAAATAACTCAACTCTGCTAGGCAACACTCTCAACTCTGCTATGCAACGCAAACAACTCTGCTATGCAACGCACACAACTCTGCTATGCAACGCACACAACTCTGCTATGCAACGCACACAACTCTGCTATGCTACGCTCTCAGCTCTGTTATATCTTGTGGATATCAGCTCTGCTACATCATGGACCAATCAGATGTAAGCATTGCATGATAAGAGATGTAGTTTTCTGGCTGGAGCCATGTTGGATATAGTTCGGCTTTCTAAAAAACTTGTAACTCAGGAACGGAAGCAGCTAGAAAGACGGGAGATGGCTCAAAATTCTCAGGGGGACTTGGTGAGTAAGACCAGCTAAGTTTGCAACAAGTTTGTAACAAGTCCCCCTCACACTGTATAAATAAAGCTCCATTTGCATATTTGTATTTCCTGGGGCAATGCACCTAGGATTTTACTGTATTCAGTGCTTTGACCAGCATCTGACCATGTTTTCTTTGGCTGGTCTCCCTGAGGTCTCTGATATGTTTACCATATGATTTGAGGAGTGGAGTTTCTGCTTGATATAGTTTTTAGTCCTGTACTGTACAATAAAACACTTGTGTAAAAATAAAATCCCCACCAAACCCCTTCCAACCCCTGTACAATAAAATGTTCAGCCCCCTCCATTACCACAGTGCTCCCCCCCCAATTAGGTTACATCCGTGGCCTGTCCTATCTAGTGAGTCACCAGTAGTGGAACGATCCCACATCTTAAAAAAATTCTGTTCTCCCTCTAAAAATTAAAAACAAAAACAAATATGTCCAAACGTGCTGAAAAGTCTGGCCCTTTTAAGGGTCTGGCCAGTGTCAGGGGCCAAGGTAGCACATAAGGTTGTCCAAGTGGAACACAGGCTAGTGGGAGAGGTGATCCCAAGCAGATTGGAGGAAGGTTGCAGCTCCCTGTAACACCTACTGGGCAGGTGAATACCAGCCTGGCTGGGATTGTTGACTGGATCCTGCACATTCCAGCTCCATGGCAGGCAGTAGCCAATACCAGAGACAGCAGTCACCTGAAGGGTTGTCCCAGAGTAGTGCCACCACCATTCCTTGGCAAGGACGTTTCCTTGGCCACATCTCCTGTGGTGTCTCGGACGCAATTCAGCTTGTCAGGGGCATCAGTAAGACAGCTTTTGTTGGGCCTTGCACTCCCCCCAGAGTTTCAGCCGCTGTGCTTGGAGTATCTTTTCAAGGAATATCATGAAAGCAGTGCTGAGACTCCAAAGCAGTCAGGAGAGCTAGAGAGGGAAAAGTACGGGATGCCTATGGAAGATGACAGCTTAGGAGAAGAAACATTTGTCTCTGACTACAATAATAATGGAATCTCGGTACACAGATGTCATCATCGCTGTCATCATCAGGGGAAGAAGCTGTATTTTTTCCACCAACCCAGGCATATTTGGAGGTACCATATGTGATTTTGATACATAAATATTTGACACTTTTAACTTTGTTTTTATTTTGTACTAAATATCGAAGTGACATGATTGCATACTTCTTTGTTCTATTTTTATTTCATTCATTTTTACTTATGTCCAGCACACAGGTTTGGTAGGTGGCAGTGCCGATTTTTGGCGCTATCCCTTTCCTTTAAATGTAGCCACTGTCTGTTTGTTGTATGTCTGTCTTCCTTGCTTGAAAATGAGGCATAATAGCCTCAAAATGTGTTGCCTTTGTAGACAATAAATCTTTTGGACAATATTGATGTCTTCTTGGCCTCTTTGAGCCTGCAAGTCTCCGATCGGAAATCCTGGGATCCCCTGCACTTCATTCCACAATACTATCAGAGGAACTGTTAAAACTGTTGTTCATCTGTTAATGTATATTCATCCCACCCTTAACATGCTCTCATGACATTCAGCATCTGAAAGTTATTTGGTCCAAACATTGCTACAAAATGCCTTTGTCCAGCAAGCTCAGGCCAGGCAAAAATATGTCTTAAATTGAAATAAGGAAAATAAATAAAACTTTGATGATAAGTTACGCATGTGTGCCTACTAGTGTTGAGCGAACACTAAAATGCTTGAGTGCTCATTACTCGAATGAGATCTTGACTCGAGTGATGAACCACATTTAATTCAATGGGAGGTTCAAGCATTTAAGTAGATACCCTGCTTGGCAAAGGGGATGGTGTCTGTTTCACCTGACAACCTCATATAGTCATAAAGGAACAGCAGGGGGAGCATGCATGCATCTAAGACTCCCAGGTCACTGTATTATGCCACTTTTACAAACTCACACTAACGCAAACTGAACCCAAGATAAAGTCCATTTTAAAGTAGAAAACAATGTTAAAACACTTTTTTCTGTATATTTAGTTGTAGAGAAACATAAAATTAAAAGAAAAAAAACCCCTCCTACATCCCTTAAAAGCTGGCCCATCTCTCAACTTCCCATCTCAACCTATAACAAACATAAATGCCATAGGCAATGGGGAAATCAAATTACATCCACCTCTAACTGGCATTGTGCGTGCTGGAGCCTGGCGGTGACCCTCTGAAAAATTGTTGGTGAGATCACAAGATCATAGTGGTGACCCTCCTTATAATTGTGGACGAGAGCGTGGTGTGGTCCTCCTTATAATTGTGCGCATAAGCCTAGTGGTGACCCTCCGAAAAGTTGCAGCTTAAGCTTTATCTGTGGATCAGGAAGGGTCCTGAAAACAGTTCTTTGCAGTATCCCAGGTCAGAATATATATATATATATATATATATATATATATATATATATTTATTTATTTTTTTTTTTGAGTGGCCTATTTGGGAGGAGAGAGAATCAGAGGGAGGATTCACAGGTCTGGCTGTATACCAGTATGAGTATACTGTATACAAAAGGTATAGTGTATGTCATATGGCTGTTTTTTATTTAGACTGTATACCAGTACCAGTATACTGTATTAGTAACTAGTATCAGTATACTTTATAATACTGGCATAGTGTATGTCAGATGGCTGTTTTTTTGGGCTGTATACCAGTACCAGTATACTGTACCAGTATAAGTATACTGTGTACTATTGGTAGAGAGAAGGACCAGCACAACAACAGGCGTTGGAAAGAAGGTCACAGGTATCTTCCAGCATTGTCTTTTATTGGGTCCACAATAAATATGACGATTTCATGGACACAACCATGTTTGTCAAGCATGAATTCAAATAATGCTGGATATAAAATGTAGCATTATGTCTTTGTATGTATGCTTGACAAAAGTGGCTGCGTTTTTCGAAATGTTGTGTTTGTTGTGGACCCAATAGAAGACATTGCTGGAAGATACCTGTGACCCTCTTTTAAACGCTGTGGCCTGTTGTTGTGGTGTATACAATTAGTGTAGTGTATGTCAAATGGGTGTTTTATTTATTTATTTATTTATTTTTTTTGGGCTGTATACCAGTGCTTAATCCCTCAACACTAGTGCCTACAAGAATGGTATATATACAGTATATGAAGGTGTACACATATCAGATACTACAAACAAGACTTAGTATGAATGGTATATGGCCTATATAAAATATACTCTATGGGGGAGATTTATCAAACATGGTGTAAAGTGAAACTGGCTCAGTTGCCCATAGCAACCAATCAGATTCCACCTTTCATTTTACAAAGAGTCTGTGAGGAATGAAAGGTGGAATCTTGGATGGTTGCTAGGGGGCAACTGAGCCAGTTTCAATTTACACTATGCCCCCAATGCCCCTAAAAGAGCTAATGGCTAATCCAATCTTAAATACAAAACAAAGGGAAACGTTTAAGATTTTCTCACGTCTAAATAGAACAACATTTAGGGTGTTTCTAAAATCAGGAACCCCATCATAATAATTAGAGGGCTGTTTTTATCTGTGGCAGAAGCTAGGCAGAACATATTGGCCAATAGCATATTTGAGAGAGAAAAAACTATTTTAACATTGGGTCTAATCCACCTCTGCCCTCGCTTCTCCTCAGTCTCTCCTCCCTGCCTATCCCTTCATTGGCTACTTATTGCCCTAAAAAATTAGTTTAAATTGTTAACCTTAACATACAAGGCCTTCCACAACCTGTCCCCTCCATACATCTTTGACCTGATTTTCCAATACCACCCCCCGTGCAAGACATTTGTTTCTGTCTGTGCTTTGCTCTCACACAACCACCTCCAAGATTTCTCTTAAACTTCTCCCATAGTCTAGAACCCATCTCTAGCCTAGATGCGGGACCTGCCGCTGGAACCGGGGAGGAAGTGGCTGAAAAAAAAGACGTCCACTCACCTCCCCGATTCCAGCGTCGGGTCCCGCATCTAAAAATAGCCCCCATGCTGGAGTACCCCTTTAAGGGCTCATGTGGGTCTGTAGGTGAAAAAATGCAAGTCCTAAGGCCTTTTAAACACAAGAAGGAAATAACGAAAAAGCAAAAATTAAAATTAGCCCAGTTCTGAAGGGGTTGAAGGGGTTGTCCCATCTCAACTTAAATTTGTAGAGCTTGTCAAGTTATATATTTTTGCAAATACAAACTGCTTCTCCTCATTTGCCCACTCTTTCCAGCTTTTCATCTAGGTTACTGACCACCGCTCTGCTTTAAAAGCAGTGGTCTGCCTGGTATAAGATAATTTCTTAGATCTGCTTGTATAATTTACTATTCAAGGTTTGTTGAAACAACCGTGGTCATTAAATATGCAAGAAAGCATAATGGCCCTTATTGTTCTTTAGCATGGCAAACAGTTGCCAGATATAATCTCCATTTGGCACTTGAGATGGAACCCTTTGGATAGACCAGCAATTAGCAGTGAACAGCTGCTTGACCTATCGCTGGATCTCGGTGCCATTTACACTACCTTTTCATGCCAATATTCGCCCTTTACACTTATGTTAACCGCCAGTGTCATGCTTTATACCCTGGTACAAATGTCTAGCAATGTTATAACAACAGTGGACAATATTATCTGGAGAGACAAGCTAGAGAAAAAGTCTCAAATGTCTTCCCTGGGGCTTACTGTCCACAATGCATACAGAACCCTGTATATCACTATATGAAGATGCTAAATGGGAAAAACACCCAGGGCGCCCATAGCATAACTCTGCAGAAAGAAGTGATGGACAAGATATATCAGAAGTGGTGTTTTTAACCTGAAGCCATTGTGCTCCAAGCACAGCATCGCCCGTAACATAAATCGATACAATGCCGTCTCCTTCCCTTCAATGATCTAGATCACTGGTGCTCAATGCAGAATCTTCCATAATTTTCCTGCTATACTTCTGCATATAATCAACATACATCATCAAGGAGAGAATAGAAAGACATTGTATCTTGAATATTTTATTCATGCATGGTCATGTACAAACCTGATAAAATTATAAAATGGAGCATTTACTTCAAAATAAATCTATGTCCATTTTGTCCGAAATTTACATTTTTATTCATTGTTTGTCCAGTGTTGGAATGTTCTGACAACGTCTTTTTGAAAAAGTTATTGCTTTATGACAGACAGGAAAAAAAAGATATCTCTTTTTTTAATGTATGAAAAAAGTAGTTCAGTATCGATGTAGGCTTACACATGCAAGGAACATCTCCTTCTTTGTGAGAATAAGAACAGGAATTTGAAGCTTGATATTTCATATCTGAATCTTGTTTCTATAGTTACACTTCACAGTAAACAGAATTATGCTGTGCATCCTTGGAGCTGAAGGGGCAGAAGGGGAGGTATATGCGTAAGCAACAAAGAAAGAAGAGCTAGCTGTTCAGCTGAAATACAACTGGTATAGATAATCTGAAACATGGCTATACTGACATTATCACTTAAAACATTTACAAATCAAAACCTTCTGCTATGTGGGTATGACATGATGTAAGGATTTACAGCAAAATAAATAAATAAATAAATAAATAAAAATTACAGCTTGTGGAATCAACAGGAATACGTCAAGCCATTGGTAAATATTAAAGTGTACCTATCACCTGTCATTTATTTATTTTTTTTAAGGTCTATTTTTAAAGGTTTTTCTTAGTGGTTCAAATACAGCATTAAGAGTTCATATCTGAGAGTCCCTTCTATGGTGCACATTTCTCATTCTCTTAATTTCCGGGTGTGGAATCAACAGTACTGACACAGAGTTTTTTTCCTTTCTTCTCTGGCCAATCACAGGACAGCACATGCTACTCTCTGCTACATTAAGAAATAATACTGGAAAATTTCACTGCACAAAAGAGTTTGTCACTGCAATCTCTGCAAGCTGAGTGCTTTTATATTGTATTTGTTAGCGAGTTTTAGATCTGAAGTGTGTTTTTGTCTCAAGTGTGGGACTTTAATATTCTGGGACTTTAGATTCAGGGAGTTTTAGAGGAAAACAAATTGTTTACTTGCTTTTGAATACATTGTTTGCTTTTGTTTAGTTTAGTTATACATAATATCCCCATAAAAATGAGCGCCATGTTTGACAATGCGGCCTAATGTACATCTTGTGCGATGTATGCAATCCTTGATCAACCGATCGAGGGTGCATACCATTGTGGGAGATGTGTGCATGTTGCTGGTTTGGAAGCCCAGATCCTGGATCTAAATGAGCAGCTGCGACGTTTGAGATACATTGGCAAACTGGAAAGGGGTCTGGTGCTCACTGAGCAAGCGCTGCAAGGGGTAGATGGGGGAGAGAGTGATAGCATGGAGGTACAGGAGGAAGAGGCAAGTAGTTGGGTCACAGTTAGAAAACGGGGTAGAGGGAAGAGTGTGAGGGAGGCCAGTCCTGATCTGGCACACCCCAACAAGTTTGCCAAATTGGCGGATGAGGGGGATGTTGATTCAGGGGTGGCATTGCTGCAGCAGGCCACTGCCTCTGAAAGCCAGCGGGGTGTCTGCTCCAGTAAGGTGGGAAACAGGAGTTCAGGGCAGGCCAGGCAGGTACTGGTAATGGGGGACTCAATTATTAGGGGGACAGACAGGGCAATCTGTCACAAAGACCGGGATCGTCAAACGGTGTGTTGCCTTCCTGGCGCTCGAGAGCTGGTGTAGGATAGAGGGGTTTGGGTTCATGGAGAACTGGGCTGACTTCTCGGTCGGTTACAGGCTCTACAGTAGGGACGGGCTGCTTCTCAATGGGGAGGGTGCAGCCGTGCTGGGGTAGAAGATGACTAAGAGGTTGAAGGAGTGTTTAAACTAGGGACCGGGGGGGAGGGCAACTACAATATAGTAAGTGAAGACAGAGTTGAAGAGAAATATGATATAGTGGGGATAAGCGAGACATGGCTGGATGAGAGTTATGACTGGGCTGTTAATATCCAGGGTTATAGTCTATTCAGAAATGACCGTAAAAATAAGAAAGGGGGAGGGGTCTGTCTATTTGTTAAATCCTGCCTTAAGCCCATTCAGCGGGAGGATATAAGTGATGATAATGTAGAATCTCTTTGGGTAGAAATAAGAGGAGGGACAAAGAATAATAAAATTCTTTTAGGAGTAAGTTATAAACCTCCAAGTATAGTGGAAGAGTCAGAAAATCTTCTTATAAGACAAATAGATGCGGCAGCGAAGCAGGGGGAAGTCATTATTATGGGGGACTTTAACTACCCAAATATCAACTGGAAAGCAAAAACCTGCAGCTCCAGGAAGGGAAGCGTGTTTTAGGAAATAGTAAAAGATAATTACCTTTCGCAACTAGTACAGGAACCAACAAGAGGGGGGGCCCTTCTTGACCTGATCTTAACCAATAGGCCAGACAGAATATCAAAAATAGAGGTGCGGGGGTCCCCTAGGTAATAGTGACCATAATATAGTAAGTTTTCAATTATCCTTCAATAAAATAATTAGCAGAGGGGCTACAAAAACATTAAATTTCAGGAAGGCTAATTTCCAAAAACTAAGAGAGGACCTTGGGAACATAGACTGGGACAATGCCTTCAGAAATAAAAGTACACAAGAGAAATGGGACATATTTAAGAGCATCCTTGGTAAATCGTGTGACTGACACATACCATATGGGAATAAACGTAGTAGAAATAAGAGATATCCAATGGGGTTAACTTCAGCTGTAAGAGGTGCAATAAATGATAAGAAACAAGCATTCAGACTACGAAAACAAGAAGGTAGTGGGGAAGCATTGAACAACTATAGACAGAAGAATAGAATGTGTAAAAAGCAAATAAAAGAAGCAAAAATAGCAACAGAAAGAAGGATAGCCACAGAAAGTAAAACGAATCCCAAAATGTTCTTCACTTACATAAAAAACAAAAGACTTAAAACTGAAAATGTTGGTCCCCTCAAAAATAATCTGGGTGTAATGGTGGAGGGGGAAGAGGAAAAGGCCAATCTACTAAATACATTCTTCTCTACTGTATTCACAGAGGAGAATCCCATAACAGACGACATGACTAGAAATAATGTTAATCCTCCCATAAATCTCACCTGCCTAACACAACAAGAAGTGGGGAGACGCCTTAAAAACATTAAAATCCATAAGTCACCGGGCCCAGAAGTTATCCATCCTAGAGTTTTGCAAGAATTAAATACTGTGTTAGACAGACCGTTATTCCTAATATTTAAAGATTTAAAGGGATTGTTCCACAGGACTGGCGCATAGCTAATGTGGTACCAATATTCAAGAAGGGGTCAAAGAGCGATCCTGGAAACTACAGGCCCGTAAGCCTAACATCTATAGTAGGTAAAGTATTTGAGGGGTTTGTAAGAGATGCTATACTGGAGTATCTTAATGAAAACAATCTTGTGATGCAGCATCAGCATGGATTTATGAGGGATCGATCCTGTCATACTAATCTGATCGGCTTCTATGAAGAGGTAAGTTATAGACTGGACCTGGGGGAGGCTGTGGATGTTGTGTATCTGGATTTTTCAAAGGCATTTGATACTGTGCTGCATAAAAGGTTGGTCTACAAAATGAGGATGCTGGGACTCGGGGAAAACGTATGCAAATGGGTAAGTAACTGGTTGTGTGATAGAAAACAGAGGGTGGTCATTGATGGAACATATTCAGATTGGGTATTAATTACTAGTGAGGTACCACAGGGGTCAGTGTTGGGTCCACTTCTTTTTAATATTTTTATTAATGATCTTATAGAGGGGCTACAGAGTAGAATCTCCATTTTTGCAGATGATACTAAACTGGGTAAAGTAATCACCACAGAGGATGATAATATCATATTACAGAGGGATTTGGAGAAGCTAGAGGCTTGGGCGGTGAAATGGCAAATGAAGTTTAATGTGGATAAATGTAAGGTTATGCACTTGGGCCATAGAAATAATAAGTACAGTTATGTGCTAAATAATAAAACACTGGGTAAAACTACTTCCAAAAAGAACCTGGGGGTATTGGTGGACAGTAAACTCAACTTTAGTGATCAGTGCCAGGCAGCAGCTGCCAAGGCTAATAAAATAATGGGATGCATCAAAAGAGGTATAGATGCTAAAGATGAGAACATAGTTTTGCCTCTTTATAAATCACTAGTCAGACCACATATGGAATACTGTGTACAGTTTTGGGCACCGGTATATAAGAAGGACACAGCTGAACTAGAGCGGGTGCAGAGGAGGGCAACAAAGGTCATTAAGGGAATGGGTGGGTTACAGTACCAGGACAGGTTATCATGCTTGGGGTTATTTACGCTAGAAAAAAGACGTCTTAGGGGCGATCTGATCACAATGTACAAATATATGAATGGACAGTACAGAGATCTTTGTAGTGGTCTTTTTACTCCTAGGTCTGTAACCATGACAAGGGGGCATCCTCTACGTCTAGAGGAAAGAAGATTTTATCATCAGCATTGACGCGGGTTCTTTACTGTACG
Source organism: Dendropsophus ebraccatus (assembly GCF_027789765.1). NCBI lineage: Eukaryota > Metazoa > Chordata > Amphibia > Anura > Hylidae > Dendropsophus > Dendropsophus ebraccatus. Next base: position 40,144,756 of record NC_091467.1, on the reverse strand, counting down.
AACGGTAAGACTGTGGAACTCTCTGCCACATGATGTTGTCATGGCCGATTCATTAAATAAGTTTAAGGGAGGCCTGGATGCTTTTCTTGAACAATATAATATTACAAGTTATGGGCATTAGATTTCCGGTGATACGTTGATCCAGGGATTGTTCTGGTTGCCATTGGAGTCGGGGGGGGGGGGAGTTTTCTCCCTGTGGTGGGGTGGTTGTCGTCTCCCTAGTGGGGTTTTTTGCCTTCCCTGGATCAACACAGTAGGGTTTCCCTAGGTTGAACCTGATGGACTCTTGTCTTCTTTCAACCTTATTTACTATGTTACTATGTTACTGTGATGGGGGAAGATTTACAATAAACTATTTAGATGGCATGTGAGGGGAGATATAAGATAATAATACACTGGGTTTGCAAGGTGCAGTAGAGAAACAAAAACAGTGGCACAGCAAGTAAAAGGTTACACACAGGGCTGCTTCTGCTATGAGGTGAAGTGAAGATTTTGTCTCAGGCAGCATATGTTAGGGCGGGGAGGGTGGGATTATGAGAAAAAATTATGGGGGTTATGAAAACACAGGAGGGCTGGATTATGAGGACATGGAGGCACAAAATGGTGAATTATAACCACATGAAAATTCAAGAGGGGGATTATAACTACATAGTGAAACATGAGGGGGGAATATGACTACATGGGGACACAGAAGAGGGCATTATGACTACAGGAGGACACAAGAAGGGGGATATTACCTACATGGGGACACAGGAGAGAGGATTATGACTATATGAGGAGATGAGGGGGATAATAACTATATGGGAACACAGAAGGGGGGATTATGACTACATGAGGACACAAGAGGGGTATTATTATTATATGAGGAGACAGAAGGGGGATAATAACTACATGGGGACACAGAAGGGGGATTATTACTACATGAGGACACATAAGGGGGGGTTATAACTACATGGTGACTCAAGAAGGGGGTTATAACTACATAAGTACACAGGAGGGGAGATTATGATTACATAGGGGGCACGGGAGGGGGGTTATGACTACATGGAAACACAGGAGGGGGGATTATGACTACATGTGGAGATAGGAGGAGGAATTATAATAGTGTGGAGGTGCCAAAGGGATTTTATTGAGTGTCAGGGCAAAATGGAGGTATTTACAGCATTGTGGAAGAGAAGGGGCTAGTTACTGTGTCCCTGTCAAATAGGGGGACTTATCATGTTTGGGGCCCTATGGATAGGATATTGTATAGGGGTGAGCACAGTGTTGGTAAATTGAGGAGCCTAAAATGTGTGTCCAATAGATGCTGCAGGGACAATTCATGGCTAACAGAAGTCTTCATGATGGTGCAGAGTAAATGGAAAGTGAAGGACTCTGATGAGAGAAGACATCACCTGTGAATCACTGGATGTAACTGCACCCTGATCACTATACTGTCACAATGTGGGGACAATGCCTGACTCTCTACCATAATTTTTATTCAGTAGCAGTACTGGTGGTATTGTTCAGTCATTAAGCAGTGGTAGTTTGTTACAGATGTTGGGGTATTATTTTCCCCTTGTGTGGTGTTAATATTGGTGATAGTATTTAGTCACTTTGGGCTAGTGATATGTGGTCATTGTGTAATGGTATTATTTAGTGTTTATATGATGTTCATCTCACTATAGTGGTCTTTGTTCAGTATGATGGTAATATATATGATAATTTTCTTCATGTAAAACTCCTTCTTTACTTTTGATTTTCGCCTCAGGCAGCAGAAAAGCTAAGAATGCTTTCCCCTCAGGCAGCAGAAAAGCTAGAATCGGACCTACTATACTATACTGCTCCTGATGGTGATGATGACAAGCCTGCAGACTAAAGAGTTGAGGGAGGTGAATTAAAATAAGGCTACATAAAAATTCCCAGCATTTCATGGGTGGTTAGGAAAATCCTATATTCCTACATATGCATTAATGTTATTTTGTTCTACGAACTTGTCTAAGCCAGTCTTGAAGTCCTCCACTGTTTTTATTGTTACCAGCTCCTGTGATTACATTTCTACAGATTTAGAGTTCTCATGATAAAGAAGGCTAATCTCTGGAGATGAAAGAGCTTCAGTTCAGTTTGGTTCGGCAAGTTTTCAAATTTTTGGTGTAACTAAAACAGCTAATCTATGGCAGCTACACTAATGGTACTATTGGGGCTCTTTCGCAGCGAAAACTGCACCCAAAACATGCATTCTTTACCCCAGTGTTTCCAACCCTGCATGAGAGTGAATAGAAAGCAAAGTAACATTAAAAATTACATTTGCATTTAGTTTAAGTGCATTTTGTTAAAGGTTCAAATCAGACAAACCTGAATTTTAAGCCAAAATTTTGCGAACCTGCCGAACCTCTCTATCTTTCAATATTATTTTTTGTTTATGTCATTTACCGAGTGGGAGCAGTAATATTATATTTTTAAAATTCAGACAATTCTACATTTTACTGAATATTTTTAATTTTTAGATTACACTTTTGCATTGCATTACTTAATTTAATCAGGGCTCTTGTACAGCCTGCCTTAAGGCCCTATTACATGGAAAAATTATTGGCCGTATTCGGCCGTTACGGACGATAATCGTCACGTGTAATAGAAAACAAAGATCAGCCGACATGAACGATGTCGGCTGATCGTTGCTGTCTTTTGTCTTTCAACATATTGAAAGTCAATTGACTATGATAGCAGCAATCTGCTGCCGTTGCACCACGGAATAGGAGCGGCGGCCTCGTGGCCTCCCCCACACTTACATCATACGCAGCGGCAGCGACCAGGGAACATGGAGCAAACGAGTGCTCCCCATGTAATAGGGGCTTAAGGCAGACTATTTAAAGTTAATTAATCATCACAGGCACAGAGGCCTTTAAAAGTTGACTGATTAGCACCCCGTAAATATGTTTCAGGTGTGCCTATTTGATCCAAAAATTGCTACTGATTTCAGCATGGTCAGTATGTATAGGGTTAAAATTCCAAGAGTGGACTTCAGTTGCAAGAAGCTATCAGCTGTAAGATACAGCCAGCGTATGCCACATATAGAACAGCAGCGTAAGCCACATATAGAACAGTCACAACTCCCGAGCCCACTCTATATGCAATGACCACCAAGCTGCCATAACAAAATGTTTGAGCAGTTATTAAGAGGTTAAAGAAATCTGAACAATCATCTAATAATCCTTACCATGGCAAGTGCTTCTCCCTCTTCTCTACGCATTTTTCAATTTTTTGAGGTGAAAAATTATCCCAATCATCATGACGCTGAAAATATAATTTGCTCGGCAATTAATGCCCATGCTTCCATCTCTGGACATCAGGGTGGAGAGCTGCTGCTTGTAATGAACCCATCTTTTCTTAATGGGAGGCTTTATTTCAAAATAATTTATAGTGTCTTGCAAAAGAAGCTGCAAGTTAAGATGTCTGATTTGAAACTGAATAGGGTGTTACATGCTGCAAGAAATTTTTAAATGCTTTACATACGTTGGATCGTGAATAGGGATGGTCTGAACCGAGTTCGGTTCGGGTTTGTACGAACCTGAACTTTCGGTAATGATTCCCGCTGTCTGCCCGCTCCGTGCAGCGGGCGGATCCAGCGGGAGGACCGCTTGGAAAACTGGGATACAGCCATAGCCATAGGCTGTATCCCACTTTTCCAGGCGGTCCTCCCGCTGTATCCACCCGCTCCACGGAGTGGGCAGACAGCTGGAATCTGATGCCGAGCGTTCGGGTTCATACGAAACCCGAACCTCGGAGGGTTCGGACCATCGATAATCGTGAATGATTAGTCACTCAAATTTTTTCTCATGTTTTAGTCCTGTGTCTTCTGTCTATCCTTTTTCCTTTTTTGTGATATTCTACATCTGGTATTTAAAAGTCTTGTTAGTTTGTCTGGTTTCTGTGTTTTTAAGGCACTTAGTGCCTTCAGGTCAGAAAGGGCATGAGGGGTGGAGAGGGAAAGTTATTCCTGTGGCAGCCCAGATGGAGCACAAATGTCTCAGCAGGAGATAACACTCTGGGATGGCTGAGATCTGTGGGCCCATGATGGTCAGGGTTGCTATAAAAGTGGTTTGTACCACTATCCATGGGCTACTACAGTGAAAAAAAAATCTGCTCTTTTCATGCTGGTCGATATGGTTATCCCAGGTCACACCCTTTAAGACGTCTGTCCTAATGTTATGTGGCTTGCCTTTGATGTTCTAGTGGATAAAGGATGCCAAACACCAGAATAGTAGGTTGTGAAATAGTCGTTCCTCTATAATATACTCTTCTACAAATACTAGCCAAGGACACTTCAATAATATTATTAACTGGTATGGGTGGAGCAGAGTTGCCCTCTTAGTTGAAGTAAATGTTATGGTCTCTAGAGCTTATAGTCATTGCTCTAGCCCATTCTGTGTCATTATCCCCTTGTATCTGTTTTTAGGCTGGGTTCACACACAGTATATTTCAGGCAGTACTTGGTCCTCATGTCAGGTCCTCATAGCAACCAAAACCAGGAGTGGATTAAAAACACAGAAAGGCTCTGTTCACACAATGTTGAAATTGAGTGGATGGCCACCATATAACGGTAAATAACTGCCATTATTTCAATACAACAGCCTTTGTTTTAAGATAACAGCAAATATTTGCCAATAAATGACGGCCATCCACTCAATTACAACATTATGTGAGCAGAGCCTTTCTGTGCTTTCAATCCACTCCTGGTTTTGGTTGCTATGAGGACCTGACATGAGGACCAAATACTGCCTGAAATATACTGTGTACGAACCCAGCCTTAGGCTATTTTCACACTACGTATGAGACCGGCCGTTCCATGACCCCGGCCGGGTCACGAAACGGGCGGTCTCTGGTCGGATTATCTCGGGCGGTACTTAAGTACCGGCCAGATGATCTTTCCGGCCGCGGAGCTCTGATGCGGGCGCATCAGCGTGCGCCCGTATCAGAGCTTCCTATAGCCCACAGTGAAGCGAGGGGCCGGAGCCGCTCGCTTCACTGTGTAAACTGACAGGTCTTTCTGCGGCCGGAATTCACTGAATTCCGGCAGCAGAAAACTGACCTGTCAGTTTTTTCTGCACAGATCCCGGCTGGAGCGTATACGATGTGTGTACGGCCGTAGTTCTGCGGCGAGAACTACGGTCGTAGTTTTACGTAGTGTGAACATAGCCTATAAGTGTAAAGCAACTGGTTGGCTCCCAGTTCGTCCCAGTTAAGAATCTTAACCCTACATACTCAGCCATCATGAAGAAAATTAAAGGGGTTGGCCACTTTATATTAAAATTGCTTAGTGTACAGTATTAGTAACTGTACTCACTGTATATACTGACAGCAGCTTCCTGTGTACCTCATAGAGCTAAAATCAGACTCCCCTCCTCCATGCTGTGCTGTCCTGCTCTGTGGTGTTTTGGTCCATAAGATTGCTTACATGGAGGATCATGTGACCATGCCCCGCCCCCCAGTGTCCACCAATGAGCCTGTGTGTGTCTATGAAGGACACAGTGGACAGGCCTGGTCACACAAAACAGAGCAGGGCAGCCCAGCCTGGTGAAGGGGAGTCTGATTTTAACTCTATGAGGTAAATCAAGAGCTTCTGTCAGTATATACAGTGAGTACACTTACTAATACTTTGTACTGACCAATTTTACTATAAAGTGGCCAACCCCTTTAAGTGCATTTACAGAAGGGAAGGGAAAAGACACCCAAGTATGCAGACTATATCTAATGTTTCTAGCTGTCTACAAAAGAAAAAATAATGCAAGGTTCTCTATAGCACTCAGGTTCCTAAGACAAAATATTAGCGTCCAGTCATACAGTTGTGTACATTCCCGGCTGAATTTTTCTTTCTTGTCCTTTTTTTTCAGAGAATATGAATGATAAGCTTTCCCTATCAGCTAACAGAACACAAATGGATTGAGCATCAGGAGACAAGGGTCTATATCTTTGCAGGTCACCTGATTCAGCCGGACAATCACTTCTATGCTTAAAGCTAACATGGCTCATTAACCCCTTCAGGACCGGTCTAATTCTCGTTTTTGCGTTTTCGTTTTTTCCTCCTCATGTTTAAAAGGCCATAGTGCCTGCATTTTTCCCCTACAGACCCACACGAGCCCTTATTTTTTGCGTCACTAATTGTACTTTACAATGATAGACTAAATTTTTCCATAAAGTATGCTGTGAAATTGAAAAAAAAGAAGTAATTTTTCTACATTTTGGGGGCCTTCGTGTTTACGCCATTCGCTCTATGGTAAAACTGACATGTTATATATCTTCCTCAAGTTGGTACGATTACAATGATATGTAACTTAAATGACTTTTATTTTATCTGACGCCTTTTAAAAAATTAAAACCTTTTCAAAATAACTAAATGTGTTTAAAATTGCTCTATTCCCAGCCTTATAACGCTTTTATCCTTTGGTCTATGGGGCTTTGTAAGGTATAATTTTTTTGCGCCATAATCGGTTATTTCTATCGGTACTTTAATTGCGTCTAAGCGACTTGTTGATCACTTTTTATTACAATTTTTTGCTTCCACCGTTTGCCGCGCAAGATCAGGAATGAGATAACTTAATAGTTTGGGTGATTACGCATGCAGCGATTGTTTATTTATTTATTTATTTATTTATCTTTCTTTATAAAATGGAAAAAGGGGGGGTGATTCAAACTTTTATTAGGGGAGAGGATTTTTTATTAATAAAAACACCTTTTTTTTTTAACTGTACACTGTAACTTTTAGTCGCCCTTGGGGACTTTTAGTATTACTGAAGTTATCTTCCATAGAGATTACTGCAGTATACTTAATACAGCAATGATCGATCAGATCATTGCTGTACTACTCTGGTCTGCAGCAGACCAGATAGAAGGATTGCTGAGCCGGGATCAGTGTCAGTGCGACACGGAGTCCCGGCTCGGTAAGGAGAGGGGATCTCCCCTCCGTGATCGCATTGCGGGAGGGAGATCCCCCCACTAGACACCAGGGAAAGGGGGAAACAATACATTTAAAGTACAGTTTTAACAGCTGCATTTAAATGTATAATTAGCGGGCGCATCGATCGGACCGCGCCCGCTAATAGTTGCGGTCCTGGGCTACATATAGCACCCGAGATAGTGCTGGTTTAGAGCCGGGTCACCGTGCGACCCCTCTCTGAATGCCTCCATCGGCAACAGGGTGTACAGTTACGAGCTGATGCGGGAAGAGGTTAAAGCCACCACACATGCAGGGAGAAGACTTTCAATTTTACTCGAGCACCATGCAGTACTCGGTCGAGTATCAAGTACTTTCGAGTACCTGATAGTCGAACGAATGGTAAGCTTGAACTAGCATGTTTGCTCATCTCTAGACATTTTATTAAGCAAGCACTTTATGAAAATGCAAACATCTACCCTTATGCAGATAGAGCAGTAACTGACAAAACTAACCAGACTTATAACTCCAATATGATCATCTTAGACTGCAAGAAATTTCACATTTAACTGCACACTTGCATAAACTGCATCCTCATAAACATAAGTTAGCCTTTAATAAAATGAAGCCAGGGGCGGATTATAATAAGGGCAATCTGGGCAACCGCCTGGAACCCAGAGCTCCAGGGGGCCCATGGAGATTGCCCCCATTATAACGCATAAATAAAAGTGTTGTTATTAAGAAAAAGCCCCCTCCCCTAATAAAAGTGTGAATCACCCCCCTTTTCCCATGTTATAAATAAAAATAAATAAATTAATAAATAAACATGTTTGGAATCGCCGCGTGCGTATTTGCCCGATCTATTAATTAATCACATTCTTAACCTCGCACGGTAAATGGTGTAAGCGCCAAAAAATCCCAAAGTGCAAAATTGCACATTTGTGGTCGCATCAAATCCAGAAAAATTGTAATAAAGAGCGATCAAAAAGTCGCATATGCGCAATCAAGGTACCGATCGAAAGAACACATCATGGTGCAAAAAACGACACACAGCCCCATAGACCAAAGGATAAAAGCGCTATAAGCATGGGAATAGAGCGATTTTAAGGAACATATATTTTTAAACAATGGTTTGAATTTTTTACAGGCCATCAGATACAATGAAAGTTATACATGTTATAAATCATTGTAATCGTAACGACTTGAGGAACATATATAACAAGTCAGTTTTACCCCAGGGCGAACGGCAAAAAACGAAAAAAACCCAAATAAACGAAATGTCATTGCAAAGTACATTTAGTGGCGCAAAAAATAAGGGCTCATGTGGGTTTCTAGGTGAAAAAATGCAAGTGCTATGGCCTTTTAAGCACAAGGAGGGAAAAACGAAAACGCAAAGATTAAAATTGGCTCGGTCCTCTAAGGGTTAAACAGCAGAGCCAATGGCAGCAGACGTGCCTGCGCGCGGCATGTCTGCTGGCATTGGCTAGAGATCGGTGACATCACTAGACATATGCCGGCGCGGAGGAGTGAAGTGGAGAGCACTGACATCGCCATGCTGCAACAGCTGGTTGCAGCCCCAGATGGAGATGGCTACACATGGGGGGTTTGAAGGGGATGCTGCACATGGGGGGGGGGGGTTTGAAGGGGATGCTGCACATGGGGGGGTTGAAGGGGATGCTGCCCCTGGGGCGAGTTTGAAGGGGATGCTGCACATGGGGGAGTTTGAAGGGGATGCTGCACATGGGGGGGGGGGGTTTGAAGGGGATGCTGCACATGGGGGGGGGGTTGAAGGGGATGCTGCACGAGGGCCCCCCTTTTCACTGCACTGCTTCCCTCTTAAATTACTCTTGTCAACGCAAGCATTGTTCTGCTTGCGGTCTTAAGAGCAGGCTTGTCCGGGCCCCCGACTAATGCGCGGCTGCCGGGGGTGTCCCATTCTATCCCCTGCAGCGCTGCGCATCAGTGAACTCCCTGTGCCGCCTGGCGCCCTGACTTCCGGCACAGGAAGCGCACATCAGAGACGCTTCCTGTGCCGGAAGTCCCAGCCCCGGCACATAGGGAGTTCACTGATCTATAAGGGGGTAGAAAAGGGGGCCATCTATAAGGGGAGGGGGAGAGAGGGGGCCATCTATAAGGGGGGGGGCAACATGCAGTGGGGGCAATCTATATATACTATAAGGGGGGGGGTCACATAGTGTTAGGGCTACCCACTAAATGAGGGTGTAAAGGGGCCAATAGAGATGTGCAGTGTGTAAAGAGATGAGGATGGTGCCAGTGTGAGGAGCCTAATATGTCTGTCTGGCAGATTCTGTGGATTCATGGCTCAGAGAAGTTCTCATAACGGTCCAGGGCAGATGGAGAAGAAGAAAATAAAAAGGGAAGAACTCTGATCAGAGAAGACATCCCCTGTGAGTCACCTGATATAACTGCACTGTAATTTATATGGTGTATACAACCTGTGTGGAGCTGCGTCCACCTCTATATGACTGTATGAGGTGATAGTGATCTGTGTACAGTGGTTCTTATTCTGTAGTAGCGGTGGTTTTAGTCAGTATGTGGTAGTATTAGTCAGTATGTGGTGGTAATATTTGTTACGTGTTATCCGGTACTGGTGTTTTATAGGTCTTAGTATACTGGATTTGGTCAGTAACAATATGGTGGTGATGGTAGTGGTAGTGGTGTGGCTATAATATTTGCCCCTTGTATACTCCTATTATTGGCAATATTGGTCTCAGTACACAGTAACAGTATGGCGGTAATATAGATGGTGATATTTTCTCTTCCTATATGCTGGTGTTATTGGTAATATCTGTCTTGGAGTATATATATATATATATATATATATATATATATATGAGTAGCATCACTTGGTCGTGAAGGGGGGGGGGGAGTTGACCTCTCGCACCAGGGCCCAGGAGACATTAGCCACGCCCCTGGGGCTATATATATATATATATATATATATATATATATATATATAAATATATATATATATATGTGAAGGGGATGCTACAGAGGGGGCTATATATGGAGGGCATGCTACAGAAGGGGGTATATATATATGGAGAGGATGCTACATAGGGGGGTATATATATATATATATATATATATATATATGGAGGGGATGTTACTGAGGGGGCTATATATATATATATATATATATATATATATATATATATGGAGGGGATTCTACTGAGAGGAGTATATATATATATATATATATATAGAGGGGATGCTACACAGAGGGGGCACGGTTACTATGTGAAGCAGATGTGGACTTTGTATAGAGATGAGGATGATGCTGGAGTGAGGAGTCTAAAGTGTCTGTCTGGTAGATTCTGTGGGGACGAGTGATGGCCGGGGAAGTCTTCATGATGGCCGGAGCCAGATGGAGAGGAAGAGGAAAAACGAACAACTTTGATTCAGCAAAACGTCATCATGGAGAGAAGCCGCCTTCTGTAAATCCTTGTCATTATCAGCTGAAGTATCCCATAGACAGCAGCAGCCTCCCGTATGGCAGAGCTTAGTGGGGTAGGGACAGGGCTAGAGGGAGCGTGGTTAGCAAAGGGCCCACAATTTCTGAGCCGCCCGGGGCCCATGGTATCCTTAATGCGCCCCTGACTGAAGCTTACTACTACTTACTACTGGCATGGAAACAAACCTGGGGCACTTGCTAAACAGGTACGTGCACGTGCAGTTAACTTGTGTGTACTATACATACTTTACCCCAATAAAGATAAAATAATTGATTCCAAAGGAATAGCGAACAAGCTGGCTGATTATTACGCCTTTCTGTATCAACAGGAGTCCCTTTCACTACCTATATCTCAGGATGAAGGACTAGACTCTTTTGAGACCTTCATATGTAGCAAATTGCCCAGCCCCAATGGGCTTACCAATGAGTACTATAAAACTCATAAATCCCTCCTTGCCCCATAAATGGTAAAACCTTTAATGCTTCTATCCAACAAGGAAAATTCCCCCTAGCAATGTTACAAGCCCTGGTAGTAACCAGACCAGTAAAATCCCCTTATACACCAAGTCATTTTAGACCCATATAATTATAAAACAATGATCTAAAATTATATTAAAAAATATTGGCTAGAAGGCTGTTGGACATCCTAAATAATTGCCAATGACCAAGTAGGGTTTGCTACAGGAAGGCAAACCCTGGATGGGACGTTTAATTGATATTATTTCTGTAGTGGAGGCCCAGCTAATGCCTTCTCTGCTCCTCACTCTGGATGCGGAGTAGAAGTTTGACCAGGCTCATTGGGGATACCTGAATCAGGTTCTAACTAAATTCAGTACGGTAGGGGACCCACACAAATCAATAATGGCTCCTGTACACCTCAGCATCAGCCTGATTATACCTCTGGTATATTGTGCAAAACATTCAACTCTATATTCAGCGCATATTGCAAACAGACTTTCCCATCCAGTTGTCAGATGGACACATTTCTTATTTAGGAATTACCTTCCCCTCCTCTAAGCTGACAATTGCTAATCTTAACGTGTTGTCGGCTACTTGGGCCAGAGATATTCATGCTTATTCACCACTACCTATGCCATGTATAACCATGTATAATGTGCATAACCATACCAGTTGAATGAGCAGTATTTTTACAACAATACCAGAATAACCAAAAGATATTAGGCCTTGACCCTTAACGACACCCAATTTTCATTTAGGGAAAAATGGGAGTTGGAACTAAAATGACCCTCCAAATACAACAGCTGCAGACCTTCAGTGCATGCAAACACTACAACTCCCAACATTTACTGACAGTGTGAAACCATCCTTTCAGAAACTACAACTCCCAGCATGCCCTAAAAGCTTCATAAGCTTCAGAATTTGTGTGCTGTTGTTACATTCCTTCCTCTGTGCTTCCTCTGCCATGGCAGCGCCATCTGACTTATCAGCGCAGCTTTCCTAGGCTGCCAGAATATTGGGAATATAAGGAAACTCAGGTGCTAGGACAGTCAGATTCGGTCCCGGTCTTCCAGATCTCCTTAATCTGGTCTCCCTAAGCAGGTCTGGTTTGACCTAGCTAGTCTGACTTTGTTGTTCTGTCTTTTTCCCAATCCCTAACATTATCATAAGAAGGGACCATCACCCAATAGGAGGGCTTAGTTCCAGGGCTGTACTCACCCATACCCCTTCTGACATTGCAGCTGTACTCCTGGGCTATCCCAGGAATCCAGATTAGTGGGAGCGAGGAGGCATACTGATGTTACTCATCACTGCTTCTCAAACTCTGTAGCTGTACAAGGAAAGAGTGGGTTTAACTTTATAAACAATGGTGACAGGACCATACAGTAGGTAGGTTGACAGTGAGCCTTGACCTGGTCCCACCAGCTGGCCCTGCCTACTTGCGGACAACCACAAAGACAATCCCTTCTTGAACCTAGGGTAAAACAAAGAACAATAGACAGTACAGACTCACATACAGGGGAGGTCAACAAGCTGGGTTCAGAACCAAACAGGCAGCAAAGTACAAAAACAGGATCCAAGAGAATAGTCAGGTAACAGTGCTGAGGTCAGGAAAAGCCATGAATCAAAAGAGGAGTAGAATATGCAGGACTGCTGAGCTTGCTTGATAAAGTCTAATAGCCAGCATGGATATCAGGGCACTCATAATCTTTATAGGAGGTCCAGGGCGTGATTGGACTAGACAAACAAACACATACATACACACACACACACACACACACACGCACACAGAAATAGACACAGGGTGCGTGGAAGAGCCAGATGTCAATCACCTAAGCAAAGCAGAGGTTAACTTTTAGGTGGCCAGAGGAAACTCAGCAGGGAAGAGACAGGTGTGGCAGAGAAATAAATCAGCAGAGCAGGAGTACAACTGTTTAGTCAGTGTTCAACGAGGTGCAAATAAAACAGAATGCAAATATAAAATTATGACTAAGAGCATAGTCTTGGTCATATACAATGAGTCCAGGACCGGGCCGAAGTCCAAACAGGCATGGGCATAAAAACAAACATAGTAAATAAAGCTACAGTTACTTTTCTGTTACTACAATCCAACTGTTGGTGTCTGCATTTCTGTACTCTGTACAGAGCAGACAGATTTCCTTTGATGATAGATAGAAGGTATCCAAATAATCCAGTTTTTTTTTTTATATTTCTCAATTTTTTTTTCTCAAAACCCTATAGCAATGCTTATCATCCACAGAATGAACCTTTGTCTGTCTATGTGGTTTTTTGCCTCATGAATCAAATGCCTAGCATAGGTTGTGAATGTAAAATCTCTTTATCTCAGTGGGTGCATGTTTCTCCACACAGCACCCAAAAAGTGTTTGTTGGCTTCATATAGTTGAAAAAATGATGAAACTGCTAATTTTAACAAGAATCAGCAGTATAGAAGACTAAGAAGCAAGGCTTTGAGCTTTTTCTTTTCACCATTGCTCTATATTTTATTATGTTTCTGCTTTGTTGTCACTCTTTCTTCATTTGCCTTTGTTAATGCATGGCTGTCATTGTTCCTGTCTGGGTTTCACAGATACTGAACTTTTTTAACATTTTGTATAATCTTTTATATTCAGAAAATAGATACAAAATATGTCATTTTTTCTAAAATAAAAATGGTCATAAATGTGTCTTTTCAAACAATAAGACCAAAACTGTTACAGATTTTTATAAATTAAATCTGGGTAAAAGTCCTTCTTAGTTTGACCATGTGTCATCATGATGTCAGTATAATAGGAACCTGTTACCTAAATAGTTTAATGGAAATTTGTCACTTTGCATATTTATTTGTCTATTTGTCCACACAACACTGCATCTCTTCATAAAGAATCTGTACCATTCTAAGGTGCATGTAAAGGTGGCCATACATTCAATAGCTGTCAGCTGTACAAACTGTTTACCAACACCCATCTCTACCAGTCCCCCTATACACATAAACACTCTGCCAAGCATTGATATATTTTAAATGGAGAGGGTTGGTAACTTGTTTTCAGATTTTTTTTTTTAATTTTCCCTCCCGAGAATCAAACCAACCAACCAAACAGTTGAAATTCACCATGACCAGTCATTCTCTTTCCCTACTTTATCCATTAAGAGGACCCCATACACATTAAACAGGCAGATGGTCTGGCTGAAATATGCAGATTAAGCTTTCTGTCCTCTAATGTATATGAGGGCCTTAAAGCATCTTTGTAGCAGCTGGTACCAAACAGCTGGTACTTCGATATGCATTTTTCAACAATTAAACACAGCCTTTTTTTAAACAACTGATAAGAAGTGACACTGGAAGTGTCTGATATCCTCTCCAATGAAATACTGAATGTAAGAAAAGGCAATCAAGGTTACCATGTTACCAGATTTCTGCCATTAAACCTACCTAGCTATGTAAGAAGAAAATAGAGCCACAACCCATATATGAGTTTACCACCACAATGAGAGTGGACACACTGTGTTACCCAACCAATTTGACTTAGATTCCCAGGTTTGGTCCTAAGTATCCTATAGCTTTTCTCTATTTATACCAGTCCAGAATATGGAAGCTACACTACTGCTCCCTGAGTGTCCCAGGTTACTACTCCAAGAGAGGGCCCAGTGTGGGTAGCAACTGTGATGTTAAGCACCAGCAACATAGACATTGCTCTGGTTGAGTGTCTCTGGTGAGAAGGGAGATGATTGGGGGGTAAAAGGGCTATATTGCTAAAATGATGGTGCAATGGGCAAATCGGACCTGGACCAGTGGATGCACTCAGTACCCTTTTTGCGATGTTCACAAATGGGCAGGACTTACAATAACCACATCTAAGCATACCCATGGTCTTTGTAACCAACTAGGTTGTCATGCATTTTGGTCTAACATAATGACTGTGGAGTAACCTGTCCCTGAGATTCTTTCCCTTTCTGAATGTGATATTTGTGCAAGGTGATAGAATATCTGATAGATCCCTATTTGTCTAGAGAATAGGCCAGAATGTGTTGAGTATTTTACGGACTTCTGTGGACATGGTGTCAAATGTTTCTACAATGCAGGCTGTTTTGTCCTCTACTTTAGGAGGGCTCCTGGGGACCATCAACTAGTGTCTCTCAAGACTCTGGGCATTTTGAAATGCAACCCTCAAGGTAATGTCAGGGTAGTCCTTTGACGAGAATCTCCCCATAAGGGCTTTGGCCTGATGATAGAATTTTTGTCTGGAGGAACAATTCTTCCTTACATTATATTGGCCTTTAGGTATCCTTTTAAGCAATGACGGGGGTGATGACTACTCCGGTGCAATAGACTGTTGGTAGCAGATGTTTTTCTATCTATAGTAGTGGAAAGTCTTGAACCTTCTCTGCAAACAAGCAAATCAAGGAAGGATACCTTAGTATCCTCAAACTCGTATGTAAATGTTAGGCCAACAGTATTGCTGGAATTGAAATATTGCAGGAAGTTCCTGAAATCCTCCTTGGTACCTGCCCATAGCATCAATATATTATCTATGTAGCGGGTCCAAAAGAAGATATTCTCTGCCCATTGATGGGGATCAGCAAGAAACACTATTGTGTCCTCCCACCAGCCCAGGAGGAGGTTGGCATAAGTCAGTGCACAGGGATTCCCCATGGCCACCCTCCAGTGATGGCAGAAGTACTTGTGATCAAACAAGAAAGTAATATGCTGGAGCACAAAATTTATTTCAATACAAAATTGTTTTAAGTAATAAAGTGATTACTAGTGATGAGCGAATGTGGTCGATGGTACTCGTTACTCGGACGAGCATCTCGCGATACTCGGAAAAATCTCATCATCCGTTTCCTGTAAGTTTGGGCGCTACACAGTATTGCTGGGATATATAGTACATCCTGCATACAACTACTTCACTGCTGATGTTGAAGAGGGTGTCATAGTGTGTATAGTTCACGTCAATAACAGATTTAACCGTCCATCCCCCACCTAAACTTTTGGGCACTACACGGTATTGCTGGGATTTATAGTACATCCTGCATACAACTACTTCACTGCTGATGTTGAAGGGGGTGTCATAGTGTGTATAGTTCACGTCAATAACAGATTTAACCGTCCAGCCCCCCCCCCCCCCAAACTTGTGGGCACTACACGGTATTGCTGGGATTTATAGTACACCCTGCATACAATTACTTCACTGCTGATGTTGAAGGGGATGTCATAGTGTGTATAGTTCACGTAAATAACAGATTTAACCGTCCAGCGCCCCCACCCTTAATTTGTGGGCACTACACTGTATTGCTTCTGTATCACTTCTAATGGTTCTCAGTGTCCTCACTGCCATGCTCTGACGTTACACTACGTCTGCGGAGGAGCGGGACTGGTTGCCGGGGGCCCGCTGTTTTATTTTTATTTTTTGGTCTAGCTGTGGCCGTGGCCTCGCTACCCCCGGTCGAGAGGCATCAAGTGTACTCCTGATGGTGAGTGGTGAGTGAGAGCAGGCCTAGCCAGTTAGCTGTCAGCTCCCGGGTTCATGTCAACTACATATCCCAGCCCCTGGACTCACTTTTGGGTGGGCTCACTTGATTCCTCACTCACTTGTAATGGCTCTCTGTGTGCTGAATGCCATGCAGTGGTCTGGCCTAGTTTTGGGGAGCCTCACTTGCTTCCTCACTCACATGTAATGGCTCTCTGTGTGCTGAATGCCATGCAGTGTCTGGCCTAGTTTTGGGGAGCCTCACTTGCTTCCTCACTCACTTGTAATGGCTCTCTGTGTGCTGAATGCCATGCTCTGTCTGGCCTAGTTTTGGGGAGGCTCAGTTGCTTCCTTACTCACTTGTAATGGTGAGAAAATTGCCAGATCCTCAAGGATCAAAGTCAATTTCAAAATAAAAAAAGCGGTGGCGGGAGAGGTGGTGAGTCACGTGATGCAGGGAATGTTACCCCAAATGCTACAGGAGCGGGACTGGTTGCCAGGAGCCTGCCGATCATGCCCCCGCCAACCAGCCAGCTGTTTTATTTTATTTTTTCTTGTCTATCCGTGGCCGGGGCCTCACCACCCCCGGTCAAGAGGCATCAGGTGTACCCTTGATGGTGACTGACAGCTGGCCTAGCCGGATTGTACTGTTCAGCCCCCCCAAAACTAGTGGGTACTACACTGTATTGCTGGGATTTGTAGTACATCCTGCATACAACTTCAATGCTGGCCCACGTGTTCAACCTAGTGTTGCAGCGGTTTCCTAATACCTACCCCAATTTGGCTGCCTTGCTCACCAAGGTGCGGCGCATCTGTGCGCATTTCAGCAAGTCAACCATGGATGCTGCCACCCTTAGGGCAGTGCAAAGGCGCTTGCAACTGCCGGCTCACAGACTCTCAACAGCTCAGTTTCTCAACACCGAGTAGAGGATGAGGAGGATGAAGAAGAGGAGGAAGAGGAGCAGACCGGTGCCGCCACTGAAGAGGGTACCCATGCTCAATCCTTAGTTGTTGAGCGTGTATGGCCTGAAGAGGATGAATTGGTGGAGGAGGAGGAGGAGGAGGAGAAGGAGGAAATTGAGGCTAGTGAGGAGAGGGAGTTCTTGAGTGTTGGGACCCTGGCGCACATGGCTGACTTTATGTTAGGCTTTTTTTCCCATGACCCTCGGGTTAAAATTTTTTTTTAAAACACAGATTACTGGGTGTTCACCCTCCTGGACACACGGTACAAACAGAACTTGTCCACTCTAATTCCTACCGAGGAAGGCAGTATGAGAGTGAATCAATATCAACAGGCCCTGGTGCAGAAGCTGAAAATGTACTTCCCATCTGACACCACTAGCGCCAGAGGACGCAGTTCTGTGGGCCAAAGAGCGGAGGAGAGGAGCGGTGGAGCCTTAACTGGCATCCATGTTGACTACTGCTGTGCCTGCCCTTGCCTCCTTTTGACTTGGCCTTAACTGGCATCCATGTTGACTACTGCTGTGCCTGCCCTTGCCTCTTTGTTGCTGGGCCTTAACTGGCATCCATGTTGACTACTGCTGGGCCTTTACTGGCATCCCTAATTTATCATCCTTGTTTTGTCCATTTCGTAACAAATGATTTGTGGTCCATATGCCTACCTCTGGCATACATGTTGACTGCTGGTGTGCCTGCCCTTGCCTCCTTTTTGCTGGGCCTTAACTGGCATCCATGTTCACTACTAGTGTGCCTGCCCTTGCCTCCTTTTTGCTGGGCCTTAACTGGCATCCATGTTGACTACTGCTGTGCCTGCCCTTCCTTGCCTCCTTTTTGCTGGGCCTTAACTGGCATCCATGTTGACTACTGCTGTGCCTGCCCTTGCCTCCTTTTTGCTGGGCCTTAACTGGCATCCATGTTAACTACTGGTGTGCCTGCCCTTGCCTCCATGTTGGCTACTGCTGGGCCTTAACTGGCATCCCGGGTTCGTGTGTAATTAGCAGTGAGCTTGGTTGCGTGTGACAAGGGGCGGAACCTGGTGGCGACTTTTCAACTCGGCAGCCTCACACATGTACCATGCCACGTCTTCAACCTAGTGTTGCTGTGGTTCCTTAAAACTTACCCCAATGTGGCTGACTTGATCACCAAGGTCCACCGCATCTGTGCGCATTTCCGCAAGTCAACCAGTTTAACTAACCCCAACTGCTACAGTCAAATTCAAAGTCAAATTCAAACTCAAAACAATGGTGGGGGCTGAGAAGTGGGGAGTCACATGATGCAGGGAATGTTACCCCAACTGCTAAACTCAAATTCATAGTCAAATTCAATTTACCTTCCTTGTCTTGTCCATTTCGAACCATATTATCTGTGGATGTCATTTTATCTTAGGGGTGTCCTCAGCCATCCTTTCACCAGTACCTTCTACCTTTTTTGGAAGTTGTAGCCGTTTTGAAGGCAGGATTGACCAGGCCTTTCACCAGTAGCTTCTATCCTTCCTTGGATGTTGTAGTAGCCTTTTTGAAGGCGGGATTGACCGGGCCTTTCAACTGTACCATCTGCCTTCCTTGGGTGTGAGGCTAAATTTAGCCATAATTGTATTGTCCATCTTGGTCTGGGTCTGTGGTGTCAGGCTAAGTTTTTGGGTGGTCCATATGTTACTAGTATTTGAATGGTTCCATGTGTTCTGTCATGCTGTGTCAGGCTAAATTTCGGGTTGGTTCAAATGGTAACTCTGCTTTAATGGTTCTCTGTGTCCTCACTGCCATGCTCTGACGTCACACTACGTCTGTGTAGGAGCGGGACTGGTTGCCGGTGGCCTGACGATCGCGCCCCAGCCAACCAGCCAACTGTTTTATTTTTATTTATTTATTTTATTTTATTTTACTCTTACTCTACTGTGTGAGGCCTAATTTTTTGTGAGGTTCCACGCCTGCCTCATCTAAAGGCCGGTAATGGCCACTTTATGTTTTTTTATTTTCTAACCTTCAATTTTAATTTTAAAATCAAATCGACTTCAATTCAAGTGCAATTTTGCAGGGCTGTCTGGTAATCTATAGTATTTCCAAGATACACGCCACTGTTTAAAGGAACAGACAATGATAATGGTGGATCCTAATTTAGCATCCTTGTGTTGTCCATTTTGTATAATCTGTGGATGTCAACTTGCGTGTGTTCTCTGCCGTCCTTTCATTTTTTAGCTCGGGGCCTCTTAAGAACACTGTATTGTTATTCTTCTTCCCTACCTCCAAAGAGATGCCTCTCACGCACAACTGCATGAGGGTGTGAGGCTTAATCTAGCCATAATATGGCTAGATTATGCACCTTCTACCTTCCTTGGATGTTTTAGCTGTTTTGAAGGCAGGATTGACCAGGCCTTTAACCAGTAGCTTCTTTCCTTCCTTGGTAGTTGTAGTAGCCTTTTTGAAGGCAGGATTGATCAGGCCTTTTACCAGTAGCTTCTTTCCTTCCTTGGATGTTGTAGTAGCCTTTTTGAAGGCAGGATTGACCAGGTCTTTTTAATACACAGGCTAACGCTCTTAGAGACTCTTTTAAGGATTGCAAATGTATTCGTTTAAATTCCGGGGCCTTTTAAGAAGACTCTATTGTTCTCTGTGTCCTCACTGCCATGCTCTGATGTCACACTACGTCTGCAGAGGAGCAGGACTGGTTGCCGGGGGCCCACCAACCAGCCAGCTGTTTTATTTTATTTTTTTGGTTTAGCTGTGGCCGGAGCCTCACCACCCCCGGTCGAGAGGCATCAAGTGCACTCCCTAGCTTCTTTGCCCAATTTACACGGGTCTCAAGGTAGACCGATATTGAAACAACAGCAGTGTGAACAGGTGATCACGTGGATAGCCGATAATGTGTCCAGTAACTTATCCACCACCCAGTCTTCCACGCACTCCACCCACGCTACCCAAGGGAGTTGAACCCTTGCTTCATTAGCTCCGCCTCCTTCCCCACAGCCTTGCCCCTCCAGGGAAGGAAGGGATTCTGATCCACCACCATGCTCCCAGGAACTCTTTTCTGGACCCTTCCCTGAGTCAGAGCAACCGGAGCTGTCGATCTGTCCTGATGCCCAAACTATGCAGCTCACGCAGTATGTGGGTGATGAGAGTGGGGACTTGCAAGCGGGGTTGGAAGAGGTGTCTGATGATGATGATGAGACCCGGTTGTCAGACAGTGAGGTTGTTGTCATGGATGTAACTCAAAGTGAGGAGGAGAGTGAGGAGCTGGTGGATGACGACAAGGTGACTGACCCGAGCTGGGTGGATAAGCCTAGTGAAGACCGTGTGGGGAGGCAAGTTCACCCGCAGGACCGGTTGGAAGAGGAAGAGGGGTGGGCAGAGGGAGAGGCAGGGGCAGAGCGAGTAGATCAGCAACTGTTTCACGGAGTCAAACTCCTCTGGCCAGGGCTAGATGTTCCGAAGTTTGGAGGTTTTTTAAAGAAACTGCGGATGACCGATGGACTGTAGTGTGCAACGTGTGCCACGCCAGGATCAGTAGGGGAGCCACCAGTACCAGCCTAACCACTACCAGCATGCGGAGGCATATGAGTGCTAAACACCCCACTCAGTGGAACCAAGGCCTTCAGTGACTGCAAGTTGCACCCCTGCTCTTTCCCCTGTGTCACGTGCTGGCTCTGTCAGTCCCCACACCCAGGCCCCAGGCACGAGCGCCTCCCACCCTACACGCACCCCATCACCTCCACTATGCTCCACACCCTCCAGCAAGGTGTCCAAGTGCAGCGTTCAACTGTCCCTGCAGCAGACCTTTGCACGGAAGCGCAAGTACACTGCCACTCAACCGCATGCACAAGCCTTAAATGTGCACATAGGCAAACTGCTGAGCTTGGAGATGCTGCCCTATTGGCTGGTAGAGACAGAGGCATTTAGGAGCCTCATGGCGGTGGCTGTCCCTCGGTACTCTGTCCCCAGCCGCCATTACTTTTCACGGTGTGCCGTCCCAGCCCTACACCAGCACGTGTCGGATAACATCATCCGTGCCCTGATCAACGCGGTCAGCGACAAGGTCCACCTAACCAAGGACACGTGGACAAGTGCTGGCGGGCAGGGACACTATATCTCACTGACGGCACATTGGGTCAACTTGGTGGAGGCTGGGACAGTCTGACCCTGGTTCCGCTCATGTGCTGCCCACCCCAAGGATTGTGGGGCCTACCTCGGTTGTGGTCTCTCATGAGTTGTACACCTCTTTCTCCTCCTCTTCCTTCTCCTCCTCTCTATTACCCTCCATGAGCACGTCGCCTCCATCTCGTAGCATCAGCAGTGTGGTGGGTAAGCGCCAACAGGCAGTGTTGAAACTGCTGAGCTTAGGTGACAAGAGGCACACGGCTCAGGAGCTGTTGCAGGGCATCACTGCGCAGTCAGATTTTTGACTGGCTCCACGGAGCCTCAAACCAGGCATGGTTGTGTGTGACAACGGGCGAAACCTGGTGGCGGCTCTGCAA
This sequence comes from Dendropsophus ebraccatus, assembly GCF_027789765.1. Classification (NCBI taxonomy): domain Eukaryota; kingdom Metazoa; phylum Chordata; class Amphibia; order Anura; family Hylidae; genus Dendropsophus; species Dendropsophus ebraccatus. The sequence continues at coordinate 40,123,016 of NC_091467.1, read as the reverse complement.
CTCGGCAGCCTCACACATGTACCATGCCTGGCCCACTTCTTCAATCTAGCAGTTTCTTAAGACCTACCCCAATTTGGCTGACTTGCTCACCAAGGTGCGGCGCATCTGTGCGCATTTCCGCAAGTCAACCACGGATGCTGCCACCCTTAGGGCAGTGCAAAGGCGCTTGCAACTGCCGGCTCACAGACTGCTGTGCGACGTGCACATGAGGTGGAATTCCACCTTCCAGATGGTAGCCAGGGTTTACCAGCAACGCAGAGCCATTGTGGAATGCCAGATGTCAACCTCGGTGCGAAGCAGTAGTCAGGTCAGTCAGCTACCTCAAATCTACAATGAGGAGTGGACGTGGATGTCTGCTATCTGTCAGGTACTGTGCCCCTTTGAGGAGTCAACACAGATGGTCAGCGGAGATGACGCCATCATCAGCCTCACCATCCAGCTGCTGTGTCTGCTTAAAACCTCCCTACTCAGCCTGAAGTCTGACACTTTGCCTTCGTCTCAGGAGACGGGTGAAGAACAGCCGCCGCTAGATAGCCAGACCACCCTGACGTCAGTTTCTCAACACCGAGTAGAGGATGAGGAGGATGAAGAAGAGGAGGAAGAGGAGCAGACTGGTGCCGCCACTGAAGAGGGTACCCATGGCACCCAAGCAAGACTATATCAACCGTCCCCAGTCTAGACAGAGTAGGGGGAAAGCCTTCAGGAAAATGGTGAGGGTGTACCTTGCTGACCATACCACCGTCCTTCCCGATCACTCTGCCACCTACAACTACTGGGTTTCAAAGCTGGATACGTGGCCCCAACTGGCGCTTTACGACTTGGAGGTGCTGGCCTGCCCTGCCGCTAGCGTGTTGTCAGAGTGGGTTTTCAGTGCAGCTGGTGCCATAATCACTGATAAGCGCACCCGCCTGTCTACTGTTTATAAAAATGAACAAAGCCTGAATTTCACCTGAATTCAACTGTCCACCCGGGGAAAGCAGCTGAACATGAAGATTCTTGGTATCTCTTCTCCTCCTCCTCTTCCTACAATTCTCAGCCAACTGCCAAGTCTTCTTCCGCCATGCAGGGTGTGGCCTAATTATTGGGAGGCTCAATTGCTTCCTCACTCCTAATGGTTCCCTGTGTCCTCACTGCCATGCTCTGACGTCACACTACGTCTGCGGGAGGAGCGGGACTGGTTGCCGGGGGCCCGCTGATTGTGCCCCCGCCAACCAGCCTGCTGTTTTATTTTTATTTTTTTGTGTAGCCGTGGCCGGGGCCTCACCACCCCCGGTCGAGAGGCATCAAGTGTACCCTTAATGGTGAGTGCTGACTGACAACTGGCCTAGCCAGTTAGCTGTCAGCACCCGGGTTCATGTCCACTACATATCCCAGCCCCTGGACTCACTCCAATTTTTGGGAGGCTCACTTGCTTCCTCACTGACTTGTAATGGTTATCTGTGTGTTCAAGGCCCTGCTGTGTCTGGCCTAATTTTTGGTAAGCTCACTTGCTGCCTCACTTACTTGTAATGGTTCACTGGGTGCTCAATGCCATGCTGCTTCTGGCCTAATTTTTGGGAGGCTCACTTGCTGCCTCACTGACTTTTAATGGTTTTCTGGGTGCTCAATGCCATGCTGCTTCTGGCCTAATTTTTGGGAGGCTCACTTTCTGCCTCACTTACTTGTAATGGTTCTCTGGGTGCTCAATGCCATGCTGCTTCTGGCCTAATTTTTGGAAGGCTAACTGGCTACCGTTCTACCTTGTTCGCTCTGTTCTCACCGCCATGTTGTGTCAGGCTGAATTTTTGGGTGGTTCATGATATGCTACCTCTGTTTTAATGGTTCCCCGTGTTCTCAAATTCCAGGGACTGTTAAGAAGACTGTATTTTTCTATGTGTCCTCACTGCCTGACGTCACACTACGCCCGCCGATCACGCCCTAGCCAACCAGCCAGCTACTTTATTTTTATTTTTTTGTCTAGCCGTAGCTGGGGCCTCACCACCCCTGGTCAAAAGACATCAAGTGTACTCTTGATGGTGAGTGGTGAGTGAGAGCAGGCCTAGCCAGTTAGCTGTCAGCACCCGGGTTCATGTCCACAACATATCCCATGATTCCTCACTCACTTGTAATGGTTCTCTGTGTGTTGAATGCCATGCAGTGTCTGGCCTAATTTTTGGGAGGTTCACTAGCTTCCTCACTCACTTGTAATAGTTCTCTGTGTGTTCAAGGCCCTGCACTGTCTGACCTAGTTTTGGGGAGCCTCACTAGCTTCCTCACTCACTTGTAATAGTTCTCTGTGTGCTGAATGCCATGCTGTGTCTGGCCTAGTTTAGGGGAGCCTCACTAGCTTCCTCACTCACTTTTAATGGGCCTTAACTGGCATCCATGTTGACTACTGTTGGGCCTTAACATGCATCCATGTTGACTACTGCTGACTACTGGTGTGCCTGCCCTTGCCTCCATGTTGGCTACTGCTAGGCCTTAACTGGCATCCATGTAGACTACTGCTGGGCCTTTACTGTCATCCATGTTGACTACTGCTGTGCCTGCCCTTGCCTCCATGTTAGCAACTGCTTGGCCTTAACTGGCATCCATGTTGACTACTGATGACTACTGTGTTGCCTGCCCTTGCCTCCATGTTGGCTACTGCTGGGCTTTAACTGGCATCCATGTTGACTACTGCTGACTACTGGTGTTCCTGCCCTTGCCTCCATGTTGGCTACTTCTGATCCTGCCTGGCCTCCTTCCCTCTACCGAACCTGAGTCCCCTCAAAAAATGCTCGAGTCTCCCATTGACTTCAATGGGGTTCGTTACTCGAAACGAGCACTCGAGTATCGGAAGACATTCGGTTCGAGTAACGAGCACCCGAGCATTTTAGTACTCGCTCATCACTAGTAATAATTTATTACCTATCCCAGTTTTTAAACTACCAAAAATCCATTTGTTTTGTGGTTTTTTGTTCTGTTTTGCTGTTGCACAGAATTAGGCATAATGGTGCCATTAGGCAGCCTCAGAGGCATGCATACATGCTGCCCCTGTTGTTTCCTGTCCATTTCCGTTGTGTTTCCATCAATTTCTGAGGTTGACAGGTTTTCACACGACCTTCCCTCTACCGAACCTGGGTCCCCTGCAAAAATGCTCGAGTCTCCCATTGACTTCAATGGGGTTCGTTACTCGAATAGCACTCGAGTATCGGGAGATATTAGTTTCGAGTAACGAGCACCCGAGCATTTTAGTACTCGCTCATCACTAGTGATTACCCCTTGACCATAAGAAATATTCCACAGCCCTCAACCCTGCCTGGTGGGGTATAGAGCTATTCATCAACTTAACGTCAATGCTTGCCATTAGAATGTTTGGTCCAATCTCCAAATCTTAATTTTTTCTTAAAAAGTCCATGCTCTGCCTTGCATGCAAAGGTAAACTTACAACAAAGTCTCTTAATATGTAATCATATTAACTTATTTTATTGAAAAGGTCAGTTAAGCATATACAATAAGCATTAGGGAATACGCAGTTCCTTGCTCAGAAATACAATCAATTTGATGCATAGTGACCTCAGTTTTTTGAAATTTTTCTGCTATAACAAGTTATGATACATGTACTTAAAGAAAATTTACAGAAATCATATACATTCCAAACGTTCCAGATGATCTAAATAAAAGTGACCGGTTGGGAAAAAGCAGGAAAAGTGTAATAATACAAATGAACATAACATATGAAGGTATTTGAGTAAAAATGAAATGAAATGAATGTGTACCGAAAGGCCTTACGTTTTGTACTATAGTGGAATGACCATATGACACAAAATAAATCATATTTACACTTGATACAGTGGGGCATCCCCACAGTGGGGGGCCTTTATGAACTTTTGGTAGGCTATGAAAAGTTGCCACCTGAGGTGAAAGTGGTATGATAGCAGTCAGAATCATTCAGAATTCGATAGCACATGTCTCTATATTTATGATGGTTGAGAATGACAAAGTATAATGTTAATTGAATCCTTATTATATAAGCGAGTTCTTCCCTTGATAGATTGTACAGATTATGGGGGACATTTATTAAACGTCTGCCCGAGGAGTACGCCAGGGAGCATGTGCAGATTCGCCCCTTCTCCCTGGCGTACGCCTTCTGCATGCCCTGCTTGCCCGATGGGGCTTAAAGTGTCACTGGCGTTAAAATTTTTATTGCAGAAATCAATAGTCCAGGCGATTTTAAGAAACTTTGTAATTGGGTTTATTAGCCGAAAATGAATTTTTATCATGAAAATGCAGTTTGAAGCTCTCCCCCCTGTTTTCATGGTTTTCCTATGGAGAGAGAAAGTAAAAGCAGCAAAACAGGACAACAAAGAGTTAATTTACATTCATATCTTACATTCACAGTGGGCTCTCTCCTCTGACAGTCACCACTGACCTCTCTGACCTCTAATTAGGGCTCTGAATAGCTCCCCCGCTGTGAAATCCTTTGTTCTCCCTCTCAACTGCCGCTAATCTCACTCCTTCCCCTCACCCCTTCCCTCTTCATAGACCAGACAGATCCGACTGATGAAAAAGCAGTCGAGATTTCCTGATTCTGAGGAGTGGTTGACAGAAAGGAGAGGAGGGGGGGACCTGGGAAAAGGCTTTTTACATGCAGATAATGGCATATTTGGCTAATAAACCCAATTACAAAGTTTCTTAAAATCATCTGGACTATTGATTGCTGCAAAAAAATTTTTTTAATGACAGTGACACTTTAACCTCTTAAGGACCCATGTCGTACCGGTACGTCATGGATCACTGTCACTTAAGGACCCATGACGTACCGGTACGCGGGTCCCTTAAGAGGGCGCCGCGGACCGGCCGCATGCGATCGGGAGAGATGGCCTGCAGAAATACACTGCAGGCCATCTCTCCCTGTCGGCATGGGGGGTTGTTAACCCCCCCCATGCCGACGATCGCCGCTATTGGCTTATCAGTTCAGATCAGCCAATAGCGGCGATCGGAACCTTTCCGGGTCATCGGTGACCCGATGACCCGGAAAAAATGGCAGTCGGTGCTGTCCGAGGACGGCACCGACCGCCATTACTGTAAAAAGTAATGGTGGCCAGGTGCCACCGGCCCGATCGCCGTGAACGGCCGGCCGCTACCGGCCGGCCGTTCACGGCGATCAAAGTCCCCAAAAGTTATAAATACCTGCTCTGGACCCCTCAGCTACCTAGCTGAGGGGTCCAGAGCAGGTATTCGTACATTACTCACCTTTCCCGGGGTCCTGATCGGCGTCTTCCGGGTTCGCGGCGTCCTCGTGGTCTCGTTCGGGTCTTCGGCTTCCGTGACGTCACGTTCGGCTATTTTCGGCTCCAGCGTCGGGTTTTCGGGATTTTCCGCTCTGCTGCCCTCTAGCGGCTGATATGTGTAATACACTTATCAGCAGCTACAGGGATGTTCAGTATGTAATAAAGTTTTTTTTTTTTTTTTTTTCAATTTTTTTTTTTCTATTTTCCGCACCCTATCGCAGCTGAGTGTTGATCAGCATCGCACGAAAGTGCGCTGCTAATCAGCAACTCCTCCTTTTTGGCGTATTGTGTTTTTTTTCTCTATCCTACTGCCACGGTCTGCTTATAAGTGCCGCACATAAGTGCGGCATTTATCAGCAACACCATTTTTGGCGTAGTTTTTTTTTTTTTATATTTACTGTAAAAAAACACGTAAAAAACACTACATTACACCACACTACACTACATTGAATAAAGTTTGACACTACACCACTACATACCCCATATACTAGTCCCCGTATAAAGATGACCCCCAGGGTGTTTTCGGCGTCAGAGGGATACGTTATTATTGCCTCCGACACCGAAACAGCCAGTGAGGATAAATGGGGGGGATCCTTCGTTCCTCTATTCATCCTCATCCTCCAATAACGTGTCTGGGGGATAGCGAACTGTATGCTGCCTCCCAGACACGTCTTTTCCGCCAGTACCGTCCCAATAAGAGATGACGGTATGGCGTAAAATTCTACTAACTCTGTGAGAGTACCTCAGGGTACTCTTACAGATTTAGGGTAGGTGCACACTGCGCAATGGCGAAGATAACCCTTTGTGCATTCCGCAGCTGGCACCCACCGGCGGACTGATGCAGGCGCGCGTCTCCACCCGTGTCATAGACTCCATGTTATGCTTGGGCGGATTCCATCGTCCGTTCAAAGAATGAATACGTTGGACAGAGAGCGGAATCCGCCCGTGCATAGAATGGAGTCTATGACACGGACGGAGACGCGCGCCCGCATCACTCCGCCGGTGGGTGCCAACTGCGGAATGCACGAAGGGTTATCCTTCGCCATTCCGTAGTGTGCACGTACCCTTAGAGTGTATGAAGGAAGGGACACCCGAATGCAGCACCCAGATGCCCCCTCCCCCCCCATCCTCGGAACAAGTGGAAAGATCGTCCGGGAACTGATCTTCCCACTGCTGGATAAAGGTTACCACCTGTACGGGGATAACTTTTATACCAGCACCCCCTCTTCCAGTCCCTCGCTGCCCTGTAGCTTGCGGCACGATCCGTAAATATCAGAAGTAGTAATAGCGCCCTAATATTTAGCAGCCATGGAGCGGACCCAGCGCTTCTGGATATGAAGGACCCCCTATCGCACCAGGACAACATTTTCCAGGTGACGTCCCCCACACTGGAGAAAGGGAGACCCCAGAAGAAGTGCAGAGTGTGGCGTAACAGGGGGATCAGGAAGGACGCCATTTTCCAGTGTGACGCCTGTCCTGATCCCCCCGACCTCTGCATACTGGATCGCTTCAAGGCGCACTACACGTCATTGGGGTTCTACATTATCTAAATTCTGTCCGTTATTCCTATTTCAGGGGTCACGTTGATCCAGGGATTATTCTGATCGCCATTATGGAGTCGGGAAGGAATTTTTCCCCTGTGATGAGGCTACTGTCGTCTGCCTCACGAGGGGTTTTTGCCTTCCTCTGGATCAACACAGGTTGAATTTGATGGACACCTGTCATTTCCAACCTTATAAACTAATAATTGGCCTAATACCCCCAAATAAATTAGAATTGTCCCTTTTCCCCAGCTAAGTAAGTATGGCCGCCATTCCCATTAGAGGAGGCCATGATGCAATTACAAAGCCTCTGTGCGGCCAGGACAGTAGAAAACCCCCACAAGTGACCCCATTCTGGAAACTACACCCCATAAGGAATCTAACAAGGGGGGCAGCGGGTATATGGCCCCCTGGTGACGGCCACATTTGGGACGTGAAAATGAAAAAAATGGTATTTTTTATTTTCACGGCACATGTTCTACACATGTGCCCGTCACCAGTGGGGTCCATATGCTCACTGCACCCCTCGTTAGATTCCTTATGGGGTGTTATTTCCAGAATGGGGTCACTTGTCGGGGGTTTCTACTGTCCTGGCAGCACAGGAGCTTTGTAATTGCGACGTGGCCTCCATCCTCCATTCAAGCCTCTAAATGGCGCTCTGTCCCTTTGGTGGCTTGCCCTGTGCCCACATGGCACATTATGCCCACATGTGGGCTATTTTCGTACTCAGGGGAAATTACCCTACACGTTTTGTGTTCATTTTCTTTTTTAACCCCTTGTGGAAATGGAAAAAAATCAAGGCTAGACCAACATTTAGTGTAATTTTTTTTAAAATTTTTACTCTAAATCATTAATCTTGTCATGATTTTTTCATTTTCACAAGGGGCTAAAAGGTAAAAAAAAACACTAAATGTGTAGCGCAATTTCTCCTGAGTACGGAAATACCCCACATGTGGACATAAAGCGCCATGCGGGTGCAGGGTAAGCCTCCAAAGGGAAGGAGCGCCATTTGGTTTTTTGAGGCTGGATTTGGCTGGATTGGATTTCGAGGGGCCATGTTGCATTTAAAAGGCCATTGTGTTACCAAGACAGTTGAAACCCCCCACAAGTGACCCCATTATGAAAACTACACCCCTCAAGGAATGTAACAAGGGGTGTAGTGAGCATATGGACCCCACTGGTGACGGGCACAAATGTGGAACAATGTGGCGTGAAATATTACATTTTTTACACTATAATGTTGGTCTAGCCTTGAATTTATAATTTTCACAAGGGGTTAAAAGAGAAAAAAAAATACAAAATGTGTAGAGCAATTTCCCCCGAGTCCGTAAATACCCCACATGTGGACATAAAGCGCCATGTGGGTGCAGGGCAAGCCTCCGAAGGGAAGGAGCGCCATTTGGATTTTGGAGGTTGGATTTGGCTAGAATGGATTATGAACGCCATGTCGCATTTACAGAGCCCTTGTGCTGCCAAGACAGTGGAAACCCCCCACAAGTGACCCCATTATGGAAACTACACCCCTCAAGGAATCTAACAAGGGGTGTAGTGAGCAAATGGACCCCTTGATGACGGGCACATATGTGGAACAATGTGACGTGAAAGTGAAAAATTTCATTTTTTCACTTTCACGTCACATTGTTCCACATTTGTGCCCGTCACCAGTGGGGTCCATATGCTCACTGCCCCCCTTGTTAGATTCCTTGAGGGGTGTAGTTTCCAGAATGGGGTCACTTGTGGGGGGTTTCCAGTGTTTTGGCAGCACTAGGGCTCTGTAAATGCGACATGGCCCTTGAAATCCATTCCAGTGAAATTCAGCTTCCAAACGCTCCTTCCCTTTGGAGGCTCGTCCTGCGCCCGCTTGGCACTTTATGTCCACATGTGGGGTATTTCTGTACTCGGGAGAAACTGCGCTACACTTTTTGTGTCTTTTTTTCCCTTTTATCCCTTTATGAAAATGAAAAATTGAAGGCTAGAACAACGTTTTAGTGTAAAAAATACTTTTGTCTTTTTTCACGCCACATTGTTCGGAAAATCTGTGAAGCACCTGTGGGGTCCAAATGCTCACCGCACCCCTTGTTACATTCCTTGAGGGGTGTCGTTTTCTAAATGGTGTCCCTTTAGGGGTGTTTTTTAGGTTTTGGCACCCCAGAGCCTCTGCCAACCTGAAGTGGTACAGTCAGAAATGACCAAATATAATGGAGCCATTGAAATTCACTAGGCGCTCCTTTGTATCTGAGGCTTGTGGTTGCGTCAAATAGCGCAATAGGGCCACATATGGGGTATTTCTATAAACTGCAGAAACGGGGCAATAATAATTGGGGTGCATTTCTCTGGTAATAGGGTCATAATTATGAAAAATATTGGATTACAATAAAATCTCTGCACAGAAAATAAAAATTTTCAAATTTCTTACACACTTAGCTTTTATTTCTGTGACTACCCTAAAGGGTTAAAAAACTTTCTGGATGTGCTTTTGCAGAGTTTGGGGGGTGCAGTTTCTGAAATGGGGTGCTTTGTGGGGCTTTCTAAGATACAGGCCCCTCAAATACACTTTAAACCTGAACAGGTCCCTAAAAATATCTGATTTTGAAGTTTTACCGAAAATTTGGAAATTTGCTGCTAATGTTTTACGCTTTCTATTGTTTAAAAAAAATGAAAGATAGTTTAATAAATGCCGCCAACATAAAGTAGACATGTTGCTAATGCTATTTCATATATAATTTATGTGATATAACCATTTTCTGTATAAGCAGAAAAGTTTTAAAGTTGGAAAAATGCATTTTTTCTCAATTTTTCACGCTATTTTGTTTTTTTTCATAAAGATTTGTTATAAGTATCGACTCCAATTTACTAGAAATGTGAAGTACAATATGTCACGAGAAAACAATCTCAGAATCAGCCGGATAGGTAAAAGCATCCCGAAGTTATTAATGAATAAAGTGACACTGGTCATATTCATAAAATTTACTCCGGTCCTTAAGGCCATTTCAGGCCCGGTCCTTAAGGGGTTAAGGGTTGCGTGCACCTCTTAGTGAATCCTGACGGAGAAAGGGGGCGGGCCTAATATAAGACCGGCGTACTTGTACGCCGGTCTTCAGAAATCCCCCCCATGTGTTTTTAACAATATCAATGGATGTGTCTATGTGTCCAGTCTCCCTTACTAAGCTTTCTTGTCCTGCCTTAAAGAGGTCTGTTAGAGTCGAATATCAGACAAATCATCTATACCTAAATCCTCAATATCTAAATAATTACATGCACGCCTACCCACATATTTAAAAAAAATGACACTTAAGATGCCTTGAAAACAAATGCAGATCTTTGACCCATATCAATGGGTCAAAATTAGTAGTAGGTACAGAAGTCCCTTCTTCAGTAAACTGATCCCTTCATTAGACAGTTCCCTATCTGATAAATATGGTGTTGCGGTTGTTTGTGAGTCCGTTATTTCCCTTTTACCTGGTGTGGTGGATTCCGTTCCAAAAAAGGGACCCGGGATGAGCCTAGAGACATGCTGGTTTGTATAGTGGGGGCTGATAACCACAGAGGAATTTGAGGATATGAGGACGATAATATGAAGTCATTTTCCACCTCTACCTTGACCCTCATGGTGGACATTGTCCTTATGATTTTTTACTGAAACCACCCCTTGGTTTGGGAATAGCCCTATACGGCCTAGATTAGGGTAAGTGGTTACAGGTAAGTTAAGGTAAGTTAAGTTAAGGTAAGTTAAGGTAAGGTAGTTACAGGGTAAGTTGTTACAGTTGTTCCACACCCGATGAAGACACCTCTGAAGAAGAATGTGTGAGCACCTAAGAGATGTATCTTATGTCTGGGAGAAGCATCAAGGTTTTCAAGATGGCCTTGCCTTCACAGCGATAAAGAGGATTAGACCATCCTATAGGCAGGTGGATTGCAACAAAAGAAGTTTGTGCAAGATGGCAGCCTGGATTTATAAATTTAAATCCCAAGCACCATTGGGTCTCAATGAAACCCAAATTTATACTTGCTTTTTTATGTGGGTTGTAATTGTAGCCAGTGGCGTAGTTAAAGGAGTCCCAGCGGTCGCCATGGGGACTGGGTATGCATGCTAGAGGGGCCCTCCGGGCCCCCTCACCACTTCCTGTCGATCTGCAGTTCTCCCAAATGAGCTGTGATATAGGCAGCTGATTCAGGAGTAGTGCACTGAGCAGGCATGCAGGCTGTTCTCCCTCCCTATTCAGTTGCACCCTAGGTTCCCTCTCCTACCTTGGGACTTCTGCTCTGGGTAATGAGGAGTAGATCAATTAGCTCTGCCCCCAGAAACCATCCGTAGGGTGGCTTCCACGTGCCCCTTAGCATTGATCAGTGTTATCTGCATATTCATGTTTCCCAGGGGGCAATGCACCTAGGACTTCACTGCTTTGAGCGCTTTCAGTAGCAGCCAGCGGTGTTGCCATTTGGCTGGTCTCCCTGAGATCAGCGATCTGTTTCTCTTATCTGCAATCTTCTCCTAGAGGTAAGAATGAGACTTCCCGCATGCAGGGAAACCAATCAGACATTGACAGGAGCGCAGCGGTGTTTAAGGGATAATGGCGGGCAGCAGCGCTCATCACCTGTCCAGCCTAACACCGCCCATCCCCACTCATCCCCTTCCACCAGACCGCACTCAGCTGAGCACTCAATCCTGTCCAGTTAGCTGCCGCCCACTCCCGGCTCCCCCTCCCTCTGGACCACGCTCAGCTGAGGGCTCATCACCTGTCCAGCCAGCCGCCACCTGCCCCCGCTCCTCCCACCCAGAGGGAGCACAGCTGAGCACTCATCACTTGCCCAGGCCTCCTCTGCCTCCACCTGCCATACCCTTGCATGAATCTTCTCCCTCCAGCAGGCACCGTGATATGACATCACTGCACCTGTGGACGATCCGTCCTGCTCCTCACAGGTTAGAGAGATAGAGCACAGGGAGCATTATTATTATGGGGACATAGCACAGGGGCATTATTACTATGAAGACTGAGCACAGTTGGCATCATACTATATGCGGGCAAAGCAGGGAGCATTAATACTATTTGGGCATACAGCAGGGAGTATTATTATTATATGGAGGATAGCAGGAAGCATTATTACTATATGAAGACACAGCGGGAGACATTATTACTATATGGGGACACAGCAGGGACCTTATATGAGAGCACAGCAGGGCAGGGGACATTACTACTATATGTGGGGGAACAGCAGAGTAGGCGACATTATTTCTATTTGGGGGCACAGCAGAGGATCCTGCATACAGGGGACAACCCAAATACTTACTTTACTGCACATGACACAAAAAAAAGCTATTCAACGCGGCTGCAGCGAGCGGGTGAGTGCGGGAGGGGCGGCGGGGAGCTGCGGGGGGGGCTGCTCGGAGGATCGCTGATCGTCCGGGCAGCCCATAGGATATAGCAGCGTCTGCTGCTGATGCTCCTATTCAACGGAGCAACGGCAGCAGATGGTTGCTGTATCAGTCGCTTGTTTTTCAACATGTTTTTATCCTAGAAACGGCCCTTTTCTCTGTTAATTCTTTCAATAATTGCAATCATTCATAACTACTATCTTTGCTTCACTTTTTACTTATTCAGTGAGCACAATTGAGCAGGGGCCTATACATTATGGGAAATGCTGGAGGGGGATGCTGTGCAGGGGGGGCTATAATATGTGTGGGATGCTGTGCAGGGGAGGGGGGGGGCTATAATATGTGTGTGATGCTGTGCAGGGGGAGCTCTACTATGTGGGGGATGCTGTGCAGGGGGGCTATACTATGTGTGGGATGCTGTGCAGGGGGGGCTATCCTATGTGTGGGATGCTGTGCAGGGGGGCTATACTATGTGTGGGATGCTATGCAAGGGGGCTATACTATGTGGGGGATGCTGGGCAGGGCGAGGGCTATACTATGTGGGGGATGGTGTGCAGGGGGGCTACACTATGTGGGGGATGCTGTGAGGTGGTGCTATACTATGTTTGGGATGCTGCGCGGGGGGGCTATACTATGTGGGGGATGCTGTGCAGATGGGCTATACTATGTGGGGGATGCTGTAAGGGGGGTGCTATACTATGTGTGGCATGCTGTGCAGGGGGCTATACTATGTGTGGGATGCTGTGAGGTGGTGCTATACTATGTAGGGGATGTTGTGCAGGAGGGGCTATACTATGTTGGGGATGCTGTGCAGGAGGCCTATACTAAAAGGAAGATGCTGTGTGGGTGGCTACACTGTATGAAGGATGCTATAGAGGTGGGCTGTACTATATAGGGGATGCTGAAGAGGGGAGCTATACTATATGGGGGGATGTTGCAAGGTTTATATACTGTACTGTGTGGGGGAAGCTGTAGGGGGCTATTTTATATTGGAAATACTGCAGAGGGGGGACCTATACCATATGGAGGCATAGGGGGGTTTATTACTATATGAGGGCACAGATGTGCTGGGCAGATTCTGGAGAAGAGTCGTGGCTTGGGCTGGATGGAAAGAAAAAAAAAAAGTGAGCAACTCCGAACAGAGAAGTCGTCCCCTGTAAGTCACTGGATATAAGTCTAAAAGCGTGACATTTTAACTGCTACTTCGAGCCTTTCTCAAGTATGAGGCGTTGAGGGGGCCTAACTACTATACCTGATGTTTACTATTACCACATGGCTTCACAAAGGGGCCCGCTGAGCCTCTGTCTCCCAAGGGCCCACAAAAACCTGGAGCCGTCCCTGATCGTGGGTTTCCCAATGGCCCCTGCCACACTAAACCCCCTCTCAGATTCCACACTGCTGGCTGGGCAAGACAGCAGGTTTGGAGTAAAGTCTGCCAGCTGTGGCCAGATGTCGAGCTTCTTTGCCCAGGACTGCACCAGGTCAAAAGTTGTCAAAAACATTTAGGGGCAAGGGAGAATCCAAGTATGACTCGGGCTGTAATTTAACTGCTGCTGGAGGTTGACTTGAGTGTGGGCTGACTAGTTTCTTTTTCTATCTTTTGGCTCCTGTGACTCTGGCTTAAGTGACTGACTATCCTTATTATCTGGCTCTGCTGACCTTTGGCCATCATGACCCGACTTTTCTGTTGATTTTAAATTGGTACCTCTCCTGGCTTTTTTGTGTGACCTTGGCCAAAGATGCCACCTGTTGGTGTTTGGAACCCCTGCCCCTGCAGTCTCTATGACGTGAAGCAGGAGGCAAACCACCAGGTGTTTGGAACCCCAGCCCCTGCAGTCTTTATGATGTGAAGCAGGGGGCGAACCACCAACAGAGTGTGTTCTTCAAATGGTAACGGACCGGCAGTTATCACGCACCATCTGCCAATGAGTGACCTGAAAATTGCAGTTCAATGTAAACTTGCCAGTGTGCATCAAGAGGAATTCATACACCACTGATCTGTTCATACAGCTGGTCAAACATGTAGAGGGCTGAGCTCTACCGCATTTTAAAATCGCAGATGAGCCAATGTTCCTGAAGTTTGTGATGGAGTTAAATCTGGTGAAGGGCATTATATGACATGGAGGAGTGGCTGAGGTGGCAAAGTTTCCTGGACATCTTCAGCAGGTACTTTAATACTTTAAGTCCAGGGAAACAGCGTAGGAACCTTTGCACTAGTGGGTTTAGCAGGTAAGCCATGCATGGAATGTGTGTCAGCCCCCCACCCCCGCTTCCATGCTGAAACAATGTTCCTCCCCTCATCTGCAGATGTGGAGGGAGAGGGGTGAGCCACCACGAAATTTAGTCCTCCGTGGACCGAAGCAGTTCCTGGGTTTTGAGAAGAAATTTAAAAGAGAAGTCTGGCTAAAATTTTTATTAAAGTATTGTATTGCCTCCCAAAAGTTATACAAATCACCAATATACACTTATTTTGGGAAATGCTTATAAAGAGCTTTTTTCCCTGCACTTACTACTGCATCAAGGCTTCACTTCCTGGATAAAATGGTAATGTCACGACCCGACTCCCAGAGCTGTGCAGGCTGTGGCTGCTGGAGAGGATGATGGCAAGGGGATGCTCAGTGTCCTTCCAGTGCCCTGTGTCCCTCAGTGTACCCCCTGCTATCATCTATCACCATTTTATCCAGGAAGTGAAGCCTTGATGCAGTAGTAAGTGCAGGGAAAAAAGCACTTTAAGTGCATTTCCCGTAATAAGTGTATATTGGTGATTTGTATAATTTTTGGGGGGATATATAATACTTTAATTAAAATTTTCGTCAGACTTTTCGCCGCGCTCTGAACCGCCGCTGTCCCGGGTGCTGCATGTAGCCCGGGACCGCGGCTATTAGCAGGCACGGTCCGATCGCCGTGCCCGCTAATTAAGTAATCAGATGCAGCTGTCAAAGTTGACAGCTGCATCTGATTACTTGTATGCAGCCATCCCTGGTGTCTAGTGGGGTGGATCGCCCCCCCCCCCCCCCGGACGTTGTCACAGAGGAGCGATCTCCCTGCCTATCTCCCTGATCTATGCGGTATAACCACTCTCCACAGTTGCGAAGGAAAAATATTTGCAAACTCTTTATGAATGTTTATGGAAATGTTCATACATTTCCTTCGTATTTAGTGCGCAATGTGCATCCATAGAGCGTCACGTTATTCGAGGGTATCATACATTACGCTGTGCGAACGCTAGGCCGCAGCAGAGCAGAGGTTAGGCAACTGGCACTATAAGGGAAAGGGGGGTGATTCAAACTTTTATTAGGGGAGTTTTTTTTTTTCTTCTTTTTAAACTTGATACTTAATACTAGAAGACTCCTGGGGGCCTTCTAGTATATGCACATCGATCTCTCATTTAGATCTATGCAGTATAGTAAGCTGCTGCAGCCGAAAGCAGTACAGTGCCGAGCCCTGGTAAGGATCACCCCTCTGCCGTCGCGGGGGAGGGGGGGGTTGGCGATCCGCCCAGTAGACAACAGGGAATAGGCTGCAATAAGTGTTCAGATGATGCTGTCAACTTTGACAGCTGCTTCTGAATACTTAATTAGCGGGCACGGCGATCGAACCGTGCCCGCTTATAGCCGTGGTCCCGGGCTACAAGCGGCACCCGGGATCGCGGCGGTTCAGAGTGGGGCTGGCGCGCGGCCCTGCTTAGAACACCCCAAGCGACAGCTGGACATACAGTTACGCCCAGGGTCGTCTAGGGGTTAAAGATTGACTGGCTGAAGAATGACATTTTGTGAACTTAAAAATTTTCCAATTATTGGCACTGTCCCAGCAATAGCTGTTGTAGAACCTATACCCTGTAATCGTCCAACTATTGTGGCTACGATGGTGAGGACTATACAATGGTGTAGCAGCTTTATTGCAATTTATGATTCAATTTGTGAATTTCATGAATATTTGCAAAAGATTTTTGAATGCGAATCTTTAAAAAATTCACTCATCTCTAATTCTAATACATAAATGACAAAACTGGAAGAATAATCATATCTATTTAACATTTCAAAGTTGTAAATGGGGGGAGGATAACCATTGGATATTTACTGTTTAAGGGTATGTGCACACTGAGTAATTTAGACGGAAAGTCCGCCACGTAATCTGTCCCTCGCACCCGCTTGCGGATAGCGGCGGGCGCGCGCGTCTCCGCCTGTGTAATAGACTCCATTCTATGCACGGGCGGATTCTGCCCTCCGTGCAAAGAATGATCAAGTTCATTCTTTGGACGGAGGAAGGAATCCACCCATGTATAGAATGGAGTCTATGACACGGGCTAATCATATAGTGTGGTACCACTTCGTTTTCCACTTATCAAACAAGGAATGGGACGTTTTCACTGAGGAGGGTGTAAAGTAAGTGCTTCTCCACCCTAACTATTTAGTTCTTGAGGGGAATCATCACTGCTGTGCAACACATTGACCTAGTCAGCAGTAAATGACATCTACTGTCCCTGCCCAAAAGGGCTGTTCTAAGTGACACAACAGAGAAATAATGGAGAGGGCACTCACCATATATTGTAACTATGAAGAACTTTTTTATTCAATCCCGGTTACATCTATCTGTGTGTAAACCAAAGCAGGAGGTAAGGAAGCCAAGCACACAGAAAAATTAGTGACAGCTTATTTTGTACGTGCATGTGTGCTTTTCCAGAATGGAGAAGTGTGTCTGGAGAAGTGTGCATGCATGTGCAAAACAGCTGCAGGGCCAGGACAAGGAGTTTTGTGCCATAGGCAGAGAAAGCAAATGCCCCCCCCCCCCTTCCCACACACACACACACACAGTCTATAGCCTCCACATACAGTATAGCCTTCTGGCTGCCCCTACATAGTGTATGTATAGCAGGGGTCCCCAAACTTTTTACACAGGGAGCCAGTTCACTTTCCTTTTGAGCGGTAGAGGACGGGATTATATGCTGCTGCTATATCTGGTCTGCGGGGAGCCATTGCCGCTGGAGAATGAAACTGTCTCTGTCCATGAGAAAGAGGTGGAGTGCTCATCTGTCTCTGGTCCAGGGGAGGAGCATTGGGGGCGGCTTAGTTTGGAGGAGTTGTAGTTCTATCACAGCCACACAGGAGCATGCTGGGAGTTGTTGTTCTACCTCAGGCACACAGGAACATGCTGGGAGCTGTAGTTCTACCTCTGCCATACAGGTCATGCTGGGAGCTGTAGTTCTACCTCTGCCACACAGGTTATGCTGGGAGCTGTAGTTCTACCTCTGCCACACAGGTCATGCTGGGAGCTGTAGTTCTATCTCTGCCACACAGGTCATGCCGGGAGTACTTTAGCCACACATGAGCATGCTGGGAGCTGTACTTCTACCTCTGCCACACAGGTCATGCTGGGAGTACCTCAGCCACACACAAAGTAGTAGCTGTGGAAGAGGACACTGTCTGGTAGCAGAGGATACTGCTCATCACTCTCTGTCGGGAGGGGGAGAGGGTTGGGGCATCTGTCACTACAGTTGCACTTCTTCAGAGCCAAAGAGAAGAGAGAGGAGAGCAGATGCCTGCAACTGTGGGGCTGGAGCCTTTAGCAGCTGTGGGGCAGAGCGGGGAAGGGATGCTGCCATGGGTGAGGTCAGGTGGGGGAATTTTTACTTGGGCATACATTTTCTATGTGTTTACATCCTCACCTCCTGCTTTGGTTTACACTAGAGATGAGGGAGTAGTGAAATATTCGACTTTCGAGAATTCGAATTGAATAGGCACCGATATTCGACTATTCGAACGAATATTCGATCCCATTATAGTCTATGGGAAAAAAAATTCAAGGCACTTGGAAATCCAAATTCGACCACTTGGAGGTCACCAAGTCCCCCATGAAACCTCCCTAAACGATGCCAACACCTCCGGAGTGACACTGTAACATCATGGGGAACATGCCTGGGTGCACCCAACACCCCAAAATCGCACTATAATGCCACTCTCCACAGCTGCGAAGGAAAAATATTTGCGAACGCTTTATGAAAGTTTATGGCAATGTTCATACATTTCCTTCGTATTTTGTGCGCAGCGTTACATACAGGATTCCAATGTGCATCCGTAGAGTTCCATCACGTTATTCGCGCTTATCATGCATTACGCTGTGCGAACGCTAGGCCGCAGCAGAGCAGAGATTAGGCAACTGGCACTATAGGTATCACGTGCCTTTTACTGGGCAACTGGCACAATAGGTATCACTTGCCTTTTACTGGGCAACTGGCACAATAGGTATCACTAGCCTTTTACTGGGCAACTGGCACAATAGGTATCACTTGCCTTTTACTGGGCAACTGGCACAATAGGTGTCACGTGCCTTTTAATGGGCAACTTGCACAATAGGTATTACGTGCCTTTTACTGGGCAGTTGGCACAATATGTATAACGTTTACGTGCCGTTAGTGGGCTAAACCAGGGACACTATAAGTCACTTGTACACACAGGGTACTGGAATGAATACAGCTGCTGATGCTGCTGATGCTGCTGCTCTTATATCATCTATGTCTTAAAACTGAGAAGTGCTTTGGATTCAAAGATGACCTTTTTCGCTGGATCTTAACCATGAAAAGGACTTTTGGGTTCAGTAGTAATCCTGCCTAACCAAAACGCTACAAAAACCTATCTCTCCCTGCTCGAAGATCTCTCCCTGGCTACGTTGAAAGAGCAGCTGCACTCAAGAGGCGGAAGTCAATTATTAAATATTCAAGGTCATATGGTTCAGTCATCCAATAAGGGGAAGACGCCGTTTTCGCGCTGCGTGCGTACTCCCAGGGTCCCTCACGGCTTCCCTGCATGGTGATTGGATTAAAAAAGCGCCAAGTGCGATTGGAGGGCTTTCCAGCGTATTCGTCACACTACTCGATTGAATTTGAATCTTTCGAATACCGCAATATTCAATCTAATACCATCTCAATCAAATCGTATTCGCTCATTTCTAGTTTACACAGATGAATGGTAACCTGGATTGTATAACAAAGTTGTTCATAGTCGCATTTATATGTTGAGTGTTCTCTCCTTTGCTTCTCTGTTGTGCCTATTGGATTTACTACATTTTCAGAGACTGGGCAAACCTCAAGTGACCTGCTGTTTTACCTGCACATAAGGCATGTAGTGCCAGAAACTTTTTCTACTATAGTTTTCTACTATAGGACTGTTGTAAGTGACCATGCTCAAGGAGCTTCCTACATTCTTGGCAACATGACCGTAGAGAGCAGGTATCTTTAGTATTAGAAAAATGTCAATTAGGGATCCATGAGCTGATGGAAGGCAGGTAGATGATGATATGTCATTTATTGCACTGCCAGCATGTTGACCAGTAGGAGTTGAGCATTAACACAACCAGATAAGTGGCTGTGTACTGGCCTTGCATTCTGTATTGGAGGACTGGCTGCTGAACAAAAAGAGGAGAAGGAGTTAAAGGGTTATGAGACACCATAAATAATCATAGTAATGCCAATGACTAGAGCAGCTAACATGTTCTACTATTGTATGCAGCTTGACTACTAGCATAGCCATGGGAAACTCGAGTGGAATGGTCTTAGGGCCCTATTCCACAGTAACCATAATCGGCCAGATCGGCCCCATTTGGCCCGATTTGGACGATTATCGTTCGGTGAAATAGAGAGAACGATCAGCCGATAATCGTGTCATCGGCTGATCGTTCATTTAGGGCCAGACCTAAAATCATCGTTCCCCCACCGCGCACCGCTATTCAACCCACGGCGGGGGGGCGACCGACGATTTGATAAGCAGCAGCAGCATACATTACCTGTCCAGGCTTCTTCTCCGCGCTGTCTTCATCCTGGGGTCCCGGCGCTCTATCTTCAGAATGGCCGGTCAGCTGACAGAGCGCTCAGCCAATTACAGGCCGGGACCGCGGCCTGTGATTGGCTGAGTGTGGCCTGTCAGCTGAACGGCTATTCTGAAGATAGTGCGCGCAGGACCTGGGGATGAAGACAGCGTGGAGAAGAAGCCTGGACAGGTAATGTATGATGCTGCAAGGGCTGCAAGGACATCGGTAACGATGTCCTTGCAGCCCTCGCTCAACGATCATCGGGTCGTGGAATAGGCCCGGTAAACAAATGGCGATCTAGCAGATCGCCGCTCGTTTACATCGTTGAGCGGGCCCTTCTCGGCCCGTGGAATAGGACCCTTACTCATGGGAAACTTGAGGGTGACTGGCTTACTGTTGGCCCGTAAGATTTAGCCACATGAGCTGGTGATGCCACTTCATATATAGAAGATGAGCTGTCCTTCCAATATTAGTGGCACATAGAACACATAGTGCACATGCACCACATGCTTGAACTGAAAATGTTAAATTAGTCGTTGCCTTAAAGGGGCTTTCCGACTCAATTATCTGTTATTTTCCTACCATTTTGGTGCTGCGCAAACCAGTCATGTGACCTCCAAAGTCTTCTGGTCAGTGTCGGACTGGGGTGTCTGGGGCCCACCAGAGGAAATGATCCTGGGGGACCACCAATGAAGAACCAGTGAGAAACAACATGTCAGTCAGTGTTTGTGCAGGTTCTAAAGCTGGGGGCCGATCCTCCGGTCCTCTGGTGGGCCAGTCTGACACTGCTTCTGGTCATTATATCATTATGCCATTTTACTTGACGTCACTGTCTTCCTGCTTGCCTGTATAACGCCCTCGTTGGCCCTCCCACAGGCTAGACGCTGGTCTACAACCTCACTCATCCATCTCTCCCCACCCAGAGGCCTCTTCTTAACAGTGCACATGCTGTTATGAAACAGACAGACGATTTCTTCATTTTTCCTGTGTTTTAGCAAAATCATGGTAAAGAAAAAAAATTGTAAAGACAATGCAACAATATGCACTGTTATGCAGTGGCCTGTGAGTGGGTATACAGTGAGGCACAAACTCAGCTTGGGCAACCTGCATTGCTGTTTCATATCATTGCATACACTGTTATAAAGAGGGCTGCTGTTGTTGTTGTTAAGAGAATTGATATTTTTAAGAAGGGCTCCAACTTGTCAGAGGACTACTGACACTCCCCGACCAGGACGTGTTTCTTCAAAATAAACACGAAAAATGTGGAGATGAAATAAAAGCATCAAAATCACATCAAGGTATTGATATATCTTTATGCATACTGTATGTCCACAGGAATTATTATTAACAAGTGTTAGGCTTTGTTCACATTATTTTTAACAGCGTCCGTTGCGGTACCTTTATATCGGCTGCAGGAACTTTTTTATTTTACTATTGATTTGCCGTTGGGGGTGTCCGCAAATCAATTAGCCAAAGCAATTAGCCAATTAGCTAATCAGCCATAGCAATCAGTGTCCGTTCTTTACTGAAAAATTACATAGTGTGAACATAGCCTAAGGCAGGAGTTAACATTTTTTTAAACCATCCACGGGATGTCACATTGTAGCCTCCATCTCTCTAAATATAATATGGTGTTTTTTTGCAGGCAAAACACTTCATTCTGTTGGTCATTTCTGATTTTGCTCTATCGTTCAGTCTTCTTGTTTTACAATTATGTGCACAGATGCTGCCAATAATCTGCCATCTGCGAAGGCTCTGTGTGTAAAGCACCTCTCTGACCAGCTGAGATTTCCCGTAGCAACTGGTTCTCCTGTAATCCTTTGCAGACACAGCAACATGTGCCAGTGACAGATTCCCCAGGGAGACCTTACACAGCTAATACCAAACCTTACCTCTGGAGCAGCCTGCAATGATATTTCACCAGCAGCACTATACAGTCTGAGTCTTATCTAAACCCTCAGCAATGTAGGCCAAAAAATTGGCCTATAGCAGAAGGGCAATGCAGGTGTAATCCATTTACTAATCTCATTGAACTCCTTGCTAAAAATCA
Organism: Dendropsophus ebraccatus; assembly: GCF_027789765.1. NCBI lineage: Eukaryota > Metazoa > Chordata > Amphibia > Anura > Hylidae > Dendropsophus > Dendropsophus ebraccatus. The sequence continues at coordinate 40,100,993 of NC_091467.1, read as the reverse complement.
TTCTCTGGAGCTGCAGTTTGCACATTTTCAGCCCACGTGGAGTGATTTAGTGCAAACGGCATGCATTAAATATAAAGATGTATATCATTTATAAATGAGGAGCTATATGCGCTTCATACCAACTCTGAGTATCCAGAGTAAAAGAAGAAGTCACCACTTTGCAAATCATGATTTTACATTACTCTAAGAAGACATTTAAGATCGGGATAGCTGTTCAAAAGGCAAATAGTAACATGCTTATTATCAAGTCTGTTAATATTGTAGAACATCAGTCCTCCTAGAAAATCCAATATGTATATTACAAGAGCAGACAACATCTGTTGGGTGTAATTTGGATTAGTGAAGCATGTTTCATGTCCTGGTGGTAAGCAAATGTTAGTCTGCTATTTTCAAGCCTAGCTTGTTGCTTAGCTTTATCACAGTTAAAAATATAATCTCAATAAGTACACTAATACTTAATAATACTTGATTATAAAAGTGGTCCCGGAGTTGTAAAAATCTGAGTTTTTGTAACAGGCAGTAAGCAACTTTGCCTTTTTTTAACATTGCCTATATTTAACAATTTGGTCTCTGGCAAGCACTTTAATGGGAATGGGGTTATGAAAGCTAAGATAAATATTTTTTTTTTCTTTTTGTAGAATGTCCATTGATGAAGACATAGGGGGAGATTTATCAAACATGGTGTAAAGTGAAACTGGTTCACTTGCCCCAAGCAACCAATCAGATTCCACCTTTCATTTTCCACATAGTCTTTGAGGAATAAAAAGTGGAATCTGATCGGTTGCTAGGGGCAACTGAGCCAGTTTAACTTTACACCATGTTTGATAAATTTCCCCCAAAGAGATTTACATTACGAGTTCCATCTGTTGTCTCTAACATTATGTCCTCCCTTATCCTAAAACTCAATCTTGCTAAAACTTAGCTGCTTGTATTTCCTCCCTCTGCCAACTGACCCCCATCTGTCAGGTGCAACCATAACCCCTAGACAGCAAGCTCGCTGCCTTGGGGTTATGTTAGACTCTGATCTGTTCTTCATGACCTTTTCCTAGTGGGAACAGAGAGGTAATTCTGTAGTCATTACCCCCTTTCCCCCTCCTCCTGTTTCACTGATGTTCTGACAGCCCGGAGCTCTACAGCACAGATAACCAAATTGTTGTGCCCTGAAAGGCTTTTACTTCGTTTGTTACGCAAACATATGTTCGAGTTCATTCAACCTTAATTAAGGCCACATATAGAGGAGACAAGCAGAGGGCAGACTTTCCATGTCGGCACAGCATACCGAGGTTAAAAGTCATACTGGCTTGGCAGTTGACCAGTGTAAGAATTGGAATTTCTACTTTTAACCAACTGAAGCACATTCTAACCAGGAAAATATATTTATGGAACGTTAATGCTGCCTACATGCCTAGATATATTCCTTATGCTGGTTTCATACACAGCAGTTTTTTGGAAAACTGCCACCCAAAAGTGGATTCAAAGTAATGGGTAAAATAAAGAAAACACTTTTATGTCTCCTACCTTGCCGGATCCACTCCTGGCCTTGGCTCAAAAACTGTAGTGTCTGTTTTCTAAAAAACTGCCATGTGTGAAACTAGCAATAGGCTGTGTTGTTTCTGTAATGGGGTAACTTTTGGTCCATGTCTCTTTTTATTTTCCTGAGAATGATTGCAACTGTCCGTCACTGCTGTGCAAGTCTCTTATTCAGACCTTAAAGGGGTACTCCAGTGAAAAGCTTTTTCCCAGTAACTGAAACACATTACAAAGTTATATAACTTTATCACATATCTGTCTCCCTTCCCTGTACCCCCCCCCCTCAATCCCCCACCAGGAAGTGAAGTAAACTCATTCTTACCTAATGACTGTTTACCCCAGGCTGTTCTGTGGCAGCCATTTTGTGACAATGACATCATCTGATTAGGCACAGCTTCCTGGTTTGGGGTTTCCTATGATGCACTTGGTCTCCTGTGATGTCTAACTGACTGACTGAGGCTGGCTTAACAGGGCTTAGATCCGCCTTCCTCTTGATGATGTCATTGTCACAAAATGGCTGCCACAGAACAGCCTGGGGTAAACAGTCATTAGATAAGAATGAGTTTACTTCACTTCCTGGTGGGGGGTTGAGGAAGGAAAAGATAGGAAAGGGGGGCAGATTTGTGATTGAGGCATATTGCAAAGTTATATAACTTTTTAATGTGTTTCAGTTACTGGGAAAAAGCTTTTCGCTGGAGTACCCCTTTAACCTCTTAAGGACATATGCCGTACACGTACGGCATATGTCCGCAAGAGGTGTTCAGAGGGGGGCCGCGCCGCGACCCCGCTCTGAACTGCCGCGATCCCGACTGCTATCCGCAGCACAGGACCGCAGCTATTAGCGGCATCGGGCCGATTGCTGCTCCCGCTAATTAACACCGTTAGATGCAGCTGTCAAACATGACAGCTGCATCTAACAGTGTTATTTGCAGCCCATCCCTGGTGTCTAGTGGCGGGATCCCCCCCCCCCCCCCACAATGTGATCGCGGAGGGGGGATCCCTTCATCTTATCGGGCCGACCCCGGCTCGGTATTCTACTGCAATGGTCTGCAGCAGACCATAGCAATAGATCTGATGGATCGGTGCTGTATAATACAGCTACACTTATCTCTATGAGAGATCAGTGTAGTTTTATTAGAAGTCCCCTAGGGGGGCTTCTAATTAATGTATAAGTAAAAAAAAAGTGTTTTCATAAATAAAAAAAACCCTCCCCTAATAAAAGTCTGAATCCCCCCTCTTTTACCATTTTATAAATAAAAATAAATAAATAAACATGTTTGGTATCGCCGCGTGCGTAATCGTGCAGACTATTAAATTATTACATTCCTGATCTCAGACGGTAAAAGACATAAGCGCAAAGACCCGCCAAAGTGCAAAAATTGCGTATCTTTGGTCGCATTAAATCCAGACACATTGTAATAAAAAGCGTTTAAAAAGTTGCATATATGCAATCAAGGTACCGATAGAAAGAACACATCATGGTGCAAAAAATGACACCTCAATCAAGCATGGGAATAGAGCAATTTTAAGGAACATTTTTTTTTCCTGCAGAAGGTTTTATTTTTTTAAAAGCCATCAAATAATATCAAAAGCCATCAAATAATATGACGTTAACTTTTAAACTTTCTACACGACTACAGCTTTCTGTTCAGGTGTGTATTGCAATTAAACTCCATTCATGTCAATGGAACTAATGCTGGGTTTACACGAATTCGAACGATAATCGTACGTGTAAACGCAGCAAACGATCGCACAACAAGCGAGAAATCGTTCATTTTGATCTTTTAACTTGTTCTTAAATCGTCGTTTGCAAAAAATTCGCCCATCGTTCCGTGTAAACAGTCGTTGCACGAAAGTCCCGCCGCCCAAAGTCCGGCCCTCTGCTCATCCGCAGCCCCCTGCGCAGGCTCGATCGCCACCCCCGCCGCCCTGATCGCCATCCCCCGCGCGCCCGCCGCCGCTCCGATCGCCCCGCCGCCCCGGCCAAGAACATACGTTACCTGCTCCGCGTCGTAGGTCTTCAAAATTCCCGACTCCCCTCTTCAGCGCATTGATTAGCTGAAGAGGTAAGCCTGAAATTTCAAACGGCTCCTCTTCAGCCAATCAGTGCTCCTCTTCAGCACTGATTGGCTGAAGAGGAGCCGTTTGAATTTCCAGCCTTCCCTCTTCAGCCAATCAATGCACGGCAGCACTGATTGGCTGAAGAGGGGAGCCGGGAAATACAAACGACCCCTCTTCAGCCAATCAGTGCTGCCGTGCATTTATTGGCTGAAGAGGGGAGCCGGGAATTTCAAATGGCTCCCCTTCAGCCAATCAGTGCTGAAGAGGAGCACTGATTGGCTGAAGAGGAGCCGTTTGAAATTCCCGGCTCATCTCTTCAGCCAATCAATGCGTTGAAGAGAGGAGGCGGGGATTTGAAGACCTGCTACACCGAGCAGGTAACGTATGCTCGTGGCCGCGGCGGCGGGGGCGATCGGAGCGGCGGCAGCGATCGGAGCAGCAGCGGCGATCAGAGCGGGGGGGGCAATCAGAGCGGTGGCGGGGGTGGCGATCGGAGCGGCGGGGGTGGCGATCGGAGCGGCGGGGGTGGCGATCGGAGCGGCGATCGGAGCGGCAGGGGTGGCAATCGGGGCGGCTCCGGGGGCTGCGGTTGAGCGGGGGGGGGGGGGCGGGCTGGGCTGCGGATGCATGATCACAACACGATTTTTCCGAACGATATATCGTACCGTCTAAACGCTGATCGTTACTTCAAAATCGTTAATCGTGCGATCGGGCCAATTATCGCTCCGTGTAAACTTAGCGTAAGGGTCCATTTACACAGAAAGATTATCTGACAGATTATCTGCCAAAGATTTGAAGCCAAAGCCAGAAGCAGACTATAAACAGAGAACAGGTCATAAAGTAAAGCATGAGATTTCTGCTCTTTTCAAATTCATTCTTGGCTTTGGCTTCAAATCTTTGGCAGAATCTGTTGGATAATCTTTATGTGTAAATGGACCCAAAGTTGCTAAACTTGTCATGTTGTCTCTGGAAGAAAGTTCTCATGTTTTTCCAATGCTGGATAACCCCTTTAAAAAATGATGCCTACATCAAGAAATATTGCTAATGCTCTTTAATATTTAATTTATGTCTTAACTATTTCCCTTACAAGCGAAAAATTTCAGTGAACACGAAGTTAGAAAAATGCTATTTTTCACAGTTTTTCACATTATTTTCAGGTTTTTCATAAAGATATGCTATAAGTATTGACTCAACTTTACCAGTAATATAAATTAAAATATGTCTCTAGAAAATAATCTCAAAATCAGTAGGATAGGTAAAGCATTCCACCAATTATGACTAAATAAAGTGACACATGTCATATTCATAAACTTTGGCTTAGTGAATAAGGCCATTTTGGGCTGTGTCCTTAGGGTGTGAGGCTATGTTCACACTGCGTTTGTTTCCGGCTGTAGTGCGAACCGCGAATATACGCATGTAGTTTTGAGGTTGATGCGTTCGCTTGAAAGTATACGATATACGCCCGCACAATGCCCACTACGTATGAGCTTACGGCCGGATCGTATACGGCGCCGTGAAAAATGAACAAGACCATTGTTTGAGTACGGAAATGTTGGAACTCACGGCCGTGGATTTCCATGCGGTCCCCTACGAAGTACTTATTTCAGCCAAATTGAACTTGATTTTTCAATCCAAAAGGTTCTGTGTGGTTTACGGGGCTGGGCGAAGATTTCCAAGTAAATGACATGCCTCAGATCGCTTCGAAACAAGCTAGGGAAGCATAACTGTACTGCGGGCGTATGTTCGCGGTTCGTATGCATCCGGCAGCATGTCGATTTTTCCCACGCCCGTAGTTTCAGCCGCACATGTACGGCGGCGTATGAAATGCGGCCGGACTCATACGCAGTGTAAACATAGCCTTAAAGTATACATATTCATTTGTGCAGTGGGATTAAAATGTACTGTCATAGTTCATTTACCTGGTCAGTAGTGATGAGCAAACATCGGAAGCAAACCCGGACACTTTTCAGATTTTTTCTTATCACTACTGGTCAGCTTCAGAGAGCAATGCTCTGTAGCTGACAAGGCTAAAAGCTTGAGACCACTGGTGAGACATTTTTCTACAGGTGTTTGGAATGACAGGCAAATAACCACACTGGGCAGGGACTATGTCACAAGCGCCGATAGGCACGAGGACGTAACTGTACGTCGAGCGGGTGTCGGCGTTTAGAGCGGGCCGTGAGGCGACCCCGCTCTGTACCGCCGCGGTCCCGGGTGCCTCATGTAGCTCTTAGTGGGCACGGTCCAATCGCTGTGCCCGCTAATAAGGTAATCAGATGCAGCTGTCAAAGATGACAGCTGCATCCGATTACCGGATCCAGCACTTCTCTGGTGTCTAGTGGCGGAGATCGCTCCCCCAGGACGTTGTCCCGGATGAGCGATCTCCGTGTGTGGTGCCGGCCGGGGTCTCCGCCAACATGGCGCTGATCCCGACTCGGCACTCGTTTGTTTTCGGCTGCAGCAGCCGAAAACAAACGAGTGCCTATCTCATCGATCTATGCTGTATAAGTATATACAGCATAGATCAATGAGTGATCAGTGCACTTATATTAGAAGTCCCCCAGGGGGGCTTCTAGTATAAGTGTAAAAGTAAAAAAAAAAGTGTTGTTAATAATAAAAAAAACCCTCCCCTAATAAAACTCAGAATCACGCCCCTTTTCCCATGTTATAATTAAAAATAAATAAATAAACATGTTTGGTATCGACGCGTGCGTAATCGCCCAAACTATAAATTTATCACATTCCTAATCTCGCACGGTAAACGGCGTAAGCGCAAAAAAATCCCAAAGTGCAAAATTGCGCATTTTTGGTTGCATAAAATCCAGAAAAATTGTAATAAAAAGCGATCAAAAAGTCGCATATGCGCAACTAAGGTACTGATAGAAAGAAAACATCATGGGGCAAAAAATTACACCTCACACAGCCCCATAGACCAAATGGGGATGGAGCGATTATAAGGAATACATATTTGTTAACAACGGTTTAAATTTTTTACAGGCCATCACATACAATAAAAGTTATACATGTTGCATATCGTTGTAATTGTAACGACTTGATGAACATATATAACAAGTCAGTTTTTCCATAGGACACACAGCGTAAAAACGAACCCCCCCCCCCCCCCCCCCCCAAAGAAAAAAAATTGTGTTTTTTTTTTTCAAATTCACTGCGCATATAATTTTTTTCTGGTTTCGCAGCATATTTTATGCAAAAGATCAGCCTGTCATTGACAAGGACAATTAGTGACGCAAAAAATAAGGGATCATGTGAGTCTGTAGGTGTAAAAATGCAAGTGCCATGGCCTTTTAAGCACAAGGAGGAAAAAACTAAAATGCAAAAACGAAAATTAGCCAGGTCCTGAAGGGGTTAAATGGCCTGTAGATGGAGAAATAAAAAAAGTTGTAGCTTTGTTATGAATACAGTTGATTCATTCTCTATGGAGTCCCCAGAGAGAGGACTCACTCATTCCCTCATGTCATGACAGCACCACACATATATTTTATATACACTTGAGAAAATGAACACGTTCCATACAAATTCAATACAATACTTCAACCAATACAGTTTTCTTTGGTCAGGTTTTACCCACTCACTATATCAGATGACCATTAAAGAGAAAACATACACTTTCTTGCGAACACACTTCAGTGTGTGCTGTGGTATGCAATGACGTTGAGTAAGAGAGCAAACTGTCACTACACTAGCAAGCTCATCAGATTTTCTTCAGGGTTGCCTGCAATTACCTGTGTATAACTATTACGTCACTGTTCACACGATAATGCTTAAAAAAATGCGTACGAGTGTCAGGACGGGGAGGCAGGGACAAGACATGACAGTGAGCTCTATTACTGAACCCACCAACTGTCCCTACCTACTTGCCTCAAACGGACCTAGGCGGCCGTGGACAACTACGAAGACGTTCCCTGTACTGGATACGTGCACACAGAACAAGACAGACAAACAAATATAATATAGGATAGTCAAACATGCAAGGTCAGAACCAAATGGGCAGCGCAGTACAAAACCAGGTAACAATCGGATAGTCAAAAAGTCAAGCAAGAGGTCGGGTAACAAAGTCTAGCAAGCAGAGGGATAAGGTACGGGGATCGCAGGAAATAGACAGGGGGAAGCTGGGATCAGGGTATGAACCTAATTAGCCAGCGCTGGGAGAGTGCCTTAGCTTCCTTTTATGCTGAACAAGAGCCTGGTCCGGATCCCCAATGGACCGGCGCTCAGATCTTCCAGGTTCCAGGTAGGCAGAGAAACCAGTCAGTCTAAAGACCTACTCAGCTGCAATAATCAAGTCTCCCAGTAATCAGTTTAACTCCTGCATTGCCAGGAAGCTGAGAAGCAAGGGGCTGTGGCACATAGGAGTAAAAACAGGCCCAGTTAACACCAGGTTACCGCACAATCCTGACAACAAGGTGTTTAAAATGTCACTTATTTTTGGAATAGAATAAACTTCATGTTTGATTCTACTTCACGTGAGAGTGCTGCCAGTCTATCTCTATAGATGTGAAGTGATTGCACCTGCTGTCATCGCAAGTTTTCGGAGGAGTAGTGCAGCATTCATATAAATTTATTTTAATGACGCTATTTTGCAAAGTGTAGTTCTAAATAACTTTTTAAAGCAATGTGTTAGCAAAAATGACCGTCTGTGTAAAGAGGAGAGGGGTACTGTGATTGGATATATTTATATTTTTAGAGATGAGCGAAGCAGCTGAAAATTTGTTTCACTAGGTTCTTGAATTTTGGGTCGGATTCAGAATTATTTGTGAATCGAATATAAATGAATTTCATTAAAACAGCCAAACTATAGTAGCTACAATAGTGGGACCATTACAGAGTAGCAATTTTTTCAACAGATGTTGTTGTTACAGTGTAATAAAAAGTCAATCAGCCAGTCAATCATTCAATTTCCGCTATGGACAGCAATGGACATTGGTGAATCAGCAGCATAATTTTTTTTTTTTCTAATAAAACATTTCACACATTCCAATCCCCCAACCTTTGTCTCCCCAGTCCATTTTAGTGGCATCATTTTAAATAGAAACTTAGAAGATTGTCGTCAGAAAAAGACCACTGGGTCCATCTAGTCTGCCCTTTTAGTATTTTCTTTCTTATTATCTTAGGATAGATGTATGTTTATCCCAGGCGTGTTTGAATTCTGTTATTGTAGATTTACCAACTACCTCTGCTGGAAGTTTGCTCCAGGTATCTACTACTCTTTCAGTAAAATAATATTTTCTCACATTGCTTCTGATCTTTCCCCCAACTAACCTCTCACTGTGTCCTCTTGTTTTTGAGCTCAGTTTTTTACTAAAAACACTCCCCTCTTGAACCTTATTTAGTCCTTTAACATACTTAAAGGTTTTAATCATGTCCCCCCTTTCCGTTCTTTCCTCCAGACTATACAGATTCAAATCTGCTTTTTCTAGAACAGCCAATTGATGGTGGAAGCAATAGCAGTAACAGTACTTATTTGGACCCATTAGGGCCTAGAACAGGCAGCTGGTGGTGAAAGAATTTGCAGAAGCAGTATTCTTTTTATCCAGTAGTGGAAAGGTTTTAATCATGTCCCCCCTTTACCTTCTTTCCTCCAGACTATACAGATTCAAATCCTTAAGTCTTTCCTGATATGGTTTATTCCTCACACCCTCCACCATTTGTAGCCCGTCTTTGGACCCGTTCTATTTTATCAATGTACTTTTTTAGATGAGGTTTCCAGAACTGGACACAGTATTCCAGATGTGGCTTCACCAGAGCTCTATACAGTGGGATCACAATCTCCCTCTTCCTACTGGTTATACCTATAGCTATACAGCCCAACATACTATTTGCTTTCCCCACCGCCTGGTTGCACTGGTGACTCATTTTAAGGCTGTCAGAAATCACTACCCCTAAATCCTTCTCTTCTGAATTCTTTTCCAACACAGTACTGCCGATTTGATACTCGGATAGAGGATTCCTCCTCCCCAAGTGCATTATTTTACATTTGGAAACGTTGAACTTCAATTTCCACTGTTTGGACCACTTATCTAGCAAAGCTTAAATCATTTTCCATATTACTGACACCTCCAGGAATATCAACCCTATTGCACACTTTTGTGTCGACAGCAAAAAGACAAACTTTACCTACCAAACCTTCTCCTATGTCACTTACAAACATATTAAAAAGAATAGGACCCAGAACAGACCCTTGTGGCACACCACTTGTAACCAGTCTCTGCTCGAAATATACACCATTAACAACAACCCTCTGATATCTATCCTTCAGCCAACCACAAATCCACTGAACTATCCAGGGATTAAGTCCAATCTTCTTCAACTTTTCTATCAGCTCTTTATGGGGAACTGTATTAAAAGCTTTGCTGAAGTCCAGATAGGCAATATCCACAGCACCACCTTCATCCAGCACTTTTGTGGCATAATCGAAGAAATCAATGAGATAAGTCTGACATGATCGGCCCTCAGTAAAGCCATGCTGGTTTGAATCCATCAAATTGTTCAATCTTAGGTGATCCATTATCTTCTTTTTTAAAAGAGTTTCCATCATTTTCACTACTACAAATGTTAATCTCACTGGCATGTAGTTACTGGGCTCCTCTCTACTCCCCTTCTTGTGGATTTGTATAACATTGGCAGTTCTCCAATCATCGGGGACATCTCCTGTTAGCAAGGATTGGTTATACAGATCTGTCAGGGGGCAACAATCACAGAACCGAGTTCTTTAAGAACCCTGGGATGGACGCCATCTGGACCCATCACCTTATTCAGCTTTAAACCGGCAAGTTCCTCTGCAACTTCAGCCTCTGAAAATACTGGAACTGAACCCATATAACTGGAAGCAATGCTGTTTTCAACCATCCTGTGATTGTGAAGGGCTCCTTCTGACAACACTGAGCAGAAGTAACTATTCAAATAGTCAGCGACCACCTTATCTCCATCAATAAACGTATTCTCCCTATTACTTATTTTAGTAATGTTGCAGCCATTCTTCTTCTTCCTGTCACTTATATATCTGAAAAATATTTTATTCCCCTCCTTAACAGATTTTGCCATTTCTTCTTCTTTTGAGGCTTTAGCAGCATTTATAATCTGCTTTGCGTCCTTCTGTATACTTTTATACGTCTCTCTGTCAACTTCATTCCCAATCTCCTTATACTTCCTATACGCTGCCTTTTTTCCCTTTACAATGGCCTTAACCTCTCTAGTAAACCATAATGGATTCTTCTTCCTTTTACTTTTGCTAACTTCTCGCACATGTAGTCTAGTTACCCACTGAGTGCTCGCTCCCGAAGTTTTATCCCACCCTCTTAATTCTTTATCTTAATACTCCCCCATTTTCTTAAAATCTGTCTTCCTAAAATCCAGTACTCTTGTTGTAGTATGGGATTGGACGCAGTCAGTTTGTACGTCAAACCATAGGCACTGGTGGTCACTGGAACCTAATTTTTCTTCCACTCTAACTTCAGAAACCCGATCCCCATTAGTAAATACTAAATCTAGAATGTTCTCTCCTCTGGTTGGTGACTTCACAAGCTGTTTTAGAGATGCCCCTGTAAGGGTCTCTATTATATTCTTGTGTCACGGCCACGGCGGCGTCCCGTGCTCCGGGCCGCCGCCGCGACTCCCCACTGCCCCATGCAGCAGCCGGTGTCCGTAGACAGGGACCCGGCGCTGCTGTCACTTCGGCCCCGGGGGGCGCCTTACCTCTCCACGCTCCTGTCCGTCGCTGTGCCGGCCGGCGCGCGCGTCCCCGCCTCCTAGGGCGCGCGCGCGCCGGCTGTCTCAGATTTAAAGGGGCAGTGCTCTCCTAATTGGTCCATGTGCACAATCACTCCCTATAAATTCCAGCCCTGCCCCACTACAGGTGTTGGAGCCTCTACATGCTTCCCATAGCGTTTGGCCCAGCTCCCTGTTGTTCCTCATTCCTGTCCACTACCTGGTCCCTAGTCCTTGTTCCTGGTTCCTGCTTCCCCGTTACTCTATTGCTCCTGTCTTCAGCTTGTCTCCTCCGGTCACGACTACAGACCTCTGTCACTACCATCTCCTGCCTACTGCTCCTGCCACGCCTCGCCTGCCATCACCAGCAACCAAGCTAGGGGTAGCGACCTAGGGGTCGCCTGCCGCAGCAAGTCCATCCCGCCTTGCGGCGGGCTCTGGTGAAAACCAGCGGCCCCTTAAACTCCGCTCCCTGGTGAGGTTAGTGCCATCGCTGGTGACGGTCCAGTGGATCCACTACTCCAGGCGTAACAGTAGGCTCCAACCATGGATCCCGGCGAGGTGCCTGATCTCCGTGACGTCGCCAGAGTGGTCGCGCAACAGGCTCAACAAATCCAGCAACAGTCGCAGCAAATCCAGCAATTGACTGCCGCCCTACAGCAGCATGCTACAGCCCAGCGCTCACCACCACCAGCAGCCACCTCGAGACTTCGACTGGCCCTCCCGACTAAATATGGAGGCGATCCCAAGTTGTGCAGGGGATTCCTGGCTCAGTGCACCATGCATATTGAACTTTTAAGTAGTCAGTTTCCCACCGAGCGCTCTAAAGTGGCTTTCATCATCAGCCTATTGGAGGGTAGAGCTCTGGCCTGGGCCACGCCGCTGTGGGACCGAGATGACCCTGTTGCTGCCAATCTCCGAACCTTCCTGGCCGAGTTTCGCTCCGTCTTTGAGGAACCTGCCTGTGCTACTTCAGCTGAGACAGCTCTCCTCAACCTCTCTCAAGGGAGCTCCTCTGTTGGTGACTATGCCATCCAGTTCCGCACCCTGGCAGCTGAATTGGACTGGAACGAGGCCGCCCTATTAGCCACCTTCAAGAAGGGCCTTTCCACTCGAGTGAAAGATGTGCTCGCTGCCCGAGACCTTCCTACCTCCTTGAACGAACTCATTCTACTGGCTACCAGAGTCGACACCAGGTTTTCCGAGAGAGAGGAGGAGGTCCGACAAGAACGGCGTCTGAGTCTGCCCCGTCGCCATCCTCGGTTGGCACCGGTATTCCAAAATCCCGTTGCTCCTATGCCCCAGTCGTCTCCAGAAGTTCCTATGCAGGTGGATCGAGCTCGCTTGACGACTGAAGAAAGGGCCCGTCGACTAGAGCTGAATCTCTGCCTATACTGCGGTGGCGCTGATCACTTTCGGCAAAGATGTCCCCAACGTCCTCAGCGTCCGGGAAACGCTCGCACCTAGGTCAAGTGGGAGAGGTCTCCCTAGGTGTGAATGCCACCTCTCCAAGATTGACTATGCCAGTCTCCATCCAGACACCCTCAGGGCAAGTTCTCCAGACTACTGCCCTCATCGACTCTGGCGCTGCTGGAAGTTTCATTTCTGCTTCGTTGGTCCAAAGATGGCGGCTACCCGTGATACAGCTAGCTCAACCCCGGTCTATCTCTTCGATCACGGGCGAGATTCTTACCGAAGCTGTGCACTGCCAGACTGAACCCCTAGTCCTCCAGGTGGGCGCCTTACATCAGGAGAGGATCTCCTTCTACGTCTTGCGCCATTCCTCTTCCGCCATCTTGCTGGGTCTTCCTTGGCTGCAATTACATACCCCTAAGCTGGACTGGAGAACTGGGGAGGTTCTCAGCTGGGGCCAGGACTGTCCAAATAGGTGTCTGAGACCTCCTCAACCCAGGTGCTCTACGAGGTCACCTGCTAATGCCAAGCCTTTGTCTGGTCTACCGCACGAATACCAAGACTTTATTGATGTCTTCTCGGCCAAGGAGGCAGACTCTCTACCACCTCATCGGTCCTATGATTGCCCTATAGACCTTCTTCCTGGAACTTCTCCCCCACGTGGTCGAGTATACCCTCTCTCTGTGCCCGAGATGGAAGCCATGTCCTCCTACATCCGGGAGAACTTACAGAAGGGCTTCATCCGTAAACCCACGTCTCCCGCTGGCGCTGGATTTTTCTTTGTGCAGAAGAAGGACGGTTCCCTCCGCCCATGCATAGACTACCGGGGCTTGAATAAGGTGACTGTCAAGAACCGCTATCCTCTTCCGCTAATCCCAGAACTATTCGACCGTCTCCGTGGAGCTAGGATCTTCTCCAAGTTGGATCTCAGGGGAGCGTATAACCTGATCCGTATTCGTGAAGGAGACGAATGGAAGACCGCTTTCAACACCAGAGATGGGCACTACGAATATCTGGTCATGCCATTCGCCTATGCAACGCCCCAGCGGTCTTCCAGGAATTCGTGAATGATTTATTCCGCGATCTCCTCTATGTCTGCGTCATTGTCTATCTTGACGACATCCTGGTCTTCTCCCACGACCAGCAGACCCACGTGTCCCATGTACGACAGGTTCTACGGAGACTACGGGCCAACCGTTTGTATGCCAAGCTGGAGAAGTGCGTTTTCCATCAGCGCAGCCTGCCGTTTCTTGGATACATTGTCTCCGACCAGGGCCTACAGATGGATCCTGCCAAGCTCTCAGCTGTTCTCCAGTGGCCTCGTCCTGAGGGACTTAGAGCTATCCAACGATTCCTTGGATTTGCCAACTACTATCGGCAATTCATCCCTCACTTCTCTACCCTGGTTGCACCCATAGTGGCTCTCACAAAGAAGAAGGCGGATCCTAGACGCTGGCCTCCCGAGGCCGAACATGCCTTCAATAGCCTAAAGTCTGCCTTTGCCTCCGCTCCTGCTCTAGTTCGCCCGGATATCTCCAAGCCGTTTTTTCTTGAAGTTGATGCTTCCTCTGTGGGCGCCGGAGCAGTCCTCTCGCAAAGGGACACATCAGGCAAGACCAGAACCTGCGGGTTCTTTTCTAAGACTTTTTCCCCTGCCGAGAGGAACTATACTATAGGAGATCGGGAACTCCTGGCTATTAAGCTGGCACTGGAGGAGTGGCGTCATCTCCTAGAGGGGGCTAAACATCCCGTTAACATCTACACGGACCACAAGAACCTCCTCTACCTCCAATCGGCTCAACGCCTCAATCCCCGGCAGTCCAGGTGGTCCCTCTTCTTCTCTCGGTTCAACTTCACCATTCATTTCCGTCCAGCCGAGAAGAATATCAAGGCCGATGCGTTATCCCGAGCATCCGATGTTATGGGGCAAGAGGAATCTCCTCGACACATAATACCTCCCGATCGCCTAGTACCAGTTGCCACTTCTACTCTGCAGCAGTTGCCTCCCGGTAAGACTTATGTGCGCCCCGCACTCCGTAAACGCATCTTGAAATGGGGTCATTCCTCTATGGTGGCCGGGCATCCGGGAGTTCTAAAGACCAGGCAACTGATCTCCCGCCACTACTGGTGGCCTAGCCTACTCCAGGATGTCAAAGACTTTGTGGCGTCCTGTACCATCTGTGCCAGAAACAAGTCCTCTCATCAAAGACCTGCCGGCCTACTTCAGCCCTTGCCAGTTCCAGACCGCCCCTGGTGTCATATAGGCATGGACTTTGTCACAGACTTACCTCCATCTGCGGGTAACACAGTCATCTAGGTTGTCACGGACCGCTTCTCCAAGATGTCCCACTTCGTGGCTCTTCCTGGATTACCATCAGCCCCTCGCCTGGCCCAGCTGTTCTTTCAGCATATCTTCCGCCTCCATGGTCTTCCTCTTCATATAGTCTCTGACAGAGGCTCACAATTTGTCTCCAGATTCTGGCGTGCTCTCTGCTCTCAACTCCAAGTGAAGCTGGACTTCTCTTCGGCCTATCATCCCCAGACCAATGGGCAAGTGGAGAGGGTCAATCAGGTCCTTGGCAATTATCTTCGACATTTCGTCTCCGCTCGCCAGGACAACTGGTCCAGTCTGCTTCCTTGGGCAGAGTTTTCCTACAATCATCTGGACTCGAGCTCCACAGGCAAGTCACCTTTCTATGTGGTCTATGGACGTCACCCTCGTCCTCCTCTGCCTCTCTCTCCATCCTCTGAGGTCCCAGCCGTGGAGGAGTTGTTATCTGACCTGCAGTCAATCTGGGAACTGACTCGACAATCTCTGCTCAAGGCATCTGTCCGCATGAAGGACCAGGCGGATAAGAGAAGAAGACCCGCCATGAATTTTCTCCCTGGTGACAAAGTCTGGCTCTCGGCCAAATATGTCCGACTCAAGATTCCTAGCTACAAGTTGGGTCCTCGTTTCCTCGGTCCTTTCTCGGTGCTAAAACGCCTCAACCCTGTCACCTACAAACTCCGCCTACCCCCTACAATGCGGATTCCAAACGCCTTCCATGTCTCCCTCTTAAAGCCAGTGGTCCTCAACGGGTTCTCCGATAAGGCTTCGCTCTCTGCTCCACAAGCCGTCTCTGATGACGTTTACATTGTCAAAGACATTCTGGCTATGAAAACTGTCAGAGGGAGACGATCCTTCCTAGTGGACTGGAAAGGATTTGGTCCTGAGGAGAGGTCCTGGGAACCCGAGGCTAACATCCTGGACCAAGACCTCATCAAGAGGTTCCTACAGGCCAGAAAGAGGGGGAGGCCAAAGGGGGGGGGTACTGTCACGGCCGCGGCGGCGTCCCGTGCTCCGGGCCGCCGCCGCGACTCCCCACTGCCCCATGCAGCAGCCGGTGTCCGTAGACAGGGACCCGGCGCTGCTGTCACTTCGGCCCCGAGGGGCGCCTTACCTCTCCACGCTCCTGTCCGTCGCTGTGCCGGCCGGCGCGCGCGTCCCCGCCTCCTAGGGCGCGCGCGCGCCGGCTGTCTCTGATTTAAAGGGGCAGTGCTCTCCTAATTGGTCCATGTGCACAATCACTCCCTATAAATTCCAGCCCTGCCCCACTACAGGTGTTGGAGCCTCTACATGCTTCCCATAGCGTTTGGCCCAGCTCTCTGTTGTTCCTCATTCCTGTCCACTACCTGGTCCCTAGTCCTTGTTCCTGGTTCCTGCTTCCCCGTTACTCTATTGCTCCTGTCTTCAGCTTGTCTCCTCCGGTCACGACTACAGACCTCTGTCACTACCATCTCCTGCCTACTGCTCCTGCCACGCCTCGCCTGCCATCACCAGCAACCAAGCTAGGGGTAGCGACCTGGGGGTCGCCTGCCGCAGCAAGTCCATCCCGCCTTGCGGCGGGCTCTGGTGAAAACCAGCGGCCCCTTAGACTCCGCTCCCTGGTGAGGTTAGTGCCATCGCTGGTGACGGTCCAGTGGATCCACTACTCCAGGCGTAACATCTTGCTTTTACATGTATTTTGGATGACTGTCGATTTAAGACTATCCCTAAAAAAAATGGCTACCCCGCCTCCCCTCCTCTCTGCTCTGTCTTTCCTGTACAAAATATATCCCAGTATAGCTATTTCCCAATCATTAGACTCTTTGAACCAGGTCTCTGTTACAGCAACAAGGTCCAAATCATCTCTAAACATAATGCCCGTCAGCTCAATCAATTTTATTTTATTTTAAATTAATTCAATTTTATTATTTTTTTTAATTTGACTTAAGTTAGAAGTTTAATTTTATTTTTCTTAAAATCTATTTTAATTAAATTTGAAGTTTAAGTCTAATTTTTAAATTCAACTTCTATTCAATTAGATTTAACTTTTAATTTTTCAATAACTCAATTTCAATTCAATGTTTAATTTTTTAAAATTCAATTTCAATGTACTGTAATTTGAAGTTTAATTTTATTTAATTGTTTGTTCGTTATGAACATCCAGCCCTCTAACGGCGAATAGATGTCACACCACTCCTAGGTTAAATTGGTGCCAGTATTCAGGTAGTGAGAATAAACTGGTGTTAAATGCACCTGTACCTGAATACCTTTGGGCCGTAGTCCTCTGTATTTTCACGACCTGTGAGCAAGTTTGTTGTACCAAGAACCAAGGAATAAATCTCTTTTGTATTAAGTAACAGTCAAAGTTCGTGGATTCTTTTCATTACTGTGATCCAGAAAATACAGAGGATTACTGCCCTAAGGTACTCAGGTACAGGTGTATTTAACACCAGTTTATTCTCACTACTTTTCATGATATGTTGGACTACTGGGTTTGTAGAGATCCTTTAGTGAGAAATCATTGCCTGGAGGCATACAGTGCATTTTCTGCTATTTTTCTGTATTTAGACATAAAATACCCTATCCATTGATAATAAACCATTTAACATGTTCCAATCACCCTTCAAGTACCCTTTCACTTCCCCTTGTGTTGCAATAAATTGTCCTCTGCAAGGATGTCAAAATGTCTAAAGAAGTGTGGTCCTTTTCAGGGTTTGGCCAGTGGCAGGGGCAAGGTAGCGGTCAAGGGTGTGGAAATGTCAATGGGGTCGTAGTAGTGGTGATTCTAATTGGCTTGAACGAAGGTTGCATCTCTCATTAAGAGTCAGTGGTCAGGTGAATATTAGCCAGGCTCATATTAGGGAAAAGATCCTTCAAAGTTCCTGCTCTAGAGCAGTCAGTGGTCAATCCCGGAGCAAGAGCAGGGCGTTTCCTCTGCCCTGTCTCCTGTCATGTCTTGGCCACAAGTCAGCTTTGAAGGACCATTGTGTCAGTCTATCACAAAAGTACAGGATTGCACCGCATGCCACTGGAAGAAGAGAGCTTAGTGGAGGACAACTTTGTCCCGGACAACAATGATGATAAAGCAGACCCTTTGTGAACTCTAGTTTCCCAGATGTGATCATGTTCATGAGGGGATAAAGATGTATTTGCTCCACCCAGCGTCAGGTCCCATCCACAGATCATCATTTCCAGAGGCAAATTGGGGGGGGGGGGGGGTACAGTGTCAGCTAATCGACAGACTGGTGTTAAGTAAGAGACAGGCACTCAAAGGTTACACTCAAGGCAGTGGTACAACTGAACACCAGTCTGCCCACTGTTGCAGCAAATACCATGATATATAAAGTGAGTCTCTTTTGGTTCAAAGACAGGTACAACTTCTATGCGTCAGCACATAAAACGCCACCACCCCATTGCCTGGAAGGACCGGGACCCCCACACCACTTCTTGCAGCTACCATTGCACAGCCCCAAGTCTTCAATCAGGATTATGCAGCCTTGGTAGCAGCAGGTCCCTCACATCTACCTCTGCCTCCTCGGTTTGGACCAGGGGGAAAATACACCACCACTGCAAAGAAAACAGTCGCTGTCTGAAGCCGTCACCAGGAGAGAGCACTACTCCAAAAAATACTCTATAGTAATAATGAATAGACAACTGGATAAGTTGATTGCTCTGTATTTCTTTTATTGGAATTTAAAATACCCACCACTAACAAAATATTATTAACCACAAGATAAGGGTACAAATGATCCATCCTAACACTCATTCCTCCCCACTAACAACCTATACAATCTATACCTAAAATATATCGACCCCCCCAAAAAAATAAATAAATAAATAAATAAATAAATCCTTTTTTTTAACTACTACTAACCCATAGCATTAATAAACTATATAGACTACTATATAAAACACACTACTATAAACGCCCACCTGGCTAAGTTTATTGCCCTGCTGTTTGATCGGCTTTACCAACTGCAATTGCAAGGTCACCCATTGGCAGATGACGCATGATGTCTGCCGATTTCTAGTACAGTTTACAGTTCCCAGGTTTACAGGTAGTACAGTTCTAGTACAGGTTACAGGTAGATACTCTGTTGGTCAGCCGCAACAATTACAGTATAAGGCTAGGTTCAGACTATGTAACTGTGCGGCTGTATTTGCGGCTGTAATTGTGCGGCGGTATTTTTGGTGGTTCATGCGTACGCTGGAAAGTATACGATATACGGCTGCACAGTGCACACTATCTATGAATCTACGGCCTTATCGTAAACGGACCCGATTGACAGGCGGTCCGTACGGAGTACTTCAAAAATAGCCGGCAATGATGCCGAATGCCAATGCCTCTAATAGTTAATATATTAAATTAATAAAACACATTTTCTTTGTAATAAAGTCCCTTTCGTTGTTCAATAATTTAATTCTAACGAATCCATCATTTTGCAATTAAATATACTGTTAAAATAAATATATATATAAATAAATGTATATTTATATATATATTTATTTTTTGACAGTATATTTAATTGCACAATGATGGATTTGTTAGAATTAAATTATTGAACAACGAAACTGATTTTATTTCAACGAAAATGTGTTTTATTAATTAACGCCTTCACGTCAGCCATCTGTATATATACGTTCCTATTGCACATGCCCCGTGCAGTAGGAATGTACATATACGTTCCGACTTTGACGGGGCTTTGTGATGAGAACGGGATCGCTGCAGGGACAGCGATCCCGTTCTCTTCTGTGTACAGCACCGGAGATAATGAGGATCAGCTGCGATCCCGCAGCTGACCCCCATTAACCCCTTAGTGACCGCCGAAACGGCGGTCACTAATGGGCCGGTGCCGCCGCTGTATTTCATCTCCCCCCACCGTGAATCCACGGTGGGGGGAGATGAAATAAGTAAAAATCAGACCCCAGATCAGCCCCCTAGTGCCCCAGTCACTAACCCCCCCTCCCGCGGCGGCCATCGGATCCAAGATGGCCGCCGCGATCACTGTGAACAGACTAATGTCTGTTCACAGTGATCAAGCAAGAAAAATGAATGAAAGCCCCATGCTCTCCGCCACCGGAGGTAGCGGAGAGCATGGGGCAGTCATCGGGACCCCCCCTGTGGGGTCCCGGTACAAGCGATCAGCGGTATATACTATATACCGCTGATCGCTTGTGCCATGTGCCGCCGGCACTTTTTATCCCCTGTCACCATGAATGATTGGTGACAGGGGATAAAAAGTGATGTCCCCCCACCCCCCAAGTCGCCCCCCACCCCCCCTGTCACCCCCGTCCCCCAGTCACCCCCCCCTTCCCCATATACTCACCGGATCCACGGAGCTCCTTCCTCCTCGACGTCCTGGCTGGTTATGAAGTGCGCATGCGCTCCACAACCAGCCAAGCTCTGAAAATTTAAAGTGACAGAGACCAATTTGGTCTCTGTCACTGAACTATGTTTACTGTGATAGAAAATATCACAGTAATCATAGTAATACAGTGAAAATGAATGTATAAAATACAAAAAGTGACAAACATACAAAAAAATAAAACACACACTTTTTATTATAGTAATAATTACAGTTTACTCCCAAATTACCCCTAACCCCCCCCCCCCAGATTACGCGTAACCACCGAAGGTTGCCCGTAACCACCGCACGTTGCCCGTAACCACCCCAGGTTGTCCGTAATCACGTCAGATTGCACGTAACCCCCCAGATTACCCGTAACCACCGCACGTTGCCCATAACCACCGCACGTTGCCCGTAACCACCGCACGTTGCCCGTAACCACCACACGTTGCCAGTGACCCCCTCCAGATTGTCCGTAATCACCCCAGATTGCCTGTAACCACCCCAAATTACATGTAACCACCCCAGATTAGCTATAAGCACTTCACTCTATCCGTAACAATTCTAGATTGTCTGTAACCCCTCCAGGTTGCCCCTAACCACCGCAGGTTGGGCATAACCACCGCAGGTTGGGCATAACCACCCCAGATTGCCCGTAATCATGCCAGATTACATGTAACCCCCCAGATTGCACGCAACCACCGTAGGTTGCCTCTGACCACCGCACCTTGCCTTTGACCACCGCACGTCGCCTCTGACCACCGTACGTCGCCTCTGACCACCGCACGTCGCCTCTGACCACCGCACGTCGCCTCTGACCACCGCACGTCGCCTATGACCACCGCACGTCGCCTATGACCACCGCACGTCGCCTATGACCACCGCACCTTGCCTCTGACCACCGCACATCGCCTATGACCACCGCACATCGCCTATGACCACCGCACCTTGCATCTGACCACCGCACCTTGCCTCTGAACACTGCACCTTGCCTCTAACCACCCCAAATTGCCAGTGACCCCCTCCAGATTGCCCGTAACCACGCCAGATTACAGGTACCCACCTCAGATTACCTATTAGCACTTCAGTTTATCCGTAACCACAGCAGGTTGCCTGTAACCACCCCAGATTGTCCGCAACCACCCCAGATTGTCCGTAACCACAGCAGGTTGCCTGTAACCATACCAGATTGTCTGTAACCACAGCAGGTTGTCCGTATTCATCTCACGTTGCCCATAACCACCCCAGGTTGCCTCTAACCACCCCAGGTTGCCTCTAACCACACCAGGTTGCCTCTAACCACCCCAGGTTGCCGTAACCACAGCAGGTTGCCTGTGACCACCCCATGTTGACCGTATCCACCCCAGATTACCCGTAACCACCCCAGACTGCCCGTAACCACCCCAGACTGCCCGTAACCACCTCAGACTGCCCGAAACCACCTCTAGATTACCCGGAACCACCCCAGATTACCCGTAACCACCCCACATTACCTGTAATCTAATTTTTTTTATTGTATTTTAGTAACTGCGCTATTCTAATAACTGTTACTAGCTGCGGTTTTGCTCCAGCAAATTGGCGCTCCTTCCCTTCTGAGCCCTGCTGTGTGCCCATACAGTGGTTTATGCCCACATATGGGGTACCGTTGTACTCAGGAGAAACTGCGTTACAGATTTTGGGGTACATTTTTTATCCTGTTCCTTGTGAAATTTAGAAATTTCAAACTAAACCAACATATTATTGGAAAAATTCAAGTTTTTCATTTTTACTGGCCAATTTTGAATACTTTCCTCTAATACCTGTGGGGCCAAAATGCTCATCCTACCCCAATATGAATTCTTTGAGGGGTGTACTTTCCGAAATGGGGTGACTTTTGGGGGGATTCTATTCTGTAGACACTACAGGGGCGCTGCAAATGCACCTGGTGCTCAGAAACTTCTTCAGAAAAATCTGCAGAGAAAATGCTAATTGGCGCTCCTTCCCTTCTGAGCCCGGCTGTGTGCCCATACAGTGGTTTATGCCCACATATGGGGTACCGTTCTACTCAGGAGACCCTGCGTTACAGATTTTGGGGTGAATTTTCTCTCCTATTCCTCGAGAAATTGAGAAATTTCCAACTAAAGGAACATATTATTGGAAAAATTCGAGTTTTTCATTTTTACTGTCTAATTTTGAATACTTTCCTCTAACACCTGTGGGGTCAAATTGCTCATCCTACCCCAAGATAAATTCTTTGAGGGGTGTACTTTCCAAAATGGGGTGACTTATGGGGTTTTTTCTCTCTGCTGACACTACAGGGGCACTGCAAATGCACCTGGCGCTCGGAAACTTCTTCAGCAAAATCTGCAATGGAAAAGCTAATTGGCGCTCCTTCCCTTCTGAGCCCCGCTGTGTGCCCATGCAGTGGTTTACGCCCACATATGGGGTACCGTAGTACTCAAGAGAACATGTGTTACAAATTTTGGGGTGCTTTTTCTCTCATGTTCCTTTTGAAAATGAGAAACTTTAATCTAAATGTATATATTATTGGGAAATTTTAATTTTTCATTTTTTTACAGCCTAATGGTGAATACTTTCCTCCAGCCCCTGTAGGGTTAAAATGCTCATTATACCCCTAGATTAATTCTTTAAGGTGTCTAGTTTCCAAAATGGGGTCACTTATGGGGGTTTCCAGTATACAAACCTCCTAAATCAACTTAAAATAAGAACTGGTCCCTAAAAAAATCAGTTTTGGAAACTTTCACGAAAATGTGGTAATTTGCTGATACATTTCTAACCCCCGTAACACCCTAAAAAAGTAAAATATGTTTATGAAATGAAGCCAGAATAAAGAGGACATATTGGTAATGTGACTTAGTAACTAATTTATGTAATACAACTTTCTTTTTTTAGAAGCAGAGAATTTCAAAGTTCATAAAATGCAAATTTTTTCAATTTTTCATGATATTTTGATGTTTTTCACAAAAAACACACAAAGTAGTGACCAAATTTTGCCACTAATATAAAGTGCCATATGTGACGAAAAAACAATCTCAGAATCGCTAGCATACGTTAAAGCATCACTGAGCTATAAGCGCATAAAGTGAGACAGGTCAGATTTTGAAAAATGAGCCTGGTCTTTTAGGTGCAAATAGGCTCGGACTTGAAGGGGTTAAATATTAATTAGTACAGGAAGCTCCAGTAAGCCGTTAATTCATATTGCCGGCAAAAGAGCATTCTGTACTAATCATCACTTTACTTTAATTAAAACATCAAATGTTTCTTCTAATTATGTTATCACAATAGCATTATTAGAAGAAACATTTAGAATTATATATGCGCTCAGCTGATTGGCTGATCGGCTGAGCGCACATCTAAAGAGCCGGTCCGCAGTACAGTCACTTCATTGTGCTGCGGACCAGCGAAGAGGACACATCGGGGTGAGTATAGAGCTCTCCCCACCCCCTCCCCTGCACTGCACCCCTCCCAGCAAGGAAGGGGGGGTCACTTAACCCCTTCCTTGCTGGGATGGGTGCAGTCTGACATCAGTCTGGCCCCCAAGGGGTTAAGGGGGATGCAATACATCCTCCCTTAACCCCTTCGGGGCCAGACTGTAAGCAGCGATCTGTAAAGATGCTGCATACTGTAAGGAGCACAACACCGCTCACAATGATGGGTGTTGTGCTCCTGTTTGTGTGTTTTTTGTGTGTTTCTCCCTTTTTGTTTTTCAGATATCGGTATCCTGGGGATTACGTCGGATTCCGTGGACTACGTCGATGACCAGCGGTTGTTTGTTGTTTTTTTTTAATATAATGGTCAATGAGGGGTGTGGTGGTGTTTTTATTTGAATAAAAATTTTTTATTTAACTTGTGTCTTGTCTTTATTTCTTTACTTTATAGACTTAGTAGTGGAAGCCGTCTAATAGACGGAATCCATTACTAAGTTGGGGCATAGTGTTAGCCGGTATAAAATGGCTAACACTAACCCCCTATTATTACCCCAGTACCCAATGCCACCAGGGGTACTGGGAAGAGCCGGGTGCCAGTGGTGCTGGAGCGTCAAAATTGGCGCTCCTGGACCGGGCGGCAGTAGGCTGGTAAGATTTAGGCTGGGGAGGGCCTAAACCAATGGCTCTTCCCACCCTGGTGTTACCAGGCTGCTGTTGTTTGGTTTTTAACCCGGCTGGTTATAAAAATAGGGGGGACCCTATGCATTTTTTTTTATTATTTATTTAAAAAAAAAACCGCCCATCATTGTGAGCGGTGTTGTGCACCTTACAGTATGCAGCATCTTTACAGATCGCTGCTTACAGTCTGGCCCCCAAGGGGTTAAGGGAGGAAGTATTGCATCCCCCTTAACCCCTTGGGGGCCAGACTGATGTCAGACTGCACCCATCCCAGCAAGGAAGGGGTTAAGTGACCCCCCTTCCTTGCTGGGAGGGGTGCAGTGCAGGGGAGGGGGTGGGAGCTCTATACTCACCCAGATGTGTCCTCTTCGCTTGTCCGCAGCACAATGAAGTCACTGTACTGCGGACCCGCTAATTATATGTGCGCTCAGCCGATTAGCCAATCAGCTGAGCGCACATATAATTCTAAATGTTTCTTCTAATAATGCTATTGTGATAACATAATTAGAAGAAACATTTGATGTTTTAATTAAAGTAAAGTGATGATTAGTACAGAATGCTCTATTGCCGGCAATATGAATTAACGGCTTAATGGAGCTTCCTGTACTAATTAATATTTAATTAATAAAACACATTTTCGTTGAAATAAAATCAGTTTCGTTGTTCAATAATTTAATTCTAACGAATCCATCATTGTGCAATTAAATATACTGTCAAAAAATAAATATATATATAAATATATATTTATTTATATATATATTTATTTTAACAGTATATTTAATTGCAAAATGATGGATTCGTTAGAATTAAATTATTGAACAACGAAAGGGACTTTATTACAAAGAAAATGTGTTTTATTAATTCAGTATATTAACCATGAGAGGCATCGGCATCGGCATACTGCAGAGGATCGCAAACCCCGGTAATAGCAATTCATGTAAACTGTTTCCCTGCTTTCCCAGATGCATTCCAGAAGTGTTTGCATCACTTTCTTAAGATTTTATTTGTTATTTTTAGTTGAACCAGATTTCCAAGTAAATGACCGTATGTTTTCAGCCGCATGTCTATTTTTTCCCACGGCCGTAGTTTCATCCGCACATTTACAGCCGCATAAAAAATACAGCCGCACACATACATAGTGTGAACATAGCCTAAATGTCATAGAGACTGCATTGAGTAACATCCTAACTGAGGGGAGCAGTGCTATGGTCTACCATGTGAACCTGAGCCCGGAGAGGGACAAAATGGTGGTGGATCAGGAGATATATGAGCAAAGGTACCAAATCATGATCCACAGAATAGACCGGTCACTATAGCCAAAGGTCTTGGGAGCCAGATAAGGATGGCTGGGGTAAAAAATCTGGGGTCAGATGAGCAAAAATTTTAAGCAAGAAAAATAAACGTCAACCAAACATTGAAGTCTCCGTCCACCAGCAGCTGAATTTATAGGTGGTGTAATGGTTGGAGTCACCCTTGCCCCTAAAAATTTTTAACCCGGTGATATCTAACCGTGTCTGGCAGAGTTTGAATATACCACTATCATTAAGTGGAACGTGTCATGAGAAAACAATCTTGGAATCACAAGGATTGGTAAAAGCATTCCAAAGTTATTAATACATAAAGTGACACATCAGATTTGTAAAATATGTGTCATAAACGCAGGCATATATTATCGACAGTAGCTCAATGCTTCCACAAAGAGCATCATGCAACCCATGCTCCCAAAACAGTAATAACCAGGCACAAATCCCCAGGACTATGTTTCTCAAAGAGAACATTTGCCTTCTTGCTACCATAGCCATGGGTTTTTTAATCACTGGTACTTGTGACAAGGAATAGTATTATTATTATTATTATTATTATTATTATTATTATTATTTTATAAAGCACCCTTCATTCCAGAGTGCTATACAAGCAATAGGGGGTGACAAACAGAAACATTACAAGATCAAATACAAATTACATAAAGGTAAATGGCAGACTGGTACATGGGATACATAGAAAAAGAGAACCCTGCCAGCTTAAAATCTTACAAGGGCTTACAATCTCAGAATTGTAGCTTTCATGTTTTATTTTTATGGACATGCATGGCGACTGGCTGATAAATGTTCCTGGAGTTTTTACAATATCACCAGGATAGTTAGATGTTGCACAATGGTTCAACAAAGGGTACTTATTCTTATGCTGGGGTCCTGGGTTCAAATCCCACCAAGGGCAACATCTGCAAAGAGTTTGCATGTTCTTTCTGTGTTTGCCTGGTTTCCTCCCAAAACATACAGATAGGTGAGTTTAGATTGTGAGCCCTAATGGGGACAGGGAGTAATAATTGGCTAAAAAACTATGTAAAGTCCAAATTTGGAAACATCAAGGAATCATGCACTTGGGAGACATCTTAAGAAAAGATGATTACAATTTAATGTCATGGGGGGAAATTTGCAGTAAATTTTCCCTACCCACATCCGAAGAAGCTCAATACAAACATATTAAATCCTTTTACATGTCTCATACTAGAGGAGACCATAACACTCTCTCTTCCGATACATTTCATAAACTTCTACCGTCTGACAAGTCTCACCTTCCATTACGGGACATATATGATATTCTCAAAAACCACACTCAAATGAACAATAAACTAAAGGTTTTTAAATCATGGGAAGCTGACTTTCCTATCCCTCAACTACAAAACAAACTTCTAGCAGGCCTGAAAGCAGTTAGAGCTTCTATAATAAATGAACAATGGAGGGAAATGCACCTAAAAATTCTACACAAGGCCACATACGCGTTTGACCGGTCTTGGAAAAACGCACCCGAACATTTTCTGAAACAATGCCTTAAGTGTAGTCTTCACAAAGCTGATCTCCTTCATGGGCTTTGGCATTGTCTAAAACTACATAAATATTGGACAGAGATCAGGGAACTAATAGACTCATTTGGTGTATTGTGCTACCCAACGATCCACTCCCATGTATTTTCCATTATCATTCAGTGAATTTGGATGGTGTAGAAACCCGCATATTTTTACCGCAGGGAATTCATGTTGTTTTACTTGTTACTTTGAAATATATATTACGTCACTGGATAAAGGGTTCTATTCCCACTATTTCTGAAGTCAAAGATACCATTATATATCTCCTCCATTTGGAGAAAATCAATGCATTACATAGTCCGAATTCATCTCTAAAGAATTTTTTCAAAAAATGGAGGTTAATAATGAACTGTTATCTATCACTGAAATCATCACCTTTATGTCCTGTTTTAAAAATACAAAATGGTATATGGAAGCTGATGCCACCAATACACTAGGAAAACTCAAAATTCCTGCTTCCACTAATTGAAAATATGTTATTCATTGAGCGCCTATCTCTGACTTCAGAGATAGGCGGGCTGGGCTGGTCGTGTGTCTTGTGTTTTTGTATGTCTTGTGCTTTATGTTATGTCCTTCGTAAATTTTACTCTTTATTTTATATCATTTATCTGTCTTGTCTAGTTCCTCAATCTATTGTCTCTTTTCAAGGTATTCTGGTATTAGGTATGAGCAAGAAACTGTTCTACTATTGGATAATATATCCCCCTTTTGTTAACGGCATTGTAACAACATAACTTATATGCATCTGGTAATGTTTTCCGACTGCGGACTACAATTTTCCCACTTCTCAACCTCTACAGAACATACTAAGGGACTCTTTTTGGGACATTTTATGTCGGACTTTTACACTACAGAAATGTAATATTTTTCTTTTGTCTTATGTTGTTAAGTAACTAACATCCTTTCATAATGTGATGCATGAGATACTGTACAATATATTAATTTTTGTTACAATGCCGAAAACCAATAAAATATTGAACAAAAAAATAAATAAATAAATAATTTAAGAGGGAGCCAAATAAAGTTATTTATATGGAGGATAGTGCCACTACTGGTGCTTCATATGGGATATGCCATAAATGTAACCTATTTAGGGGGGGTTCCCACTGGGAATAGAAGGGGTTAAATACTTTATTGTACAGAGGTTTAAAGGGGTTTGATTGGGGATTTGAATGTGTTTTGGTATATTTTTGTCACATGTGTATTTAAGACAAAACAGTAAAAATTTACATGAACCCAGCAGGAAAAGCAGGAATTCTACTGAGTTCAAGTACCGCACCCTAAGACTGGTTTGAATGGACACTGAATTCACAGCAACCACATTCACAGCACAGTATATATAAGCAACTGTTTTCATAACACCCATTGACCGACAATAAGAATTTTTTTTGCAACACCCGGTGACCCAGTATAATGCCTAGTCAGTACCCAGTCACTGGTATACCCAGAAAATTGGTATAATGCCATGCCAGCACCCACTGACATGGTATAATTCCCAACTAGCACCCAGTGACTTGTTATAATGCCACACCAGCACTTATTGATTTGGTATAATGCCCAGACATCTGTGTACTGTGTACTGTAGTACTGTAGACTATTGAGAAGATATTGTGGGAAAGGAAAGATTAGGAAAGCGGAGAGGAGAAACATCTAGTGATTGAGAGAGAAATATAGAGAGGCCGAAAGATAGATAGATTAGGCATTGGACAGAAAAGGGTGCACGGAACCAAAACGTGCAGTACAGATATACAAGTCCTATACTTCTGATAGTGTGTATATCACATCTGTCTTATCCTGAGAGACAAAAATACCTGGTTCAGGTGTATAGCACTGTATCTCTAAAAAAAAGTGCCATATATATATATATATATATATATATATATATATATATATATATACCCAATTTCCATACTTGGACATATATATTCTATATATATATCCTATATAGTCCTATATATTACAGAAAATACTGTTCTCATCTACCAAGTGTAGAAATCATAATTTGAATATAAAGTCATGGCACAGCGGCAGCAGGAAACCTCACAAAGCGTTTCAGGCAGAGGGCAGGGCAGAGAGTCTGGCTCAAGGGGCATAAGAGGAAGTAGCGCAGGAAGAGGGTCCAGTAGCAGGCCTGAGCTTCCTTTGTCATACCAGGGTCGTGTCCACACATCTAATTCCACAGTCCTGGAGTGGCTGGCTCACACTTTGAAGTCCACAAGAATAAGTAGTGAGACAGACAGCCAGGTATCTGTGGTTACCTCGGACACGACCCTGACTTGGCACGGGCATGCAGCAATTCCCCCACGCCCTCCATCTGACATCCTCAGCAACATCCCGCTAACTTTTGACCCGCCACCTGCAAGGAAACTGTTGGCGTCTAGGAGCAGCGAACTGGGGGAACAATGAGCACGTGGGAGAAGAGATAGGGGACAATCAAATGCAGGGCAAAGCTGTGTCGGAGGCGATAACAGAGCAGGCCCATGTTAGGCCTGGCAGGAGAGCAGTAGGCAGTAGACAAAAGAGGGCTGGGCAGGAGCCTGATGAGGATGATAGCATCATTCTGGAACAGGATGATGCTACATCGGATGTTACATGGGATCCACGGCAGGATTTGGCTTATTCGACAGATTTGTCAACCTGGAATCCGTCCGCCAGCAGGCCTGCCACAACTAGACAGGCAGCAGTAGTCAACTAACAAGTCGGAAGCATAGCCAGGACAAGCAGATTACCACTGGGGAAACCTACTCCACTGCAGGTCCTAGTATCAGCAGCGCCCTCCCATCCTCGCAGCCTGTCGGTACTAGACTCTACACCTCGCCTGTGTGGCAGTTTTTTTAAAAAGTGCCCGGAGGACACCTATGTGGTCATCTGTCACCTGTGCGACAGGCGCAATAAAAGAGGCAAGAGTTGCCATCCTGGCACCAGCGTCATGGCTGCCCATATGAAGCGCCACCACCTTTCCGCCTGGCAGAAATGGGGTGATAGTGGGTCACAGCAGGCCCAGGCAGAGCCGCAGTCAACAGCAACAGGCAGCAGTAGTCAGGGGGGCTTTTCACAGAGTCAGACCTCCTCTGTGGCAGGGAGTGTAGCTTCACTCCCTTCTTCGGCTGGTGGCCCCTTTGTTGCTAGTAGTAGGCAGCCTGTCATCATGGAGTCCCTATACTGGAGGCATACATATGCACCCAGCAATCCCGCAGCAGTCAAGCTGAACGCCAACCTGGCCAAGTTACTGGTGCTCCAGGCTCTGCCGTTTAAAGTTTTCGACTCTACTTTTCCAACACAGCTATCCCGGCCATGTATAGCTATGTTACCGAAAAGGTTGCTGACTTGCTG
This sequence comes from Dendropsophus ebraccatus, assembly GCF_027789765.1. Lineage (NCBI taxonomy): Eukaryota > Metazoa > Chordata > Amphibia > Anura > Hylidae > Dendropsophus > Dendropsophus ebraccatus. The sequence continues at coordinate 40,070,303 of NC_091467.1, read as the reverse complement.
AGCCATTCAGTGAGCAGACATGTACATTTAACCACAGACATCTGGAGCTGTAATTATGGGCAAGGGCAGTAAATGTCCATTACTGCTCAGTAAGTAAATGTAATATGGCGGGCGGCCCCCCAGCAACTTGACCAGGGAAGGGCAATGACACAACCTCGTTGTCACAGTAGGGTTCCTGTGTCGCAGTCCTCCTCCACCTCCTCCAATAGGTCCAAAACATCCTCAACCGCCAGTGTTCCTCCCTTGTACCACTTGGTTGTAGAACGGAGGTGTCACGCTGTGCTGCATCTAGCCTGCCTGGGTGAAAGGAGACACACACGGGAAGAGCTCCACCGCCTGCTCAAGAAGGAAATCCTCATATGGCTGACACCATGCTATCTTAAAGTTGGGACGGTGGTGAGTGACAATGGGAGCAACATTCTCTCCGCGCTCCGTAAAGGAGATATGAGGCACGCCCCGTGTATGGCACATGTTTTAAACCTAATAGATACACACTTTCTAAATTCTTCATCCCATTTACAGACTGTGCTGTCAATGGCTCAAAAGCTGTGTAACCATTTCAGCCATTCACTGGCATCCATGTTGACTACTGCTGTGCCTGCCCTTGCCTCCTTGTTGAAAACTGCTGGGCCTTAACTGGCATCAAGGTTGACTACTGGTGTGCCTGCCCTTGCCTCCATGTTGGCTACTGCTGAGCCTTAACTGGCATCCAGGTTGACTACTGCTGTGCCTGCCCTTGCCCCCATGTTGGCTACTGCTGTGCCTGCTCTTGCCTCCATGTTGACTACTGCTGTGCTTGCCCTTGCCTCCATGTTGGCTACTGCTGTGCCTTAACTGGCATCCATGTTGACTACTGCTGTGCATGCCCTTGCCTCCATGTTGGCTACTGCTGGGCCTTGACTGGCATCTAGGTTGACTGCTGCTGTGCTTGCCCTTGCCTCAATGTTGGCTACTGCTGGGCCTTGACTGGCATCTATGTTGACTATTGCTGTGCCTTCACTGGCCTCCATATTGGCTACTGCTGGGCCTTAACTGGCATCCATGTTGACTACTGCTGTGCATGCCCTTGCCTCCATGTTGGCTACTGCTGGGCATTGACTGGCATGTAGATTTACTGCTGCTGTGCCTGCCCTTGCCTCAATGTTGGCTACTGCTGGGTCTTGACTGGCATCTAGGTTGACTTCTGCTGTGCCTTCACTGGCCTCCATATTGGCTACTGCTGGACCTTAACTGGCATCCATGTTGACTACTGCTGTGCCTGCCCTTGCCTCCATGTTGGCTACTGCTGGGCCTTGACTGGCATCTAGGTTGACTACTGCTGTCCAGCCCTTGCCTCAATGTTGTCTACTGCTGGGCCTTGACTGTCATCTAGGTTGACTACTGCTATTCCTGCCCTTGCCTCCATGTTGGCTACTGCTGGGCCTTAACTTGCATCCAGGTTGACTACTGGTGTGCCTGCCCTTGCCTCCTTGTTGGCTACTGCTGCTCCTGTACTGGTCTCAAATGACTATTGCTGGGCCTCCACTGGCCTCCAATGACTACTGCTGCTCCTTCACTGCATTTGTGACCCTTTTTCCTGCATAGACCCTGTAATGGTGAATTTCCTGCATATACCCTGTAAGGGTGAGTTTCCTGCATAGACCCTGTAAAGGTGAATATTGAAGTCTAAAAAAAATAATTGACTGTGAGATATCGAAAAGATAATGATGTAACTGACACATAGAGCCCCCGTATCATATAGATGCTTTTAACTATGAAATCCAAAGAAATGCAAAATTCGGTCGGACCGAACTTTCCGAAAAAAATCCGAAAGTCCGGTGAGACCGAACTTTTGAAAAGTTCTCTCATCTCTTAAAGTAACACCCAGTGACTTGGTGTAATGCACAAAACCAGCACCCAGTCACTTGGTATACTGGACATTGGAATCCCAGCTGCCACAGAAAACCACCCAAATTCTACTCACAATCAATCCACAATCCACCCTCCTCCCTTGCCCTATCTCTCTGTATCTCTCTCCCTGCTCTGACTGCTGCAACAACTCTCTACTACACACACAGCCAACTGCCCGCCTCCAGAAAACAAATCACCCTATATATAGAGAGTGAGGGGGAGGTGCTGACATCACAGTGGGGCTTGCAGGTGATTACACTGAGTTGCCACACGTCCTCCAGCCCACTCTGTATCTATAAGACCTTGCCCTATTGACTTGCATTGGGCGTCCAAGTCATGTGAAATACAGCCAAAAGTAAACAAGCTGTGGTCTGATTGGTTGTGAACACTCAGACCCTGACATATGTTTGTGACATATCAAAGTTTTTTTTTTTTTTTTTTTATGACACTTTTTTTTTTAACTTCCATTAAAATCTCATCTGAGCCAATACCAATGTTTCCAATCTAGCAGCAGAGAAACTGAATCATTTCCACCTACAACTTCATTACCACATATCCTTCAAAAATATTAAATTAATCCTGAAACTTTTCTGCCATGGACAGCAGTGGACCTTGGTGGATCAGTATGGTAAAATCAATTTTCTCACAGGACAGCATTGGACATTGGTAAATGAGCGGTGTAAAATGACACTTTCTCTCAGGACAGCAGTGGATAATGGTAAATGAGCGGCGTAAAATGACACTTTCTCTCAGGACAGCAGTGGATATTGGTGGACCAGAGGAGTAATATCAATTTATCCCAGGACAGCAGCGGATAATGGTAAATAAGTGGCGTAAAATGACACTTTCTCTCAGGACAGCAATGGACATTGGTTGACCGGTGGCGTAATATTGGGTCTGAGACACCAAAGGAGATGTAGCAGAGGAAACATCCTGACCTTGCAATTGAATGGTGGTGGCACTACTCCGGGATGACCCATCAGTTGACTGTTGTCTCCAGGATTGGCAACTGCCTGCTGTGGAGCATGAACTTTGAAGGATCCAGTCAACAATCCCAGCCTGGCTTGTACTAACCTGCCCAATAGGTGTAACTGATAGCTGAAACCTTTCTCCAATACTGTTAGGATCACCACTCCCACAACTCTGTCTTCCACTGGCACCACCCTGTGTGCCACCTTGGATGCTGACACTGCCCATACCCTGAGAAGAGACTGATTTTTTTTACATGCTTGGACATATTGCTTGTATTTGGATTTTCAGAAGGAACAAAATAAACTTTATTAGATCATTGATAGTGCCAGTGATTTCAGAGCAACCACTCTGGGCACACTAAGTTAGGAAGGCGGACACTCAATACACTGATCCCAGTGAATTGGTATAACACACTAGGAGTTGAGTGTGTTCACTAAGTAAGGCAGACTCTGCTTCACTGATCTCAGTAAATTGGCATAACACGATAAGATTTGTGTGTGCCCACTAAGTTAGTATGATGGACTCTGTCTTCACTGATCCCAGTAAATTGGAATAACACATTAGGAGTTGACTGCGCCCACTAAGTTTGTAAGGCAGACTCTGGCTTCACTAATTAAAGCAAATTGGTATAACACGAATCCAGACAAGGTGGGGGGATTCCAGCACTCCAGGAAAATAAATTTCTTTTAAAACGATTCTTTATTTATCATAATGTTAAAAACTTTATCCCTCCCTAGGAGAGACCCGTCACCAACCGGTTTCACGCTCGTGGCGCTTAATCATGGTATGCTCGGACAAGTGAATTCACCCCATTTAAAACCACATAAATTACCATGCTAATAAATAAATAAATAAAATAAATAAATTACCACCAATAAAATACCATTACAGATGTGGACATTCGAGGTGCAGCACATGTAAACATACAATAAAAACAGAATACTACACGGACAGCCAGAAAATAAAAACATACAAAATTACAGACTATATAAATTGCAATAGCGAATATGTAGTATATATTGTTGAATGTATGGAATGCCAACTACTTTACGTAGGCTGTACAAAAAGAAAATTACGTACGCGCATAAAAGAACATATGAACGATGCCAAAAAACCAGGTAACACGGGATCTGGAGCAGCCAAGCACTTCTCAGAGGTACATGGGGGAGATATATCCTCCTTTCGCTTTTACGGAATAAGAAGGATCTCAAAACCCATCCGTGGCGGAGATTGGCGGAGTAAGTTACTACACGCCGAGGCAGAAAGCATTTTCAAACTTAAGACTCGGCGGCCACTAGGACTTAACTTCAAAAATGACCTCCTATATCATTACTTACAATAAGAGGTAATCGCATCGCTATTGATGTACACGGGACTAATGATGAAGTATGTATATGTCTTTTTACTCTGTTTTACATCCTGGAGACATGTGACCTGCGTCCACCCAGGACGTGACGTCACATGCCTCAGGTGGAATTAGCATGGTAATTTATGTGGTTTTAAATGGGGTGAATTCACTTGTCCGAGCATACCATGATTAAGCGCCACGAGCGTGAAACCGGTTGGTGACGGGTCTCTCCTAGGGAGGGATAAAGTTTTTAACATTATGATAAATAAAGAATCGTTTTAAAAGAAATTTATTTTCCTGGAGTGCTGGAATCCCCCCACCTTGTCTGGATTCGTATCACTTACCTGAGCGGCAGGCCGCCGCCGAATCTTCCGTGCACCCTCCAACATTAACCTTGGGATTGCAAAAGTAAAGATGAGGTGAGCTGACCACATATTTTTTCTTTTTTCTTGTTATGCTATACATTGGCCACTTTGTGGTACGTGTCTCCCTCAAATTAATAAGGCCATGCACTCAAACCAAACAGTATTGTGACATACATGCATATGAACACAAAAGGACTTTCAGTAAAATATACACAGATATATGACATGTTGTTTGCCAAGATGGTGTTTGTTCACAATGAGATGCATCCTTAACTACAAATTAGCAACCTGCACCCATGAATAAAAACTCCTTAAACGAGGGGACAGTGAAGGAGAAGGATTTTTTTCACCAAAAAGTTTTTCTGTTTTTTGTTCCCTCCTGTTAATATAACTCTAAAAAAACGCTTCTCCGAAATATTTCAAAATTTCATAGTAAAATCCTATTTTTATTCGACACATATACATTGTCAAAATGTCCCAGTCAATAGCAAATGCACAAGTAACTACTCCTAATCAGGACCCCATCTGCAGTTTTGACTTGAATGGCACACAGGAGGAAAGAAAATCAAAACTAACACATGTGTTTGACACAGTGCTTAATGAAAATCCAGAGTGCAGAACATTATTCACACAATGGGAGAAACTGCGCTCACAGGAGCTGCGTTTATGGTGGGACTCTAATACCTTGTCCACATATTTGGAGAAAAGTATGATACCACGCGGATTACGTATCTATAAAAATCCCTCAACGCTGTTGTCTGATGAATTCGAGGTCGAGTGGGAACAAGCCCTTACGGACTTTTCTTTCAAACTTATTAATTTAATAATTAAACATGAAAAAATAAAACTAGAAAAGATTAAACAAGATTTGGAAGAAACTAAAAACTCATTACAAGTCTATAATAACACACCAGAGTATTGTGAATTGAGTAATAAAACACAACAAAAAATAAACGAACTGGAACAACATATCGTATCCATTAAAACCTCAAAGTTCAAGAGAGATAACATGGATTACTCTCTAGACCAGGTGTACACTTGGAAAAATTCCCGACCTCGGACACCTCGCTCCATCCTAAAGAAAGATAAAACTGGCAAACGTAAAGACAAGAATCATGTCAGTTTTTCAGTTGTGGAGACTACGGACTCCTCGGAAGGGGAAGGAACCTCCGTTAACTCTCAACAAACCAAAATAAATAATAAAAAATCTCAGAAAAAAGGAAAAAACAACAACAATAAACAGGAGGGTGCACAGGAAGAGGACACGGATTTAGACACGGATAATGAGTCACAACAACATACCACAACAACAACAAAAAACGCATCAGGCGTGCGGGGAAAAAACACCAAAGGCGTAATAAAACGCAACCCCGCACGCAACAAAATGTGAACAGAGATAAGGATAAAACCTCTGAACAATATGTAACAGGAGGTGAGGGATCCAGTAATATTGTGAATTTATCCTCCACTATACTTACAAAGGACCAGATCAGTGTACTTTCTAGGGGGCTCACGTTCGTACCCACAGAACAATTTGATCTTTTCCAGACCCTTATGGACGTAAACCGGTTCTCCAGATTGTTAACCCTCAAGAGACATTTCTTTCACCAAAAGACCAAACAGCATGACATCGTGTCTTTCAATAGACAGGATAGTGATTTATACAATGAATTTAGTGAATTACTCTTTAGTGAACAAACCGACCTGTTACAGATAATGGATTTGGAATACGAGGGAAACAACTGTACAAGAGAAGATATACACTGTACCAACGTCAACACCAAAAATGCTGCATACTATCCCATAAAATCACGTGTTGAAGCTTTGGACAACTTCCAGTTCACCATGGAGAGGGAACTTACAAAATTATATGAATTAACAAAACAACAAAAAAATAAACCCAATATCTCCTGGAAGGAAAAAGTAGCCATACAACAACTGAAAAACAATGAACAAATCAATATACGTATGGCGGACAAGGGAGGTAAAATTGTCCTTTTAGATAACAACATCTATGAGAAATGCATACTTGACATCCTATGTGATGACAATACTTACAAGAAACTACAAGGGGATCCAACGGAGATATTGAGGGGCAAATTGGGTGAACTGGTAAACGAAGGGGTACATTTAGGTATAATAAAAGAGTCACAAGCAGACTACCTAGTACCAGTTTCCCCAATCACCCCCATAATATATGGCCTCCCGAAGATACACAAGGGAGTATTTCCACCACCCTTACGCCCCATAATATCAGGCGTGGCTTCCCTAAATGAAAGAATGTGCCAGTGGTTAGATGAGCTTTTACAACCACTGGCCAAGAGGGTACCTGGATACCTCAAGGACAGTAGTAGCGTCCTCAGTGCCCTCCATAACTTTCAATGGGAGAGCACTTATAAGTGGCTAAGTTGCGATGTCACTGCACTGTACCCCTCCATACCACATGACCAAGCATTAATAGCTTTGGCACATCACTTATATAAATACAGTACATACAGCTGTGAATTAAGGGAATATATACTACAAGTAACCAATTATTTACTAAAACATAACTTTTTTCTATTTAAAAATGAATATTATTTACAGATCAAAGGAGCCCCGATGGGCGCGAAGTTCTCCCCCACCCTGGCAGGATTGTACATGTCATGGTGGGAGGAGAACTTCATCTTTACCGAATCTAATCCCTTCCGACGATGCATCATTTGGTACGGGAGATTCATTGATGATTTATTGCTGGTTTGGAGTGGTAGCACAGAGGAGGCACAGGAGTTCGTGACATATATAAATAATAACACTAATAATTTACGTTTTACTCATAATTTACAGCAAAGTCACATTTCATTCCTGGATATTTCATTGTTTGGATCTCAAGAGAGGGGTACAGTGCAGACATCGCTATATAGAAAACCCACGGATGGCAATTCCATTCTACATGCTGACAGTGAGCATCCGGTACATACTATAAGAGCCATCCCGGTGGGTGAATTCACCAGAATAAAACGATTATGCTCTGAAGCACATGATTATGATACACAGATTAATATAGCCACAGAAAGATTACAAAGAAGAGGTTATGACAGTAGAGTTCTCAAAAGAGCAAAGAAGATAGTACAACAAAAGAGAAGAGAGGACTATTTAAGTCCACGCAATATAAGGGGAAAGAGGAATAATGAGAATAATGAAAAAGAAAAAACTGCAGCGGTGGTTACCTTCTCCACAAAATATTCACCACAATTTCCACAAATAATTGAGATCGTGAATAAACACTTACCTATTTTACGCCAGGATGCTATCCTGTCGGAAATTTTGGACGAAGGCTATAGATGCGTATCAAGAAGAGGAAGGTCTCTGTGTGATATTCTGTCCCCCAGCATGGTCAAACATGCGACAGATGATAACCCGGAAAGAACTGTAGGAAATTACAGATGTGGACATTCGAGGTGCAGCACATGTAAACATACAATAAAAACAGAATACTACACGGACAGCCAGAAAATAAAAACATACAAAATTACAGACTATATAAATTGCAATAGCGAATATGTAGTATATATTGTTGAATGTATGGAATGCCAACTACTTTACGTAGGCTGTACAAAAAGAAAATTACGTACACGCATAAAAGAACATATGAACGATGCCAAAAAACCAGGTAACACGGGATCTGGAGCAGCCAAGCACTTCTCAGAGGTACATGGGGGAGATATATCCTCCTTTCGCTTTTACGGAATAAGAAGGATCTCAAAACCCATCCGTGGCGGAGATTGGCGGAGTAAGTTACTACACGCCGAGGCAGAAAGCATTTTCAAACTTAAGACTCGGCGGCCACTAGGACTTAACTTCAAAAATGACCTCCTATATCATTACTTACAATAAGAGGTAATCGCATCGCTATTGATGTACACGGGACTAATGATGAAGTATGTATATGTCTTTTTACTCTGTTTTACATCCTGGAGACATGTGACCTGCGTCCACCCAGGACGTGACGTCACATGCCTCAGGTGGAATTAGCATGGTAATTTATGTGGTTTTAAATGGGGTGAATTCACTTGTCCGAGCATACCATGATTAAGCGCCACGAGCGTGAAACCGGTTGGTGACGGGTCTCTCCTAGGGAGGGATAAAGTTTTTAACATTATGATAAATAAAGAATCTTTTTAAAAGAAATTTATTTTCCTGGAGTGCTGGAATCCCCCCACCTTGTCTGGATTCGTATCACTTACCTGAGCGGCAGGCCGCCGCCGAATCTTCCGTGCACCCTCCAACATTAACCTTGGGATTGCAAAAGTAAAGATGAGGTGAGCTGACCACATATTTTTTCTTTTTTCAAATTGGTATAACACATTAGGAGTTGAGTGCGTCCACTAAGTCTGTAAGGGGACACTCAATTTACTGATCCCAGGGAATTGGTATAACACACTATGAGTTGAGTGGGACCCACTAAGTTTGGAAGGGGCACGCTCAATTCACTGATCACAGTGAATTGGTATAACACACTCTGAGTTTATTGTGCCCAGTGAGTCAATTATATGGGGTTTGTATTCACTGGTTCCAGTGACTTCGTATAATGCACAAAAGGCACCCAGTTAATTGATAAACTAGATACTGGCTTGACAGCTCCCACAGAAATTCACCCACAATCAACCCACAATCCATCCTCCCCTCTCTGTCTCTATATCTCTCTGTATTGCTCTCCTTGCTCTGCTCTAACTGCCTGTTGCTCTCCACTACACACACAGCAAACTGCCTGCCTCCAGAAATCTTATATCAAGGGGGAGGTGCTGACATCACACAGGGGCTTGTAGGTGATTGGACAGGCGCAAGGATTTATAGATAATAGTGACAGTACTGTAAGATAACATGTGTGGCCGCCATGTTTAGCAAATTTTGTTAAGGAATAGCGAATTGACAGTGTGATTCTCATCTAATCTTGCTTCTCCGGATTCGCTTCTCTCATCTCTAGTCATTTTTTATGCATTTTTCTTCCAATAATTAAAGCGACTCTGTACCCACAATCTGACGCCCCCAAACCGCTTGTACCTTCGGATAGCTGCTTTAAATCCAAGATCTGTCCTGCGGTCCGTTTGGCAGGTGATGCAGTTATTGTGCTAAAAAAAAAACTTTTAAACTTGTAGCCCATGCCAAACGGGAGTATCTGTGCCCTAACTTTGCACCACCTCTCTGTCCCTCCTCTGCGCCCTCTTCACCATTGGGAACGCTCCATGCAGATTGCCTCCTATTCCCCACCTGGTACAAAGTTAGGGAACAGATACTTCAGTTTGGCACGGGCTACAAGTTTAAAATGTTTTTTTTTTTTTTTTTTTTTTTTAGGACATTAACTTCATTAGCTTCTGAACGGACCACAGGACAGATCTTGGATTAAAAACAGCTATCTGAAGGTACAAGTGGTTTTAGGGGGGGGGGGGGGCAGATTGTGGGTACAGAGTCACTTTAAGCTAATTCCTAATCCAGGATCTAGAAGCTAAAAACCTGAATTAATTGGGCCTCAATAAGTACATAGAAAATGTAACATGAGCTTACTGTCACATGTCATCAGTGGTCTACTAAAAGACTTTACCTATTTTATACCTTCTTTGTAGTTCATGAATGTGTATAATCTATCTATCTATCTATCTATCTATCTATCAAAAAGGATCGCCCACAGGAGTTCTTGGGAGGTCTTGGTCAAGACTACCTGCGGGCACCCTCCTATTTAAGTTGTGCTGCTCTTATAGACTTTAATCTATCTATCTATCTATCTATCTATCTATCTATCTATCTATCTATCTATCTATCGGTACCTTGGTTTAAGAGTAACTTGGATTGACAGCACTTTGCAAGAAGAGCTCACAGTTCATAATTGCAACTTGGTAAAAAAAACATTGCTTTGGTTTAAGAGCTGCCTGTACTGGGTGAGAGGGCTTATGGTCTGCATAGCGGGGTCTACAGCACTTTACTCTGACCCAGGAAGTCTTACCTGATCTTCTAAATCATAGCAGATCCACTTCAGGATGGGGCTTGCATCAAGGGCCACTGCTGCTATAATGTGTCTGCAATCACACTCTATACAAGCTATTCAAACTGCTGTACAGAAAAGTTTCTGTCACTGTCCTCCTGCACAGCTCTGTGATTCTCACTTCCTGATTGGTCCATTCTGAACACACCCCCTTCCCCATTGCTGTCATGTGACCACATAGACCTCTGACAGTAGCCCTGCTTCTCTATTCTAGCCTGTTGTACTGCGCTACTGCATTATGGGGATCTGCAGTTCTATCCTGTATCTACAAACTGCTGCTGTGTTATCAGGTTTATGCACTTGCTGTAGAATATACTCCACATGCTGATTTCTATACTGTACAGTCACTTATAATATCACCTATTCAGCTGTTTCTTATTGTTTGTTTCATTTGTTTTACATGTTTGCAATTCTTTGCATGTATTCAGAATACAAAATCATTATTTTTGGAGTGTGGAACCAATTGTCTGCATTTCAATCATTTATTATGGGGAAATTTGCTTTGGTTTAAGAGTGATTTGGATTACAAGCACAGTCCCAGAACAAATTATGCTCATAATCCAAGGCACCGCTGTGTATATATATATATATATATATATATATATATATATATATATATTATACACTCACAGAAATATATATATTTCACTAATATCTATGTTTACATTTTAGATATTTTTTTGATCCTCCCGGTATTAGTGTATCCATGTTGTCCTTTTTTATATTCATTTTTCATTTTTTGTATATATAGTCACTATATATCTCAATCTAATACTGGGTTTCTCCACTCTCTTATTGAGTATAGTAAATCATAGTTTTTTTCTTCCTATGTGATCTGTTTTCCTATGTTAACTATTGCATAATATGACTCCATCAGTGTTGTAATACATGAAGCGTGTAGTTCACTGTAGATACCTCTCTCTCTCTCTCTCTCTGGTTCCAGTGCTGATTTCGTGTTGCTCCCACTCTGAATAACTGTTGGTTTACACCCCCAGGCTCTCTATTGGTTTTGAGTCGGTCACATGACTGGACTCAGTAGCAGCAGCAGCATCTCTACACTAAGCAGCATTGATGTCTTCGGAGATTGCCTCTGCACCAGGAAACACCCCTTTTGAACATCGCTACTGCTGTATGAAGATTCCCTTTCTCAAAACGCTTACAATGTTAATTTGTAATGCTTTTTGTGCATGTCACTGCTCTTAATCTTCCTCCTATCTCTGTTGCTATATTGTACTCTGTGCTTTGGTTACATAGTTACATTATTACAACAGTTGAAAAAACACACATGTCCATCAAGTTCAATCAAGGGAGAGGATGGATGAAAGTAAGGGGTATGGATGATGGATACATTTTATATTTTTATTTTGTTCCCACTTTATATAATTGCTTTACTATGGACTGTCCCACTAGGGGGCATGTCCGGCGCCATTTTTAACTTTCTTTAAACTTGCTCTTGCTACTTGATGTATATGCCTGCTGACCTTAGAAAGGGAGGAATCACTCCCGAAATGTGTCATCTTTATGCATCTTTTATTTTACCTTTATGAAGTTTTAATAAATCTCCTTTGGATTATCCTGTAGCCCATATCTTTGACGACACAATAGGGCAGCGCTGGCATCCCGGAATTACCTTTTTATTGTTTTATCTGCATTTGGCAGTGAAGCTGTGTTCTCTCTAATCTCATTCCAGATGTGTTACTGCCTCCTCGCTGACTGACAGCTGCAGAGCCAATAAGCGTCCGCTTTGTGGAAAGCTGACCTGTGATTGGCTCAGCAGCTGCAGTAGGCGGCATCGTCTACTGAAGTTGGACTCCAGGATCCAGCTGTGGAGAACGGAGCTTCGGCAGCTTTTTCCTCCGGCAACGGTGATAGCAGCATCTCTCCTCTATCGGCTTCCCACAGGAGAAGTCTGTAGACCACAGGCTGCCACATTATCTTTACACCATGTAACATCGCCTGCCAAGCTCACAGGGACATCGCACAAAGCAGCTTCCTCCAAGCATTTACCACCAGTCAGCAGCAGTTTGCTGGGAACATCTGGAGAGGTGTAAGAAAGGCGGGGATGAAATAAAGCCCTGCGAGTGGTAGACAGGAGAAACATAAAGGAATCTACTTGAACGCTTGAGAGTCAGAGGAAAGAAAGAAGAAAGAGGAGGAGGAGGAGGGGTGTAAGAGAAAGGGAGAGGTACGAGCATGAAGAGGTGGGAGGAAGGGATGGTGAACAGCAGAGAATGAAGGGAGAGATACAGGTGTGAGAGAGGTAGGAGCTGAGCAGCACAAGTGACCAGTGCTGGAAGCAATAGGACACTCAAGAGGAAGCACAGGTGGGGGGCACAGGTTACCAGGGGGGGTCATCCTCAATTTTATTCAGTCTATGGAAGAGAGTAGGGGATGGCTATCTAAAGGGAAAGGCACCCACGGGTAAGGGGGCAAGGTGGAGAGGAGAAAAGTTCGCCCATCTATTTTAGAGAGTCTGACACACAGTGTGAACAGGGTCTCATACTGGCTTTTCCTCTGGATGCGGATTTGTTGGAGGACCGGAGTGGAGTCCAGAGGTTGACACCTGGATAAAGCATTTACCTTAAATAATATATCATTGGAACTGCCCTCAGCATGGCTGGAGAAAAACCCCAGGAGCAGGAACCTTCATCATCCAAAGACAGCAGCAGCAAAGCTCCAGATCCTGAGGCTGAAGGGCTACCCTACCCCAGCCTGGCTCCAGTGGTCTTCTTCTACCTGAGCCAGAGCAGCCGGCCCCGCAGCTGGTGTCTGAGGATTGTCTGTAACCCATATCCTTTTAGAGAGTCCAGGTAAGGCGCTGTCCCAGGGGCAGGTGGCTTCATCACTTCAGTCTAAATCTTGTAGACCTTCCAGAGGTTTGTGCTATGTTCTATCTATCTATCTATCTATCTATCTATCTATCCACCCATAATGTGGCCTCAACCTACAAGCAATATACACTTTATAAATGGCGTAAGACACATATAGGCTCATATGTGCAATCACACAGAAATAGTCAACTCTCTTAATGTACTGCAGGCTTCCTTGCTATTTACTGCCTCCACTTCATGATCCACACTAGCAATGTTCCTATTTCTTTGGCCCTAAGATTGTCGCTAATACTCATCTAGGCCTTCCTTATGTTTTTATCACAAAGACTGGATTAACGAAACTGCAAAAGTTTTTGGTCCTACAGATAGGCTAAAGGGGTTAACTTGGGCATGTTGTTTAAGACAAATGGTTGATTAAATACAGATGAGCATATAAAGAATATATATTTCAACATATCCCACCCCCATCAATCTATGCTTCAAATAACCTAACGTGTTTACATACAAGATGGCTAAAGTTTTGGGGCAAAGGATATGTAATAGTTCCTATGAATTAGTCAAATATTTGTAAAATGATCTATCTATGTCCATGTTGAGTTCAGATGGATGGATGGATAATTGGACATTCGTTGTTTGTATCTTTTCAGTCTCTATGGACGCTATTTGGTTCTATTCACCCTTTGGGGTTTTCAGTCTTTATATACTACCCAGTGTATCTCCCTGTATATTTACATACTGCAGCTCTCGGCTCAGCAGGATCAAGGATTTGCTGTAATCTGGAGTTAGCATTTTGTTAAATTAAAAGCAGATGCTACTTGAGAAAGAGGGGACAGATTTTCCTGCACAACAAGAGGGCATTTACAGGACAGGTACACACATTAGACCCCTAGGGCTGACAGTAAGTCAGCTTTACCAACACCTACTTTGATCATCAAGGAAAATCCCATCATTGGGGTTTTCCTGTTTTGGGCTAATTGTTACTATACATTTTCATCTGATTATTTCTGAATGCAGTTTGGTACATTGCTCTTTTATATTTAGGGGCATATGACCAGACAGGGGTTTCTCTGGAGCTGAAGTCAAAACATGAAATTCCAGAAAGATTGTGACGTCAGCAAAATGGAAACAATATGTACTGTGCAGATGGCCAGAGGAAGAATAAGTAAAACTGAGAACTAAGATAAGAAGGGGAAACCTATTGGAAAAGAACATTTGAGCATCTTTTTTCTTTTTATGGGGGGGGGGGGGGGGTTATATGTACAGTATACGTACACATACAATGATAACTGAGATTTTAATAAGTGATTTTGGTGATAAGACATAGCTTGTTCTTTCGTTCACAAACACATCGATTAGTTTTTTCTTTACAATGAGTGATATTAAGCATAAAAATCAACTATTAATTAACTTAATAATGGATGAGGGACACCAACGCTTGAAACTACTTTAGACGTTCAGTTTAGACAAGGTCAGTTGTTTTCACGATTTTGTAGGTATCGCGATTTTCCACCTATTATTACTATCACTTAGGAAATTCATGCTTACATATGCAATTTCAGCTGTGTAAACTATGGATTCTCTTTTTCCAGATTTTTCCTAACAATTGCTCTCTCATTATGAATGGTTGCAATCTTTGTACCACACCGCATAATATGTTGGCTTGTAAAAGCAATAAGACTACATAAATATCCACTACGGTATATTAAAATGTATGCAACTAAGCTTGACATCATAGATGCAGTAACCTTGAAGAAGTGTGGTTCTTTGCTAGATTTGGAAACTAAAAATGAAAGTCACTGAGGACAATTAGTGCAGAATGGTTAAAATTGTCTTTCAGAAGAGCATCTGCAGCATCTACAAGAGTTATGAAAATTACCTCTGTGATTGCCCATGTGCCAAATCATTAGCTGTGAGCTGACTACCGGGCAATCCAATGGTTTACCCTTGCGTTTTGTCGGCAAACATTCCCGGCTGTTAAGTGAACGTTAGAAACTTGGATACATACCACAATTTCCGTAATGTTGCAATATTTTTATCTTCAGCTAAATAACAAGCTTTGGAGTGTAATAAGCCTAATTGCAATTGAACATTTCTGGAGCTGGCTTTCCACAAACAGAAAATCTAATTAGGGAAAATGAACAAGAGCCCCAAAACATCCCTGACATTTATGTTACTAAAATTATATTTATTTCTATAATTTTAGACTAATTCCACCATTTTAGTGTTGAGAGGTACACATATGCGATATTTTGTGTTCATGTACACGTAAAAGTTAAAGGGTAGCATAAATCTATAGTTTCATTATTGGCTAGATAGCACCTCTTTGTTCCTACCAATATATTATGTTGAAACGGTAAATCTACAATGACCCTAAATGATACATAAAGGGCTTATGATAAATAATTATCATGAAAGTTTCATTCCATGTGTCCAATATGTGGCTCAAAGCACAGGAACTAGGTCTTCATTTCTGAAAATGTCACTAATTGACAGTAAAAACAGCTGATAAGAGTAGATAAAACCTTCCTGTACAATCATGATACTAAGTACTGATCAACTGTAATGGAAGTGAATAAACTTAATGCGCTATACTGGGTTCACACTATGTATATTTGAGGCTGTATTTGTGAGGCTGTATAGCAACCAAAACCAGGAGTGGATTGAAAACACAGAAAGGCTATGTTCACATAATGTTGTAATTGAGTGGATGGCCATCATTTAATGGCAAATATTTGCTGTTATTTTAAAACAACGGCTGTGGTATTGAAATAATGGCCGTTATTTACTGTTATATGGCGGCCATCTACTCAATTTCAACATTGTGTGAACAGATCCTTTCTGTGTTTTCAATCCACTCCTGGTTTTGGTTGCTATGAGGACCTGACATGAGGACCAAATACTGCCTGAAATATACATAGTGTGAACCCAGCTATAATATAATATTATAAAGGATCAGAATGTGTGAGTGAAACAGCGCTCAAATATATGGCCTCATGCTTCGTCATGCTGGTAAACAAATTACGATTTACTGATCAGAGCAATAGAATATTTCTCAGAAAACTACAACAACTAGTAATAATGGTGCACTATGTTTAAAAAGCAATAGGAAAACTAGACCATAGAAATCGTCCTTATTTTCTTGTCTTATCAACCCATTTTACACATTTCAAGTTCTTAACAATTTATTTCCTTCAAAGTAAAATTGGATAGATTAATAATATATTTATTTACACAGATTGCAGCACAGGGCAAAATTAAAACTGGGAGCCCAAGTGCTCAACTATTGTACTATAACATACTGGCATGGGGCCAAATCAAAAGGCAGCATTACGGGCCGTGTTGCTGAGGCCCTACAAGATCTGTGGCACTAGGCATACAATATGTATCCTTGCTACACATGCTTAAAGCGACTCTGTACCCACAATCTGACCCCCCAAACCACTTGTACCTTCGGATAGCTGCTTTTAATCCAAGATCTGTCCTGCGGTTTGTTCGACAGGTAATGTTTGTCCTAAAAAACTACTTTTAAACTTGCAGCCCGTGCCAAACGAGAGTATCTGTGCCCTAACTTTGCACCACCACTCCGTCCCTCCTCCCCACCCTCCCCACCCTCCTTATCATTAGGAATGCTCCAGGCAGATTGCCTCCTATTCCCCACCTGTGGCAGCCCGGCACATGGGCTGGATCGTTAAGCAGCTGTGCACTGTTTAGCATGGAGAAAATGTTTCAGTGGCATTCCTAACGATGAAGAGGGTGGGGAGGGGGGACGGAGGGGTGGTGCAAAGTTAGGGCACAGATACTCCCGTTTGGCACAGGCTGCAAGTTTAAAAGTTGTTTTTTAGGACAATAACTGCATCACCCGCCGAATGGACTCCAGGACAGATCTTAGATTAAAAGCAGCTATCCGATGGTACAAGTGGTTTGGGGGGTCAGATTGTGGGTACAGAGTCGCTTTAAAATACCACCTTAGGGTATGTTCACACTGAGTAAATCGGGCACACTGAGACACGTCACTTCTTTGAGCAGAGAGCGCTGGCAGTAGAGGAGCACGCGCTTTCCCACAGAGAAGCAGTGTCACACTGAGACAGGCAGAATTCCGCCTGATTTACTAAGTGTGAACATACCCTTACCAGATCCAAACATTACATCAGTGCATTACCTTCATACTCATTATCCTATAAGGCTAGGTTTACCAATGTTGCCATTATATACCCAACATTACAGAGTAAGTGAATACTTACTTTTGCTGAATAAAATTCACAATACAAAAAGAGAATATTTCTCCAATACAGTTTCCATATAGAAATAACTATAG
Source organism: Dendropsophus ebraccatus (assembly GCF_027789765.1). Lineage (NCBI taxonomy): Eukaryota > Metazoa > Chordata > Amphibia > Anura > Hylidae > Dendropsophus > Dendropsophus ebraccatus. Next base: position 40,052,563 of record NC_091467.1, on the reverse strand, counting down.
TGGCCATATAGATATTAATATTATCCCCTTGGTGCCACCACACAGTAAGGCCTCCTGCACTTGACCATAGTGGTTTTGCTGACCATACGGACACAATAAAATGTATTGGAGCCTGGATGACAAATCCAGACTGTATAAAGACACGCCATATTTGTTTGTGGGCTCTGGCAAATGTTTAGACTGTGGAATCCACTGTCATGTGCCTTAGCCCATAGAATAGAATGGGGCCTGTAATTGTACATAGTATATGCACAGTTGTCTACAACCATGTGCAAGGGTCCTAAAATGCCCACCAGAAAAAGCCAGGCAGAAGAATATAAAAAGATGGAAGCCTGTATTTTGCAGACAGGCAGAAAATATGAAACCCAAAGGGCTGGGCATCAAATGCAAATAATGCAGCATGGCGGTGGAGAAGAGGGGTATCATCCCAACAAAGGGTACATTCATCCTGCCTGGGGCAAAAAAAATAAAATAAATAACACTGCATCCCTTTTCTAAAAATACATATATACTGTATTTAAAAGGGGTGGCCACCTTTAATAATGAGGTACGTTTACATACACTGCACTCTTACTGCAGCCCTGTTCTTTCAAAATGTGGCTCCACGTGTGATGCTCTAGGTCACAGCAGCTGAACAGCTACCCTGTTCATAAGATGGTGTCCTATTGAAAAGTGTGCAACGATACAAGTTGCTTTGCCTCCTCCAAGGCCACAGTGATTGGTGCTGTGCCTGTAAAGGGAATGGGGCAGCTAGAAGGATCAGGGAGATTTATCAAAACTAGTGCAAAGAAAAGAAAAGGTGAAGGGGCTAGAAGAACAAGAGTTGGAATCTTCCTTGTTGCTATAGCAACTGTTTCACTTTTCCTTTGCACTGGTTTTGATAAACCTCCTCTTTATTTCTGTACAACTATAAACTATATAGAAATGAAATAAAGTCAAGCCGCATTTTCAGTGATGTGTCAAAAAAAGATACCTTTGCTGTAGAGTCCTAATAAAAATGTGCATTTACATTTCTTTATGGTGTCATGTCATAGGACACAAAATGGGCATGGCCATTTCCTTTTCTACTTTAGAGATATCCATATGCCACAATCTGTTGTTGTGTGACATTTTTTTTACATTATGTATCCTTTGCTTATTTCCTATCTAGTGTCTTATATTGAAATCAATTATATCGAGTTCCTCCCCCTTTTCCCTTTGACCCTATCACACTAGTCAAGTATTACATTAGTTGGTTGTAGAAGTGACCTGATAGAGACTTTCAGTTGCCTGTTGTTGGGTCCTATGTCCTACTGGCTCTCTAGTGCCACCTACTGGAGATAGGCTAGGTGACTTCTAAAGAGCCTTGAAACTCAACTATGGATCCCATCTATCTCACCCATCTATGGACAGTGTTCATGCCACTTGTCAATACAGAGCAGAGTGTATTATTGCTGGGTGAGCCAGGCTTGATTAGGGCTTCTACAGGCCAAGCATTGTTTCCTGGTAAAAATACAAATGCAAAGTAGCTGTCCCCTAGAAGAAGGAATAGCAATTTATTATATGCCACTACATAACACATAAAACATCTAACATCACAAATTAGTAGTCCTTTAAAGAAATGACTACAACATCTAAAGTATTTCTAGGTTTCAGCTTAACCCCTTAACGACATCGGGCGTAAACTTACGCCCTCGCGCCCTGGTACTTGGAGCATCAGGGCGTAAATTTACGCCCGATGTTTCCCCGATCGCACACAGCGATCGGGAAAGATGGCCTGCTATAAATCATAGCAGGCCATCTTAGCTTCTCGGCACGGGGGGTGGTTAACACCCCCCGTGCTTACGATCGCCGCTATAGGCTGATCAATTCAGATCAGCCAATAGCGGCGATCGGAACCTTTCCGGGTCATCGGTGACCCGATGACCCGGAAAAAAATGGCGGTCGGTGCTGTCCGAGGACGGCACCGACCGCCATTACTGTAAAAAGTAATGGTGGTCACCGTGCCACCGGCCCGATCGCCGTGAACGGCCGGCCGGCCGTTCACGGCGATCGGGCCGGTGGTACGGCGATCAGAGTCCCACAAAATAATAAATACCTGCCCTGGACCCCTCAGCTAGGTAGCCGAGGGGTCCAGAGCAGGTATTTGTACATTACTCACCTGTCCCGGGGTCCTGATCGGCGTCTTCCGGGTTCGCGGCGTCCTCCATCTTTCCGGCGCGTCTTCGGATCTTTCCGGCGGTCCCCGTCGTCTTCTCTCGGCTATTTTCGGCTCCAGCCTCGTCATTTTCCGGATTTTGCGCTCTGCTGCCCTCTAGCGGCTGATATGTGTAATACACGTATCAGCCACTATAGGGATGTTCAGAATGTAGAAAAAGTTTTTTTTTTTTTTCCAATTTTTTTTTTCTATTTTCCGCACCCTATCGCCGCTGAGTGTTGATCAGCATCGCACGAAAGTGCGCTGCCAATCAGCAACTCCTCCTTTTTGGCGTAGGGTGGTTTTTTTCTATATTCTACTGCCACGGTCTGCTGATAAGTGCCGCACATAAGTGCGGCATTTATCAGCAACTCCTTTGTTGGCGTAGGTTTTTTTTTTTACACTTACTGTAAAAAAAACACGTAAAAAACACTACATTACACCACACTATATTGAATAAAGTTTGACACTACACCACTACATATCCCATATACCAATCCCCGTATAAAGATGGCCCCCAGGGTGTTTTCGGCGTCAGAGGGATACGTTATTATTGCCTCCAACACCGAAACAGCCAGTGAGGATGAATGGGGGGATTCTTCTTTCCTCCATTTATCCTCATCATCCTCATCATCCAGTGACGTATCTGGGGGTAGCGTAGCGTACGCTGCCCCCCAGACACGTCTTTTGCGCCAGTACCGTCCCAATAAGAGATGACGGTATGGCGTGAAATTCTCCAATCTCTGTGAGAGTACCTCAGGGTACACTTACAGATTTAGGGTACGTGCACACTGCGGAATGGCGAAGGATAACCCTTCGTGCATTCCGCAGCTGGCACCCACCGGCGGACTGATGCGGGCGCATGTCTCTACCCGTGTCATAGACTCCATGTTATGCACAGGCGGATTCCGTCGTCCATCCAAAGAATGAATACGTTGGACGGAGAGCGGAATCCGCCCGTGCATAGAATGGAGTCTATGACACGGATGGAGACGTGCGCCTGCATCACTCCGCCGGTGGGTGCCAGCTGTGGAATGCACGAAGGGTTATCTGTCGCGATTCCGCAGTGTGCACGTACCCTTAGAGTGTATGTAGGAAGGGACACCCGAATCCAGCCCCCAGATGCCCCCTCCCCCCCCATCCTCGGAACAAGTGGGAAGATCGTCCGGGAACTGATCTTCCCACTGCTGGATAAAGGTTACCACCTGTACGGGGATAACTTTTATACCAGCACCCCCTCTTCCGGTCCCTCGCTGCCCGAGCTACTGTAGCTTGCGGCACGATCCAAAAATATCAGAAGCCGTAATAGAGCCCTAATATTTAGCAGCCCTGGAGCGGACCCAGCGCTTCTGGATATGAAGGACCCCGGATCGCACCAGGGCAACATTTTCCAGGTGACGTCCCCCACACTGGAGAAAGGGAGACCCCAGAAGAAGTGCAGAGTGTGGCGTAACAGGGGGATCAGGAAGGACGCCATTTTCCAGTGTGACACCTGTCCTGATCACCCCGGCCTCTGCATACTGGATCGCTTCAAGGTGCACCACACGTCATTGGAGTTCTACATTATCTAAATTCTGTCCCTTATTCCTATTTCAGGGGTCACGTTGATCCAGGGATTATTCTGATCGCCATTATGGAGTCGGGAAGGAATTTTTCCCCTGTGATGAGGCTACTGTCGTCTGCCTCACGAGGGTTTTTTGCCTTCCTCTGGATCAACACAGGTTAAATTTGATGGACACCTGTCATTTCCAACCCTAAATTAGAATTGTCCCTTTTTCCCAGCTAAGTAGGTATGGCCGCCATTCCCATTAGAGGATGCCATGATGCAATTACAAAGCCTCTGTGCGGCCAGGACAGTAGAAACCCCCCACAAGTGACCCCATTCTGGAAACTACACCCCATAAGGAATCTAACAAGGGGGGCAGCGGGGATATGGCCCCCTGCAGACGGCCACATTTGGGACGTGAAAATGAAAAAAATGGTATTTTTTATTTTCTCGGCATATGTTCTACGTAAGTGACTGTCACCAGTGGGGTCCATATCCTCACTGCACCCCTTGTTAGATTCCTTATGGGGTGTAGTTTCCAGAATGGGGTCACTTGTGGGGGGTTTCTACTGACCTGGCAGCACAGGAGCTTTGTAATTGCGACATGGCCTCCATCCTCCATTCCAGCCTCTAAATGGCGCTCTGTCCCTTTGGTGGCTTGCCCTGTGCCCATATGGCACATTATGCCCACATATGGGGTATTTTCGTACTCGGGGGAAACTACCCTACACGTTTTGTGTTCATTTTCTTTTTTAACCCCTTGTGGAAATGGAAAAAATCAAGGCTAGACCAACATTTAGTGTAATTTTTATAAAGTTTTTACTCTAAATCATTAATCTTGTCATGATTTTTTCATTTTCACAAGGGGCTAAAAGATTAAAAAAAAACAATAAATGTGTAGAGCAATTTCCCCTGAGTACGGAAATACCCCACATGTGGACATAAAGCGCCATGCGGGTGCAGGGTAAGCCTCCGAAGGGACGGAGCGCCATTTGGTTTTTGAAGGCTGGATTTGAATGGAATGGATTTCGAGGGGCCATGTTGCATTTAAAAGGCCTCTGTGTTGCCAAGACAGTTGAAACCCCCCACAAGTGACCCCATTATGGAAACTACACCCCTCAAGGAATGTAACAAGGGGTGTAGTGAGCATATGGACCCCACTGGTGACTGGCACAAATGTGGAACAATGTGGCGTGAAAATGAAATATTACATTTTTTACACTATAATGTTGGTTTAGCCTTGAATTTATCATTTTCACAAGGGGTTAAAAGAGAAAAAAAACACACAATATGTGTAGAGCAATTTCCCCCGAGTCCGTAAATACCCCACATGTGGACATAAAGCACCATGTGGGCGCAGGGCAAGCCTCCGAAGAGAAGGAGCGCCATTTGGATTTTGGAGGTTGGATTTGGCTAGAATGGATGATGAACGCCATGTCGCATTTACAGAGCCCTCGTGCTGCCAAAACACTGGAAACCCCCCACAAGTGACCCCATTCTGGAAACTGCACCCCTCAAGGAATCTAACAAGGGGTGCAGTGAGGATATGGACCCCTTGATGACGGGCACATTTGTGCCATGAAAGTGAAAAAATTAAATTTTTTACTTTTACGTCACATTGTTCCACATTTGTGCCCGTCACCAGTGGGGTCCATATGCTCACTGTGCCCCTTGTTAGATTCCTTGAGGGGTGTAGTTTCCAGAATGGGGTCACTTGTGGGGGGTTTCCAGTTTCTTGGCAGCACAAGGGCTCTGTAAATGCGACATGGCCCTTGAAATTCTTTCCAGTGAAATTCAGCTTCCAAAAGCCAATTGGCGCTCCTTCCCTTTGGAGGCTCGTCCTGCGCCCGCTTGGCACTTTATCGCCACATGTGGGGTATTTCCGTACTCGGAAGAAACTGCGCTACACATTTTGTGTCTTTTTTTTCCTCTTATCCCTTTAAGAAAATGAAAAATTGAAGGCTAGAACAACATTTTAGTGTAAAAAATAAATTTTTCTTTTTTCACGCCATATTGTTCGGAAAATCTGTGAAGCACCTGTGGGGTCCAAATGCTCACTGCACCCCTTGTTACATTCCTTGAGGGGTGTTGTTTTCTAAATGGTGTCCCTTTAGGGGTGTTTTTTAGGTTTTGGCACCCCAGAGCCTCTGCCAACCTGAAGTGGTACAGTCAGAAATGACCAAATATAACGGAGGCGTTGAAATTCACTAGGCGCTCCTTAGTATCTGAGGCTTGTGGTTGCGTCAAATAGCGTAATAGGGCCACATATGGGGTATTTCTATAAACTGCAGAAACGGGGCAATAATTATTGGGGTGCATTTCTCTGGTAATAGGTTTATAATTATGAAAAATATTTGATTACAATAAAATCTCTGCACAGAAAATTAAAATTTTCTAATTTCTTACACACTTAGCTTTTATTTCTGTGACTCCCCTAAAGGGTTAAAACACTTTCTGGATATGCTTTTGCAGAGTGTGGGGGGTGCAGTTTCTGAAATGGGGTGCTTTGTGGGGCTTTCTAACATACAGGCCCCTCAAATACACTTTAAACCTGAACAGGTCCCTAAAAATATCTGATTTTGAAATTTTACTGAAAATTTGGAAATTTGCTGCTAATGTTTTAAGCTTCCTATCGTCTAAAAAAAATGAAAGATCGTTTAATGAATGCCGCCAACATAAAGTAGACATGTTGCTAATGCTATTTAATATATAATTTATGTGGTATAGCCAATTTCTGTATACACAAAAAAGTTTCAAAGTTGGAAAAATGCAGTTTTTCACATTTTTTCACATTATTTGTTTTTTTTTCATAAAGATTCGTTATGAGTATCGACTCCAATTTACCAGAAATGTAAAGTACAATATGTCACGAGAAAACAATCTCAGAATCAGCCGGATAGGTAAAAGCATCCCGAAGTTATTAATGAATAAAGTGACACTGGTCATATTCATAAAATTTGTCTCTGTCATTAAGGCCATTTCAAGCTCTGTCCTTAAGGGGTTAATAGGTAACCCACACATATTCACATTTTCATCAGGCTAAAACTAGTGCATTTAAAAATAGGAGCAGTATCTGTCCTTTATACTTTCTCCCTATTTATAATCCATAGCTAGATTTTGTTTGAAAAATACATTAAATTAATAGAAAAGGAGAAAACCTGAACATGTAGTGGGACTCTAAGTAGCAGTTGCATAATTAGGTGGGGTTATAGGGGGCTGTTGCTCCCAGACCCACACAGGCAGGGGGCCCACTAAAGACCCAGCCAGTTAATGTGGTCTGCAAAAGCAATTACTTTTGTGGACAGCCTTAACACATGTCTACTGGCTGTAGTGGGCCTCTGGCCAGCCCCAGCATCCAACAAGTGCGTGCCCCCTGCTATTGGGGGGTCCACTCAGCTGCCAGGTGCTGTGGCTGGCCATTTAATTGTATGCACTCCTGAGGAGCACATACAGAAGGGTGATTGACAATGGGAGGAGGGCATTGGCCCTGTCAATCAAGGCACAATTGATGTCACTTGTAAGCTCGCAGAGCAGGGAGAGGGAAACACCAGAAGACTACAGTGCTGCAGCCACGCAGCAGGTAAGTATAGCTTTTTTTTTTCTCAATTATAGAAGGGGATGCCTATGAAAGGTAATGGGGGGGTTAACTCCCGGCAAAGATGTCATCTACGGGGGTTGGTAAGAGAAGTGGTCATGGTATGGTAAGAGAAGTGGTCATGTTCAGCTTTGGCTGTTCAGGCATGATGTGAATAGTGGTTTTGAAACAGCGTGAGGGTCATGAGTTCGACACCCCCGGTATAGTGGTATTAGTCATCATGTTGTGGTGATGGTAGTATGCATGGTGTTGAGGTATTACTTGTAAAATTTGCATTTATATACATATTTATATATATATATTAATTATATATATATATATATATATATATATATATATATATATATATATATACAATTGTCATATATTTTTGCGATAGCCTTTAGAGCCTTTAGCTAGTGTATGTGCCCCATGCTAGGCCCACCAGCTATATTGTAGTGCTCATGCTACCCAATAAATATTAGACAGATAGATACATGAAAAAGAGATAGAAGAATGGATGGATAGTTAAAGTTATACATAGATGCAAAATTTCAGTCCAATTAATGTAGTCTATTTACAAACAGTTGTCTGAAAATAAATCACTGCTTTATTTTTTCACAAGGGCATTTTGGAATGCTGGAGTTTTTTGGTTTCCAAAATAGATAGGTGATAAAAAACAGTGCCATACCTGGCCTAAGGTTGTGTGTGGTATTATAACTTGGCTTTATTCACTTTCAGTGTAATAGTGTAGAAAGAGAAACAGTACTGCTAGAATGCTCTTGCAGTGCCAGCGGTTCAAACCTGGATAGGCCGATGTATATATATTACAGATGGTCCACGGCACTTTAAATTCAGTTCAAGTGAATAGTGGTATTTCTTTCTTTACAACACAGTGCAAAACATCAGAAGCAACGTTTCAGTGGCATACCGCCACCATTTTCAATCGTGAAAGTGAGCTGCACTACCACACCAAAAACGAGGAGGAGAAGTAGCATAATTTCTGGAAATTTCTGGAAAAAGGCAGCTAATCCGGGATAACCCCTTACATTTTTACACAATTATATATGTGAAATGCTTTACAGCAAGACTCATGGACATAGACGACAATAGACAATGACTGTTTTTTTTTTTAGGATATTTTATTAGTGGCTTATGTAATATTTGAACATACATATTGAAAATTCATTACATATTCAAAAAGAAAGTCGCTCACAGGCAACAAAGGATTGTATGTTTACAATGTCATACAGATACTATGAGCCTTTGTAATAACCTTAAAAGACATATTATCATATACAATACAACGTAGTCTTACCAAAAACATAGGTAGAAAAACAGTAACTTATAATATCACCTTAAAACATGGTATAGATGTCAGATATTCAAATATGCTACCAACAGAATGGAGAGAATTGTCTTTAACAGAGAAAGGGAAAAGCTTAAGATATTTGGAGTGCTCCCAGAGTTCCCTTTTGGGCGGCCATACAATACAAATCAGTGTCCTTAAATTGATTAATGACAGAGTCTCTCTCTTCTATAGTAAAATCATGAATTAGAAATTTTGTCCATTTGGACATAAATGTTTTTGTTGATTTTTCTTTGGTGCGCAATACATCCAAAAGTTCCCAATGAAAGATCTCCTTCAGAAATGTCTGGTAGAGTATCCAGTATCCAGTGTCTTAATAAACATTTCAGGGAAACTAATAGAGTTAAATGAATTCCTTTAGAAGTAAGTAATTAAGGAGAGGGAGTAGTAGAGTCTATATCAATAAAATGAAAAAGATAACTAAGAGGGAGAAGTGGTATGGCATGGCCCCAAGTGGACAAAAGATAGAGCCGCACAGAGTCCCAAAATTCCTGCACTCGCGTGCAGGCCCAGGCACAATGAAACAAGTCTGCTTTAGGAAGTGAACATTTCGGGCAACTGTTTATGTGAGCAGTGTGGGAGTTGGAAAAAGGAATATTAAAGGCATATATAGCCTTGTGTATAAAGCGGAAATGTATTTCACGTAGAACCACATTGGGAGTGGCAGAATGCACTAGTTGAGATCCTCTCAATATTTGTCTGGTCAGATCCTCTGAAAAAATTACGGAGGACCATTTTAAAAAAAAAATTTGTCTAGATAAATTCTTTTGAGAGCGTGATCTAAGTTCTCCATATGTATGTGATAAAGAATTATGTACCGGTGGTGTTGGGAATAGATTATCAAATTCTATATCACTTTCTGATTCTGCTATGTCCTGCACTCTGGAAGTAAGAAATTCAATTATAGAATCGTACTGAGGTAAATGAAATGAAGACAATTTAAATGTGTTCTGACGATATCCCATGATAAGAAAGTGTTGGAATTAGTATCCAGGTGTCAGGTGGGTAAAGTGGTGAATGCCACAGAGGAAATCTTTTCGACAATGATTGTTTCCTTGAGATGAATCTCAAACATTACTGAGTGTACTCTGTGTCCTTTCTTTTTTTTGTATGTTTTTGCTGCTCTTTAGATCTGACACTGATGCAGGTTTGTCATGTAGACCTGGTCCTTAATAAATGGTGAACACATCATTTGAAGTGCCCATTGCCAGATTTTCATCTTATTCGAGACAACAAAAAGCCCTCAATAGCCCTCTGGATTAGGGAAAGTTATGCTGCGTTTACACGAAGCGATAATTCGCCCAATCGATCGTTTAATGATTTTGAAACAACAATTTGGTTTTTATAACGATCAGCGTTTAGATGCATAAATAGTTAGAAAAATCGTTAGAAAATTTGTTAGAAAATCTTTTCACATAGGGTGAATCTTTGAAAGACTGTTTACACTAAATGATCTGTCAATTTTTAGCGAACGATGAAAGACGATTTGAGAACATGTTGAAAGATCAAAATGACCGATTTCTCGCTCGTCGCTTGATCGTTTGCTGTGTTTACACGGAACGATTATGGCTCAAATGCGATCGTTATTGCAAAAATTCGAACAATAATCGTTCCGTGTAAACACAGCATTATTGATGCTAATCGTGCACCTTACAAAATTTGGAAAAGATTAATAACCTAGACTATGCATTTGTTTTATCCTTTGCCTCTAGAGAAATCTAGCGGTGGGTGACAGCTTTTGTGGCAGCTGTATGGTTGCTATAATGAAAGACAAATAATATATTGTAATAAAATCAAAGAAACTTTTAGAAAATGTGGTAAACTCTAATAAAAAGAGTTTTTTTATCCAGAGCTCAGGTTTAGGTAGTTGTGTCTAGCAGCACTGTGCAGTTTATAAGCCTATTTTCCAACTCTATTTTTTTACACACCAACACATAAATGACTCATGTATAATATTAGTAATAGCAAAAACCATCAGGCTGTTTATCACCACCATAGAAATAATCAGGCAGTTAATAAATAATGATGCAATTTTAATAAATAATATTTACTATATTTACTTTAAAGTTGGAGCTTGGAGTCAGTATATTTCTCCCAACTCTGACTCCATGATTTCCACTCCATAGCCCTGTTTCTAGAATCAGTATTCCCAGGAGACTCGATGTTACCATGCTAGAGGGGGCTTGTACATTCGTTCTATGTGGATACACTGTGTACCTTTTGTGACAGATTGAATCCCTTTGCAGCAAAGCAATCTGCATATTTTTCCAGGAGACCTTAAGGTCTGATTCGTTTCCCAAATTCAGTATTTTAGAGAGGAACTAGAAGATAAGAGATTAGGGCATTTAATACTGGGGGATACTCCTAGAGAAGGCAGGCAAATGCTGAATCCAATGAATGATACTCCCTCCCGCCTGCAGGCAGCTGTCTAGTTCCTGCTCTCCCTAATGCTGACAGCAACAGAACCTGAAAAAACAGTAGAACCTAAACACAGAATTGTATTATATTTTACAAGAACTGATTGGTCATTATGCTCCATACATAGCAAGCCTATTCTCCATGTGTCAGGTAGACTGAGCTTTACAGAAAAGATATCTCTCAACCACAACAGAAGGATTTCACTATTTTTGTCGACGTTGTAACCACTGAACTCTACTGTCAAAGTAATTCTTCTTATTATCTAAAAATACAGACATTGCACTGCCTCCCCCATATACAATTATACAACACTATAAAAAAAAAAAACTCCAAATTTTTCCTTTTGTCATCATCATTTCATTGTGCCGCAACATGCAGTGACTTTATAATTCACAGTAGACAGCAGTTAAGATATTTCTTACTAATGCAAATAGTGACCTTACTATTCAGCTCTACTTCACTTATTGACAACATCCCAAACATAAGAAAATTTGATTTTTTTGCAATTATTTTAAAATTATGAAAAAAAAAAAAAAAGATTTAAAACTACAGTCTTCCTTCTTAGACCCCCTGATATGCAGGTTACAGCTGTTTCTAGGTTCAGATTTTTCTCTTGCGGATGTATGCCTCTCAGTAATATAGGCTGGATGTGCGGAGTCTCTAGCTCTGGATGTGCGGCTTTCTCTATGCACACTGCCTTTTATGATATCCTGCATGACACAATTGCGCGTTGCATGAGAATAATGTCCTCAAGCGTTAACATTTTTCTATCATGCACAATGTACATTATGGCATTCTACCACAGCCCTATCTGCTTTTACATTTTCAGTGAACATTTTCTGTACCTGGATGATTCTCTCCCATGTACAGAGGCTGCATCTATAGCTAAGGGAGGGCGATATGGTTAAAACTAAAATAGGGGCTCTGTTATTTGCATCTGAAACACAGCAGAAGAGGGGAAAATAATGGAAAATGTTATCCCCCCCCCCCTTAAATTGGGACCAATTGTGCCTTAAAGCAAATCTATGTATCAGCACAGGGGCTGATATAAGTTTTTTTTTATACTCTCTGATCAAAATTGCAGCCCCTCTCTCCAGATGTCTCTATTGTTTAGTATATATTAATTACCTGGTCTGGTGCACTAAAGACGGGCCCAACACCCTAAGAGCACAGATATCTTCTTTCTTTGCTGTTGTGCCTCATTTCTCATTTCAAGTAGTTCCTTTTTTATATTTAAGTGTTTAAAAGGGTTGGTAGTTATCACCTAGTTATCATCTGTAGGATTTCTGGCCCCTCACTATTTATCTGTTCCCTTTATCATTTACTAGGCACAGCGCCATGCTTTTAGTAGTGGCTATGTCTGGTATTACAGTTCACTAAAGCTCAATCCTATTCATGGGACTGGGCTGTAGTACCAGGCACCACCACTACCAAAGTCACAGAAATGGGTCTGGTAAAATGAAAGTGTCATTAAGCCAGCTAAGAACCTATAAAAAATCTTTTTAACTAAATTATAAAGCAGACTTCTTACAACAGAACTTTTATTCAATGTCAAGTGAAGAAGTGTATCAAGAAATGTGTAAAAAAACTGACAGAAAGGCTCAGCAGGCCAGAGTCTCTGTAAGTACAGGTTTGTTAAGATTAGATAAAACAAGATAAAACAATAAATAGACAAATTCTAAAGTGTCTAGCTAGTATATATTGTGTGGTGTTAACACAATTAATTCAATGGGAATAAATGAATTTAATGCATACCAATATTATAAGCCATTAATGTCTAATAGATTCTGGTTCCACCTAGGGGACCCGCACCTACATGGAGAACAGGGGTAACTGACCCACTTGGTGCTGCATCCGAGCGGAAGGTAAATGAGAAGGGGGCCAAATATGTCAATAATGTATACATTGATGGACAAGGGGCGTTTTGAAAATTTAACAAGATAGGGTTATCATTATGAGAGTCATAGGTCAGAGCAGAGGACTGTTCAAATAGGGGGAAATTATCAAGAATATAGATAAGTGAACTTTTCAAACGTTTAGTTCAGCAAGTCCGCCACATTTTGCAGAAAAATTCAGGAAACGCATTAATAAAACAGCTAAATGAATGCAGCCACAATAGCCACAATAGAGGCTCTTTTGCTGTGAAAACCACATAAAAAAATGTGTTTTTTCACTGCAAAAATCTTAGTTTTAATGTCCCATTTCTTTCAAAGGGAAAAACAGTAAAAAAGTTGTAAAGCCGCGCTTAAAAGTAAAGTGCTTTTTTCCCTGCACTTCACTGCAGGCTTCACTTCCTGGATAAAATGGTGATGTCACGACCCGACTCCAAGAGCTGTGCGGGCTGTGGCTGCTGGAGAGGATGATGGCAGGGGTCACTGAGGGACACAGGGCACTGAAGGGACACTGAGCATCCCTCTGCCATCATCCTCTCCAGCAGCCATAGCGCGCACAGCTCTGGGAGTCGGGTTGTGTCATGACCATTTTATCTAGGAAGTGAAGCCTTGATGCAGTAGTAAGTGCAGGGAAAAAAGCACTTTATAAGCTTTTCCCGTATTAAGTGTATATTGGTGATTTGTAAAACTTTTGGAGAGCAATACAATACTTTATTAATTTTTTTTGCTGGACTTTGAACATAGAAACTTAGAAACAGAGAAGATTGTCGGCAGAAAAAGACCACTGGGTCCATCTAGTCTGCCCTTTTAGTATTTTCTTTCTTATTATCTTAGGATAGATGTATGCTTATCCCAGGCGTGTTTAAATTCTGTTATTGTGGATTTACCAACCACCTCTGCTGGAAGTTTGTTTCAGGTATCTACTACTCTTTCAGTAAAATAATATTTTCTCACATTGCTTCTGATCTTTCCCCCAACTAACCTCTCACTGTGTCCTCTTATTCTTAAGCTTAGTTTTTTTTTTGTTTTTTTTACTAAAAACACTCCCCTCTTGAACCTTATTTAGTCCCTTAACATACTTAAGGGTATATTCACACGGATGGGCTCGCAGCGAGATTCTCGCTGCGAGCCCGGCAGGTCCTGGCAGTTCCCATACACTACATACTTGCTGCGGTCTAAACGACCGCAGCGAGTATGTAATTATACCGCCCTTAACCCCTTCTGCTCCCCCGCTGTAAGCATACTTTACCTGTCCTTGCTGCACGGGTCCGGCGTCCTGCTCTCCTGTCCGGCCAATCAGTGTGTTGCCCAGCCGCAGCCACTGATTGACCGGGCGGGAGAGCAGGACGCCGGACCCGTGCAGCAAGGACAGGTAAAGTATGCTTACAGCGGGGGAGCAGAAGGGGTTAAGGGCGGTATAATTACATACTCGCTGCAGTCGTTTAGACCGCAGCAAGTATGTAGTGTATGGGAACTGCCAGGACCTGCCGGGCTCGCAGCGAGAATCTCGCTGCAAGCCCGCCCGTGTGAATATACCCTAAAGGTTTCAATCATGTTCCCCCCTTTCTCTTATTTCCTCCAGACTATACAGATTCAAATCTGCTTGTTCTAGAACAGCCAATTGATGGTGGAAGCAATAGCAGTAACAGTACTTACTTGGACCCATTAGGGCCTAGAACAGGCAGCTGGTGGTGAAAGAATTTGCAGAAGCAGTATTCTTTTTAACCCAGTAGTGGACTAAAACACATGCAGTCGATATTGGAAACGTTAGCAAAAGCAACACTCTCTTGGACACGTAAGGGCCTAAAACATACAGGTCACGGTGGAAACAGCAGCAGCATTTTCCTCAATCCTTTGCACCATCCAAGCAAAGAAAGAAAGCCATAAAAAATGTATATATATATGTACAGTAATATGGCTGGGTTCACACTACGTATATTTCAGTCAGTATTGTGGTCCTCATATTGCAACCAAAACCAGTAGTGGATTAAAAACACAGAAAGGATCTGTTCACACAATGTTGAAATTGAGTGGATGGCCGCCATTTAATGGCAAATATTTGCTGGTATTTTAAAACAACGGCTGTTGTATTGAAATAAGGTCAGTTATTTACTGTTATATGGCGGCCATCCACTCAATTACAACATTGTGTGAACAGATCCTTTCTGTGTTTTTAATCCACTACTGGTTTTGGTTGCAATATGAGGACCACAATACTGACTGAAATATATGTAGTGTGAACCCAGCCTATATGTGCACATATAAAAATCTGGTTTTAAATATCAACTAATTTTAGTGTTGAGCTGCACAGTCCACTATTAATGTAAAACCTCATAAATAACACCTAGTTAAGTAGGATATGGTTAAAGGGGTACTCCGGGGTAAATCCTTTTCTTTCAAATCAACTGGTTTCATAAGGTTTTATAGATTTGTAATTTACTTCTATTTAAAAATCTCAAGTCTTCCAGTACTTATCAGCAGCTGTATGTGCTGCAGGGAGTGGTGTTTTATTTGCAGTTTGACACAGTGCTCTCTGCTACCACCCCTGTCCGAGAAAAGAACTGTCAAAAATAGGAGAGGTTTTCTATGGGGATTTGCTGCTGCAGAGTTTCCGAGAGTTTCATAAGGTGCTTTTGTCAAGTGAAGGATTGGAGAAATCATCTTGTAATTAGATTAATGACATGAGCCAGGCACAGTGCGTGAGTCAGCCCTCCCCAATACAATTGCAACTTAATGTTTCTCCCATTGTTGGTGACTTTGGTTCCGACCTGCAGTTGGCGAGGGATCACCTGGGTGGAGATTTACTCACTGAGGGCGGGTTCACACTACAGAATTCTCGATGACAATGTCCGCAAAATTCCGTCAGCTGTCCGCCCGCACGGCCACGCGCTTTTCCGCTGTATCCATAGACACCATTCTATGGGCCGGCGTATTCCGCGATCCGCTAAAAGAAGTGACATGACACTTCTTTCAGCGTATAGCAGAATATGCCGGCCCATAGAATGGTGTCTATGGGGCCGTCGGAAAGGCGCCCAGATGTGCGGGCGGACAACTGAAGGAATTCTGCTGACATTGTCCGCGAGAATTCCGTAGTGTGAACCCACCCTGATGCAGCAAAGCAGTTCCTGCCCCATTAAATCAAGGTGGAAGATGAAGTGTCTGCAAGAAGCACACAAAGGCACCAGGGAGGCGAGAGTGCCATGTCATGGCCACTTTTCTGCTTCTGCTATGCCTCACCCAGAAGGACTTTGTTCCAATGGGCTGTGATGATAATAATAATAATAATAATATATTTATTTGTATAGCTCCAACAGATTCCGCAGCACTTTTTATGCATACAGTACAGAGGTACATAATACACAGTTAAATAATTAGAATAAATAAAAATAGCATAAAAAAAAAAGTATAACGAGACCTGCTCGTTGGAGCTTACAGACTACAACTTGGGTTTACACCAGGCATAAGTGTTTTATTTGTCCATGGTCCAGCCATTGTACATAGTTAGAAATACAGGATAAGCCAGTAACAACGCCAATATCTGATTGCACGTAAAACGTATAAAGTGCAGGAACCATCAGAGATAGAGTGAGGAACAACAGAAGGGGGAACAAGTTTATGGAACGTTATAAGCGAATCTGAAGAGATGAGTCTTCAGGGCACGCTTGAAACTGTAAGTATTGGGTATGAGTCTGATGTCTGTGATCAACATGACCATGGCTGGAGCTCCTCATGCTACTTACCTTCTGCTGCACATAACTATAAAGAAATGGAACTGCCTTCTTGAAAAAATAAGGCCGTCTTGGGACTCTCCATGTCAGATAGGCACAAGCCATTACCTATTTGAGTGATTTTGAGTCAACTACCTAGAACAGGAGTACAGTCAACTTTGTCAGGTGACCATTTATCATCTGTGCCATGGTGTGACTGCTGGCATGCTGCTGTCTTCTGGCCACGAACTCGGACAAAAATAACCGTCTTAGTGCAGGTGGTGTGGACTGATGAAGGAGAGAGAGGTGGATGGGAATGACTGACAACTGCTACTTACAACAGAGGCCATAAGAGGGGGGTGGCTTGCAGCTAATTGCCCAGCTCCGAGGGATTACGGATAATACCTTGCTCCCCGACTTTTACTCTTTCAAAATCTAAAATGTGCAGCCACCATCTTGGACCGGATATGTACAACTTTACAAAAATGTTGTGTTTTTTTTTTTTTGTTTTTAATTAAACAAACTAAACATTTTGCGACATTCGTAATGAACTTTGATTGGGGAAATTCTGTTCACTCATTCCTAACCAAGACTTATACACCAGTATTAAATAATAGCCCACCCCCATTCACCCTGCCGGATTGACTAAGAAGCGTATACTTCTAAGAAGGTGTAGATTTTTGGGCAATCCCCGCCACAGGCTTTATTAAGCATTACTAAGAGGCACACTAATCCGGACAGGAAAATTACGTACGCCAGTTTTGTTAAAAGTTACCAATGTCTTTATTCCATCAGGTCGCACACATTTATGATCATGAATGCAAGAAATGCCAGAGATTTACTATATCACAAGAATTGGTGTAGATTTCATAGTCTGCTGCACATAATTGAGTGAGATGCACCACATTTATTATGAGGCTTGCACTTCTTAATAAATCTGGGGCATCTTAGGCCAGATGCTTAAAGGGAATCTGTTAGGTGCAATTTACAATAGAAACTGCAATCCAGCCAATAAAAAAGCTGCTGGTGTGCATGTGCTCCAGCAACAGCCTTTTCTCTCCCAATCATTATACTGTAACCCAGAAGTGAGAGAAAACCAAAGATGCCAACCAGAGCTGATGGGGTACATGGCCGGCAGGAAATTCAAATTGTGATCATCTCCGGAAGCATGTTGAGTATAAAATATACTCATTTGTCATAGAAGTCAAAGAAGCTTTCCCAAGCTCCTGAAGTACACCAAGCTGTACCACTACCCCCCCCCCCCTTATTATATACCCCCTCCTAGATCTGACCCTACTTGGGCCTCTAGGCGTCAATCAAGCAGGGAGGAAGGAGCTTTTAGGGTGCTAACACACATGACCGATGTGCAGCAGATCTGCAGCAGATTTGATGGTGCAGATTTGATGCTGTGTTCAGTTATTTACATCAAATCTGCTGCGTATCTGCTGCATATCGCAGCAGAAAATTCACTGCGATACAGTGTGTGTGAAGTTATCCTTAAGGAGCTTTGAAGTACAGGAAAGAATACACCACTTACTACAGGACATACAGCAGCTGATAAGTACTGAAGGACTAGAGACAGGGGCGTAGCTAGGGGTTAAGCCTAGGGGGCGGCGAGTGAGTCTGAGTGGGCCACCAACCTATTATGTTACCCATAGGGAACCTCAGTAGACCCCAAACAAATAGAGGTGTACTGTAAGTAAAGTGCAAACACATCCAGTGACTCACAGGTGACGTCTTCTCTGATCAGAGTGGGTCAGTTTTCCTTTTCTTTTCCATCGTGAAGACTCTTCCAACTACAAATCATCACAGACAGACAAACTTCTTCAGCACCTTACTTTTACAGCACCTTTAACCACCTCTATACAAACTCTCCATCATAGTGCCCTTAAACAGTAACAGAGACTTCTTTGAAGACCAATCTGTAGTCATTTTCCTTTTCTGTGCTTTTTTCTATACTTAGATCCCTTCTTTATGCCTGTATCTGTAGTTAGGATCCATCATTGTGTCCTCATCTGTAGTAAGACCCCCTCTTTGTGCCCCATCTGTAGTTGTGCTCCCTCTCTTTGCCCTCTGTAGTTGCCCTCCTTTGTGCCCTCAACACTAGTTGGGCCCCCACTTTGTGCCTCCATCTGCAGTTAGTCCCCCCTTTGTGCTAAATAAATGATACCCCTTTGTCCTAATGAACTGTACCACCGCCCCACTGGATAAACGGTGCCTCTTATGAACTGTTTCTATATTAAATAGTGCCACTGTCCCCGGATTATACTGTGCCCACAATGTAGTTTGCCACTGCCTATCTAATAAACTATATTACTACTGCCCTCCAATGTACTGTACCACTGTCGCCTCTAATGTACTGTACTACTGTCCTTTCTAATGTACTGTACTACTGTCGCCTCTAATGTACTGTACCACTTTCCCCTCTAATGTACTGTACAACTTTCCCCTCTAATGTACTGTACCACTGTCCTCTCTAATGTACTGTACCACTGCCCCCTCTAATGTACTGTACCACTGTCCTCTCTAATGTACTGTACCACTGCCCCCTCTAATGTACTGTACCACTGCCCCCTCTAATGTACTGTACCACTGCCCCCTCTAATGTACTGTACCACTGTCCTCTCTAATGTACTGTACCACTGCCCCCTCTAATGTACTGTACCACTGCCCCCTCTAATGTACTGTACCACTGTCTCCTCTAATGTACTGTACCACTGTCTCCTCTAATGTACTGTACCACTGTCCCCTCTAATGTACTGTACCACTGTCCCCTCTAATGTACTGTACCACTGTCCCCTCTAATGTACTGTACCACTGTCCTCTCTAATGTACTCTACCACTGTCCTCTCTAATGTACTTTACTACTGACCTCCTAAATCATTGTTTTCCAACCAGTGTCTCCTCAGCTGTTCCTAAACTGCAACCTCCATTATGTCAGCAGGACATGATGGGAGTTCTAGTCTTGTAGCGACTGGAGGGTCACATGTTGGAGAACACTATATTAAATAAACCTCCCCCCCTAAATTATTGTTTCCCTACCAGTGGTAAAACTACAACTCCCATTGTACCCTGGCGGCAGGACATGATGAGAGTTGTAGTTTGGTAACAGCCGAGGAGCCACTGTTAGGAAGCAATGATTTAGGGGTACAGTTTATTTATTAAAGTGTTCTCCAACATGTGACCCTCCTGCTGTTCCTTCTACAATCCCCACTATCTCCTGCCAGAAAGGCATGATGGGAGTTGTAGTTTTGTAGTCATCACAGGTTTGAGAACACTACTAAATAAATTCTACCTAAATGATTGCTTCCTAACCAGTGACTCCTCAGCTGTTACCAAACTACAACTCTCATCATGTCCTACCACCAGGGTACAATGGGAGTTAGCGCTGCTGAGTTCTGATGCAGGTGCGTCTGCATCACAACTCCCCACTGCACATAATGGAGCGTGCGGCCGGAGCCACACGCTCCATTGGCTTTCTGCAGCCGCTATTCATTAAATAGCGGCCACAGAAAACTGACATGTCAGTTTTCTACGGCGCTGCTAGGGATCCCGGCCGAGCGTATACTATGTGTATACACTCCGGCCGAGATTCCTCAGAAGGCAGTACTACGTAAGTTCCGTAGAAATCACGGCCATTGTTATAAAATTGATTGATTCCGTGATTACTACGGAACTTACGTAGTGTGAACATAGCCTTAAACACTAAGTTTTACTTTTCTCTTCTTACATCACATTGCATACACACAGGGACACATACACATCCCATGCACCCAGGACACACACATCCCATGCACCCAGGACAGACACATCCCATGCACCCAGGACACACACATCCCATGCATCCAGCAACACAGACACATCCCATGCACCTAGGACAGATACATCCCATGCACCCAGGACAGACACATCCCATGCACCCAGGACAGACACACACACACACACACACACACACACACATCCCATGCATCCAGGACACACACACATCCCATGCACCCAGCAACATGGACACACACATCCCATGCACCCAGCAACACAGACACATCCCATGCACCCAGGACACACACACACACACACACACATCCCATGCACCCAGCAACACAGACACATCCCATGCACCCAGCAACGCAGACACATCCCATGCACCCAGGACACACACACATCACATGCACCCAGGACACACAGCACTTACTGTAATTGCAGGGAAGCTCTGAGGGGGCCATCTCTGCTGCAGCTCTCTGGTGTTCTCCTCACAGTCGGACTCTGGGCCCCTCCTCTTCTTCTGTCCCGATATCCGAGAGCAGGAAGCAGCTGGAGGAGCTAGTGAGGGTGTGGGGGAGGGGCCCGGGCTGTAAGGAGGGGTCCCTGTCTCTGTTTCTTCTGCCCTGGTATAGAGTGAGCAGACACACAGACAGGAAGCTGCAGTGTCTGCCCTGAGTGCAGCGGCCGCTACTTCCGGGCAGCCTTAAAGTGGCAGAGCGGCCTAATTAACATCCGGCCTCTGCGGCCCTTGGTGGGCTCGGGAGCGACCGCCCCTTTTGCCCCCCTCTAATTTCACTACTGACTGGAGATTTTTAAAGGGGTTATCCAGCGCTACAAAAACATGGCCACTTTCTTACAGAGACAGACCCACTCTTGTCTCCAGCTTGGGCAGGGTTTTACTGCTCAGTTCCATTGAAGTGAATGGAGCTTAATTGCAAACAGCACCTGAACTGGAGACGAGTTGTGTTGTCTCTCAAAGAAAGTGTTCATGTTTTTGTAGCAGTGGATAACCCCTTTAGGGTGCTTTCACACCTAGCGACTCGCAGCGTAAATTATGCTGCAAGTCGGGTAGGTCCTGGCAGATCCCTTTCACTACATACATGCAGCTGTCTGAACGACCGCTGCGTGTATGTAATTCTGCCGGCCCCTTAACCCCCTTAGCTGCCGCCCGGCTCTCGCTCTGTATACATTACCTCTCCTCGCTGCACGGGTCCGGGCGTACTGCTCTCCCGCCCGGCCAATCAGTGTGTAGCCCTGCTGCAGCCACTGATTGGGGGGGGGGGGGGAGCAGTACGCCAGGAACCATGCAGCGAGGAGAGGTAATGTATACAGCGGAGTGGGAGCCGGAGCCGGGTGGGGGCTGAAGGGGTTAAGGGGCCAGCAGAATTACGTACACGCAGCAGTCATTCAGGTCGTTCAGTGTATATAGTGAAAGTGATCTGCCAGGACCTGACAGACTTGCAGCGTAATTTACGTTGCGAGTCGCTAGGTGTTAAGGCACCCTTAAAGTAAATGTAGCATCAGGCCCGGGTAAAAGCACTGGAGGCAGGCCAACCGGCCCCCAGATGAGTCCGCTCATCTCTAATAACTTTATGAAACCAGTACCCCTACCCCTTAAAGATGTTTTATTCAGTCCCTCTTCCCTTAAATTTTAGCATGGTATTACAATATTACTTATTGCAACCCTGCAATAAGCCAGTTTGCAAATTCATATCCCAGAGCTTCCATGATCAAGCAATGTATGTTTGTTAGTCTTTTTTTTTTTTTTTTTTTTTTTTAACGCCAGAGTTTTCCTTTAAATCAAAGTCAAAGATGCTTTCCCGAGCTCCCGAATTGCACCAAGCTGTAAGGGTCCTATTAGATGGGCCAATCTTATAGGACCCTTATTTAACAGCAAATAACGGTCATTATTTCAAAACAATGGATGCTGTTTTAAAATAAGAGGATTTGCCATTTGCCTTTGTGTTTTTAATCCACTCCTTGTTTTGGTTGCAAAATATTGACCAAAAATACTGTGTGGGAACATAGCCTCAGGGTGCTAACACACGCAACCGATGCGCAGCAGATCTGCAGCAGATTTGGTGGTGCAGATTTGATGTTGTGTTCAGTTATTTACATCAAATCTGCTGCGTATCTGCAGCAGAAAATTCACTGCGATACAGTGTGTGTGAAGCTACCGTTACAGTGTATTCAATCATTAGCAGTTGGCCACATATTGCTATTACACGATGCGGGACCTAAGGGTCCATTTACACAGGAAGATTATCTGACATATTATCTGCCAGATTTGAAGCCAAATCAAGCAGGGAAGAAGGAGAGATGAAGCATTCCAGCTTCCAGCTTGCAGCTATTCAGGAGCTTTGAAAAGCCTCTTTGACTCCTTGTACCAGAGAAGAAAAGCATGTCCCTGGAAGCACAGATGGATATATTAAAGGTAACATGTGTCTCCTAACATCTATCTAACCATGTTTGCAGTTTGGAGTATGAATTACTGTACACTGACATATTTCCTTTATGACTTGGTCCTAATAAATTCTCCCCACTGTTTTGATCATCTGTTCCTAGATTGCCACAGTTTCTTTGTTTATATTGTATAGAATTGTATATACTGTATGACAACCGCTGTAAACATTTACCCAGGTAAAATAGCTTGTTCTAGTACCTTTATAACAGATGTGACAATGGCATTTTTAGTGGGTAACTAGTGATTGATTAAAGAATTTTTGTTCACATTTGCAGTCAGGGGTGTCAGGAATTGTTTCCCCACTTTGTGAGCAAATTGGTAAGTTCTTTGTAAAGGTTTTCTTTCTGGCACCGTCTCAACATACACAGCTAGGACTTATAATTGGCTGAACTTATGTCTCTTTCAACATTACTATGCAACTATGTAGCCAGGTGGCTTCACTTTCAGCTGCCAAACAAAACGTAATTAGTGTAGAAGCAGGTGTGCAATCAGCATAATATTACTGAGGATCCTCAGGCTGGAGATGGTGCTATAGCTGATCAATATGTACAGATCTGGCCAGCTCTGTTGCACTAATCTTTGTTAATTGTATAAATTAGTTCAGGAGCAATGCTTCGCTGATAGAGATTACTGCATGTAACAAAAATTGCAAAAAATAGCTATTTTATATTGTTTTTAGTTAGTTTTTTTGAGGTAAAAGAACTACTATTACATATATATGTGCACCATATAGACACAAAAATTGGGCCCACTTCATAATCTTTGAATTAAAGGGGTACTCTGGCATTAAAAAAAATATATATATATATATAACCAACTGGTTTAAGAAAGTTATAGAAATTTGTAATTTACTACTATTTAACAATCTCAAGTCTTTCCATACTTATAAGCTGCTGTAAGTCCTGCAGGAAGTGGTGTTTTCTTTTCAGTCTGACACAGTGCTCTATGCTGCCACCTCTGTTGGAGACAGGAACTGTCCAGAGAAGGAAAGGTTTTCTATGGGGATTTTTTACTGCTCTGGACTGTTCCTCTCTCGGACAGAGATGGAAGCAGAGAGCACTGTAGCAGAGAGGAAAAAATACACCGCTTACTACAGGAAATAATAAAACAGATGATAAGTACTGTAAGACTGGAAATTTTAAAATGGAGTAATCTATATAACTTCTAAAATCTATTGCACAAAGCAAGGCCCATAAAGGCATGGATAGGGAACATGGGGCCCTGACCTTCGACCTTATCCAACAGCTTTAGGCTATGTTCACACTTTGTACAGACTGCTGTTTATCATGTTCCTGCAGCCAATACTGCCATATTGTCCGCAGTAACATAATTTTAAAGTGATGTACGACCAGGCCCAGGCTGAAGCACTGGAGACGGGCCGACCCACCCCCAGTGGGAAGAAACCCCAGCCCTCCATGACGTGACTCCATTAGAATCAATGAAACTCTATCATAGAGGGGCTAGGGTTTCATCCCAAGGGTGGGTTGGCCCGCCTCCAGTGCTTCAGCCTGGGCCTGGAGGTACAGTCACTTTAAAGTGAATGTACCATCAGGCCTGGGCTGAAGCACTGGAGGCAGGCCGACCCATCCACAGTGGGAGGAAAACCCCGCCCTTCTATTAGAATCAATGGAGCCGTGTCATAGAGGGGCGGGGGTTACATCCCACTGAAGGTGGGTTGGCCAGCCTCCAGTGCTTCAGCCCAGTCCTCATGGTACACTCACTTTAATTAAAATGCGGGCACTTCAATTAACCATTGAAGTCTATGCAATAAACGGCCATACATTGTGTAGACGAAGCGGGAACAATGGCCGTTGTTTGCATTCTAGTGGCCGAAAATAATCGATATGTCAATTATGTCTGTGGCTTTATTTGGACAACCTCGTTGTTCAATACAGTAACTTCAATGCAGTGCATTATTTTAAGGTAAGAACGGACGTTGTAATCATCAACGATGGCCATTCTGGTCTTAAAAAACACATTGTGTGAACATGGCCTTAGAATAAACTGCAGGCCTCTTGTCCAGCCTCAAAAATGGCCAAAAAGTCCCACAGTTGCCTCCAAAATCTTGCAGAAATCTTTACAGAACAGTAGAAGCTGTTATAGCTGCAAAGCAGGGACTAACTTCATATTAATGCCTAATAAATTTAGAATTGGATATTCTGAGAAATCCTGTAGGAGTAGGAGTAATGTGTAGACTTCACAATAGACCAGGGGGCAGGGGGACTGTCATTATGGCAATCAGTGCACCATGCCCTATGCAATTTATGTCCATATTCTGAGAAAACCAGAGGCAGACTGAATCTTTTTTTGCTTCTGTAAGGGGTTATTCACATGCAGGAGATTGTTTCAGAAATGTCTGCAATCAGGCCATCCAGCTGTCTAGAGCCTTCTGAAATCTATGCATATGCTGCAGGAACATCTTCATTGCTGCTAATATTAGTCTATGGCAAGGGGGTTATGAAATCTTATGTGTTTTCAGATGTTGTGTAAATGTAAGTGTATTGCAGAAAGATTTGTCATTTAGTAATTTACTGTATGCAGCTAAGTTTCTTCTGTCATCCAGTCTCACATGCAGTGAGCCATGCTGATAGGGGGACATTTATTAAGATTGGCGGGCACTACCATTAAGATCGGCACTACCATTAGACAGGAAACTTTCTGTCCCCTGGAGTAACCTGAACATCCTAGCAAATGATGACGGACTAGAATATCTGGGGGCGAAGCTGACAGCTTCCCCGCAACAATTTTTCCAACATAACCTGAAGCCAGTGTTGCGTAAAGTGGAAGGGAAAATCAAAATATGGGAGAAGTTGCCCTTCTCCATTTCAGCCAGGGTGGCCCTGATTAAGATGGTGGTCTTCCCTCAGATCAGCTTTTTCTTGTCCGCTGCTCCATTGTGGATTAGTGAGAAATGGTTTAAGGAAATTGAGCGGATTGAACGAGCTGATCTGGGGGAGGAAGAGGGTTCGTTTAAAATATGTACATTTTTGCCCTAAGGTAGGGAGGTTTTGGATTACCAGATTTCAGATTATACTATATTGCAACACAGTTGATCTTCGTGATAGCCCAAAAAGATGAGGTGTGGTGGAGAGGGAAAATTTGTAAGGGGAGTAATAAGGATATTTTTGTGCAATTGGAGTCTGGGGGAGCACAAATTATTTCAGTAGACAAGGATTGGTTTGGATCTCACTGTAAAAAGAATTTTAAAAGAAACCAAAAGGATTTGTAAAGTGAAGGGAAGTTTGGAAATCACTGAAATATGGGATAATACATATTTAGAAGAGTTTTCTAAGATACCCACTCAGGGATAATGGAAAGAGGCACAGTATACTAGAGTAAGTGATTTTTTTCTCACAGGGGGTGTTGAGGAAAGCGGAATCACTAGATATTCAGGGGGGGGACACGTGGGGACACCAATGTAGATACTTACAATTAAAGAGTGCATATGAGAAAACACACAATAAGAGTATTTTTTAAATATGAAATATGAAATATGAAAAAGATAAAATGAAGCAATACAAAACATTATGAAATTACAGGGTGGTAGACACTTGGGGGGATATTTACTAACAAATCTAAAAACACGATTTTGTCAAAGATGTTTTGGCATAATTTCCAATCTAATGTGTTTAGTCAAATTTATGTAAATTGTCTAATAGCATAGTAAATGTGTCTTAGAGTGGTATTACACGGGCCGAGCAGAGCCCAATAATACCTGTAAACGAGCGCCGATCTGCTAGATCGTCGCTCGTTTACTAGGCCTATTACACACCCCGATAATCGTTTAACAAGAGCTGCAAGGATATCGTTACCGATGTCCTTGCAGCCCTTGCTAAACTGGCATACATTACCCATCCACGTTCCAGGGCTGCTCTTGCCGTCCGCTTCTCCCCGGCTTCTAACCACAGCGACCTGTCAGCTGATAGGCCGCTCAGCCAATCACAGGCCAGGAGCAGCCCTGGAACGTGGATGGGTAATGTATATCGTTAGTCGCCGCCCATGCACCGCTATTACAGTGGTGCGAGGTCGGTGCCCGACAAAAATAGGTTCTAACCTTTTATCAACGAACAGCCGATGATCGTTGTCATAGGCTGATCGTTGCATTTATTACACGGAGTGAAAATTGGCCGAATCGTGACAATTCGGCCGATTGTCGTTCCGTGTAATAGTACCCTTAAAAATAATGGTCTTTTAATTAGTCTAATAAATTCACCTGGTTCGGAGAAGACGTAGCGATGCGCCAATATATGCGACTTTTTAAAAAATTGAGCAGTTAATAAATTTAGCTAAAAAAGAATTCTGCCGCACTTTTGATCTAATTAACAACAAAAAACCTAATTCAAAAAGTCGCATCTAATTTGGATAGCCTTGTCTAAAAAAGCTTCATAAATTCATATTAGATTTATTTTGAGCGCAAACTAGATATATTAGACTAAAAACAGGTGCAATTAGTTTGATAAATGTCCCCCTTGGTCTCTAAAATTTATAAGATTTTGTCAGCACAAAAGTTTAACTTAGTTACAGAGGGCTTTAGGAAGCAGTAAGAGAAGGAGGTAGGTCCAATAGGATCAGAAGAATGGGACAATATCTTAGATAGTGTCTCTAGGGCCTCGGTTAACCCAGAACACAGATTAATACAATTCAAGATTATTCATAGCGTACATTACACCCCGCTCTTTGTGCAGAGAATAGGCCTAAGAGAGGATTCAAGCTGTATTAAACGTGGATTGGAAAGAGCTGGGCTATATAATCTTTTTTGGTCCTGCAGGGTCATTAAAGAATTTTGGTGGGAAGTAAGTGAAGAATTAACTAAAAAGGGTATCTTAAAAGGAGAATTTACGTTCAATCCGGCAGTATTGGGTGGAGATGAGGGCCTGGAAGGCAATAGAAGGCTAGTTAACACCTTATTATTCCAGGCCAGATTATCTATCCTAATGCTGCGTTTACACTGAACGATTATCGTGCGAATTTGCATGATAACGATCGAATTCGAAGGATAATCATACGTGTAAACACAGCGAACGATCAAGCAATGAGCGAAAAATCATTAATTTTGATCTTTGAACATGTTCTCAAATCGTCATTGGTTGTTCGCAAAAAATTTGCAGACCGTTCCCTGCACTGGCTAGGTGTGACACAAAGACAAGACAGATAGACAAAACACAATAGAGAATAGTCAACAGTCCGGGTCACAACAATCGGGCAGCGCAGTACAAATCACAATCGAATAAGCAAGGTCAAAAAACAGGCAATAAGGTCAGGGGCAGGCAGCTAGCAAGGATGGTCAGAAATACAGGCAAAAGGGTTAAGAATAAACAGAGCAAGAATAGCAGACACAGAACCAGACAGAGACAAGCTCAATAACCGGCACCAGAATGAGACTCAGCCAAATACTTATAGGGAACCAGGAGACAGTTCCAGCCCCCTACTGGACAAAGCTCCTGGTTCCAAACAGAAGTTCTGTGGATCAGAACTGGCAGCGGTGTAACTCCTTTAAGGCCAGAGCACACAGCAAACGTGCGGGGCTGAACATCATGCTAGAAGTAGGCCAGTGTTCAGACAGGGTTCAGGTTATTGCACAATACATACAAAAACACTGAATATCAGCGCCATCTCAGCTGCACAGCACGAGCTGAGGGGCGCACAGACTTCATCCCAGGCACATTCATGACATCACCCCCGCTTTTCCCATTTTATAAATAAAAATAAATAAATAAGTAAACGTGTTTGGTATCGCCGTGTGCGTAATCGCCCCAAATTATATTTATCGCATTCTTACTCTCGTACGGTAAATGGCGTAAGCGCAAAAAATCCAAAGTGCAAAATCGGGCATTTTTGGTCGCATCAAATCCAGAAAAATTGTAATAAAATCAATAAAAAAGTTGCATATGCGCAATCAAGGTACCGATAGAAAGAACACATCATGGCGCAAAAAATGACACCTCA
This sequence comes from Dendropsophus ebraccatus, assembly GCF_027789765.1. NCBI lineage: Eukaryota > Metazoa > Chordata > Amphibia > Anura > Hylidae > Dendropsophus > Dendropsophus ebraccatus. Next base: position 40,023,709 of record NC_091467.1, on the reverse strand, counting down.
CACAGCCCCATAGGCCAAAGGATAAAAGCGCTATAAGCCTGGGAATGGAGTGATTTTAAGGAATATATATTTGTTAACAATGGTTTGAATTTTTTACAGGGCATCAGATACAATAAAAGTTATACATGTTACATATCGTTGTAATCGTAACGACTTGATGAACATACATAACATGTTAGTTTTTCCATAGGACACACGGCGTAAAAACGAAGCCCCCCCAAAGAAAAAAAATTGTGCAAAAATTCAGCCTGTCATTGCAAAGTACAATTAGTGACGCAAAAAATAAGGGCTCATGTGGGTCTGTAGGTGTAAAAGTTCAACTGCTATGGCCTTTTAAGCACCAGGAGAAAAAAATGAAAACACAAAAAAAAAAAATAAGCCTGGTCCTGAAGGGGTTAATTTATATTTGTATTTTTTTTTCTGAAAACACATTTACAGTCTGTAAAAAAAAATATTATTCACAGCTCATGGATGGTCTTATCTCAGATGGAAGTCAGCCCAGTAACTGCAGTCAGCTGTAAATTTTCTTTGCAGTAGTACACTGATGGGCCAGGTCCAACGGAGCAAGTGTTGCCCATTATTGCCATTATACAGAGGCCGATGATCGAGCAAATGATATGCTTGCCTTTTTCTAGCCTTACCAATTGTGTTCCTTTCCTATAAAAGTTCTTTCCTGATATCTATCTTTATATATCCCTGTGGCATGTATGCAGTGCAACATGGCTCAGTTATTTCTGTCTGTGTTTACAGTCTTTGTGTGGTATTTTGCAGATTTTAATTGGTTCCAAAAATGCATGTCAGGAAAATTAAAACCATCATCATAATGTGCTGTTGAGTGGAAAATTTGAACTGTGCCTCAGATGCTGTCATTTTTTTCTTGCTGATATAATGCATTGATGGCCATCATTTGTATCATGTAAAATCCATCAGTATTCATTATTATTATTATTATTATTATTATTATTATTTATTTATAAAGCGCACTTAATTGCAGAGCGCTATTCAGGCGACAAGGGTAACAAACAAGAACATTACAAGATCAAAACACATTACATGAAGGCAGATGGCAGACTGATACATGGGGAAGAGGACTTTGCCCGCGAGGGCTTACAATCTATAAGGTACTGGGAGAGAAAGTGAAGGAAAAGTGCAGCCATTCAAGTGTGATGCAGAGTTATTATAGGTTGTAGCCTTGTTGAGAGATGGGTTTTCAGGTTACTTTTGAAGCACTTGATGGTGGATGAGAGCCGGATGTGTCGGAGTAGCGAGTTCCAGAGTATGGGGGAGGCTCGGGCAAAGTCTTGGATGCGGTTGTGCTGGGTACGAACAATGGGGGAGTGCAGACGGAGGTCACTGGAGGATCGAAGGTTGCGTGACAGACGGTAGCGGGATATCAGGTCGGAGATGTACGGAGGCGCCAGGTTGTGGATGGCCTTGTAAGTCATGGTCAATATTTTAAAGTGAATATGTTGGGCAATGGGGAGCCAGTGGAGGGATTGGCAGAGGGGAGAGGCAGAGGCAAAGCGAGAGGAAAAGTGGATAAGTCGGGCGGCAGAGTTAAGGATAGACTGGAGGGGAGTAAGGGAGTTAGAAGGAAGGCCAGAGAGGAGGATGTTGCAGTAGTCCAAGCGGGAAATAATAAGAGCATGTACCAGCAGTTTGGTAGAGTCAGGGGTGAGAAAAGATCCGATTCTGGTAATGTTTTTGAGGTGAAAGCGGCAGGAGGTGGTCAGGGCCTGAATATGCGGTTTAAAAGACAGGGCAGAGTCAAAGGTGACCCCAAGGCAGCGGACTTGGGGGACAGGGGACAGAGTGCAGCCATTGATAGTGATTGACAGATTAGACGGCAGGGTAGAGCGGGATGGGGGAAAAATGAAAAGTTCCGTTTGGTCCATGTTGAGTTTTAGAAAGCGGGAAGAGAAGAAGGAAGATATGGCCAACAGACACTCTGGAATCCTAGATAGCAAAGAGGTGACATCCATTCATTTTATTTAAAATTCCATCATTGTTATAAATTACATTTTCTAATTGATTTTTAACGAATCATCAATATATTCCCTCAGTAGTTATGTTTTAGTGATTTGTGCAATTCAGTAACGTAACATGCATCCAGAGTTCTGTTTATTTAAAAGTACAGGGCATTTCTGTGTCGACTGGATGCCTTCATCGGGCACAGTTCATAATAACATTAGCACAGTACAGGAAACCTTATCAAAACACAACCCACAAATGAAAGGAAATTACATCACAGTACTACTTTTTAATTTCCGACCAGTTGTAGGTGGTGTCTTACATCCCAACCGGGAAATTACATCACAACTGGGAGTCTCTTTGGATTTTTAATGTTATGTCTTTGCATCCTGATAGTCTGAATGAGACTTTTAAGAATAAGTTAAGTTTTAATAAAAATTTTTATTTGTATTCTTTTTTTTTTTTTGTGCCACTATGTAATGAAGAATAAACTGGATACATGGAAAAACTTAGTAAAGAAAATTGGCTCTAAGAATGACAGATTTTTTTTTTAAGAGAATAAAATACTTCATTCCTTTCAATGAATAACTGAGGTAAAAGAGTTGAGATAGTGACATAGCAGAGCTTAGGTAGTAAAGTAGTGATGTAGCAGAGTTGAGGTAGTAAGGTAGTGACGTAGCAGAGTTGAGACGGCATTGACATAACAGAGTTGAGATGGCATTGACGTAGCAGAGTTGAGGCAGTAGTAACGTAGCAGATTTGAGGCGGCAGTTGTAGGTCATTGAGCTTTCCTAGCATGTTGTATAGTAGTCAGTATAATGGAGGTCACCCAACATTCCTAGCATCTTGTATAGTAGTCAGTATAATGGTGGTCACCCAGCTTTCCTAGCATCTTGTATAGTAGTCAGTATAGGTAGGTCACCAAGCTTTCCTAGCATCTTGTATAGTAATCAGTATATGGAGGTCACCCAACTTTCCAGCATCTTGTATAGTAGTCAGTATATGGAGGTCACCCAGCTTTCCTAGCATCTTGTATAATGGCCAGCTTTGATATTGGAAAGATGGAAAGCTATTAATACTCCTGTTAAAAATACACTTTTCGGCATTGAGAAATATTCCTGGATATAAATATCTGTATGACAATAACACACAGTATATATATATATATATATATATATATATATATATATATATATATATATATATATATATATAATACACACACACACATATATATATATATCGGTATATTGGTATATTTGAATGATATTCCGAAAGTTGACAAAAATTAACTTTTACTAACTCAGGATAAATGTAACTAACCAACTCCTATGTATCATTGATTGATGCGTATGACAGATTGGGCGTCCACGCTTTGAATTTGGATTTTAAACTCGTCATTTGTTTTTTATGGACTGAATTATTTGTTTGTTATGATTTATTCTACATGATTATGTTTATGATATATGAATTTATGAAAATTTTTTAATTGTGTTTTTAAGAAGATAAAAGTGTGATATATTTTAACATTAACTACCTCTCTGCAATTAATTCGCCTTCCACAAACATCAGACATATAGGACTTACTCCTAGAGAGCCTACATAAAATTTACACTTTGCATTATTCCTGGGTGTCAGAATAGTAGTGCACTCTGAGTACATACCTCCCAATATCCATAGTAGGGTGTAGCGAACATACATTACATTGCTGTCTATGGAGAGGGAGATGCTATTTAAGTCTAGGCTTCTCCCTAAGTTCCTGAGCTTGTCCCTAAGTCCCTATGCTTGCTACACACCCCACTAACTAGCTAACTAAGCTAAATAGCAGCATGCAAGCAGACAGACGGACAGACACAGAACAGTCAGTACAGCACAGTGAGTGAGCAGAAATTGGCGCTCAGAACACATCACAGTGATATATATATATATATATATATATATATATATATATATATATATATATATATATATTTATGAGATGGTCATGTGATTTTAGCAGCCAATGAGACCCCCTACACCTCAGCAATGATGTTTCTGACACTTCTATGGGCTCTGTACTGATTGGCTGGCAAAAAGGCACTCGAACATGAACTTGAACTCAAACACTAAATCGAACGAACAGTAAAAAGTTTGGTTCGAGTTCGAGAAAATCAAGATGTTCGACTCAACTTAACTTTTCTCGAACAGTTCGATCGACACTAATTAGGAACTGTGCCTGATGAAGGGGTCTGATTGATTCTATGCTCTGCATCATGGAGTGTTCTCTTTATATTGTGCAATATAACCCAGTATTCCTCCCTCAGCCTGTCTGTTCTGACACTTCTGCAGATGAGAAAGGGACAGGAGCATGTTGCAGGCAGTGATCCTTAGCTCTCAGAACCTACCAATGTCACAGTGACATTGGGTAGCCAAGGTTTTGCCTGGATGCAATGCCTGCAGCTCCTGCAACATGCTCCCATCCCTCTCTCATCTACAGAAGAGCAGTGGAGTACCACAGAGACTACCAACTAGGATAGCAATGATCTGCTGCCATCGCTCTGTGTAATAAGAATGGCAGCAGCAGGCCGCCGCTATACCCTATAGGCTTCCTGGATGATCTTTATAGCCCCCCTGCAGCTCTCTGTGGCCCTCCCCCCGCACTTGCTGTCGGCATGCATAACAGCGCTAGCAGGGAGTGAGGAGCAAGCGAGCGCTGACCTGACAGGTCTGTGCTCGCTTTCTACCACTTATCGCCCCGTGTAATAGGAGCTTAAAGTGAATGTACCATCAGGCCTGGGCTGAAGCACTGGAGGCGGGCCGACCTACCCCCCAGTGGGAGGAAACCCCCGCCCTTTTTGTTATGGATCCATTGATTCTAATGGAGCTGCGTCATAGAGGGGCGGGGGTTTCCTCCCACTGGGGGGTAGGTCGGCCCGCCTCCAGTGCTTCAGCCCAGGCCTGATGGTACATTCACAGTAAGTACTAGGGTTGACCTTGACGCAGATACTGATTTTGTGAAAACTTTTAACCATGTTTAATAAATAAAGTATCGTTTTACATTTTTATTGCAATGCTGGATATCCCCTCCTTTTTGGAATTGTTTGCTACCCAATTTATATACTTTTTGCTTAGTTTTACTAACAAAAATAAGCTAACTGTTTTTAAAAAAAAAGAAACATGGTCTTGAACCGCCATATGATGTCTATAACGTTTTAATTTTGTAATGTACAAAGAAGTATGATAGCCTATGTTCTTGTGCCGTGATCTGTAGTTTTTATTCCTACCAGATTGGAGTAGATTTGCTTTTTATTGTATTTTTTCTGATATATGATATGACTGAAAACCAGCAGCTCCAACACTACAAAGCAACATGGCTAACCTCTGTGCCCCCTCTTCCACTCCTCCAGGGTGACATGTTGGATGTTCTTTTCGAGAATGCTTTACAGATGCTCAATAGGGTGTAGGTTTCTTTAGCAAGGCAATAGTCATCTTGACGGTGCATTTGGGGTGGTTTTCATGTTGGAATACTACTCTGCGACCCAGTTTCTGTTTCAGCATGGCTCATTTGCATTTTTGACCACGCAGACGAGCAGGTAGCGATTTCTCTGTGGCAGAACCAGCAGGAGAGGGCGAGTATATCCTTTATTCAGGGGTAGAGTGGGATCTGTCCCAGGTGACAGGCTTCCATTTATATATTTTATACAATTTCATGGCTTTCCCTTTAAATACGCCTTTGTTATTTATCACAAAAATGTTTCATTTACACATCTAATTCCCACATTTTCTTGTGATGCCATCTGCTCATTGGTCGAACATTTTCAGGAGAAAACATTGTGAAAAACATTGTTTTAAATATAGAGAAAGCTGTTTTTATTTTTGTATTTTTCAATATGTTGTTTGCCAACTCATCATCATGTTGATTTGTTATGTCTATAGTTTTGCCGTCATGGAAAAAGTCTACTTTGATTGACTGTTTACTTATAAAACTGTTGTTCAAATAATATTTTATTAGTTACAGATTACAATAAGTGATAAATGACCATTGTAGGTTCTGTATTATTACATCGCTTATAGCGTCACTGTCGATATAAATTTCAAAATCATATAAAGCATGTTTCTTTTTGGTTATGCAGTAAAATTAAGCTAAACTTACCAGAATTCCAGGTCCCGTCTCCTGAAGGCAGCTTTTTAGTCATGTGCTGGTTGAAAAAGAGACTAAACACATAAACTCTGAGTAGTACAGTCACGACTCTGGTCTATCAGTCACATGACTGCCTTCTCTGTGAGTGTCTGTGAGTGTCCTGTGTTTACAATCTTTTTTTTTTTTTTTCAATTAAAAAAATGAATGTAAGTTGCAAACTTGCTTTATTTTACATCTACTGTTGATTTAGACTTTGAAAGTTATAACGACAGGTTATAACGACACTTCAAGGTGATTTTCTGGGACTTTCTGGGCCCATGCAGTCCCCAGCAACCTCTCCAAGCAGTTGGGTTGAGATGATATAGTGTGGTCTGAAAGCCCTACTTAGAACTTTGGCCTGCAAGTCCCATATAGCGTCTGAGACTTTATAAAAAGTTTTTGTAAGTTCCGGAATATCCCTTTAAATGTTTTTACCAATAGCATTAATTTAGAAAACTTGCTCCCATCTCCTTATATGCCCACCCTTTGCGTCCTGGTGTTTAGAGCTTATTGTCTAGTTTACTGACCACCACTCTGTTCTAAAAGCAGTGGTCTGGCTGGTGTAGATACAATATAATTATAATGTAGATGTATACAGATATAGTAAATATACTGTATAATATGTATACTATTGCCATATATATACTATGTACTTGCCGTATATAAATGCTATGTACTTTACCCTGACCACTACATTTGGGGCAAAATATTGGTTGATAACCTGGACAAAAAGCTGTCAACAATGGGATGGAAAGAGCGGGTGCATCAGGAGAAGGAGGCAAGTTTGCTAAACCAATATATTTACAAAAATATTTAACTTGTTGAGTCCTTCAAGTTTAACTGTTAGTATGTATGTCACTTCAACATAAAAGACTCAAGCAACTGAGATAGGAAAATGTCCTTTCAATATCCAAACATTAGGGGGAAATTTATCATCTGTGCACTTAATACATTTCATTACAGGGGTTATCCAGCGCTACAAAAACATGGCCACTTTTCCCCCTCTCTTGTCTCCAGTTCAGGTGTGGTTTGCAATTAAACTCCATTTACTTCAATGGAAGTGAGTTTTAAACCCCACCCAATCTGGAGACAAGAATGGTGCAAAAGTGGCCATGTTTTTGTAGCACTGGATAACCCCTTTAAACTAGACTAATCATAAACCAGATCTCCTTTTAGGGAAAAACAGATGAAAGGGAAACTGGTTAAAACAAGGAAAAGTAAACTAATTCTGCTTGATAAATCTTGCACACAGCGTAAAAAAATCCACAGCTTCTATTATTAGCCAACCAAAAAGTGCACGCTTAAAGTGACTCTGTACCCACAATCTGACTCCCCAAACCGCTTGTACCTTCACATAGCTGCTTTTAATCCAAGATTTGTCCTGGGGTCCCATTGGAGGTTATGCAGTAATTGTCCTAAAAAACTACTTTGAACGCCTTAAAGACAGAGACACCTAGAAACCTGTATAAGCTGTTATTTTTTGCATCACTAATTGTGCTTTGCAGTTACAGGCTGAATTTTTTACACTGTAAATTAAAATTTTTTACAAGTACACTGCAAAACCAGAAAAAAAAATGTGTGGTGAAATTGAAAAAAACAAAAAACAAACACATTCTGTTTATTTGGGGGTTATTTGTTTTTACGCCGTTCGCCCTGGGGTAAAACTGACTTTTTATATATGTTCCTCAAGTCGTTATGATTACAACAATTTGTAACATGTATAACTTTTCTTTTATGTGATGGCTTGTAAAAATTCAAACCATTGTTAAAAAATATATGTTTCTTAAAATCGCTCCATTCCCATGCTTATAACGCTTTTATCCTTTGGTCTATGGGGCTGTGGGAGGTGTCATTTTTTGCGCCATGATGTTTACTTTCTACGATACCTTGTTTGCTCATATGCGACTTTTTCATCGCTTTTTATTACAATTTTTCTGGATTTGATACAACCAAAAATGCACAATTTTCCACTTTGGGATTTTTTGCGCTTACGCCGTTTACCGTGCGAGATCAGGAATGAAATAAATTAATAAGTTGGGTGATTACACACACGGCAATACCAAACATGTTTATTTATTTATTTTTATTTATTAATAACAACACTTTATTTATTTATTTTACACATATACTAGAAGCCCCCCTGGGAGACTTCTAGTATAAGTACACTGATCTTTCATTGAGATCTATGCTGTTTAGTTATACAGCATACATCAATGAGATAGGCACTGGATTGCTTCCGGCAAGCAATTGAGTGCTGAGCCGGGATCAGCGCCATTACGGCGCAGACCCCCGGCCTGAGACGGATGTTTGTATCTCTCCTCTGGGACAACGTCCCGAGGGGGTATCCACCCCACTAGACACCAGGGATGACAGCTGCATCTGAATCCGTAATTAGCGGGAACAGCGATTGAACCATGCCCGCTAATTGCAGCGGTCCCGGGCTACATGTGGCACCCGGGACCGTGGTGGTTTAGAGCAGGGTCGTCACGCGGCCGCGCTCTGAACTCCAGGAGGCGGCCACAGGGCAAAATATATGTCTGCAGTCATTAAATGGTTAAACTTGCAGCCCTGTGTCAAATTGGCGTGGCCTAAAGTGCGTATGCATTAGACTGGCACAACCTCTCTGTCCCTCCTCATCATTAGGAATGCCCCAGGCAGATTTTCTATTTACGGTACGGTTCCGAAAAGCATTGGATCTTTTTAATAAACATTTATAGTTTTACATTATTCATCTGGTCACCATTAGTCGGACCTGTGCCTGGATCCCCGTTGTTGGAGTTTGGTGGTGTTTTCCTCATTATTCCCTTGGTGGAGTTCAGGAGTGGCTGCGGTTCACAGGTTTATACTTTTCATGCTATTTCAAGAGTGGTGAGGGTTACAATATTCTATCCCTTCACCCTTTTTAGTCCAGCTGATATGCGCTATGGAGAGCTGTCCCTTGTTTTTCTTTTAAAATAACGGACGTCATTTAACAGCCTGGCCTCCCCTTAGTGCAATGACGGCTGTTGGTACGTTATTCTAGTTTGGGGTTACTTATTGACCTCTGGATGTGTCTTAATTGAAAAGTCCATTGAATTTAATAGTAAAAACAGAGAAAGAACGGTGACAAAAGAAAAACTGTGTGTGAACAACTAATAAAAAACGTCCGCTGTTTGTAAAAGACGTCCGGAAATATTGATCATGTATATTATTTTGATGTCAGCGGCAAAAGTGTCCATCATTCAATACATTGTGTGCATTGAACATCCGTTTTTCCATTTACTTCAATGCATTGCCTTTGCAGTCAGTCACAGCAATAACGGACGTTTTTTTAAATATCAAAATCGGCCGCCTTTTCTTTATTTTTGACGTCGTGTGAACATAGCCTAACACAAAAAAAGAATAGAGAGAAATACATTTAAAAAAATTAGATTGTAAACATGCCATTTTACTTCCCATGTTACTGCTCATGTCATAGAGACCTCTGTGCATTTGAAATGCAACTGTCTTATGACAAGGTCCCCTTAAATACTTTTGTCTTTATTTCATTTTATTGTGTGGGTTTAGGTTATCATGGCAGAAATAAAAATGTCATCATTTGTTATCTTTTTATTCATTATTTAGAATTTGGGATTTTTAGAGAAAGATTCTAGGTTATCTGTAAGGGTTCACATATAGCAATGTATTACTTTTTTGTGTGCAGCCTCATTGTGGCTATGAGAGCAATACGTAACAGAAGGAGATGGCATACATCTGTTATGTTCTTTTATGTCTCTCTCTCTCATTTTTTTCAGGCTCATTAATTCAATAGTTGCTTCTGTCAGCTGAGCACAGATTGCATGAATGCATACTGTGCTTGGTGTTTCACTGTTTTACAAAGCCATATTCATTTTATAACCTGACATTCACATTGCTTGTACTTTCTAGCGCTGGTCTCTGAGGTCGGGATAAATGCCAAAAACATGACAGCTTTTTCTGAGACCTCTTGGGGTTTCTACAGCATCCGGTCTGAGTGATATGTTTGCGTGTGTGAACTTTAGGGTTATGAGCAGGTGAAGGACTGTAAATGTTTGAATGATTTGTACATCAAGGTTTTGTAGCTATTATCATATATTATCTGGTCTACACATTTTTTTGTCTAAATGTAAGCAGTAGTCATAAAGGATAAAGACAACTAATTGTGAATATGACTAGAAACCATAGGTGTGAATGCAGCCTTAGGTCTTCTTTGGTTTATTGCCTTTGGATTTTATGGAGAGTGACCCAATGTGATGACCAGGGGGTGCTAGGTGGTATGTAGCTGGGCTTGATGGTGGTGCTCCTGAGGCACTTGTCACGGTGGCCAGGAGTGGTATATGCCCACCCCTAGATATATCTATCTATATCATAAAAATCAAAGTCTGTCTGTCCGTCTGTCCCATATAGAATTCCAAACGCCTGACCCCAAATTTGGCACACAGATACATTGGGTGCCCAGGAAGGTTAGAGCGAAGGTCCCGTCCTTGCCAGATGTACAGGAGGGGAGGGGGATGCGGAAGAGTGCCCCAAAGAAATGAATGGGAAAATCTCCACACTGCACACACAGGTGATATAATTAGCACTGCAGCAGATATGGCAGTTGGGAGCCTTAGCAACCAATAGGATTACTACTTTCATTTTCACAGGGATCTGTGGTTGCTAGGGGAAGCTGCCTCACAACATCCACAGAATTAACTGGTAGACACCCTACTCAATCTATACAGTACAGGTATACAGGACCCCCTACTCCATCTATACAGTACATGTTTACAGGACCCCCTACTCCAACTATACAGTACATGTATACAGGACGACCTATTCCATTTATACAGTACATGTATACAGGGCAGTATTACCAGCTGCTGCTGCCCTAAGCACTAAACCTGAGGACGCCAATCTTCACTCACCAATTAGCATCATGATAGATTGGTAGGTAATAGCTTCAGACGTCACATTTAACACCGCCATACCAGACCTGACAGATACCGCCACACTGTGACTGGATAACACCGCCACACCAGACCTGACCAATACCGCCATACTGTGACTGGATAACACTGCCACACCAGACCTGACCAATACCGCCACACTGTGACTGGATAACACCGCCACACCAGACCTGACCAATACCGCCATACTGTGACTGGATAACACCGCCATACCAGACCTGACCAATACCACCATACTGTGACTGGATAACACTGCCATACCAGACCTGACCAATACCGCCATACTGTGACTGGATAACACCGCCATACCAGACCTGACCAATACAGACACACTGTGACTGGATAACACCGCCATACCAGACCTGACCAATACCACCATACTGTGACTGGATGACACTGCCATACCAGACCTGACTAATACCACCATACTGTGACTGGATAACACTGCCACACCAGACCTGACCAATACTACCATACCCCCCTTCGAAAAGACATTCGATTTTCTGGCAAATCTGAACAGGAGGTGGAAGACTGGAAAAATAAAAAAAATAAAAAGTTGTTTCCTTCCCCCTGCTCCCTGGTGCTGCCCCCATGCAAGGTGCTGCCCTAGGCAGACCACGAGTGCCTAATGGTAAACACAACCCTGCAGGTAGACAGGACCCCTAAACTATACGCTACAGATGCACGGGACCTCCACCAACTATACACTACAGGTATACAGGACATGCATCAACTATATACTGCAGGTTTACAGGACCCCAAACTATATACTACAGGTATACAGGAACCCCAAACTATACACTACAGGTATACAGGACCCCAAACTCTACACTACAGGTATGTGGGATCCCAAAACTATACACTATAGGTAAACAGGACCTCCACAAACTATATACTACAGGTATACATGACCCCAAACTTTACACTACAGGTATACGGGACCCCAAAACTATACACTACAGGTATATAGGACCTCCACCAACTATACACTACAGGTATACAGGACTCCAAAACTATACACTACAGGTATACAGGACCTCCATCAACTATATACTACATGTATACAGCACCCCCACCAACTCTATACTACAGGTTTAAATGATCCCAAACTATACACTGCAGGTATACAGGACCTCCATCAACTATATTACAGGTATACAGGACCCCAAAACTATACACTACAGGTATACAGGACCTCCATCAACTATATACTACAGGTATACAGCACCTCCACCAACTTTATACTACAGGTATACAGGACTCCCAAACTGTACACCACAGGTATACAAGACCTCTACCAACTATAAACTACAGGTACACAGGACCCCCAAACTATACACTACAGGTATACAGGACCCCCAAACTATATACTACAGGTATACAAGACCTCCACCAACTATACACTAGAGGTATCCATGACCCTAAAACTATAAACTACAGGTAAAGAAGACCTCAACCAACTATACATTACAGGTATTCAGCACCTTCACCAACTATACACTACAGGTATCCAGGACCCTAAAACTATACAGTACAGGTATACAGGACCTCTACCATCTATACACCGAAGGTATACAGTATTTCCCAAACTATACAGTACAGGTATACAGCACCCCCCCAATTATACACTACTTGTATACAGGACCTCCCTCAACTATACACTACAGGTATACAGCCCCCCCACCCCCAACTATACACTACAGGTATACAGCCCCCCCACCCCCAACTATACACTACAGGTATACAGGACGGATGTTTGAAGTTTTTAGTTTATTTCTAATGTGCATAAGCTACAATTTACATAAACAGTGCAGAACTATCAGGTATATAGGGGCATATAGGGCTACTGGTGATTTCCCCTTAAATAAAAAAAAACAAGGACATAGATTGGCCTCCTGGGCACCTTAGAATTAATCTAATTAACACACTGACACTTTATATCCGGGCAGCGCCGGGTACATTTTCTAGTATATATACATATATATATATATATATATATATATATATATATATATTTATGTAATCCAATCCCTCGAACAGGGTACTTGTAAATTTGTATACACAGCTGCTTGCTGGAGGAATAATACTTAAAATAATTTGTTTCTTTAATGGGATAGTCTTTTAATCTTGTGGCTTGGCTGGCTTTAGCAGAGGAGAGGACTGAGGGTTACTTTGGACTTACTGAGGGCCTACCTAGACCCTAAGGTTCTCTGAGGTGCTTTTAGAGAAAATGCCTACGCCCATGGGTATGATTCTTCCACCTTTCGCCTCCTATGGGTACCTTGTAACATAGAGCAGGGAGGTAGACCTCACCTGGTCTTTTCTAATCACTGTCTTGTGCTCCTGTCTCAGTTATCAGGAGAGAAGATGGCCGCCTCACCTCATCCTCCTCTGTGACTTGTTAGCCAGACATGGATGAGCTGAAGTGGATGCCGAAATGTAAAATCAAATCCTTTCTCTAATAGTCCTGCACAGGATCTCTGTGTGGTGGTGTAGTCCTCCTCTCATAGGAAATAATAACCAACTCCTCTCTACTGGTTTCCCTCAGGGGAATCCATCCATGTCCCTCTTGGGAAATATTCTGCTCTCTGACTGGCTGAACACATGCTGGGAGGACCTAATACTCAGTAGGGATTGGACAGATCACCTGAGGCACCTAGCTCAGGCATTGGACAGTAACTGCCACCTCATAAACAACTGCCAGTTGGCTGTTAAGCCCTTTCTCACAGCAGTGCATACAATTTACCTGGCACAGTGACAAGTGTAGATACAGGTAGTAAATAGGGAATATGTTTCATAATGTAGAGAATTACAGGTGGGCAGGAAACATCAGATACCACACCCTCTCTGGGACACTGCACCCACTGATATCAAAGCTAAACTAAATTTAATTTACAACATTTTTGATATTGTTAAGCTAATTCAATTTGTAACTTTTCTTCCCCATATTAAAATATTGGAGTCACAACAAAGTCATGGTCATAAGCGAACACTAAAATGCTTGGTTGCTTATTATTTCAAGTCAAGCATTTTTCAAAGCTCAAGTGCTCAACTCAAGTAAGGAGCCCTTTTTAAATCGATAGGACTCGAGCATTAACCCCTTAACGACAAAGGGCGTATATTTCCGCCCTATTGCTGGCAAAGCGTTCAGAGCGGGGCCGCGCGGCGACCCCGCTCTTAACCGCGGCGGTCCCGGGTGCCGCTTGTAGCCCGGGACCGCCGGTATTAGCGGGCACGGTCCGATTGCCGTGCCCGCTAATACAGTAATCAGATGCAGCTGTCAAACATGACAGCTGCATCCGATTACCGGACGCAGCACTTCCCTGGTGTCTAGTGGCGGAGATCGCTCCCCCGGGACGTTATCCCGCAGGAGCGATAACCTTGTCTGAAGCCGGCCGGGGACCACTCCAAGATGGCGCCGTCCCCGACTCGGCACTCGTTTACTTTCCTGCTGCAGCAGCCGGAAGTAAACGAGTGCCTACCTCATGGATCTCTGCAGCATATCTATGCTGCAGAAATCTCTATGAGAGATCAAAGCACTTATACTAGAAGTCCCCCAGGGGGGCTTCTAGTATAAGTGTAAAAGTAAAAAAAAAAGTGTTGTTGTCAATAAAAAGCCCCCTCCCCTAATAAAAGTCAGAATCACCCCCCTTTTCCCAGGTTATAAATAAAAGTAAATAAATAAATAAACATGTTTGGTATCGCCGCGTGCGTAATCGCCCGAAATATTAATTAATCATATTCCTGATCTCGCACGGTAAACGGCGTCAGCGCAAAAAAATCCCAAAGTGCAAAATTGCGCATTTTTGGTTGCATCAAATCCCGAAAAATTGTAATAAAAGCGATCAAAAAGTTGTATATGCGCAATCAAGGTACCGATAGAAAGAACACATCATGGCGCAAAAAATTACACCTCCCACAGCCCCCATAGACCAAAGGATAAAAGCGCTATAAGCCTGGGAATGGAGCGGTTTTAAGTGACATATATTTGTTGACAATGGTTTGAGTTTTTTACAGGCCATCAGATACAACATAAGTTATACATGTTGCATATCGTTGTAATCGTAACGACTTGAGGAACATATATAACAAGTCAGTTTTACCGCAGGACGAATGGGGTAAAAACAAATTTCCCCCAAATAAACAAAATGCGTTTTTTTTTTTCAATTTCACCACACATTGAATTTTTTTCTGGTTTCGCAGTATACTTTATGCAAAAATTCAGCCTGTCATTGCAAAGTACAATCAGTGACGCAAAAATAAGGGCTCATGTGGGTTTCTAGGTGGAAAAATGCAAGTGCTATGGCCTTTTAAGCACAAGGAGGAAAAAACGAAAACACAAAATTCGAAATTGGCTGTCTTTAAGGGGTTAAAGGGGTACTCTGGGAGGGGGGCTATTTTGGGATCTGGCCGGCGAGGAGGTAGCTGAGGGAAACGACGTCCACTCACCTCCCCGGTTCCAGTCAGTCAGTGATAGAGACGGGATCTGAGCGGACTTTAAACGGATCCCGCCTCTGTCACTGACTGACTGAGCGGATTTGAGACGTCACGTCTCGAGCCCACGTCAGACACCAGGAAGCGGCCAGGCACCAGGGACCGGAGCGCCGCGATAAGGGACCCGCCGCGTATGTCCACAGCCCGCCCAGTTAACCACCGCCGCCGCCAGAGTGTATACTTCACCTGCTCTACGCTCCGGCTTGCTTTGGGCTGCGAATTCGCAGCGAGAAACCCGCTGCTGATCCGTTACGTGTGAACGCAGCCTTAGAGTGTTTAAACATAATATGCAAAAAGTAGAATTAAAAAACGTAATAGATTTCTGCAAGACACGTTAGAACTCTCGTGGTATTCCTGCAATTGCCAGTGAATACCAGTATTTTATTATTTTGTTTAAACTTGCCTTCAAGGGACAAAATACAACACAAAAACATGAATGAAAAAATGCAGGCATCCAGAGCACAGTGTCTTTTAAGACTTAAAACACTGTGCAGTTGCTATTGTAAAAAACAATAAAGCAGCCATACTGATCTGCCCATGCTCCTAACATAGCCCTTCAGCTTTGGTCTCTCACTTACTGACAGCCCATTCAGCCAATCACTGTGCTGTCCTGCCGCATCCTGTGATTGGCTGACTTGACTGTCACTGAGTAGGGGACCGGAGACAGCAGGCATCGGGAGGAATGCAGAAAGGCAAATATGTCTGCCATATATATATTTTTTCACTGTATTGTACCCTTAAAGCGACTCTGTAAACACAATCTGACTCCCCCAAACCGCTTGTACCTTTGAATAGCTGTTTTTATTCCAAGATCTGTCCTGGGGTCCGTTTGGCAGGAATACAGTTATTGTCCCAAAAAACAACTTCTAAACTTGCAGCGGTGTAGATTGTGGGTACAGAGGGGCAGATTGTGGGTACAGAGTCACTTTAAACAGTTTCAGTGCTACGGCATCATACATGATGATGCCAGTAGCTACAAAACTGTTTAAATATCCCCACTGTGTCACTATAGAAGTGTGAATATTTAAACAGCACTAAGGTGCTCGGTTGAGCATCAAGCACCTTGATGTTCAAACGAGCATACTCACTCAGCTCTAATGGTAATCTCTTGACTTTACTGCTACTCACCTGTGTTGCTTTGAAAGGCCTACAAAATGCAGAAGTGGTCTTCTCAACTGGAGTGTTAAAAATATACAAATACAGTAACACCGCAATCACATATTAGCAATAATGGTCCCCTACTGGGACAATTGCATACAAAAATATGCAGAGGTTTTACTTTGTAATAATTTAACTGAAAAATGAAGGTGTACCTTTTGATACAGAACTGACAGGAGGTACAGTCCAGCAGCACAAGGAGCACCAGCTGCTTTATAATAGATGTGTGCATGACAGCTAAGGGTCATTGATGTCTCAGGGTCTAAGCTTAAAGATACAAAAGAATGCTCAAGCTAAAATGTGAACATTTGTGGTAGAAAAAGTTTTTTTTTTTTTGTAATGTGACCTAAAATAAAAGATCATTAGGATAGGTTTGTAACAAAGTGAACACATCTGGACAGAAAGGCACAAAGGTTGTAGCTGCTCGATCATTATGAAGCACATGTCCACCAGAAGATGCCTTTAAATACATGTCATGCCCCTACAGTCATTTTTGATACCTGCTTGTGTGCTTATGCTGTTGCAGTGTCTGCTGTGCAAAGTGTAATTGTGATTAATTTACAATGCATTTGCATGACTTAGTCCACGGGCCGAACTCCATAAGACCGCACACTACCCCCAACCTGCCCAATCCTTTCTGAACTACAGTAGGTTGAATTCCTAAAAATAATACACAGTCTACAGTTGGATAAACTTGGTCACTGCAGCCATTTTATTACAAACACACAATTAACATACAATATAAGGCTATGTTCACACTACATAAATTAAAGTTGGTTTCATCCGGCCGGACGTGTGCGCCTGAAACTACGGCCATAGAAATATGGCCCTACGGGCTAGTCGTGAAACTACGGCCGTTGTTTAATTTTGCTTCTTAGCCTGTTTCTAAGTGGGCTTAAACAGGTCACTCATTTGGAATTCTGCGCCCAGCCCAATAAAGCACACTGAAAATTTTTAATTTCAAAATCAAGTTTAATCCGGCTGAAATAGGTATTCCATGCGCGGCCGCATTAAAATCCACAGCTGTTGTTGGAGCATTACAGGCCGGAAATAATTGACATGTTCCGGAGCCGCTCCCTTCACTGTGTGAACTGACAGGTCTTTCTGCGTCCGGAATTCACTGAATTCTGGCCGCAGAAAACTGACCTGTCAGTTATTTGCAGGGCCGCACAGATCCCGGCTGGAGCGTGTATGATGTGTGTATGCTCTGGCCGGGATCCTATTGAAGATAAGCTATGTTCCACACCGCAAAACTACGGCCGTAGTTCTGCGGCGAGAACTACGGCCGTAGTTTTACGTAGTGTGAACATAGCCTAAATGTGTAAATATATACTGGAGTGAGAGGAATCAGGGATAAGGGTATGTGCACACTACAGAATCCTGGCGGATGAGCCGCCGCGGATTCCGCAGCTCGCCCCTGCTCGCGTGCATCTCCGCTGGTCCCATAGGCTTCGTTCTATGGTTTGTCAGATTCCGCCATCCGCTCAAAGAATGAGCAGGGACTAGCGGAGATGCGTGCACCCGCCAATGTCCACAAGTGGGGGCGAGCTGCGCAATCAGTAGTGCGTACATACCCTCAGATAGAATCGACAAAAGAATAATTAAAATCCTTGTCATTGGAAGAGTCCAGCAACTCTCCCTTTCCTGAGGTGAAACTGCCACAGAGGTTAAAGAGGGGACTGCACCTAGGTGTTAATGGTGATGATGGTGAACCCTATACTCCCCCCCCCCCCCCCGGCTTTCTCTTTGGTACTGTTGCTTGAGGTTTGGTGGAAACGCCCTTGGTGTTGATGGGGTGCAAAGTAAAGCAGACAACAGGAAGTCGAAGCTTTGAGGTCCAATATTGACTTTACTTGGAACATAATGCATTTGAAATTACAGTCTCTATTTGCATTGTACCTTCCAAAATGGCCGTCGACCGCAGCTGGGTCACTTGTAATGGTATGGAGAATTGTTGTAATAAGGAGTCACCTTTTTTGGAACTGGTAGTAAACCAGAAACCCATTGGGATGAGAGTCTTTTTAGAGTTATCTGGGCTGGGCCATAAGACACAATGGTGCGGATCCTAGAAAATAGTAAGGGTATGTTGATGATTTGCACCTCATTAAAAAGTACCTCGAGGAGAAAAATCTTCCTCTTCTGTCACTCTAACTCAGTCCTTTTTGAGCTGGCTCCTAATAATTTCCTCACAGCTTGTGATCCCCTTTACCTCGTACTCAAGAACTTCCTGTCACTCCTGGGCTTAGGAGTCCTCCCACTTTTTGATGTTTTTCTGCTAACAGCTGTACTTCTCCCAGGAGGCAGTTTGTGGTGCCGTTGTCTAACTCCCTGAATGTGGTGTGTGGATGTGTAAATTGTGACACATCCCTACCTCAGATCATCTTTATAATACACAATAAACATTCTCCATTCTCTGTCCAGCCTTAGGAGTACCCACTTCAGTATATTGAACCTATATATAAAAAATACTCTGCCGCAATATAGGACAGGGACTAACCTCCTAACTAGGGATAGTCCGAACCTGCCGAGGTTCGGGTTCGTACGAACCCGGACTCTCGGCAATAATTCCCGCTGTCTTAAACCTCCGTGCAGAGGGTGGATACAGCGGAAAGACCGCCTAGACAACTGGTATACAGCCTATGGCTGTGGCTGTATCCCGGTTTTCCAGGCAGTCTTCCCGCTGTATCCACCCTCTGCACAGAGGATTAAGACAGCGGGAATCATTGCCGAGAGTCCGGGTTCGTACGAACCCGAACCTCGGCAGGTTCGGACCATCCCTACTCCTAACAAAACTCCCTTCCCTTAGTAAAGGGCGGTAGGGACTGCTGGTCAGATCCATGTGGACTGGCTTTCTACAATTTTTTTCTCCTATTTAACCTACTTCTCCTAAGACCTCCCCCTTGCTCACAAAGCTGCCTCTATGGCCCTCCCTATAAACCTGTCCTGGGGGCCTACACCATTGGCCCGGCTCCAGCTCTCCTTTTGCAGTTGCACCCAATCTTGTCAATGAAATCCACCAATTGTGCATCATCAAATGCAAAGCAGATTGCAACAATAAGAAAAAAAAAATAGTTTTCCCAAGATTCCCAAGTATTGCTGCTAAATTGTGCTAAATGAAAAACTATGGCTAATGTTCTGCACTGTTTGTCAAATTACAGGGCTTTTTAAAAATTGTATGTACATGTTACATTACTTACTAAGGGAGCATTCACATGTACAGGATCCACAGCACATATGCTGTTCTGAAATAAACCCCCACCCCCATTCTAGATTTACTAAAGAGGCACATGCAAATTTTTGCCCAAACCGTGTGGTTTGCACGAAAATCGCCACCTTTTCCCCGATGGACCCCATAAATTCCCCCCCATAGTATATAAGGTCAAGCCTGTGTTTGATTGGGTATCCCGTTGTCTAACCTCAGCTTTATTCCTATAATGGCAACAATCAAAGGAAACTTAGGATCCCAGGGCTGCACTTACATACAGTAGCGGATCAAGACAGAACATACAGATAAAACCTAATATTCTTAAAGAGTTCACCAACAAAGGCCCAAAATATGAATCCATGACATAATGCAAATAAAAATGTCATTTAATAAAAAAATATAACTAAAACAGTGTCTATAAAAACACAGTTTTCTTGTAGCTTTTTTTTTTCTCGAAATATGCAAAGACTTGCACGTGTTTTTTGCAGACAGTATTGGTTAGCCTATTTTATTTACGCTTTTTTGACATGCATTTTTATTTGCTATAGTGTGGTAAAGCATTAAAAAAGGGCTATGTTTACTTGACAAAGGTGAGTAAAAATACCCTTAATGCATTAAAAGTAAGAAAAATGAAAAACCTCAATATTACTTGTGCACTTATTATTCATCTACTGACTTGTGGTACCCAACATAGGAAATCATGACTTTTATGTACAAAAGATGGACAGCTGTAGGGCAACAAAGTGGGCAGCGTGACTGCAGCACAGGGAGGTGTATTATTAATGTATGTGTAACTTGACTTGCTAATAATTAACACTTTCTTCTCTTTTGATCTGCCTGTGATCCCTCCCTGTGATTTTTCTTTTGTGTGTCTTTTTGTATCTAACTTTTGCCACTATCCCTTTGATAATTGATCATATTAATCTGTTGTGCCATAGTCCGTTTGAATTATGAACAAAGGTTTATTGGTATAGATATTCAAATCCATTTTGCTTTGTACAAGATTGAATATGCCAAATAGCTTTTCATATAACATGTATTCTCGCATGTTCTGGGTAGTATTAGCTTTACTAAGATTGCTGTAATCATAAAAATAAATAGTATGATAGGTTTCTTGAGATAATAGAACATAGGGACAAGAATAGACCTCTCCTGCAGCTTTTACTCCACGGGTATGAGTACAAAAAAATGTAAATATTAAAACAATAAACTTTGTTATCACTGGAGTTATCTGTTCTAAGAATGTTATTCATATTTTATCCTTATAACTGTATCCGCCGGTTATTCCAAGCATGACATAAAGAAATGCCAAAATATTAAATTACATAAAGGCAGCTGTTTTAAAGTTCACAATCCTAGCAACTTTAAGGACTTTATGAGAATAGAGGAATTGAGGCCGCTGGAGCATTGTAGTAGTGGACACGGTCCATCCACCCTTTTATACTTCACCTTTTGATCCAGACAAAAGAAAAACAGCAACCTTATGTCTAGTTTTGTTTTGTAAAATAACATTATTTTATTATTCATCCCACACAGTGACTGTGGTAAAAATGAAACAAACAAAAAAAAAAAAAAACACAGACAGAAAAGTCATACATATTCCAAAATGGTACCAATAAAAAGTACAACCTGCAAAAAATAACCCCTCATATGGCTAGGTCAATGAGAAAATAAAAGGGGAGCCAACCCCTGAAAAAAAGGGACATTAAAGAGGATGTACCACCAGGTACATCCTCTTTAATCTGATCCGACGGATCGAACGGCGCCGTCACGGGGAAGCCGGAGTCGCGGTCCATTTTTCGGACCGCGGCTTGGTTCCCGTGCACGGCGCCGTTCTATGCACCAGAACCGGACAGTGCTCAAGCACTGGAGGTAGGCTGAGCCGCTCCCAGTGGGAGGGAATTCCCTCCCCTCTATGACGCGGCTCCACTCATTCTAAGGGAGCCGCATAATATAGGGGAGGGAATTCCCTCTCACTGGGGGCGGCCTGGCCTACCTCCAGTGCTTAAGCACCGGCCGGTTCTGGTGCATAGAACTGCGCCGTGCACGGGAATCGGGCCCGCGGTCCAAAAAACGGACCGCGGCACCGGCTTCCCCGTGACGGCGTCGCTTGATCCGTCGGTTCAGATTAAAGAGGATGTACCAGGTGGTACATTCTCTTTAAGGACCAGAATGTATGAAAGGGGGACGGGTAAAGGGGAAGTCAGGCAAAACTTTTTATTAAAGTATTGTATTTCCTCCCAAAAAAAGTTATATATGTATCTCAAATGGCCAGATCAGATGACCTGGGCATATAAGATGAAGAATATAAGAATCAGGTCCTGAGATGCTGGCTTCAGACCCAGGCTGGATGAGTTTAGGGAGAGAGCTGCTGTCTGTCAGGGGGAGTGTTAGTGTGGGGAAAATAGTGTCTGTTAGGCAGGATTCATCCACAAAATACCCAAAAGTCCTACAACTACATTTTTGGCCTCCTGTTGGCTGCTAGCTGGGACTTGTAGTGTAGCTACCGCCATCTTGGCTGCACACTGTGTAGAGTGACTGGTGCCAGAAAGGGGGCAGCACATGGTCCACATAGACCCTAAAGAAGTTGCCCAAAGTCCTCTCAGTACTTATTTTTGCTGCTGTACCTTGGCTTGCTGTGATCTGTAGTGCAGCTACACCTATCCTGGTTGTGCAGTGTCCATTTCAACGGGTGCCCTAAAACATAGAGCACCTGGTACACACAGACTTCATAGACTACAACAAAAGTCCACCCAGCAATGGCATAGCTACCATGAAGGCAGGGAAGGCAGTTGCTATGGGGCCCCGCACTACAGGGGGCCCGGGGGCCCGCCTGGCCCGTCTCCCCTGTCTTCAAGGTAGCTACGCTTCTGATAATAAAGCACCCTGCCAGAGACGCAGAAGGGAGCGTCTACAATCCCCTCTGTAACACCTCCGCACCTCCCCCTGACACAGGCTCAGAGCGTCCTGCACCAGTGTCCCCCTCTCCACAAGTGGAACAGTCCCGGGACGTTTCGCTAAGCCCCGCCCCCATCGCGGCAAGCCCCGCTCCCAGTGCCCACCATCCCACTCGCTCATGGCAGAATGCACAGGGCCTGGGGAGGAGACACAGCAGGAGGATGGTAACTATCACTGCCAGCTGGAAGTAACCAGCTTCCCTGGCATCCTGTATAATGGGGGTCACCAGCTTCCCTGGCATCCTGTATAATGGGGGTCACTCAGGCTCAGCTTCCCTGGCATCCTGTATAATGGGGGTCACTCAGGCTCAGCTTCCCTGGCATCCTGTATAATGGGGATCACTTAGGTCAGCTTCCCTGGCATCCTGTATAATGGGGGTCACTCAGGCTCAGCTTCCCTGGCATCCTGTATAATGGGGGTCACTCAGGCTCAGCTTCCCTGGCATCCTATATAATGGGGGTCACTCAGGCTCAGCTTCCCTGGCATCCTGTATAATGGGGGTCACTCAGGCTTAGCTTCCCTGGCATTCTGTATAATGGGGGTCACTCAGGCTCAGCTTCCCTGGCATCCTGTATAATGGGGGTCACCAGCTTCCCTGGCATCCTGTATAATGGGGGTCACTCAGGCTCAGCTTCCCTGGCATCCTGTATAATGGGGGTCACCAGCTTCCCTGGCATCCTGTATAATGGGGTCACTCATCTTCCCTGGCATCCTGTATAATGGGGTCACTCAGCTTCCCTGCATCCTGTATAATGGGGTCACTCAGCTTCCCTGCATCCTTTATAATGGGGTCACCAGCTTCCCTAGCATCCTGTATAATGGGGTCACCAGCTTCCCTGGCATCATGTATAATGGGGTCACTCAGCTTTCCTGGCATCCTGTATAATGGGGTCACTCAGCTTTCCCTGCATCCTGTATAATGGGGTCAAACAGCCTCCCTGGCATCCTGTATAAAGGGGTTACCCAGCTTCCCTGGCATCCTATATAATGGGGTCACCAGCTTTTCTGGAATCCTGTATAATGGGGTCACTCAGCTCCCTGGCATCCTGTATAATGGGGTCACTCAGCTTCCATGCATCCTGAATAATGGGGTCACTCAGCCTCCCTAGCATCCTGTATAATGAGTTCACTCAGCCTCCCTGGCATCCTGTATAATGGGGTTACCCAGCTTCCCTGGCATCCTGTATAATGGGGTCACCAGCTTTCCTGGCATCCTGTATAATGGGGTCACTCAGCCTCCCTGGCATCCTGTATAATGGGGTCACTCAGCCTCCCTGGCATCCTGTATAATGGGGTCACTCAGCCTCCCTAGCATCCTGTATAATGGTGGTCACTCAGCTTCCCTGCATCCTGTATAATGGGGTCACTCAGCCTCCCTAGCATCCTGTATAATGGGGTCATCCCGCTTCTCTAGCATCCTGTATAATAGTCAGTATAATGGAGGTCACCCCCCTGGACTCAGAGCTGCCCCAACCAGCAGGGACTCCGAGCGGCCTGCTACCCCCCCCCCCCCCAGGTAATATGTTGGGGGGCCCCATACACTTTTTTGCTATGGGGCCCCATGACTCCTAGTTACGCCCCTGCCACCCAGTACCCATTTTTGCTGCAGCTTCTTGGCTTGCTGGGACCTGTAGTGCAGCTTCATCTATCCTGGCCGCATACTGCAACTGGTGCTTTAACCCCTTGCTTCTAAAGCCTGTTTTGACCTTAATGACCAGGCTAATTTTTCAAAATCTGACCTGTCTCACTTAATGCGCTTATAGCTCAGTGATGCTTTAACGTATGCTAGCGATAAAGATTGTTTTTTCGTCATATATGGCACTTTATGTTAGTGGCAAAATTTGGTCACTACTTTGTGTATTTTTTGTGAAAAACATCAAAATATCATGAAAAATTTGAAAAAATTGCATTTTATGAACTTTGAAATTCTCTGCTTCTTAAAAAAGGAAGTCATAGCACATAAATTAGTTACTAAGTCACATTACCAATATGTCCTCTTTATTCTGGCATAATTTGGGAAACATATTTTACTTTTTCAGGGTGTTATGGGGCTTAGAAATGTATCAGCAATATATCAAATTTTCATGACATTTCCAAAACTGATTTTTTTTTAGGGACCAGTTCTTTTTTTAAATGGATTTAGGAGGCTTGTATACTGGAAACCCCCATATATGACCCCATTTTGGAAACTAGACACCTTAAAGAATTAATCTAGGGGTATAATGAGCATTTTAACCCTACAGGGGCTGGAGGAAAGTGTTCACCATTAGGCCGTAAAAAAATGGAAAATTTTAATTTTCCAATAATATATACGTTTAGATTAAAGTTTCTTATTTTCAAAAGGAACATGAGAAAAAAAGCACCCCAAAACTACTAACACAGGTTCTCCTGAGTACAATGGTACCCCATATGTGGGCGTAAACCACTGTATGGGCACACAGAGGGGCTCAGAAGGGAAGGAGCGCCAATTAGCTTTTTTAGGGTGCGTTCACACCTACAGGATCTTCAGCAGATCTGCAGCAGATTTGATGCTGTGTTCAGTTATTTAAATGAAATCTGCTGCAGAAAATCAGCTGCAGATCCTGTAGGTGTGAACGCACCATTAATGCAGATTTTGCTGAAGAAGTTTCTGAGCGCCAGGTGCGTTTGCAGAGCCCCTGTAGTGTCCGCAGAATAGAATCCCTCCAAAAGTCACCCCATTTTGGAAATTACACCCCTCAAAGAATTCATCTTTGTGTGTGGTGAGCATTTTTACCCCACAGGTATCAGAGGAAAGTATTCAAAATGAGACTGTTAAAATGAAAAACCTGAATTTTTCCAATAATATGTTAGTTTAGTTTGAAATTTCTCAATTTCACGGGGAACAGGAGACAAAAAGTACTGCAAAATCTGTAACGCAGGTTCTTCTGAATACAATGGTACGCCATATGTGGGCGTAAACCACTGTATGGGCACACAGCGGGGCTCAGAAGGAAGGGAGCGCCAATTAGCATTTTCAGTGCAGATTTTGCTGAAGAAGTTTCTGAGCGCCAGGTGTGTTTGCAATGCCCCTGTAGTGTCAGCAGAATAGAACCCCCCAAAAGTCACCCCATTTAGGAAAGTACACCCCTCAAAGAATTCATCTTGGGGTGTGGTGACCATTTTGACCCCACAGGTATTAGAGGAAAGTATTCAAAAGTAGACAGTAAAAATGAAAAACTCGAATTTTTCCAATAATATGTTCCTTTAGTTGGAAATTTCTAAATTTCACGAGGAACAGGAGAGAAAATTTACCCCAAAATCTGTAACGCAGGTTCTTTTGAGTAGAACGGTACCCCATATGTGGGCATAAACCCCTGTATGGGCACACAGCGGGGCTCAGAAGGAAGGGAGCGCCAATTTGCTGGAGCAAAACTGCAGCTAGAAACAGTTATTAGAATAGCACAGTTACTAAAATACAATTAAAAAATTAGATTACAGGTAATGCAAGGTGGTTACGGACAGTCTGGGGTGGTTACGGGTAATCTGCGGTGGTTACAGACAATCTGGGGTGGTTACAGGTAACCTGCTGTGGTTACGGCCAACGTGGGGTGGTTACGGACAATCTGGGTTGGTTACGGATAAACTGAAGTGCTTATATGTAATTTGGAGTGGTTACGGCAATCTGGAGGGGGTCTTTGGCAATTTGGGGTGGTTAGAGGCAGTGTGCGGTGGTTAGAGGCAACGTGCGGTGGTCAGTGGCAATGTGTGGCGGTCAGTGGCAACGTGCGGCCGTCAGTGGCAAAGTGCCGCGGTCAGTGGCAATGTGTGGTGGTCAGTGGCAATGTGTGGTGGTCAGTGGCAACGTGCGGTGGTCAGTGGCAACGTGCGGTGGTTACGTGTAATCTGGTGTGATTACAGGCAACCTGGGGCGGTTAGGGGCAACGTGCAGTGGTTACTTGCAATCTTGCATGATTACGTGCAATCTGGCGTAATTACGGGCAACGTGCGGTGGTTACGGGCAACGTGCGGTGGTTACGGGCAACGTGCGGTGGTTACGGGCAACGTGCGGTGGTTACGTGTAATCTGGCTTGGTTACGGGTAATCTGGTGTGATTACAGGCAACCTGGGGCGGTTAGGGGCAACGTGCGGTGGTTACGGGCAACGTGCAGTTGTTACAGGCTACGTGCTGTGGTTACGTGCAATCTGGCGTGATTATAAGCAACGTGTGGTGGTTACGGGCAACGTGCGGTGGTTACGGGCAACGTGCGGTGGTTACGGGCAACGTGCGGTGATTACGTGTAATCTGGCGTGATTACGGGCAACCTGGGGTAGTTACGGGTAATCTGTTGTGATTACATGCAACCTGGGGCGGTTAGGGGCAACGTGCGGTTGTTACGGGCAATCTGGCGTGATTACGGGCAACGTGCGGTGGTTACGGGCAACGTGCTGTGGTTACGGGCAACGTGCGGTGGTTACGGGCAACGTGCGGTGGTTACGGGCAATGTGCGGTTGTTACGGGCAACGTGCGGTGGTTACGTGCAATCTGGCGTGATTATGGACAACCTTGGGCGGTTATGGGCAACGTGCGGTGGTTACGGGTAATCGACTTGGGGGGCGACACTGTAACACTTTTTATCCCCTGTCACCAATGATTTATGGTGACAGGGGATAAAAAGTGCCGGCAGCAGTGGGAACAGGCGATCAGCGGTATATAGTATACCCCACAGGGGGGTCCCCGATCACTGGCCCATGCTCTCCGCTACCTCCGGTGGCAGAGAGCATGGGGCTTTGATCATTTTTTCATTTCCATCCCTGCGAACAAACATCGTTTGTTCGCAGGGATGGGGCGGCCATCTTGGATTTGATGGCCACCCGGGGAGGGAGTGGGTTAGTGATCGGGGCACTAGGGGGGCTGATCTGGGGTCTGATTATTACATTTTCATCTCCCCCCACCGTACATTCACGGTGGGGGGAGATGAAAGCTGTCGGCGGCGCCGGTACCGTAGATTGCCGTTATAACGTTGATAGCGGCGATCTCCGATACGGGAGCCGGGGGCAGGGTTGCCAGGGGACACAGTGACAGTGGCGGCGGGAGGTGGCAACATGCTGCAGCCTCCACACGCCGCCCGATTAACGTCAAACACCACATCTCCCCCATAGACGCTGCTGTCGCATCGACCGCAGCGTTTATGGGGTTAACTGCCCGGGGGAGCGCGGCTCCCCTCCGGGCAGAGGCAGCGGGAGGATGTGGTGTGATACTGCCTCCTCCCGCTGCCCGATCTCACTTACCGACAGCGGGGGGAGGCAGGAACAACATGACATTTGGGGAACATCATGTTGCATTAACTACCTACTTTACATTACGTGCCCCAAACGTCATTTTGCGGCAAGGGGTTTAAAAAAACAAACAAAAAAAAACAACTTAGTGGTATATTCTTGGCTTACCTAATACTGATTAGTGTTGTCTGTTAGTTATCAAAGCATTTTAGTGGTACATTTTAGGCTTGCCTAATACTGGTGTGTGCTCTTCCATTCTATTCACAACAGTCTAGTTAATAGATTTTTGCTCTCAGTTATATTTACTCCAGTCTGGTGAATACGTGCTTGCTCTCAGATACATTCACTCCAGTCCAGTGAACAAGTGTGTGCTCTGCGGTACACCAACCACAGTCTATGAATCCAGAATCAATGTGTCCTCTCAGATACATTCACTCCAGTCTAGTGAATCAGTGTGTGTTCTGCGGTACATCAACTATAGTCAAGTGAATAAGTTTGTGCTATATGTTAAATTCACTACAGTCTAGTGAATCAGTGTGTCCTCTCAGTTACATAATTGTGGCTTTGTGGTACACCAAATGTAGTCTAGTGAATAAGTTTTTGCTATCTGTTACATTCACTCCAGTTTAGTGAATCAGTGTGTCCTCTCAGTTACATTCACTCCAGTGTAGTGAATTAGTGTGTCCTCTCAGTTATATTCACTCCAGTCTAGTGAGCAATTGTGTGCTCTGCGGTACACCAAACATAGTCTAGTGAATAGAAAAAATGGTGAAGGGCATGGGCATTCAAGTGATGTAGTGAGCATGTTCATGTTCAGGCTGTGGTCCTGGGCAGGGTGACACAGTACCTGTTGATGAGGGAGCAGTAAAAAAGCAAGGAGGTTCACTTCCTAGCTTCATCTGACAACTTACAGGGTCACATGGTACAACATCACTTTTGAAACCACAACAGTACGAACAGGTGATGACGTGGATAGTGGATAATATGTCCAGTAATGTATCCACAACCCAGTCTTCCACACAGTCCACCCACGCTATCCAAGGGAGTGGACATCTGGCTCCTCCAGCTCAACCTCCTTCCCCCCAGCCTGGCCCCTCCATGGAAAATCAGATCCATTAGGGATTCAGATCTGGAATACTCTCAGGAACTCTTTTCAGGACCCTTCCCAGAGTCAAAAACCACTGCTTAGCAGCAACCTGAGCAGTTGCTCTGTCCCGATGCCCAAAATATCAAACTTTTGCAGTCTGTGGGTGATGAGAGTGGGGACTTGCAAGTAGTGTGTCAAGAGGTGTCGGATGATGTTGATGATGAGGCACGGTTGTAAGACAGTGACGTTGTTGTCAGGGCACTTAGTCCGAGGGAGAGTAGAGTGAGGAATCGGAGAAAGAGCTGATGGATGATGACTGACCCAAGCTGGGTTGGTAAGCCTAGTCAAGACAGTGCTTCTGAGGGGGAGGCAGGTGCAACACCAGAAAAGGTTGGAAGAGGCAGTGGGTTGGCCAGAGGCAGAAGCAGGGTCAGAGCAAGTACAGTACATAAGCAACTGTTTAACAGAGTGAAGCTCCCGTGGCAAGGCCTAGATGTTCTCAAGTCTGAGGGTTCTTTAAAGAAAGTAGGGATGACCGATGGACTGTGGTGTGCAACCTGTGCCACACCAGGATCAGCAGTAGTCACACCACTGCTCCTTCCCCTGTGTCACATGCTGGCTCTGCGAGTCAACCCCCTGCCCAGGAACCAGGCAATAGTGCCTACCGCCCTACAACCACCCCTTCACCTCAACACCCTCCACCAATATCTCCCAGTGCAGCATTCAGCTGTCTTTACATCAGACCTTTGAGCGCAAGCGTAAGTACAATTCCACTGACGCCCATGCACAAGCCCTAAACGTCCACATCTCAAAATTGCAGGGCCTACCTCGGTCATGGTTTCTCAGGCTTATTATGCCTCTTCCTCCAACCCCTTCTCTTCTCAATTACCATCCGTGAGCACGGCACCTTCAGTTGGTAGCTCTAGGCGTGGCAGCACTGCCGTGGGTAAGCACCAACAGGTGGTGCTGAAACTTCTGAGCTTAGGTGACAATAGGCACACCACCCAAGAGCTGTTACAGGGCATCAAGGTGCAGACCGATCTTTGGCTTGCGCCGCTGAACCTCAAACCAGGCATGTATGTGTGTGACAACAGGCGTAACCTTGTGGCGGCTCTGTAACTCTTCAGACTCACACATGTTCCATGCCTTGCCCACATGTTCAATCTTGAGGTTGAGCTGTTCCTCAAGACCTACCCCAATTTGTCTTATTTGCTCACCAAGGTATGACGCATCTGTGCGCATTTCCGTAAGTCAACCACAGATGCTGCCACCCTTAGGGCAGTGCAACGGCGCTTACAACTGCCAGCTCACCGACTGTTTTGTGACGTGCCCACGCGATGGAATTTCACGTTACACATGTTAGCCAGGGTTTATCCTCACCGCAGCGCGATTGTAGAATGCCAGATGACAACTTCCACGCGAACTGGTAGTCAGGTTAGTCAGCTTCCTCAAGTCTACAATGAGGAGTGGATGTGG
This sequence comes from Dendropsophus ebraccatus, assembly GCF_027789765.1. NCBI lineage: Eukaryota > Metazoa > Chordata > Amphibia > Anura > Hylidae > Dendropsophus > Dendropsophus ebraccatus. The sequence goes on along the minus strand of NC_091467.1, from coordinate 39,993,017 downwards.
ATGTCTGATATATGTCATGTGTTAAACCCCTTTGAGGAGTCAACACCAATGTCTGCTGAAAAACTCACTGCTCAGCATGAAGTCAGAGGCTATGCACTTGTCACAGGAGATGGCACTTACAGGAGTTGGCGAGACTGAAGAGGGTACCTATGCTCATTCCTTCTTATCTGTTGAGCGTGTATGGGCTGAAGAGGAGGAATTGAAGAAGGAGGAAATAGAGAGTCAACCTATTGAGGAAAGGGAATTCTTGTGTGTTAGGACTATGGCACACATGCCTGACTTCATGTTAGGCTGCCTTTCCCGTGACCCTTGCATTAGAAACATTTTTGACAACACAGATTACTGGGTGTTTACCTTCCTGGACCCATGGTTAAAGCAGAACTTTTCCACTCTCATTCCTGTATGAGAATGAATCAAAATCAACAGGCCCTGCTGCACAAGCTGAAACTATCCGACCCATCTGACACCGTTAGCAGCAGAGGACGTAATTCTGTGGGCCAACTATTGGGGTAGAGGTGGAGAGCTGGCAGCTTGTCAAGCTCTGGCAGGGGAACACTCTCCAAGGCCTTTGCCCCTTTTTATGGCACCACAGCAAGACTATGGGACTCATCCCCAGTCTAGACAGAGTAGGCGGGAGCTGTTCAGTAAGATGGTGTGGGCGTACCCAGCACTCAGGGGTGCACCACCGTGCTTTTTCAAACCAATTGTTCCCGAGGGTCACCTCCAGGCTCTTACACACTATTTTTTTGGAGGCTCGCCACTACACGGTCGCCCAAAATTGTCTTGAGGGTCACCACCAGGCTGTTGCCCAGATTTTGGCATAATTGTGCGATTAGGCAGCCTCAGAGGCATCCATGCATGCTGCCCCTGCTGTTTCCTGTCTATTTCCGTGGTGTTTCCATCATTTTCTGAGGTTTTCAGGCAACCTTCCCTGCAAAAATGCTTGATTCTCCTATTGACTTCAATGGGGTTCATTATTCAAAATGAGCACCCGAGCATTGGGAAAAATTCGATTTGAATAACGAGCACCCAAGCATTTTAGTACTCGCTCATCTCTAGTAGCTATAAATTCTTTTTTATGTTTACCTTACCCCTTGCTTGCACTGTAGTTTTTCATTTTACTGGACTTTTTCTTTAACATGACACACATAATATAGTTTATTGCACATAAGTAGTTGTGACATAATGCTGACTCATCCTTGGTAAACTATTGTTCTGAGTTGTGCCAGCACCTCTGTTCTTGTCATTTGCATTGTTGTATAACTGAGAAATAACATGTCAGGACATGACATATTTCAAAACTTAAAAAGTTATCTCAAATCTGTTTCCTTATCTGTTAATATTAATTTCTTCACTTTTACATAACATCAGGGGAAGTGCAGTTTCTTGTCACATATAATCTCTTTAGGTATTAGAGTGATCCTATTATGTAACAGCTCTGAGGATTCAACAGCTTGAGGCTATGTTCACACTACGTACAGTATATGTCCGGCCGCATATTTTCTCGGCCGGACATATACGTGTTAAACTCCGGCCGGGGATTTACGCAAGTGGCGGCCGGCTACGTACGGACCGCGAACTTACGCCCGTAGTCTACTTACGCTTCCCGAGCGCCCTACGTAGTGATCTGACAGCGGTCTTTTACTTGGAAATCTTCGCCTAGCCCCGGACACCCCACAGAACCTTTTGGATCGGCAAAGAAAATATGAAAAATGAAGAAATCACCACTACGTACGGGACCGCATGTTACGCCATGGGCGTAAGTTACGGCATTTTGGTCCTCAAACAATGGTCTGGTTAATTTTTTACGGTGCCGCGTACGATTCTGGCGTAAGTTCGTACGTAGTGTGAACTGTGCAGCCGTACATCGTATACTTTCCATTGTACTCAAACTACGTAAATCTCCGGCCGCTTATTCACAGAACGCGCTACGGCCTGAAACTTATGTAGTGTGAACATAGCCTGAATGTGTAGTACATACAAAGTATACAGACTGAAGCAGCCAGCAGTCAATATTTTGCAGGCAGTTTCCACTTTGAAAAAAAAAAACATGTGGTTCAAAAGTTAACACAGTGAGGGACATTTATTAAGACTGACGTACCATTACACCACTTTTAAAGATCTGCTCCCTTTTCCCTAGACGGATTTACTATGAGGTGCACACCTCTTAGTACAGCTGGCCGACCCTGCGCCCAGCACAGGCATTGTACAAAAACAGTTGTTGATTTTTGCCTTGTTTACACCTGTCTCCATGCCTCTTCCCCGCCTTGCCATGCCCCCCTTCCCACCCATCAGGCGAGCAGAGGATTCGGCAGGCATACACCAGAAAGAACACTGTAATTTTTTTTAAAAGAGTCAGATTTGCAGTTTTTTACCAATAAAAACATTGACTTTCTGAAATTGAGCCCCCAGATCGCTCCATCAACAGTAGAATATAATTATTATGATCTGTATGTTTTGGGTGTGGGAGGAAACTGGAGTACCCAGAAACCCACGCATACACGGAGAGAACATACAAACTCTTTGCAGATGTTGCCTTGGTGCTAATCACTGAGCCACCGTGCTGCCCCGGTGTCTGATCGGTGGTCTTGGTGATGAGACCCCCACCAATCACTAAACAAATATTAGTTTTCCTATTTTGTGAAAATGAAACAATTTGAGCTAAACTACATGTTATTGAAGAAGATAACAGTGTAATTTTAAATTTCAAATTTTTAAAATGTCAATTCTTTGGGCAGAGAGCGGAGATGCACAAGAAATCCCATTGAAACAATGAGACAGGCAGAATTTAAAGTGGCGTCTGCAGCACAGGCTCGATTTGAAATTCTGCCACTTTTGTTCAGTGTTAACATCTCCCTCAAATTTACCATGGATCTTACACAGAGAAAGTAGTGAAATCAATTATAAATCCAACAGTCGGCATGCTGTGGCTATTAGGCTAGGTTCTTTTTACTGTGGGGGGTCTAAATTAACAATTTTTACTATGTAAGGCATTATTATCATCTTAGCATAAAAGCTAACTCTAACAACAGTTTCGAGCACAATGGATCTTTGCAAAAACAAGCTGTAAATAATGTGTATGTTAATTAATTCTCCACTCTTTTGCACTCCCATCCAATTTCCCATTGACCTCAATGGATCTCATTATTGTACTGAAAATGTCTCTATGTTTCTATTGTGGTTACATTAACCCCAAGACGACCTATGGCGCTTGCCATTATGAGCTTGCATCATGGTGGGTGAGAACTGGCTGTTCAGCGAATGGCAGCAGCGATTGTGCTGCAGGCTGACATTAACCTCTTAAACGCTGCAATTGCAGCTCCTGTCACTTAATGATTTGCCCCCCTCCCATCACACTGCAGGAGTCTTGATAGTTTTCACTGACTGTCAGAGTTTTCCCTACCTTTGTGTAGTCCTATTGATGTTCTTCTAACAGAGTCTGCCATAGGCAGGCTCTATGTGAAGTGTACCGATAACACTGATCAATGCTTTGCGATTACATACCATTGTTCACTATATGCAAGCCAATGGTTGGATGTAATAGTCCCCCAAGGGGACTTAAAAAGTGTGAAAAAATTAACATGTTTTTAAAAATATGCCAAAGCCCCTCCCCATTAAAAGTTAAACTCAACCCCCTTTCCCATTATACAATTAAAATCTGTAAAAATAATTAAACAATTAAACATATTTTATATGGTAGCAAACTAAATTGTCCGATCTATTAAAAATATATCAATATTGTGAACGGCATTATCGAAAAAAGCGCTAGCATAAAAAAGTAAGAGCAATCATTAACCTCTGATCTGCACAAATATTATACTAATAAAAACTACAGCTCATGGCACAAAAAATGATGCCCCAAACATTAGAAAAGCTTCGAAAACATGCATATTGTTGTGTTTGAACTGATGTATAGAATAAAGGTATCATGTCAGTTTTACCATAAAGGAACCATGGGGTTTCTTCATACATTTTATGGTTCGAAATGAGTAATTACAAAGTGCACTTGAATTTGAAAAAATAAGCCCTTACATGGTCCCGTAGATGGAAAAATAAAAGCGCTATGTTTCTTACAATGCCAGGAGGGTCATGAAAGGGTTAAAAATTAAACAATTTGGATAATGAATAACCTGAGTAAAATTTGCTATATCTATAGTATATCCTCAAAATAATTTAATATAAAAATGTTGTTGATGGTAGCAAAAAAACAAAACAAAAAAACCCAACTTTTCACAGTAGGTAATATATTTAATTAAATATTAGGCTGCGTTCACACTACGTATATTTCAGTCAGTATTGCAACCAAAACCAGGAGTGGATTAAAAACACAGAAAGGATCTATTCACACAATGTTGAAATTGAGTGGATGGCCGCCATTTAATGGCAAATATTTGCTGTTATTTTAGAACAACGTCTGTTATATTGAAATAATGGCCGTTATTTACTGTTATATGGCGGCCATCCACTCAATTTCAACATTGTGTGAACCGATCCTTTCTGTGTTTTTAATCCACTCCTGGTTTTGGTTGCAATACTGACTGAAATATACTGACTGAAATATACGTAGTGTGCACATAGCCTTAAACAGCATGAAATAACTATGCTGTATATTTATTACATTATTGAATATTTTTATAAAACTAATTGCTTTGAAACCAAAATTGGCCATTAGCAAGGTCAAAAGAACAAATTTTCTTGTCTTCTTGGTGGTATCCTCAAGCCTTCTTGCCAACAGTCTTGATTTAGGGTATATGCACACTACGGATTGCGGATTTCGCAGCTCGCACCCACTGGCGGCCGAGGGCGTTCCTGCCTGTGTCATAGACTCCATTCTATGCATGGGCGGATTCTAGATTCCGCCTTCTGCCAAAAGAACTGACATGTCAATTCTTTCGGAAGACTGAGGAATCTGCCCCTGCATAGAATAAAGTCTATGAAGACGCCCGCAGCCGCCAGAGTCCACGAGCGGGTGCAATCTGCAGAGTCCGGAACGGGTTTTCCGTTGCCATTCCGTAGTGTGCATGTACCCTTAGGCTACATGCACATGTCCGTGAAAAACGGTTCACAAGTAGATTGTATGTTACGGACAGAACTCATGAGCTGTTAGCAACTCTCAGCATCCTGATTTATTATGATGCCAGGAGCTCTGTAACAGTTTAAACTTTGTGACACTGTATTGGTGCAGCTGAGAAATAAAGCTGATTCGGAGCTCTCTGCATCACAATGAATCATGATGCTCAGAGTTCCAAAAGAGGTTAAGAGTTCACTCAATGACAGACAGTCCGCTTGCAGACCATATATTACACTTGTATAAAAGTCGTCAAATTTGGGCTTAATGAGAAACTCACCTAGAAAAAGTCATTTGCTAATAAATATGGTCTGGTTGTTATATAAGTCCAAAGTTCTGTGCGTTTGGGTTTGGAGAATGTTGTCGAACCCGAACAGTTCATCAAGTCCGCTCAACACTATTCTTGAATCGGGGGAGGGGGGGGAATCAACATTATCACCAAATACTTGAGGGCTGAGAAGACATATGCCTTCAATTATTTGCTAATACACATTAGACAAATGGGTAATGACATAGTCACACATATTCATACCATAAAAAGCATGTATGTGTGGAATTACCCACCTGTAGTAAAGCATTGACCCATGGAAATTCTAGGTCTTTGTCATCTAATTTTTTTCTTTTTTTTAAAGTTTGGCCATACTTAAATTTGAGTGCCATTGAAATCAATGGGGACCCAAATAAATATATATATATATATATATATATATATATATATATACACACACACACACATATATATATATATATATATATATATATATATATATATATATGTGTGTGTGTGTGTACAAAAATGGCTGTAGTAGGGGGAGAAGGCTGCAAAAGGAAGCAAATAGGGGGGACAACAGGACAATTGCTCTGTCATAAATAGGGTGGGGAAAGAGCTGGGCACTGTGACAGACAAGCCCTGGGGAAAGAACTAATTGTCCCTTTCAGGGCTCTAGGAGCTTGTTATATAACAGTTTGTTATACTGCTGAAATACCTTTTAGCTGATGTTTGATAAAGGGGAATAATTTTAAGATATGTTATTGCCCAACAAGTTATGAAAATTTCTAATAGACACTTTATTATGGGAAATGCACTTATAGTGCATTTTCCCTGCACTTACTACAGCATGGCATGTTCAGGGCTCTGATGATGTCACATCACATAAACAGCCGAATCCTGCTGCTCCAGTCTGTCCCACCGCTGCAGCAGGAGTTGGCAGTTTATGTGACGTGACATCACCAACTTTACAGAGACCTGAACATGCCATAGGCGGATCGTCTGCCAGAAATCTTTTTTTTATACCACGTAGTTATATTGTTTAGAAACACTCTTTAATGAAACAATGAATGGGCAGCAATGTAAATCTCCCATCAGTCAAAGAATCTCTCTACATGAAGTTTCCCTTCTCTGCAAGTCATCTGTCAAAACCGTTTTCATAATGAAGGAACTGAGGAACAGTTGGATAATTTCATATGTGTATTGGGGTCTTCACACCTACAACAGGAGATCATGTATAAAAGTTTTCTGCTACCGCAGAACAGGAAGAGTCATGGGTGGCTGAATAACCAAGGATGGCCCATATCGGGCCCAGAAGTATATAACCAGATGGGTGGTAACGAATGTGTTGACTTGATCTCAGAAGGAATGAACAAGAGTGCATTGCCATAGACTGTGATATATGTCACCTTTTCCTTATGACATTTTAAACATTTATTGGTTTACTAAATGCCCATGCTGTGGGTAACATTCAATTCTTGACACAGTTATGCAATCAGTGAGCTGTGGCTAATGGTATTGGCTGTATCCCAGTTTTCTAGGCGTTTCTTATGCTGTATCCACCCGCTGCACGGAGCGAGCTGACAGCGGGAATCAGACGCCGAGATTTCTGGTTCATCTCTAGCAGATTGTGGGTACAGAGTTGCTTTAAAGTGTCACTGTCATTTTTGCAGAAATCAATAGTACAGGCAATTTTAAGAAACTTTGTAATTGGGTTTATTAGCCCAAAAATGCATTTTTATCATGAAAAAGCAGTTTGAAGCTCTCTCCCCTGTCTTTATGGTTCTCTTATGGAGAGAGGAGGGATTGAGGGAGATGAGGCACCAAACCAGGACAACAAAGAGTTAATTTACAGCTACATCACCGGGATATCGCCTCTGAAGTCAGCACTGACCTTTCTGACCTCTGAATACAGGCTTTCACACAGGTCCCGCTGTGTATTCCTTTGTTCTGCTGCCGACTAATCTCACTCCTCCCCCCTCCGCCTCCCCTCTACATAGGTTAGACGGGGCTCGACTGATGTAGAAGAATCAAGATTTCCTGATGATGAGCAGTGAATGAGAGAGAGGAGGGAGGTGGGGACCTGGGAAAAGTCTTTTTGAATGCAGATAATGGCATATTTGCGTGTGTGTGTGTGTGTGTGTGTGTATATATATATATATATATATATATATATATATATGTATATATACAGTATATATATTTGGTATATTCTTTGGTACTCTATCAGTGTGGTATGGTATTCAGACCTGTCAAAGGGCCCTCCATGCACCTTTCTTATGTAAACAAATAGCTTACAGAAGGAAAAATTTAGCAGGGCAAAGGGTCTGTGGAAAAAAACTGGAGGCGTGATAATATAATAGAAAACATTCTAAAGGTGATTTTTTTTATGTTGGTTTCCCTTGTGTTCCCATTTATTCACGTAAAATGATTTTAAATTGCAGCTTGGCAATATAAGAAATAGTGATCACTGGGTTTAGTAGTATAAGTACAGAAAAATAATTTTCAGCCACCCACACACAGCTGTAAAGAGACAGTTACATGAACAAGGATGGGAGAGAAATGCAAGGATGGTGGAGGGGGTTGGGGGGCTTGAATAAGGAAAGCATGAGATGGTAGATTAGAGTAGGAGGTGAAATGAGAGTAAATATGCTTTTGGAGAAAGGTAGATACTTATGTATACATACAGTACATAACAAAAATGGATTATCTGATAAAGAAAAATGAGATTAAAAAAAAAATGTGTTTGACCCCTTATTCGTATTGCCACCCTCCTGCCTTAAAGACACACACAGGTGAATAATATGCTTGCTGGGACATCTTGGATTCTCAGGAGGGCCCTACAGTACAGCAACGTCGGCATCCACTAGAGAATTCTGTGGTGGTCCCTGATATCTGTGCGGTACTGTACTGTAAGCAGACCCCTATGTGGTACTGGGGTACCTGGGACCACCAGTGTGTGTATGTCTATATTCAAGAGGTGTGTGTTTGCATGTGTGTAGGAAGGTACTGTATATTTTAGGGTCACTTTTGGCATACAGTATCTGTTGCAGATTTTCCACATGGAATGTCTATGTGGTAAATCTGACACATATACAGTAGCAGTAGATGGGATAGGATTTAAAAAATTCCATCTACACACTCACAGCATCCAGGAATTTTTGCTCTGGGTCAAAGACATAGCTAGGGGTTCCATTGGGAAGGGTGGGGGGTCTCTGCATGGTCCCCCACCCGATTAGATTACTCCTAGGGAATAATAACGGGCATATTCTGCTACATTACTTATAGTGAATAAGGACTGAGAGCAGTGTAACAGGCTGTATACATTTCACATATCTATCCACGACAAAATGAAAGAGGTTATCCAAGATTAGAAAAACATAGCTGCCTTCTTCCAGAAACAGCGCCATTCCTGTACTCAGTTTGTGTGTGGTATTGCAGCTCATTTCCACTGAAGTGAATGGAGCCTAAGGGCAGGGGTGGTGATGCTTTTGGAAGAAGGCAACTATGTTTTTCTAATCTTTGAGAGCCCCTTTAACCTTTCTATATCTGACTACAAACAATAGGTAATAAGCTTTTAGACATTAAAAGGGGTAAGCTGGTTGTGTTCTCATGTTGGGATCATACATGTATAGGCAATACAACATATGCGATGAGCTAATAGATATTTATATTCTACTGGATCTATCTACCTCATATTTCTACCTCATTATCTTTACAGAGTAGAAGTTATGCCATAGCATGGGTCTAACACATGGGACACATATACTAGCTGCAGGCTACAGCGAATTAAATCTATCTATCTATCTATCTATCTATCTATCTATCTATCTATCTATCTCTATTTAATTTTTTTTTTTTTTTAAAGTCTAATATTTAGGATGCTTTCACACCTACCGCATCCGCAGCTTATTTTTCCACGGAAATCCGCAGGTCTGGTAGTGCAGATTTCAACCTGCGAAAATCCGCGTATGTGTGCGTTTTGCGGTTTTTCTGTATCAAGTTTATCGCAACTGAAATGTCAGTTTAAAATGTCTCTCATTCTAAACAGACATTTCAGTTGCAATAAACTTGCTGCAGAAAAACCGCAAAACGCACACAGACGCGGATTTCTCGCAGGTTGAAATCTGCACTACCAGACCGGCGTATTTCCGCTGAAAAATAAGCTGCCGATGCGGTAGGTATGAACGCACCCTTAACATGATTTATTTATTGTTTTTTTGTTTTTTTTTTATCTGTGCCACTGTTGAACTTAATGTTGCTATTACTTGTTTACTGATGAAAATACACTGAAATACACTGCCCGTCAGTGTAAGGCTATGTTCACACTACGTAGAAGTAAGGCCGTTGTTGCCGATGGCAACAACGGCCGTACTTTTGCCGCGGTGGAACAATGCCTTACTTTCAATGGAATTCCGGCCGGAGCGTATACACATCGTACACTCTTCAGCCGGGATCCCATACGGGGCCGCAAATAACTGACATGTCAGTTTTCTGCGTCCGTAATTCAGTGAATTTCGGCCGCAGAAAGCCCTGTCAGTTCACACAGTGAAGCGAGCGGCTCCGGCCGCTTGCTTCACTGTGCGCTATGGGAAGCTCTGATGCGGGCGCGCGCTGATGCACCTGCATCAGAGTTCTGTGGCCGGAAAGATCCGGGGTCACGGAAAGATCCAGGGTCACGGAACTGCCAGTCTCTTATGAATGTCTCTAAAAATGCTAGGTCCCAACAGGAGTTCAAGGATTGCAGACCAGGGGACATTTACTAAGCTGCAATGGATTTCTATTAGGATTAGACTGAATTAGATTGAATCCAGGCTGTGACAGTAGAATGTTGACTGTTAAACTGGCTGTACACCTTCTGTTGGACAAATGTTTGTTCATCAGTCCTGAATTCTCTATACACATAAATGTTGGGCATGGCTGTTCATCTACTCTCTATGAGGAAGGTGAAGGTGCTGCTAGACTGCTCTAGTGCCAGCTTATCCCACCAAGAATAAATGTGTTGGGTGGCAAAATTAAGCACACCCAACTCTTATCTCTAATGACATAATCTGTTGGTACACGGTTGGAAAACAGCAGTACACCTTAGGGCCAGTTCACACTGAGCAAGATCGTCGGAATTCCGCAGCGGAGATTTCGACTGCGGAATCCCGCCTTGTTCAGTGTGCTCAGTGTAACATGTTAGTTCTTTGAGCGGAGAGGAGAGGGAGCTGACCAGCGAGCGCTCTCTCAATCACTTACCGCAGCACACTGAGCACGGCGGAATTCCGACGATCCTGCTCAGTGTGAACTGGCCCTTATACTATAGACTGAACCTGCTGGTGTGTTTAGCCACAACTGTAAGTGGTTGTTTAGGGGTTAGAGGAAAGAAAACAACAACCATGCTGGATTGGGCTCTGCAGGTGGAGTGGGCGAGGGGCTGATTGAGATGCCCAGGCAACAGTTTTATCAGCGGTACTCTGTTTACTTACTCTCACATAGTCCACATTGTCAGAGCTGCTGCTTGTCCTCTTGAAAGTCCAATCCTGGTAGGCTGTAAACTGGCAGAATCCTTTTAGCTGCAATCCTTCTGCTATGCGACATATGAGTTCACAGGAGAGGAAAGAAGAGCGAAGAAAGGGGGAGATAACATGCAGACCACATTTATTTTACAAAGAACTAGCCATGTCATTTTCTTAAGGGCCATATTACATGGCCTGACTTTAAAGTGACTCTCTACCCACAATCTGACCTCCCCCCCCCCCCCCAAACCACTTGTACCTTCATATAGCTGCTTTTAATCCAAGATCTGCCCTGGGGTCCGTTCGGCAGGTGATGCAGTTATTGTCCTAAAAAACAACTTTTAAACTTGCAACCCCATGACAAACTGGTGTGGCCTAGAATGACTATGCATTAGGCTGGCACAACCTCTCTGTCCCTCCTCCCCAACCTCTTCATCATTAGGAATGCTCCAGGCAGATTTTTTCCTATTCATCATCTGTGTAAACACGGCACATGGGCTGGATCGTTAAGGCACCTGTTCAGTGTTCACTGCAGAGGAATAGAAAATATCCTGCCAGTGTCATTCCTAATGATGAGGAGGGTGGGGAGGAGGGACGGAGAGGCAGTGCAAAGTTAGGGCACGGATACTCTAGACCACAGGGCTGCAAGTTTAAAAGTTGTTTTTTAGGATAATAACTAAATCACCTGCCAAACGGACCCCAGGACAGATCTTGGATTAAAAGCAGCTATCCGAAGGTACAGGTGGTTTGGGGGGGACAGATTGTGGGTACAGAATCGCTTTAAAGAGGATGTACCACCTAGTACATCCTCTTTTACCTGAACCCACTGATCGAACGGCGCCGGCACGGGGAAGCTAGTGCCACAGTCCGTTTTTTGGACCGAGGCCCGGTTCCCGTGTATGGTACCTAGTGGTACATCCTCTTTAAGTGAGGCTTGCTTACTGAACCTATTACATGGCCTAATGATTTTTTCAAGCCTAACATAGTGTTGTCTGTTGTCACCTCTGTCCATGTCAGGAACTGTCAATAGCAGGAGAGGTTTTCTATAGGGATATGCTACTTCTATGAAAAGTTCCTGTCATGCACAGGTGGCAGCAGAGAGAAAACTGGAGAGAAAAAACCTCTTGCTGAAGGACATACAGCAGCTGATACTGAAGACTTTTTAAATATAAGTAATTTACAAATCTGTATAACTTTCTGGCACTTTCTGTTCATTTGAGAAAGATTATTTTTCGACAGAGTACCCCTTTAAATAAGTCACAGACTGCATACCTCCTAATCAATAAAACATTGTGCGGTCAGTGGCTGATGATTTTCAAACTTGGTGAAAGACAATACTCAATAGATTGGCTCCTCGGCTGTTCAATGTCTTTATTACATGGATTCTGCCTAATTGGGCAGATAATGGCCCCATGTAATAGGACCCACAGTGCTCGCGGGCCCCTTTAGTTTGAAAAAATTCTCCAGGCCTCTTAGAGCTGATATACTCTTATACAGATGTCTTAAGGTTTTCTGCAAAAGCAATAGCTTTTATAGCCTTTCAACATTTGCTATTACACTAAACGATTATCAGGCTGAACGGTTGTAATCAGCCAATTAGGGCAGATAATCAGTTTGTGTAATAGGGCCTTTAGTCACTAAAACTAGTAAACTAAGATTTCTTTTGCCAATAATATCAGTACACTATATAAGAAACAAATATTATCACCACACCTTCACCACATAGTAACTAATACCCCATACCGTTACTAAAATCCAGTAAACCAAGACAAATAATACCATACGAGAAACAAATATTATTACTACTATAGCGATTCGCTCATCTAAATGAAGAGAAGCGCTTCGTTTGATCTGTGCTGCCCTTTTAGTGCTGCCCTTTCAGCGCTGCTCCGCTCCCTGCCGCTTCTCTCAAGATGCCGGAATTGGATCCAATCCTGGAAAACTTCTCCCAGTTTCCCAGGATTGGATCCAGCTTTTGCCCCAGCACCTGTTGTAGAGCTGCAGGGGGTGGAGCAGCACTGAAAGGCAGGTGGTTTGATGAACACAGCGCAAATCGAACAAAGTGCTTCTCTTCGTTTAGATGAGCAATTCACTCATCTCTAATTATTTCCACACTTTCACCACAAAATGAATGACACCACCATACCATTACTAAATAAGATCCACTGCAAAGATCAGAACTCTCTGTTCATTCTCAATATAATAAGTGGCCCCTCTGTCCCTCCCCCCCCCCCCCCCCCGCAGTCCCCTTCAGTCGCTTGGCTCCCATATGCAGTCCTCTATAATAGCTGGTCCTTCTCTGCAGTCCCCTAGAGTAGTTTACCTCCCCCGTGCAACCTCCTCCAGTAGCTGGCCCCTGTGTGTAGTCCACTATAGTAACTGGTCACTGTTTGCTGTCTCTTATAGTAGCTCGATCCTTGTGCAGGCCCGTAAAGTAGCTGCATCCCCTGTGTAGTCCCCTTACAGTAGCTGGTCCCTCTGTGTATCCTCCTATAGTAGCTGTTCCCCCTGTAGCAGCTGGTCCACCCGTGCGCGGTCCTCTATAGTAGTTGCCTCCTTGTGCATAGTAAATGAGTAGATGGTCCCCATAACTAGATAAGAAAAAATCTCACCTCTCACATCTCACTCACACATGCTCCCCCATGCATCTGCTCTCCCGCCATGGCTCTGCTCTCCTCTACGGATACCTGGCCTTGGTTTCCCTTGTCATTACATTGACTTATAGGGACACTTAATATGGTGGTTTTGGTGATTTCCTTGCAGGAATCACCCCTTGGCTGGGTCCTTTCCGGAGGGACAGTCAGTGTGCACACTGCTGGCAAAACTGCTGTTATCTGACTTGGCCTCTAGTCAGATGACAGCAAATGTTAGGGTCCCCTCCAATGCTGTGTCCTATTGCCATATCTATATGGCATCGAGCTGTGGCTTGTACGAGGGGCCTCATCCCTGCTAGCGGCGGGTAACCTAAAAGGGACCTAAGTGGATCATGCTGCTGCAATCCACCTCTTCTCAGTACTGGAAGCCGGCGCTCAAAGGGCTTAGACCCCTTCCCAAGGCCACAATGCTGTACAGTGCTGTACAGCCAGCAAGTAAGGAATCAGTAAGTACGGCGTTTGTTCTGGCCTGGGGGAGGTGCCTCAACCCTGCGGGCGCCAGCTTCCGGTACTGAGGAGAGGTGGATTGCAGCAGCGCGATCCATTCAGGTATCTTCCATGTAAAGCGCCGTCTGCAGGGACGCTTCATTCCACATCTCCTCTCTTCTCCTCAGTAGAGATGAGCGAACCGGTTTGGACGGTATGAGATCCTGGTTGAATTTTCCCAAAAGTCCGAGTCCGTTCAGATTCGGATTTTTGGAAGTCCGCTCGGAATTTTTTATTTATTTTTTCTTGCAGGAAGTGTTCCGGGCGGGAAAAGCGCTTTCCCATGATGCCCGGAACACTTCCAATCAGCAGGGATGTTGCACTAGCCCACCCCCTGTGTCACGTCGGTATAGCTTTAAGAGAAGCGGCCTCCATGTTCACTACTGCTGCTCCTGTACTGGCCTCAAATGACTATTGCTGGACCTCCACTGGCCTCCAATGACTACTGCTGCTCCTGTACTGGCCTCAAATGACTATTGCTGGACCTCCACTGGCCTCCAATGACTACTGCTGCTCCTGTACTGGCCTCAAATGACTATTGCTGGACCTCCACTGGCCTCCAATGACTACTGCTGCTCCTTCACTGCATTTGTGACCTTTTTCCTGCATAGAACCTGTAATGGTGAATATTGAAGTCTTAAAAAAAAAATGTGACTTTGAGATATTGAAAAGATAATGATGTTACTGACATGTAGAGCCCTAAATTCAACCAAATACACTACCCCCGTATCATATACATGCCTTAAACGATGAAATCCGAAGAAATCTAAAATCCGGTACTTTTTAAAAAAATCCGGTACTTTTTTAAAAAAATTCGGATGTTCGGTCGGAACAAACGTTTGAAAAGTTTGCTCATCCCTACTCCTCAGTAGTGTAAGCTGGTGCCCGCAAGGTTGAGGCCACTCCCTCAGGCCAGATCACAACGCCGTACTCACTGATCTTACTTGCCTGCTGTACAGTGTTTTGATATGGGGGGGGGGGGGGGGAGGGGCCTTAACCCTGCGGGCGCCGGCTTCCAGTAAAGGTGGATTGTAGTGCAGTCATAGTGCACTGCCTCTGCTGTGTCTCCTGTCAACGCTGCAGCTGACAAAGTAAAGATGCTTCTGAAGCCCCCCCCCCCCCATGATTGTGGACTTTTTTCTTTAATTGCAGAGGGTGGATGCCTTTAACATGGGCTACTATGGCAATGGCTGCCTATGGGGGAACTAGCAATGGGATTACATGCTGGGGACACCTACTACATGGGGAATTACATTAGGGGCTTACCAACTACATGGGACATACCACCTATTGGGGGGCAGTCAGGGGAGTTACCTACAGTCCTGCTAAGTGGGGGATATTACTTATTGGGGGGACTACCAGGATGAATTACATGTGGATGCCTAAGTTGGGGGTGGTGGCAGTGATGCGTAACTGCTAAATGGATGCACAGAAGGGTATGACTGCTATATGGGGGACTCAGAGGCACCTGATTACTTTATGGGGTCACAGAGTAGCCTAACTACTATATGAATACACAGAGGGGTGCCCGACAACTATATGTATGTTTAAAAGGGCACTTAACTATTATATAGATGCACAGTGGGGCACCTAACGGCTAAATGGAGGCACTAAGAGGCCCTAACGACTATATGGGGGCATTGAGAGGGCCTAACTACTATATGGGGGCACGGAGAGGCACCTAACTACTTAATGAATGCACAGAGGGAGTCTGTATATTATATGGGAACCCAGAGGACACCTATACTGTATGAGCAAGAAACCAAAAATTTTGTCTGCAGGGTCAAGTTGTGTCCCAGAAAAATCTTCATGATGGATGGGCCAGATAGAGTAGAAAATGAAAAGTGAATGGCTGCAATCAGGGAAGAAGTCACCAGAAGAGTCACTGGATATAACAGCACTGTGTGCATAACCTGTGCTCAGCTGGTATCTACCTCTGTATGGATGAGTGTATAGGGTATAGTGTATTTGTACAATGGATGTTATTAAGTAATGTTATGGAGGTGGTGGTAACAGTTGTGGTGAAGGGGTTGTGATATTGTGGTATTATTGGTCTTTTTATAGCAGATTTCATTAATAGTTTGGTGGTATTAGTCACTATGTGGTTGTGACGGATGTGGTCATGGTGAGGCGATATTTGTTTCTTATATTCTTACATACCGGTAATATTGTACTTGGTTTAGTGATAATATGATATATATATATATATATATATATATATATATATATATATATATATGTCCCCCACAGAACTATGTATTCTGATCCCCCACAAAGTGTCCATTGTACACTACAACTCCCAGCATTAAGTGACAGTCTTCAGTCCTCAGGATATGCTGGGAGATGTAGTACATATGAACAGAAACTCTCCTGATAACCTGCTGCTGTAGCGAGATTTATTGCTGGACCTTTAGGGCTGATGATTGTAATGGACTGCAGCCACCAGAAGTCTCTACATAACAATCATTTATTAGGGTTGTTCAGAAACTATAACTCCCAACATACCCTTCAAGAGCTTCAAATGTGCAGGGCATTCTAAGAGTTGTATAGTTTGACTAAAAACATGTTGTTTACAAGGGAGTTGTTACAGATACAGATGGATTCAGGATACGACCACATCAGTATGTCACTTTTCACCGATTCTTCATTGGTGGGCCCCAAGGATCATTTCCTCTGGGGGGCCCCAGGTACCCCAGTCTGACACTGTATATCTGTGTATCTCTAACATATATAATTTTATCTTAGAGAAACACAAACACACAAAGTCCTCCAAGTTTACAGAAGTTTCAGGTTGATGACCTGGCCTCTTTTGACTTCAGCAGCCTTTAACTATGTTAAAGTAAATGACAGTCAGCAAGGACTCAAAGGAATGAATCCTTTACTGTATGTAATGCAGTTGACGGTCTTATCTGTGGTTAATTCAGTTTGTGAGATTGTATTATATATAATCCAATAATGAGATTGCACAGGGACACCTCTGTTCAGGATGCAGTATATCTGCATGTTACAGTTCTTGAAGGGAAATCTGCTTTCATTACCATAGTAACCAGCAAGTACCGCCTGCTGACACATATTTCTGGTAACCATGGAAACTTGTGAACTTCTCTTAGTAACAAAGGCTTCTGGTACCCATGGAAACCTTCCAAATATTTTGTTTTGCATACTTTTATATGCCTTTATCTGCATTAATAAAGACTGTACACAGTCTTTCTTTGAAAAACTCATATGTGCTAAAAAAAAATCATTTAATTACTGTGCAAATCCATAATGAGAGAAAGATGAGGAAACCTAGGAGAAACCCACTCTTCATTATACATTTTGTATGTGAGAATAGTGTGGCTAGGTTTTTATCAGCTTTACAAATGTGGCACTGTGATATTTCCATTCTATTTTGCAACAATTGTGGCTACCTGTATGGTAATTGTGAGTAAGCAGATTTTATATTGGTTAATGTCTAGTCTCTAAGACAGTTAGGTAGCATGTTGACATCATATAGGGAGGTCGCCTACTAGAGTGGAGGTAGTGTTTGGACTTCATTGCAGTCTGTTAAAATGTGAAAATGTCTGGCCAGATGCTTCACCAGAAGAAACAGTTCCACATTACTGTCGTAGAGTTTGCACATTGGTTCCTGATAGGGTAAAGCAAATGAAGAAACAGAAAAAACGCAAGGAAGAGCGCCTCATAGCATGACACTGTGTAGATAGGTAGCAATCATGCAGGACAGGAACACATAGGTCTGAGCTCACCTGGTGTGGTTGTGATAAGCCACAACCACTATGAAGCACATCAAAGGAGCAAGATAAGGAATGGTCGCTGCTGGGGACTCTCAACCGCAGACTCTGAGGTGTGCGTGATCAATTGCAAAATCCAAAAAACAAAAAAGAGATACTGTCCCCACGCAGACCATATATGAAATCTTTAGTTTATTGGTACATAAATATCCATAGGTAACGTGTTTCGAGAGCCCTATGCTCTCTTTATCAAACCTCCAGGATGATTAAAAACGATACATAGATCAAAGTCCATATATACCCTCATACATATGTCAGACCTGCCCACATGCGGGCCGCAACGGAAGTCCAATCACAATCTATTGTATAACAAGCTATACTACAGTCACGTAACCTTAACTGTGCATCGTATAGTGTAACTGTGACATATCGCATGGTTCGGAATGCATAAATAAATTTATTTAATTTTAATTTATTTAAAATTTATTTATGCATTCCGAACCATGCGATATGTCACAGTTACACTATACGATGCACAGTTAGGTTACGTGACTGTAGTATAGCTTGTTATACAATAGATTGTGATTGGACTTCCGTTGCGGCCCGCATGTGGGCAGGTCTGACATATGTATGAGGGTATATATGGACTTTGATCTATGTATCGTTTTTAATCATTCTGGAGGTTTGATAAAGAGAGCATAGGACTCTCGAAACGCGTAACCTATGGATATTTTTGTACCAATAAACTAAAGATTTCATATATGGTCTGCGCGAGGACAGTATCTCTTTTTTGTTTTTTGGATTTTGTGATAGGGTAAAGCACTTGTTATGTGATGTTTTAATGGCTTTTGTGTTTCTTGAGTGGTTTAAAGCTATAGGACGGGGTCTTGATGGGCTATAGATCATGGAGGATGATGTCCTCTAACTGTGATATAAGAAACTTTAAAGCTACTAACTACCAGCAGCTATCTGTTGCTGAAAAGCAGGTTGCCTGGCCTTATGTATAGTGCATTTATCCGGGAATGGTTGCTTTTTTCAGCCACCATCAGTACTATGGGGTGGGCAGATAATACAAAGTTCAATGCCGAACTACCTAGTTCAACACTGAAAGAGCATATTTTCGAAACTCTACATAGCACGGACGGGTATAAAGATCCACTGCAGGTTGGAGTGACATATGAATTCACCATAAGGGTACTTTTTTTTGGGAGTGACCAAAGTGAGGGTGGGACGGTTACTCTCATACCCTATCAGGGGTATGAGTTCAAGCAAGCTGGAGACAGCTTAAACACCGCAAGAGATGCACACATACTGTAGATTGCACATTTTTGCCGCATTAACCTGTTGTTCATATGTATTCATGTCTTGGAAAAAGCCAGAGGCCCAGATTCAGCATGGTTTTTGAACACATTATTTGCGCTATTTATTTATTTTTTTAAAGAAGTTCCAGTATAGTGGGGAATTCTTCTCCAACTTTAAATAGTTGCAAAATTTGCCACTCTTTTCTATTTAATACTATCAGTGTAAAGCCTTCTTGAATCTGGGCTTTTCTCTCTTCCATCACATGGTACGTGTGGGGTTTTCCTGACTTTTTAAGTGTATCCTAACTGACTAGTTGTTTGTTTAATTTTTTGGAAGTTGAATGTCCCATTCACTTACTTCAGCTTACAGTACTTGACTTTAACCCCTTAAGGACACTGGTTAAAATGACCTTGCTTTTTCAGCAACAAATTTACTCTATAATGGCGCCCTTCAATCTACCATAAAATGAACGCCAAAACCTCCCAAATTTTAAATAAAATTAAATAAATGCACTTTACGGTAAAACTGACTTATCATTTTTATTCTCTAGGTCAGTCTGAATACAGAGATATACATGTTTAGTGATGAGCGAATACTGTTCGATCGAATAGATATTTGATGGAATAGTAAGGTATTCGATCTATCGAATATTATCGAATAGTTCGCCGAATAATCAAAAAATATTCGTAAGCATTCAAATCCCCCAGCTTCCGTTTTTTACCTCCAAGTGGTCGAATAGATGTTTTTCAGTAATTGAATACTTGTTCCCATAGACTTTAATGGAATCGAATATTCGAATATTCAGGAGATATTCGTATGAATATCGAATATTCGAATATTTCACTATTTCACTTTTCACCTACAGGGCTGCTTGGGGCATCATTTTTTGCCTCATGATCTTTAGATTTTATTAGCACTATATTTCTGCAGATGTGACATATTGATCACTTTTTATCATATATATATATATATATATATATATATATATATATATATATATACTGCTTTTTGTTTACGCCGTTCAGTGTATGGGAACAATATTGTTTTATTTAATAGATCGGACAATTACGCACACTATGATATGTAATATGTTTATTTTTTATTTAGTTATTTTTAGTTATTTTTAAGTGTTTTATATACAATATGGGCAACTCTTATTATGGAAGGAGCTATGTCACTAATAGCTAAGTCCCCCTAGATATTACATTGAATACATTATATATACTGACCATCACTTTGCCATGGCATAGCATTGATAAGTGTAATCTGTGATCATTACATAGAGCTTGCCTGTGGCAGACTCTATGCAATGATCGCCCAGCTGACTGCATTGAAGAAGGTAAAAGACCTCCGGCAGTTATTTTTGAAAGTTCAAAACCCCCATAGTCACACTGCAGGGGTCCCGATCGGACAGTGACAGGAACCAGTGAGGACCCAGCAGCCATTGTGGATTGAGCTCCACTCCTGAGCTCATTTCAAAGAGCTGCCGGACCTACTGGCATAGCGGTACATCATATGCATATGTACCGATACCCCAGTAGGCATACATAACGGGCTCCCATGATATAACGAAATGGCATATGTCATTAAAAAAATTGGCTATGTGTGTGTCTATACATTGGGGGGCTTTTTTTTCTTTTCTCGAATGCTTAAAGTGACACTGTCATCCCCTTTTTGTATTATGACTTCTTTACACAAGTGTAAAGGGTAAATTTTGCAGTTTTCATAGATTATTTCCGATCATATGCCATGGTGCTTGTTCCAGTAAAAAATGATCTTTTATCATCTGCGGATTGTGCCGCCAGGGTGGGGATTCTCGACCGAAGCGCCACTTAGCCCACAACATTGCCATAGACCCCACCCCTCTGTGTCGGCATCGCTGTCTAGGCCCCACCCCCTCGACGACCATTGGAACTGGCTTGCCTAAAAGGTTTAGGCCCCAACCCCTCTAGGTCGACCCATACCAATGTCCGCCGAGGGGAGGGGGTCTATGTGTGATGATGGCACAAATGAGCGGAGCCTATGGTGGTGATGTGGGTGGTGTTACTGGAACAAGCACCATGACGTATAATATAAAAAAAGGTATGAAAAATGCAAAATGTACCCTTTATACCTGTGTAGAGAAGTCATAATACAAAAAGGGGGTGACAGTGTCACTTTAACGGAATAAAACAAAGGGCCAGCTACAGTTGCCACGGTCAACTGTCTGTGCTAGGTTCCTCATGATCGAAGAGAGTCTAAACGCTGCTTCTGCCTCCTTCAGGTCTATGTTTGAGGCCCCTCAGGGTCAAAGAGAGTCTGAATGCTGTCCCTGCTACCTCCAGGTATCTGTTGTTTGCACCCCAACGTCACCCCAGCTGCCACCTGCAGGTGTCTGTTCTAGTATTTATATTGCTATTCTAGCAATAGAGCTACTTCTCTGGACAATTCCTGACAAGGACCGAGGGGGCAGCAGAAAGCAATGTGTCAGACCAGAAAGAATACCCCTCTCCCTGCATTTTTAAATAGAAATAAATTACAAATCTATATAGCTTTCTGAAACCACCACCACCACGTAAGAAAATAGCAAATAACTGCAAGTGGCAAAGATGTTGTGTTACTATAAGTAGTAATAGACTTTCATGCCATAGTACTCAATTTTTATTTTAGCACAAAACAGTAAAACATGGCCGAAGAGATGCATGTGATCACAAAAAATGAGATTAATAGCATCAAGTAAACAAACTTCAGAGGAGAATATTCTTGGGAAATCAAAATGTTAATTCAGGAAGGATAAAACAGAAGACTAAATTCTGTCCTTTTGGATTAGAATATGTCACTGTCAAGATTTTAAAAGCAAAGCTACATCTGTTCCATCAGGATGTGCATTGTACAGTCAGGTGCTGTATAGGTTTTAACCTACAAATCCTATTTAGAGCCCAATATTTTACAATAAAGGGATAAGTTAATATTACTAAAACCCTCAGGTTGTTGGTAAAAGGATTTCTTCTGCTTCTGAATATGCAAAATAAAATGAAAAGCTTGATTTTGAACTGAGAGAAAAAGGGTCGGACTTTGTCAAACACTATTTTATATTCCCATTTAGTTCTCTTTTGGATGAAGTCAAGATGTTTTGGCATTATCTGTTCCTCATTGAACAGCTAATAAACAGCTTTTTGGGGCACAATGCCATGGATACAAATTCCAGTGCTGACACAATCTGCTGCATACATATTGTAGATCTTGCTCCATAATTACTGCTCATTTTAAGCTTTCGTTCATTCATATAATTCAATTTATTTGTGGCAGATATATTGCTTGGAGCCATTCATTGACCCTTTTAGATATTAGCATGTCGCCCTTCAGGTAACAATGAGGAAAGACAAAATAAATATAATAACAGAATTACCAGTTTATAATGTTACTGTATATTTTTGTTGAAAGATTGCCATATAAAGGTTAAGTCAAAGGATTAGCTAGGGTTCATGTGGGTAACCATGTAATGGCTCTATATATGAGTTATATGCTTGGTTTCAAAGTTGGGGTACGATGGGTTGACATCAGGAAATGCTTTCAATGTAACAATGACAGAATTCTATCCCGTCAAAACATACAGCTCATGTGTACAGTTCTATTACGGCCCTTTGCACTGGACTATAGGCTTTATGACGGAAGTCGGGCCGCGCACTCAGCTTCCGGTATTGCTGCCGGCCTGTCAGACGCGCCATCGGCGTCCCTGGTGCGTTCAGCTATTTATTATTACTGTGTTGCTGACTGGCAGGTGCAGCTGTCTTAAATACATAAATATCTGGATTTGTAAAGAGTTTGTAAGCTACAAAGGAGGGAACAAAATCAGCGATAAACTTTTTATTATATGGGATCAGTAGTATAAGTTTATGATGGACACCTCAACAATAACACTATAGATAACATCAAAACTTTTCACAGATGTTGGAATCAATAGTGGTCAAGAGCTGACTAATGCACTAATGCACTCAAATACAGTGATTACTATGGATTCATGCATATTGTCAAATTTTAAAACTAGGGATGGTCTGAACCGAGTTCGGTTCGGGTTCGTACGAACCCCAACCCTCGGTAATGATTCCCGCTGTCTGCCCGCTCCCTGGAGAGGGTTGATACAGCGGGAGGGCCGCCTGGAAAACTGGGATACAACCATAGCCATAGGCTGTATCCCAGTTTTCCAGGCGGTCCTCCCGCTGTATCCACCCGCTCCATGGAGCGGGCAGACAGCGGGAATCTGATGCCAAGCGTTCGGGTTCATAAGAACCCGAACCTCGGCAGTTTCGGACCATCCCTATTTAAAACTTTATGTTCACACAACGTTTTTTTTAGCTCTGTTTAAAACGACATCCGTCATTTTGATGTTAAAATAACGGATGTTATTTAGCGATCTAGCCTCCCCTTATTGCAATGACTGCTGTTTGTACATTATTCTAGTTTGGGTTTACTAATTGGCCTTTGGTTGCGGTTTAATTGAAAAGTCTATTAAATTTAATAGTTTTTCTTTTGTCACTGTTCTTTCTTCGTTTTTACTATGTTTGAACAACTAATAAAAAAAAAGTTGGCTGTTCGTTGCTCATTATTTTGACGTCTGCGGTAAAAATGTCTGTTATTCAATACATTGTGTGCATTGGACGTCCGTTTTCCCATTGACTTCAATGCTTTGCATTGCAGTCAGTTAAATCGCGGCAATAACAGACGTTTTTTTAAATAGCAAAATTGTCTGCCTTTTCTCTATTTTTGACGTTGTGTGAACATAGCCATACAGTGACATTGTCAATTTATCCTACACCCAGAGCAAAGATTCAGGTTGGCACCCCCTTGGTGTCAAGTGCACATTGGACTAAATGAAGCTATGTTAAGTATCATATGTGGATTGTATCTTAATCTTCCTAATAAGACCCATGCACAATAGTTGCTGCCCTTGGCATACTGTCCAGTTTGCATTTGCATGTGTTCACACCCAATGTCAGGTCAGGCAGGAAAGGATGTCCCCATAACCACAGAAGTAACTTGAAGGGGGGTGGGGGGGGGGCAACTTTTCTGCAGTTTCTTCGAACAGAACAGTAATATATCAATAACAATAATATCATTAACTCACAGATATCTTCTCTGGAGTTGCCCCCTTTCTTCTCCATCTGACCAAGATCTCTATGACTTCTTCCATCCTCTAACGGTACGCAACCGCATCCATAACGGATAACCCCCTACCTGCTCTGGGTCACACTGTGCTGGATCACCTTTTCTCCCGGCTTCTGGCACCTTCTCTTGTTCTAAGCTGCCCTCCTGGGAGATTGGGCTCCCTCTAGTGGCAGAAATGGCCTATCTACCCATATTTATAAGCACAGCCCACAGATTCTGGAGTCCTCTGGCATGTTCTCCTGAGGGTATATATAGTCTCTATCTCCTTACCTCTTTGCTCAGTTGTTGTTGTTTGTCAGTCAGCAACCACATCTGTGCTTCCTGGCTATCTGCCACTTCCTTGCGATATTCTAGCAATTTGGATCTCCATCTGTGTTCCAGCTTAGCTTCAGTATGATCTACTTCCTAATGTTGCTTTTCTAGAACAGATTAAGAGGACCTAGTCCTTTACTCCAGCATTCCTTCAGTTCTTCAGTCAGTGGTCATTGAGGTTCTTCTCTGAGGACATCGACCTGGGAGTTTCCCGCAGCAAAGTTCATCCTGTTTTGCAGCAGGTGCTGGTGGAAACCAGGAGTGTTAGGAATATGACTTTGCGCACCTCTGTCCGTGCCCGGTGGCCGAGGAAATGCTGAGTTTCTGTATGTGTTTTTTGCAACTGTGTCTGTCTGAATTGTCTTCGAATTTACCAGCCAAACCCGCTTTTCCTGTCAGACTTCTGGCAGTGCAGGAGTTACTGCACTGCTAGATCTGCTCAGCTGAACTTGATGCTGGGATCTGAGCTGGTTTGGACCATCCATTAAACATCTAAATTGTCTTGAATTTGATGGCCAGACATCTTCAGCTCCTCACTTTTGCAGCAGATCATCCTCATCCTCTAAAATAAAAAGCTATTAACTGGCTCAATAATGGGCCAGGCTTCATGAACATCAAAATAAAAAGCTTTTTACATAAACACCTCCCCAGTGTTCTTTTAGCTTCTACTCACTCCTTGCAGGTACCCCTGGAACTTCTGAGCTGGTCTCTGAAGTGACAGGCCACTCAGCAAATGCAGCCTGTCATTTCAGAGACCGGCTCAGAAGTTCTATTGGCAGCTCTGGGGAACGGGCAGAAGCTAAGCAGAACATCAGGGAGCATGGACAGGTGTGTATATATAAAGTGTATTTATTTATTACACATAGGGATGTGCATCTGGTGGCCGATGATTTTAAGGCTGGATTAAACGACAACAATCAGCCGATGATCAGCTGATTGCTGTCTTTATTACAAGGAGCCATAATCTGCTAAATCAGCCTGATCATCCAGTGTAATAGGGCCCTAAGAAAAGCTTCTCTTAGCATCGCACACTGCACCCTCTGAATATAATGCTGCTATATTGACTGTAGCCACATATTATATAATACACTAATCATAATATTTTATATTCCTTGATTGCCCTTGATTCTAGAGTGCTGTACAAGAAATAAGGGTTGACATACAGAACGTAACTGACAGACTGGCACTTAGGGATAAACAACCCTTCCTGAGAGGACTTACAACCTACAAGGTGAGGTAGGGATATAGTAGTTAAAGTTTGGTATAGAGTTTTTGTAGTTTGTAGCCTAAAAAAGTGGATTTTCAGGTTAATTTTGAAGGTCTTGATGGTGGGTGAGAGCTACATGTGTCAGGGTAGTGAGTTCCAGAGTAAGGGGAAAGCTGGAGCAAAATCTTGGAAGGTGTGTGAGGTGCAGACAAGGGACTAGTACACACTGGGGTCATTAGAGGATCAGAGGTTGCATGAGGGAAGGTTCACTTATGAGAGTTGTGGACCACTCAGAAGCAAAGTCACAGGAGTGATTTTACAGCTACACAGCTTACACTACTGTCCTCACAGTATCCAATATCTGCCACTGATAACTAAACTTCTCTAGCTCTCTCTAACCCTGCCTCTCCCTGCCTGGTAGAATACAGGGACATTGTCAATTTATCCTTTACCCAGGGCAAAGATTCCGGTTGGCGCCCTCTTGGTGTCAAGTGAACATTGGACTAAAGGAAGCTATGCTTATTATCGTGTGTGGATCTTAATTAGAGATGAGCGAACCTTAAGCATGCTTGAGTCCATCTGAACCCGAACTTTCGGCATTTGATTAGCGGAGGCTGCTGAAGTTGGATTAAGTCCTAAGGCTATGTGGAAAACATGGATATAGTCATTGGCTGTATCCATGTTTTCCAGACAACCTTAGAGCTTTATCCAAGCCCCCACTAATCAATGCAGAAAGTTCGGGTTCGGATGGACTCGAACCCGAACCCGGTTCGCTCATCTCTAATCTTAATCTTCCTAATAAGACCTATGCATAATAGTTGCTGCCCAGAGTGCATTTAAAATTTTTAGAACGTTTATACTGAAGTTCATCCAAAATGGCGGCCACACACAGTATATTACATTATAGCAAAATCACTGGTGCAGCTACCTGAGATCACACAGTCGTAAGGGGTCCCTTTGCCTGTCAATCATACCCACAGAGATGGAATAAAACTACTTGTTCTCCAATGTAAATCTACCCCGCAGATGCGTCTGGCAGCCTCATGCTGATTTGTTCCCTTAATCTGCCAGACTTCACTTTCACATTAACCAGGTACCCTTTGTTCTGCTAAGCAAGGGCAACTAGTTAAAGGGAATATCCAGCGCTATAAAAACATGGCCACTTTTTCCCAGAGACAGCACTGCTCTGGACTCTAGTTCAGGTGTGGTTTGCTGTTAAATGGGTTATCCAGCGCTACAAAAACATGGCCACTTTTGTCCCGCTCTTGTCTCCAGGTCAAATGTGGTTTGCAATTAAGCTTCATTTACTTTAATGGAACTGGGTTTCAAACCCCACCCAATCTGGAGACAAGAGCAGTGCAAAAGTGGCCATGTTTTTGTAGCGCTGGATAACCCCTTTAAGCTTACTTCAATGGAATTGAGTTACAAAACCCCACCCAGACTGGAGACAAAAGCCGAGAGCAGTGGAAAATCCCTTTTAACCCTTTAAGGAAGGAGCCTAACACTTTTATTTTTTGGTCTATGGGGTCATGTGAGGTGTCATTTTTTTGTGGCATGATGTGTACTTTCTATCGGTACCTTGATTGCATATATGCGACTTTTGATCACTTTTTATTACAATTTGTCTAGATTTGACATGACAAAAAAATCTGCAATTTTGCACTTTGGCAGGTTTTACACAGTTTACCGTGCAAGATCATGAATATAATAATGTAATAGTTCAGGCGATTACGCATGTGGCTATACCAAATATGTATGTTTGTTTATTTATTTTTATTTATAAAATAGGAAAATTAGGGTGATTCAGACTTTTATTAGGGGAGGGGATTTTTTATTGATTAAAAAACTTTTTTTCATTTTTTTTACTTTAACTTTTAGTCCCTCTGGGGGACTTTTATCATTACTGTAGAGATCTCTCATAGAGATCATTGCAGTGTACATGTAATACACTGATCCATGAGATCAGTGATAGATTGCTTCTGGCTACTGCAGCCCTAAGCAATCTATTACCGAGCTGGGCCCGGCCAAGTAGGCAGAAGGGATCGCCCCTACCTAGACATCAGGGATGGGCCGTAACAGCTAGTTAGATGCAGCTATCAGCTTTGACAGCTGCATCCTACAAGCTAATTAGCCGGGTGAGGCGATCGGCTGCGGCGGCTTATACGTGCAATCCTGGGCTGTACATAACAGCTGGGTGCCATGCTGCGGAGAGGGCTGGTGCCGTGAGCCCTCTCTGCATCTCCTTAATGGCGATGAGTATACTCGTCATGCGTCGTTAAGGAGTTATATACTTGAATCTTTTATTGATTTTAAAGAAGCTTGTTACTCAAATCGAACACTCGAGTATTGAAAAATACTCGACTTGAGTAACACACATTCAAGTATTTTGGTGCTCGCTCATCTCTATTGGTCAAGTACAGAAAGACAAAGTATTATCGTTCAACAGTTATTGTACTTTACTGAAACATCAGGTACAATGGTTTACAGTCTGTTATCTGTAGCCACTGATGGCTATACCAATTCAAAATGGCCACTGGCCAAAGATGGGTAAATAAGTGCAAATTTCTCTCTCAACTCATAACTTCCAGAGGATTCAATTGTGCCCCCCCCCCCCCTTCCCACACAGACGTTTCAGCTTGAAGTTCCAACGGTCCTATAGGCTCCATTTTATGCGCAGGTAGATATCACTATTCGACCAAAGAATTGACGTGAATTCTTTGGATGGATGGCAAAATCCTCCTGGACATAGAATGGAGCCTATGGCAGGAGCGGAGCTTCAAGCAGGTGTGCGCACGGAATCTATGGGAAGTTATCGAAGCGGATTCTGTAGTGTAGACATACCACTACTCCTTCTGTTCCACTAATTGATTCCACACCCTACTTTACTCTGCTGAGTTCTTCTCGCCACTTAATGGTTAACTATGGTTTGGTTTAGCGTTTGACATCTGGTTTTTCCATTCACCCTTGCTGTTTCTGTTTCCGTGTGTGGTTCAATTGCATTCTGGACTGGGTCCCTGACCTCCTATAAAGTATATCAATGCCCTGAATTCAATGCTAGCTATTAGACTAGGTTCCCTATCAAGCTGGTATTCCCTGTGTTCATCTCTGTGTTATCTCCTGTCTCTCTGTACCTGACTTCCCTGGTTATCTGGCTTCCTGACCTTTTGGCTTTTGTGACTAGACCATTTTCTGGATTATGTTTCTGTATTTCTGCTGCGTTTGTAACTAGACAGTCTTTGACTATGTTCCCAGTATTTAGTATTCAGTCAGTATTTTGCAACCAAAACCAGGAGTGGGTTGAAAACACAGGCTATGTTCACACACTATTGAAATTGAGTGGATGGCCGCCATTTAATGGCAAATAATTGCTGTTATTTTAAAACAATGGCCATAGTTTTTTTCACAGTATTTTCATAGTATTTTCACACAACGTTTTTTTTTCAGCTGTTTAAAATGACGACAGCCATTTTGAGTTTAAATTAACGGACGTCATTTAGCAGCCTGTCCTCCCTTTAGTGCAATTACTGGTGTTTGTACGTTATTCTAGTTTGGGGTTACTAATTGGCCTTTGGGTGTGGCTTAATTGAAAAGTCCATTGAATTTATTAGTAAAAACAGAGAATACGGTAAAAATAGAAAAACTGTGTGTGAACAACTAATAAAAAAAGTCCACTGTTTGCAAAAGGTGTCTGAAAATAATTTGAAATTATTTTGAAGTCTGCGGTGAAAACATCCGTTATTAAATACATTGTGTGCATTGGACGTCTGTCTTTTCATTGACTTCAATGTATTGCCATTGCAGTCAGTTAAATAGCGTCAATAACAGACTTTTTTTAAATATCAAAATCATCCGCCTTTTCTGTATTATTGACGTTGCGTAAACATAGCAAATCTGTGTGTTTAACCCCTTAAGGACAGAGCCTGAAATGGCCTTGAAGACAGAGACAAATTTTATGAATATGACCTGTGTCACTTTATTCATTAATAACTTGTGAATGCTTTTACCTATCCGGCTGATTCTGAAACTGTTTTCTCGTGACATATGGTACTTCACATTTCTCATAAACTGGAGTCGATACTTATAACAAATCTTTATGAAAAAACCCCAAATAACATGAAAAATTTTGAAAAAATGCATTTTTCCAACTTAAAAACTTTTCTGCTTATACAGAAAATGGTTATGCCACACAAATTATATATTAAATAGCATTAGCAATATGTCTACTTTATGTTGGCGGCATTTATTAATCTATCTTTTATTTTTTTAGACAACAGGAAGCTTAAAGCGTAACTGTCATTTCAGGGTCATTATCCTGAAAACATTAAATAGTACAATACAGTACAAGCGATTTTAAGAAACTCTGTAATAGGTTTTATGTACTAAAAGAGTTTCCTTCTGTACTGAAAAAGCAATCTCCCAGCCTCCCCCCTCACATCAGAACAAGCAGGATTTCTGTCTCCATTATGTGGCTATGGAGAGGGGAGGGGCTTTTAGGAGTGACTGAGCACGGAGGATTTCTGCAAAGCACAACACCCTGCAATCTTCTCTCAGTAACATCATAGATAAGCACTGACCTTTCTGACACCTGAATTTAGCGTTTTAGGTGCCCAGAGAGTCTACAAACAGCTGACCTTCATGTCACCTCTTCCTGCTCCCTCATCTCCCTCAGCCCCTCCCCCCTTCATAGGCTTACAATGGAGAGAGCAGAGCCCGTCTTCACTGGCTTCTCTGTAATGAAGACGTGTTTGCCTGATAATGCACAGATAAGAAGTCAGGGGGGGAGGCTGGGAGATTGCTTCTTGAGTACAGAAGGAGGCTTTTTTGGCTGATGAAACCTATTACAGAGTTTCTTTAAATCGCTTATACTACTGATTTCTGCAAAAAAAAAAAAAAAAACATGACAGTTACGCTTTAAAACATTAGCATCAACTTTCCATATTTTTAGTAAAATTTCAAAATTAGATATTTTTAGGGACCTGTTCAGGATAAAAGTGTATTTGAGGGGACTGTATGTTAGAAAGTCCCACAAAGCACCCCATTTCAGAAACTGCACTCCCCTAACTCTGCAAAAGCACATCCAGAAAGTTTTTTTAACCCTTTAGGAGAGTCACAGAAATAAAAGCTAAGTGTGTAAGAAATTTGAAAATTTTAATTTTCTGTGCAGAGATTTCATTGTGATCCAATGTTTTTCATAATTATAAACCTATTACCAGAGAAATGCACCCCAATATTGATTGCCCCGTTTCTGCAGTTTATAGAAATACCCCATATGTGGCCCTATTTCGCTATTTGACGCAACGACAAGCCTCAGATATAAAGGAGTACCTAGTGAATTTCAATGCCTCCGTTATATTTAGGCTCTGGGGTGCCAAAACCTAAAAATACCAATAAAGGGAAACCATTTAGAAAACTACAACCCTCAAGGAATGTAAAAAGGGGTGCAGTGAGCATTTTGACCCTACATGTGCTTTACAGATTTTCAGAACAATGTGGCCTTAAAAAAGGAAAAATTACATTTTTTACACTAAAACGTTGTTCTAGCCTTCATTTTTCATTTTTACAAGGGGATAAAAGAAAAAAAACAAACAAACGTGTATCGCAGTTTCTCACGAGTACGGAAATACCCCACATGTGGACATAAAGTGCCAAGCGGGCGCAGGACGAACCTCCAAAGGGAAGGAGAGCCAATTGACCATTGGAAGCTGGATTTTACTGGAATGGATTTCAAGGGCCATGTCGCATTTACAGAGCCCTCATGCTGCCAAAACACAGGACACCCCCCACAAGTGACCCCATTCTGAAAACTAGACCCCTCAAGGAATCTAACAAGGGGTGCAATGAGGATATAGACCCCACTGGTGATGGGCACAAATGTCGAACAATGTGACGTCAAAGGGAAATTTTTAATTTTTTCACTTTCACGGCACAATTGTGCCCATAATCAAGGGGTCCATATCCTCAGTTTACCCCTTGTTAGATTCCTTGAGGGGTGTAGTTTCCAGAATGGGGTCACTTGTGGGGGTATCTACTATCTTGGCAGCACGGGGGCTCTGTAAATGCGACATGGCGTTCATCATCCATTCTGGCCAAATCCAGCCTCCAAAATCCAAATGGCGCTGCTTCCCTTCGGAGGCCTGCCCTGCGCCCACATGGCACTTTATGTCCACATGTGGGGTATTTACGGACTCAGGGGAAATTGCTCTACACATTTTGTGTGTTTTTTTCACTTTTAACCCCTTGTGAAAATTGAAAATTTAAGGCTAAACCAACATTATAGTGTAAAAAATGTAATATTTCATTTTCACGCCACATTGTTCCACATTTGTGCCCCTCACCGGTAGGGTCCATATGCTCACTACACCCATTGTTACATTCCCTGAGGGGTTTAGTTTCCATAATGGGGTCACTTGTGGGGTGGTTCAACTGTCTTGGCAACACAGAGGCCTTTTAAATGCAACAAGGCCATCGAAATCCATTCCAGCCAAATCCAGCCTCCAAAAGCCAAATGGCGCTCCTTCCCTTTGGAAGCTTACCCTGCACCCGTCTGGCACTTTATGTCCACATGTGGGGTGTTTCCATACTCAGGGGAAATTGCTCTACACATTTAGTGTTTTTTTTCTGTTTTAACCCCTTGAAAAAATCAAGACAAGATCAATGATTTAGTGTAAAAATTAAACATTTTTATCACTAAATGTTGGTCTAGCCTTGATTTTTTCTATTTCCACAAGGGGTTAAAAAAGAAAAGCAAAACGTGTAGGGTAATTTCCCCTGAATACGAAAATACCCCACATGTGGATATAATGTGCCATATGGGCACAGGGCAAGCCACCAAAGGACAGAGCACCATTTAGAGGCTGGAATGGAGGATGGAGGCCATGTCGCATTTAGAAAGCTCCTGTGCTGCCAGGACAGTGGGAACTCCCCACAAGTGACCCCATTATGGAAACTACACCCCTCAAGGAATCTAACAAGCGGTGCAGTGAGCATATGGATCCCACTGGTGACTGGCACATATGTAGGACATGTGGTGTGAAAATAAAAAATGCATTTTTTTTTTCATTTTCACAGCACAAATGTGCCCGTCACCAGGGAGCCATATCCCCGCTGCCCCCCTTGTTAGATTACTTATGGGGTGTAGTTTCCAGAATGGGGTCACTTGTGGGGGGTTTCTACTGTCCTAGCAGCAAAAGGGCTTTGTAATTGCATCATGGCAAGCCTCTAATGGGACAATTCTAATTTATTTGGGGGTATTAGGATAATTATTAGTTTATACAGTTGAAAAGGACAGGTGTCCATCAAATTCAACCTGTGTTGATCCAGAGGAAGGCAAAAAAAACCTTGTGAGGCAGACAACAGTAGCCTCATCACAGGGAAAAAATTCCTTCCTGACTTCATAATGGCAATCAGAATAATTTCTGGATCAACATGACCCCTGAAATAGGAATAAGGGACAGAATTTAGAAAATGTGGAACTCCAATGAGGTGTGGTACGCCTTGAAGTGATCCAGTATGCAGAGGCGGGGGTGATCAGGACAGGTGGCACACTGGAAAATGGTGTCTTTCCTGATCCCCCTGTTACACCACACTCTGCCCTTCTTCTGGGGTCTCCTGTTTTCCAGTGTGGGGAACGTCACCTGGAAAATGTTGCCCTGGTGCGATATGGGGTCCTTCATATCCAGAAGCGCTGGGTCCGCTCCATGGCTGCTAAATATTAGGGCTTTATTACTGCTTCTGATATTTTCGGATTGTTCCGCAAGCTACAGTAGCTCGGGCAGCGAGGGACCAGAAGAGGGGGGTTCTGGTATAAAAGTTATCCCCGTACAGGTGGTAACCTTTTTCCAGCAGTGGGAAGATGAGTTCCCGAACGATCTCCCCACTAACTCCGAGGATGGGGGGGCATCTGGGGGCTGGATTCGGGTGTCCCTTCCTTCATACACTGTAAGGATACATACACTGTGGAATGGCGAAAGATAACCCTTTGTGCATTCTGCAGCTGGCACCCGTGTCACTCTCCATTCTATGCACGGGCACATTCCACCCTCTGTCCAAAGAATGAACGTGTTCATTCTTTGGACGGATGACGGAATCCGCCCGTGCATAGAATGGAGTCTATGACACGGGTGGAGATGCGCGCCTGCATCAGTCCGCCGGTGGGTGCCAGCTGCGGAATGCACAAAGGGTTATCCTTTGCCATTCAGCAGTGTGCACGTATCCTAAATCTGTAAGTGTACCCTGTGGTACTCTTACAGAGTTTGGAGAATTTCACGCCATACCGTCATCTCTTATTGGGTCAGTTCTGGCGGAAAAGACGTGTCTGTGGGGCAGCGTACGCTACGCTACCCCTAGACACGTCACTGGATGATGAGGATGAGGATGAATGGAGGAAAGAAGGATCCTCCCATTCATCCTCACTGGCTGTTTCGGTGTCGGAGGCAATAATAGCGTATGCGTCCGATGCCGAAAACACCCTGGGGGCCATCTTTATACGGGGACTAGTATATGGGGTATGTAAATGGTGTACTGGTGTAGTGTAAAACTTTATTTTATGTAGTGTGGTGTAATGTAGTGTTTTTTAAGTTTTTTTGACAGTAAGAAAAAATATACCTACGCCAGGAAAGAAGTGGCGGTAGGATATGGGGGAAAAAAACGCCCCTACGCCAAAAAGGAGGAGTTGCTGATCAGCGGCACGCTTACGTGCGATGCTGATCAGCACTCAGCGGCATTAGGGCGCATAAAAAGTAAAAAAAATTTAAAAGAAAAAAAAAAAACTTTTTTTTTTACCTAAAGCAACTGATCAGTGAATGACATTCACTGATCAGCCGCTAGGGGACAGTAGAGCGAAGCTGATGAAGACTGCCGAAGATAGGGGCGACGGAAAAGCCCGAAGAGCCGGAAATTGCCGTTGGGACCCGACCCAAAAACCACCGAACCCGGAAGTGAACCGAAGAGGACGCACAGACCGCGGATCCCTGCAGAACCCAGGGACACTGGTCTTTAACGCTTTGATTGCCGTGATGGGCCGGCCGGCACTGGCCGGCCCATCACGGCGATTGTGGGGTGGCATCGGCGCCATGTTTTCTCTGGACACTAATGGCGATTGGTGCTGTCACTGACAGCACCAATCGCCATTGCTTTCCGGGTCAACAGGTCACCGATGACCCGGAAAGCTGTATTCAGCTGCTATCGGCTGATCTGTTTTGATCAGCCTATAGCAGCAATCCGCCCCCGTTAACCACCCCCCGTGCCGACGAGCAGAGATGGCCTGCTATACATTATAGCAGGCCATCTTCCCCGATCGCTGTGTGTGTACACACAGCGATCGGGAACACCACAGGCGTAAATGTATGTCCGTTTGCGTTAAAGACCACCGTGCGGGGTCGTACATTTACGCCCGCAGTCGTTAAGGGGTTAATAGGGCCTTTAGTTTGCATTTAGACAGTTTTGTCCTTGTGGGTCAATGTAACTTTTGTATATTCAACTGTGCCTTCAGAATGTAGAAAATTTATAGTACATAGATGGCTTATCTGTTGTTAGGCAATATACAGTATATATATATATATATATATATATATATATATATATATATCTGCTGGTACATATAAAACATGTTATGACATTGTTTGGCTTTTGTGATTTGACCATTCTCTGCATTGTGTTTCTGTACTTCTGTCGTTACCCGCAGCCGCTTAGGACTGTCTGAGGCAAGTAGACAGAGACAGTGGGTAAGGACCAGTTCTGGGTTCACTGTCCGTGTCTCAACACCCCTTCCCTGACCATGTGGCGCTAGATGGTTTCTGACAATTTGCCCAACTGGGCATACATAACAGAAACAATAACTGCCCAAAGGGTGTATAACATAGGGTCTCTAGCTTCGCAAGCTGCTGATGGTGGAACAAAATATAGGCTTGACCTTTGTCCTCTGAGTCTTCTGGGCATCCTCTCACCCATGAGAGTCATCGTCTTGTATGTCTTCTGACTTACAACTGCTGTTGTTTCCTGCCCTGGTACCATTTCCCACGAGACAAAGGTGCACTTGGGGGAAATGATGCTGGAGTATTTGCCGAATGGGTTCTTTCAGGAGGCTCAAGCCAGCATAATTGCCTCAGTGAGACAGCTGTATGCTCAGGAAAGCCTGATGGCCTCAGTGGGACTTCTGCATGCTGAGGAAAGCCGAACGGCCTCAGTGGGACAACTAAATGTTCAGGAAAGCCAGATGGCCTCAGTGGGACTGCTGCACCCTGGTTTCATGGAGCATCACTTAGATTAGTCTGTGCTCCACGGTTGACACCCAGTGTAATGATGATGACGGTGGGGATGGATCATGTGGAAAAAAAAAGGTGCAGAGACACAGTTCCCTCTGGCAGAAAGATGGGGACAGAGAAGCAGCTCTCTATTACTTTTCTACCACAGGTTTTGACACCAAGGGAGTGCTGACAGGTAAGCATACCATTGTTATTGTTTTATATACACCAGCAGCAATATATTAACCCTTAAAGGGACCCTGATAATTTAAATTTTTGCGTTTTTGTTTTTTCCTCCTTGTGCTTAAAAGGCCATAGCACTTGCATTTTTTCACCTAGAAACCCACACGAGCCCTTATTTTTTGCGCCACTAATTGTACTTTGCAATGACAGGCTGATTTTTTTCATAAAGTACACTGCAAAACCAGAATAAAGTTCAAAGTGTGGTAAAATTGAATAAAAAAAAAAAAACTCTTTTATTTGTTTTTTTTTTCAGTTTTATACGCTGTTCGTCCTGGTAAAACTGACTTGTTATATCTGTTCCTCAAGTCGTTATGATTACAACGATATGTAACATGTATAACTTTCATTGTATCTGATGGCCTGTATAAAATTCAAACCATTGTTAACAAATATATGTTTCTAAAAATCCCTCCATTCCCAGGCTTATAGCGCTTTTATCCTTTGGTCTATGGGGCTTTGTCAGGTGTAATTTTTTTGCGCCATGAAGTGTTCTTTCTATCGGTTCCTTGATTGCGCATATGCGATTTTTTGATCGCTTTTTATTACAATTTTTCTGGATTTGATGAGACTAAAAATGCACAATTTTGCACTTTGGGATTTTTTTGCGCTTACGCCATTTACCGTGCACGATCGGGAATGTGATAAATTAATAGTTCGGGCGATTACGCACACGGCGATACCAAACATGTTTGTTTATTTATTTATTTGTTTATTTTTATTTATAACATGGGAAAAGGGGGGTGATTCTGACTTTTATTAGGGGAGGGGGCTTTTTATTAATAACTAGAAAATGTACCCGGCGCTGCCCGGGTATAAAGTGTCAGTGTGTTAATTAGATTTGTTCTAAGGTGCCTAGGAGGCCAAGCTAAAGGTATTGTTTAATCTGAGTTAATCAGTGGAATTAGTGTATACCTGTAGTGCATAGTTGGAGGGGTTCTGTATACCCACAATGTATAGTTTTTAGGGGTCTCGCATATCTGTAGTGCATAGTTGGGGGGCTGTATACCTATAGTGCATAGTTGGGGGGGGTCCTGTATACCTGTAGTGTGTAGTTGGGGGGGGGCTGTATACCTGTAGTGTATAGTTGAGGGAGGTCCTGTATACCTGCAGTGTACAGTTGGTGAAGGTCCTGTATACCTGTACTGTATAGTTCGGGGGTCCTGTATACCTGTACTATATAGTTGGTGCTGTATACCTGTAATGTATAGTTGGTGGAGGTCTTGTATACCTGTAGTTTATAGTTTGAGGGTCCTGAATACCTGTAGTGTATAATTGGTGGAGGTCTTGTATACCTGTAGTATATAGTTTGGGGGTCCTGTATACCTGTAGTGAATAGTTTGAGGGTCCTGTATAACTATAGTCTAGAGTTGGTGGAGGTCCTGTATACCTGAAGTGTATAGTTTGGGGTCCTATATACCTGTAGTATATAGCTGGTGGAGTTCCTGTATACCTGTAGTATATAGCTTTAGGGTCCTGTATACTTGTAGTATAGAGTTGGTGAAGGTGCTGTATACCTTTATTATAGAGTTGGTGTAGGTCTTGTATACCTGTAGGGTATAGTTTTGAGGTCCTGTATACCTGTAGTGTATAGTTTGGGGTCCTATATACCTGTAGTATATAGTTGGTGGAGTTCCTGTATACCTGTAGTGTATAGTTTTGGGGTCCTGTATACCTGTAGTGTATAGTTTTGGGTCCTGTATACCTGTAGTATATAGTTGGTGGAGGTCCTGTATACCTGTAGTGTATAGTTTTGGGGTCCTTTATACCTGTAGTGTAAAGTTTTGGGTCCTGTATACCTGTAGTATATAGTTTTTTGGAGGTCCCGTGCACCTGTAGTGTATAGTTTTGGGGTCCTGTATACCTGTAGTGTCCTGTATACCTGCAGGGTTGTATTTACCCGTATGGCAGTGTTATTCAGTCACAGTGTGTCGGTATTGGTCATGTCTGGTATGGCGGTGTTATCCAGGCACAGTATGGCGGTATTGGTCAGGTCTGGTGTGGCGGTGTTATCCAGTCACGGTAGGGTGGTATTGGTCAGGTCTGGTATAGCGGTGTTATCCAGTCACAGTATGGCAGAATTGGTCAGGTCTGATATGATGGTGTTATCCAGTCACAGTATGGCGGTATTGGTCAGGTCTGGTGTGGCGGTGTTACCCAGTCACAGTTTGCCGGTATTGGTCAGGTCTGGTATGGCAGTGTTATCCAGTCACAGTATGGCAATATTGGTCAGGTCTTGTATGGTGGTGTTATCCAGTCACAGTATGGCGGTATTGGTCAGGTCTGGTATGACAGTGTTATCCAGCACAGTACAGCGGTACTGGTCAGGTCTGGTGTGGCGGTGTTATCCATTCACAGTATGGCGGTATTGGTCAGGTCTTGTGTGGCAGTGTTACCCAGTCACAGTTTGGTATACCTGTAGTGCCCTGTATATACATGTACTGTACAGATGGAGTAGGGGGTCCTGTATATACATGTACTGTATGGATGGAGTAGGGGGTCCTGTATACATGTACTGTATGGATGGAGTAGGGGGTCCTGTATATACATGTACTGTATAGATGGAGTAGGGGGTCTACCAGTTATTACTGTGGATGTTGTGAGGCAGCTTCCCTAGCAACCATTGCTCCCTGTGAAAATGAAAGCAGTAATCCTATTGGTTGCTAAGGCTCCAACTGCCTTGTCTGCTGCAGCTAATTATATCACCTGTGTTTGCAGTGAGGAGATTTTCCCATTCATCTCTATGGGGCGCCTCTCTTTCCCCTCTCCCTACCCTCCTGTACATCTGGCGGGGACGGGACCTTCGCAATAACCTTCCCGGGCACCCAATGTATCTGTGTGCCAAATTTGGGGTCAAACGGTTCAGGCATTTGGAAGTCTATAGAGGACAGACAGACAGACAGATGGACAGACAGACAGACAGACTTTCATTTTTATGATATAGATAACACTTTTATTTTTACTTTTACACTTATACTAGAAGCCCCCCTGGGGGACTTCTAGTATAAGTGCACTGATCTCTCATTGAGATCTATGCTGCATAGACACCAGGGAAGTGCTGCAGTAAGTAATCGGATGCAGCTGTCAACTTTGACAGCTGCATCCGATTACTTTATTAGCGGGCACGGCTAATGGCTACGAGCGGCTACGAGCGGCACCCGTGACCACGGAGGTTCAGAACGCGTGGAGGCGGCCCTGGACGTACGGGTACGTCCAGGGTCGCTTAGGTGTTAAAAAATGCTAAATGCCGGACAACCTCTTTAAACTGCAGCAAGCTGTAATGCCTCCTTACTCCCCCCTGCCATTCCTGAACATGCTTTGGACTTCAATGCGTCAATAAAGCAAGAGGAGAGGAGGCGTTCCTGCTATTTAGTAGCTTGAAAAAGCCTCTTTGTACCAGAGCATAAAAGCATTTTTCTACATCCTGGAAGCACAGCTGGATGTATGAAAAGTAACCTGTGTCACCTTGCCCTAACAGCTATCTAACAGTGCCAGCAGTTTAAATTGTGAATTATTGCTGACAGATACCCTTTAAAAACCTCAACCCTTTCAGTACTCATCAGCTGTTGCAAATCCCATTAGCAAATCTCTCCTGCTCTTTACAGTGTGTATATGTGGAAAGCCAGCCTTAAAGGGGTTATCCGGGTAACAAAAACAATATTCTAAATGATGCCCCTTCCAATACCTCACTAGGTCTAATATACATGTATAACTTATCTTGCACCCTTTCCCTGTTTCTTTTTTTTTTTTTTTCATTCTTATCTGCTCTGTACATCTAAATTCATCTTCTATATGTCCACTGTGACAACATGTGTGAACTCCTCTCTGGGGGCCAGGTTAGATTTCTATTGACTTGGTAACTCGGCTTCCAGGAGACATCATCTGCACCTGTTTACTGCTAGTGAATGTGCTGCTTCCATAGACTTACATGTGTCCATGAGACTAGGTCTCTGTAATATGAAAAGTTATAGTTCCTTCTCTGCTTGCTGTCAGTGCATGCAGACATATGTACCTGTCTTTTGTGTCTGTATATTGTAAGTGTTATGGATGTTCTTAGAGTCTGGATGGAACGAGAATGTTTTCATTCACAGTCAGCAAGCAGAGATCTAAACCTGCACTACACACAACCCCCCCCCCCCCCCCCGGTAAACAGATGCCCATTGTGCAGCTCATAGCTAAACCATGCTTGTGTCAGCTCTCCTACACCATGTGCACATCAGCTCTGCTAAATCATCAGTTAGTATGGAATATGTAATGGGGTAACGTGATGCAAAAACAGTCCTGTCTTTACTGTGCAATAGTAGGGCAGAAAAAAAAAGCTGAGGAGGCAAGTACGCAAACGGACCAATCAGGGAGATGCATGATGGGAAATTTTCTGGCCGGTGCCATCTTGGATATAGATCAGCTTTTATAAAAACTTGTAACTCAGTAATGGCAGCAGCTAGAAAGACAGGAGATGGCTCAAAATACTCAGGGGAACTTGGTGAGTAATAGCAGCTAGCATTTTTTTTTAAGCTCTTAGATGGATAACCCTTTAAGCTGACAGTTCTTCCTCATTCTTAGTTGCAGCTCTATGAGCTTACATAAAAAGAAAAAATAAATATACCTAAAATATCAGATGCTATATACATTATATTCATAATGTATGACATCCTAAATTCAAAGTAATATGCCTCGTAATGTTATTTGCACAGACATTGTAAATGTACAGTATGTCTGAAGGCTTCTGTACTGGTTATATAAAATGATCACATAACTGGGTCAATGAATAATTTGCATTAAATGTGGCTAGTTGAATAGGACAATAGCTTTGTTCTAGCTTTCTGAAGAATACTATTACATGTTCTCGAAACAAAATACAATATCTATTAGTGATGTTTCTAAATGTCTGTGGACGCAAGTGTCTTGTTGCATTATTAAGGAGGCTTATCAGTGCATTGGTCTGCAAGGCACAGGATGAAAATACTATTGCGATACAGCATATATAGTCTTTATGCATCAATATTTGGTTTTTTAGTTATTGGCCCAGATTTACTTAGGATATTGTTCCACATGTTTGTTTCTTTAATGCGCCAGGTTGTGGAGCATGGCCTTTCACCAGATTAGAAACATTTTAGGCTATGTTCATACACACACCATTTAATTAACTTTAAATTAGTGTTAATTATTGCTGAAAGTAAAGGGAGGCACTGCTGGCCTAGGGCCCAAATGCTCTATGCTATGCCAGATTGACTCCCTGCCACACCAATAAAAGTAGTTTTTCTTCAAAATACCGGCAGCGGGAAAAGGCCAACCCCCGAACCAGACACAGCATGAGGGCCTTTACTACGTGGTACCGGCGGTTTGAGAGTGGCTACATGCCAATACAGATTTGCTTTAAATTTATCAACACACATGCCCGAATGCAAATAAAGCTTGACACTTGGTAGTCAACAAAAAAACAGGTAATAGTAAATTTAGGCCACTGTGTGTAATGGCTTAACTTAAAAGAACATTAATATACATGTGCACAAGGCTACTATGTACTTTTACTGTGCAGGAGTATGTAGGCCTGAAAATTGTGTGGGCAGGTGCGGCATGTACCCCAGTGTTGGTAAATGTATTTAGAAACAAGGCTGTGGCACCTAGCTGGATCATTGCCCAAGTAAAGAAAAGCCTAGCCGGGACTCTGCTTTGTAAGGCTGTTCACACAACCTAAGTTAAGTATTAATCAAGGCCGTTGTTCCCGATTTGCAACAACGGCCTTGATTAATACTTAACTTACATTGTGCTGCAGCTAGAGGGAATCCCGGCCGGAGCATATACAGTGGCCGCACAAGCCTGACAAGTCACACATTGGCTCCGGACTCATGCTCCATTGTCGGCTATGGTGAATTAGGATGTGGGCACACACGGATGCATCCCAGCCAGGAGGATCTTTACAAACGCTGGCTGTTTTGTGACCAGGCCGCTCACAGATTCACCGGTGTTTTACGTTGTGTGAACATAGCATAACAGTGCAGTTGTGAGTAAAGTATTGTATTTCACAGAGTAACATCTTTGTTTGTGTGCTCAGTACTGCAGGGCTACGCTACATTGCAGATTTTTATGACTTATTTTTGCAAAGCAGAAACAATACAAGTGTTTTTTTTTGTTGTTTTTTTCTTGACATAAAAGTAATATGTAACAGAGTATTAACTTGCTGTCTTGTTGTCTTGTACTATTTGTGTAGTTTACTCCTGTACAGTATAATGAGCTTTTTTTGTTTGGCAATGTTATGTGAGACAGAACAATGTCAGAAATTAGATATATAGCTTAGTTTATATTTAAAGGGGAAGTCTATTCAAAATAATATAGTGAAAAAAATATCAGAACAGGTCCCTCCGGATTTACAAATTCTTTGTTAATTCTAATAGATTGGACAATTACGCACGGCGTGGTATATAATATGTTTATTTTATTTTTTATTTTTTTATGTGTTTTATTTTAAAATGGGAAAGTTGGTTGATTTAATTTTTTTATTGGGGGGGGGGGGTATGGCATATTTTTTGCAGCACAGCTCCTGTCAATGTGTTAAGTAAGTAATTGCAGCACTGCAGGGGTTAATGAAGGGCCACTGTGCGATTCCAGCGGCTCCTCATTAACAGTGAGGTCCCAGCTGCATATAGCAGCCGGTCCCCACATGCTATGAAGTGAGCTCAGCTCCTGAGCTCACTTCATAGCACCGCACTGACCCACTGGTGTACAGGTATGTCATGGGTCTTTAAGTGATTGGCTCCCATGATGTAGCTGTACCTCATGGGTCCTTAAGGGGTTAAGGGCAATCAATTG
Organism: Dendropsophus ebraccatus; assembly: GCF_027789765.1. Taxonomy (NCBI): domain Eukaryota; kingdom Metazoa; phylum Chordata; class Amphibia; order Anura; family Hylidae; genus Dendropsophus; species Dendropsophus ebraccatus. Next base: position 39,950,052 of record NC_091467.1, on the reverse strand, counting down.
GGCTGATATTGTTCCCAGCTGCAAAGTTTAGATCTACTTTGCAGCTCCCCGAGGTTGCCAGCCACATTTGTGGCAGTTGCTGGGGAATATAGTAGTTTTATTAAAGCGCAAAAGGTTGGAAGAGGGGTGGCAACTAGTCATCTAAGGAGGGAGCTGCCCTGTGACTAGTCATGGTTCTCTACCGGTCAACGTGCAGTTCGGGAATGATTGAGAGGCAAAAAGACTCTTTAGTCACTGCCTTTCTGCCTCTCAGCAATCCCTGCACTGCGCACTGGCAGGCAGAGAACCGTGACTAGTCTCAGGTGGATGATTAGTTGCCGCCCCTCTCCCGGCCTCATGCACCCCAAAAAAACTACACTTTCCTCCCTGTAAAGCTACCACCACAGAAATGTCTGGTAGCCTTGGGGAGCTGCACTGTAGATCTATTCTGTGCAGCTGGGAACCATATTAGCACAATCCAGGGAGGGGGTGGGGTTGTCTGAGGGGAGAGGAGAGGGGAGCTCAATGGAGCAAGAAAATTTCAACAGTTCATTGAGCATTGGGTGATACTGTCCTCTTTTTGTAAAAAGATTCTGTCTATGTTGGGGAGGGTTTTAAATTCTCAATTGCTAAAAAGGTGATACCTGTTGGTTATCCTCAATTTTCTGCCAATGGTTTGTCCCTCTTGTTTCTAATTTCGCCCAAGTACAGGGAACTAGATAGATCACCCATCTGCTGCTTTTGCAGTTGATAAATGTTTTGATGTCATAGGACTTATTTGTGTTGGTGCTGTCGAACGTGCTTGCTTTTCGTTCAAAGGTGCAGTTTCTCCTCAGGCATAGGTATTGACCTTTGGGGATACCACATTTAAGGGGTGCTGGATGACAGCTTTCCCACCTGAGTAGACTGTTAGTAGGCATGTCTTTCCCATGAATCACTGTCTGAAGGTACCCATGCAGTGTTTTGAAAATTCTGACGTCTAGGAATGTGAGTGATTGTTCACTTTATGGGTGAAGGCCAAAATTATGTGATTGTTAAGGGAGGTCATACATTGTCACTTTAACCCCTTAGTGACTGCTGATAAGGCCTTCTACAGTGGTCACTTAGGTGCTTAATTCTGGATTTTTATGGGGGGGGGGGGGGGGGGGGGGGGGGGTCAGAATAGGTGTATGTGGTGCTCCTGTGCCAACATTGTCAAGTCATTTAAGAGGCTAGTCTTCAGTATATTATGGGGCAGATTAATCAATCTGCACCCCTGGCAAATTTGGTGGAAAAGGGGCAGATTTGCGTGCGCCTCTTAGTAAATCCGGTCATGTGAGTGGGGGCAGGGCCTGATAAAAGACCAGCATATGAGTATGGCGGTCTTAACGGAGAAGTCTAATGGGCCTATTACACCGGTCGTTTAGAGGAGCAAACGAGCGCTCTCAGTGCTCGTTTGCTCCTCGTTCCCCGCTCGCTATTCAACGCGGCTGCAGCGAGCGGGTGAGTGGGGGAGGGGGCGGCGGGGAGCTGCGGGGGGGCTGCCCGGGGGATTGCTGATCTTCCGGGCAGCCCATAGGATATAGCAGCGTCTGCTGCCGATGCTCCTATTCAACGGAGCGACGGCAGCAGATCGCTGCTATATCAGTCGCTTGTTTTTCAACATGTTGAAAAACAAGCGACTGCAACGATCAGCCGACATGAACGATGTCGGCTGATCGTTGCACTCTATTCCACGGGACGATTATCGTCCGTAGCGGCCGATATCGGCCGAATACAAACGATAATCGTTCCGTGGAATAGGGCCTTAATGCTGCATTTACATAGAACGATTATCGTTCGAATTTTCGTAATAACGATCACATTTGAGCGATAATCGTTCCATGTAAACACAGCAAACGATCAAGCGACAAGCGGAAAATCGTTCATTTTGATCTTTCAGCATGTTCTCAAATCGTCGTTCATCGTTCGCTAAAAATTCTTTGTGTAAACAGTCTTTCAAAGATTCACCCTTTGTAAAAGATGGGCTTAAGCAATCTTAAAAACGATTGCAATAACGATTTTTCTTACGATTTTTCTAACGATTTTCCTAACGATTAAGTCTTCTAAATGCTGATTGTTATAAAAACCAAATTGTTGCTTCAAAATCGTTAAACGATCGATTGGGCAAATTATCGCTTCGTGTAAACCCAGCATAAGCAGTGAGATTTTTTTTTTATAAGTGCCATAATATGCACTTACCTCCCTGGCTCCAGTGCTGTTGGACAAATACAGCAACTCTGGTCCCCTGGTCCGAAACTGCTTTCTTGTTTGAGAAGGGACTTGCGACGTGATGTTCCAGGCCCGCTCAGTCAGGGGCAGAGGTGGGACCTAGTTAGAGCAACTGACTGGCTAAGCGGGTCTGAAAGGTCACGTCCCAAAGGCATGGCTGTGTAGATTGCCTGTCAGCACAGGGCTGACATAGACAATGCACTGCATTACGATACATTAGTGTAAAACAAATAAAAAGTTTACAATAAATCCTTAAAAAAATACCCTCCAACCTTTCCCAATAATAAACATGCATTGTATTCCCTTTATATAATTGTTACAGAAAACACTTAAACACAAAATATATGTGTGTTTTGTATGGCGACGTCTGTAACGACCAAAGCTATAAAACTATTTTATTTCTACCGCACTACGCATGTACCAGAATTAATGTATTTTATCAATCCGCTTCAGAGAATATGTCATAAAAGAGATCAAAAAGTCATATATAACTTGGTATCAATAAAAACTACCCACAAACAATGAGCCTAGAAACCAGCTCCATCACTCGAAAGATAAGAACGTATTGGATTTTGCAATGCAACAACAGTTTTTGTTGTTTTTTTAAGGAAGATAGTTTCTATTGTGCCAAAGTGGTAATAGTTAAAAAAAAAAAATTATATATACAGTATGTGTATATATATATATATATATATATATATATATATATATATATATATATATACACAGCATGTGTGTATATATATATATATATATATATATATATATATATATATGTGCAAAATTGGTAACTCCATAACCATAGTGACGCATTAAATTTATTGTGTTATTTTTACTGCATACTGATTAGTTTAAGTTTAATATTAAAGAAAATACATGATAAAATACATTATAATTTCTCAGATTTACTAGATTTCTCACAAAAAACACACACACGATAGTGACAAAATTTTGCCCCTAACATTAAGTACAATATGTCACAAAAAAAAACTGCCTCAGAATTGCTAGCATATGTTAAAGCATCAGGGAGCTATAACCTCAAAAAGTGAGATGGGTCAGATTTTGAAAAATGAACCTGGTCATTAAGGGTTACGGAGAAAAAAAAAGATAAACACACTGCATTTCAGACATGAGCAATACAGCCTTGATCAAATCCTCACAAAATCTGAGCTTAAAGTCAGGGCCAAGTGAAAATTATGTCCAAACCATGCACCTCCTGTCCTTTGTCCTGTGAGGCTGGCCTTGCTTGACTAGCAGCCTGTTGCATAACTTCGAAGACAAATTTATATAGCTCAAGAAGGTATCCACCCTCCTTCATGTGTCTATGGAGCTATCCAGTCTGCATACAAAGGTTCTTGTGGGGTTTAGTTTCCATATTTATTTTTTGTCTGCCTTATTCGTATTAAATACATCTGGGAAACCACTCAGTTAGTTTGCCAGAAAACCATAAAAAAAAAAAAAAAAAAGAAGTGAAAGTCAAGGAAAAAACACATCAATACAGTCTCAGAAATAGTTAACATATTGAAAGCAACTGGGTCGATATCTTAATTTTTTTTAGCTTCATTGTAAATGTATTCATAAAGTATGTTAATAATAGTCGTCATTTAACAGGCTAATCTTTAGTACATTATGAAGGCAAATAAATCAATCTGCACGCCGGCGTATGCAATGAAAAAGGGGCAGATTTGCGTGCGTCTCTTAGTAAATCTGGCCATGTGAGTGGGGGCAGGGCCTGATTTAGGACCAGCATACGACCATGCACTTTATTTGCACCTTATTCATTATAATGCACTTTAGTGTTGGTCTAAAATATGCGATGTTTATGTCCAACATGTTCAAAGTGGAACAATTGATGTTAGTATCAGTGTCCCACCTCTCTTTTCCCCCGATGACGGTGTGCACATGCTCCAGTAGGGTAGTGAGCATTCTTCCCTCTCAGTGCAATCTGTTGATTGCGCAAGTGTGGAATCTTGACTTCCAGGCAGGGTCTGGCTGGCAAATTTTAGCCTGGAGGGAAAGCACAAAACACTGGCCCATAAGTAGCTGGAAAGCGACCCATGATTTAAGGACCACTCTGGCCCTTACCTATTATTACTCTCCCCACATCAGTGCAATAAAGGTAAATGCCACACGCGTCGCAGAATATTGGGGCTAGCGATCCCAGCCACAGACAGCCCTTGTGAGTGGCTGTGGCTGGGAAGGCCAGCCCCAATACTATAATTAAGACATTTGAGTCCCATTGGGCACCCCACCAAGATGGCTACGGCTCGCATCCAGATAGGATTTCTCAAGTCCCCAAGTACCCCTTTAAACCAAGTGATCTCCCACATACCTTATAGTATGTGATGAGAGCTATCCCAAAATATATATCTATTGGATTAAAGGGAACCAAGCTCTATGTTACCTTAAAAATACAATGCTGTGCACCTTGTGACTCTGATACGAGTACTATAATTATCTTTTAAATCCCCCCCTATGGTTCTTTTATCCTGTAACATCCATCGGCCCTTAAAGTCCAAAACTAAATCTCTACAGCTCCAGCTGTTATCAAAAGATTTTTTGTTCATATGTACTACAACTCCCAGTATATCCTCAGGACTGCAGACTGTCAGTAAATGCTGGGAGTTGTAGTGTTTGTATGATGTCCCTTTGGTGTTGTGTTGTGCTGTGATATGCCGAGGGGTTGTGTTGCTGGGTGGTGTAGTGCAACCTTAGGGCCCGTCTTCTGAAAACCTTCCTGTCACGGTGGGGTCCGAGGGCGCTGGGGCCCCTGTCCTCTTCAGCATACACACGGGGACATAATTTTTAATAAAAGTTTTCACACAATAGCGGTGAAAGTATATTAAGACTTTACTTGAAGGATAACTATAAACAATCCAATACAGGGGCATCTGATGACGGTAAACTGTTGGCTTGATCAGAGTCCTTAGCTTCAGGGGGATGGTTACCTTGGTTACTATAGCTTAGACTTGGTGGATAAATAGAGTTCCAAGTAGACAGACCTGTTCCAAGGACTTTGCGGTTTTCCAGCCTTTATGAGTGAATAGGTACTTGGAGTTACTGAAGAGACTTGATGCTGTCAACGCTCCCTATCATGTAGGAGGAAGACGCATGGACACACTGACTTAGAAGCCAGGAAGATGTGGAAGTATCACTTCACCAATCTGACAGCAGGCACTAATAAATACAGAGGATGTCTTGCTGAGACTTTGAAGACACGTATTAGTCGTTATGGCTGACTGGAAATAGGTTAGGGGGTTGAAGATGGAGTCTGACAGGATTACTGAGATGACGTAGGGAGGTTAGCTGTGACTCTGGCAATGCCAGACTACCAACTGTCAACTGACAAGACCGCACAGCCCTTCTGGGTAGAAGGTGGGTGGAGCTAGCTTTCCCCTGGCCAATCACTAGAGTGTGATAGGTTGCAGAGGAGGAGCATTGATCAAGCTCACCACTTGTATTATTAGCGATTAATACATAACAACATATTAAATAAATACATGACAGAAAACACTATCTCCATAAGAGAGTTAGGAAAAAGCAGCAAATACATAGGTCCCAATACATACTGTCTAAGGTTGCCAATAGCAACAATTCATCTCCAGATGCCTGACAATAAATACCTTTCTGGGCCATTACATTTGCAGCTGTTGTAGTTGGAGGATATTAGGTGTATTGAAGACTTGATGCTTTGTGGGAGATCAGTATACATAGATCTGTAGGGGCTCAGTGTGTGGAAGTGACCCCAGAACAACACTAAGAGGATATAGAACAAATAACAAATATATGTATATCATATTATCACCATACTGTTCATATCACCATCAAACTGTTACTAACCAAATCCATTACTGTATTATTCCCTCACCGTGACCACAACCATTACCACCACATAGTAACTAATACCACCATACCATAACTGAAATCCAGCATACCAAGACCAATAATACCAGCATATAAGAAACAAATATTACCACAACCCCTTCACCACTGTTCAATAATAGTATTATACCCTATACACTGACCCATTTAGTGGTAGAAACCAATGGTACACAGGCACTGCACACCATGTAAGTGATTACAGTGGTTACTAATGACTCACAGGTGACATCTTCTCTGATCGCAGTCACTTACTTTTTGCTTTCTTCACCATCTAGCCCAGCCATCATGGAGACTTTTTTCCCTACACAACACGTCTCCACCTAATCTGCCAGACAAACATTCTAGGGTTCTCGCTCATACAGTATAGACACCCTCTGTGCTCCCATATAGTAGTTGGGCCCCCTTTGCTGTGCCCCCATAGTAGTAATGTCACCTGTGCTGTGCCCCTCCATTTAGTAATAATCCCCCCTGTGCTGTGTACCCATAGTAATAATGCCCCTTGTACTGTGTCCCCATAGTAATAATGTCACCTGCTCTTCCCATATAGTAATAATGCCTCCTGCTGTTCCCCCCGTATAGTAATAATGCCTCTTGCTGTGACCTTTATATAGTAATTATGCCTCCTGCTGTGCTCCCCAAATAGTAGTAAGGCCTCATGCTGTGTCCCATTTAGTAATAATGTCTCCTGCTATGTCCCATATAGTAATAATGCCACCATATAGTAATAATGCTTCCTGTGCAGTGTCCCCATAGTAATAATGTCCCCCGTGCAGTGTCCCATATTGTAATAATGCTTCCTGCTGTGTCCCATATAGTAATACTGTCCCCTGCTTGTGTACCCCCATATAGTAATAATGCCTCCTGCTCTGCTCTCCATATAGTAATAATGCTCCCTGTGCAGTGTTTCCATATAGTAATATTGCCCCCTTAGCAGTGCCAGCATAGTAATAATGCCCCTTGTGCTGTGTCCATAAAGTAGTAATGTCTCCCTGCATGGCCCAAACACAAAAAAACAAACCATTATACTTGCCTATTCCAGGCATGGGTCTCTCTCTCCCTCTCTTCTGGCTGTCTTTTCCAGCCACGTCATCATTGTCTCTGAGACACCATCAACCCAGAGATACTGAGTGAGGCCAGGGTTGCAGGCGTCGTTGCAGAGCACAGTGAGGGAGAGGGGGCTAACTAACTGAGCCAGGTCGGAGGATGGGGGTTGTTGGGGGTTTTGGGGGGTTTAGAGCTTAGGCTGCTACCGACGCACGGCCCTAAACCCCTGGTAACCCGGGTCCTCTGATCTGGCTCAGCTAGCTAGCCCCCTCTACCTCACTGTGCTCTTTGCCGCCGCTTCCCGCCCCGGCCTCACTCAGCAGTGTCGGTCTTCCCCAAGACCCAGCTCTATAATATACTGGGGGAAGACCATCCCGGGGATCAAATGCCCCTTTGCCTCTTGGCCCAGCCCTCCCTTGCTTCCAGGTTACATGTGTTCCAACTTGCAGCTGTAATGGGTTGAACGTAATTCCTGCATGGTTAAGGTGCATGTGGCGGCGTTCTAAAAGTCAGCAGACACCATATTTGATTCCAATCTATATAAAAAAACCCTGGCTGATATACAGAAAATGCCCCCTGAAGAGGGTCGTGGAACGTGCATTGGGGTTAGCGTGCGTTTACATCATGAGTAAGGTGCAATAGGAGTGTGTGATGATTACTGTAATTGGTTTATAGCTATGGGAATAGTTTACATATATACATTGGTATGAACTTGGCGGGTAGAAGTGACACGGTTCACTAACTTAGGTGGTTATCCCCAGTAACCAGTAGATTTCCTGATATAGGTTTGTAATACAGGATTTTTTATCGTAACATTTTTTTAATATGAGTATATGGTATATGCATACGACATAATGTCCATATGCGCACCCATATCGCAGGCTGTATATTGCTGGAGTATTTCTTTTCTTGTGTTTATAATATATTTGTATTTTAAAGGGGTAGTGTGGCGGTAAAGAATTATTGACAGAATAACACACATTACAAAGTTATACAACTTTGTAATGTATGTTATGTCTGTGAATGGCCCCCTTCCCCGTGTCCCACCACACCCACCCGTGTACCCGGAAGTGTGGTGCGCTATATATACCTGTCACGTGCCGACTCGTCTCCGATCTTCAGTCTGCGATGTCGTCTTCTGAAGGCCGGGCCGAATCCCTCCGAGCGTCCTGAGTGTCGGCCGCCCTCTTCAGCGTCATCGGCTGCTCAGCCGCGATTGGCTGAGCATAACTGTGCTCAGCCGCGATCGGCTGAGCCAAACTGTGCTCAGCCAATCGCGGCTGAGCAGCCGATGACGCTGAAAAGGGCGGCCGGTACCCAGGACGCTCGGAGGGATTCAGCCCGGCCGTCCGAAGACAACGTCGCAGGCTGAAGATCGGAGACGAGTCGGCACGTGACAGGTATATATAGCGCACCACACTTCCGGGTACACAAGTGGGGGTGGTGGGACACGGGGAAGGGGGCCATTCACAGACATAACATACATTACAAAGTTGTATAACTTTGTAATGTGTGTTATTCTGTCAATAATTCTTTACCGCCGCACTACCCCTTTAAATAAAGCCAAATAAAACAATGTATTGATTGTATAAATGGCTATGATCCGGGTGTCTTTTTTAGTATCGGCATACGGGTATGCTGGTTTTGAAGGAGAAGTCCAGGCAGTGAGATACTTTTTATAAGTGCCATGGAGGATCAAAAAAATAACAAGCACTTACCTCCCCGGCTCCAGTGCTGGTGGCTGCATATCGCCACTCTGGTCTCCAGCCGCTTCCTGGTTTTAGAGGGGACTTGGGATGTGATGTTAGTCAGGCACTGGAGACTGGAGACCTGTTACAGTTGCTGACTGGCTGAGCGAGCCTGGAAGGTCTCGTCCCAAGTCCCCTCTGAGACCAGGAAACAGCCAGGGAGTGGGATACCTGAGCAGCAGTATGCAGCTAATGACACTGGAGCCGGGTGGGTGGGTAAGTGCGTGTTATTTTTTTTTTGTTTTGTTTTTCGTCCTCCTCCTCCCCAGCACTTTAGAGAAAATCAAACCAGCATAAGGCCTCATGCACTTATCCATATTTACGGTTCACAATTGCTGGCAGTTTGCAGACCCATTGGTATCTATGTATCCATGCAGACGTCCATTTTCTTACAGATCCACATTTGGTCCCTATTCGCGGCAAAATGGTGTACATCAAAGTCATGACCTGATTATGTCGATATTTGTGGATCTAACAAAAAGTTCATGAGATAATTTCCAGCCTTGCCTTTTTTTGTATATGGATTTATTAAAGATGTTTATCTATTTATTTTTTTGTGGAAAGCTTGCGGAACCCATGATTTTGTGCACCGCAAAAAAGGGATGTATGCATAAGGCCTAAGGGCCAGTTAACACTGAAGAAAATTGGCAGAATTCCGCAGTGGAGCTCTCCACCCCTGCATCCCGTCTACCTCAGTGTCAGTGTCCTCTCTCTGTGAGGGGTCGCGTACCTCCGCTTCCTCTGCTCTCTGCTCAAAGAATGTGAATTCTTTGTGCGGAGAGCGGTGGAGACGCGCAAGCCCTCTCAGAGAGACACAGTTTGACAATGAGGCAGAATGGATACTACAACCAAGAGCTCTGCTGCGGAATTCTGCCAATTTTGCTCAGTGTGAACCCTTAATCTGCAATAAACTGCAATATTTTAGAAGCTATTAGGTATTTGTTTATGCAGCATTTGCCTAATGAATGGTAGTATTATAACTGAAAATGTTCTGTTTCATAGATCTGAAAGATATCTCGAAACCCTTAACCCCTCAGAGCAATCGTAATCTGCTAATTCTAATAGTGCAGGGTAAAGGAGGCTGCATGCACCCTCATAGCTGTATTATGTTGTGTGCTGCAGTTTAAGGCTATGTTCACACTGTGCACGAATCCGTACGCAGGTCTAACGCTGCCGTACATGTGCGGCTGAAACTACGGGCGTGCAAAAAATCGACATGCGCCGGATGCGTACGCACCGCGAACATACACCCGTAGTACAGTTATGCTTCCCTAGCTTGTTTCGAAGCGATCTGAAACAGGTCATTTACTTGGAAATCTACGCCCAGCCCCGTAAAACACACAGAACCTTTTGGATCGAAAAATCAAGTTCAATTTGGCTGGAATAAGTACTTCGTACGGGACCGCATGTAAATCCACGGCCGTGAGTTTCAACATTTCCGTCCTCAAACAATGGTCTTGTTCATTTGTCACGGCACCGTATACGATCCGGCCGTAAGCTCATACGTAGTGTGCATTGTGCGGGCGTATATCGTATACTTTCAAGCGAACCCATCAACCTCAAAACTACGTGCGTATATTCGCGGTTCACACTACGGACGGAATCATACGCAGTGTGAACATAGCCTTAAAGAGTAACTTTAAAGGGACTCTGTCAGCTGTAATTCATGTTCCAAACTGCTGGCACTGTTAGATATCTGTTAGAGTGAAGAAGAGACACTGTACCTTTCATGTATCCAGCTCAGTGATGTATTGTCTCCTGGCTATAGTTTTGCCAAGATTTGCAAAAAATAGCTGCTTTTTTTTTTAACCACAATTTTGAACAAATCAGGGCATCATGACATTATCTTTTCTGTACTATGAACACCACACTAGTGCTGCCATAGTTAAAGTGGGGGCCCAGGCATGGTGTAAAGCCCGGGGCCTATGGTAAAGTTAATCCACCCCTGAGGGAAGTCACTACTTTTATCCCCTTTTTTTGTGCTAATCTTGCTGATGTAACTCCTGGCTGAGTTACCGGAAGGTGGCGGGCTGCAATCCCACTGCAATTTCAAGCTCTGAATAGCGTTGTGCCTAATTCAGTATGACCACATCAGGTGAGCGTGCACACTGTGTACTTGTGTTTGTGGCTCCTTTAGAGTTAGTTTTCCTGCACATGCAGCGCTTATTGCTTTTTTCTTTCATATATCCGTAACACTTTTACACTTGTTAGACTGTATAATACTAGTACTATACTGTATGGCAGATGATTTACAGCTCCCTTGCCCAGGGCCCTATTAACAGATGCTGCTGCCCTAGGCACTAAACTTGAGGACACCCCACCACAGAAATGGTAAATTGGTAGGTAATAGCTCCAGGCGTCACATTTAACACCATCACAACAGACCTGAACTATACCACTATAATGTGACTGCATAATACCACCACATCAGACATGAACTATACCACTATACTGTGAGTGGATGACACCATCATGACACCATCATGACTTCCTCCCTCCCCCCCCCCCCCCCCCCCCCCCCAGATTTACTGGCAAGTCTGAAAGGGAGGTGGGAGAATAAAAAATAAAACAAAAAAAAGTTGTTTCCTTCCCCCTGGTGTTGCCCCCTGGAAGGTGCTGCCCTAGGCACCGGACCACGGGTGCCTAGTGGTAAATTCAGCCCTGCCCTTGCCAATGCTCTGCCTGGTTTGTTCCCATGTGCATAATAATATATCCTACATTTAGCCAGAATAGCTTTGGCTTTCTGTAAGAGCTGTATTCTCACTTTTGCAGCGGGAAGTCACAAGACTGATGATGTTTAACCCCTTAAGGTCAAAGCCAATTTTCATTTTGCGCTTTAGTTTTTTCCATTTTATGTTTAAAAGTCCATAGCGCTTGCATTTTTTCACCTAGAGACTTATTTGAGCGCTTATTTTTTGCGAAACAAATTGTACTTTGCAATGACAGGCATAATATTTTCATAAAATATGTTGCGAAACCGGGAAAAAATCATTTGCGCTGTCAAATTGAAAAATAAAACAAATTTCTTTTGATTTCGGGGAGTTTTGCATTTACGCCGTTCGCCCTATGGTAAAACTGACTTATTATGCATGTTCCTCAATTTGTTACGATTACAATGATATATAACATGTATAACTTTTCTTTTATCTGATGGCTTGTAAAAAATTCAAACCATTGTTAACAAATATACGTTCCTTAAAATCGCTCCATTCCCATGCTTATAACGCTTTTATCCTTTGGTCTATGGGGCTGTGTCAGGTGTCATTTTTTGCGCCATGTTTACTTTTTATAGGTACCTTGATTGCACATATACGACTTTTTGATCACTTTTTATTCAATTTTTTCTGGATTTGATGCGACCAAAAATGCACAATTTTGCACTTTGGAATTTTTGGGCGCTGACGCCATTTTCCGTGCGAGATCAGTAATGTGATTAATTAATAGTTCAGGCGATTACATGCGCGGCGATACCAAATATGTTTATTTATTTGTTTATTTAATAATTTATATTTATAAAATGGGAAAAGGGGGGTGATTTGGACTTTTATTAGGGGAGGGGATTTTTTATTAATAAAAACACTTTTTTACTTTTTTTTTTACATAAACTAGAAGCCCCCCTGGGGGACTTGTATATACAATGCACTGATCTCTCATAGAGATCAATGCTGTGTATATACACAGCAAAGATCCATCAGGTCGGTCATAGATTGCTATGGCCTGCTGCAGGCCATAGCAATCTATTGCCGAGCCGGGATCAGCGTCATTCCGACGCTGAGGCCCGGGCCGGCCAGAAGAACGATTTGTGCCACTAGACACCAGGGATGTTGTGCATGAAGCACTTCAATGCAGATATCAGGTTTGACAGCTGCATTGAAGTGCTTAATTAGCCGGCGCAGCAACGGGACCCGCGCCGGCTAATAGAGGCACTGCCCGGCTGCAGATTGCAGCTGGGATCAATGCCGTTGAGAGCGGGGACCCGGCGGGACCCCGCTCTGAACACCCCCCGCGGCACCATGACGTACCAGGTACGTCACGGGTCTCTAAGGGGTTAAACACCAGTTCCAGATCCCTAAATTGGAATGGCAACTTTTTTTCAAATGGTTCCCATGTTTCATTAACACTCCCCTAACTACGAATTTGTGTGCTTTCCTTATTGTCAAAGGGTGGTAAACATCTAGCGGGACCTTGGTCTGAAAATAGTTTTCCGGTGTGGACTGAGCATCTATGTGGACTACCTAGTCCCGCAAAAGAGAGAAGTTGAGTCTCCCCTGCAACTGTGCAGAATGGAGAAATGGTAGTTCTAAAAACAGTACAATTAGGGCATGATCTGAAAATATACTGTCGCTACTGGTCTCTTGATGAACGACAAGGTTTTTAAGATGTTAGCATTGTGTGCTGGAGAGCAGAAAATAAAATCCGTATAGAAGGGGTGATAAATATGGGTGGAACAAGACAATTACAAGACAAGGACAAAAATACATAATGGCGGGTGGTAAGCAAGTTAGGGTCAAACTAGGAGATGCAGATACTAGTACAAAGTCGCAAGGCAATAAGAAAGTCAATGAGGCAAACCTGAGTAAAAAAAAAACAGAGGACTAAAGTACACACCAAGTCAGAAGGCAAACACGTAGTCAGTAGAGATGAGCGAACCGGGTTCGGGTTCGAGACGATTTGAACCCGAATGTTCGGCATTTGATTAGCGGTGGCTGCTGAACTTGGATAAAGCTCTAAGGTTGTCTGGAAAACATGGATACAGCCTATATCCATGTTTTCCACATAGCCTTAGGGCTTTATCCAAGTTCAGCAGCCACCGCTAATCAAATGCCAAAAGTTCAAGTTCGGATCGACTCGAGCAAGCTTGAGGTTTGCTCATCTCTAGTAATCAGGGACACAAGCCAAAGTCAGGAAACCAATATTTCAGGATTAGAGATGAGCGAACCGGGTTCGGGTTCGAGTCGATCGGAAACCCGAACTTTCGGCACTTCATTAGCTGGGGATGCTGAACTTAGATAAAGCTCTAAGGTTGTCTGGAAAACATGGATACAGCCAATGACTATATCCATGTTTTCCACATAGCCTAGGGCTTTATCCAAGTTCAGCAGCCACCGCTAATCAAATGCCGAAAGTTCGGGTTCGGATCGACTCAAGCATGCTCGAGGTTCGCTCATCTCTAGTCAGGATTAGTGATGAGCGAGCATGCTCGTCTGAGCTTGGTACTCGATCGAGTATTACGGTACTCAATGGTACTCGTTACTCGGACGAGCATCTCGCGATACTCGAGAAAATCTCATCATCCGTTTCCTGTATGTTTGGGTGCTATTTCTGAGCCAGTAAACATGCAGGAGACTCTTTTGTAAATCCTGCAATCACATGGGACCCATACATGTTCATAACAGCGATTGGTTGGCCAGATCAGAAGACCCTGCCATATAAAACACGCAGCCGGCGGTGCTCGCTTTAGACGCATGCTGTGAGAGATCAGGGACAGAGCTGCTGCTTCTCAGGGAGAGTGTCAGTGTAGGATTTAGCATTCCAGTAGGCAGGGAATACTAGCAAAACAAACAGCCCTTTTCAGGGCTTCAAATTTTTTTTTAATAGTATTACTACAGACTGCTGGCTGGGACTTGTAGTGCTGCTACCACGATTTCAGCAGCACACTGTGGTGATCGGCTGCTGGCAGAAAGGGAACATTGCGTGTTGCATACAGACCCCTAAGAAGTGCTCAGTGTACTCTTTTTTTATTTGGGGGCTGGTAGTCCTGCTGTACTACACTGTATTGCTGGGATTTGTAGTACACCTTTATAAAACTTCACTGCTCATTGTAAGGCGGTATCACAGCATGTATCTAGGTCCAGACAGTACCAGATTGTAGCGTACAGCCCCCCCTAAACTAGTGGGAGCACAAGTATTTTTCCTGATTTCTGTATTTCATATGCAAGTCCTATCTAAGTTCCATACTGTGCAGTGTCCATAAAATGGTGAACCCCGAGGGTAAGGGTCGAGGACGAGGGCATGGGCGTGGGGTTCCAAGTGATGCTGTTGCTGGGGGCCGTGGTTCAGGGCAGAATGACACAGCAGCACCTGTTGAGTAGGTAGCAGTGGCACACCGCAGACGTCCACTTCCTAGCATCTTTGCCCAACTTACGGGGTCTCATGGTAGACCGATATTGAAATCGCAGCAGTGTGAAAAGGTGATCACGTGGATAGAGGATAATATGTCCAGTAACTTATTCACCACCCACTCTTCCACGCAGTCCAGCCACGCTACCCAAGGGAGTCGAATCCTTGCTCCATTAGCTCAGCCTCCTTCCCCACAACCTGGCCCCTGCAGGGAAAGAAGGGATTCAGATCCACCACCATGCTCCCAGGAACTCTTTTCTGGACCCTTCCCTGAGTCAGAGCAACCGGAGCAGTCGATCTGTCCCGATGCCCAAACTATGCAGCTCACACAGTCAGTGGGTGATGAGAGTGGGGACTTGCAAGCGGGGTTGGAAGCAGGGCCGGACTGGGGCTGAAAAGCAGCCCTGGCACACAAACCCCACCAGCCCACATATATATTCCCCACACACCTATTGCACTATGTTGAGCAGATTTTTTTTTAGCTTTACTACTGTCACATTATTTTCTTACATACGTAAAGTATTACTCCCTGCAGACTATAGAAGAGTGTACAGCAGTGATATCCCATAGCAGGTGTACACAGATGCTGAGAGTATACAGCAGTGGTCAGACAGTCACAGGTAGAATACAGAGCCATTACAGAGGATCTTTCCCCACTCCTGTCATTGTGCTGTTCCCCTATCCGACGCCTAAATAAATTATCTCAGACTGCTGACTAAATGGAGTCCACAGACGCTGAAATAAATTCATAACCTGGACCCCAAAAAAATGTATGACACAGGCCTAAAATGCATACCCCAACATGTAACTTCACACCCCAGGCCACATTAACTTATACTGCAAACACCAAAGGAAACACAGATCCAAGACTGCCTCTCCCCACACAGCTCAATCCCCTCAACCTCCAATCTCTCGAGTGCACCTCCTCCGTACTCCTCCATTCTCTATAGTGTGCACCCCCTCTGTACTCCTCCATTCTCTATAGTGTGCACCACCTCCGTACTCCTCCATTCTCTATAGTGTGTACCTCCTCCGTACTCCTCCATTCTCTATAGTGTGCACCACCTCCGTACTCCTCCATTCTCTATAGTGTGCACCACCTCCGTACTCCTCCATTCTCTATAGTGTGCACCACCTCCGTACTCCTCCATTCTCTATAGTGTGCACCACCTCCGTACTCCTCCATTCTCTATAGTGTGTACCTCCTCCGTACTCCTCCATTCTCTATAGTGTGCACCTCCTCCAGGTAACACAGAGGGGACACAACCAGAGTGACACTGCCAGGAGCCACACTGTGTGACAATGTGAGTGCGATGTGCTGCATCACCGGCTCTCACACACACCTGTCCTAGCTGATCTGCCTCTTTCTTGCACAGTAAACGCTTAGGGGAAGATTTATGAAAGGGTGTAAATATACACCTGGTGTAAACTGCCCACAGCAACCAATCACAGCTCAGCTTCCAGCTCTGGTAAAATATAAGAGGAGCTGGTTATTGGTTGCTGTGGGCAGTTTACACCACGTGTATATTTACATCCTTCTTCTATGCCCCATATTTTTCACTTCAAGTCCGATCTGTGCCCCATATATTTGATTTAAAGCCCTCTATGCTCCAATTACTAGTGTCCCCCCCACAGTGCCCCCACCACAGAAAAAAAAAAACAAACAACAACTCTCCTGTGACCGTTCCTGCAGCTCCTCTCCCGGCCGCGCGGGTCTTTTCTCTATAAGGCATCAGTGTGACTTCTGGTGCTGCATGGTTTTTGCTGATGGCTTTGTAGTCCTAGTCCTACACACTACTTACCCCACCTGACCCCTCCCCCCTACACACACACTAGAATCCCCTGCTGTGCTCCGATATAATAATAAGGCCACCTGTGTAGTGCCCCAATAGTAATAATCCCCCCTGTGCTGTCCCCATAGTAATAATCCCCCCCCCGTGCTCTGTCCCATAGTAGTTATCCCCCCTGTGCTGTCCCCATAGTACTCCCCCTGTTCTGCACCCCCATAGTAATCCCCCCGTGCTGCACCCCCATAGTAATCCCCCCGTGCTGCACCCCCACAGTAATCCCCCTGTGCTCTGCTCCATAATACAGCCCCCATTCCCCCCCCCCCACCCCGCATTGCCAAATACAAACAAAGACATTATACTCACCTTATTCTGAAATACAGCGGGTCCTTCTCTCTTCTGATCTCCTCGCAGGCCGTATCCTCCCAATAAACTTGCGGTCCCGTGGGCTGTGGGTGGGCGGCACTATCGTCAGTCTGAGCATGATGTTTCGGAAGGGGCGGCCGCTGACAGGGGCACACTAATTAAGATCCCCCCCCCACACTTACGAACTACCCTACCTGCCCCCCCCCACACACACACACTCACACACTACCCCACCTGACAAATCCCCCACACTCACTACCCCACCTGACACTCCACACACACTCACACACTACCCCACATGACCCACCACACTCACACACTACCCCACCTGACAAATCCCCCCCACACACTCACACTATCCCACCTGACAAATCCCCCCCCACACACTCACACTATCCCACCTGACAAATCCCCCCCCCACACACTCACACTATCCCACCTGACAAATCCCCCCCCCACACACTCACACTACCCCACCTGACAAATCCCCCCCCACACACTCACACTATCCCACCTGACAAATCCCCCCACACACTCACACTATCCCACCTGACAAATCCCCCCCACACACTCACACTATCCCACCTGACAAATCCCCCCCACACACTCACACTATCCCACCTGACAAATCCCCCCACACTCACTACCCCACCTGACACTCCACACACACTCACACACTACCCCACATGACCCACCACACGCTCACACTACCCCACCTGACAAATCCCCCCACACACTCACACTATCCCACCTGACAAATCCCCCACACACACTCACACTATCCCACCTGACAAATCCCCCACACACACACTCACACTATCCCACCTGACAAATCCCCCCCACACACTCACACTATCCCACCTGACAAATCCCCCCCACACACTCACACTATCCCACCTGACAAATCCCCCCACACACTCACACTACCCCACCTGACAAATCCCCCCCACACACTCACACTATCCCACCTGACAAATCCCCCCACACTCACTACCCCACCTGACACTCCACACACACTCACACACTACCCCACATGACCCACCACACGCTCACACTACCCCACCTGACAAATCCCCCCCACACACTCACACTATCCCACCTGACAAATCCCCCACACACACACTCACACTATCCCACCTGACAAATCCACCCCCCCCCCCCACACACTATGCCACCTGCCAAATCCCCCCCCACACACTCACACTCTCCCACCTGACAAATCCCCCCCTCCCCTCTCCACTCCTCCACCTGACAATCCCGCCCCTGCCACCGCCTCCCCCCGCCTGTCCGAATCGGCGCTTCTGCCACCTCACCCCTCCGTGGCCTGCTCCTTCCACCGCAGCCCGGTTTTTTCCGTGCGGCCCGCTCCTCCCACCGCAGCCCGCTTTTTTCCGTGAGGCCCGCTCCTTCCACCGCAGCCCGTCCCGTCCTGGCCAACTCCTTCCACCGCAGCCCGCCCCTGCTCCTGGCGTGCTCAACCAATCAATGTGGAACAGGAGCGTGGGGCCGCTGCGACTGGCTGTTGTGCATGTACAACGCGTGCGCCACAGCCAGTCGCAGCGGCCCCACGCTCCTGCTCCAAGTTGATTGGATGAGCACGCCAGGAGCAGGGGCGGGCTGCGGTGGAAGGAGCGGGCCAGGACGGGACGGGCTGCGGTGGAAGGAGCGGGCCGGGAGGAGAGGAGCTGGCTGCGCGGTGGGAGGAGCGGGCCGCATCGGTGATTTTTTTTTTTTTTTTATTGTGCAACCCGGGCGGCCCACGGACTGGTAATCCGGCCAGCCCAGCGGGCATTTGCCCGGCTTGCCAGATTACCAGTCCGGGCCTGGTTGGAAGAGGTGTCTGATGATGACAATGAGACAGTGAGGATGTTGTCATGGATGTAACTCAAAATGAGGAGGAGAGTGAGGAAATGGAGGAAGAGCTGGTGGATAAGGACGAGGTGACTGACCAGAGCTGGGTGGATAAGGCTAGTGAAAACCGTGCTTCTGAGTTGGAGGCAAGTACACCCGCATTACCGGTTGGAAGAGGAAGAGGGGTGGGCAGAGTGAGAAGCAGGGGTAGAGCGAGTAGATCAGCAACTGTTTCTTGGAGTCAAACTCCCGTGGCCAGGGCTGGATGTTCCCAAGTCTGGAGGTTTTTTAAAGAAAGTGCGGATGACCGACAGACTGTAGTGTGCAACGTGTGCCACGCCAGGATCAGCAGGGGAGCCACCACTACCAGCCTAACCACTACCAGCATGCGCAGGCATATGAGTGCTAAACACCCCACTCAGTGGAACCAAGCCGTTCAGTGACTGCAAGTCGCACCCCTGCTCCTTCCCCTGTGTCACGTGCTGGCTCTTTCAGTCCCCCCACCCAGGCCCCAGGCACGAGGACCTCGCGCCCTACACGCACCCCTTCACCTCCACTATGCTCCACACCCTCCAGCAAGGTGTCCAAGCACATCGTTCAACTGTCCCTGCAGCAACTGTCCCTTGCCTCCATGTTGGCTACAGCTGGGCCTTAACTGGTATCCATGTTTACTACTGCTGGGCCTTAACTGGCATCCATGTTGACTACTGGTGTGCCTGCCCTTGCCTCCTTGTTGCTGGGCCTTAATTGGCATCCAAGTTCACTAATGGTGTGCCTGCACTTGCCTCCATGTTGCTGGGCCTTAACTGGCACCCATGTTGACTACTGCTGGGCCTTTACTGGCATCCATGTTTACTAATGTTGTGCCTGCCCTTGCCTCCTTGTTGCTGGGCCTTAACTGGCACCCATGTTGATTATTACTGGGTCTTTACTGGCATCTCTATTGCTGGGCCTTAACTGGAAACCATGTTGACTACTGGTGTACCTGCCCTTGCCTCCATGTTGGCTACTGCTGGGCCTTTACTGACATCCATGTTGACTACTGGTGTGCCTGCCCTTGCTTCCTTGTTGCTGGGCCTTAACTGGCATCCATGTTGACTACTGGTGTGCCTGCCCTTGCCTCCTTGTTGCTGGGCCTTAACTGGCATCCATGTTGACTACTGGTGTGCCTGCCCTTGCCTCCATGTTGGCTACTGCTGGGCCTTAACTGGCATCCATGTTGATTACTGGTGTGCCTGCCCTTGCCTCCATGTTGGCTACTGCTGGGCCTTAACTGGCATCCATGTTGACTACTGGTGTGCCTGCCCTTGCCTCCTTGTTGGCTACTGCTGGGCCTTAACTGGCATCCTGTGTGTAATTAGCAGTGAGCTTGGTTGCATGTGACAAGGGGCTGAACCTGGTGGTGGCTCTACAACTCGGCAGCCTCACACATGTACCATGCCTGGCCCACATCTTCAACCTAGTGTTGCGGTTCCTTAAAACTTACCCCAATGTGGCTGACTTGCTTACCAAGGTGCACTGCATCTGTGCGCATTTCCGCAAGTCAACCAGTTAAACTAACCCCAACTGCTATAGTCAAATTCAAAGTCAAATTCAGACTCAAAACAATGGAGGGGGGGGGGGGAGTCACATGATGCAGGGAATGTTACCCAAACTGCTAGAGTCAAATTCATAGTCAAATTCAATTTACCTTCCTTGTTTGTCTTGTCCATTTCGAACCATATTATCTGTGGATGTCATCTTAGGGGTGTCCTCTGCCATCCTTTCACCAGTACCCTCTACCTATTTTCGATGTTGTAGCCGTTTTGAAGGCAGGATTGACCAGGCCTTTCACCAGTAGCTTCTATCCTTCCTTTGATGTTGTAGTAGCCTTTTTGAAGGCAGGATTGACCGGGTCTTTGAACAGTAGCTTCTATCCTTCCTTGGATGTTGTTTTAGCCTTTTTGAAGGCAGGATTGGCCAGGCCTTTCACCGGTACCGTCTACCTTCCTTGGATGTTGTAGCCTTTTCGAGGGCAGGATTGACCAGGCCCTGGTGCAGAAGCTGAAAATGTACTTCCCATCTGACACCACTAGTGCCAGAGGACGTAGTTCTGTGGGCCAAAGAGCGGGGGAGAGGAGCGGTGGAGCAGGCAGCTTGTCAAGGGGCAGGAGAACACTCTCCAAGGCCTTTGACAGTTTCATGGCACCCCAGCAAGACTATGTCAACCGTCCCCAGCCTAGACAGAGTAGGGGGGAAGCCTTCAGGAAGATGGTGAGGGAGTACCTTGCTTACCATACCAACGTCCTTACTGATCACTCTGCTTCCTACAACTACTGGGTTTCAAAGCAGGATACGTGGCCCGAACTGGCGCTTTACGCCTTGGAGGTGCTGGCCTGCCCTGCCGCTAGCGTCTTGTCAGACCGGGTCTTCAGTGCAGCTGATGCCATCATCACTGATAAGCGCACCCGCCTGTCAACTGACAGCACAGACAGGCTGACGTTTATAAAAATGAACAAAGCCTGGATTTCACCTGAATTCAACTGTCCACCTGGGGAAAGCAGCTCAACATGAAGATTCTTGGTATCTCCTCTCCTCCTCCTCCTCCTCGTCCTCCTCTTTCTTCAATTCTCAGCCAACTGCCAAGTCTTATTCCGCCATGCAGGGTCTAGCCTAATTATTGGGAGGCTCAATTGCTTCCTCACTCACTTCTAATGGTTCTCTGTGTCCTCACTGGCATGCTCTGGCATCACACTACGTCTGCGGAGGAGCCGAACTGGTTGCCGGGGGCCCGCCGATCACGCCCTAGCCAACCAGCCAGCTGTTTTTTGTTTTTTTTTGTCTAGCCCCCCCCCCGGTCGAGAGGCATCAGGTGTACCCTTGATGGTGACTAACAGCTGGCCTAGCCATTTAGCTGTCAGCACCCGGCTTCATGTCTGCTAAATATCCCAGCCCCTGGACTCACTCCAATTTTTTGGGTAGGCTCACTTGCTTCCTCACTCACTTTTAATGGTTCTCTGTGTGCTCAATGCCATGCAGTGTCTGGCCTAATTTTTGGGAGGCTCACTAGCTTCCTCACTCACTTTTAATGGTTCTCTGTGTCCTCACCGCCATGCTGTGTTAGGCTGAATTTCTGGCTGGTTCATGATATGCTACCTCTGTTTTAATGGTTCCCTGTGTTCTCACTGCCATGCTGTGTCAGGCTGAATTTTTGGGTGGTCCATATGCCTGTTTTAACCAGGCTGTTGCACAGAATTAGGCATAATGGTGCCATTAGGCAGCCTCAGAGGCATGCATACATGCTGCCCCTGCTGTTTCCTGTCCATTTCCATTGTGTTTTCATTAATTTCTGAGGTTGACTTCAATGGGGTTCGATACTCGAAACGAGCACTCGAGTATCGGGAAATACTCGAGTAACGAGCACCCAAGCATTTTAGTACTGGCTCATCACTAGTCAGGATATTTTATAGCATAAAGAATAGTAAGTGGCACTCACTGTATTCTCAATTGCAATTCTTCTTTATTGGTGTGCTTAAGAGGAATAAAACATAGCAAGGAAGGGACAGCAATGCATCATGTATATACAGAGTGTAGACGTGAAAGGGGTAATGATTATTTAGAACGCATGGCCCCAACCGCAACTGTAGCAATCCTTAAATGTAACGGAGGTTCCAGCCTCAACTGTAGCAATCCTCTCATGTAGCGGAGGTTCCAGCAGTGGCTATAGCAATCCTCTCATGTAGCGGAGGTTCCAGCAGTGGCTGTAGCAATTCTCTCATGTAGTGGAGGTTCCATCAGCGTCTGTAGCAATCATCTCATAAATCAGAGGTTCCAGCATTGGATGTAGCAATCCTCTCATGTAGTGAAGGTTCCATCAGCTGCTGTAGCAATGCTTTCATGAAGTGGAGGTTCCAGCAGTGGCTGTAGCAATCCCCCCAGTAGCGGAGGTTCCAGCAGTGGCTGAAGCAATCCTCTCATGTAGTGGAGGTTCCGTCAGTGGCTGTAGCAATCCTCTCATGAAGCGGAGGTTCCAGCAATGGCTGTAGCAATTCTCTCATTTAGCGGAGGTTCCAGCAGTGGCTGTAGCAATCCTTTCATGTAGCTGAGGTTCCAGCAGCTGCTGTAGCAATCCTCTCATGTACTATGTACATGTAGAAAAATCTGAAAAGAGTCTCATCAGAGAATCTTTATGTGTAATGTGACCAAAATCTTTAGCAACTCTCAGGATGATCTCTTTATCTGGGTAATAATGCAGCCTACATAATTTATCTCTTGGAATACCCGTTTCCGATGCTTGTGTCCTAGCTACTTGGTGCATCCAGTCCACTGTAAATGTTGCTTCCACTGGTTGGTTTGAGACCAAATTAAAGATGGTGGTAACTCAATGCAGCAGATCATCTTGCAACTCCTTGGTAAGGCCTCTATAGACGAGTAATATTTATTCTCCCCCAATTCTCCTGGTTGTCAAAAAGCAATGTTACAGATTGCATGTTGTGTCTAGACTGTTCAGATTCAGTCTCTAACATAGTTACACAGGTACATGTGGGTTCTTGAAGACAGTGTAGTTATGTCTTCCCTAATTGCATCCAAAGTCTGTTGTTGGGCTGCCTCTATCCTATGGATCACTAAGTCTAGATCATGCTTTGAAGAAAGAATCTGGATGAGACTTTGAAGGATCTGCACGTCATTTTGTACAACTGCTGTGGCAGAGTCTTGCTGCAGTGCAGCATGGAAGTTTTTTCCTGTGAAGATGCTGTTGGCGCCATATTGCCACTAGAGATGAGCGAACTGGTTCGGCCGGTATGAGATCCGGTTCGGATTTTCCCAAAAATCCAGGTCCGATCGGATTCGGATTTTTGGAAATCCGCTCCATTTTTTTTTTTTGCTTTCTAAAATGGCAGCTGCCATTCTTGAAAGCAGGAACTGTCCCTGGGCATATATATACACACATATATATATACATATGTGTGTGTGTGTGTGTATACACACAATTTCTATACATGGACTCTTCTGATTGATAGTGTGTATATCACATCCGTCTTATCCTGAGAGACAAAAATACCTGATCCAGGTTGACTACTGTTGTGCCTGCCTGGCCTCCATGTTGGCTACTGCTGATCCTGCCTGGCCTCCATGTTGGCTACTGCTGATCCTGCCTGGCCTCCATGTTGGCTACTGCTGATCCTGCCTGGCCTCCATGTTGGCTACTGTTGCTCTTGCCTGTCCTCCATGATGGCTACTGCTGCTCCTGCCTGGCCTCCATGTTGGTTACTGCTGCTCCTGCCTGTCCTCTATGTTGGCTACTACTGTTCCTGCCTGCCCTCCATGTTGACTACTGTTGCTCCTGCCTTGCCTCCATGTTGGCTACTGCTGCTCCTGCCTGGCCTCCATGTTGGCTACTGTTGCTCCTGCCTGGCCTCCATGTTGGCTACTGCTGCGCCTGCCTGGCCTCCATGTTGACTACTGCTGCTCCTTCACTGCATTTGTGACCTTTTTCCTGCATAGACCCTGTAATGGTGAATTTCCTGCATAGACCCTTTAATGGTGAATATTGAAGTCTAAAAAAAAAAAATGACTTTGAGATATTGAAAAGATAATGATGTTACTGACATGTAGAGCCCTAAATTCAACCAAATACACTACCCCCTATCATATAGATGCTTTAAAGTATGAAATCCGAAGAAATCCGAAATTCGGTAAAACCGAACTTTCCGAAAAAATCCGAAAGTCTGGTCGGACCGAACTTTTGAAGAGTTCGCTCATCTCTAATTGCCACAAGGAGTTGCATGCACAGCAGAGGCTGAGGCCCTGAAGAAACAGGCAATGGTAGGTTGATGTGGTTGGACATCCCAAATTGACAGTAGCAGTCTCTGTATTTTGGCTGTTAGTCAGCCGCCTGCACGGGGCTCCAAGGAAGCACATCTTCACAGCTTCACAGCTAAGCCACACTGTCTACTTATGTTTAGGTCTATTAGTAGGGATGTGGTGGAGAGATGTGGAGTGATAAGACTATGAATTGCTCTCATTAGTGGAGAGACATGTGAGGTGACTAGAGATGTCTCTCTTGGAAGAGAGAGTGATGGTGACCAGACAACCGTACTCTAACATATGTAATAATGACACAGCTTAAAATGTTTAACCCTGGCTCTGATAACACCCTTCTTTTAACCCTTTAAGGACAGAGCAAATTTCGATTTTTGCGTTTTCGTTTTTTCCTCCTTGTGCATAAAAGGCCATAGCACTTGCATTTTTCCACCTAGAGACCCACATGAGCCCTTATTTTTTTGCGTCACTAATTGTACTTTGCAATGACAGGCTGAATTTTTGCATAAAGTACACTGCGAAACCAGAAAAAAATTCAAAGTGTGGTGAAATTGAAAAAAAAAACGCATTTTGTTTATTTGGGGGAAATGTGTTTTACGCCATTCGCCCTGGGGTAAAACTGACTTGTTATATATGTTCCTCAAGTCGTTACGATTAAAACGATATGTAACATGTATAACTTGTATTGTATCTGATGGCCTGTAAAAAATTTAAACCATTGTCAACAAATATACGACACTTAAAACCGCTCCATTCCCAGGCTTATAGCGCTTTTATCCTTTGGTCTATGGGGCTGTGTCAGGTGTCATTTTTTGCGCCATGACGTGTTCTTTCTATCGGTTCCTTGATTACGCATATACGACTTTTTGATCGCTTTTTATTACAATTTTTCTGGATTTGATGCGACCAAAAATGCGCAATTTTGCACTTTGGGATTTTTTTGCGCTGACCCCATTTACCGTGCGAGATCAGGAATGTGATTAATTAATAGTTCGGGCGATTACGCACGCGGCGATAGCAAACATGTTTATTTATTTATTTATTTATTTACTTTTATTTATAACCTGGGAAAAGGGGGGTGATTCAGACTTTTATTAGGGGAGGGGGCTTTTTACTAATAATGACATTTTTTTTTTAACTTTTACACTTATACTAGAAGCCCCCCTGGGGGACTTCTAGTATAAGTGCTTTGTTCTCTCATTGAGATCTCTGCAGCATAGATATGCTGCAGAGATCCATGAGATAGGCACTCGTTTACTTCCGGCTGCTGCAGCCGGAAGTAAACGAGTGCCGAGCCGGGGACGGCGCCATCTTGGAGCGGTCCCCAGCCGGCTTCATTTACGGAGATCGCTCCTCCGGGATAACATCCCGGAGGAGCGATCTCCCCACTAGACACCAGGGATGACGCTGCGTCCGGTAATCGGATGCAGCTGTCATGTTTGACAGATGCATCTGATTACTGTATTAGCGGGCACGGCGATCGGACCGTGCCCGCTAATACCTACGGTACCGGGCTACACGCGGCACCCGGGACCGGTGCGGTTCAGAGCGGGGCCGCCGCGTGGCCCCGCTCTGAACTCCCTTACAGGCATCAGGGCGTAAATTTACGCCCGATGTCGTTAAGGGGTTAAACAGTGTAACAAGTGAATCAGCAGTAGATACACAGATTATACAATACACAAACATACCATGTTAGGGTGCGTTCACACCTACAGGATCTGCAGCAGATCTGCAGCAGATTTGATGCTGTGTTCAGTTATTTAAATTAAATCTGCTGCAGAAAATCAGCTGCAGATCCTGTAGGTGTGAACGCACCATTAAAATGTAAATTGGGTACCAGGACACTGCATAGATATAAAAATAGCCCTCAACTGCAAACAAAGATACAGTCTGTTTTATATTTCTGCACTTTAACTTTTGGGGTTTGCAGCTCAGCACCTTGTATAGAGTACACAAGTTCCCTTTAAAGCAAAACTGTACCCAACCCCACCTCTAAACTGCTGGTGACAGACAGACCCCGGCAGTGTCGGACTGGAGTGCATTGGGCCCACCAGGGGAAATCATTCTTGGGGCCCACCCTTCAGCCACCATACTTATCTATGGTAACATTAAAGGGGTGTAAAGCATTACATGTGTGTTAGTTAGTGAATAAATGCTTTACACCGCACTACCCCTTTAACAAGGGTCCAGTTACACGGCGTGATATGGGGCAGTGTAGGGCTGCAAACAATTGCTAATCAGCAGTGCAGGAATATATAGAGATGTGCAGCCGACAGCAATGATTTTTACAGATGCACAAAAGATCATTTGCTTGTCAGCTGATCTCTGGCACTTTTACATGGGGCTTCCTGGGAGCGCATATTACCAATAATTGGCCCGTATAATCGGGCTATAGGACAATTTTCTTTGCATGATAATGCTGTATACTTAGATACATAGGTCATACAGCCACCAATAACACCAGTATATAAAGAGCAAATATCCCCAGACATATTACCGCCATACTATTACTGACCAAATACAGTATACCAAGACTGATATTACCAATAATACCAGTATATAGGAGGGAAATAGAATCACCATACATATTACCGCCATACTGTTACTGACCAGATCCTGTGTACTATGACCAATAATACCAGTACACAAGGGGGGAAATATTACCGCCACACCACAACCATCACCACCATATTGTTACTGACTAAATCCAGTTTACTAAATCCAATAAAACACAGTACCAGATAAGTAACAAATAATACCACCACACCATACTGACTAACACCACCGCTGCTACTGAATAACACCACCACATACTGACTAACACCATCGCTGATACTGACTACCACCACCACATACTGACTAACACCACCAGTGATACTGAATAATATTCACTGTGCACAGATCACTATCACCTCATTCTGTCATATAGAGGTGGACGTAGCTCTACACAGGCTTTATACACCATATACATTACAGTGCAGTTATATCAAGTGACTCACAGGGGACGTCTTCTCCGATTGTAGCTCTTCCCTTTTCATTTTCTTCTCCATCTGGCCTGGGCCGTTATAAGAACTTCTCCGAGCCACAAATCCACAGAATCTGCCAGAAAGACATATTAGGCTCCTCACTCTGGCACCATCCTCATCTCTTTACAATATATATATATATATCCCTTATAGTATATGCCTGCTCTGTGAAGACACCTTATAGATTGCACCCCTCTGCCTCCCTTATAGATGTCTCTTGGTGTTGTCCATCCCTCATATAGCCCCCAGTGCTGTCCATCCCATATATAGCCCCCAATGCTGTCCATCCCCCATATAGCCCCCTTATGTTGTCCACCCCCCTCCCCATAGAGCCCCCTTATGTGGTCCAGCCCAGCTCCCCTCCCTCCCCATATAGCCCCCTTATATTGTCCTGCTCCCCCTCCTCATATAGCCCCCCTTATGTTATTCAGCTCCCCCCTCCCCATATAGCCCCCTTATGTTGTTCAGCTCCCCCCTCCTCATATAGCCCCCTTATGTTGTTCAGCCCAGCTCCCCCCTCCCCATATAGCCCCCTTATGTTGTTCAGCCCATCTCCCCCTCCCCATATAGCCCCCTTATGTTGTTCAGCCCAGCTCCCCCCTCCCCATATAGCCCCCTTATGTTGTCCAGCCTCCCCCTTCCTCATATGGCCCCCTTATGTTGTCCAGCCCCCCCCCCCTCCTCATATAGCCCCTTATGTTGTCCAGCCTCCCCCCTCCTCATATAGCCCCCTTATGTTGTCCAGCCTCCCCCTCCTCATATAGCCCCCCTTATGTTGTCCAGCCTCCCCCCTCCTCATATAGCCCCCTTATGTTGTCCAGCCTCCCCCTTCCTCATAAAGCCCCCTATGTTGTCAGCCTCTCCCCCTCCTCCCCATATAGCCCCCTTATGTTGTCCAGCTCCCCCTCCTCATATAGCCCCCTTATGTTATTCAGCTCCCCCCTCCCCATATAGCCCCCTTATGTTGTTCAGCTCCCCCCTCCTCATATAGCTCCCTTATGTTGTTCAGCCTCCCCCCTCCTCATATAG
This sequence comes from Dendropsophus ebraccatus, assembly GCF_027789765.1. Taxonomy (NCBI): domain Eukaryota; kingdom Metazoa; phylum Chordata; class Amphibia; order Anura; family Hylidae; genus Dendropsophus; species Dendropsophus ebraccatus. The sequence goes on along the minus strand of NC_091467.1, from coordinate 39,921,168 downwards.
CCCCCTTACGTTGTTCAGCCTCCCCCCTCCTCATATAGCCACCCTATGTTGTCCAGCCCAGGTCCCCTCCTCCCCATATAGCCCCCTTATGTTGTTCAGCCTCCCCCCTCCTCATATAGCCCCCTTATGTTGTTCAGCCTCCCCCTCCTCATATAGCCCCCTTATGTTGTTCAGCCTCCCCCCTCCTCATATAGCCCCCTTATGTGGTCCAGCCTCCCCCCCTCCTCATATAGCCCCCTTATGTTGTACAGCCTCCCCCCTCCTCATATAGCCCCCTTATGTTGTCCAGCCTCCCCCCTCCTCATATAGACCCCTTATGTTGTCCAGACTCACCCCTTCCTCATAAAGCCCCCTATGTTGTCAGCCTCTCCCCCTCCCCATATAGCCCCCTTATGTTGTCCAGCCTCCCCCCCTCATATGGCCCCCTTATGTTGTCCAGCCTCCCCCCTCCTCATATAGCCCCCTTATGTTGTCCAGCCTCCCCCTCCTCATATAGCCCCCTTATGTTGTCCAGCCTCCCCCTCCTCATATAGCCCCCTTATGTTGTCCAGCCTCCCCCCTCCTCATATAGCCCCCTTATGTTGTCCAGCCTCCCCCACCTCCTCATATAGCCCCCTTATGTTGTCCAGCCTCCCCCCTTCCTCATAAAGCCCCCTATGTTGTCCAGCCTCTCCCCCTCCCCATATAGCCCCCTTATGTTGTCCAGCTCCCCCCCTCCTCATATAGCCCCCTTATGTTATTCAGCTCTTCCCCTCCCCATATAGCCCCCTTATGTTGTTCAGCTCCCCCCTCCTTATATAGACCCCTTATGTTGTTCAGCCTCCCCCCCCTCCTCATATAGCCCCCTTATGTTGTCCAGCCTCCCCCTTCCTCATATAGCCCCCTTATGTTGTCCAGCCTCCCCCCTCCTCATATAGCCCCCTTATGTTGTCCAGCCTCCCCCCTCCTCATATAGCCCCCTTATGTTATTCAGCTCCCCCCTCCCCATATAGCCCCCTTATGTTGTTCAGCTCCCCCCTCCTCATATAGCCCCCTTATGTTGTTCAGCCCAGCTCCCCCCTCCCCATATAGCCCCCTTATGTTGTCAGCCTCCCCCCTCCCCATATAGCCCCCTTATGTGGCCCAGCTCCCCCCTCTGATTAAAAAAAACCAAAACACATAACTCACCTTACCACACGCTTCCCCGTCGCTGGTCTCTTCTTCTTTTCTCTTCACCGCCCGACAAGCAGCTCTGCTGTGGAGTCCTGGTCAGCGCGCATGACTGAGTGTGTGACGCGGCGGCTGGAACTTCTGGTTCAGGGCGCGCATACCGGAAGTCCCAGCCGCCGCGGCGCACACTGAGGTCAGTGATGCGCGCTGACTGGGACATAACAGAGCTGCTCCTCGGGCGGGATGGGGCAGGGGGACACTCTTGTGATTGCGGTCACAAGAGTGATTGACAGGGCGGGAAGCCTATGGCTTAATACTACATTTAACTGGAAGCGATTGTTGCGATCGCTTCCAGTTAAAAAAGAACCCGGCGACGGAGTGGGCCCCCGAGGAGCACAGGGCCCCGAGTGGGCCCCCCAGGAGCACAGGGCCCCGGCTGGGCTTGAGTGGAGACCACATTTCTGCAGTCTCCAGCCCTGTGTCCCCTGACTGGGGGGGCGGGGCCCACCGGGGAAATCCCCGGCTCCCCGGTGGCCCAGTCCGAGCCTGGACCCCGGGACTAGATAGGTGTTTTTTTTTGTTTGTTTGTTTGTTTTTGGGGGGGTCAAGGTGGTACAATTTTGCTTTAAAGTTACATGAATGCTTTAAAGGGGTTATCAGGGCTTTTACCATTGATGACCTATCCTTAAAAACCTTCATGAGATGTGCACTTGCTTATTGTGTTATTGAATTATCAGGTTTGACATGTGCCATTGATTTTTTTTTACTAATTTTGCTTCAAAAACTTTATACTAATGAGAACATATATTTCTCTTTTCACAATAAAAGTAAGGTACAGTGTCAGAGTGGGCCCCTGGGGCCCATCAGGGAAACTGATCCTGGGGGCCGACCAATGAAGAACCAATGAGAAATAGATTGCTTGCACTTAACTCCCTAGTAAATAAGGTTTTAGACAAAGAACTACTGTAAGAATGATATAAACGTAAGAAGCCCTTTTAAGAAGACACTTTTTTAATAAATGGTGATAATATAAAAGGTGAACTGATGGCTGTGTATAGTCTTCTAGTGGCTGCAATATTTTCTTTACAACCATCAGCCCTAAAGGTCCATCAATAAATCTTTCTACAATGCCTGCGGTTATCAAAAGATTTATCTATCCATTTGTATTTTAAATCCCAGCTACAACTCTCATCATGCACTAAAAGTCTGCAGCTGCTGTAGTTGGAGGGTCATAGGTGCATTGTTTACTAGGTACTTTAAGGAAGGCTGAAATACACTCTGCAATAGCTAACTGTTTGGATGTGGTCCCAGTACAGAATTAACATGGTATACTAAAAATAAATAAATAAATAAATAAATTGAAGCCTGTGGGCCCCAGTGCAAAATCTCAAGCATTCAAGCGCTTTGTCAGCTGCTGTATGTCCTGTAGGAAGTGTAGTTTTTTTCCCCAGATGGACACAGTGCACTCTGCTGCCACCACTGTCACTGACAGGAACTGTCCAGAACAGTAGCAAATCCCGATAGAAAACCTCTCCTGCTTTGGAGAGTTCCTGTCATGGACAGGGGTGGCAGAATTACTGTATCAGACTGGATACAAAGTATTGTGCAAAGTACAAGCAGATCAAGCCAGTAGTGGGCAGAAACTACTATACAAGACAGGGATGGGTACCCTGCAGTTGCCTCGCAGCTCCAATGCATGATAGGAAATGTCATTTTCATGGCAGATGTCATGATGTAAAACTGAGATCATTTATAAGAGTTTGGGGCTAAGAACAGCATAAACAAGTGGAAAAGCTGTCAAATATTGTGGGATCGTTGAGGGCACCCAAATGCTTTTTGTTTATTTTTTTGTGGGATTGCTGGACTCTCCCTTTAAGAAGTAGGTATGAAAGATGTCGGCACCTGAATCATAGAAAGGACTGGTTATGTGCAGGTAGTCAGTCTCTAGCTATGCATTCCTCCTGAAGGATTTACTAATAATTCTAAGACAAGTTATAATTAGGGTTTTTACAGATATACTTTTCTTAATGTATCAGCATACATTTCCAATTATAAAGAATCCTCAAGACACAAATTAATTGAATTCTGGACAGATAGTACTTATGCTGGGATCACATACACCAGTCTTTCTGGAAAACTGCCACTTCAGTTTTTGTGCCAAAACTAAAAGCTAATTCAGATGGGAAAGAATCTATAAAAGGAGGACTTTTACTTCTCCTTTCTGTTGGATCCTCTTTTGATCATATATTTGGACTTGGCGTATAAAGGATAATAGCCCAACTTCTAGGATCAATATTCATTGGGTGACCTCGAGCAAACAATCACTTAAAAACTATACAGAGCGTTTCTCTCGTGTCACTCTAAAGTTTTTCATGTGACTGTTCGCTTGAAGTCACAAAATTAATATTGATCCAAGAAGTTGGGCTATTCTCCTTCCTGTGCCAACGCCAAATGTGTGATGCACTTGTTTGGTTGGAAGTTGCTGGTTCAAGGTATCACATTGTGACAGATGGTGATTGCTGAGAATCATGAGCCAGGCTACGGTACTGCTCCTACACGCAGAAGCTCGTGCACCCTCGGTTCAAAACAACTGTTGCTACTGAATTACAATTCACCGGTAAGCTGTATCTTTTATCCTGTTTTACATTTTTGCGTACAGTGGTGTGGTGCCTATTGTATAGCACAACTTAATCACAATAGTGACACTTACAAAAGAAGTGTCCGTGCACATTTCCATTGGACTACTACAATATATATTGTCTATATTATTACAATAGGAATTGAGTAATGATTTAATTGAAAACCTCTGTATCTAGTTTACATTCAAGTCCATATTAAGCAGGAAACGAGCGCTTACATGTCAGGTGCTCGCTTCCTCCTCCTTCCCCGCTCCTCCAGGTGGCCCATTGAAATCAGTGGCTGTCTGCTGATGCCAGGATCAGCCGACATGCACAATGTCTTTCAACATGTACTGTTACATTAAATGATTATCGGCTGGTATTTGGCCAAGTATGGACGATAATTGTTTGGTGTAATAGGGCCCTTAGTCCCTGTTTATCAGCTTGATTGTCAATCCATGATAAAACTGTTATTAATTTACTAAGTAATTAAGCCTCTTGTGTAAATTTTCCTTAACTCTTATGTCCTCTACCTGGTTTGAACGCTTCAGTATGCTGGTCATCCTTCTGAACTGCGTCACCTTGGGAATGTTCCATCCTTGTGAAGACATTGCCTGCGATTCCCAGCGCTGCAAAATTCTACAGGTTAGCACATTATTGCTTAGGAATATTGTGTGTTATTTCCTGACTGAGATGAGTAGGCTTATGCTGGGGTCTTTACTAATGGATCCAGTCTGTTTTTACCTCCAGAAATCTGTATACATGTGTTTTTAAGAATATGCATTATGAAGAGCAGGATTATCAATAAGAAATGCATCATTAATGCAACCCATGCATCAATTCCCTTATTGTATAAAGTGAAGTTAAAGTGTCATTTTAACTTTCAGTCGTTTCAAAGTTTCAAAATCTAACTCAACAGTAGATGTAATATAAAGCAAGTTTGCCATATACATTCATAATTTTTTTATTGTGGTTATCATGCTGTAAAACAACTGAACTTACCAGAAATCCAGGTCCAGTCTCCTGAAGGCAGATTTTCTGACTTGTACTGGTTGAAAAAAATAGACTAAACACAGGAGTTCCGGCCAGTACAGAGAGTCACAGCTCAATGTGTCCATCAGTCACATGACTGCCAGTATAGTGAGACCATTCAGTAGTTGTTCCAAAAATTCATGTCAAATGTCAGAAGTAAAGCAAATGGCAACTCATCAAGAGATGTCAGTGGCCAATGAAAGTATTAGTTTTACAGGATGGCTCAAAATCAGTAAGAATAGCAAAAATATAACAGGGCAAGACAGAGTAACAGAAATATCTGGCACAACCTTTTAAAGCCAAATGCTAGAACCCACAAAAGACAGACTGGACAGAACACCTACTGTATAGCACTTGGCTAAAGAACACACACTAATACCCAAGGACTACATTAGCAAAAACTAAACTACATATATGAATACAGTATGGACATGACAAATTTACAGCACTGCTCATATCAGCAAACAATTATCATAACCATTACTGGAGAACAGTGTTTATATAGAATAACCTCAGGTCCCACACAACAATATCATGACCCTACTACTACTGCCCTGTTTATCCAAATAAAAACCCTACCCTGAAAAAAAGCCCTAACTTGATTGTCAGGACTGGCAGGCGTAGACAAGACAAGAGACAGTGGGCCCTAGATCTGAACCCACCCACTGTCACCTGCCTACTTGCCTCAGTCGGCCCTAGGCAGCCGTGGACAACCACGTTGACGTTCCCTGCGCTAAATACGTGCACACGGAACAAGACGGACAAACAACACAAAAGAATGGTCAAACAAGCCGGGTCCAAAATCCAAACAGGCAAAGCAGTACAAAATCAGCAAGCAAACGGGTAGTCAAAAAGTCAGGCAGGAGGTCAGGGATCAAGTCGAGCAAAACAGAGGGATTAGGAGTGGGGATCGCAGGAGTAGACAAGGGAAGCTGGGATCAGGGTATTAAGCTAATAACCAGCACTGGAACTCTGTCTTAGCTTCCTATTTATACTGAACCAGAGCCCAGTCCGAATCCCCCATTGGACCGGCGCTCAGATATCCAGGTTCCAGATAGGCAGAGATTCCTGTCAGTCTAAAGACCTACTCAGCTGGAAAGATCAAGTCTCCTAGGAAATCAGATTAACTCCCGCATTGCCAGGTAGCAGAGAAGCAAGCGGGTGTGGCACACAGAAGGAAAAGCAGGTTCAGTTCACACCAGGTTTCAGCACAATCCTGACAGTACCCCCCCCCTCTTACGAGGGGCCTCAGGACCCTTATCCAATGGACCAGGCTTGGAAGGATTTAGTACGTGGTATCGCCGAACCAAGCGAGGAGCATGCATGTCTTTGACAGAAACCCACGTTCGTTCCTCTGGCCCAAAGCCCTTCCAGTGGACTAGATATTGCAGTGAACCTTGTACCCAACGAGAATTCAGAATCTTCTCCACCTCATATTCCAACTCACCCTGGATGATGATTGGAGCAGGGGGAGATGACGGAGACACCGGAGGAACATACTTTTTTAGGAGAGCCTTATGAAACACATTGTGAATACGAAGTGATGCAGGCAGTTTTAATCTAAAAGTCACAGGATTAATAACTTCCACAATGGTATACGGACCGATATATTTGGGTGCTAGTTTAGCAGACTGTACTCTTAACCTTAAATTCCTGGTAGAGAGCCAGACCTTTTCCCCCACTACGTATTGATGGCCAGGTATGCGTTTTTTATTAGCATGTTTTTGATATAACTCTTGGGCTTTAACCAAGCTCTGATGAGCTTGGGCCCAAACTGTGCACAGTTTCGTGAACAAGGCTTCAGCCGAAGGGTTAACTGAATCTGCGGAGTGAGTAGAAGAGTACCTAGGGTTAAAACCGTAATTGCAAAAGAATGGCGACATTTTAATTGAACGTTGTTCTTGATTGTTTAAGGCAAACTCTGCCAAAGAGATAAAGTCCCTCCATTTGTCTTGGGCATCAGCCACGAAACATCTTAGAAATTGCTCTAGAGACTGGTTGATTCTCTCGGTCTGCCCATTCGTCTGCGGGTGGAAGGCTGACGAGAAGGACAAGGAGATTCCCAACCGTCCACAGAACTCTCTCCAAAATTTCGCTACAAACTGAACGCCCCGGTCAGACACAATATTTTCAGGGATACCATGAAGGCGCAAAATGTGATTAACAAACAATGTAGCTAAGGTGCGAGCATTAGGCAGTTTACACAGAGGGATGAGATGGCACATCTTAGAAAATCTATCCACAACAACCCAAATTACAGTTTTTCCCTTAGACAGCGGCAGGTCAGTGATAAAGTCCATTGAAATGTGTGTCCAAGGTCTCGTAGGCACCGGCAGAGGAAGTAAGAGACCCTCAGGTGGCCTACGGGGAACCTTAGACCGAGCACAGGTCTCACAAGCGTCAACAAAAGACTTTACGTCTCGGGCCCAGGAAGGCCACCAGTAATGACGCGCGAGCAAATACTTAGTTCCTGCCACCCCCGGGTGACCAGCCAACACCGAACCATGAATCTCCTCCAAGACCCGGAGACAAAGGTTGGGGGGTACAAACAATAGAGTTTCTGGAGTATTCTGGGGTGCAAGGGACTGAGACTCTGCAATCAAAGTCACCAGGTCAGGTTGTAAGACGGCCACTACTACACCAGGGTTCAGAATAGTATCGGGCTGGTCCCTATGAGTGCTCTCGAGGTCAAAGCTGCGAGACAAAGCATCAGCTTTGACATTTTTGGAGCCAGGCCGATAGGTGATCTCGAAGTTGAAGCGAGTAAAAAACAGGGCCCATCTGGCCTGCCTTGGTGTGAGACGTTTAGCTTTATCTAAGTATACAAGATTTTTGTGATCAGTAAGCACAACCACCTTATGTTTTGCCCCCTCTAGGAAGTGTCTCCATTCGTCGAACGCCATTTTTATAGCTAGTAACTCTCTGTTCCCAATATCATAGTTACACTCTGCCTTAGAGAACTTCCTAGAGAAGAAAGCAATGGGCCGGAGGTTGGTAAGAGTAGCTGACCCTTGAGACAGGACCGCTCCTACCCCCACCTCAGATGCGTCCACCTCCACAATAAAAGGACGCTCAAAGTCCGGTTGTGCCAGTACTGGAGCCTCTGAGAAATATTGTCTTAGTTTGTTGAATGCCCTGATAGCGTCTGGGGTCCAGTTTACCAGATCTGATCCCTTCCTGGTTAAATCCGTGAGGGGTTTGGCTATAAGCGAAAACCCCTTAATGAATTTTCTATAATAATTGGCGAACCCCAAAAACCTCTGCAGAGCCTTCAGGTTATTGGGACGCTCCCAGTTTTCGATGGCTATGACCTTAAGGGGGTCCATACCAAACGAGTTTGAAGTTATTTTGTACCCCAGAAATGAGACTTCCTGTATACCAAACTGGCATTTTGACAGCTTTGCACAAAGGTTATTGGCTCTCAGAAGCTCCATGACTGTACGGACATGCAGGATGTGTGAGGACCAATTGGGAGAAAAAATTAAAATATCATCAAGATACACAACTAAAAAACGACCCAGATACTCTCGGAATACATCATTTACGAAATGCTGGAAGACTGCTGGGGCATTGCATAAGCCGAAAGGCATAACAAAGTATTCGAAATGCCCTTCAGGGGTATTGAAAGCAGTCTTCCATTCATCACCCTCCTTGATCCTTATCAAGTTGTATGCTCCCCGCAAGTCAATCTTGGAGAACCATTTAGCACCCACTATCTGGTTGAACAAGTTAGGAATTAGGGGTAGCGGGTGTTGGTTCTTAACAGTGATCTTGTTCAACTCCCGGTAGTCTATACAGGGCCGAAGCCCACCATCCTTTTTACCCACAAAAAAGAACCCCGCCCCCAGAGGAGAGGAGGATGGGCGAATGTGGCCCTTACGGAGACTATCCTTAATATACTCCCGCATGGCCTCCCTCTCAGGACAAGACCGATTGAAGATACGACCCTTGGGATATTTGGCATCGGGAATTAAATCAATCGAACAGTCATATGGTCTGTGAGGAGGCAATCCGTCCACTGCACTTTCATCAAACACCTCCACATAATCAGACAAGAACTCAGGAATTTCTCCCTCCCCAGGGGAACATTCTGCAAGAGACACAGCAACGCAATGGGAGGCACACTTAGGTCCCCATCGAACAAGTTCCCTGCTGGACCAATCGAATACAGGATTATGTGCTTCCAGCCAGGGTAAACCTAAAATCACATCAGAAGAAAGATTTTGCATGAGAAGAAAATCCAGGGTTTCAACATGAACAGACCCCACCTTAACTTCAAGGCAGGGGGTAACATACTGTACATTCCCTTGAGCAAACGGGGCAGAGTCTGCTCCAGTGACATTTACTGGACACTTGAGCAGCAGGGGACATACCTCTAAACCTGACCAGAAAATGGGGTTAATAAAATTTGCAGAAGACCCAGAATCGACCTGGGCATACCCAGAAATACATCTTCCCCCCAACATCAGAGAAATAGGCAATAAGAGCTTGTTCTTTTTGGTGAAGGTTACCTGTGCGCCTGAGTGACCCCCTCGATAGTCACTCAGGCGCCTGGAGTTTTCTGGTGGTGGCACCGGCCTGGAAGGACATCCTCTTACACGATGTCCAGCCTTGCCACAGTATAGGCAGAGGTTGCTCAGAAGACGGTGAGCTCGTCTGGTCTTGGCGTCTGCTTCCATGGTTTCTCCCAGAGTGGGTATCACAGGTGGGAAAGGTTTAGGGAAGGAGGGTCTGGTATTGTCTAAAGTACCCCTTTCCTGCTGTCGGTCCCTCAATCGTCGGTCTACCCTAATGGCCAGGGTCATGCTTTCCTCAAGGGTGCCAGGCGTCGGGTAGGCCACTAACATGTCTTTAAGTCGGTCGCTCAACCCGGCCCGGAATTGGAACCGGAGGGCAGAGTCGTTCCACATGGAAGGACCGCTCCACTGCCTGAACTCCGAGCAGTAGTCCTCAACCGGTCGGTCACCTTGCCGTAACATAGTCAGGCATCGCTCAGCATTGGCTGCACTGTCCGGGTCATCATAAAGCAGTCCCAATGCAGAGAAGAACCGGTCAACTGTCTGCAAGTCAGGGCAGTCAGGTGACAAAGAAAAAGCCCACTCCTGAGGGGGCCCCAGGAGAAGGGACATAACAATACCCACTCTCTGAGCCTCGTTACCTGAGGAGCGAGGACGCAGTCTAAAAAATAGTTTACAACCTTCCCGGAAGGCTTGGAAGCTTCTCCTGTCCCCCTGAAATTTCTCTGGGAGCTGGACGGGAGGCTCAGGAGGTACCGGGGAGGTCATGGTAATTTGTCGGGGAACCGTCTCTTGTACCTGGACCCGTTCAGCAAGCTCCTGGACTGAGGTATTGAGCTGCTGCATACGGTCCACTATCGTTGTCAGGGCGTCCATGACCCCAAGGCAATTTTTGGCTGGTTATTCTGTCAGGACTGGCAGGCGTAGACAAGACAAGAGACAGTGGGCCCTAGATCTGAACCCACCCACTGTCACCTGCCTACTTGCCTCAGTCGGCCGTGGACAACCACGTTGACGTTCCCTGCGCTAAATACGTGCACACGGAACAAGACGGACAAACAACACAAAAGAATGGTCAAACAAGCCGGGTCCAAAATCCAAACAGGCAAAGCAGTACAAAATCAGCAAGCAAACGGGTAGTCAAAAAGTCAGGCAGGAGGTCAGGGATCAAGTCGAGCAAAACAGAGGGATTAGGAGTGGGGATCGCAGGAGTAGACAAGGGAAGCTGGGATCAGGGTATTAAGCTAATAACCAGCACTGGAACTCTGTCTTAGCTTCCTATTTATACTGAACCAGAGCCCAGTCCGAATCCCCCATTGGACCGGCGCTCAGATATCCAGGTTCCAGATAGGCAGAGATTCCTGTCAGTCTAAAGACCTACTCAGCTGAAAAGATCAAGTCTCCTAGGAAATCAGATTAACTCCCGCATTGCCAGGTAGCAGAGAAGCAAGCGGGTGTGGCACACAGAAGGAAAAGCAGGTTCAGTTCACACCAGGTTTCAGCACAATCCTGACATTGATTTTGCCGGGTTTTTGATTCAGGTTAGAAATATAAGCCCTACCTCAAAAATAAGTTTTAGTTATAGTCAGCGCCTCCAGCGCTAGGTTACAAAGACAGAGAATAGACATTTTTGACGCTCCGGGACCACTGGCACCCGGCTCTCCCCAGTACCCCTGGTGGCATTGGGTACTGGGGTAATAATAGGGGGTTAGTGTTACTGATGTCAGACTGCACCCATCCCAGCAAGGAAGGGGTTAAGTGACCCCCCTTCCTTGCTGGGAGGGGTGCAGTGCAGGGGAGGGGGTGGGGAGAGCTCTATACTCACCCCGATGTGTCCTCTTCGCTGGTCCGCAGCACAATGAAGTGACTGTACTGCAGACCGGCTCATTATATGTGCGCTCAGCCGAACAGCCAATCAGCTGAGCGCACATATAATTCTAAATGTTTCTTCTAATAATGCTATTGTCATAACATAATTAGAAGAAACATTTGATGTTTTCATTAAAGTAAAGTGATGATTAGTACAGAATGCTCTATTGCCGGGAATATGAATTAACGGCTTATAGAGCTTCCTGTACTAATTAATATTTAATTAATAAAACACATTTTCGTTGAAATAAATTCAGTTTCGGTGTTCAATAATTTAATTCTAACGAATCCATCATTGTGCAATTAAATATACTGTCAAAAAATAAATATATAGATAAATATACATTTATTTATATATCTATTTATTTTAACAGTATATTTAATTGCAAAATGATGGATTCGTTAGAATTAAATTATTGAACAACGAAAGTGTCTTGATTACAAAGAAAATGTGTTTTAGTAATTTAATATATTAACTATTAGAGGCATCGGCATTCGGCATCATTGCCGGCTATTTTTGAAGTACTCCGTACGGACCGCCTGTCAATCCTCGGCCGCATGTCCAGCCGCAAACAATGGTCTTGTTCATTTTTTACGGGTCCGTTTACAATAGGGCCGTAGATTCAGACATAGTGTGCACTGTGCAGCCGCATATCCTATACTTCCAAGCATACACACGAACCACCAAAAATACCGCCGCACAATTACAGCCGCAAATACAGCCGCACAGTTACAACGTCTGAACCGAGCCCCCACCTGAACAGGTCCCTAAAAATATCTGATTTTGAAATTTTACTGAAAATTTGGAAATTTGCTGCTAATGTTTTACGCTTTCTATTGTCTAAAAAAAATGAAATATAGTTTATTAAATGCCGCCAACATAAAGTAGACATGTTGCTAATGCTATTTAATATATAATTTATGTGGTATAACCATTTTCTGTATAAGCAGAAAAGTTTTAAAGTTGGAAAAATGCATTTTTTCAAAATTTTTCACATTATTTTGTTTTTTTTTCATAAAGATTCATTATAAGTATTGACTCCAATTTACAAGAAATGTGAAGTACAATATGTCACGAGAAAACAATCTCAGAACCAGCCGGATATGTAAAAGCATCCCGAAGTTATTAATAAATAAAGTGACACTGGTCATATTCATAAAATTTGCTCCGGTCTTTAAGGCCATTTCAGGCCCGGTCCTTAAGGGGTTAAATAGACTGGAAAAGCCCACCCGCAAAAGCACGGGCCATGTGATAGAGAATGCAAAGTCCAGATTTGAGAAGGCTTTACATAGATTATATTAAATAAAACAGTGGTAAAGTTTCCAACAACCTTAAGTTGAAGAAGATTTTCCTACTGTATTCTATTTTGTAAAAAAAAAAAAAAAAAAAAAAGGATTGCAGAAACAATTGCAAAAACCTTGCTGAATCTGGGCCTCTGGCTTTTTCCAAGACATGTATACAAATCTACACGGGGTTAGTGATGCGACAAAGTGCAACCCATCTCTTGGGGTGTTTAAGCTGTCTTCAGTTTAAATGAACAGGTAAGGGGGATACCCCTGATGGGGTATGAGAGTGACCTTCCCACCCTCGCTTTGGTCACTCCCAAAAAAATCTCACCCGAATGGTGCATTTGCAAGTCACTCCAGGGCTGCTGCATAAAACCATCAGTGGATCATTATGCTGGTCAGTACTATGTAGACTTTGGGAAATATGTACTAGGTAGTTCTGCACTGAACTTTGTATTATCTGCCCTCCCCATAGTAGTTAAAGGGCTTGTCCAGCAAAAAAAAAAATTCTTTCAAATCAACTGGTGTCAGAAAGTTCTATAGATTTGTAATTTACATCTATTTAAAAATCTCAAGTCTTCCCATACTTATTAGCTGCTGTATGTCCTGCAGGAAGTGTTGTTTCATTTACATTTAGAAACAGTGCTCTCTGCTGACATCTGTGGCCGAGTCAGGAACTGTCCTGAGCAGTAGCAAATCCCCATAGAAAACCTCTCCTGCTCAGGACAGTTCCTGACTCGGCCAGATATGTCAGCAGACAGCACTGTGTCTGAATGTAAATAAAACAACATTTCCTGCAGGACATATAGTAGCTTATAATTATGGGAAGACTTGAGATTTTTAAATAGAAGTAAATTACAAATCTATATAACCTTCTGACACCAGTTGATTTAAAGGAAAAAAAAATTGCTGGGCAACCCCTTTAAAGGGGGCTGAAATACAGCTGCGGGTCCGCTGAGGGTTTTATGCAGCAGAAACCAAAAAGCAACCATTCACAGATGAATGCACTATAAATAAGGCAAATTAACATTCTTTTTAGCAACATATAGCTGCTGGTAGTAGCTTTAGAAGTTTTAGAGGACGTTTAGAGGACATCATCCTCTGTGATATACATCCCATCAAGACCCCATCCTATAGCTTTAAACCACTCAAGAAATCACAAGAGCCACTAAAACTTTACACAACAAGAACTCTATCAGGAACCATTGGGTGAGCTCTAAGTACCCTTGTGATATCTTAAAAACCCCAAGAACAGTTATTGTGCAGTTAGCATGCTTGTTTGCAAAAATGGGACATGAATGGTAAGATTCCTTGGCACAAATGCCAGGGTTGAATCCCCACTGTTATGGTTAACAAAGAGGGAAATGTCCTCTTTGTGAACCATAGTCATAGGAATGTGTGTCTGGATATTCCTATTCTTGGGGCATCGGTTGCACATTGTACTTTGCTGAGGCATTAAACTGGTGTGGATAATATATGCTTTGTAGAAAATGTTTTGGCATGGGCACTAAATTTAAAGATGGGAGGAGAATTTATCAAAGGGTATAAAGTAGAACTGGCTCAGTTGCCCCTAGCATCCAATCACGTTCCATTTTTCATTCTTCACAAATTTCTTGCCAGGGGCAACTGAGACAATTCTGCTTTGCTCCAAATAAATCAACCCCCCCATATCCGAATTGACTAAGGGTATTTGCTACTGTCCATGCCCTGAAAAGGGCCTGATTTTATTAGATGCTTGGACATGTTCCTTGTTTTTGTAATTTTAGATGGAGCAAAATACATTTTATTGGATCGTAGATAGTGCCACTTATTTAAGAGCACCCAACTCACTGACAAATAGGAACTGTTTCACAGCACCTAGTATATTATTATAGTCGACACTGGCTTCACTGCTCCAAGTGAATTGGTATAACTCACTATAAGTTTACAGCGCCCAGTAAGTCAATAATATGGACTTGGCCTTCACTACTTGCAGTGGCTTTGTATAATGCACAACAGGCACCATGTTACTTGGCAAACTAATTACTGACTTGACAGCTTTCGCTGAAAATCACCCAGAATCTACCCAAAGTGAACCCACAATAAACCCACAATCCACCCTCTCCTCCATCCCTATCTCTCTCTCTTTTGCTCTCCCTCCTCTGCAATAACTTCCTGCTGCGATCCTGCTCTCCACTACACACACAGCCTCCAAAAAGCGAATCACCTTATATAGAGGGTGAGAGGGAGGCGCTGACATCAAAGAGGGGCATGCAGGTGATTCAGCAGATTAGCTTTGCTCATCTCTATTGGGAAACACAGGACTTCCTGCATTTAGTCTCTTCAAAAAAAAAAAAAAAAGAGACTAAATACAGCAAGTCCAGTCATCTGCACTTCCACAGAGAAGGCAGTCATTTGATTGATTAATTGATTGATTGATTGATGGATGGATGGATGCATTAAGTCGTGACACCCTGTACTGGCCAGAACTTCCTGCGTTTAGTCTCTTTTGTTACAACCAGGACAAGACTAAAAAGCTGCCTTCAAGAGACTGGACACAGATTTTAAGTAAATATAGCTTTGTTTTAACCCTTTGAGGACCAGGCCCAAAATGACCCAGTGGACCGCGCAAATTTTGATCTTTGCGCTTTCGTTTTTCCATTCCAATTTTGATCTTAGCACTTTCAGTTTTCTATCTACAAGACCATGTAATGGCTTGTTTGTTACAGGAATAGTTGTACTTTGTAATGGCATCTTTCATTTTACCATAACATGTATGACGGAATCCCAAATATATTATTTATGAAGATATAAATAGGTGAAATCGTAAAAAAGAATGCAATATGGTAACGTTTAGGGGGTTCCTGTGTCTACGTAATGCATTATATGGTAAAAGCGACATGATACTATTACTCTATAGGTCAGTCCGAACACAACCATATGCAGGTTTACACAGATTTTCTAATGTTATATATATTTTTTTAATGAAATCCTTTTTTTGGGCAATTAATTATTAATAAAATGGGCCTATTGTGACACTTTTAACAGTTTTATTTTTTCACCTATGGGGCTGTGTGGGGTGTCATTTTTTCGCCATGATCTCTAGTTTTTATTTATACCATATTTGTGAAGATCGGACGTTTTGATCACTTTTTATTAATTTTTTTTTAATATATAATGTAACATAAAATCGGTAATCCGCGCACTTTTTTCCCTCTTTTCGTCTACGCTGTTCGCCGTTCACATTGACGCTTGCTATATTTTAATAGATCGGACAATTACGCATGCTATGGTATATTATATATTTATTTATTTATTTTTATATGTTTTATTTATATAATGGGAAAGGGGGGTGATTTAAACTTTTATTGGGGGAGGGGCTTTGGGGTAGGGTATTAGTGATTTTAACTTTTATTTTTTATACATTTTAAGTCCCTTTGGGGGACTTGTACGTACATTACTTTCCTTTTTTACACTGATCATTGCTATGCCATAGGTATAGCATTGATCAGTGTTATCGGCGCTCTGCTCATTGAGCCTGCCTGTGCAGGCTCAGTGACCAGAGAGCCGATCGGACTGCACAGAGGCAGGTGAAAGAACTCCGGTTGTCCGTTTTAATGATTGGGACCCCCGCAGTCATACTGCGGGGGTCCCGATCGGTAAGTGACAGGGGACTCCCCCTGTAACTTACACCTAAACGCCGCGGCCGTGCCATGATCGCGGCGTTTAAGGAGTTAATGTAATGCCGCAGCGCGATCGCTGCAGCGTGTCATTAACGGTGAGGTGCCGGCTGCGCGCTTCATAGCTCAGGACGTACCGGTACGTCAAGGGTCCTCTGGGCACAGACTTCCAGGATGTCTAGGGGTTAAAGGGAACCAAGCAGGACATATAAGGGTATATAGTTAAAAATCCTACCTAATACAGCATCCTACGGTCATTATTAACTTATATTACCTCTATTCGCCCGGGCCAGCTATCGGCCGAAAACATACTTTTATTATGTCTTACGCCTTATGCAAATGATCTTCAAGTAGTCATCTGGGCATTTTTCTTCTTCCAAGTAGTCACAGTGGGTAGGCTGTAATGCATTGTAATAATGGGGCGTCATACGTCACAGAGGGGCAGGCCCGGAAATTAGTCTTAGTGCCAACGGCATTTGAATTATGCCCAGAGAGGTGTAATTGCAACAGATTACAGGTCACCCACCATGGAAGAAGAACTCCCAGATCATTAGTTGAAGATCAGATGAAATATATGTTAGAAATCAATAAATATACAGTATGTCAGGAACAAATGAAATATATGTTAGGAATGACTATAGAAAACTGTATTAGGTAGGATTTGAGCTATATACTCATATATACCCTGATTAGTTCCCTTTAAAGCACGATAACAAGAAAATAATGAATGTAAATTGTATACACGCTTTATTTAGTATCCCCTGTTGATTGAGATTTGGAAAGTTATCATGACACTTACACTTTTACTACTAATACTTCAAAAACTCTCTTTAAAGAGTGGGTCCAGGGGTACATAAAATACGAAAACCACACTCAAACCCTTACGCCTAAAGGCCTAGTGTGAAAAATGCCCATATAAGGGAAGACACTTTAAAATGTAACTTTTTTAAAGGCTACAAAGTTCATAAGGACCAGTTCACACTGAGCAAATTCGGCAGAATTCAAATCCCGCACGCAAGCCCTCCCAAAGACACACTGTTTGACACTGTGGCAGGTGAGATTCCATGGTGGAAAACTCCACTGAATTTGCTCAGTGTGAACTGGCCCTAAGGTTGAAAAAAGACAAGAGTACATTAAGGTAAACCTATAACCCTACTGTGTTTATCCAGAGGAAGGCAAAAATCCTCATGAGGCAGATGCCAATTGCCCATCACAGGGAGAAAAATGCCTTACCAACTGCAAAATGGTGGAATAAATCCATTGGGTTGACGTCCTATGACATGAAATCAAGTGCCCATAACTTTTAATATTATATTTATATCACTCTATGACAGTCTAAGTATATGGCTATGTTCACACAACGTATTTTTAATGACAAGAAAGGCCGTTGTTGGCAATTAAAACAACTGCCATTCTTGTAATAAAAAAGTGCTGCATTGAAATCAATGCAATCGGAGACAAATCTCACACATAAAAGTTTTACTTTCAGTTTGACAACTAGTACTTAGAGGTCTATAAAGCAGTGCAGAAAACAGGCTCTATAGACCTGTGATATGCACAGCCATGTGCATCTCTGAGCTATATCTAGAGATTGGTAATGTGGCTTTTGATGACGACTAGCTGTTTATCTTGCCTTTTGCAGCAAGTCTGTGGCAAGTCTGTATCAAAATCTGCATGTAAGATATGCAGAATTTCCTGTGGTGTAAAAGTACCCTCTGGTATAAATGTAGCAGAGGTGCATTTATAAAATGTGACAGAGTGTGAATTGGTATTTGGATTAATTTATTTTACTATCACAATGCACCTGTCTGCGATGACAGATTCAGCTCTGCTACATTTTCTGCTACAAACCCCAAAACACCCAAAAAAAAGTTCAGGCTCCATAACAGTCAATTCTATTCAGAAGTTTTTGCCTATTTGCTATCTACATGTTAAGTGTGGTTTACACGTGTCTGGGTGTGGTGTGAGCTAAGTCAAAAAACAAAGCAGGCAGCATTTTTGATCTGATTTAATCTGAGTTGATCTGAGTTAACATGTCGAAACGTTCTCTCTATTGTTTGTGTTTTTGTTCCTATCAGCTATTATATTTTCTTTAAAACAATATTCTTCGTTTAACACAGGGCTTTGATGACTTCATTTTTGCATTTTTTGCTGTGGAGATGATTATTAAAATGTTTGCTCTGGGAATATTTGGACAAAAATGCTATCTGGGAGACACCTGGAATCGTTTAGACTTTTTCATAGTTATTGCAGGGTAAGTACCGTTATTGTGATTACTATGTTTGTATTGCTTCATTAAAGGGGTAATCCAGTGCTACAAAAACATGGCCACTTTTGCACCACTTTGTCTCCAGATTGGGTGGGGTTTGAAACTCAGTTCCATTTAAGTAAAAGGAGCTTAATTGCAAACAAACACCTAAACTGGAAACAAAAGTGGGGCAAAAGTGGCCATGTTTTTGTAGCACTAGATAACCCCTTTAATACTCCTTTTGAACTAAAATTTTGTATCAACAGTGGTGCTAGTATAAACACAAGAAGAATAATTATTTTAACAATACTGTGCAGGAGTATGGGGTTGGATCAGCTCATCTCGAGGTAGTGGACAGCTGGTTCCCTGATTGCTTAGGGAAGTGGGTGCACGGATCCCTGTCGCGTTGGTTTTAGAGCACGATTTTAACTGCATGAATTAAAAGTTATGTTTTAAAAACAAATATTTCTACACGCCTTGGAGTGCTGGACCGCACACTTTACTTCTTTGTATCCACTATTTATTTTAACCCCTTCCCACATCAGGAAATAATAGTACGGGGCGGTCCAGAGGGGGGCCGCGTGGTGGCCCCGCTCTAAACCGCCACGATCCCAGGTGCTATGTGTGCCGCGCCTGCTAATCAGACATTTTTAGGCAGCTGTCAAAACTGACAGCTGCATTTAAATGTATTATTTCTCCCCATCCGTGGTGTCTAGTGGGGGTCCCCCCCCCCCCCGCGATGCGATCCCTTCTGCTTACCGGGCCGGGGTTCAGCATTGCGTTAAGCATTTTTGTCACATAAAATCTAAAAAAATTGTAATATAAAGTGATCAAAAAGTCGCATATATGCAAGTAAGGTACCGATAGAATATACAGATCATGGCACAAAAAATGCCATAGACCAAAGGATAAAAGCGTTTCAAACACAGTTTTTTTTTAAGAGGTTTTATTTTTTAAAAGCTGTCAGATAAAAGAAAAGTGATATAAATTACATATCATTGTAATCTTACCAACTTTAGGAACATATATAACATGTCAGTTTTACTATCAAACAAATGCGTACACACAAAACCCACCAAAATGAAAACAAATTCCTTTTTTTTCAATTTCACTGCACAAATAATGTTTTTCTGATTTTACAGCATACTTTATGGAAAAATTAAGTCTACCATTGCAAAGTACAATTAGTGGCGTGAAAAAATGCACGTGCTATGGCCTTTTAAACACGAGGAGAAAAAAATGAAAACGCAAAAACGAAAATTAGCCTGTTTCTGAAGGGGTTAAGGCACGCTGAAAAAAGGATAGTGGGTCAGAAATGATACAATTAAGGCTGGGTTCACACTACATTTTTGCAATCCACTTTTTTTATCCGATTTTGCAAAGAAACAGATGGAAATATTTATGCATTTGTGTGTATCTGCTTTGGTCTATATACACTACCTTTAAAGTTTGGGGTCTCCCAAACAATTTTGTGTTTTCCATGAAAAGTCACACTTATTCACCACCATACGTTGTGAAATAAATAGAAAATAGAGTCAAGACATTGACAAGGTTAGAAATAGGGATGGTCCGAATCGAGTTCGGTTCGGGTTCGTACGAACCCGAACTCTCGGTAATGGTTCCCACTGTCTGCCCGCTCCGTGCAGCGGGCAGATCCAGCGGGAGGACCACCTGGAAAACTGGGATACAGCCATTGCCATAGGCTGTATCCCAGTTTTCCAGGCGGTCCTCCTGCTGTATCAGCTCGCTTCACGGAGCGGGCAGACAGCGGGAATCTGATGCCGAGCGTTCGGGTTCATACGAACCCGAACCTAGGAGGGTTCGGACCATCCCTAGTTAGAAATAATGATTTGTATTTGAAATAACATTGTTTTTACATCATACTTTGCTTTCGTCAAAGAATCCACCTTTTGCAGCAATTACAGCATTGCACACCTTTGGCATTCTAGCTATTAATCTGTTGAGGTAAGCTGGAGAAATTGCACCCCACACTTCTAGAAGCAGCTCCCACAAGTTGGATTGGTTGGATGGGCACTTCTGGCGTACCATACGGTCAAGCTGCTCCCACAACAGCTCAATGGGGTTCAGATCTGTTGACTGCGCTGGCCACTCCATTATCGATAGAATACCAGCTGCCTGCTTCTGCTGTAAATAGTTCTTGCACAATTTAGAGGTGTGTTTAGGGTCATTGTCCTGTTGTAGGATGAAATTGGCTCCAATCAAGTGCTGTCCACTGGGAATGGCAAAGTGTTGCAAAATTGAGTGATAGCCTTCCTTAATGAGAATCCCTTTTACCCAGTACAAATCTCCTACCTTACCAGCTCCAAAGCAACCCCAGACCATCACATTACCTCCACCATGCTTAATAGATAATGTCAGGCATTCTTCCAGCGTCTTTTTATTTGTTCTGCGTCTCACAAAGGTTCTTTTTTAGAGATCCAAACACCTCAAACTTGGATTCATCCGCCCACAACACTTTTTTCCAGTCTTCCTCTGTCCAATGTCTATGTTCTTTTGCCCATCTTAATCTTTTTCTTTTATTGGCCAGTCTCAGATATGGCTTTTTCTTTGCCACTCTGCACTGAAGCCCAAAATCCCGCAGCCGCCTCTTCACTGTAGATGTTGACACTGGTGTTTTGTGGGTACTATTTAATGAAGATACCAGTTGGGGACCTGTGAGGCGTCTGTTTCTCAAACTAGAGACTCTAATATGCTTATCTTATGCTTATGCCTCCCACTTCTTTTTCTACTCTGGTTAGAGCCTGTTTGTGCTGTCCTCTGAAGGGAGTAGTAGACACCGTTGTAGGAAATCTTCAATTTCTTAGCAATTTCTCGCATGGAATAGCCTTCATTTCTAAGAACAAGAATAGACTGTTGAGTTTCAGATGAAAGCTCTCTTTTTCTGGCCATTTTGAGCCCACAAATGTGATGCTCCAGAAACACAATCTGCTCAAAGCAAGGTCAGTTTTGTAGCTTCTGTAACGAGCTAGACTGTTTTCAGATGTGTGAACATGATTGCACAAGGGTTTTCTAATCATCAATTAGCCTTCTGAGCCAATGAGCAAACACATTGTACCATTAGAACACTGGAGTGATAGTTGCTGGAAATGGGCCTCTATACACCTATGTAGATATTGCACCAAAAACCAGACATTTGCAGCTAGAATAGTCATTTACCACATTAGCAATGTATAGAGTGTATTTTTTTTTTTAAAGTTAGGACTAGTTTAAAGTCATCTTCATTGAAAAGTACAGTGCTTTTCCTTCAAAAATAAGGACATTTCAATGTGACCCCAAACTTTTGAACGGCAGTGTATATTTATTTTTTTATAATGGAAGTCAATGGAAAAATTTATCAAAACGGATGCACCCAAATGCATACGTTTTTCCATATGTTTTTCCATCAATTTGTTGCTAAAACTTATGAAAAAAAACGATTGCTAAAACATAGTGTGAACCCAGCCTAATAAAAGTCGGCCAACATAAGTTCAACCCTTGTTTAAAATTTTACGTGTGATAATACAGTATGCAATAAGCAGTTTCTTGTGGTGCCAGGTGAACAGCATGTTATCTTTTAAATCTATGGCCTCTATGCCTTTACAAGGAATATGGAGCTCTGTATAAAAAAAAAAAAAAAAAAACACCACAACTGTTTTCGCTGTAAAAATAATTAGTAAAAAATTTGGGCACTGTAAATATACAGTATGTTGATATAAGACTAAAAGGTGGAGGTTTGTAACAATGACCGCTGATCACAAGATGGCAGAATTAGACTTCAACTATAGCAGTTGCCTTTCCTGGATCCTACCTGTGGCCCCCAGTACTCACATACCCTCAGGACTTACAGTAGAGCTGAATTGTAGGACAATCAGTCATAAGGAAAAACATGCAAATCATGTAACAATAAAAACAAGGTAACAAGAACAGCAGCTTATCAATAAACAGGATCCAAATCCTGTTCCTAACCTTTGCCTAAGGCTAACCTTGAATTCTAAAACTAACATCAGACATCCCTAAGCTTCACTATTTCTACAACTACAACAATGATATACCTTACTTGAAAAATATTCCTAACAGATCAACAAGCCGGCATTAGGCCCCATGGGACAAGAGCAAGGTTCAACAAAAAACGCAACTAGGAGTCAAAATCAGCAACTTACATCATATAGACACATGGGCTAAACAAGCATAAATCAAGAACCAACTAAAAAACTAAGAACAAGTAAATGAGCGGGGGGAGGAGCATGAGGCGAAGCTAAGGTTCGCCTCTCCTGTGCCTACCTCGTGGATCCGGGGGCCATGTGCGGACCATCGGTGGTGTAGACGTGGAGGGGGGACGGGCGGTGGATCCGGGCTGTTTGGAGGGCTTTGTCCGAGGGGGTCAAGCTGCTGGTCGTGATTGCCGGAGCGGGCTCGGAGAATGCGGAGGCCGGAGGTAGCGTGGTGTTAGTGAAAAGGAGGCACTCTTACCCAGAAGGCGTGTGGATGCTGCGGTCAGCGAGGCCTGTCACGTGGGGCTGAATGTGTCATAAGAGGCAGTCAATAGAGCCTCGGACTAGCTAGCACACGCGGAGACTCGGTGAGAGCGGGTCACTGGTGTGTGCTCGGATAGACGTGCCGGTCTGACTGCGACGAACAGCAAGGACTTTTTCAGTGTGGGTTCGGTCCTGCCCTTGCAAGGCCAGAAATCTTCTGCCCTGATTGCCACCAGCTTGCCCTCTTCACTCCCGATGCGGCTGAACATCGGAACGAACTAACCTTTCTGTGTGGTGTCTACTAACCGGTAACTCCATCAAAACTCCCGTGACTGCTTCTTTGGAACAATAGGAGTAGTGGGATTGTGATTTGTATTAACATCTATCTGTTTGGTTATCAACAGAGGCCGGACGTTGCTACCTTATGATAGCTGGATCAATGCAAAATAAATCCCCCGCCTTATAGTTCCACGCACTGGAGCGGTGGAATATGTGTTTTGAGATTTACTGCCATTATCCCGTGACGCCTCTAGCTATGTTGCATTAACTTTATCTCCAAGATATTTGTGGTGGAACTGTTTATCGCACTGATATTCTCAGGCCCTATTTGCCACTTATGGGCATTGGACTGCCCTAACCTATAGTGGGGGGACTATCAATTGTCTTTTGAACCTTGATAATTTTGGAGGAATTTTTTTTTCAGGGCTGGATTAAGTGTGTCACATTTTTTTGTTTTCCTCCTCCTGTACACTTTTAGTTATAAGGGTCCTGCTATCGGGGGAAACTGTCAGTTTGATTGGGTCAGCCGAGGTGTGAATTGACTGGAGGGTCTGCTCTCGACCTGGACGTTTCAGCAGAATGGCATCGAGGAAAGCTAATAAGAACAACAGTCCAAAACAAGACAATAGGAAAAGCCTCGGCAAGATTGACAAAATTTTTTGTTCCCCCACAGCAGGTAGAAATAAAGACCCTAGCAAGAACGGAAGGGATGGTGTAGAGGGAGGGGGTGGGGGCGGTAGCAGTGACAGCTCCCCGCCGTGGCTGGCAGACATCTTAGCAGCCATCGGTAAATGTGACAGCTCCATCTCGGCAGTGGCAGAGCTGGTTGGAGTCATCAGGAGTGATATAAGTCTGTTAAGGCAGGACCTGAATAATATCAGGGAGAGATTCAGTGAAGCTGAGAACAGGATTAGTGTCTTGGAGGATAGCATGGTCAAGATCCAAAGGGAGGTGGAGGGATTGGTGAAAGACAATACTGTGCTGAAAAGGAAAATGATTGACCTCGAGGATGGCTCGAGGAGGAACAATGTCAGATTTTTCGGACTCCCAGAAGGAGTAGAGGGTAGAAGAGTGGTGGAATTCGTACAGGAATGGCTGGGCTCAACACTGGGCCCCCTAGGGGACCAGGTGAAATATGGTATAGAAAGAGCACATAGGGTCCCTGCCAAACCTCCACCGCCTGGAGGACACCCTCGTACGCTCCTTGTTAAGTTTCAGGATAAAGAGTTGGTGTTGAGGAAAGTAAGAGAAGCAGGAGAGATTAAGTTTAATGGTAATAGAGCTTTTTTCCAGACTACGCCTATGAGACACAAAAGAAAAGAGCGGAGTTCATCCAAATTAAAAAAAGGTTGCAACAAAAGGATGTTAAGTACTCGCTCATTTTCCCAGCTAAGTTGAGAATCCAGTATGAAGAGAGGGCTTGGTTCTTCTCTTCCCCTGCTGAGGTCACTACATGGCTTGAACATAAAGGTTTAAAACAGTGTATATAGGTGTTAGAGGTAAACAGGATTATTGCTCAGGTAGAGGGACCCGAGTTTATCTTCGGGTTGATGGGGGTAGGGGGGGGAGGGGGGTGGGCTGCGGGGGGGTCGTGGGGTGGGGGGTGGTAGGCGGTCAAGCACAGGGGGTTTTTTCTTTCCTTTTTTTTCCCTCTTCTTCTCTTTCCCCCTGCCCTCCTCCTATCTTTTTCTTCTTTGGTATTAGCTTATGCTGCGTATATTGACGTGGAATATTAGGGGGCTAGGGGAGAGGTGTAAAAGGTTGGCGATCATGAATGTGATTAAGAACTATCAACCCTGCATTGTTGGTCTCCTTGAAACACATCTGGTTAGGGAATCAGTTGTTAAAGTCCATAAACCTTGTTGGGGCGCACAATATCACACAACCTTCTCTAATTATGCCAGGGGGTCTCGGTCTTGGTCCACAGGCGGATTAAAAGGGTGTTACTGGATCAGCTGATGGACAAGGAGGGAAGATGTGTATGCCTTCATTGCCAGGTAGAGGGGCTAGAGTGCACTTTGGCTTTTATATATATTCCACCTCCATTTAAATCAGAGGTTCTTGAGTTGGTGTATATGTTCGGCAATAAGTACCTTTGGTGCCGCTTCTGATTTCTGGTGATCTGAATGCAGTCGCCTGTGAGCGGGTTGACTGCTTTAGGGCGTCTATTCCTGTCCGGGGTGTTGGTCAGTCCCCTCTCCCTTAGTTCTTCGGGAGCTGGGTCTGATAGACATCTGGCGGGAGAGAAACCCGGAGGCCAGGGCCTTCTCTTGCTGGAATAAAACTAGCAATACGCAATCCAGGATTGATATGGCTTTGGTTAACACTGAAATGATTGAATGGGTACACGATATAAAGTATCTGCCTCGTTGCTTATCGGATCATGGCCCATTGTTGGTGGATCTAGATATGCAGAGACGCAGTCCTAGTGGCACTTTTAAGTTAAATGCACATTGGTTACATTTAATAGAAGAATCACTGGTATTAGATAATGAACTGGAGGAAATTTGGAGGGTTAATGTTGGTAGCGCTCCTTTAAACACGGTGTGGGATGCTTTTAAAGCTATAATTAGAGGGAAATATTTTGGCATAATTCAGGGGAAAAAGGTGCAATTTAGGAAAATTGAAGTAGAGCTTAAGGGGAATGTTCAAACACTGGAGGAGAAATTTAGAGGGGATCCATTACCGGAGGCACAGAAAAATTTAGTTGAAGGTCAGGAAAAACTGGATAAATACTTGCTGGAGAAGGCCCGGTCTCAAATGGGCTTTGCAGTAAGAAAGAGCTATTTGGAGTCAGGGACCCCTAATAAGGGGCTCATGGGGATCATCAGAAATCAGAGGGGAAGCGGGGAAGTCCACGCCCTCCGGTTACCTGATGGCCACACGGTAAATTCCCCGGAAGGTATCCTGGGGGCCTTCAGGGAGTACTTCCAGGATACATATAGATCTAGTTGTAAGATGCCAGATGGAGACTTGGTGAGGTTGTTTGATCTGGCCTTGTTAACTAGAGCAACACAGGAGAGATGTTGGGGGCCCCTATAATATTAAAGGAGTTGGAGGAGGTTTTGTTGGGTGCCCCAAATGGCTCCTCTCCCGGTCAGGATGGTATTCCATTCGAAATCTATAAGAGGCATAGGAAGGTATTGCTTCCCGCTCTCCTTCAGGTCTTGGAGGGTTCAATCTCCGGGGGGTCACTCCCCAGGTCCATGGGAGAGGCAGAAATTAGTATGATCTAAAAGGAGGGGAAGGACCCACAGGAGAGGGATTCTTACAGGCCAATCTCTTTGTTTAATGCGGACGTGAAATTGTTGTGTGCTGGTGTGTTGGCGGCCAGGTTAAAGAAAATAGTGGGAGGCCTGATTGGAGAAGATCAGACCGGGTTTATCCCGGGACGGCAGATAAAAACTAACCTGAGGAGATTGTTTGAGAATATGCAGTTAGCAGGTGGGGAGGGTGCCCACTCCATCCTGTCATTGGACGCGGTCAAGGCCTTTGACAGGGTGGAGTGGGGTTACCTGTGGGAGGTGATGGCGAGATTCGGTTTGGGGAAGGAGTATGTGGAGCTGGTGAAGTTGTTGTACAATGATGCAAGGGCTGCTGTCACGGTTAATGGTTTACATTCAGCTACTTTTGGACTGGGTAGAGGGACTAGACAGGGATGCCCCCTCTCCCCCTCACTCTTTGCCCTTAGTATAGAGCCGCTAGCAAGCCTAATTAGGATGGATCGAGATATAATTGGCTTTGGGGCGGGGGGTGAGGGGGACAGGGTGTCCCTTTATGCGGATGATATGCTTTTGTTCCTCCGGGATCCGATGGTGGCCGTCCCTAGAATTATTGAGCTGATTCAGGAGGTGGGGCAATATTCGGGCCTGGGAATAAACTGGCAGAAATCAGTATTATTGCAGTTGGCTGCGGAGGGGGATTTGTCTTTTCCGCAGCTTCAGGTTCTCGGGAGGGACGACTCCTTTAGGTACCTGGGGATTCGTGTCTCCCGGAACATAGAGGTTTTTAGTGATCTTAACCTTGTTCCCCTGATAAAAGCAACGGAGGAAAAGGTGAAGGTGTGGCACAGCTTGCCCCTCTCTAGAGCTGATCGGTTGGTATTGTTGAAGTCGGTCTGCCTCCCTAAATATTTGTACATCTTTGGGGTCGCCCCGGTATGGGTAGGGCAGCAGGTTTTCAAGAGGATTAGGAATATATGGAATTTCCTGATATGGGGGCGGAAACGGGTTCGCATTAAGTTGGAGTTGTTGACAGCGCCCAAGAATAGAGGGGGCTTGAACCTCCCTTCTATGGAGCTTTATTTCTTGGCCTTTCAGACCTATTGGCTTCTGAATTGGAGGGATAACCGGTTTTTCTCGCATTTAGGGGAGGGGGCCAGAGATGAGTCTCTGGACATATTTCAGATTCTTGATGCTGGGATATTAGAGAGAGAGGTTAAAGCCAAATGGCCTATGGTGAATGCTCTGGTTAAAACCTGGAGGGAGATTAAAAGGTGTTTGGACCTGAGGGGCTTTCTTAGCTTTTCTTCTCTATGAGACCATAGCAGTTTGGTGGAGGTCGGGAAACTGGGGGCACTCCACAGAATTTTTGGTCAGGACCTAAGGTTGATCACGGATATGGTGATTATGGGGAAAATTAAAACATGGGAACGGGTTAAGTTAGAGTATGGTTTTAGAGACACCCGATGGTTCGAATATCTACAGCTCTCCAGCGCTTTAGGGGTGGATATGAGAAGGGTGGAGGATGGAATAAGGGTGAACTTAACATTAGAAAAGTTGAGAGGAATGGGAACGAGATCTAATGGGGTATCCATACTCTATAAATGTTTCCTATTAGAAAGAAAGTTGGGCTTTGGGAGTCGAAAGGCTTGGGAAAGAGAGATTGGGGGGGAGGTGAACTGGACAGTAGTTTATAGTAACATAAAAAAAGCAGCACCCTCGGCGAACCATCAGCTGATCCAATTTAACATTATTCATAGATTATATTACACCCCCTCTTTCCTGTTTAAAATTAAAAGGAGGACTGATGATCTTTGTCCGAGATGCTTAAAGGAGAGAGGGGACTTTGTTCACATGCTCTGGTCATGTGAAAAATTGGGCCAGTTTTGGACCGGGGTCTCCCAGGGGATAAACGAGACTATTGGTATGACCCTAGAGGA
The DNA here is from genome assembly GCF_027789765.1 of Dendropsophus ebraccatus. Classification (NCBI taxonomy): domain Eukaryota; kingdom Metazoa; phylum Chordata; class Amphibia; order Anura; family Hylidae; genus Dendropsophus; species Dendropsophus ebraccatus. The sequence goes on along the minus strand of NC_091467.1, from coordinate 39,892,874 downwards.
AGATTTCTGTTTGTTCATACTGGGGGATACCTCAGGACTCCCTGCCGGGACATTGGGGAAACAGAAAAGGTGTCTGTTGAGATTGTTGTTCTGCGGCAAACTGTTGCTTATGAGGAAATGGATATCTCCCCTGCCACCTAGCGTGGCGGAATGGGGTCAATGTGTGAGGTGGTATGATTGTGGGAAGGAGGTGAGGGGGTAAAGTGTTGTGGTTGCGGGGTTTATTTATTTATTTCTTTATTTATTTTTTTGCCCTCCTGTGTTGGCTGGGGTTGGGGGGGGGGGGATTAATTTGGTTGACTTTATAAAAGCTTGTTGTGTTTGGCCCATATGGGGCAGGGGGGGAGGGGGTAGGAATGGGAGGGGGTGGTTCTGGTTTTTCTGCCTTTTTATGCTGTAATCTTGAGGTGTTTAGGCAATTGTATCATGTTATAAAGTGTCCTTTTTTGTATTTAAAATTGAAAAGAAAAATAAAGAAATATATAATAAAAAAAAATTAAAAAAACTAAGAACAAGCTAGACTAGATCAAGGAGATAAAAATACACAGGGAATTCTGGAAACAAATGCGCAGACCATACACTATAACCCACAGAATTTAGCAAAAGCTGAATATTTTTGAAGAGAGGCTAACCAGTCAGGAACTCCCATTCTAAACTACACCTAAGCAGACAGCTGATCCAGAGTAAAGAATTATCCTGGCAGAAAATCCCTTTAAAGGGTGGAGATAGACAATTTAAATTCCTGGATAGATACTGGATCCATACCACTCCTTCCAGGATGTCGGAAAAAGCTGGATCCAATCCTGGGAAACTTTTCCCTGGCACCTGGGTGGAGCAATAGTGAGTGGAGCAGTGTTTACAGGCAGCAGAGCACTGATCAAATAAAGCACTCATCTCTAGTAATTATGGATGCTACATAGTGTTCCTAGTGCTGTTTAGTGACCCAAAGCAGGTTTAAATTTATTTTCTGTCTTTTTCTAAATTTAGGCACAGACAGGGAATGGGGTGAAAAATAAAAAAAAATTGAGCCCTCAGCCTAACACCAGTAGCGCTGCAATGATGTCCTAATACAGTACATTGGGCAAATTACTGGTCTCATCTGTTCTTTCTTGCATGAACCCTATTAACAATGTATGGTGACCTATTCTCTCACAGTGCACATTTACAGCACAATATTCGCATTATGTTACATTTTATTTTAAGATGTGATTCTGAAAGTATGAAAGTATTGTTCTCTTATCTTATTTAAGTCCCAGGGAACTATTCTTTGCAATATGGTAACCACTTGCATATTCAACATGTGGCCTTTGTTTTTGTAAGCATCCATTTTTTGCTACTAAATAGATATGTGTCCTGCAATTGCACAAACAGCATTGCTTTTCCAATCTTTACAATGATCATAACTCTCTGGAAATGGACTTGAAATCTTTGCTTCATTAACAAACTGTATTTCCCAACCTAATAGCTCCAATTTACACAGCTGTGGCAATCTATTACGTGTTGTTTAAGAAAGTCTATTAAAGGAGCTTTCTAATTTATATAAACAAGTGGATAACCATGTAAATGAAAAGTTTTATAACTTTCCAATATATTATGTGTAGTGATAATTGAATCTTTGAAAAATTTGTTTTGCAATGTTCTTGAACTTCGCAAAGCAAATTGTAACATATTGCAATAAAGCAGCTAAATCATTGCAGCTACTATTACAGAGTATATGTTCGTAAAACAGCTGTTTTCTGCCAAAAAATCAAAAATCTCAGTGTCAAAAATTTTCAGCCAGTCACTTGTCAATCATTTTCTCTTTGGACAGCAGTGGACTTAGGTGAAGTTTTTACCCTGAGGGGTCTAGCACAGACACCTGGAGGTGGCAGCAACAGTATTATTCTTCTTCACCCTAAGGGGCCTAGCAAAGATAACCTGGTGGTAGAAGCAACAGCAAGGCTCCGTGGAGCCTTCATTGCGATTCGCCCAGAGGGGAGATCACCAAACCACCCTGATACGCCCCTTAAAGGAAAAGTCCTGCGAAAATTGTTATTAACCCCTTAACGACCACGGGCATAAATGTACGCCCCCGAAGTCCGTGCCTTAACGCAAACGGACGTACATTTATTTCCACGGATTCCCCGATCGCTGTGTGAACACACACAGCGATCAGGAAAGATGGCCTGCTATAATGTATAGCAGGGCATCATAGCTTGTCGGCACGGGGGGTGGTTAACCCCCCACCCCCACCCCGTGCCGACGATCGCCGCTATTGGCTGATCAATTCAGATCAGCCAATAGTGGCGATCTGCAGCTTTCCGGGTCATCGGTGACCCGGTAACGCGGAAAGCAATGGCGGTCAGTGGTGTCCAAAAAGCACATGTTCTACATATGTGCCAGTCACCAGTGGGGTCCATATGCTCACTGCACCCCTTGTTAGATTCCTTATGGGGTGTAGTTTCCAAAATGGGGTCACTTGTGGGGGGTTTCTGCTGTACTGGCAGCACAGGTGCTTTGTAATTGCGACATGGCCTCCATCCTTCATTCCAGCCTCTAAATAGCGCTCTGTCCCTTTGGTGGCTTGCCCTGTGCCCATATGGCACATTATGTCCACATATGGGGTATTTTCGTACTCAGGGGAAATTACCCTACACGTTTTGCATTAATTTCCTTTTTAACCCCTTGTGGAAATTGAAAAAATCAAGGCTAGACCAACATTTAGTGTAAAAAAAATTAAATTTTTACACCATATCATTGATCTTGTCTTGATTTTTTCATTTTAACAAAGGGTTAAAAGATAAAAAAAACTAAACACAAAATGCGTAGAGCAATTTCTCCTGAGTACGGAAATACCCCAAATGACATAAAGCACCATGGGGGTGCAGGGTAAGCCTCCAAAGGGAAGGAGCGCCATTTGACTTTTGGAGGCGGGATTTGGCTGGAATGGATTTCGAGGGCTTTGTTGCATTTAAAAGGCCCCTGTGTTGCCAAGACAGTTGTAACCCCCCACAAGTGACCCCATTATGGAAACTACACCCCTCAAGGAATGTAACAATGGATATAGTGAGCATATGGACCCCACTGGTGACGGGCACAAATGTGGAACAATGTGGCGTGAAAATAAAATATTAAATTTTTTACACTATAATGTTAGTCTAGCCTTGATTTTTTCATTTTCACAAGGGGTTAAAAGATAAAAAAAAAACACACAAAATGTGTAGGGCAATTTTCCCCGAGTCCATTAATACCCAACAGTGGACATAAAGCCCCATATGGGTGCAGGGCAAGCCTCCGAAGGGAAGGAGTGCCATTTGGATTTTGGAGGCTGGATTTGGCTAGAATGGATGATGAACGCCATGTCGCATTTACAGAGCCCTTGTGCTGGCTAAACACTGGAAACCCCCCACAAGTGACCCCATTCTGGAAATAACACCCCTCAAGGAATGTAACAAGGGGTGCAGTGATGATATGGACCCCTTGACGACGGCACATTTGTGCCGTGAAAGTGAAAAAATGAAAACTTTTTCTTTCGCGTCACATTATTCAATTTGTGCCCGTCACCCGTGGGGTCCATTTGGTCACTGCACCTCTTGTTGGATTCCTTAAGGGGTGTAGTTTCCAGAAAGGGGTCACTTGTGGGGAGTTTCCAGTATTTTGGCAGCACAATCGCTTTGTAAATGTGACATGACCCTTGAAATCCATTCCAGTAAAATCCAGCTTCCAAAGGCCAATTGGCGCTCCATACCTTTGGAGGCTCGTCCTGAGCCAACTTGGCACTTTATGTCCACATGTGGGGTATTTCCGTACTCAGGAGAAACTGCACTACATGTTTTTGTTTTTTATTCCTTTTATCCCTTTGTGAAAATGAACGTTTTAGTGTAAAAAATATTTTTTTCTTTTTTCACGTCACATTGTTCTGAAATCTGTGAAGCACCTGTGGGGTCCAAATGCTCACCGCATCCCTTGTTACTTTCCTTGAGGGGTGTAGTTTTCTAAATGGTGTCCCTTTAGGGGTGTTTTTTGTGTTTTTTTGCACCGCATAGCCTCTGCCAACCTGAAGTGGTACAGTCAAAAATGACCAAATATAACAGGCGTTGAAATTCATTCGGCGCTCCTTTATATCTGAGGCTTGTGGTTGCGTCAAACAACGCAATAGTGCCACATATGGGGTATTTCTATAAACTGCAGAAACGGGGCAATCAATTTTGGGGTGCATTTCTCTGGTAATAGGTTTATAATTGTGAAAGATATTTGATTACAATAAAATCTCTGCTCAGAAAATTAAAATTTTCAGATTTCTTACACACTTAGGTTTTATTTAAGTGACTCCCCTAAAGGGTTAAAAAAACTTTCTGGATGTGCTTTTGCAGAGTGTGGGTGGTGCAGTTTCTTAAATGGGGTGCTTTGTGGGGCTTTCTAATATACAGTCCCCTCAAATACACTTTAAGGCTATGTTCACACTGCGTATGTTTCCGGCCGTAGTGCGAACCGCAAATATACGCACATAGTTTTGAGGTTGATGCGTTCGCTTGAAAGTATACGATATACGGCGTTATTTTGTTTTTTTTTTTATTAAGATTCGTTATAAGTATCGACTCCAATTTACCAGAAATGTTAAGTACCATATGTCACCAGAAAACAATCTCAGAATCAGCCTGATAGGTAAAAGCATTCCCGAGTTATAAATGAATAAAGTGACACAGGTCATATTCATAAAATTTGCCTATGTCCTGAATGCCATTTAAGGCCTGGTCCTTAAGGGGTTAAGAGTTGATGTGCTTCCAGATGTCAGACACCCCTTAAGGGGTTAAAGGGGTAGTGTGGCGCTAAACATTTATTCACAAAATAACACACATTACAAAGTTATACAACTCTGTAATGTATGTTATGTATGTGAATGGACCCCTTCCCCATGGTCCCCCCCCCCCCCACACCCTGGAAGTGACATCTTGTGACAATGACATCTTCGGGAGGCCAGCCGAACCACTCCAGCCGTCCCTCATGCCAGCCCCCCTCTGCCGCGTCATCAGCTTCTCAGCTGCAATTGGCTGAGCACAGTTATGCTCAGCACTACCAACAGTTTAGCGCTGCACTACTCCTTTAACCTCTTAAGGGCCCATAACGTACCGGTACGTCATGGATCCCTGTCACTTAAGGACCCATGACGTACCGGTACGCGGGTCCTTTAAACGATCGCCGCATGATGTCCCGCGGCGATCGCGGGAGGATGGCTGCTGTTTTCTACAGCAGGCCCTCTTCCCTTCACACGGAGGGGGAAGTTTGAGCCCCCCCCCCCCCCCCCCCCCCCCCCCGTGACGCCGATCGCCGTGATTGGCTGACTAGTTCTGGCCAGCCAATCACAGCTATGCATGTGAATTCCGGGTCATGTGATGCTTGTGACCCGGAATTCAGCGGTGATTGCCAATCACCATCATGCCTATGGGGGTGAGTGTCCCTGCTGCGGGGTGGTGAACTGGGCTATGTAATTCATTGATCTCTCCCTGCTCGCCGATCCTGAGGCGAGCAGGGAGTGATCCATGAATTACATTGCCCGGTTTAGGGTCCCCGTGCCGCCCCCATGCCGCTCTGTTCCGCCCCGTGCCGCCCCCATGCCGCCCACATGACGCTCTGTACCGCCCCCCTGCCGCTCCGTTCCGTGCCTCTGTGAATGCAGGGAGATCCTGCTAGTGTGCTGCTGGCAGTCTCCCTGCATTTCTTCTGCCTCCCCCCCATCCCAACACCCCCTCCAGCACCTTTTCCATCCCCAGCACCCCCTCCAGCACCCTTTCCATCCCCAGCACCCCCTCTAGCACCCTTTCCAACCCAAGCACCCCTTCTAGCACCCTTTCTTCCCCAGCACCCCCTCCAGCACCCTTTCCATCCCCAGCACCCCCTCTAGCACCCTTTCCATCCCCAGCACCCCCTCCAGCACCCTTTCCATCCCCAGCACCCCCTCTAGCACCCTTTCCATCCCAAGCACCCCCTCTAGCACCCTTTCTTCCCCAGCACCCCCTCCAGCACCCTTTCCATCTCTAGCACCCCCTCTAGCACCCTTTCATCCCCAGCACCCCCTCCAGCACCCTTTCCATCCCCAGCACCCCCTCCAGCCCCCTTTCATCCCCAGCACCCTTTCCATCCCCAGCACCCCCTCCAGCACCCTTTCCATCCCCAGCACCCTTTCCATTCCCAGCACACCCTCCAGCACCCTTTCCATCCCCAGCACCCCCTCCAGCACACTTTCCATCCGCAGCACCCCTTCCAGCACCCTTTCCATCCCCAGCACCCCCTCCAGCACCCTTTCCATCCCCAGCACCCCCTCCAGCACCCTTTCCATCCCCAGCACCCCCTCCAGCACCCTTTCATCTCCAGCACCCTCCTGTTACCCTGCTCCCCTCCACCCCTCAGTCCTGCCACACGGCTCCCCTCCACCCCTCAGTCCTGCCACCCGGCTCCCCTCCACCCCTTCTGTCCTGCCACCCGACTCCCCTCCACCCCTCTGTCCTGCCACCCGGCTCCCCTCCACCCCTCTGTCGTGGCACCCTGCTCCTCTCTGTCGCGACTCCCTGCTCCCCTCTGTCGTGCCACCCTCTCCTCTCGCCACCCTCTCCCCTTCTGCCACCCTCTCCCCTCTGTCCTGCCACACTCTTCCCTCCATCCTGCCGCCCCTCTCCCCTCTCTTGCCACCCTCTCCTCTGTCCTGCCACCCTCTCCTCTTACTCTATTTCCTGCCACCCTCTCCCCTTCCCTGCCACCCTGTCTGCTCTTCTCTTACCCTCTCTCCTCCATCCTGCCGCCCCTCTCCTGCCACCCCTCTCCTGCCACCCTCTTCCCTCTCCGCTGCCACACTCTCCTCTTACCCGCTCTCCTCTCCTGCCACCCTTTCCTCTTTCCTGCCACCCTCTGTCCTGCCACCCTCTCCTCTTACCCAAGTCAAAAACACACACAAATACAATGTAAAAACGGTACATAAAACACACACACTAACACTTACACGTGTAAAAGCATAACACCTACACTTACACACCCCCTCTAAGGATGCCTTCACACACACCGGATCCGCAGCGGATTTCATGCTGTGGATTTGGTGCGGATCCAGTGTCAGTACTTCCCTATGAGAGTACATACTCGCAGCCAGAATGACATCCCACTGCGTGTTTGTAAGTTAACCCCCTGCCGGCTGGAGCATACATGACCTCCTCCCCGCTCTGGTTTGCTTCGGGGGTTCTCAGCAGGACGTCCCGCTCAGCCAATCAGTAGCTGCGGTGGGGCAGCATACTTATTGGCTGTGCGGGATGAGCAGACGCCGGGAGCCCCGAAGCAAGCCAGAGCTGGGAGGAGGCAAAGTATGCTCCCGCCAGCGGGAGTTAACTTACATATAGGCAGAGGGATGTCAATCATAGGGATGCACTGACGCTGGATCCGCAGTGTGTGTGAAGGCATCCTAAAGAAAAAAACAAAATGGCCCACAGGTTGTTCTCGGCTGAAGAGGCATTCGCCTGGATTGCCTCCGATCAGGGGCGGATTAACTTTACCGTAGGCCCCGGGCTGTTCACCAAGCCTGGGCCCCCCCACCCCACTGTAACTATGGCAGCACTAGCCTGGCGTTCATAGTACAGGACAGATAATGTCATGATGTCCTGATTTGTGCAAAATTGCCATAAAAAAACTGTGATTTTTTTGCAAATCATGGCGGAAGTGCAGCCAGGAGACAGTACACCACTGAAAGTATAAGTCTTTTTGGGTGGTCATGGGCCCCCCAGGAGCTCAGGGCCCCGGGCTGCCGCACGGAACGCCCCTATTATAATCCACTACTGCCTCCGATACTGAGACAACCAGTGAGGGAGAAGAGGAAGATCCCTCGTTCCCTCTTCCTTCCTCTTCTTCCTCATTGTCATCACCATTTAGTGATGACAAGCCCCCAAGGCGCTGCCCCAGGACTAGGCCCCAGGAAGCCCCACAAGCCCCCTCAAGTAACCCCACCCCGTACGAACCACAGATTCCTGAGTTCGTTGGGGTCACTTGTGGAGGGTTTCCTCTGTTTTGGCAGCACGTGGGCTCTGGCCAAATCCAGCTTCCAAAATCCAAATTGGGCTCCTTCCCTTTGGAGGCTTTCCGTGCGGTTACTTTGCATTTTGTGTCCCCATGTGGGGTACTCTTGTAATCGGGGGAAATTGCGCTATGTAATTAGGCCTTGTTACATTCCTTGAGGGATGTAGTTTTTATAATGGGGTCACTTGTGGGGGGTTTCCAATGTTTTGACAGCACCGGCACTCTGGGTACCTGACATGGCCTTCGTCCTCCATTCTGGCCTCTAAATGGCGCTCTGTCCCTTTGGTGGCTTGCCCTGTGCCCACACGGCACATTATGCCCACATGTGGGGTATTTTGTACTCAAGGGAAATTACCCTACACGTTTTGTATTTATTTTCTCTTTTAATCCCTTATGGAAATGAAAAAAAAAGGCTAGACCAACATTTAGTGTAAAAAAAATTTACATTTTTACACTAAATCATTGATCTAGTCTTTATTTTTTCATTTTAACATGGGGTTAAAAGATAAAAAAAACACAAAATGTGTAGAAAAATTTCCCCTGAGTACGGAGTTACCCCTAATGTGGACATAAAGCGCCATGCGGGTGCAGGGTAAGCCTCCGAAGGGAAGGAGCGCTATTTGGCTAGAATGGATGGTGAATGCCATGTCGCATTTACAAAGGCCCTGTGTTGCCAAGACATTGAAAAACCCCAAGAAGTGACCACATTCTGGAAACTGCACCCCTCATGGAATCTAATAAGGGGTGCAGTGAGGATATGGACCCCTCGATGATGGGCACATTTGTGCTGTGAAAATGAAAAAACGAAATTTTTCACTTTCACGTCACATTGTTCCACATTTGTGCCTGTCACCAGTGGGGTCCATATGCTCACTGCACCCCTTGTTAGATTCCATAAGGGGTGTAGTTTCCAGAAAGGGGTCACTTGTGGGGTGTTACCACTGTCCTGGCAGCATAGGGTCTTTGTAAATGCGACATGGACCTTGAAATCCATTCCAGCCAAATCCAGCCTCCAAAAGCCAATTGGCGCTGCTTCCCTTCATGTGGGGTATTTCCGTACTCCGGACAAACTGCTCTACACGTTTTTGTTTTTTTTTCTCTTTTAAACCCTTGTGAAAATGAAAAATTCACGGCTAGGCCAATGTTTAAGTGTAAAAAATGTAATTTTTACACAACGTCATTTATCTAGTTTTGACGTTTCTCATTTGCACAAGGGGTTAAAAGAGAATAAACAAAACAGAACATGTAGAGAAATTTCCCCGAGTACAGAAATACCCCACATGTGGACTTATGGCGATATGAAGCCGCAAGACGGGCCTCTGAAGGGAAGGAGCGCCATTTAGATTTTTGGGGCTGGATTTGGGTAGAATGGATTTCGAGGGCCATGTTGCATTTAAAAACTCCCTGTGCTGCCAATGCAGTAAAAGCCCCCACAAGTGGCCCCATTATGGAAACTACACCCCTCAGGGAATGTAAGAAGGGGTGTAGTGAGCATATGGACTCCACTGATGACGGGCACAAATGTGGAACAATGTGGCGTGAAAATGAAATATTTAATTTTTTACACTATAATGTTGGTTTAGCCATGAATTTTTCATTTTCACAAGGGGTTAAAAGAGAAAAAAACACATAAAATGTGTAGAGCAATTTCCCCGGAGTTCGTAAATACCCCACAAGTGGACATAAAGCACCATGTGGGTGCAGGGCAAGCCTCCAAAGGGAAGGAGCGCCATTTGAATTTTGGAGCCTGGATTTGGCTAGAATGGATGATGAAGGCCATGTCGCATTTACAGAGCCCTTGTGCTGCCAAGACAATAAACCCCCCCCCCACAAGTGACCCCATTCTGGAAACCACACCCCTCGAAATTTTTCCCTTTCACGTCACATTGTTCCACATTTGTGCCCGTCACCAGTAGGGTCCACTGCACCCCTTGTTAGATTCATTGAGGAGTGTAGTTTCCACTTGAGGGGGGTTTCCAGTGTTTTGGCAACACGAGGGCTCTGTAAATGCGACATGGCCCTTGAAATCCATTCCAGTGAAATTCAGCTTCCAAAATCCAATTGGCGCTTCTTCCGTTTGGAGGCTCGTCCTGCGCTCGCTTGGCACTTTATGTCCACATGTGGGGTATTTCCGTACTTGGGAAAAACTGCGCTACATGTTTTGTGTTTTTTTTTTCCCTTTTATCCCTTTGTGGAAATAAAAATTTGAAGGCTAGAACAACATTTCAGTATAAAAAATAAATTTTATTTTTTCACGCCACATTGTTCTGAAAATCTGTGAAGCACCGCACCCCTTGTTACATTCCTCGAGGAGTGTAGTTTTCAAAATGGTGTCCCGTTAAGGGTGTTTTTTATGTTTTGGCACCCCAGAGCCTCTTCCAACCTAAAGTGGTACAGTCAAAAATGACCAAATATAACGGAAGCGTTGAAATTCACTAGGCGCTCCTTTATATCTGAGGCTTGTAGTTGCGTCAAATAGCGCATTAGGGCCACATATGGGGTATTTCTATAAACTGCAGAAACAGGGCAATCAATATTGGGGTTCATTTCTCTGGTAATAGGTTTACAATTATGAAAGATATTGGATTACAAGAAAATCTCTGCACAGAAAATTTAAATTTTCAAATTTCTTACACACTTAGCTTCTATTTCTGTGACTCCCCTAAAGGGTTAAAAAAACTTTCTGGATGTACTTTTGCAGACTTTTGGGGTGCAGTTTCTGAAATGGGGTGCTTTGTGGGGCTTTATAACATACAGTCCCCTCAAATACACTTTGAACCTGAACAGGTCCCTAAATCTGATTTTGAAATTTTACTGAAAATTTGGAAATTTGCTGCTAATGTTTTAAGCTTTCTATTGTCTAAAAAAAATGATAGAAAGTTTAATAAATGCCGCCAACATTAAGTAGACATATTGCTAATGCTATTTAATATATAATTTATGTGGCATAACCATTTTCTGTATAAGTTGAAAAGTTTAAAAGTTGGAAAAATGCATTTTTTCACAATTTTTCAAGTTATTTTGGATTTTTTCATAAAGATTCGTTATAATTATCGACTCCAATTTACCAGAATTGTAAAGTACCATATGTCACGAGAAAACAATCTCAGAATCAGCCGGATAGGTAAAAGCATTCCTAAGTTATTAATGAATAAAGTGACACAGGTCATATTCATAAAATTTGCCTGGGTCCTTAACCCCTTAACGACATCGGGCGTAAACTTACGCCCTCGCGCCCTGGTACTTGGCGCATCAGGGCGTAAATTTACGCCCGATGTTTCCCCTTTCGCTGCGTGTTCGCACACAGCGATCGGGGAAGATGGCCTGCTATAAATCATAGCAGGCCATCTTAGCTTCACGGCACGGGGGGTGGTTAACACCCCCCGTGCTTACGATCGCCGCTATAGGCTGATCAATTCAGATCAGCCAATAGTGGCCATCGGAACCTTTCCGGGTCATCGGTGACCCGATGACCCGGAAAAAAATGGCGGTCGGTGCTGTCCGAGGACGGCACCGACCGCCATTTCTGTAAAAAGTAATGGTGATCGCCGTGGCACGGCGATCAGAGTCCCATAAAATAAAAAATACCTGCCCTGGACCCCTCAGCTAGGTAGCGGAGGGGTCCAGAGCAGGTATTTGTACATTACTCACCTGTCCCGGGCTCCTGATCGGCGTCTTCCGGGTTCGCGGCGTCCTCGTGTTCGTTCGGGTCTTCGGCTTCCTCCGTGACGTCACGTTCGGCTTCTCTTGGCTATTTTCGGCTCCAGCGTCGGCTTTTTCCGTATTTTGCGCTCTGCTGCCCTCTAGCGGCTGATATGTGTAATACACTTATCAGCAGCTACAGGGACGTTCAGAATGTAAAAAAGTTTTTTTTTTTTTTTCCAAATTTTTTTTTTCCTGTTTTGCGCACCCTATCGCCGCTGAGTGTTGATCAGCATCGCACGAAAGTGCGCTGCTAATCAGCAACTCCTCCTTTTTGGCGTAGGGTGTTTTTTTTTTCTATATTCTACTGCCACGGTCTGCTTATGTGCGGCATTTATCAGCAACTCCTTTGTTGGCGTAGGTTTTTTTTTTTATACTTACTATAATAAAAAACACGTAAAAAAACACTACATTACACCACACTCCATTGAATAAAGTTTGACACTACACCACTACATACCCCATATACCAATCCCCGTATAAAGATGGCCCCCAGGGTGTTTTCGGCGTCAGACGCATACGTTATTATTGCCTCCGACACCGAAACAGCCAGTGAGGATAAATGGGGGAATCCTTCTTTCCTCCATTCATCCTCATCATCCAGTGACGTGTCTGGGGGTAGCGTAGCGTACGATGCCCCCCAGACACGTCTTTTCTGCCAGTACCGTCCCAATAAGAGATGACGGTATGGCGTGAAATTCTACAAACTCTGTGAGCGTACCTCAGGGTACTCTTACAGATTTAGGGTACGTGCACACTGCGGAATGGCGAAGGATAACCCTTTGTGCATTCCGCAGCTGGCACCCGCCGGCGGACTGATGCGGGCGCATGTCTCTACCCGTGTCATAGACTCCATTCTATGCACGGGCAGATTCTGTCGTCCATCCAAAGAATGAATACGTTGGACGGAGAGCGGAATCCGGCCGTGCATAGAATGAAGTCTATGACACGTGTGGAGACGCGCGCCCGCATCACTCCGCCGGCGGGTGCCAACTGCGGAATGCACGAAGGGTTATCTGTCGCGATTCCGCAGTGTGCATGTACCCTTAGAGTGTATGAAGGAAGGGACACCCGAATGCAGCCCCCAGATGCCCCCTCCCCCCCATCCTCAGAACAAGTGGGAAGATCGTCCGGGAACTGATCTTCCCACTGCTGGATAAAGGTCACCACCTGTACGGGGATAACTTTTATACCAGCACCCCCTCTTCCGGTCCCTCGCTGCCCGAGCTACTGTAGCTTGCGGCACGATACGAAAATATCAGAAGTAGTAATAGAGCCCTAATATTTAGCAGCCATGGAGCGGACCCAGCGCTTCTGGATATGAGGGACCCCGTATCGCACCAGGAGAACATTTTCCAGGTAACTTCCCCCACACTGGAGAAAGGGAGACCCCAGAAGAAGTGCAGAGTGTGGCGTAACAGGGGGATCAGGAAGGACACCATTTTCCAGTGTGACGCCTGTCCTGATCACCCCGGCCTCTGCATACTGGATCGCTTCAAGGCGTACCACACGTCATTGGGGTTCTACATTATCTAAATTCTGTCCCTTATTCCTATTTCAGGGGTCACGTTGGTCCAGGGATTATTCTGATCTCCAATATGGAGTCGGGAAGGAATTTTCCCCTGTGATGAGGCTACTGTCGTCTGCCTCACGAGGGTTTTTTGCCTTCCTCTGGATCAACACAGGTTGAGTTTGATGGACACCTGTCATTTCCAAACCTTATAAACTAATAATTGGCCTAATACCCCCAAATAAATTAGAATTGTCCCTTTTTCCCAGCTAAGTAGGTATGGCCGCCATTCCCATTAGAGGATGCCATGATGCAATTACAAAGCCTCTGTGCGGCCAGGACAGTAGAAACCCCCCACAAGTGACCCCATTCTGGAAACTACACCCGATATGGAATCTAACAAGTGGGGCAGCGGAGATATGGCCCCCTGGTGACGGCCACATTTGGGACGTGAAAATGAAAAAAATGGTATTTTTTATTTTCTCGGCACATGTTCTACGTAAGTGCCCGTCACCAGTGGGGTCCATATGCTCACTGCACCCCTTGTTAGATTCCTTATGGGGTGTAGTTTCCAGAATGGGGTCACTTGTCAGGGGTTTCTACTGACCTCGCAGCACAGGAGCTTTGTAATTGCGACATGGCCTCCATCCTCCATAACAGCCTCTAAATGGCACTCTGTCCCTTTGGTGGCTTGCCCTGTGCCCTTATGGCACATTATGCCCACATGTGGGGTATTTTCGTACTCAGGGGAAACTACCCTACACGTTTTGTGTTCATTTTCTTTTTATCCCCTTGTGGAAATGGAAAAAATCAAGGCTAGACCAACATTTAGTGTAATTTTTGTAAAATTTTTACTCTAAATCATTAATCTTGTCATGATTTTTTCATTTTCACAAGGGGCTAAAAGATAAAAAACAAACACTAAATGTGTAGAGAAATTTCCCCTGAGTACGGAAATACCCCACATGTGGACATAAAGCGCCGTGCGAGCGCAGGGTAAGCCTCCGAAGGGAAGGAGCGCCATTTGGTTTTTGAAGGCTTAATTTGGATGGAATGGATTTTGAGGGGCCATGTTGCATTCAAAAGGCCTCTGTGTTGCCAAGACAGTTGAAACCCCCTACAAGTGACCCCAATATGGAAACTACACCCCTCAAGGAATGTAACAAGGGGTGTATTGAACATATGGACCCCACTGGTGACGGGCACAAATGTGGAACAATGTGGCGTGAAAATGAAATATTACATTTTTTACACTATAATGTTGGTTTAGCCTTGAATTTATCATTTTCACAAGGGGTTAAAAGAGGGGAAAAAAACAAAATGTGTAGAGCAATTTCCCCCGAGTCCGAAAATACCCCACATGTGGACATAAAGCACCATGTGGGCGCAGGGTAAGCCTCCGAAAGGAAGGAGCGCCATTTGGATTTTGGAGGTTGGATTTGGCTAGAATGGATGATGAACGCCATGTCGCATTTACAGAGCCCTCGTGCTGCCAAAACACTGGAAACCCCCCACAAGTGACCCCATTCTGGAAACTGCACCCCTCAGGGAATCTAACAAGGGGTGCAGTGAGGATATGGACCCCTTGATGACGGGCACATTTGTGCCATGAAAGTGAAAAAATGAAATTTTTTACTTTTATGTCACATTGTTCCACATTTGTGCCCGTCACCAGTGGGGTCCATATGCTCACTGCACCCCTTGTTAGATTCCTTGAGGGGTGTAGTTTCCAGAATGGGGTCACTTGTGGGGGGTTTCCAGTATCTTGGCAGCACGAGGGCTCTGTAAATGCGACATGGCCCTTGAAATCCATTCCAGTGAAATCCAGCTTCCAAAAGCCAATTGGCGCTCCTTCCCTTTGGAGGCTCGTCCTGCGCCCGCTTGGCACTTTATCGCCACATGTGGGGTATTTCTGTACTCGGGAGAAACTGCGCTACACATTTTGTGTCTTTTTTTTCCTCTTATCCCTTTAAGAAAATGAAAAATTGAAGGCTAGAACAACGTTTTAGTGTAAAAATTTTTTTTTTCTTTTTTCACGCCATATTGTTCGGAAAATCTGTGAAGCACCTGTGGGGTCCAAATGCTCACCGCACCCCTTGTTACATTCCTTGAGGGGTGTAGTTTTCTAAATGGTGAGTTTTCTAAATGGTGTCCCTTTAGGGGTGTTTTTTAGGTTTTGGCACCCCAGAGCCTCTGCCAACCTGAAGTGGTACAGTCAAAAATGACCAAATTTAACGGAGGCATTGAAATTCACTAGGCGCTCCCTTATATCTGAGGCTTGTGGTTGCGTCAAATAGCGCAATAGGGCCACATATGGGGTATTTCTATAAACTGCAGAAACGGGGCAATCAATTCTGGGGTGCATTTCTCTGGTAATAGGTTTATAATTATGAAAAATATTGGATTACAATAAAATCTCAGCACAGAAAATTAAAATTTTCAAATTTCTTACACACTTAGCTTTTATTTCTGTGACTCCCCTAAAGGGTTAAACCACTTTCTGGATATGCTTTTGCAGAGTGTGGGGGGTGCAGTTTCTGAAATGGGGTGCTTTGTGGGGCTTTCTAACATACAGGCCCCTCAAATACACTTTAAACCTGAACAGGTCTCTAAAAATATCTGATTTTGAAATTTTATTGAAAATTTGGAAATTTGCTGCTAATGTTTTAAGCTTCCTATTGTCTAAAAAAAATGAAAGATCGTTTAATAAATGCCGCCAACATAAAGTAGACATGTTGCTAATGCTATTTAATATATAATTTATGTGGTATATCCACTTTTTGTATACGCAAAAAAGTTTCAAAGTTGGAAAAATGCAGTTTTTCACATTTTTTTCACATTATTTGGGTTTTTTCATAAAGATTCGTTATGAGTATCGACTCCATTTTACCAGAAATGTAAAGTACAATATGTCACGAGAAAACAATCTCAGAATCAGCCGGATAGGTAAAACCATCCCGAAGTTATTAATGAATAAAGTGACACAGGTCATATTCATAAAATTTGTCTCTGTCATTAAGGCCATTTCAGGCTCTGTCCTTAAGGGGTTAAGGCCATTTCAGGCCCGGTCCTTAAGGGATTAAAGTATTGTATTTCCCCAAAAAAGTTATGCAAAACAACAATATACACTTATTACGGGAAGTGCATATAACATTGTTTTTTTTCCCTGCACTTACTACTGCATCAAGGCTTCACTTCCTGGATAAAATGGTGATGTCACAACCCAGAGCTATGCAGGCTGTGGCTGCTGGAAAGGATTATGGCAGAGAGATGCTCCGTGTCCCTCCAGTGCCCCGTGTCCCTCAGTGTCCCTCTGCCATCATCCTCTCCAGCAGCCACAGCCTGCATAGCTCTGGGTTGTGACATTACCAGCCTTGATGCAGTAGTTAGTGCAGGGAAAAAAGCACTTTATAAGCATTTCCTATAATAAGTGTATATTGGTAATTTGTAAAACTTTTGGGGGGCAATACAATAATTTAATAAAAAAATTTACCGGACTTCTCCTTTAGGTCTCACTCACTTGCAAGTATTGGGACCCATTTGGGGAAATACCAAGGTGGCCCCTTTTGCATCAAAGTCTAACTCAGTTGCGAATATTGCAACATTATAAAGGAGATAACAAAGTCAGGTATACATCCACAGACAGCTGTTTCAGGGTGTTACCCCTCTTCAGTGTGGAGTAGGATTCTTAATAACAGGGGAAATATAAAATTGACCAACAAACCGAAGCAATCACTAAGCTCAGAGTGATCGGCAAAGACAAAAATCCAAGGGAGTACTAATTCAAGAGTCTCCATTGATATATTGCCCCCTAAAAATGTAAATATGCAGAAAACAGGGGTTTGTAGAGCCTCAGTCTCAAAACATTGCCAGATATCCCTTCTGGGAAGGAAACCCATTGCTAAGTGGTACCTCCCAGTCAGGATCATCAAACCACCCTTACACGTAGCCCCTTAAATCCCACTCAGTTGCAAGTATTGGGACACAAATAGGGAAATACCAAGGTGGCCCCTTTTGCATCAAAGCATAACTCAGTTGTGAGTATTTTTTAGGGGGCAATGTATCAATGGAGACTCTTGAATGAGCTCAGTGATTGTTGTGTTTTGTTGGTGATTTTTTTTTATTACCCCTGTTAGTCAGAATCCTACTCCACACTGAAACAGCTGTCTGTGAATTGATACCTGGCTTTGTTATTTCCCTTGTCATGTCGCAATACTCGTAACTGATTTATTTATTTATTTATTTAATTTTTTTGCTGATTTCCCTGAGCTCAGTGAAAGCTGTGTTTTGTTGCATCCTTCTTCTCCCTGAGGGGCCTAGCACAGACACTTGGAGGTGGCAGCAAAGACTCTACTATAAATGTCCTTAATGTGAGTCTCAGACCAAAAGCACTCCAACAAGCATGTGACTGTATGCATGCCTTTCCTTACCGGTGTCCTCTGTACACCTCTACTGTGTTCTGGGGTAATCCTCTTCCATTAGATCTTCCTCCAAATCTTCTAGTGGTTTTTAGCTACAGATGCTACCCATTTTTATTTAGAACATGGTAAACCATAGCACTACTTTGAGTGCCCTCGGCTGAAATGTTCCTGTTCCTCAGTGTGGTCTCTATGATATGAACCAGGGGGATAATGTAATTTACACTGTAGTCGTGGCGGGTGATGAACAGAGTGGCTTTCTCAAATAGTACCAGCAATAAGCCAACATCACACATCATCTGCCAATGGGTGACCTGAAAATTGCAGTTCTGCGTGAAGCTTTTAGAATGCGCCATGAGGAAGTCTGCTCATACAGCTGGTCCAACATGTGAAGGGGCCAAGTTTCACTGTGTCATCACATCGCAAATCAGCTGAGTCCGCAATGCCGTTGAATCTCGTAAAGGTCATTCCATGCCATGTAGGACAGGCTTAAGCGGTTGCAAAGTTATCTCTCCATTTTAAGAAACTCATTTAGTCCAGGGAAGGAGTGAAGGAACCTTTGCACAACCAGGTTTAGCACATGAGTTATGCATGAATGTGTCATCACTCCCCGTTGCATAAAGACACAATGTTCCTCCCATTTTCTGTGACCATGGTGCCACTTCAATATCTGGTTAGCCACTTCAATATCTCATCCTGGATGCACATAAGAAGGTCTTACCCAATGTGGCTGCATTCATCCAGGCTGCGCAAGTGGAGGACAGCTTGACAGTGCTCATCTTGGCAGCATTGGTACGCCACAAGGACAGGGCGTGCTATAGTGTGAAGAGAGGACAAGGGCGAAGTGGAAGCAGAAGATGAGATATTTGAAGAATGCCCCCAAAGGAACCTAGGAGGTGAGAGTTGTGTGACCTCAAATTGCTGTTGCTATTACTGTCACCCAGTTTTAGACGGAGAGACCCGGGGAGTTGCCAAAAATCTTCTGCAGGTAACTGTGCAGAGCTGAAACTGGCTTGTTGGCAAAAAAGTGTCGACTTGGGACTCTCCGTCTAGGTTGGGTACAAGCCATTAGTTCCCTGAATGATTTAGACTCTACAACCTGGGAGTGACTGAAGGGCAATCAACTGGGAGCTGCACCATTCGGCCTAGCCTGCTGGGATCACCACTACCACAACTTAGCACTCAACGACTTCTACCACCTTGAGTGCTACCTCCGCCACTGCCATTGGCCATACCCTGAAAGGGGACAGATTTCTTTGGATGCCTAGGCATACTACTGTTGCAAAAGCAATGGATGTTGCTATCTAAGTGGAAAAAAAAAAATCCTGGTGCCACACACTACTACACCCAGAAGGCCACAGATGTAACCTGACAGGGCTTCAATAGGTTAACATTACCCACAGAAGGCAATGGATGTTGCTATCGAACTAAGTGACAGCAAACCTGGCGCCAAACAATAGATCTGAAATACCAAGGATATAACCTGATGGGGGCTTTGTTGAGTTAAATTCACCAAGCGAAAGCAATAGATGTTCCTATTCAAGTGATAACAATACTGGTGCCATGCTAGGTCCAGCAGGCCACAAAAGTGTGATAGCACAGCAAGGCCTGCAGCTCATTGGACCGCTGCATGGGACTATGGATAATCCTTTTCACCCACCCACCCACTAACTGTAGTGCAAGAAAACATGTGCGGCCTCCATGTTTAGCAAGTTTTGAAACAAAGCGTGTGGATATTCGCTTAATGTTTTAGCAACTTGTTCTGTATGCTGTATACTTTATGTATATATGTCGGGTGACACAGTGTTCTTATGTAAATTCTATGTGGAAGGCAGTGTAAACTCCATTGCTATGTCTTTCTATAAGGTTTCTATTCACATACAACAAGGATACAGTATGCCAAATGACACTAAAGGGAAAGTATGTACATAACTGCACATTTCTTGTCTGCCTGCTTGAGGACTTGGTCTGTCAGTCCCCCCCCCACCACCACCACCACCCCACCCCCCGCTCTCTGGGCCTCCCACTAAAATCTCTGCATCTTAGCTGATCCTGTAGAGTTACCTCAGGGATCTCTTCACCAATGGAAGTCATCTCCCTGTAGTATAAAAGGATGATTGGAGCCTGGGAGTCCTAGTCAGTCTTCTAGTTCTTCTTAGCATGGATTGCTAAGCCATCAGAGGTGCAACTACCTCCAGAGGAATAAAGCTTGTCCACGCTGAGGGGATCATGTTCCTAGCCAAGTTAGAGTGTGGAGAAGTTGCTGAAGTGCCATTCGACATACTCATCACAGCCTAGATGGATTCTCGGCCGCGAATACTGGTCATCCTCTCAGTCTTAAAGTCATTGCAACCAATCCAAAGTTATTGGGACTCTCTCCAGCAGAGTACCATACACTTCAGACAATGAATCTCTAGGTAGTCCGCCCTGTCACCCTTTCCATACCCAAGATATAAGCCTTTTTGTCAATATGTAAATTAGGCTCACTACCCAGGGGATGTTCCCCAGCATGGCAAGAGCCCAGGTAAGTCCAGCCCATGCCCTCTATATCTAGATGCTGGTACTCAAATGGGCTAGGGGTACAGATGCAGTCAGTGTCGGACTGGAGTGCCTTGGGCCCACCAGGGGAAATCTTTCTTGGGGCCCACCCTTCAGCCACCATACTTATCTATGGTAACACTAAAGGGGTAGTGCGGTGTAAAGCATTACATGTGTGTTAGTTAGTGAATAAATGCTTCACACCGCACTACCCCTTTAACAAGGGTCCAGTTACACGGCGTGATATGGGGCAGTGTAGGGCTGCAAACGATTGCTAATCAGCAGTGCAGGAATATATAGAGATGTGCGGCCGACAGCAATGATTTTTACAGATGCAAAAAAGATCATTTGCTTGTCAGCTGATCTCTGGCACTTTTACATGGGGCTTCCTAGGAGCGCTTATTACCAATAATTGGCCCGTATAATCGGGCTATACGACAATTTTCTTTGTATGATAACGATGTATACTTAGATACATAGGTCATACAGCCACCAATAACACCAGTATATAAAGAGCAAATATCCCCACACATATTACCGCCATACTATTACTGACCAAATACAGTATACCAAGACTGATATTACCAATAATACCAGTATATAGGAGGGAAATAGAATCACCATACATATTACCGCCATACTGTTACTGACCAGATCCTGTGTACTATGACCAATAATACAAGTACACAAGGGGGGAAATAATACCGCCACACCACAACCATCACCACCATATTGTTACTGACTAAATCCAGTTTACTAAATCCAATAAAACACAGTACCAAATAAGTAACAAATAATACCACCACGCCATACTGACTAACACCACCGCTGCTACAGAATAACGCCACCACATACTGACTAACACCATCGCTGATACTGACTACCACCACCACATACTGACTAACATCACCACTGATACTGAATAATATTCACTGTGCACAGATCACTATCACCTCATTCTGTCATATAGAGGTGGACGCAGCTCTACACAGGCTTTATACACCATATACATTACAGTGCAGTTATATCAAGTGACTCACAGGGGACGTCTTCTCCGATTGTAGCTCTTCCCTTTTCATTTTCTTCTCCATCCATCCTGGGCCGTTATAAGAACTTTTTCGAGCCACGAATTCACAGAATCTGCCAGAAAGACATATTAGGCTCCTCACTCTGGCACCATCCTCATCTCTTTACAATATATATATCCCTTATAGTATGTGCCTGCTCTGTGTAGACACCTTATAGATTGCACCCCTCTGCCTCCCTTATAGATGTCTCTTGGTGTTGTCCATCCCTTATATAGCCCCCAGTGCTGTCCATCCCCTATATAGCCCCCAGTGCTGTCCATCCCCTATATAGCCCCCAGTGCTGTCCATCCCCTATATAGCCCCCTTATGTTGTCCAGCCCCCCCATATAGCCCCCTTATGTTATCCAGATCCCCCCCATATAGCCCCTTATGTTGTCCAGCCCAGCTCCCCTCCCCATATAGCCCCCTTATGTTGTTCAGCTCCCCCCTCCTCATATAGCCCCCTTATGTTGTTCAGCCCAGCTCCCCCCTCCTCATATAGCCCCCCTATGTTGTTCAGCTCCCCCCTCCTCATATAGCCCCCTTATGTTGTTCAGCCCAGCTCCCCCTCCCCATATATCCCCCTTATGTTGTTCAGCCCAGCTCCCCATATAGCCCCCTTATGTTGTTCAGCTCCCCCCTCCTCATATAGCCCCCTTATGTTGTTCAGCCCAGCTCCCCCCCTCCTCATATAGCCCCCTTATGTTGTTCAGCCCAGCTCCCCCCCTCCTCATATAGCCCCCTTATGTTGTTCAGCCCAGCTCCCCCTCCCCATATAGCCCCCTATGTTGTCAGCCTCCCCCCTCCTCATATAGCCCCCTATGTTGTCAGCCTCCCCCCTCCTCATATAGCCCCCTATGTTGTCAGCCTCCCCCCTCCTCATATAGCCCCCTATTTTGTCAGCTCCCCCCTCCTCATATAGCCCCCTATGTTGTCAGCCTCTCCCCCTCCTCATATAGCCCCCTATGTTGTCAGCCTCTCCCCCTCCTCATATAGCCCCCTATGTTGTCAGCCTCCCCCCTCCTCATATAGCCCCCTATGTTGTCAGCCTCTCCCCCTCCTCATATAGCCCCCTATGTTGTCAGCCTCTCCCCCTCCTCATATAGCCCCCTATGTTGTCAGCCTCTCCCCCTCCTCATATAGCCCCCTATGTTGTCAGCCTCCCCCCTCCTCATATAGCCCCCTATGTTGTCAGCCTCTCCCCCTCCTCATATAGCCCCCCATGTTGTCCAGCTCCCCCTCCTCATATAGCCCCCTATGTTGTCAGCCTCTCCCCCTCCTCATATAGCCCCCTATGTTGTCAGCCTCTCCCCCTCCTCATATAGCCCCCTATGTTGTCAGCCTCTCCCCCTCCTCATATAGCCCCCTATGTTGTCCAGCTCCCCCCTCCCCATATAGCCCCCTTATGTGGCCCAGCTCCCCCCTCTGATTTAAAAAAAAAACAACAACACATAACTTACCTTACCACACGCTCCCCCGTCGCTGGTCTCTTCTCTCTTCACCGCCCGACGAGCAGCTCTGCTGTGGAGTCCCGGCCAGCGCGCACCACTGAACTCAGTGTGTGACTCGGCGGCTGGGACTTCCGATTCAGGGCGCGCATACCGGAAGTCCCAGCCGCCGCGGCGCACACTGAGGTCAGTGATACGCGCTGACCAGGACACAACAGAGCTGCTCCTCGGGCGGGACGGAGCGGGGGACACTCTTGTGATCGCAAGCAAAACGTCACAAGAGTGATTGACAGGGCGGGAAGCCTATCGCTTCTCGCGCTGTCAATCAGAATACTACATTTAACTGGAAGCGATTAATGCGATCGCTTCCAGTTAAAAAGGAACCCAGCAACGGAGTGGGCCCCCGAGGAGCACAGGGCCCTGAGTGGGCCCCCCAGGAGCACAGGGCCCCGGCTGGGCTTGAGTGGAGACCACATTTCTGCAGTCTCCAGCCCTGTGTCCCCTGACTGGGGGGCGGGGCCTACCGGGGAAATCCCCGGCTCCCCGGTGGCCCAGTCCGAGCCTGGATGCAGTGGATAAGAGAAGATGAGCTGGACTTGCTTGGGCTTTTGCAGTGCTGTTAAATGTCCCCATTGCTTTGGGGCCTCATTTACATATTAAAAAATATCTTGGTGTTATAAAGGACTATAGAGAGAAAAAAAAAAAAGAAAATACCGTATTCATAATGACTAGCCCTATCTAGCCATGAACTTATTTACACCCCTGTTTTTCTGCTGACAGATCCCCTTTTTCTCTGACCTGATAAATAAATTTGCTTTTTTATAGTGCTTCAGAAAAAGTCAGTCAAGTTCCTAAATACATAATAGCCTCCAATGTAAAGGTACATATATTTAGTACAGTTAAAAAAAAAACAAAAAAAAAACATGTCCATCAAGTTCAACCAAGGAGGGACTAAATAAGGGGTGGGTGATCGGTAGATTCTATACATACTATATGCCTTTATGTTATTTTGGTCTAAAAACTTGTCTAAGCCTGTTTTGAAGCCCTCTACTGGTTTTGCTGTGACCAGATCCTGGGGTAGACTATTCCTCATATTCACTATTATTATTATCATTATTATTATTATTATTATTATTATTATTATTCATTTATAAATGAATTTCAGAGCGCTATACAGGCGACAAGGGTAACAAACAAGAACATTACAAGATCAAAACACATTACATGAAGGCAGATGGCAGACTGATACATGGGGAAGAGGACCCTGCCCGCGAGGGCTTACAATCTATAAGGTACTGGGAGAGAAACAGGAGGTAAAGTGCAGCCATTCAAGTGTGATGCAGAGTTATTATAGGTTGTAGCCTTGTTTGAAGAGATGGGTTTTCAGGTTACTTTTGAAGGACTTGATGGTGGATGAGAGGCGGATGTGTCGGGGTAGCGAGTTCCAGAGTATGGGGGAGGCTCGGGCAAAGTCTTGGAGGCGGTTGTGTGAGGTACGGACAAGGGGGGAGCGCAGACGGAGGTTACTGGAAGATTGAAGGTTGCGTGAGGGACGGTAGCGGAATATCAGGTCGGAGATGTACGGAGGCGACAGGCTGTGGATGGCCTTGTAAGTCATGGTCAATAATTTAAAGTGAATACGTTGGGCAAATGGGAGCCAGTGGAGGGATTGGCAGAGGGGAGAGGCAGAGGCAAAGCGAGAGGAAAAATGGATTAGTCGGGCGGCAGAGTTAAGGATAGACTGGAGGGGAGTAAGGGAGTTAGAAGGAAGGCCAGAGAGGAGGATGTTACAGTAGTCCAAGCGGGAGATAATGAGAGCATGCACCAGCAGTTTGGTAGAGTCAGGGGTGAGAAAAGATCCGATTCTGGAAATGTTTTTGAGGTGAAAGCGGCAGGAGGTGGTCAGGGCCTGAATATGTGGTTTAAAAGACAGGGCAGAGTCAAAGGTGACCCCAAGGCAGCGGACTTGGGGGACATGGGACAGAGTGCAGCCATTGATAGTGATTGACAGATTAGACGGCAGGGTAGAGCAGGATGGGGGAAAAATGATAAATTCTGTTTTGTCCATGTTGAGTTTTAGAAAGCGGGAAGAGAAGAAGGAAGATATGGCTGACAGACACTCTGGAATCCTAGATGAGAGGTAGATGTGGGTGTCATCGGCGTAGAGGTGGTAGCTGAAGCCGTGGGACTCTATGATATGTCCCAGGCCAGAAGTATAGATAGAGAAGAGAAGAGGCCCAAGTAAAGATCCTTGGGGAACACCAACTGTAAGCGGACGAGGAAAGGAGGTGGTGTGAGAATAGGATACACTAAAAGTGCGGTTGGAGAGGTAAGAGGAGATCCAGGAGAGGGCTGAGCAAGTGACCCTAAGGGGTGAAAGAAATTGTAAGAGGAGAGAATGGTCGACTGTGTTGAAGGCAGAAGATAGGTGAAGGAGAAGAAGAACAGAATATTGGTGTGAGGTTTTGGCAGTTAGCAGGTCATTGGCCACTTTGGTTAAGGCAGTTTCTGTGGAGTGGTGGGGGCGGAAGCCAGATTGCAGGGAGTCAAAAAGTGAGTTGGATGAAAAGTGGAAGGATAGTTTATGGTAGACATGCTGTTCTAGGAGTTTTGAGGCAAAAGGGAGTAGTGAGATGGGGAAGGGGGATGGGGGAAGTAGGGTCAAGGGATGGCTTTTTAAGGATGGGTGTGATGGTTGCATGTTTGTATGGAGATGGGAAGATTCCAGAAGTTAGTGATAGATTGAAGAGATGTGTTAGAGCTGGGACAAGTGTTGAGGAGAGGTTGGGGATAAGGTGGAATGGTATTGGGTCAAGTGCGCAGGTGGTGAGATGTGATGTGGAGAGTAGTTTGGAGAGATGTTCTTCCGTGATGGTGGAGAGGTGAGTTAGTGGGGAAGAGCACTGGACAGGCATGATGGGGGGCTGAGGGGACTGTAAGGTGACACTTACTCTGATGTCGTCGATTTTCTGCTTGAAGAATGTAGCAAAGTCCTCAGCAGAAATAAGAGATGTGGGGGGTGGCAGTGGGGGGCGGAGAAGAGAGTTGAAGGTGTTAAACAGTTGCCTAGGGTTGTGAGATAAGGAGGATATGAGGGAAGTAAAGTAGTCCTGTTTAGCAGAGGTGAGAGCATTTTTTAAATCAAGAAGTGCTTGCCTGTATGTCTGGAAGTGTTCCTCGGAGTGGGACTTCTTCCAGCGCCGCTCAGCAGCTCTGGACACTCACCTTAGTTGTTTGGATATGTGGGTGTGCCAGGGCCGTCTGTTTATGCGTCGTGTTCTCTTTTTCGTAAGGGGGGCAACAGAGTCAAGAGCGGAGGTTATTGTGGAGTTGTAGAAGGTTGTGGCTGTGTCAGTGTTATTCAGAGAGTGTATGGTGGAGAGTGGCAGGAGGGAGTCAGAGAGTGTTTGGGTGTTGAGGTATCTGAGGTTCCTGCGAGGGTGGGCAAGGTTCTGGACTGGGGGGGCAGATGAGGAGAAGAGAGAAGAGAGAAGAGAATGTTAGGAGGTTGTGGTCAGAGATGTTGAGAGGTGTGCTGGTGAAGTCAGATATGGGGCAGAGGCGGGAAAAGATGAGGTCCAGTGTGTGACCCTTTTTGTGAGTAGCCATAGAGGACCACTGTGTGAGGCCGAAGGAGGAGGCGAGGGATAGTAGTTTAGAGGCGGCTGATTTGGATGCGTCGATGGGGATATTGAAGTCGCCCGTGATGATAGTGGGAATGTCTGTTGAGAGAAAATGTAGTAGCCAAGTGTTGAATTGGTCAAAGAAGGTGGTTGCAGAGCCTGGTGGTCGGTAGATGATGGCCACTTGGAGGCTAAAGGGGGAATAGATATGGATAGAGTGTACTTCAAGGGAGGTGAGGGTGAGGGCGGGGAGGGGTTGGGGTAAAGGAACAGTTGTCCATTAGTACCAGGCCAACCCCACAACCCTGTTTATTGCCAGGGCGAGGGGTGTGAGTAAACTGGAGCCCACCGTAGGAAAGTACAGCAGGGGAAGCAGTGTCACTTTTCTCATGATAAAGAAGGCTTATAAGGCTTGAAGGCTTGAAAGTATTTCATGATATGACACAATTGGATCTTTAGCAGTAAGGCTGCCTTCACGTCAGGAAATCCAGATAAATTTCTTGACTTACAGGGTTGTATTGGGCACGGACACCCTAAAGTCCCCTTCACACTTCTGGAAAATCTGTCCAGATTTCCTATGAGTAATTTCTGCCAGGATTTCCTGAAACATAAGGTTGCATTGGGCACTGCAGGGTGTCTGGTCAGGAAATTCTAGAACCTGTCCTATTTACATCAGGGTTTCCTGAACGGATGCCCCCATAGAAGTCTATCGGAGTATCACCAAATCCTGATATTTTTCTAACTCCTGATGGTTTCCTGAACATTAAAACTGATTACTGTTAGGAAATCCTGATGCTTTCTTAAAGGCCTCCTGATTAGGATTTCCTGACAGTAAGAACTGACATGGATCTGTAAAAAGCAGAGATGAACAAATCAAATGGAAAATCATTCTGCGAAGTTCGCGAATATTTGCACAAATTTACGAATATTTGCGAATTGCATACAAACAAATTTCATTAAAAATAGTGGCAAATTATTATATGTTCGTACAAACATGCCGCTAGTTGTTCGTGTTCCCCGATACGAACAATTTGTTTGATGATCAGAATGGTTATAACAATCATTTTTAAACATGCAAACGTTTATTTCGTAATGTCAGCAACTACGAAATGGCTGCAACTGAGTAATGTCCGCAACCGCAAAGTGTAAGCTAACATGTGCGTTCGCTTTTGCGGCTGGCATGTTTAGCAAATCTGGCGAATTCGCGAATCGCAGTGAGGCCAATTAAACGCTGCGAAACTAAATTCGCCAGATTCGCTTCGCTCATTTCTAGTGAAGAGGGATTTTGAATATTTTTTAAATAATCTATGTATGAAAAACCATTTACAAGTACAGGTTTTGACAAAAAATTTATGAAATACTAAATTATGTGTTGCTTTACTGGCAATTCTAAAAGGTAGGGAGATACAAAAACCATAAGCACACGGTAGAAAAACTGAATTGAGGAAATATATTGAGAAGACACATTTTCACAAGATTTATCACAAGTTTAAATAGAGGCTTAGCTGTCTGTTGTAAAGCCTCAGCAGATGGCTTTGACATTAACCATGCACTGTTCTGATTAGCGTACGTAATGTATAGAGATTTGCTACACCGAATAAGACTTTTTAGTCACAATGCATGGAGAATATTTGTCTGTACATAGACTGATATTGCAATTTTGCTGTCCATGTGGCACTGGTGTCCGTGTGAGACTTTTAGAATCAGTTGTTCTAGGCAGGGATGTAGATAAGATTCATGGGGCCCCAAGCAAGAAACTGTACAGGGACCCATGAATCCTGTACATAGCCCACCCTCATACTCACATGACACAGCACAGTCCTGTGGCGTTCTGTTCTCCCAGATCTTCCAAGCATTAATGACTGTCACTGGCAGGCCACGGAGCTGGGAGAATGGAACGCTAAGGAGTGCCTCTGAAAGTGAAGGATGTTGCTGCGCTGAGGCACACTGTCACTAGTCTGGGGTGGAGCTTGGGTTGGCGGGGTTTTGGAGGGTGGTGGAGGCTGGTGCCAGTGGAGTATGGTGCCAGTGGCCACACCTGGCCCAGTGGTGTCACTGTCCAGGAGGAAGGTTGGGGTTCTGTTGCTAAAGTGCCATATGGGTTGCCTGTTAGTATCATGTAGGCAAGCCACTTGCTATGCTGATGGATGCCTGGGCCCCCCTGCCCAGCAGGCCCCATAGCAGTTGCATGATCTTCCTCCATAGTAGCTATGCCACTAGTTCTAGGGTTAAATGCTTTCATAGTACTCTGTTTTGGTACATATCTCAATTCATCACACGTTATTTTACTTTGTGAAGTGTACAGCAGTAGAGAATGGTCCATAAATGATTACAGATACACACACATAGTGTGTATACTGTAAGCACAAATGCTAAAAAAATATAGGTTGGATGATAATAATAGAACATTATAAAACTTTTATCTCACCTGGTTCCTGGCATCCATGTCTCCTACTGATGGTCCTGTCAGCTCCAGTGTATAGACTAAGGGGGAGATTTATCAAACTGGTGTAAAGCAGAATTGACTCAGTTGCCCCTAGCAACCAATCAGATTTCCCCTTTCATTTTCCAAAGAGTCTGTGAGGAATGAAAAGTGTAATCTGACCCTAAAAAACACAGCCTGACCCTTTTATTACACCACAACTAGTGATGAGCGAGCATTTTCTCAGCCAATGAGTGCAATATTTTTCAGCCAATCAACATGCAGGAGTCTCTTTGGTACATCCTGCAATCACGTGGGACCCATACATGTTGATAGCAGCGATTGGTTGGCCAGATCAGATGACCCTGCCATATAAAAATCTCGGCCACCGACACGTGGCTCACATGCATGCTGGAAGAGAATAGGGACAGAGCTGCTGCTTGCCAGGTAGAGCGTTAGGGAGGGAATTAGCATTCCAGGAGGCAGGGATACTATATGCAGAATCCAACACCCCTTTTAAGGGCTTAAAATCTTTATTTATTTTTTCATTACTCCAGACTGCTGGCTGGGACTTGCAGTGCAGCTAATGTGATTTTGGCAGCACACTGTGGTGATTGGCTGCTGGCCGAAAGGGGACAGCTTGTTGCATACAGACCCCAAAGAAGTCCTCAGTAATACTGTATTTTTTTGTGGCTGGTGCTGTTATACATTGTTTTGCTGTGATTTGTAGTACAGCTGCATAGAACCTCACTGCTCATTGTCCTGTGTAACAGGTGGCATAGACCATATACCACCACTTACACACAGACTATATGACAACCTCCAAAAACTAATGTGACCATTATATTTTCTTATTTCTTCATTTCTGACTACAGTCAAATCTAAGCTCACTGCTAATTGCCTTGTGTAAGAGGGTGGCATACACTATATACATGCAGTTACCAACAGATTGTATTACGACAGCCTCCAAAAAACTAGTGTGACCACTAGTATACTTTCTTATTTCATAGTGCAGCCATATCTAAGCTCACCATCTACCGCTTCTACCTGGGTCACTCTGTCCTCACTGCCATGCTGTGTCTGGCATCATTTTAGGGAGGTTCACCTGCTACTGCTTCTTGCTTGGTCACTCTGTCATCACTGCCATGCTGTGCCTGGCATAATTTTTGGGAGGCTAACTTGCTACCTCACTTTTAATGGTTCTCTGTATCCTCACTGCCATACTGCATCTGGCATAATTTTTGGGAGGCTCACCTGCTACCTCACTTTTAATGGTTCTCTGTGTCCTCACTGCCATAATGTGTCTGGCATAATTTTTGGAAGGCTCACATGCTACTGCTTCTACCTGGGTCACTCTGTCCTCACCGCCATGCTGTGTCTGGCATAATTTTTGGGAGGCTCACCTGCTACTGCTTCTACCTTGGTCACTCTGTCATCACCGTCATGCTGTGTCTGGCATAATTTTTGGGAGGCTCACCTGCTACCTAATATTTATTTGTTCTCTCTGTCCTCACTTCCATACTGCATCTGGAATAATTTTTGGAAGGCTTACCTGCTACCGCTTCTACCTGGGTCACTCTGTCATCACCGCCATGCTGTGTCTGGCATAATTTTTGGTAGGCTCACCTGCTACCGCTTCTACCTGGGTCACTCTGTCCTCACTGCCATGCTGTATCTGGCATAATTTTTGGAAGGCTCACCTGCTTCTGCTTCTACCTGGGTCACTCTGTCATCACCGCCATGCTGTTTCTGGCATACTTTTTGGGAGTCTCACCTGCTACCGCTTCTACCTAAGTCCCTCTGTCATCACCGCCATGTTGTGTCTGTCATAATTTTTGGGAGGCTCACTTGCTACCTCACTTTCAGTACTCGCTCATCACTACCCACAGCGCTTCAGTAGTCATTAGCTATATGTAGTACAGTATTTTTTCCAGTATTTCTAGTATAGACCTGGCATATATTTTATCCACCCAAGTTAAAGGGAGATCAAAGCTGAACAACAAGATGAACCACTTCTGCCTGCTATTTATACCCCCTATAAGCTGAATGAACTGCTTTGTTCCATTAAGTGTCACTAGACAAAAAATAGTATGCGGCCCACACTGCCTCCCATTGCACAGCTCCCACACTAACAACGTACCAGTCTAAAAGTTGATGTTCCTTTTACTACTATTCAGTGACGTAGCGACCGAGGCCCGCAGCCCCCCTCCTTGCATCCTCTGTGCCCTCTCGCCCGCCGCTCCGCTCTCCCGGACCCCCGGACAGGCTCCCGGCTGACGCTGGCTCCCTCCTTGAATCTTCTGCGCCCGTTCACCCGCCCCTCCGCTCTCCCGGACCCCCGGCCGATACTCCGCTCCCTGTCGGTGTCCCCAGGATTCCCCTGCAGCACACGCACCAGGGAACTGTGTGCGCTGGGGCTGTTACTTCAAGGTCAGGGAGCGCTCCCCGACCCGGAAGTAACAGCCCTGGCTTACACTGACCTTTCTGATGGGTGTGCTGCAGGAGACTCCTGGGGACACCAACAGGGAGCGAAGTATCGGCTGGGGGTCCGGGAGAGTGGAGCGCCGGCGAGCGGGCGTAGGGGATACAAGGAGGGAGCCAGCGTCAGCCAACACAGCAGAAGAAGCGATGAGAAGGGAGGTGCGACGGGGGAGCGAGGTTAAAGGTGAGTTGTTGTTTTGTTTTTTCCCCCCGCTTTGTTTTTATCTTTATGACAAGAGGGACAAAATAAGGGGACAACACGGGGCCATTTACAAGGGTGGGCAACACAAGGTGGGGAGAATGTATAAGAAGACAACACAGTGGGGGCATCTACATGGGGGCTAAATTGGGGGGGAATGTATAAGAAGACAACACAGTGGGGGCATCTACATGGGGGGAAACATGGGGAAGAGTATGTACAGACAACTCAGTGGGGGCATCTACATGGGGGGCAACATAGGGGAAAATGTATAAGAAGACAACACAGTGGGGGCATCTACATGGGGGGCAACATGGGGGGAATGTATAAGAAGACAACACAGTGGGGGCATCTACAAGGGGGGGAAACATAAGGGAGGCATCTTTATGGGGGAAAAGATAAGGGGGGCATGTATAAGGAGACAACAAGGGGGCAGCATAAGGGAGTCATCTATATGGGGACAACAAAGAGGGGCCATCTATAAGGGGGGGCAACACAGGGGGCCACATACAAGGGCAGGGGGCATCTATAAGGGGTACAACACAGGGGGACATCAATGGGGGCAACATAAGGGGGCCATCTATAAGGGGAGGCAACATAAGGGGGCCATCTATAAGGGGAGGCAACATAAGGAGGCCATCTATAAGGGGAGGCAACATAAGGGGGACAATACAGGGGGACATCTAAAAGAGGGGCAGAGGGGGACAACACAGGGGGCATCTGTAAGGGGGACTACACAGAGGGGGCCATCTATAAGAGGGAATACACAGACATGGGCAGTCTGTAAGGGACACTACACAGAAGGGCCATCTATAAGGGGGCATCTGGAAGGGGGACTACACAGAGGGGGGCTATATACTATAGGGGATACACAGAGATGACCATCTATAAGGGGGACATCAAAGGGGTCATCTAAAAGGGGGACTACACTGACAGGGGCTCTCAAGGAGATGCCCATGGGGCCATCTATATGGAAGACTAACCAAGGGGCCATCTCTACACAGAGGGGGGCATATACTATAAGGGGGTCACATAGTGTCAGGGCTACCCACTAACTAAGGGTGTAAAGGAGCCAATACAGATGTGCAGTGTGTAGAGATATGAGGATGGTGCTAGAGTGAGGAGCCTAATATATCTGTCTGGTAGATTCTGTGGATTCATGGCTCGGAGAAGTTCTCATAATGGTCCAGGACAGAAGAAGAAGATAAAAAGGGAAGAACTCTGATCAGAAAAGACATCCCCTGTGAGTCACCTGATGTAACAGCACTGTAATGTATATGGTGTAAAGAACCTGCGTAGAACTGGATATGCCTCTACTGGATGAGGTGATAGTGATCTGTGTACAGTGGATTATTCAGTAGCAGCGGTGGTGTTAGTCAGTATGTGGTGGTGTTAGTCAGTATGTGGTGGTAATATTTGCTACTTGTAATCCAGTACTGTGTTTTAGTGTGATTTAGTATACTGGATTTGGTCAGTAACAATATGGTGGTGATGGTAGTGGTTGTGGTGTGGTTGTAATATTTGCCCCTTGGTATTTTGGTCAGTATACAGGATTTGGTCAGTTACAGTATGGTGGTTATATGTATGGTGATAATATTTCCTTCCTATATACTGGTATTATTGGTAATATCGGTCTTGATCTATGTATTGCATCACTTGGTCAAGGAAGGGGGGCCCCAAATTGCACCAGGGCCCAAGGGACATTAGCTATGCCCCTGCTACTATTCATGCTTACTCTGATCTAAACACAGAACTTGTCTTTTGCCAAGTCTTCTTAAAACTTTTTTTTGGCCATTAATGCATGAAAAACACAGGGAAAACAGAACAAAAAGCTGAAAAATTAAAATTGTTATTCTCAGCTGCCAAGCTTACCACTTTTCATGCTTCTGGCCTGGTTTTCTTCCTGTTTTGGGTGGGGGATGGCCTCTTCCACAGTCATTAGCTTTTCTGACCAGCAGCACTGTACTGCTCTGCACTGCACTGCACTGCTGTTCTGTTTAGCACTACTATGCCAAGTCATATTCTGACAGTTTCACAAAGCCACAGCTAAAAATGTAAATAGAACCAGTTACAGAGTTTCTTAATTTTTAATGACCTACTGTTTTAGCAATAGTTGTTGTGATTAGAATACCCCTTTAATATGTCAAAATATGCTAAACATGTGTGATTATATTTGAGTCAAATGATTTTGCTGGTAAATACCTGTCTACCCATAACCGATCACTTGGAAAATTTACTTCAGTAAAATATCCCTTATAATCAGGGCCACACTCCAAATCCTTGTGGACCAGTGATTGAAAACTGTGCCCATTGTGTGCCAGCAATGCCTCCTCCGCAGGGGCTGGCTGGCAAATTTTAGCCTGGGGGGCAAGCCCACAGCACTGGCCCATGAGTAGCCGGCTAGCGGCCCATCCTTCAAGGACCACCCTGTCCCTTACCTATTATTACCCTCCCCACATCAGTGCAGGGAAGGTAGATGGTAACTTGGACCTGTAAGTCCTCCAGCAGCAATGTTCCCACAGTTCGGATAACGTCTTCGGCCCTTTCAGTCATTTGTAAACAGGGAATTCCTACTGCTCCCTGTGTCACTCTCCTGTATGAGGCTATGTTCAGACGCTGTATGACACCGACCATTTCGTGCAGCATGATCTTCAGCACTGTTGAATTCAGATGCGGGCGCATCCATGTGCATCCGCAACAGAATTCCCCGCTTCTCACAATGAAGCTTGCGGCCAGAGCCGCACGCTCCATTGTGTGAACTGACAGGGTTTTCTGTGGCTGCTATTCAATGAATGACATGCCAGTTTCTTGCGGCGCCGCTAGGGATCCTGGCCGATGTGTATGTATATATGTACTATGTGTGTACACTCCAGCCGGGATTCTATGTCTTCACATACAACTTGTGTGTATAGATCACGGCTGCTGTTGTAATTTGCAACAACGGCCGTGATTTCCACAACACATACGTTGTGTGAATACAGCCTAAGGCTGGGTTCACACTACGTATATTTCAGTCAGTATTGTGGTCCTCATATTGCAACCAAAACCAGGAGTGGATTAAAAACACAGAAAGGCTCTGTTCACACAATGTTGAAATTGAGTGGATGGCCGCAATTTAATGGCAAATATTTGCTGTTATTTTAAAACAACGGCTGTTGTATTGAAATAATGGCAGTTATTTACTTTTATATGGCGGCCATCCACTCAATTTCAACATTGTGTTAACAGATCCTTTCTGTGTATTTAATCCACTCCTGGTTTTGGTTGCAATATGAGGACCACAATACTGACTGAAACATACGTAGTGTGAACCCAGCCTAAAGGTATATTCACACTGAGTAAATCAGGTAGAATTCCACGGCAAAGCTTTCTATAGCATAATCTCGCCTCCCTCAGTGTGCCATTGCCTGTCTATTAGAGAGCGCACGCTCCTCCTCTGCGGAGGTAGCGGAGAAGCGCGCGCTCTCCCATAGAGAAGCAGTGTCACACTGAGAAAGGGGGGATTCTGCGGCAGAATCCCGCCTGTCTCAGTGTGACTATTCCGCCTGATTTACCCAGTGTGAACCAGGGCTGACTCTGACTCCACAGCCCTGGTGTGAACATACCCTAAGTATATGGGTCTACTCATCACAGAAACGGAACCGTCCCATAGACTTACATTGACAAAGGGACTTCTGGCCCCTTCACACAGAGCAGCAGGAATTCCCTGTCACAAATGACCAGTGGGGCTGTAGACGTTATCCGAACTGTTGGAACATCGCTGCTGGCAGAAGTACAGGCCCGGGGTGCCATCTATCTTCCCTGCACTGATGTGAGGAGGGTAATAATAGGTAAGGGCTGGAGTGCTCCAATTAGCACGACTGTGCTGATGCGGTTTCCAGCTGCACAGTATAGATTTACTGTGCATCTCCCTGAGCCTACCAGCCACTGAGAATAAGATGCTGGGAATGCTGGGTGACCTCCATCATACTGAGTATAAGATGCTGGGAAAGCTGGGTGACCTCCATTACACTGACATACAGGCTGCTGGGAAATCTGGGTGACCTCCATCATACTGAGTATAGGATGCTGGGAAAGCTGGGTGACCTAGATTACACTGACATACAGGCTGCTTGGAAAGCTGGGTGACCTCCATCATACAGACTACAGGCTGCTGGGAAAGCTGGGTGACCTCCATTATACTGACTACTATACAAGATGCTGAAAAGCTGGATGACCTCCATTATACTGACTACTATACAAGATGCTGGGAAAGCTGGGTGACCCCATTATACTGACTACTGTACAAGATGCTGAAAAGCTGGGTGACCTCCATTATACTAACATACAGGATGCTGGGAAAGCTGTGTGACCTCCATAATACTGACTACAGGATGCTGGGAAAGCATGGTGACCTCCATCATACTGACTACAGGATGCTGGGAAAGCTGGCTGACCTCCATTATACTGACTACAGGATGCTGGGAAAGCTGGCTGACCTCCATTATACTGACTACAGGATGCCAGAAAGCTGGGTGACCTCCATTATACTGACTACAGGATGCTGGGAAAGCTGGGTGACCTCCATTATACTGACATACAGGATGCTGGGAAAGCTGGGTGACCTCCATTATACTGACTACTATACAAGATGCTGAAAAGCTGGATGACCTCCATTATACTGATTACTATACAAGATGCTGGGAAAGCTGGATGACCCCATTATACTGACTACTGTACAAGATGCTGAAAAGCTGGGTGACCTCCATTATACTAACATACAGGATGCTGGGAAAGCTGTGTGACCTCCATCATACTGACTACAGGATGCTGGGAAAGCTGGGTGACCTGAGTATACGGAGAGGGGACAGGGAATCCCCCTCACCCATGTACTGTTCAGGGCCTGGCACCCATACAGACCCCCCCCCCTGTTCAGGGCCTGGCACCCATACAGACCCCCCTGCATATTTGGGCACCAGGCCCTGAACAGTACATGGGAGGGGGTACAGATCCCCTCTCCCCTCACAATACTGCTTACTAGGCAATGGTGGAGGGGAAAAAGGGGATGCTGTATAATTCATAATAAACATCTTACCCATATACTGTTCAGGCCTAGTGGACGGCCCCCGCCGCGAGACTCCACCCCACAATGTTGGCCCCGCCCCCTTTCACCCACGCCCCCCCCCTTATATTCCTTACCTAGGCCATGGTAGATGGGGGTCCTCTCCTTCAGGCCCAGGCAGGAGGGGGACGGTCTGTCCTCTCTTCCAGGGCAGTGGGCAGGAAACTGTGAGCTGTGCTGCCTGCTCCATTAGTGAAGGAAGAACCACACAAGTAAGTACTCTCTGGCGCGGCAACTGTGGCTCCGCCCTCGCGATCATGGCCCTGCCCACTCACCGGTAACCATGGGAGGGGGAAAAAAATCTTTTTTTTTTTTTCCTTCCCTCCCCCCTTCCCCTTCGGCTTGAATATGTAGAAACGGCCCTGCACAGCAGCCTTACTGACATCCGGCTGCCGCAGCCCTTGATGTTCTGGAGGGACCGGCCCAGGGGGCATATGCCACCCTGCCCCCCGGCCCAGCCCGCCCCTGCTCCTCCGGCATTGCTGGCACACAAAAATTCATGCAAAAATTAATGCGTAAAAATTGCTTAGTCCATGGCCTACCTTGATTGACCTAAGGTTATTGTGAACAGCAAAACCATCTTTGTTCAAACCTTAATGCAATTACATTATGCAGGAATCTAAAATCCCCTCTGGGGAGGTCAATGAAGGATTAAAGGTTGTATGAGAGATGGTAGTGGGATATCAATTAAGAGATACTGAGAAAAGAACTAATTGATGGCCTTGTATTTCATGGTCAACAATTTTAAAATTAATTTGTTGGGCAATGTATAGCCAGTGAATAGAGGCAGAGTAAGGGGTGAGGAGTATTAGTCAGGCAGCAGAGCTGAGGGGAGCAAGGGTGTTAAATGGAAGGACAGAGGGGAGTATGTTGCAGTAGTCCAAACAGGAGATAATGAGAGCATGTACCAGCAGAAAAAAAAAGGATTTCGGAAATGTTTTTGAGGTGAAGGCAGCAGGAGGTTGTCAGGGTCTAAATGTGTGATCTAAAAGACAGGTTAGAATTAAAGGTGTCTCTAAGGCAGCGGACTTGTGGGACAGAGTGTAGCTGTTGATTGTGATTAACAGATTAGATGGAGGGAGGATGGAGATAGGAGAAAGATGATAACTTCAGTTTTATCCATGTTGAGTTTTAGAAAGCAGGAGGAGAAGAAGGAAGATATAGCCGATAAACATTGTGGAATCCTGGATAGCAGAGAGTTGACATCTGGACTAGAGAGGTAGATTGATGCATTATGAGCATAGAAATAGTACTTGAAGCCGTGTGGTTCTATGATATGCCCCAGGCCAAAAGTATAGATGGAGAAGAGAAGAGGCCTTATGGAAGAACCTTGGAGAACAGTAACAGTGAGGAGGCAAGGAGAAGAGGTGGTGTGGAAATGGGAGACACTAAAAGTGCGGTTGGAGAGCTAAGAGGACATCCAGGAGAGTCGGTGGCATCAAGGGACTAGAGAGTTTGTAGGAGGAAGGAATGGTTAATTGTGTCAAAGGCAGAGGATAGGTGAAGGAGAAGAAGCATAAGGTGTTTGTATGAGGATTTGGCATTTAGTAGGTCATTGGCCACTTTGGTGAGGGTAGTTTCTGTGGAGTGGTAGGGGCAAAAGCCAGATTTCAGAGGTTCGAAGAGTGAGTTGGATGACAAGTGGGAGGACAGTTTAAGGTAAACATGTGCAGTTGCCACTGAAGGGTATCTTGCAGATTGTAACACATGCAAGATGTATGTTTAACCTACAATACATGCCAAAATATATCAAATAAATTTATACTATATTTTGAGAAGTCACTAGATAAAAGTGGTGTGCCATAGAGGTCTGCTCTGGGTCCTCTTCTTTGTAATATGTTTGAAAGTGACTTGCGAAGGTTCGGTAGGCAAGGTTTGTCTTTTTGCTGATGACAACAGTGTGCAATAGGGGTGATATTCCTGGAAGTGTCAGTAATATGTAAAATGATTTAGCATTACTCGATATGTGGTCTAAACAATGGAAACTACAGTTCAATGTTTCCAAATGTAAAATAATGCATTCGGGAGGAGGAATCCTATCGGCAGTTCTGCGTTGGCAAAGGCTTCAGACGAGAAGGATTTAGGGGTAGTGATTTCTGACAACCTTAAAATGAGTCACCAGTGCAGCCAGGTGGTATGAAAAGCAAATTGTATGCTGGGCTGTATGGCTGAATGTATAACCTGTAGAAATAGGGAGATTGTGATCCCGCTTTATAGAGTATAATCCACACTTGGAATACTGTATCAGTTCTGGAGATCTCGCTTACAAAAAGATATTGAATAAATAGAACAAGTCCAAAATGAGGCTATTAAAATAGTAGAGGATGTGAGGCATAAAACGTGTTGAGAAAGACTTAAGGATTTAAATTTGTAAAAAGTCTGGAGGAAAGAAGGGGAAGAGGGGTACATGATCAAAACCTTTAAATATGTCCAAGGACTAAATAAGGTTTAAGAGGGATGTGTTTTTAGAAAAAGTACTCAAGAACAAGGTGACAGAGGTTAGTTGGGGGAAACATCAGAAGCAACATGAGAAAATATTTCTTAACTGAAAGAGTAGTAAATGCTTAGAACAAGTGTCCAGCAGATGTGGTTGGTAAATATACAATAATCGACTTTAACATGTCTGTGATATATATATATATATATATATATATATATATATATACATATATATATATATATATATATATATATATATACATATATATATATATATATATATATATATATATATATCCTAAGATAATAAGAATTACTTAAAGGGCAGACTAGATGGAGCAAGTCGTCTTTTTCTGTAGACAATCTTCTACGTTTCTATCCAAAGTTGTCCGTAGCCCTTAAACATGGTAAAATACAGTATGTCTAAAGAAAACTTTACAATACCTTTACCCTTATTATCGAACATCCCTGATGTTGGTCTTCGTGGACTCCAGCCACTCATGTTTTAACCCCTTAGCGACCCATGACATACCTGGTACGTCATGGTGCCGCCGGGACCCCGCTCTGAACGGCACCGATCCCGGCTGCAATCTGCAGCCGGGCAGTGCCTCTATTAGCCGGCACG
This sequence comes from Dendropsophus ebraccatus, assembly GCF_027789765.1. Taxonomy (NCBI): domain Eukaryota; kingdom Metazoa; phylum Chordata; class Amphibia; order Anura; family Hylidae; genus Dendropsophus; species Dendropsophus ebraccatus. Next base: position 39,853,270 of record NC_091467.1, on the reverse strand, counting down.
GGTCCCGTTGCCGCGCCAGCTAATTAAGGACTTCAATGCAGCTGTCAAACCTGACAGCTGCATTGAAGTGCTTTATGCACAACATCCCTGGTGTCTAGTGGCACAGATCTCCCCCCTGCGATGCGATGGGGGGGGGGGGGGAGATCCGTCCTTCTGCCCGTGCCGGGCCTCAGCGTCGGAATGACGCTGATCCCGGCTCGGCAATAGATTGCTATGGCCTGCAGCAGGCCATAGTAATCTATGACCGATCTCATGGATCTTTGCTGTATATATACACATGAGAGATCAGTGCTTTGTATATAAAAGTCCCCCAGGGGGGCTTCTAGTTTATGTTAAAAAAAAAAAGTAAAAAAGTGTTTTTATTAATAAAAAATCCCCTCCCCTAATAAAAGTCTAAATCACCCCCCTTTTCCCATTTTATAAATATAAATTATTAAATAAACAAATAAATAAACATATTTGGTATCGTCGCGCAAGTAATTGCCCGAACTATTAATTAATCACATTCCTGATCTTGCACGGTAAACGGCGGCAGCGAAAAAAATTCCAAAGTGCAAAATTGCGCATTTTTGGTCACATCAAATCCAGAAAAAATTTAATAAAAAGTGATCAAAAAGTCGTATATGTGCAATCAAGGTACCGATAGAAAGTAAACATCATGGCGCAAAAAATGACACCTCATAGACCCCATAGACCAAAAGATAAAAGCGCTATAAGCATGGGAATGGAGCGATTTTAAGGAACATATATTTGTTAACATTGGTTTGAATTTTTTACAAGCCATCAGATAATATAAAAGTTATACATGTTATATATCTTTGTAATCGTAACAACTTGAGGAACATGCATAACAAGTCAGTTTTACCATAGGGCGAATGGCGTAAATGCAAAACTCCCCGAAATCAAAACAAATTTGTTTTATTTTTCAATTTGACAGCGAAAATGATTTTTTTTCGCAGCATATTTTATGGAAAAATAATGCCTGTCATTGCAAAGTATAATTTGTTTTGCAAAAAATAAGGGCTCAAATAAGTCTCTAGGTGAAAAAATGCAAGCACTATGGACTTTTAAACATAAAATGGATAAAGCAAAACGAAAATTGGCTTTGACCTTAAGGGGTTAAAGGCAGTGTTGTGAGAGAATGCGACTGTGGACAACACAGGGGTTCAGATTTACCTATCATCCCTGAATTCTAAGGTGGTCATACACCTTTAATAACTCCCTGTGATATCCATAATGGGAGGGGGGGACTTAGACTAGACTTAAAACCTGCCAAAAATATTGTAGTGACTCATGCTGAATAATAAAACTTCACATCTGTGGAATATCTAGTCTAAGTTTAGGCCAACTAATAGTTTAATCCATTTCAAAATAGTGCGCTATAATTTCGGTGCAATTTCTGATCCATGGAGCCAAAATTATGCCCTATTTACACTAATGGAACTGCCCTATTATTCCCTTGCACTTAAATTAGGCAGTGAGAAATACAATTTTGCCTTTCTCCTCTTTAAATAAATGCCAGCATTTAGAGTATCATGATCAAAAGGAAGAAACCATCAAGCAATTCATAGATCTCTACATTACGGAGCCCCATGTAAATAAGATTTTGTAAGTGAGACACCAAGTACTGGGGATTGGGAGAAAAACTAAAAAATCTCTCACTTTTAAGTCTTAATAGGAAGAATTTAAACTGCGGAACTTCATGGAAACTAGTCTAAAACACTTAAAAACAAAATTCTTATGGTGGTATGCAAACACATGAAATTAACAGTTTATGCTCAATCGCTGTAAGTGCAAACCGCAAAAGAAAGTATTGCATTTCACTTATTTGGCCCAGGTTGGAGAATATTTCTTTAGGTGCGAGATGTTACCCATGTCTGTAAACAAATGTATTATTGTTTTCTTTCTTCAGAAAAAAAAAGAAAAGTGACATTTTTCTTTTCAGTTCTCCTGCTTTAAAACCAAACAGACACCTGGTTTAAATTAAAGTCTGTTTCAGCGCACAAGAATCTCCTGGCTGTGGCAAGGAATCCACATAAAAATCTATACAGCGTTGCCAAAAGTGTGGTGTTCCTGAGGCATCAGGCATTTCGGATCTCTTGTTTTACCGACTTCCCTGAAGTACATGGGGAGCTGTCTCTAATGAACTGGAATTTCCTGGAAAGGCAACTCTGTGCCTTTAAAGTTGTGGCCCACAGGATGTCTGGAGAGGGAGTTTATGAACTATGTATTAATTCAAAAAGCGCCCTTCTGAATAAAAGAAAAATAATACATGTTAGCAATAACCATTAGAGGAATAGTGTAATTTTACAATGGTAGGTCTTATAGTATGTTATACAACTGCTGGCTATTATTAGCACTATTGTATCAACTAAAAAAACATGTATAATCATGATGCCACAAGGTAAGTAAATTAAAGAGGTTCTATCGCTTTCTTTTTTTTTTTTAAACCAATAGGGGTTGTAATCGCAAGCAGTTTTATAACATACTCTCATTAGCCATTTCTTATCACTTTATCAAATTCCAGGTCTACCGCTTGCCTCTATTCAGGACACTGTTATCCCAGGTTTGTTCATTCCAGACATCTTTGCACTGCCAAATCCTGCTCAAAATTCTTATGGTGGTATGCATGGCCCCCATCATAAGTATAGGAGCTGGTTTGAGAAAAAGAAATTTCCTTAAACCAGCTCCTATAATCATCATGTGGGTCAGAAGGAGTAGGTTCTGCCACAGGAGGTGTTTGATCTCTCTGACAGCATTCTGGACCCATAAACGTGGCTCTCTTCCAAACGTCCTGTGTTAGTCAGCATCCGGGACTGGAAATGAACTTCTGTCACCTGGAGGGGTTCAGGCAAGCTTGACGGCCTCAGTGGGAGTGCTGCACGCTCAGTATGGCTTAACAGCCTCTCTGGGACTTTTACACTCCAGTCACTTACTTGAGCATCTGGGCCCAATACGGCTTCCCTGTGCGATGGTGGTGGATTCGGGGAACTGGTCCAGATGGAATTATAGCCCCTCAGTCGCTGGACGGTGCTGACAAGGAAACTGCTTACCATGACACCATATTTTTCTCCTCCTCAGGCCACCATATAAACACTTGTGGACACCAGGGCTCCTCATCTTCCTCAGGCCACCCCAAAAGCATCTGTGAAAAGCCAAACTCTTGGTAGGCACCCTACTCACAACCACTTGTGCCATGCTGCCACCATAAATTTCTCGACTGTGGTTTCACTTTTATGCAGCACAGGGGCAAAGACGTAACTCTCCACGGGCAGAAACAGGGACGCAGATGCAGCTTTCTATTGGTGCTTAGCAAGATTTCCTGGTGCCGGTTTTGTCCCATTTTTCTTAGCAGTTATGCTGCAAAAGCACAAGCATAAACACCCGAAATAGCCGCTGCACCCATAGAAAGAAATGTGACATTAAAAAACACTTATTTGCTGCTAAAATGCACATTTTGCATGCTGTTTTCACTGTAAAAGAGTCCCAGTTGTCCCACTCTTGTAGCTGCAGTGGGTTAGCTGTTAATGCCATTCGTTTAACCCCTCAACGTATATTTACGCCCTGCGGCCGCCTCTGGGAGTTCAGAGCAGGGCCGCGCGGCGACCCCGCTCTGAACCACCGAGGTCCCGGGTGCCGCATGTAGCCCAAAACCGCAGCAATTAGCGGGCACGGTCCGATCGCTGTGCCCGCTAATAAAGAATTCAGATTCAGCTGTCAAAATTGACAGCTGCATCTGAATCCTTTATGCAGCCCTATCCCTGGTGTCTAGTGGGGTGGATCGCACCCCCGGGACGTTGTCCTGGAGGAACGATCCACACATCTCTCACTGGCCGGGGTCAGCGCCGTAATGGCGCTGATCCCAGCTCGGCACTCTATTGCTTTCGGCTGCAGCAGCCAAAAGCAATCCAGTGCCTATCTCATTGATCTATGCAGTATAACTATACTATACAGGGGGGCTTCTAGTAAAAGTGTAAAAAAGTAAATAAAGTGTTATTATTAATTTAAAAAAAAACAACTTCCCTAATAAAAGTTTGAATCACCCCCCTTTTCCCATGCGTAATCGCCCGATTAATTATTAATTAATCACATTCCTGATCTCGCAGGGTAAACGGCACAAGCGTAAAAAATCCCAAAGTGGAAAATTGTGCATTTTTGGTCGCATCAAATCCAGAAAAATTGTAATAAAAAGCGATCAAAAAGTCACATGTGCGCAATCAAGGTACCGATAGAAAGAACACATCATGGCGCAAAAAATGACATCTCACAGCCCCATAGACCGAAAATTAAAAGCGCTATAAGCCTGGGAATGGAGCGATTTTAATGAACATATTTTTCTTAACAATGGTTTGAATTTTTTGCAAGCCATCAAATAAAATAAAAGTTATAAATGTTACATATCATTGTAATCGTAACGACGTGAGGAACATATATAACAAGTCAGTTTTACGCCAGGGCAAACGGCCTTAAAACAAATACCCCCAAAATAAACAAAATGTGTTTTGTTTTGTTTTTTCAATTTCACCCCACATTTTTTTTTTTCTGGTTTTGCAGTGTACTTTATGAAAAAAGTCAGCTTCTCATTGCAAAGTACAATTAGTGGTGCAAAAAATAAGGGCTCATGTGGGGTTCTAGGTGAAAAAATGCAACTGCTATGGCCTTTTAAGCACAAGGACGAAAAAAAACGGAAGTGCAAAAATCTAAATTGGCTCTGTTTCTAAAGGGTTAAAATTCAGTATGGATGATCCCAAACTTTTCTCTAAAATTTGTTAAACCTGACAACCGAACTTTTGAAAAGTATGCTTATCTCTAGTTTTCACTGTGCTGCACGTTAACATTCAATAGCAGCGATTTTTGTAGATGCTCGCATTGTATGGTCAGCTCTCATGTCACACAGCACCAAAATCTCTGTAACCACACAGTGACATTCGATTGACTGAATTGTTGCATAACAAAGAACATTGTCTCCTGGTAACCATGCATAGTTGATAATATAATTAAAAATATGTAAAAATATAATTAACCTTTAAATTAATTGCCTTCAGGTGATATACAACCTGCATGATGTATTTCATGATGTACAGATTTATTTCTTTGCGTGAGTGTACAAAGGACTGGGACCTCTTGTGTGTGTGGTCTCGGATCCGTATGAAACACGGATGTGGAATGCCTGTAACATAGTCTTCCCCCGCACGGAATCATCTCTGATATGATATTGGGAGCAGGGGAACTGTATAAAAATGTGCTTTGCTGTAATGACAAAGCCATATGGCTGCTTCATTAACATCGAGGCGCATATTCATACAGCTTCCCAGCATCATATCAGAGATGCTGTCTAGGGGGGGGGGGGTCTACGCTCCATTACAGGCATTCCACTTCCATGTTCTGTGCAAAACACGTAACGAGTGAATGCGGCCTTACTTTGACAAGGTAATTGTAAGTTGGAATACCTCTTTATTGTAAATTGGAAACCTGCTTTATTTTGAAAGTGATGGTGCGTTTACACAGGCAGATTTATCTGACAGATTTTGGAAGCCAAAGCCAGGAATGGATTTAAAAAGAGGAGAAATCTCAGTCTTTCCTTTATGACCCATTCCCTGTTTATAGTCTGTTCCTGGCTTTGGCTTAAAAATCTGTCAGATAAATCGCCTGTGTAAACGCACCATGACACTTTAACCCCTAGACGACCCAGGGCGTATAGTTACGCCATGGAAGTCTGTCCCCAGACGACCTAGGGCGTAACTGTATGCCCTGGGTGTTTCTCCCGCTATGAAGCGTGCTCCGGAGCGGAGCGCGCTTCATAGGAGGTGGGGGCCGGCTGCAGTGAGCAGCCGGGACCTCCCCGGTAATGACACGCTGCAGTGATCGTGCTGCCGCGTGTTATTAACTCCTTAAACGCCGCGATCGCGGCGCGACCGCGGCGTTTAAGTGTAAGTGACAGGGGGAGTCCCCTGTCACTTACCGATCGGGACCCCCGCAGTGTGACCGCGGGGGTCCCGATCGGTAAAACGGACTGCCGGAGGTCTCTCACCTGCCTCCCTGCGGTCCGATCGGCGATCTGCTGCACTAAGCCTGCACAGGCAGGCTCAATGAGCAGATCGCCAATAACACTGATCAATGCTATGCCTATGGCATAGCAATGGTCAGTGTAAAAATCCAAGTACTGGATGTAAAAGTCCCCCAAAGGGACTTCAAATGTGTAAAAAAAAAAAAAGTTAAAAACACTAACACACTACCCCAAAACCCCTCCCCCAATAAAAGTTGAAATAACCCCCCTTTCCCATTATATAAATAAAACATATAAAAATAAGTAAACAAATAAACATATAATATACCGTAGCGTGCGTAATTGTCCGATCTATTAAATTATAACAAGCGTCATTGCGAACGGTAAATGGCGTACACGGAAAGAGGGAAAAAAGTGCGCGGATTACCGATTTTATGTTACATTATATGGAAAAAAATTTAGAAAAAGTGATCAAAACGTCCGATCTTCACAAATAGGGTATTAATAAAAACTAGAGATCATGGCGGAAAAAATGACACCACATACAGCCTCATAGGTGAAAAAATAAAACCGTTATAAGCGTCACAATAGGCCCATTTTATTTATAATTAATTGCCAAAAAAAAGGATTTCATTTAAAAAAATATATATAACATTAGAGAATCTGTGTAACCTGCATATGGTTGTGTTCGGGCTGACCTATAGAATAATAGTATCATGTCGCTGTTACCATATAGTGCATTACGTAGACACAGGAACACCCCAAACGTTACCATATTGCATTCTTTTTTGCGATTTCACCAATTTATATCTTCATAAATAATATATTTGGAATTCCATCATACATGTTATGGTAAAATGAATGACGCCATTACACAGTACAACTATTCCTGTAACAAATAAGCCCTCACATGGCCCTGTAGATAGAAAACTGAAAGTGCTAGAGCTCTTAGAAGGGGAGGAGGGAAAAACGGAAACACTAAGATTAAAATTTGCGCGGTCCACTGGGTCATTTTGGGCCTGGTCCTCAAAGGGTTAATGAAGTAATTAAACATATTAACTAGTTAGTCTTATTAGTCTGTGTCTTTCATTCTTTCACCATTTGGCTATGTTCACACAACGTAGTAATGACAGATGTTCTCTAGTGGATGGCCATCATTTAACACTAAACCATGGCCGTTGTTGTAAAACAATGGCCGTTATTAATGATCATAAACATTAACAGACATGGTTTTGCAACAATGGCTGTTGTTTGTCCATTATGTGAACATATCTTTAAAGGGGTACTCCACTTAAGAAAATTTTACGCTGTTTAATCCCCACTCATAATCTAAGCTTTTTTGTATTAGGTCTCTATTACATGAATTGGGCTATTTGTGTGCAGCACATCCTGACTTACAACCTAAGGCCATGTTTACACATTGTAAAATAAGTGTTCCGATTTGCAACAACAGCTGTGATGAATACTTAACTTACATTGTGCTGCAGCTAGAGGGAATCCCGAGTGTATACACATAATATATGCTCGGGAATCGGGCGCATAAAAAACTGAATAGCGGCCGCAGAAGACATGTCAGTGCACACAATGGAGTGTGCGGCTCCATTGTGTGCAAGGGTGAATTGGGTTGCGGGCGCACACAGGTGCGCCGCATCTGAATTCAGCAGGAATGAAGATCATCTGGCCAGTACTGCAGTACCAGTACTGCAGGGTCACAGAAACGTGGTGTTTTACAAGGTGTGAACATAGCCTGAAGCTGAAGAAAACAACGTTGCTAGCTGTTTAGCAGTGAGGGAGTTATCAGTGAAAGCTGTGTTGTGCAAGCTGGGACAGTAGGGGCATAGAAGAATCAGGAAGGGAGTCCAGTCAGTGCTGTGCAAGGTAAAAGGAAACAAGGCCATGTTGTGTGAGGTAGAAACAGTGATTGAGAAAGCAGCCAGAGATAGCAGCACAGGAGCTGGATTTACCAGCGAGAGAGAATTCAGCCCAGTGCGAATTGCGTGAATTACAGGATAGGCCTGGTTAAGCTCTGGCACCTGTAACTTATCCACCCTGTGAGAGGTGCTATCCCAGACTGTGTAGGTGCTAGGAACCATTTAATCACAGTCAACACCAATGTTTCTTTCTGTTGGAGTTTACTGTGTTGAGTATATACCAGAATAAATCCTGTTAACTTCACTAATGGGGCCTGTGCCATAGGGAGGATACACTTAAGGGACCTGACACAAGGTAGCCCCCCCCCCCCCTCCCCTCAGACTCTCAAAGAACTCACAATATCCCACACTGCCATACCAAAACAGTGGTGTAATAACAGATACTGTAGATTGATAGATACAGTATTTGAATAACAGTGTAAAACAGAAGCAGATTGATCCAGAAATGGCTCCATGGTTTCCTGGCCAGCACGACCTTGGAAATAGATCGGCTTTTATAAAAAATTTTAGCTCAGTAACGGCGGCCAATAGAAAGAAGGGATACTTCTCAAAATACTCAGAATTTCATTTTTTAGCTCTTTGGTGGAATTATTTGGCCCTATTCAGTTGGTATGCATTTTATATGCATTTTATGGCCAGGTTCACAGTAAGACAGTGGTCTTTCTGTCTTACGGCCACTGTCAGTGTCAGTACCGGCCGGATGAACTTCACTTCTTTTGATTTGGAAAGCAGGCATGTTCGGGTGTGCCTGCATTCAAAATCACCATAGCAGACAATGTAAAGTACAGCCAGAGTCGCACTTTACATTGTCTGCACTGTCAGTTTTGTGCGGCCGCTATTCAATAAATAGCGGTGGCACAAAACTGATGTGTCAGTTTTCTATGCGGCCACATGGAATCTCGGCTGGAGTGTAGACAGCGTGTACACACTCTGGCCGGGATTCAATAGGATACAATGTTATTTTAATTTTCAATAAATAGCGTTCGGTGTTGAAACAGCCATAATTTATTGAAAATTTACGTTGTGTGAACTCGGCCTATAAGTTTTTTTCTTTTTTCTATCACTATCTATACTGCACACTACTTTTGCAGTATACTTCTTATACTTGTTTGACCATCTATAACCTTACCTGTGAGCACTTTGTGACGTTGCTTTTTCCCACCCCTAGGAGGTAACGTTATATCATTACCTGTGACCAAGATATAACCTTGAGTAACCTTACCTGTTTTACCTGATGCAATGAAAACACCCCCAAATGGAAAGTACCCTAACTTACCTTGTTTAGTTCTATATGTATGTTTGTCTGTTATGTATCTTTTTTGTTGAGACATACCTGCCATCGGAAACACGTTGTTTTGTCTTAACCACTAGTCAACCTATTCTGTAAGGGTATGGCATGGTCGCCAGAGACCATTTTTGCACCTTATTAGACTAATCCACCTTGATGTACCCCACAGTCATTACCTGGATACTCCTATACCTCTCAGTTTACCTGAACTCTGCATAGACCTGGGTCCCTACGGTCCTATGATCCATTGGATCTAGTTTTTGCACTATAAAAGCAGAGCAACAGTCTATAGCGGGTCGGCACTACTGTATCTTTGTATCTGGCACCACTCAGGAGAGGTCAGAAGATGCTCGCTGAGTAATAGCTTCTTAACAACATAGTATCAATGAAGAGACAAAGTAGAAGAGCTGCACCTAGCATCCAAGGTTTTCCAATTCTTTTATAGTTTCAAAGCAAAAAATGGACAATCACGATGTGGACATATACAGGGCACATGCCAAGCAGGTAATGGTTGTTTCGTGCTGTTGCTCTTCACCGGACCAGGGCTCACGGCCATTCTTCCACAAATTGGTGAGCAGCCGTAACAGAGATGCAGTGCTGAGGACAGCGTACCGAAAGAGGAAGATTACATTCCAGAATGTGCCGATAATGATATTGCTGGACTTTCAGCTTCTCTGCAGAAAACCAGGGGCCATCTTACCTCTGTCAGGGCAAGATTCTGTGAGTACCAACTTCCCTACTCCATGTTCTACCCAACAAGACTTGGTGTGATTTCTGGTGGCAGAACCCACTTCTTTAACTCAACCGTCCAGACAGAAGATTGAGTGAACACCCTAGGGCACCCACCATGCTCCTAATTGCCCTTACTTGGGACTGCTTCCACACTAAGGATAAGTATGCCATCCTGTATGTGGTTTGACTTTATTTGTTACATGCATAGTGTTTGTACGGTGTTAGGGTAGCTTCACACATACCGGATCTGCAGCGGATTTCACGGTGCGAGTTTGCAGCAAAATCCACTGCAGATCCTGGTAGTGTGAAGTGCACTGATAGGTTGACAGGGAGCGAGGGGAGCCAGGAGCTTCACACACAGCCGCGGCGCAAAACAGGTAATGTATGTTGCGGGCCAGGGGCTGTGGGTGGCGGGATGCGGGGTGTTAAAGGGGCCAGGTCACATACTGGCAGCGGAATGAAAATTCGGCTGTGGGTATGTGACCCATTCACTTCACACTACCAGGATCCGCAGTGGATTTCGCTGCAAACTCGCAGCGTGAAATCCGTTGCGGATCCGGTACGTGTGAAGCTACCCTTAGACAGAGTGAGCGTCAGTGCCAGACAGAGTGTGTGCATCGGCAATCCTGCTATGGGCCTTATACCTTATTGTTTTTACCTAATGTGTCCTGCATCACAGCTAAGAAGCATGTGGTATGCTGCTATGTACTGAGACTCTGGCGTGACAGGCTTGCACTGAATATTTGTACAGTTCATGCAACATGGACATAGTGCCGGGCATACCAATACCAAGCATGTTCATATGTGATGTTTTTCATAGGGAACTTTTTCATTTGTTAACCCGTTCACGATTTATGCTTTGCTCTATATTGCCACTCACCTACGTGGTGGTCTGTAGGAGTAATATACTGCTGTGTGCATTTAAATGTCGGGTCTCACAGAACAGTGCTATACCCATGTGTACATATGTTTATAATAAGCCACATTCTTCCTAGATTGTATAGCTAAATTTCATGCCTGACTACAATTCATACAACTGCTCCCCAGACAACGGTTGTAAGCTGGAACATTAGAGGCACCCCGCAAATGTTATGTCACTGGAGTCCTAGAATTATATCATCCTTGCTCATGTCATCTGTTAACGGGTTTTCCTGTGTAAATACAGTAGAGAAGAAGGTGTTTAATAGATTGACTTTTTCCTCATTCTCTTCCACCATTTTACCCAGATTGTTTCTAGATTGTCAACACTTTCACTATTTTGTTTTGGTTCTTGAGGCCTTAATGTTGCTTTTAAACATTTTTTTTTTTCCTTATACAATACTATTATTCCTTAAGATGTTGCAGGATACGTTCTAAAAAATATGCTCCAGAGATGGTAATAGTACTAAGAGGGGCAACAATATTGATACGGAATGAAGGACATCCATTAACTATTCCTTACATGGCCTGATATTGGGCCATGTACCAACGCAAATGAGCGCCAATTAGCCAGATAAACTGCAAGGTTGGGCCACATGAACAACCACTGCATTGTTCCTGCAGCCCTTAACATTCATTGTTATCAGCCACACGTCTTGTCTCCAGTTTACTCATAGAAATGTGCGTCTGATAACGATGGATTTTACAAGAATGAGCAAGTAAATGCTTTGTGTGTTCTGTCCCACCTACTGTACAAAATTATTATCCCAAAAAATAAGGCACATGCCACCATTTCAAACAAAAATGTATTGTATTCAGACTATCACTTAAAACAAATAAAAATGTAAAGGGGGGAGGCCTAGTTAAAACAAACTTTTTCTTTAAAATCAACTGGTGCCAGAGACTTGCTTCTACTGAAAATCTCAAGTATTCCAGTACTTATCAGCTGCTGTATGTTCTGTATGCCATAATTCTGGGATGATAGAATGAGCACAAAAGCTTATACTGCTTCCTACAAAGGCTGCTTGCTATAGTTGACATCTGCCGTCAGCAGCCAGGACGAAAATAATGCCAATCCCAGCCATTGAACCCCCTTCTTGGCATCCTCTGTCATAAAATTCCTTCCTGCGTGGTGCCATCTTAGTATTCCAAGTACACCTTGCCCTCTTTTTTTCAATTCACCCAAAAATGTAATGAAATTAAAGTAATGTAATTAAAATATAACACTGTCACTGTCAGACTAGTAAAAAAAAATGCCCAAATTGCTGTTTTTTGATCATAATCTTCCAAAACATGGATTAAAAATTAAAAGAAAATACAAATATCTTAAAATGGTATTAATAAAAACTATATAAAAAGAGTCTATAGATGGAAAATACAAATGTAACACAGATGAGAATAAAGCATTGATAAAATAAAGTTCACATCAGTTGTCAATGTTACCATAGAGTAAATGCCAAAAATATTTTTCTTCCTATTCAACCCCACAAATAAATTTTTATAAACACGTTATATTGTAAGATAAAAGTTGCCTTTAAAAAGTACAAGTAAACCTTTAACCATCTCGGCTGCAAGAAAAAATAATAAGGAAGAAACAACAAAAACACCATTGTCAATAATTGTTGCAGTGGGAAGCTGTTCACGACATACAGTATGCCTTCTTTTACTTCTGGAGGTGAATACAGGCTTCTCATATAATAAAGAACACAACTAACAAAAACATTTTTCAATACCAGGCTCAAATTCTAGATGAACATAGTATACTGTACGGAATAGTACTATAGTCATCTCTTTTTACCTAATATTAAAAAAAAATCCAACTCAATTCATATTCTTCGCTGCTTGGAGGCCAGTTGGCCATGGGTGCTTATTCAATGCCTCATGCTAATTCTTAATCAACTAGAGGTAAAGAATAATAATTGTATTAAATAAACATTTGATTTATGTTCTTTTGTTTAGGATGCTTGAATACTCTTTGGATCTTCAGAATGTCAGCTTCTCAGCGGTGCGCACAGTGCGGGTTTTACGTCCACTGCGAGCCATAAATCGGGTACCAAGTAAGTTCACCTAAAAGTGGATAAATGAGGTTGTAGCAGCTAAGACATACAGTACATTTGCAGAAGTACTTCTGCACTGTCTGATTGTATGACAAAGTACTTTATATTTCCCAGTGTGTTATATGTTCCCCCAGGGCACACATCATTTATTCAATGTTGATTTTACTCTGAGTTTATTTGTAATAGAGTCCTAACTGGCAGCACAAGAGATTATAAATAACCTCATCAGTAAGGAAGAGACTGCATGAAACGGCTGTGGATGTCTGAGGAAGGATATCCTGCTGCCACATTTACTTATCATGCTTGTTCAGAAAATTTATAAATATCTAGCATGATACACCAAGTAGCTTTAGGGGTAGTAAAATTATTAGTTCAAACATTTAAAGGGAATGTGTCATCAGAAAATGACTTATTGTTTAAATGATGTTTTTATGCTAAACATATTTTTAAATAATTTATGGTGACATTTTTTGTAATTTTCAATTCTTCTATCTATATTATAAATAGAGATGAGCGAACTTTCGGCATTTGATTAGCGGTGGCTGCTCAAGTTGGATAAAGCCCTAAGGCTATGTGGAAAACATGGATATAGTCATTGGCTGTATCCATGTTTTCCAGACAACCTTAGCGCTTTATCCAAGTTCAGCAGCCCCTGCTAATCAAATGCTGAACGTTCGGGTTCGGATCGACTTGAACCCGAACCTGGTTCGCTCATCTCTAATTATAAAATAATCCTGAAATTTTGCAGTTTTTATTCTCACCACTGGGGCTAAAGCTAATCCGAGACTTCTTGTTCTGTCTGTGGTGATGAAGAAGAGGCTTCTGTAAAGTGATCTGTACAGCATTGCAACGACATGTGACATCAGTAGATAGAGCTAACAGGTTCAGAAAAACAGCAGGATGTGAATTAAAAAAAAAAAAATACATACACTTTATTGATAATCACATGAAAGAATATAAAAGCAACAGTCTAAAAGGCAAAGGCAGTACAACACAAAAAACTGTGAGAGGACACATAGACAAAATTGATTGCACTTAGTATACAAAAGTAGATTAGTAAATTAGTAGACAAAAGTATACAATTGTATACAGCAATTTATGGGATAAATATATTCATCTATTGTTGTCTACGTCCATGAGTGTTCCTGCAAAGCATGTCACTAAATGTTGTTAGGGCAATATGGCAGCCCCCATAACAATGTACAAAAAATGAAATAAAAATAAATTACAGTCAGAAAATAAAGTAAATGTCCAAAAATTCTCATAATTTTTTTTACATACCTAGGAATGATGTTGTAGCACAACAAATGGTCATATTAGAAGAGATAGTATTGAATTGCTTTACTTTTATTTATTTATTTATTTTCTATTAGTTATTTACTTTATTACTAAAGTGGCATAATACGTGATGCAGTCATCATTGTCCAGAAGAACATAGGTTTGTGATGGGCACTAAAGGCAAGCAGGCAAATATGCTAAATGAATGCATTTGCAAAAATATTAGCTCTAGAAGTATAACTATATTAGTTGAAATGGGAATACCCCTTTAGACTGTCCACAGGATCTTTAAAGCGAATGTACTATCAGGTACATTCGCTTCAAGTAATGAATATCAGTTATGCGGAGCGGGGATGCCGGTGCCGCAGTTCTATTTTTATTTTGGTTGTAATGGAGCCGCGTCATAGAAGGGTGTGGGTTTCCTCCCACTGGGGGCAGGCCTGCCCACCTCCAGTGCTTTAGCCCCAGCTGGTGCCTGGTAAAAGACCGGTTCCATGCACGGGAACAGGCCAGTGGTTCAAAAAAAAAAAGATCGCGGCAACGGCTTCACTGCTCCTGCGCCAAGAAACACTGACCAAAATACTGACGGAAATAATGACTGAGGCTATGTTTACACGCTGTAGAAACAATGGCTATTCCATGTGAACGGATGCGGTTTAGCACTGCCTATGGCTGTTTCTACAGTGTGTGAACATAGATTTAGGCTATGTTCCCACGCATTATTTTTGCTCAGTACTTTAGTCAATATTTTGCAACCAAAATCCGGAGTGAATTGCAAACACAGAAAGGCTATGTTCACACACTGTGGATGGCCATTGTTTTGAAATAACGGACGTTATTTGCCATTAAATTACACCATTCACTTAATTTGAACAGTGTGTGAACATAGCCTTTCAGTGTTTTCACTCCATTCCTTTGAGTAGCCATAACATAGATCTGTCCCATAAAATAGGGCAAATCCACATGTAAAACAAAATTAAAACTAACAGCAAATGCGAAATATGTGGCAAAAATCCTAAAAATTTAATTTTTGCTGCATAAGGGTGCACTCAGACTATGGAATCTGCGCAGAGCATTTTCTGCAGTTTCGGACACTTGCCCCTGCACTCCATTCTCTACTTGGGCAGATGCCGCCGTCCACTCAAAGAATTGACATGTCAATTCTTTGGGCGGATGGCAGAATCTGCCTTAGCAGAAGATGGAGTCTCTTGGATGGGCAGAGAGCCAAGTGGGAGTGCACGGGGGCGAGTGGTGGAATCCGCGGGAAATGCTTCTCCTTTAGAAGTGACTCAAGAAGCATCTCCCCTAGAAGCATTGCTTCTACTGAAAGAATATCTATATCACACCGCCCTTAACAACTCTTGACGAGCTCTATTCACATGGCAGGCTAAATACTTGGCATATTGACAACTTATTCTATTGACTTTTGTTGAGAAAATGGTATTTCTTATCATTAAAATTGTAAAGCCAGGCACACTGGCATGTGTACAGGTTTCTTATAACAGGTAGGATTAGAAGCCAATCATTCAGATTTAAATGCAAATCATCTCATTGATATTATCATACATTAGAGCTGCAGAAGAAAAAGCTTTTACAAATAAGTACCATTTTTTTTTCATTGTTGCAGGTATGCGGATTCTTGTTACTTTGCTGCTGGATACCCTTCCAATGTTAGGCAATGTCCTTCTACTTTGCTTCTTTGTGTTCTTCATTTTTGGCATTGTTGGAGTACAGCTTTGGGCTGGTCTGCTTAGAAACCGCTGCTTCCTCCCTGAAAACTTCAGTCTGTAAGTTTGAAATATGGTTATTACAAAAAGTCAAACAAATGAGTAAATATTGTAAGAAAGGCTATTCTTTCTAGTTGGCTGAATAGTTAGCATTTTTATTATGCTTCTATTCCTCTTTTTTTCCATTTTTCCAGGACATTTTGTACTTCTGTACATTTTGCGAACTCAATAGGAATGTTAGTGTTTACCATTTTACCTGTCTGGTGCATTCAGTCTGCCTTCTGTCCAGCAATGAGTATGTTTGAGATTTTAAATAAAGTTTTATCCTTTAACATTAGTTTGCATATCATTCTACAGAGTAATTTTCATAATATGAGAAGCAGAATAAACTAATAATTAGAGATGAGTGAACTTTTCAATTTCCTGCTTCTTCCGCTATACGTGGAGACTTATAACTCACTCCTATAACGATTTTATTATTCTTCCTTCTTCCCCTTATTTTCACCCAAAGACACTCCACATTACCATTACATATATTCTCCTGCAGAATGGGCTTGGGGCAGGATTTTACATATAGGTGGACCCCTCCCCCTTTCTTATTTGTATGATCTTTTCTGAACAGACTATACCCCTGCAAATGAATTGCCCAGTCATAGCTATCCAGCCATGTCTTGCGAACCCCCACTATGTCATATTCCTCTTCCCTCATTATAAGTTCTAAATCCTCAGTTTTATTAGTGAGGCTTCTGGCATTTATGTATATCTTCTTTCCTCTCATCACTAGTAACTTTTCTATTCCCTCCTAACGCTCCATGCCCAATTTCATAACTTAGCCACTGCTCTCCATCTACTGGTGGATACAAACCAATTATATTGTAGTTGCCCCCCATCCCTACTTTAAATACTGCCTAAACTAACTTCTCCCCCAGCACACCAACACCCTCCCCATTCAAATTCAGACCATCCCTAACATAGAGACTGTGACCAACAGAAAAGTTAGCCCAACTCTCTATGAACCCAAACCCCTCTATCCTACACCAGCTCTAAAGCCACTTTTTTTTTTTTACTTCTTTTTAATATTCTACAAACAGAGGCTGTTGTACCATGACTGCCATTGATGGCAGTGAAGCCCTCCCCATTTTGGCTGAGGAAGTTCCAGTTCTGCCACAATACTAGTTTGATGGTATGGTAACACCTTCATCCCCTGATGATGCCGCCTGTTGCCCTGGATGTGATGTGTAGTCTGCCACATCATCATCATAATCATCAATGCATATTTCCTTGTCACTGCTGGGTCCCTCCACCAGCTGGCAATGTTTTCCTATTGATAAAGCACAAAGTGCCCCACCCTAGCTTTTCATACTGCTCTTAGACTGAACAGTCTCAACGTTGCCTTCCATCTGCTGGCTGACATCATAACTGAACAGCTTGATGGCTTATTGATGGCTACAAATTTGGCTACTGGCTAGTGCGGAGCTTGAACTCAATCTGTTAACCAATCTGGCTCTTTCAGGTAGCTTCACCCTGTTGCCACGCCTGCCATCATGACCACATGTGCTTCCGCCTCTCTTACCTTCACTGGGTTCTTCCGCTGCCACTGGTCATACCCTGAGAAGGACCAGACTTCTTTGGACATATTAAATAAAAAAAAACTATAAGATTTCTTTATACAATGAATGTGCTTTATCTAGTAAAAGAATTCACTCAGCATTTATGCATTTCTACACTATGCATTTACAATGGCCTTTCAGCTGTTTCAAAAACTCATCTCTATTTACTATGCTTCTTTAAAAACATGCTTTTTTCTTCTTTTTTTACAGTCCTGTCGCTCTGGAGTTAGAACGGTATTATCAGACTGAGAATGAGGATGAGAATCCCTATATCTGTTCCCAAGCCAAAGAGAATGGCATGCGGTACTGTCGCAGTGTTCCCACACGCAAAGAAGAAGGGCTGGAGTGTACACTGGACTATATCTTTTATAATAACACCAGCAATACTTCTTGTGTCAACTGGAATCAGTATTATACAAATTGTTCTGCTGGGGAACATAACCCTTTTAAAGGTGCTATCAATTTTGATAACATTGGTTATGCTTGGATAGCAATTTTCCAGGTATGAGTTTTATACTTATTTTTCTCCTGATATTTTATATGAATTTAAAAATGAATTTCCCACATAGATCAATTATTTTAATCAATTTTAGATCAATAGATCAATTTTCTAATAATGCTTTATTTTACCAAACTATTTGAACTTATTACATTAGCCACATTACAAGTAGCTAAGTTCACATTACTTTTTTTCTTTATCAAAATGATTTCCATTATTTTGAGTTCCAAATGACGTCTGTTATTTCGCGTGTTGGGCCCCTGTTATTACAATGACAGCTGATGGTGTCTTATTCTAGCTCAGGTGGACTAATGGCCCTTTGGCTGTGTCTTTAAATGAAAAGTCCATTGAATTTAATAGTAAAGACTAGGGATGAGCGAACCGAACTGTTACGAACCAGATTCGTTACGAACTTTGAGAAAGTTCGTTACGAATCTCGTTGAAATCGCAACAGCATCGCAAAACTGTACTTTTATCAGAGAATAGAACAGGATACAATGGATTATTACTCCTATAATCCTTTGTATCCTGTTTTTATGTGAATATCAAGGTGTGTGACGTTAGTCCAGGAACAGGAAGTGCTTGAACCTGGCTGCAGTTTCTCATTGAGTTTCCAGACTGTAGAGAGAAAGGAGGTCCACGCTAGGCAGAGAGGGAAAATACATAGATTAGATAGCCAAATAACTAGATAACTACAGGGAGAGATAGAGGAGTATATATTGTTTGTGAGAGAAGCAGGAGAAAGGAAAATAAAAATTAAAAATCGCAAGATCCAGGAAAAGCTGGACATAGAAGATAAGCCCATACATAGGTAAAGAGGCTGAGAAATCAAGAGATAGGTAGAGAGAGGGAGAGATAGGCATCTAACAAAAAACTTGTGATATCTAGGGAGAGATAGTTTGTTTGTTTGTTTGTTTATGATAAGCTGTTATAGGTGACGCTAAGTCAGCGCCCCACAAAAGCTGTCCGTTTTTGCTCTGCTGGGTGCTGTCAACCCTGTCTAGCCGCTCGAAACAAAAAAAAAGTCTAAAAAAACTTCCAAAAAAATAAAAAAAAGTTTGTGTGTGATAAGCTGTTATAGGTGACGCTAAGTCAGCGCCCCACATTTTTGCTCTGCTGGGTGCAGTCAACCCCGTTTAGCCGCCCGCAACCAAAAAAGTCAAAAAGAAGAAAACTTAAAAAAAAAAAAAAAAAAAAAAAAAGCTTGTGTGTTTGTGATAACCTGTACATTTCTACTTTGCTGGGTGCCGCCAACCCACAAAGCAATAGTCACTGAAACTTTGTGCCTTCCAGGCCAATAGCTCATTTCATTTTCCAAATTTCCACAAACCAAAGAAGTATGTGCAAGCGTCCTACTTCCAGTACTTCCCAGGCAAGGACTGCAACGGCAGGCGGTGAGGGTAGGAGAAGTGGCAGCACCAGGCCCGGTGGCAGCCTGGGCAACAGGCGTGGCAGCAGGGTGCAGCTACCCCAGACACCCACTGGTTATGTAAGAACCACACCCGTGGCTGGCAGCAAACCACGGTCCTCTGTCGTCTGGCAGTTCTTTCACCTGGGGACAGATAAGCACATCGCTCTGTGCCTGCTGTGCAATGAGAGGGTCAGTCGTGGGGGTTATAATCTTGGGACAACATCCATGAGGAAGCACATGGAAAGGCAACACCAATAGGCCTGGAAAAAACATGACCCAAATACCACCTCCTGTCAGGATGCACCATACACTGCAGATCCCATCATGCAGCATCCTCTCACTGGAACTCAGGCCTCATCAGCCTCAGTTGCCAGCAGCAGCACATTCTCACTGCCATGTACACCCCTAATGAGGCAGCAATCCCTGACCGAGTCCATGGCCAAACGTCAGGTGTACTCCATCAGCCATCCTATGGCACAGAAACTGACCGGACACCTGGTTAAGCTGCTGGTGCTTCAGTCCCTGCTGTTTAATGTTGTGGACTCCCAGCCTTTCAGGGATTTTGTGGCGTGTGCGCACCCCAGATGGCGAGTCCCCAGCCGACACTACATCTCTGGCAAAGCTGTCCCATCACTGCACAGTTATGTGAAGAGAAAGGTTGGCGACTCATTTTGACTCGTGGTGTCCAAGACAGTGCACCTGAGTGCTGATGTCTGGTCCTCTAATTATGGGCAAGGGCAGTACATGTCCGTTACTGCCCATTGGGTCAACATCCTCCCAGGAGACCATCAGGAAGTTGGCCCATTCTTGCCACCGTCACCTCCATGGTGCTTTAGGGGGCCAGCAGGGGGTAGCACAAGTTCTACCTCCACCACCACTGCAGTCCAACCTGACCCAATGTCTTACCACCGATGTCAGGCCCGGCGCTCTCAGGCTGTCCTCCATTTGGTGAGCCTGGGTGAACGAAGCCACAGTAGGCAGGAGCTCCTCCGGACCATCAGGGAGGAGATAGCTGAATGGCTGACCCCACGTCAACTAACAGTGGAAAGTGTTGTAGTTGACAATGGGAGGAACATTGTCTCTGCAGTTCAGCGGGGAGGGCAGACTCATACACCTTGTATGCCACATGTCATAAACCTCATAGTGCACAGGTTTCTTCGATCATTTCCTGCACTACAAGACCTTATGAGGATGTCACGTAGAGTGTGCAAACATTTCAGAAACTCCTACGCTGCAAGGAACACCCTGCTCAGAATCCAGAGACAGCGCAGTATGCCCCATCAGCTAATGTGCGACATGCCAACACGCTGGAATTCTGCCCTCCATATGCTCGACCGCCTGTACGAGCAAAGATCAGCCGTAACAGACTACCTCACGGGGCAATCAGGCAGCTTCACGCCACACTGCGATTTCCAAGTCACACACTGGCAGTTAATGCGGGAAGTCTGCCAATTGTTGATCCCTTTTGAGAACACGACTCTCTTTGTGAGCAGGCAGGACTATGGGATCAACGACATCATCCCACTCCTCCATGTTCTGGAAAGTACGCTGACCAATATCATCAGCGCGGAATCCCAGGCCACAACTCTAAGGCTGAACATCGCCTTGAGCCCAGAGCTGGATGAAGTGCAGATAGAGGTTGAGGAGGAGGAAGATGTCTATGCACAGCCATTCCGCACACCGCCACCTGGCTTCTCTGCCTCTCCATCACAGGAGGAGATAGAGGAAGAGGAGGAAGACCCCAGCAGACCCTGGAACTATACCGAGGACAGTGGAGAGGAGAAGCGCTCATTGTCCTTGGTGAAGATGGCAAGGTGTCTGCGGGAGTGTCTGCGGAATGATAGCCGGATTGTGGACATCCGCCAGAGGGACCAATACTGGCTGGCCACCCTGTTGGACCCTCGCTTCCGCTGCAAAATGGCAGAATTCTTCCCGCCATCACAGTTGGAGGCTAAACTGGTGTACTACAGGGACATGCTCACCAGTCAGTTGGTCTCAACTTACCTGCAAGACCAGCCAGGTTCCCATACAACATCCTCTCGGGGGAACCAGCGCGCTCCACTCCCACCACCACTAGTGGAGGCGTCAGAAGTCGCTACAGCCTGCAAGCCCTCATGAGCGATTTCATGCAGCCAGCTGGTGAAGATAGGACACAGCACTGGCCTCATGGCATGGACCAGCATGAGCTCAGCCACCAGGTCACTGCCTACCTGGATTGTACCCTGCCCCATTGTGTCACCGACCCCGTGCAGTACTGGGCAGAGAAACTGGAGATTTGGCCTCAACTGGCAGAGTTTTCCTTGGCTCTGCTGTCCTGCCCAGCTAGTAGTGTGGGGTCAGATAGGGTATTCAGTGCGGCGGGTAATATCGTAACACCGCAAAGAACGAGGCTCTCTTGCCACAGTGTGGAGATGCTGACTTTTGTGAAGATGAATCATGCCTGGATTACATTGGATTATACCACCCCCTGCCTAAAGACTTGCATGGCAATCCATGTGTCCAAGAAATTGACCTTAATATCCTAAATATATGCCCAACGTAAAAATCCGTAATTTAACTTATTAAGTAATGTTCCCCTCTTAGACCCCATTTTTTAAAAAATCACCTTAAAAATTCCCTACTTAATTTGGATACATTTGAAAAAACAGATTTAATGCCCATGGTGTGTTGGCCGATTAACATCTCCACACCAGATTAATGCCTGACACCAGTGCACTGTTCAACCCATGCCCCAAGAACAGTAGAAACCCTAAAATAATCCCATGACTATGCTTCACAAAGTGGGGATTTCACCTTTTGTGAACTATAGCCGTGGGGTTATATCCCTGGCACCCGTGACAAGGAACACTACTCACCTTTTTGTGAGCGGGTACTAACTGTTCTTGAGGTATTTTGTGGATATCATGAGAGCAGTGAAATCTTGCACCGCAAATCCCGATGGGGTTCTTCTGTGTGCAAATGATTTCACGCCTCTCATGCAGTCACGTGTGGAATAAGGCTGTCTATGGGGTATATATCATGGAGGCTGCTGTCCTTCAACTGTGATTAATTGCCAAAAAAAAGGATTTCATTAAAAAAGTATATATAACATTAGAGAATCTGTGTAAACCTGCATATGGTTGTGTTCGGGATGACCTATAGAATAATTGTATCATGTCGCTTTTACCATATAGTGCATTATGTAGACACAGGAACCCCCCAAACGTTACCATATTGCATTCTTTTTTATGATTTCACCAATTCATATCTTGATAAATAATATATTTGGGATTCCGTCATACATGTTATGGTAAAATGAAAGACGCCATTACAACGTACAACTATTCCTGTAACAAATAAGCCATTACATGGCCTTGTAGATAGAAAACTGAAAGTGCTAGAGCTCTTAGAAGGGGAGGAGGGAAAAACAAAAGCACAAAGATCAAAATTTGCCCGGACCACTGGGTCATTTTGGGCCTGGTCCTCAAAGGGTTAATAAATCTGAGCCCATGTGTGCACAACAACTTTAATGGAATAGATTATTAGATTTAAAAAAATTATGATTTTCATACATATTTTACAGTCTTTTTTTTATTTTACAGTGTTTGAACCTAGCCTAATAATCCTAAGCTATCTTTTTTTGTAAATGTCTTTGTAAGTCTGTATTCATAGATAAAAAGATTTATTTATTCTCGATCTTTGTACCTGTCTACATTATCAGACATTTTCTAGGTGCTGTAAATGTCTGTAAATCATATAATATAGTTAAAATGTACAACAAGTAGAGATGAGCGAACCTCGAGCATGCTCGAGTCCATCCGAACCGGAACTTTCGGCATTTGATTAGCGGTGGCTGCTGAAGTTGGATAAAGCCCTAAGGCTATGTGGAAAACATGGATATAGTCATTGGCTGTATCCATGTTTTCCAGACAACCTTAGAGCTTTATCCAACTTCAGCAGCCACCGCTAATCAAATGGCGAACGATCAGGTTCGGATGGACTCGAACCCGAACCCAGTTCGCTCATCTCTAACAAGGTAACTTGATCTCATAGTACTACAATCTTGAGCTGAGTCTCTGATGCCATCTAGTGTCGCACTTATCAAATGTTTATATTAAATCATCATTTGTTTTAGTTTGTATCCTACATTTCAAGAATCAAACGATGTTACAGGATTTCAACCCAAAGAATACTCCACTTCCTGCAGGAAAGCAGCTGATAACTACTGGAAGACTTGAGATTTTTTTTTTTTTTTAACAGAAATAAATTTCAAATCTCTGGCACTTTCTGGCACCAGTTGATTTGCAGGAATTTTATTTATTTTTTTGCTAAACTACCCCTTTAAGTATGTTACTATGTTAGGGTTCATTTACACAGAAAGATTATCTGACAGATTATCTGCCAAAGATTTGAAGCCAAAGCCAGGAACAGACTATAAACGGAGATCAGGTCATAAAGGAAAGCCTGAGATTTCTCCTCTTTTCAGATTCATTCCTGGCTTTGGCTTCAAATCTTTGGCAGATAATCTGTCAGATAATCTTTCTGTGTAAATAGACCCTTATGGTCCTTTTACACGGAACGATAATTCGCCCGTTCGCACGATTAACAATTTTGAATGAACGACGATCAGCGTTTAGACGGAACGATACATTGCACGGAAAAATCGTTATGCGATCGTTTTGCGATCACTTAAGCCTATCTCACACATGGGTGAAATCGTTGAAAGAATGTTTACACGGAACGATCTGCAAATTTTTTGCGAACGACCAACGATAATTTGAGAACATGTTGAAAGATCAAAATGAACGATTTCTCGCTCGTCGTTTGATCGTTCGCAGCGTTTACACGTATGATTATCGTTCGAATTCGATCGTTATCGTGCAAAATTGAACGATAAATCGTTCCGTGTAAAAGGACCATTACTCTGAACACACTACCTGTTTTAATTGCACCTGTTTTAACTTATTACCTGTATTTAAAAAAAAAACTGCCCACACAATCGGTCACACTTCAACCTCTCCACCTTGGCCAAGACAAAGAACACCAGTGACAAAATTATAGACCTTCACAAGGCTAAGATGGGCTACAGGACAGTAGGCAAGCAGCAATTGAAAGAAAATGAAAGAAGCACAAGATGACTGTCAACCTTACTTGGTCTCAGGCTCCATGCCTTAAGGGGGAAGGATAAAAAAAAGGTCAGAAATCAGCCCAGACCAACATAGGATGACCTGGTCAATGACCTGAAGAGATCAAGGACCACAGTGTCAAAGATTATCTTAAGTTACACACTACACCATCATGGATTAAAATACTGCAGGGATGGTATGCATGCAAGCACGCAATGACTTTTTAAAGTTTACCAGTGACCATATAGTTGATCCAGAGGAGGCAAGGGACAAGGTTTTGTAATCAGATTAGAATAAAATAGAATTTTTTTATGTCAACTCCACTCCCCGTGTTTGGAGAAAGAAAGATGAGTACAACCCCTTGAAAAACAGTCCCAACTGTGAAGAATGGAGGTGGAAAAGATTTTTGGGTCTTGCAGCATGACAATGACCTGAAACACATGGCCAGGACAACTAAAGAGTGACTCTGTCAGAAGCATTTCAGGGTCCTGGAGTGGTCTAAAATCTTTGGAGAGAGCTGAAATGGGGAGCTCAATGGGGAACATTTATCAGAAGGCAACTTTTGTACACAGCACACCGAATTTATGCCGCTAGCTATACCAAGAGGCTTCTGCGCAACAGGCTAAATAGAATGCCGAGCAGGGATCATCTCCATTATGGCGCAGACCCCTGCCGGGTAAACATGTGGGGATCGCTTTTCTGCGATCATATTGCGGGGGGAGAACCCCCCTGCTAGACACCAGGGGTGGGGAAATGCAGAATTTTAAATGCAGCTGTCATGGTTCCTTAAGAGGTTAAATAATACTTTTTATTGTCTGTAATACTAGCAAGGTGTGGAAGCGCATTCCTATAGCACAAAACTTTTTCTCTGTCTACTAGTGGTACATTGTGTGTGCAGCTGGAACTTCATTTGGATTTATCGGTGGTGTTCACTGATCCTTGCTTTGTTTCATAAGTATCGGCATAATGTTATTAAACAGAAGGAACTGAGCAGATTTATATATATTTTTATGGGAATAGATTTAGTAATGTGTTAACAGAAATCTCTGATCTTTTTAAGCTAAGGAGTCCAATGAGTGACCACTACCCACTGGACTCTTACCCACAGGATGATCAGGGAGTTTAATCAACAAGTTATAAGTTATATGGAATCTATTCCCATAAAGATTTGAAAGCAGTAAACTACACCAAAATGGTGCGTTTACACATAACGATTGTTGTTCAAATTTTCGCAATAACGATCACATTTGAGCGTTAATCAACTCGTGTAAACACAGCGAACGATCAAGTGACAAGCGAAAAATCATTTATCATTATCGTTCAACATGTTCTCAAATCGTCATTGGTCGTTCACTAAAAATTTGCAGATCGCTTCGTCTAAACAGTCTTTCAAAGATTCTCCCTATATGTGAGATGGGCTTAAGCGATCTTAAAAACGATCGCAATAACGATTTTTATATAAAATTTTATTTAAAAAATTCTAACAATTTATTCATCTAAACGCTGATCATTATAAAAACCAAATCATTGCTTCAAAATCAATGAACGATCGATTGGGCGATTTATCGCTTTGTGTAAACTGACCAAAACAGCTGGCACTAAAGGTGCAAGTGATTTAAATAGTGTGTCAAGCCTTGTTTATGGTAGAATGACTATGCTAGAATGGCCTGATGAGGCTTGTGGCATTCCGAGTGGAGTCTGTCGCAGGGGTTCCGCTCTGAATTTTCGCCTGTTTTACTCAGTGTGAACATACCCTTACTCCTGAAAAGGACTGTACTTTTTGGTCACCAATTATACATACAGTTATTAATGTTGGTATTTTGAAATGTTGATACATTTTCTAGTATTTGTTTTTTTGTTTTTGTTTTTAAACTGCCAATTCATTTGACTATATACTACTATTTGTACTATATGTCTTTGTATAACTTGGTTAATATACAGACAGCTATATAACAGTAGACATTGTATTATAAACTACAGACTCAATAATGTCTGTTGGGCTAAGTAAGCAAACGTTAATATATGAACAGTTCATAGAGTGCTGCTGTATCTGTCATGACTTGGTGACCAACAGATCAGCACTAGAGATGAGCGAACCTCGAGCATGCTCGAGTCCACCCATACCTGAACTTTCGGCATTTGATTAGCGGGGGCTGCTGAAGTTGGATAAAGCCCTAAGGCTATGTGGAAAACATGGATATAGTCATTGGCTGTATCCATGTTTTCCAGACAACCTTAGAGCTTTATCCAAGTTCAGCAGCCGCCACTAATCAAATGCTGATCGTTCGGGTTCGGATGGACTCGAACCCGAACCCGGTTCGCTCATCTCTAATCAGCACCAATATCCTTTACTTGATCATCTAATTTGTTATAGCAAAAATTTTACATTTAAAGGGAAACTATCAGCAGGATAGAAGCACCTAACCTTTTGATATGTCCCTATAGGGCACAGGGCACAGTTTGCAGGATATTAGGATATTATTTAGTATGTTAACGAGGCACTTCTGTGCACTGGGGATACGGCAACTGCTGTCAGTGCACCAATTTTCTCCAGCCAACCCTCTCTCCTAAGAAATATTGGAACTCTGTGCCGCTCTGCCAATATTAGTTAGGAGGGGAGGGCCGGCTGGGAAAGATCGGTGCGTTGATCGGTAGACCCACCCTCATTCCACCAAAATGCCACACTACCATATTTAATAAACTCCTAATATCCCAAAAACAGAGCAAAGGATGAAGGTAAGAAACACCCTGTGCCCTATGAGACTTATCAGCAAGTTGGACGCTTCAAACCTGCTGATCATTTCCTGTTAAATGTGCAGACTACTATAGACTAATCTAATGCTCTGAAGTGCTCTAATGCACAGGAATTGCACTGATACAAATGTATAAGTTATCCTTAATGAGATTTCTTTTCTCTTTATTTCAGGTGATAACACTGGAAGGTTGGGTGGACATCATGTATTTTGTCATGGATGCTCACTCGTTTTACAACTTTATCTACTTTATACTTCTGATTATAGTAAGTGGGTTTCCAAAGCTTTGTAATAAGTTAAAAATGTTAAGGCATGAAAACTCATTTGTTTGGTTTGTCTTGGGTCTTAGTATGCACATAAAGAAAAAGATTAACTCTTACTGTACCTTTATATACAATAATGTATTTTATACCATGGTTTAATCATATACACTTAGGAATACTCAATTGTTGCTAACACCAAATGAATCAATGAGCCCTGACATCTGTAATTGGATGCCATACAATTTACCGTATAACTCACCTCCATTAAAGTTGAGCAGTTATCTTTATTTAGCCTTATTCCCATGCTACAAGAGTGTGAAGCTGTGTGATGGACTTGCATCTCCCCTGGTGTCATGTTTCAATATGATGCTGGGAGAACTGTAAGGGGGAGATTTATGAAAGGGTGTAAAATTTAGACTGGTGCAAACTGCCCACAGCAGCCGATTACAGCTCCTCTTTCCTTTCAACACTGCCTAAAGCTGAGCTGTGATTGGTTGCTGTGGGCAGTTTGCACCAGTCTAAATTTTACACCCTTTCATAAATCTCCCCCTAAGTGTTCAATTATCGCAGGAATGTACTGATACAGCCGCCAAGAGAGCTGGTAGTCCACTGTGCAGCTTCCTACTCCGTAACCTTTGTGGATTATGTGGGAATAAGCTCTTAGCCAAAATGTTGAATTTATGAGGTTACTGCTCTGCTGTGTCTGAACCATATAAGTGAAGTAGATAGAGGAAATATTAAACACTCAGTAAAAGTAGTTTTTTTTTTTAAGTCAGACCACCTCTTACAGGTAGAGACCAAGGGAGTTGGATACCCACCAATTTGCAAATAATGGCAATATGCCATCACTTTTATGTAAGGGAAAAACTCCTTTAAAGCAAATCTGTCACCCCCTGTCTGCCTACCGAACTGGAGCTGATGGTACCGCTATAGAGGTAATAGTAAAAATATTCAGATACCGCTCTGTCTTTTTAGTTAAAATGTGCCTTTATTTGGTCTATGAGAAGTGTCAATAAGGCAGGGCCTAGAGTTTTCTGGGTCCTAGCACCACAACACTTCACTGGGCTGTATGCCTGAACCTATAAAATGAGAAATCAGAAACACAAAAGTTACCAGTAGACAGAGCCAGGTCAAACATAGGAAGTAGAACAGTACAAAATCGAGGCCAGGGACATAACCAGAAAACAAACTAACTAAGGCTAAGAGCCGTTTTTGCCGCGATTTAACTGACTGGGAATCTTAAGCTCAGTAGGCAGTCAGGAGGGGACAGATTCACTTTATTGTAGTTTCAGCATGAGGATAATTTTATGGGGACTGTTTCCAAACCAATGTACAACAAAATGTGGGTCCTATTGCAAAACAATGACTATAAGTTACTTAGTTAAAGAATGTATCAAGCCCAGAACATAATCCAGAAGATATGCTGTGGCAGAATCTAAAGAAAACATTTTATCTTAGGAAAGCCCATCAACATTCATGGGAGTCAAAGAAATCAAAGCTTATGAGCAGACATAATATTGTAATAACCAGTTAAAGTTAATACTGCTATGGAACAAATTCCACCATAGTTACTAAAGGCATAGGTTGTTGATAAAAAAAAAATTGATAAATTAAAGAAATCTATGAAAGGTGCTTCAAAGTGTTATTCAATGCATTGTGTTCTCTTTATCTGTTTTTAAAAGTTCTAGAATTCTGGACAAAGTTCAAAGTTTTAGCAGAAATTCAGAAAATTCCATTGAAGTATTCCAATTTTTTTCTTTCTTTTTTTTTTTTTTTTTTTGCAAAGTTGACACTTATGGGCATGACATTTCAATCTACTTATTTAACTGATCCTAAGTGAAACAATGCTTAATATGTGTGCAAGACAAATAGTCACGAATACTCACCAATCCAATCGTGAACAGACTTGCTTTATTAAACATCAGCTTGTATGTGGAAGGGAGGACTAGAGGATTAGTGGGCATCCCAGGAGAACATGCAAACTGATCTTCATTAAGTGCGTTCACACTTAAATCTGTGAGTGCTCGGTGACTGTTTGTTTGTCTTGCACACATCATATCATTTATGCACCTTGGAGCACCGCTGATTGGATTGCATATACGTACCTTACTGCTCCTCAATGCTGTATGGGAGCTAGTGCCAGCTGTTTATCTATTTCTACCTAAATGCTAAATAAATGTTTTCAAATATATGTAGCAATCACTTCCTAGCATATTTGTTTTATGTTCTTTTTATTTCTGTACAGTTTTTTATGCAATTATAAAGCCGCTACATAGCGAAGATGTTGATTTTATCTTACAGGTCTTAGGCTCTATTTGTACATCTATTGTACATTTACCATTTATAAAATTACATTTAGATATCAATCATTCACTTTATAAATGCATGCAGACACATGGACATAGGTCACAGTAAATGCAATTTTTTGGTTTACTTGGAAAAAAAAAGTTTAAAAACCTGTATCCAAACCCCTATGGCTGTAGGAAGGGGTAGGGGACTGCAAAAGGAAGTAAAATGGGGTGCAATGGCAGAAGCAGTGGATCCGCTGAACCACCGCTAGCAATGGCGTAAGCGGTACCAGGGAACGGAGTCTAAGGGGCCATTCATTTTCAGAGCCCACTGCAAGGTGGGTTGGACTTCCTGTGGTAGGCAATTCCCAGGTAGCTACCCCTGGGTTTGCTTTCTAGCTGGGAACACATAGAAGGCAGGAAGGACCAAAGAAGGACTCACAGCTGGAAGCAGGACTGGAACCATGAGCAGCGGACACAGTCCAGGAACCACAGACAGCAGACATGGTGCAGGAAACATGGGCAGGATTCGTGGACAGGAGTTAAGGGCAGGGAAGCTGGGACTACAACATTAAAGGGGGTAAGCATGCAGAGGCTCCAAAAAGGGGGGTAAGGACAGGTGCAAGTTTTATAGAGTTGAGTGTATTTCTGTTAACCAGATAAGGGTGTACTGCCTCTTTACTGCATCAGAAGCACCTAGTAAACGTGTGCTCTAGGAGGCATGCTGAGCCGAGACACTGTGAGCAGGAACAGGGTCAGCTGAGGCATCAGAGAGGCCAGAAGAGACAACAGCATTGGATCCATGAGCGTGGGCTCTGGCTTCCGCCAAACACAGCCGCCAGAGAGAGAGAGCTGGTGCACCTGTGACAGAACCAACCCCCCCCCCCCACCACCACCTTTGGCCTCCCCCTCCTTCTAGGCTGTAAAAGTCTTTTGATTAGTTCCTGAACCAGAATGTTAGTTTCAGGCTCCCAGGGCCTCTCTTCTGTCTGTGGAGACAGTTTGCGGAGGAGAAGCGATGGGCTTCCTGGAAAAATAGTCGAGGACCACTGGCTTTAGGAGGGAGACATGAAAGGAGTCCAGGATCTACATGGTGTTTCAGTACCGTAAAAGGTCCATGAAACCGCAGGCCCAACTTGTATCATACTTGGCGGACAACCAGACTTTGTCACCGGGAGATAAGGTTATGGCAGGTTTTTTCACGGCAGGTACCTTCAAGTTCAGATGGTTACAAGAGAACTCTAGTTTACCTGTCAGAGATGATATGTTAAGTTAGGCCATACAACCCGGAAGATATGTTGGAGGAAAAGGCTAGCCAGACAGGAAGCGGAAGCCAAACAGAGAAGGGGAATAAAATAGGACATGTTCAAAAAATGGTCAGTAACCACTCAGATGAAAGTTTTACCCACAGAGTTAAGAAGATCGGCAACAAAGTCCATGGCAATATGTGCCCATGGTGGTCTGGAATGGGCAAAGGCTAAAGTAAACCATCTGGTTTCAGATGGAAGGTCTTGTTTCGGGCACAGAAAGCGCAAGAGGCCACATAGTTCTTGACATTCTTGGAAAGACTTGGCCACCAGTAATGCCGTGAGATCAATTGCCCAGTCTTATGGATGTCTAGATTTCTGGCAATCAAGGATGAGTGACCCTATTTCAGAATCCTTCTTCAGAGCGCACATAGGTGTTGCCAGGAGGAGCATTTTGAAGAACAGAGGTGGCTACTGGCACCAAACGTTCAGGTGTTACTATATGGCAAGGAGCGACTTCTTGCCCCAGGATATCAGATGCTCATGAGACAGCTTTAAGACTCTTCTTCGCTGGATGGAAGTGGATGATGGATAGGATAATTCCTCTAGGCCGGAGAAAAGGTCTTTTAAAAGAGGCCACATGCTCTAGTCCTCCCTGAAAAGTCTTTCTAGGTGAGAACGGCTCCAGTCCCCACAGAAGAGGCATCAACCATCAGAGACAATTGCCTGGCAGCATCTGGATAAGACAGAACTAGAGCAGAAGCAAAGGTGGAATATTGCGAAGGGTTGCTTAGCTTTGGCTGGCCACTGCTTGAGGTTTGCGTTCTTTTTGGTAAGAGCCACAATTATGCGCAACCATGGTGGAAAAGTACGGAGTAAACTGCCAACAATAATTGACAAACCCCAAGAACTGTTGTATTGTTCAATTCCAATCAAGTCCAATGGGGTGTGGCCATTGAAGAACCGCTGACAGCTTCTCTGGATCCATTTGCAGACCGTGGTCAGAGTCTGAGACAGTGTATCTAAGATAAGGAAGGCTGGCGCCATCGAATAAGCACTTCTCCAGCTTGGCATAGGGTTGACTGACTCTTAAGGTGTAACTCTCATTTACATTTTTATTGCAGAAATCAATAAAAGTGATTTTAAGAAACTCTGTAACCAATTTAATTAGGCAAAAAAGCCCCTTTTTTATACTGAAAAAGCTGTTTCTTGGCCCCCCCCACCACCTCCTCTTATGTGTGCATTATCAGGCAAATCCATATTCATTACAGAAGAGCAAAGTGAAGACGGATTTGCTAAACCTATAATGACCTTTCGAGAGGGAAGATGTCGAGGGGGATAGGAGAGCAGAGAAGCAGCTGTACAGTTTTAAGAATGTCTGGGCACATAAAATGCTGGATTCAGAGGTCAGAAAGGTCAGTGCTTGTCTGGCAGCTCGGTGAGATAATATTGCAGGATGTTGTTTTATACAGCCCTACTTTTCTCCTCTCTATGCTCACTCACCCCATTTGACCCCTCCCCTCTCCATAGAGCATAATGGACACAGAAATCCTGCTGTTTCTGAAGTGTAGGGAGGGGGAGGTTAAAAAAAAAAAAAATTAAGTAGAGAAGGAAACTTTTTTGTTTACTAAAACCTACAGAGACTCTAAAACCTAAAAGAGACTCTGTCAGAAGGTTTATGCTGTCCTAAGCGTAGCATAAACTAGTGACAGAGAAACTGAACAGAATGATGTATCACTTACATTGTTCTGTGCAGCTGATTCCTCCTAAATAACATGGACAATAAGTAATCCTCTCCATTATGTGCGTGAGCTAGGTAGTCCTCATTATTCATGAGAAACAGAAAACTCTTCCCACCAGCTGCTGATTTAAAGTTATCTATCTATGTTGTGCATAGGCAGTCAACTGTCAATCAGCAGCTGGGGGCAGGGGAGGGGTCTGACAAGAATCCTATTTTCCTGCATATTAAGAGAATGTCTGAACAAAATGATATAAGTAAAACACCAGTCTGTTCAGCAGTTCTGTCACTAGTTTATGCTGGCCTCATTTAAAGCAGCATAAACCTAGTGACTGATTCTCTTTAAAATCGTTCAAACTATTGACATATATTGATTTTTGAAAAATTACATTTGAATGAAAGCACCAACAGTCCTGGAGGTCCCAGAAGATGTCATGATGTCATTAACAAACTCCTTGAAGAAAGCCGAGACACTTTTCCTCGAGGGGGCAAAGTGCCAGGCAGGAAGTTGATGTGGCAATCATAAGGCTGATGTAGAGATAATGTTTAGGCCTCCTTTTGATTGAAGACGTCCACCAAATCTTGGTACTGCAGCGGGAGATCAGGGAAATGGCTTGGAGGAGTCTGGTGGTGGCAAAGAGGACCAAGCCTGAGAGGTCTTAAGACAGTGGTTGAAGCAATCCTGACCCTAAGACACAACCTCCACAGTCTTCCAGTCATGGCTGGGAGTATGGAGCTGTAGCCAAGGAAGACCCAACAAGATGGCTGAAGAGGAGTGGGACAAAATTTAAAAAGCCAGTACCTCCAGGACCAGGTGTCCAATTGAAAGCTAGAAATTAAATGAGGAGGAGCCATTACTCAGCACCAGGAGCATGTACTGACACATGCTCATCCACTAGATACTTATATTTCTGCCTCCTGCTAATCTGAGGATAGTGGTGCTGGATGTTGTGGAGTAATAAAGAAGGTTTTCCTCATTGTGTTCATGCTTATTCTCTCTTCCAAGGCGGTGCTGGTCCCCCAGCTGTGTTGGAGACCTCCTCTTCCCTGGCTTCATGCTCCCGCCAAGCGCTCTCCGTCAGATGGCAACTTCAACAGTAGTACAGTACCTCTACCAGCTTGAGCTTTTATCCTTGCATCTTTTTCTCAAGCTATCTTGCAATGCTCCTGTTCAGAGTCATGGCTTTCTCTTCAAGGTTTGGGGGTTGGAAAGCTGCACGCAATAGCTGCACGCAATAGCTGCATGCTATAGACACAGCTGATGATGTTGCTGGTGTTGCTACTGCTGAGAGTGGAGAACAGAAGCAGAAGACAGGGCAGTGGGAGCCTCAGATGTTTACTGAATTCTCTGGTGCCTGATCCACTGCAGCTCATGCTTTGCGTTTGGGTGCCGTATCATGCAGGTGGCGCTGAGGTTATTGATATTTAAGCCTTGCTTGAGACCCTGGTGACCTCCCACCAGGGCCACTACCCATGTCTTGTCCTCAGCAACTTATCAGAAGAAATACCAGTCCAAAAAGCTCATCTAAACTGGCTTTGGTGTGTTCTGTCCCTGGGCATAGTGGGCAGTACCAGCCGAGGTACTGGCTGAGTTGTCTGTTGTCCTTTTACACCTTGTTCCCTCTTTTACTCTGTTGCTGGATAACTCTTCCTCCACCTCTTCCTTTGGACTGTCATGGCCTTTTGACATTTAGTTCTTGTGAGGTCTAGGAACTCGTCATCACTCCTCACATTGTCTTCCACCCACTCCTCTCCACTGCCCTATGCGAATGTCTCTACACTTCTGAAAGTCTCCACAGTTGGCATTTGGGTTTCATCATTGTCAGAGATGTCCAGTGCCCATTTGCACTACCCTTCCCACATCCTCACCCTCCATCACAAGTGGTTGGGCATCAGTGCTTTACAGGTCGTCAATTGGGGCAGGTGGATGGAGCACTAAATCAGTGGAAGCAGAGTCATCAAAGAGCAATAGTGATAGTTCCATGACTTAGGGCATATACAGTTTTGATACTGTTAAGATTTTCAAGGGGTGCAGTGGAGGGGTCCATGTTTTCAGCAGCAGAGGAGTGGGGGGAAGACAACCTCATGGAACAGGGGGCACTCTGTCATGAAATCAAACAAAGCCTCCACTTGCTCTTGACCATTCAGCGAGGCCTAGTTAGTGATGCTGCAATCCCTGCCGCTTGCTTGCACTAGAGAAATCTCTTACATCTGTTCCCTACAGTAGCTCCATCACCAGAAGCAGTACCGCAACCATGTCCCTTCTATGTAGTTTTCTTCATATTTTTCTTACAACAATTGCCTAACTCCGGCAACTTTTGTTTCTATTCTTCACCTACAGAAGACCCTACTGACACTAAAGGCCTATTGCCCCAAGAATATATATATATATATATATATATATAT
Organism: Dendropsophus ebraccatus; assembly: GCF_027789765.1. Taxonomy (NCBI): domain Eukaryota; kingdom Metazoa; phylum Chordata; class Amphibia; order Anura; family Hylidae; genus Dendropsophus; species Dendropsophus ebraccatus. Next base: position 39,818,012 of record NC_091467.1, on the reverse strand, counting down.
ATATATATATATATACAGTCATGGCCAAAAGTTTTGAGAATGACACAAATATTAAATATTATATTTTCATATGATCTGCTGCCCTCTGGTTTTTATGTATGTTTGTCAGATGTTTTTATCACATACAGAATGTCATTCCAACCATATTATGAGTAACAAAAGCTTATATTGACAGTTAGAATGAGTTAATGCAGCAAGTCAGTATTTGCAGTGTTGACCCTTCTTCTTCAGGACCTCTGCAATTCTCCCTGGAAAGCTCTCAATCAACTTCTGGACCAAATCCTGACTAATAGCAGTCCATTCTTGCACAATCAATGCTTGATTTTTGTCAGAATTTGTTAGTTTTTGTTTGTCCACCCATCTCTTGATGATTGACCACAAGTTCTCAATGGGATTAAGATGTGGGGAGTTTCCAGGCCATGGACCCAAAATCTTCATGTTTTGTTCCCTGAGCCCTTTAGTTATCACCTTTGCTTTATGGCAAGGTGCTTTATCATGCTGGAAAAGGCATTGTTGATTGCCAAACTGCTCTTGGACGGTTGGGAGAAGTTGCTCTTGGAGGACATTCTTGTCCTATTCTTTATTCATGGCTGTGTTTTTAGGCAAGACTGTGAGAGAGCCGATTCCCCTGGCTGAGAAGCAACCCCACACATGAATGGTTTCAGGATGCTTTACAGTTGGCATGAGACAAGATTGGTGGTAGCGCTCACCTCGTCTTCTCCGAATAAGCTGGTTTCCGGATGTCCCAAACAAACAAAAAGGGGATTCATCAGAGAAAATGACTTTACCCCAGTCCTCAGCTTTCCATTCCCTGTACCTTTTGCAGAATATCAGTCTGTCCCTGATGTTTTTTCTGGAGAGAAGTTGCTTCTTTGCTGCCCTCCTTGAGACCAGACCTTGCTCCAAGAGTCTCCGCCTCACAGTGTGTGCAGATGCACTCACACCTGCCTGCTGCCATTCCTGAGCAAGCTCTGCACTGCTGGTAACCTGATCCCGCAGCTGAAACACTTTCAGGAGATGGTCCTGGCGCTTGCTGGTCTTTCTTGGGCACCCTGGAGCCTTTTTGGCAACAATGGAGCATCTCTCCTTGAAGTTCTTGATGATGCGATAGATTGTTGACTGAGAAGCAGTCTTTCTAGCTGCGATACTCTTCCCTGTTAGGCCATTTTTGTGCAGTGCATTGATGACTGCACGTGTTTCTTTAGAGATAACCATGGTTAACAGAAGAGAAACAATGATGCCATGCACCAGCCTCCTTTTAAAGTGTCCAGTGGTGTCATTCTTACTTAATCATGACAGATTGATCTCCAGCCCTGTCCTCATCAACACCCACACCTGAGTTAATGGAGCAATCACTGAAACGATGTTAGCTGGTCCTTTTAAGGCAGGGCTGCAATGATGTTGAAATGTGTATTGGGGGATAAAGGTCATCTTCTAGGCAAATATTGACTTTGCAAGTAATTGCTGTTAAGCTAATCACTCTTTTTAACATTCTGGAGTATACGCATATTGCCATTTTAAAAACTAAAGCAGTAGACTTTGTAAAAATTTATATTTGTATCATTCTCAAAACTTTTGGCCATGACTGTATACATAATATATATATATATATATATATATATATATATATATATATATATATATATATATATTTTAACACGCACTGACCCACCCAGCACATTTGTCTAATAGCAATGCACTGAAGGCCTAACTGCCGTAAGATTTTAATATATCAGCAACACACTGAATGCCTAAATAGCCCAACATTTTTGTATTTGTTTCTTCAGGCACAGAAGGCCTAACTGTCCCAGGTATTTAATATATTAGCCACCCACTGAAGGCCTAATTGCCCCAATAATCAGCCACGCCTAACTGTCCCAACATTTAAATATATAAGCCATTCACTGATGCACTGGGTTATTTGTTTGCAGCACATCCTGACTCCCTGACTCCCTGAAGCTTCTGAAAATCCTACTTTCTTGTCTAGTCTGTCTCAACTCTTCTGTCCTCTCCCTCCCTTCTGAGACAGAGATCAGATTATCTCTGGCTCTTCTGTTCGTAGTCAAGCTGTAACACCTCATCTGTAACCCTGCCCACCACACAGTTATCACCTGGCCAAGGCCAAAGAAACAATAGCTTTACCTGAGTAGTATAGGGGAAAGGAGACATTGCTCTTTCATCTCTCTCTTTTTCTCTAATCTATGTAGATGAATAGATAGATAGATAGAAAGAAAGAAAGATAGATACCATGTTCACTGTGCAAAGCAGAAGTAAATTATGCCAGTGGTGGGCAGATACCTGGCAGTTGGTTCTGAGGTGGAATACATGCTAGGGAATGTAGTTTCCATGGTAAGTGCCATGGTGTAAAACTGGGATCATTTGTAAAAGGTTATAAACAATCAGTGGGGGATCGGTGAGTGCACTTGTGTATCCATTAGCCTTACTTCCCCAAGATTTAAATACATTAGCCACACATTGATGGCCTTAATGCAGCAACTTCTTTTTTTTTCTTTTTTACACGCACTGATGTCCTACACGTGTATCTAGTAGCCACATACTGAAGGCCTAACTGTCCGAAGATTTGAATATATTAGCCACGCATGCAAGATTTGTATCTATTAGTTATGTTAGACATTCACTGCTGGCCGAACTGGAGCAACTCTCCTTTTTTATTATTATTTTTTAAGCACACATTGATGGCCTAACTGACTCAAGACTAGTATATAATAGTCATCTCTAGAGATGAGCAAACCGGGTTCAAGTTCAAGTCGATCCGAACCCGAACGTTCGGTATTTGATTACCTGGGACTGCTGAACTTGGATAAAGCTCTAAGGTTGTCTGGAAAACATGGATACAGCCAATGACCATATCCATGATTTCCACATAGCCTTAGGGCTTTATCCAAGTTCAGCAGCCACCGCTAATCAAATGCCGAAAGTTCGGGTTCGGATCGACTCGAGCATGCTCGAGGTTCGCTCATCTCTAGTCATCTCCTATCTCACAGATGTTCAGGCCCAAGAACACTGCAGTACTTTGTGCCCTGAAAAGAATTTTTTTTCCTACATTAATCAGCAGCAGCATACTGGGCATAGTTGTGATTGTTAGGCAACACCGCAATAGCAATAAAGTTTTCAGCTTTTTAACAAACGTTATTGTTTTTTTGAACTACGGAGCCAAACGCATGTACCTGAACAGAAGGATTCAGGCGCGAACCCGAATTTTACAGTACGGGTCCGCTCATCACTAATCCTGATAGAAGAGGAAAGCCTCCTTTTTTTATACCATGGTGACTTTTGATGGTCAAAGGATTAAATATTAGGAATTCGAGATTTTACCAATCCCAGCCATTAAAGCAGGATAGGATAGGCATGTGCTGTAAAACTATAGAATCACATTAGCCAGACATATGCTGAAGGATTTCTTTTTGGAATAAGTTTGGTTGGTATATGCAAGTATAACAGTTTTTCACTAGGGTATGTGCACACTAAGGAATTGTGGCAGACGTGGAATTGCTGCAGAGTCTGCCGCTCATTCGGTGCACTCCCGCTTCACTCTCTACCTGTCCCATAGGCTCCATTTCATGCTCAGGCAGATTCCGCCATCTGCCCAAAGAATAGACACCTCCATTCTTTGGGAGGATGGCGGATTCTGTCTGAGAATAGAATGGAGCCTATGGGACAGGCGGAGAGGGAAGCGGGAGTGCGCAGGGATGACCGATCTGTGAGAATTCCTCAGTGTGCACATACCCTGATAATGAAAAATTCTTTTTTCTGTGGGAGTCAACAGCAACTGTATTCCAAACATGGTGATGGACCAGCATTGATAATCATCATCCAAGCTCTGAAAGCAAGATGGCAAAGCACATGTGCATAGAGTAGTTGGCTATGGTTATTTTATATAAATGCAGATACGACTGACAGTTGGCAGAAGGACTAAAGGAGGCAACAAGTACTTTAAGTACTTTATTTGTTATATTACGTTAAATTTTTATTGAGATCAAGAGGGTCACTTTACATATTTGTGAAACTGAACTAGAAAATGTTTTTTAAAGCATTTTGCACAAACATTTTTTAGATGGTTATGACAGACAATGATACAGTCTGCCTAATATCATTCATTAGCTCTAACATCTTGGATATATTAAGTACATGTAATTTCTGCTCCCAAACATTCTCATCTCAATCGTTTCATGCTACAAGGTATCTAAGTATTGTGGTGTAGACCAAATTTTATTTAAAAAAATAATGAACCCAGACTCGGTTATGGTCAGAACATCTATCTCAGAGATCATTCCATTTCTATTCTAGTTTTATAACCAATCTAGGCCCTAGAAAATAGTATGGAATAAACCTTTGCAGAAAGAAACTAGGTAAGGTATTGTGGTATATTAAGGTTACATTGCAATTGTTGTGGATATAAAGTAGTTCTATCTGATTTTCTCGTACTAATCACAGAACTGCTTCAAATTTCTTTAGATTGGATCATTTTTCATGATCAACCTTTGTCTAGTGGTCATAGCTACTCAGTTTTCCGAAACTAAGCAGCGGGAGAGCCAACTTATGAAGGAACAGAGAGTCCGTTTTCTTTCCAATGCAAGCACATTAGCCAGCTTCTCTGAGCCTGGCAGTTGTTATGATGAGCTTCTCAAGTATTTGGTGTATGTGACTCGTAAGGCAAGTAAGCAGCTTGTCCAACTTTACAGAGCAGCAGTCTTTAAACTTGGTTTCACATCTAGTCCTGCAGTGAAGAGCAACAATGAAAAACCAAATCGCAAGCATAGGAGAAGAAGGTCTTCAGTGCACCATCTAATCCATCACCATCATCATCACCATCATCATTATCACCTGGGAAACGGCAGCTTGAGAGCTCCACAGGCCAGCCCAGAGCGCAGCGAAGTGGAAACCAATTCTCCTCATAATGGAACTAGACTAATGCTATCGCTTTCTGAGGCTCAGACTTCCCCCATTGCTTCAGCCTCTAACGCACAATCCATTCACAGCATTTACCATGCAGACTGCCATCTTGAAAATGTGCATTGTGTGCCTGTCTTTGCCCAGCCTGGTGCAGTTGTGCCAAATACAGAGGTACTCCAAACAAGTATTGTAGGAAATAAAAACTATCCTACTGTGCACCCAAGTGTGTCACCAGAGATACAGAAGAAAACAGAACAAGGGGAAGTTTCAGAAAGCCTTGTGATCACAAGTGACCCCAACATTTACACAGGGCCAATATACAGTTCAATGAACAGGCTACTAGAGACCCAGAGTACAGGTACGGTAAAACAAAATTATTTTGGACGGTAGATAGCATCTGTTTTTATGATGTATAGATTCTATATGTTTTGGTGAGTAGCAGATATTATATCTTTATGAAGTAATGATTTATATTGTTTGTCTGTCTGGTGTGTGCACATGTGCGTGCGCACGTGTGTGTGTGTGTGTGTAGTCTAAGAATATACTGTAATGCATTAAGCTGGTAACTAGTAGGTGATGCTGTGCTGTGTCATTGGGTGCTTCTCTTGGTGAATGCTTGCCAGGTTACCAGGAAAGACCATCATTTTCTGCAAGCAGGCGAGTGATTATTTCATATATAATTTTATTCATAGCTAGGCTAACTTTAAAATTTTCTTGTACCGCTTGCTAACGGCCCTTCACAGTGTTCCAGTGATGGATGTATGGATGCATGCAGGCATGCATGCTTTGCTTGGGCATATGCCCAAATGTATACTGTTACTAAATGTGCAGTCAGTTGGGAATACTATTTTTATTCTATGCCATAACAGCACAAAAGTCTAGTTTGCAACTTTATAAAACTTTTTAAAAAGTTTGTACAAACCCCGTCAAATGTGGCAGTCACATTACTTTACTTTAAAAGCCAAGGTGCAAGGAGTTATCCATAATGCATTGCAACCAGGCAATCGGCTGCAAGACATCCCCCTGTGGCATCACACTTTCTCCTCCACTTTATATACTGGAGCAAGTCGGCTCCTGTACAGTGAGCTGAATACATATATTTACACTAGCTAGAGAGTTATAGATAGAGGCAGGGTTAGAGAGGGTTATAGATGGTTGATTAGGTATCTGGGACAGAGAGAGGATAGTTTGAGGGTAGTAGTGTAAGCTGTGTAGCTGTGAAATCATTCCTGCCCTGTCACTTTGTGTGACACAGTATTTACCACTGTCCATTTACCATGTTAATCCTGTGAAGCACTTGTCAGTTTACATCAGGTGGCCTTGTCCTAAACCTGTGTCTGCTAGCAGAATAAGTGTTATTTTCAATAACACTTATTCTGCTGCCAAACTCTGTTTTATAACAGCCGACTTGACGTACCTGGACGGTGCTTCACAAGGTTAACTTCACCCAGGAGAGCAGTGGACACCCATTGCTTAACCCTGTTAATAAGGAGAGCATTTTAAAGCAATAATAAAATGTTGTCACAGGCAGGTTCCTATAACTCTCTTTACTAAGGAGATCTGCCACAGGTTGGGGGTTGGGGGCTGCACCTTGTCAATGACATTGATTAGCCTTGTAGTTTCCCTGGGGTCTACTCCCTATTACTGTTATCTGAGGTGATTACAGGGACATCCTAAGGGTTGATAGGGTGCAATCTAAATCAGGGAACAGGGAGACCAGCTATTATGGTTCAACAGTGACTTTACTGTGAGATGGGTGCTGGGGATCTTTCTCCCACTCCAACTCCATGGGAAAGGAGGAAGGCTCCAGTTGGTGATTGTGGCAGCCCACCATTCATAGGGGTGTAATTCACCCCTTCACCGGGTTCTAGGCTATGCTTGACCTCCGGGAGGTAGTCTTTTTTTGATTGAATTCCTGCCATGATGGAGATCCCTTGAGAAGCCATATCCATTGTATTTCATGAATCCTGGATAGTGGCTATCATTCAACCATTATTCAACCTAAACTTAAATAATGTACCAATGGCTGTCAATGGAAGCCGCCAGAGTATGTATCAATAATCATGGTTGAAGATTGTTGTATGAACACAGCCTGTAGGTGAAAAAATGCAAGAGCTATGGCCTTTTAAATTAGACGAGGAAAAAAACTAAAGCGTAAAAAGGAAAACTCACTTGGTCACTATGAGATAAAGGTTCAGTTTGGACGAACCTGAATTTTTCAGAAAAATTCTGTGAACTTTCTGAACTTAAATTTTAAAAAATTCGCTCATCTCTAGAAAGCACTACAAATTATGTATTTTTTAACCTTTTTACCTCACATATATTCCTTGTATAAAGCATAGCATGAAAAGCATACATATCCCCAAGTTATTTCTGTAAATCTTAATGTAAAAACATAAACAGAAGGAAATGCCCAATGATGTATACGTATAATACATTTTGAGGCTATGTTCACACTACGTATATTTGAGGCTGTATGTTTGAGGCTGTATAGCAACCAAAACAAGGAGTGGGTTGAAAACACAGAAAGGCTCTGTTCACATAATGTTGTAATTGAGTGGATGGCCGTCATTTAATGGCAAATATTTGATGTTATTTTAAAACAACGGCTGTTGTATTGAAATAATGGAAGTTATTTACCGTTATATGGCGGCCATCCACTCAATTTCAACATTGTGTGGACAGAGCCTTTCTGTGTTTTCAATCCACTCCTGGTTTTGGTTGCTATGAGGACCTGACATGAGGATCAAATACAGCCTCAAATATACATAGTGTGAACCCAGCCTACATATGTCCCTGCTTATTGCACTATGATCAAATTATGCTGCATACTCTCTTCCCAGCATTTATTTAAAGGGGAACTATCAGCAGGTTTGACAAAACTAACCTACTGATAGCCCCTTATAGCGCTGGGGATGCTGAGGAGGAAGGTATATGCACAACCTTCCTGCTCTGTGCTGGTCCTGCTCTGTTAGTCAGGGTGAACTCTGCTCTGGAGCACCATTAGGAGCTTATCCAGCCCGCCCTTTCTAATGATAATCAATGGAGGATAACACGGCAGTGCTCCTAATGATGCTTCCCAACTAACAGCGCAGGAAAGACACAGAGAAGGAAGTAAGACACATACCTTCCTCCTCAGCGTCCCGGGCACTATAGGGGGCTATCAACAGGTTAGATTTGTCCAACTTGCTGATAGTTCCCATATAAACAAGAGGGAGACCACTTAACAAATTGGGTTTAGGAGAAATGTTCTTTGGCTGAACTCTAATGTACTGTCATGATTAAAAGTTTTATTTACGGCACCCAACACAAAACTATGTGGGTCATTAAAACAATAAGTTTCTATACTGCTTATTGTATTAGGTCATTGCAATGATGTTGGTCACTGAAATCTCCTGCAGATTACTTTCCTAGTCTTACACCATAAACCCTAAATCAAATAGAAAGACAAGGAGTAAAATGTAGACTGTTTCACCCAATATGTGAAAGTCTGCTGAATCTAAAAAATAGCTTAGTAAAGATAATAAACATTGACATTAATGCCATTCACAAATGTTTCTATTGGTTCATCCACAGAGATGAACCTATATAAAGAGAACACAGATAAGATAAGATAAAAGTTTCAATCAAAAATGTTTATGCCTGTTTCACCATAAGTCTTACATATTCATGCATCTGGCTATTCTGCATAATATATGATTTTTTTTTTATCCGGCGAGTACTGCCCCATTTTATCTTGTGGAGAGCTGGAGAGGATGCAGGTTGTATCTGATGTTTCCATTTGGGGTAGCTCGGAATCCCTGGATATATGGGAACAAACCCCTAGATTACAAAATGATCTAAATTCGTAAATTCATCTAATTCTCATTTCATTTCAAGTGAAGCAAAAAAGAAAAAAGTTGTGTGATTAAGACTTATGGCGAAATTATCAGTAAATAATATAACAGAATGCTGATATCCAATAGTTTGGACATTTTATTTATAGGTGGAAGCTGAACACTTCCAATTGACGACTGTCTGGAATCTTTAATTTATTACACCTTACGTTTATAGCCACATGTAAGATAAGACAGTAACCATCAAGCAGAAATTGTTCATGGCTTCCTTTCAGCTAAACTATCATATCATAGTCAGATTTCTTTGAAATGTGATTTTGTACATGTTAACAGTAAGGCTAGGTTGACATTCCCACCCTGATTTGGTTTGGGGAGCTCCATTTGAAGTTTTGTTTATTTTGCAGGATGTGAGCGGACAAAAAAATACCACCACAGCCCATGTTCCCACGTTCCCACTGCAGTACCGACTGGATGATCTTCACTGCTGCTGAATTTGGATGCGGGCGCATCCATGCGCGCCCACATCTGAATTCCCTGCTGCACACAATGGAGCGTGCGGTAGGAGCCGCAGGCTCCATTGTGTGCACTGACAGGTTTTCTGCGGCCACTATTCTATGAAGAGCAGCCACAGAAAACTGACATGTCAGTTTCTTGTGGCGCCGCTAGGGATCCCGGGCGGAGTGTATGCTATGTGTATACATTCCAGCCGGGATTCCATAGAAGGCAGCACTACCTAAGTTACATATTAATCACGGCCATTGTTGCAAATCGGCAGCAACGGCCGTGATTAATAAGTAACTTAGGTAGTGTGAACATAGCCACAAGCAGTATTTTTTTTTTTTTGTTGTAAGCACAAATCCTGCAAAAAAAAAAAGATTCTATTTAGGTCATTCGGATCTCTTTGGGTGTAACTCTGCATCAGTTATTGTCAGTTTATGCCCCAACAGAATTGTAAACCTTTCCTAAGAGGTATAGTGTTATTTACTGTAGTAGCACCACGTATGGATAGTGCTGCATTAGTTGTGTTATGGTGTTGAGTATTTTTATTTTCTACCTTAGCTATAAATGTAAAAATGTTCTTTACTTTCTTTATGTATATTGTACTTCTCAATATTGCTATATATGTGCTACATGAGTAGCAATTGGTCATTTGCTGCACACTGACATATTTTGAAAAAAAATGTTGAGTTATTTTCATCAGTTACCTGTGACTTTAGGTATCTGCAAAGGAGCCTGTAAAATCTTGGTCCAAGCTGCAAACTCTGAGATTGAATCTTTAGGTCCAGAAATATGTTCTCACTGCAAAGAGCCAGAGCTCCCTGACAATGAAGACGTGGAGTCTGACAGTGATGGAGGCTATGAATTCACTCAAGTTTCTCAGTGTAATGAGAAAATAGAGCAAAAAAAGGGAATTTCCAAGAATCCCACTCAGCTGATCAAGGTGTGGAAAATGGTGTGCGAGACATTTAGAAAGATTGTAGACAGCAAGTACTTTGGCCGAGGGATAATGATTGCTATCCTAATAAATACTCTGAGCATGGGGATTGAATATCATGAACAGGTAAGGCATTAAATATATTTGTGTTTGTATTGTTTTGTGTTACCAGACTAAAAAACACAAGATGAAGGCATGGTTCCTGGTTAGAGATGAGCAAACCAAACTTTCTCAACCAAGATTCATTCTGATTTTTGCAAAAATTCGGGAACAAATTTAAAGGGAATGTATCATTTAGATACAATAAACTGTTCTTTTATTCTGATCTGTTTCTACTTTCTGGCTATAATTTTTTATATTTCACTTTTTGTACATTGTTATCGGGGCAGCCATATTTCCTGAGCTGTTTTCTTTTAACAGCATTTAGTGACATGCTTTACAGCAAGCCTCATGGACATGGACAACAATACACAGGACCTATCCCCCTTGAGATCAATATGAAACATTACTGAGCATGCTATGTGACCTTTAAAGAGGTCATTCTACAGGGAGCTATTGTCTTCTCTATCTACTGGTGTTGCATGTTGCTAAAATGCTGTAAAGATCACTACAGACACTACAGATTACTACAGACAAAACAGGAAGTCTCAGTTTCATTTTAGCCTTAGTGGTAAAAATGGAGAATGCAAGATATCAGAATTTTTTTTCATAATATAGATAGCAAAATGGAAATTGAGAAAAAACATAATCAAAAAACATTTGAAAATCAAATATAAAAAAATATTTAAACAATGTTATTTTTTGATGACACATTCCCTTTAACTTTTTGAACATTCATGAACAGATTCCACTAATTATTATTATTCTTCTGCCAGACATGATTTAACAACAGCATTCATTATGGTACAAAGTACCCCTTCAACTTTTAAGAGTCACTTGACACAACATCCACATTACAGTTATACAATAAACACCTGTACACAAAAGAATCTGGTAACTGCCATAGTGGTGACAAGATAACATCAGATTTTTGGCACTGTAAATTTTTATAGTGTCCTTTGAATAAGTAATCCGTTTTTGTAGATAGATCCCTTTCTGTAGTGTTTAATAAATGATTGTGTTTTGTGACTATTTTTTGCAGAGACATGCCCTGTTCATGGTTTAATGACTAGGCACAAATCTGTATAACTTTCTGAAACCAGTTAGTTTAAAAGAAAAAAAAAAATCAGAGTTCTCCTTTTATCGTTACATGTTTCCAAGTTAAATACTTTTCCTAACTAAACATACATAACAAAAACAATATTTGCCCAAAGGGTGCTATCCACATGAGGCTCTATAACTGGCTTTACTTGGCAAGATGCTCATGCAGGACCAAGTGATAACTAGGGATGAGCGAACCGGGCGAGGTTCGGGTTCGTATGAACCTGAACTATCGGCTTCTGATTCCCACTGTCTGCCCGCTCCATAGAGAGGGTGGATACAACCTTGAGGACCGCCTGGAAAACTGGAATACAGCCATTGCCATAGGCTGTATCCTAGTTTTCTAGGCGGTCCTCAGGCTGTATCCACCCTCTCCACGGAGCGGGCAGACAGTGGGAATCACAAGCCAATAGTTCAGGTTCATACGAATCCGAACCTCGGCCGGTTCACTCATCCCTAGTGATAACCTGTGGCCCATAAGACATGTGGGCATCCTCTAACAGTTGTGCACCTGTGGATGTAGAGGATGGAGGTGGCAACAGTTATGGCAGCAGTCCATCATCCCTGTGGCCTTTGCATAGGGGTGTACTACACCTCCTCACCGGGTCCCAGGTTATGCATACAACCCAGAAGGTAATTCCTTTTCATAGAGCTCCTGGCAACAAACAGGGTACGGCCATGTACTAGGTCATACCTTTTTGGGAATGCTGCATGCTCACAGCTTGATGGCTGGGTCATCTAGAAGCAAATCACTCGCTTCAGTGGCCAACTTCAGTGGCCAGTATGGGGACATGGTGGCTTATCCACCTTCTCCAGAGCTCCCCCAAACTTTTTAAAAGTTCGCTCATCTCTATTCCTGGTACCTTGGGTATAGTTGAGTTCAAACATACATAAAAAAGAAATAAAAGAAAACTTGGTGCTTCTGCAGTAGTAAAATAAGTCATGTGGGATAGACATCATTTGTGAGAAAATTTTCTGGTTTAATATCTCTTTTTAATTCTTAACACCAAATCTTCGTAGATAACATACGAGTATAGTCTGTTTTCTTGGTTTCCTACATATTGTTGAGAACAATTCCCCAAACCATCATTATATACTCCTGGTTATTTTACCTGTTTTGATTAAGCTGTTTTTTTTTTTTCTTTGATTTTCACTCACTAAAAAATTGTTTTATTACAGCCAGAAGAATTGACTAATGCCCTGGAGATCAGTAACATAGTCTTTACAAGTTTATTTGCCCTGGAAATGGTTTTAAAGCTGTTGGTCTATGGTCCATTTGGCTACATCAAGAACCCATATAACATATTTGATGGCATCATTGTCATAATCAGGTAATTGTATTGCAGCTTCTGATACTATCTAAACCCCTTGCCTCCGCAGCCTGTTTTGGCCTTAATGCCCAGGGCCTAGTTTGCTAATCTGACCAGTCTCTATTTATGTAGTTATAACTCTGCGATCCTTTTAACTATTGTGGTTATTCTGAGATTGTTTTCTCGTGACATATTCCTCTTTATGTCAGTGGTATACTTTGGTTAATACACTTAGGGGGGCATTTATTAAGTCCGGCGTTTTTTACGCCGGACTTAAAAATGCCCCCGCAGCTCCGGCGCTACGGAGATTTATGTAGAGGCTGACTGCCTCTACATAAATCCTGTGCGCGCCGGTGTGCACCGTTGAAAACCTACGCCAGCTGAGGACTGGAGTAGGTTTTCGGCGTATATTTGGGCGGAACGAATGGTAAATCGCGCGGACTCTGAGTCCGCGCCCTCCGTTCTGCCCACTACACGCCCCCTTTCCGCCCCCCTGGCGTACTCGGCGGAAAGTGCCGATTTGCGAATATTTTATTCGCAAATCGGCCATTTGCGTATAAAATAATACGCAAATCGGCACTTTCCGCCGAAAATCATCCATTCGCCGGATGATACATGTGGCCCTTAGTAGTTTTTTGTAAAAAAAAAAACAAAACACATTTGCGCAAAAATTAGAAAAATGTACAATCCTTTATATTCAAAATTCTCTTTTTCTGAGAAAAATTGTTATGCCACATGAACTAATTATTACTGCAAACATCTACAACATGTCTACTTTATGGTGACATCATTTGGTGAACATCCTTTTACTTTTTAGGATGTTAGAGGGCTTCAAAATTCTGCAGCGATTTTTCAAATTTTAAGAAAAATTTTAAATTCAGATTTTTTTATGAACCAGTTCAATTCTGAAGTGGACTTGTGGGGCCTGTATGTTAGTTACCTCTATAATTCTCTCCACTGTAAAAACTGCACCCCTCAAAGTATTTAAAGTAACATTTAATAAGTGTATTAACCCTTTAGGTGTTTCACAGAAATTTAAGCAAGTCGGAAGGGAAATTTAAAATTTTCAATTTTTTGGGAAGATATCAAAAGATTCCAAATACTAACTGAGAAATGGAACTCACTATTGATTCCCCTTATTCCGATGTTTCTAGAAATCCCCTATATGTGGCCTCAGTGCGTCACCTAACTCAACTGCAGGGCTTTTTTTTTTGCAGCATAAGCTGATGTTTTTAGTGGTCCACCTTTTGGGTACATGTGACGTTTTTGTCATTTTGGTTCGTTTTTTATTTTTTTAATGGCGTTAATCGGGCAGTATAATTAATGTAATGGGTTAATAGACGGGGTCATTATGGACGCGGTGATACCAAATATGTGTATCTTATTTATAGGCGATTATTTATAAAGGGGGATGGGAAATGTGTATATTTATTTAACCCCTTAGCATCCCATGACGTATCTGGTATGTCATGGTGACGCGGTGAAAGTTCAGAGCGCTCTGAACGGCGCTGCTCCCGGCTGTTTTCTACAGCCGGGGAGCGCTTCTATTAGCCAGCATGGGTCCCTAATTAAGCATCTAAATGCAGCTGTCAAACTTGACAGCTGCATTCAGATGCTTAGCTCCGTGCTTCCCTGGTGTCTAGTGGGACGGATCACCCCCTCCCCCCCACGATGCAATGGCGGGGGGAGATCCGTTCTTCTGGCCAGGTCGGGACTCAGCGTCCCAATGCCGCTGATCCCGGCTCGACAATACATTGCTTTTGGCCTGCAGCAGGCCAGAGCAATGTATCACCGATCTCACTGATCATTGCTGTGTATACACAGCATTGATCTTTATGAGAGATCAGTGCTGTGTGTACAAGTCCCCCAGGGGGACTTCAAGTTAAAGTTAAAAAAATAAAAATGTTTTTTATTTATAAAAAAAAATCCCCCCCCCCCTAATAAAGTCCAAATCACCTCCCTTTACCCATTTTATAAATATAAATAAATAAACAAATAAATATATTCGGTATCTCCGCATGTGTAATCGCCCGAACTATTAAATTATAACATTCCTGATATCGCACGGTAAACGGCGTCAGCGCCAAAAAATTCCAAAGTGCAAAATTGTGCATTTTTGGTCGCATCAAATCCAGAAAAAAATTAATAAAAAGCAATCAAAAAGTCACATACGCGCAATCAAGGTACCAATAGAAAGAACACATCATGTTGCAAAAAATGACTTCTCACACGGCCCCATAGACCAAAGGATAAAAGCGTTGTAAGCATGGGAATAGAGCAATTTTAAGGAACATATATTTTTTAACAATGGTTTGAATATTTTAAAAGCCATCAAATAAAATAAAAGTTGTACATGTTATATATTGTTGTTATCACAACGACTTGAGGAACATATATAACAAGACAGTTTTACCCCAGGGTGAACGGCGTAAACACGAAACTCCATGAAATGTAAACAAATTTCTTTCTTTTTTCAATTTGACAGCGCAAATAATTTTTTTTGTTTCGCAGCATATTTTATGTGAAAATAAAGTGTGTCATTGCAAAGTACAATTGGTTTCACAAAAAATAAGGGCTCATGTGGGTCTCTATTTGAAAAAATGCAAGCGCTATGGCCTTTTAAACATAAAGTGGAAAAAGCAAAGGCACAAAACAAAAATTGGCTTTGACCTTAAGGGGTTAAATTATTTATTTATTAAATTTATTTGTTTTAATTAATTATTTATTAATATATGTATTTGTACTGCAATGTATTATATAGTGAATGAGTGTCAGTGTTACAAACGACCAGGTCCCTGCAGCTAATTGAAAGGATCAGTGCGGCGGCCTGATTGTTGCGCACGGGGAGGGAGACAAATCCGGGGAGGGGGGGGGGGGGGTGACAAGGGGGAGGGAGAGGGACCAGATCGGAGGGGGGTAAGGGAACCCTGGTGAAATCCCCTCCGGATCATATTGCTGTTTGGTTATGGTTTATAATGGATGGTAATGAACTAGACCGTGTATATTTAGCTGATGGAGATAGTATGGGGTAGGATGTGGATCATTGAGGTTTTAACATGATTTTGTACTATGAAAATTTAATAAAGTTTAAAAAAAAAAAAAAAAAAAGGGAACACATGGGGGGGAGATGGATCGGGGCTGGAGGAGCACTGGAAGGGGGACTGGATCGGGGCGGGTGAAGCAATGGGGGGAACTGGATCGGGGTAGGGGGAACACAGACTGGACAAGGAAAAGGAAAGAGGGCCTGTGGGGTCTGTGGGGTTAACTGTCCAAGGGGGAGCATGGCTCCCCTCCGGGCAGTGGCAGTGGGAGGTGGCTGTGTGAAACAGCCTCCTTCCGCTGCCAGTTCTCAGATAGGGACAGTGGGCGGAGGCAGGGAAAGCATGATGTCCAGGGACGTCATGATGCAGAATGGCACTGCTTTTCACATCCCTTGATGTCATTTTGGAGGAAGGGGTTTAATTATATCTATCTGAACTTTCGTGCAAAGCCCACTGCAAAGGTAAAACTAATAACAACCAAAGTACTGTATGTTGATACATATTCTAATTATTGGGTAATTATAATTGTTATCCTTCCTTTCCAGTCAAAGTCAAAGTTTAAGTCAGTTTGTCATATTCCTACTAGAATTATTATTGGCTATTTCATCAAATATTACCACAAACAGTAAGGTATAGCAGAGCTGTCTTTCCCATTGGGCAGGGTAGGTGGCTGCCTGGGGGTCCCATGGCTCCTAGGGGGCCCCTTTGAGCAGGAGAGGGAGGGACAGAAGTTGAGCCTGAACTATTGTCTCCCATGTGGCGGTGTCAGCTGCCTACAGCTCCAGATGACAGCAGGCTGGGGAGAGGATGGATACAGCCACTCCCAGTCCTGAGTGTGCTGCCCAAACACCGGCGGCAGCATTCATAAACATTTGAAAAATGAGTGGACCCTGCAGTACCTCACTTGTAACTGTGACCCAATCTGAGTTTCTGCATCAATAACCATGCTCTGTTTCCTATTACTTAGCCAGTTACTCACCAGTTTACATATATTTTCCCCTAGTCCCAGCGTCTTCATTTTATGGACCAACCTTTTATGTGGCACAATATCATTATTTTCCTTTAAAATATATAAAGTATATTATTTTCCTTAAATTACTACAGTATAGTATCCCTTTGAAACACTCAAATTATTTATCCAAAATAGATGTTAAACTTGCAGGCCTATAGCTTCCAGAATCACTTTTTGACCCCCTTCTTGAATATTGGTACCACATTTGCACCAGTCCTCTGTGACAATCCGTGTCATTATAGAAGCTGTATGTTTTAGTCATTGAATGATTTACTTCAGGATGTTTTAGTTAATAAAATGTATGAAAGCACATAGGCCAGTATATACATGTATGATAAGAAGCAGGGGTGTAGCTAGGATTCATGGGGCTCCATAGCAAAAAACTGTATGAGGCCCCCATCCCCTACACAATATATATATATATCATAAAAATCAAAGTCTGTCTGTCTGTCTGTCCTGTCTGTCCTTCTGTCTGTCTGTCCCTTATAGACTTCCAAACGCCTGAACCGTTTGACCCCGAATTTGGCACACAGATACATTGGGAGCCCGGGAAGGTTTTAGCGAAGGTTCTGTACCCGCCAGATGCACAGGAGAGGAGGGGGATGAGCGGCGCCCCATAGAGATGAATTGGAAAATCTCCTCACTGCAAACACACAATTAGCTGCAGCTGCCCAAGGAAACGGCAGTAGGAGCCTTAGCAACCAATAGGATTACTGCTTTCATTTTCACAGGGAGTTGTGGTTGCTAGGGCCAGCTGCCTCACACAGGACCACCTACTCCATCTATACAGGACATGTATACAGGACCCCCTACTCCATCTATACAGGATATGTATAAAGGACAGTATTACCAGCTGCTGCTGCCCTAAGCACTAAACCTGAGGATGCCCCATCCTCACTCACCAATTAGCATCAGGACTGGTAGGTAATAGCTCTAGATGTCACATTTAACACCACCATACCAGACCTGACCAATACCACCATACTGTGACTGGATAACACTGCCATACCAGACCTGACGAATACCGCCATACTGTGACTGGATAACACTGCCATACCAGACATGACCAATACCGCCATTCTGTGACTGGATAACACTGCCATACCAGACCTGACCAATACCGCCAAACTGTGACTGGATAACACTGCCATGTCAGACCTGACCAATACCGCCATACTGTGACTGGATAACACCATCATATCAGACCTGACCAATACCGCCATACTGTAACTGGATAACACTGCCATACCACACCTGACCAATACCTCCATACTGTGACTGGATAACACTGCCATACCAGACCTGACCAACACCGCCATACTGTGACTGGATAACACTGTCATACCAGACCTGACCAATAACGCCATACTGTGACTGGATAACAGTGCCACACCAGACCTGACCAATACCAACATACTGTGACTGGGTAACACTGCCATAACAGACCTGACCAATACCACCATACTGTGACTGGATAACACTGCCATACCAGACCTGACCAATACCGCCATACTGTGACTGGATAACACTGTCATACCAGACCTGACCAATACCAACATACTGTGACTGGGTAACACTGCCATACCAGACCTGACCAATACGGCCACACTGTGACTGGATAACAATGCCACACCAGACCTGACCAATACCAACATACTGTGACTGGGTAACACTGCCATAACAGACCTGACCAATACCACCATACTGTGACTGGATAACACTGCCATACCAGACCTGACCAATACCGCCATACTGTGACTGGATAACACTGTCATACCAGACCTGACCAATACCACCATACTGTGACTGGATAACACTGTCATACCAGACCTGACCAATACCAACATACTGTGACTGGGTAACACTGCCATACCAGACCTGACCAATACGGCCACACTGTGACTGGATAACACCGCTATACCAGACCTTACCAATGCCGCCATACTGTGACTGGATAACACCACCACACCAGACCTGACCAATACCACCATACTGTGAGTGGATAACACCGCCATACCAGACCTGACCAATACCGCCATACTGTGACTGGATAACACTGCCATATCAGACCTGACCAATACCGCCATACTGTGACTGGATAACACTGCCATACCAGACCTGACCAATACCACCATACTGTGACTGGATAACACTGCCACAGCACCTCCACCAACTCTACAGGTATACAGAACCCCAAACTATACACTACAGGTATACAGGACCCCCAAACGATATACTTCAGGTATACAAGAACTCCACCAACTCTATACTACAGGTATACAGCAACTCCACCAACTCTATACTACAGGTGTACAGGACCCTCTATACACACTGACACTTTATACCCGGGCAGCGCCGGGTACATTTTCTAGTGTATATATATATATATATATATATATATATATATATCTATATCATAAAAATGAAAGTCTGTCTGTCTGTCTGTCCTCTATAGACTTCCAAACGCCTGAACCGTTTGACCCCAAATTTGGCACACAGATACATTGGGTGCCCGGGAAGGTTATTGCGAAGGTCCCGTCCCCGCCAGATGTACAGGAGGGGAGGGGGAGGGGAAAGAGAGGCACCCCATAGAGATGAATGGGAAAATCTCCTCACTGCAAACACAGGTGATATGATTAGCTGCAGCAGACACGGCAGTTGGAGCGTTAGCAACCAATAGGATTACTGCTTTCATTTTCACAGGGAGCAATGGTTGCTAGGGAAGCTGCCTCACAACATCCACAGTAATAACTGGTAGACCCCCTACTCCATCTATACAGTACATGTATACAGGACCCCCTACTCCATCTATACAGTACATGTATATACAGGACCCCCTACTCCATCTATACAGTACATGTATATACAGGGCCCCCTACTCCATCTATACAGTACATGTATATACAGGGCCCCCTACTCCATCTATACAGTACATGTATATACAGGAGCCCCTACTCCATCTATACAGTACATTTATATACAGGACCCCTACTCCATCTATACAGTACATGTATATACAGGGCACTACAGGTATAGCAAACTGTGACTGGGTAACACTGCCACGCCAGACCTGACCAATACCGCCATACTGTGACTAAATAACACCACCACACCAGACCTGACCAATACCGCCATACTGTGACTGGATAACACCGCCATACCAGACATGACCAATACAGACACACTGTGACTGAATAACACTGCCATACGGGTAAATACAACCCTGCAGGTATACAGGACACCACAGGTATACAGGACCCCAAAACTATACACTACAGGTGCACGAGACCTCCACAAAACTATATACTACAGGTATACAGGACCCCAAACTTTACACTACAGGTATAAAGGACCCCAAAACTATACATTACAGGTATACAGGACCTCCACCAACTATATACTTCAGGTATACAGGACCTCCACCAACTATATACTACAGGTATACAGGACCCCAAACTATACACTACAGGTATACAGGACCCCAAAACTATACACTACAGGTATGCAGGAACTCCACCAACTATATGTGGCTCAGGGAAGAAACAGAGTGCTGCACATCACACCTATGGCTGATACTAGTGCCGCTTGGCTAAATAAAAAACACATCAGAATTTTGTGTATGAATTGATCAAGCCATACTGCCCCATGTACCTCGTGCCGGTATCTGATACACATGGGTCCCTACACTAAGTCCACATCGTGCCAGTCAGTGGCCACCAACCCCGCAGGCGTGCACAGCCAGGGAACGGGGGCCATGGGACGGCCCTGCGACCCCCATGCCACAGGACCAGACCCAAAAACACCACACCAGAACCCGGCCAGCACCGCCGGCGGAGAAGGTCGCCCCCAAGTAGCACAAGTCTGGATAAGGTATTGCGCTCACCATAGCTGCAGCAAACAGAATGGGAAAAAAACAGGAGGGATTAAAACCATGTGCACTCAGGTGTCTCCTGCTAATTGCGGTCATGTGGGTCTCACCAGGAGGAGTGCAAAACACGGAGAAAAGAGAGAAACAAAATGTGGCTCAGGGAAGAAACAGAGTGCTGCACATCACACCTATGGCTGATACTAGTGCCGCTTGGCTAAATAAAAAACACATCAGAATTTTGTGTATGAATTGATCAAGCCATACTGCCCCATGTACCTCGTGCCGGTATCTGATACACATGGGTCCCTACACTAAGTCCACATCGTGCCAGTCAGTGGCCACCAACCCCGCAGGCGTGCACAGCCAGGGAACGGGGGCCATGGGACGGCCCTGCGACCCCCATGCCACAGGACCAGACCCAAAAACACCACACCAGA
Organism: Dendropsophus ebraccatus; assembly: GCF_027789765.1. Taxonomy (NCBI): domain Eukaryota; kingdom Metazoa; phylum Chordata; class Amphibia; order Anura; family Hylidae; genus Dendropsophus; species Dendropsophus ebraccatus. Next base: position 39,796,959 of record NC_091467.1, on the reverse strand, counting down.
ACCCGGCCAGCACCGCCGGCGGAGAAGGTCGCCCCCAAGTAGCACAAGTCTGGATAAGGTATTGCGCTCACCATAGCTGCAGCAAACAGAATGGGAAAAAAACAGGAGGGATTAAAACCATGTGCACTCAGGTGTCTCCTGCTAATTGCGGTCATGTGGGTCTCACCAGGAGGAGTGCAAAACACGGAGAAAAGAGAGAAACAAAATGTGGCTCAGGGAAGAAACAGAGTGCTGCACATCACACCTATGGCTGATACTAGTGCCGCTTGGCTAAATAAAAAACACATCAGAATTTTGTGTATGAATTGATCAAGCCATACTGCCCCATGTACCTCGTGCCGGTATCTGATACACATGGGTCCCTACACTAAGTCCACATCGTGCCAGTCAGTGGCCACCAACCCCGCAGGCGTGCACAGCCAGGGAACGGGGGCCATGGGACGGCCCTGCGACCCCCATGCCACAGGACCAGACCCAAAAACACCACACCAGAACCCGGCCAGCACCGCCGGCGGAGAAGGTCGCCCCCAAGTAGCACAAGTCTGGATAAGGTATTGCGCTCACCATAGCTGCAGCAAACAGAATGGGAAAAAAACAGGAGGGATTAAAACCATGTGCACTCAGGTGTCTCCTGCTAATTGCGGTCATGTGGGTCTCACCAGGAGGAGTGCAAAACACGGAGAAAAGAGAGAAACAAAATGTGGCTCAGGGAAGAAACAGAGTGCTGCACATCACACCTATGGCTGATACTAGTGCCGCTTGGCTAAATAAAAAACACATCAGAATTTTGTGTATGAATTGATCAAGCCATACTGCCCCATGTACCTCGTGCCGGTATCTGATACACATGGGTCCCTACACTAAGTCCACATCGTGCCAGTCAGTGGCCACCAACCCCGCAGGCGTGCACAGCCAGGGAACGGGGGCCATGGGACGGCCCTGCGACCCCCATGCCACAGGACCAGACCCAAAAACACCACACCAGAACCCGGCCAGCACCGCCGGCGGAGAAGGTCGCCCCCAAGTAGCACAAGTCTGGATAAGGTATTGCGCTCACCATAGCTGCAGCAAACAGAATGGGAAAAAAACAGGAGGGATTAAAACCATGTGCACTCAGGTGTCTCCTGCTAATTGCGGTCATGTGGGTCTCACCAGGAGGAGTGCAAAACACGGAGAAAAGAGAGAAACAAAATGTGGCTCAGGGAAGAAACAGAGTGCTGCACATCACACCTATGGCTGATACTAGTGCCGCTTGGCTAAATAAAAAACACATCAGAATTTTGTGTATGACTTGATCAAGCCATACTGCCCCATGTACCTCGTGCCGGTATCTGATACACCTGGGTCCCTACACTAAGTCCACATCGTGCCAGTCAGTGGCCACCAACCCCGCAGGCGTGCACAGCCAGGGAACGGGGGCCATGGGACGGCCCTGCGACCCCCATGCCACAGGACCAGACCCAAAAACACCACACCAGAACCCGGCCAGCACCGCCGGCGGAGAAGGTCGCCCCCAAGTAGCACAAGTCTGGATAAGGTATTGCGCTCACCATAGCTGCAGCAAACAGAATGGGAAAAAAAACAGGAGGGATTAAAACCATGTGCACTCAGGTGTCTCCTGCTAATTGCGGTCATGTGGGTCTCACCAGGAGGAGTGCAAAACACGGAGAAAAGAGAGAAACAAAATGTGGCTCAGGGAAGAAACAGAGTGCTGCACATCACACCTATGGCTGATACTAGTGCCGCTTGGCTAAATAAAAAACACATCAGAATTTTGTGTATGAATTGATCAAGCCATACTGCCCCATGTACCTCGTGCCGGTATCTGATACACATGGGTCCCTACACTAAGTCCACATCGTGCCAGTCAGTGGCCACCAACCCCGCAGGCGTGCACAGCCAGGGAACGGGGGCCATGGGACGGCCCTGCGACCCCCATGCCACAGGACCAGACCCAAAAACACCACACCAGAACCCGGCCAGCACCGCCGGCGGAGAAGGTCGCCCCCAAGTAGCACAAGTCTGGATAAGGTATTGCGCTCACCATAGCTGCAGCAAACAGAATGGGAAAAAAAACAGGAGGGATTAAAACCATGTGCACTCAGGTGTCTCCTGCTAATTGCGGTCATGTGGGTCTCACCAGGAGGAGTGCAAAACACGGAGAAAAGAGAGAAACAAAATGTGGCTCAGGGAAGAAACAGAGTGCTGCACATCACACCTATGGCTGATACTAGTGCCGCTTGGCTAAATAAAAAACACATCAGAATTTTGTGTATGAATTGATCAAGCCATACTGCCCCATGTACCTCGTGCCGGTATCTGATACACATGGGTCCCTACACTAAGTCCACATCGTGGTTGTTTCTCTCTTTTCTCCGTGTTTTGCACTCCTCCTGGTGAGACCCACATGACCGCAATTAGCAGGAGACACCTGAGTGCACATGGTTTTAATCCCTCCTGTTTTTTCCCATTCTGTTTGCTGCAGCTATGGTGAGTGTAATATCTTATCCAGACTTGTGCTGCTTGGGGGCGACCTTCTCCGCCGGCGGTGCTGGCCGGGTTCTGGTGTGGTGTTTTTGGGTCTGGTCCTGTGGCATGGGGGTCGCAGGGCCGTCCCATGGCCCCCGTTCCCTGGCTGTGCACGCCTGCGGGGTTGGTGGCCACTGACTGGCACGGTGTGGACTTAGTGTAGGGACCCATGTGTATCAGATACCGGCACGAGGTACATGGGGCAGTATGGCTTGATCAATTCATACACAAAATTCTGATGTGTTTTTTATTTAGCCTAGGGGCACTAGTATCAGCCATAGGTGTGAGGTGCAGCACTCTGTTTCTTCCCTGAACCGCATTTTGTTTCTCTCTTTTCTCCGTGTTTTGCACTCCTCCTGGTGAGACCCACATGACCGCAATTAGCAGGAGACACCTGAGTGCACATGGTTTTAATCCCTCCTGTTTTTTCCCATTCTGTTTGCTGCAGCTATGGTGAGTGTAATATCTTATCCAGACTTGTGCTGCTTGGGGGCGACCTTCTCCGCCGGCGGTGCTGGCCGGGTTCTGGTGTGGTGTTTTTGGGTCTGGTCCTGTGGCATGGGGGTCGCAGGGCCGTCCCATGGCCCCCGTTCCCTGGCTGTGCACGCCTGCGGGGTTGGTGGCCACTGACTGGCACGGTGTGGACTTAGTGTAGGGACCCATGTGTATCAGATACCGGCACGAGGTACATGGGGCAGTATGGCTTGATCAATTCATACACAAAATTCTGATGTGTTTTTTATTTAGCCTAGGGGCACTAGTATCAGCCATAGGTGTGAGGTGCAGCACTCTGTTTCTTCCCTGAACCGCATTTTGTTTCTCTCTTTTCTCCGTGTTTTGCACTCCTCCTGGTGAGACCCACATGACCGCAATTAGCAGGAGACACCTGAGTGCACATGGTTTTAATCCCTCCTGTTTTTTCCCATTCTGCTTGCTGCAGCTATGGTGAGTGTAATATCTTATCCAGACTTGTGCTGCTTGGGGGCGACCTTCTCCGCCGGCGGTGCTGGCCGGGTTCTGGTGTGGTGTTTTTGGGTCTGGTCCTGTGGCATGGGGGTCGCAGGGCCGTCCCATGGCCCCCGTTCCCTGGCTGTGCACGCCTGCGGGGTTGGTGGCCACTGACTGGCACGGTGTGGACTTAGTGTAGGGACCCATGTGTATCAGATACCGGCACGAGGTACATGGGGCAGTATGGCTTGATCAATTCATACACAAAATTCTGATGTGTTTTTTATTTAGCCTAGGGGCACTAGTATCAGCCATAGGTGTGAGGTGCAGCACTCTGTTTCTTCCCTGAACCGCATTTTGTTTCTCTCTTTTCTCCGTGTTTTGCACTCCTCCTGGTGAGACCCACATGACCGCAATTAGCAGGAGACACCTGAGTGCACATGGTTTTAATCCCTCCTGTTTTTTCCCATTCTGTTTGCTGCAGCTATGGTGAGTGTAATATCTTATCCAGACTTGTGCTGCTTGGGGGCGACCTTCTCCGCCGGCGGTGCTGGCCGGGTTCTGGTGTGGTGTTTTTGGGTCTGGTCCTGTGGCATGGGGGTCGCAGGGCCGTCCCATGGCCCCCGTTCCCTGGCTGTGCACGCCTGCGGGGTTGGTGGCCACTGACTGGCACGGTGTGGACTTAGTGTAGGGACCCATGTGTATCAGATACCGGCACGAGGTACATGGGGCAGTATGGCTTGATCAATTCATACACAAAATTCTGATGTGTTTTTTATTTAGCCTAGGGGCACTAGTATCAGCCATAGGTGTGAGGTGCAGCACTCTGTTTCTTCCCTGAACCGCATTTTGTTTCTCTCTTTTCTCCGTGTTTTGCACTCCTCCTGGTGAGACCCACATGACCGCAATTAGCAGGAGACACCTGAGTGCACATGGTTTTAATCCCTCCTGTTTTTTCCCATTCTGTTTGCTGCAGCTATGGTGAGTGTAATATCTTATCCAGACTTGTGCTGCTTGGGGGCGACCTTCTCCGCCGGCGGTGCTGGCCGGGTTCTGGTGTGGTGTTTTTGGGTCTGGTCCTGTGGCATGGGGGTCGCAGGGCCGTCCCATGGCCCCCGTTCCCTGGCTGTGCACGCCTGCGGGGTTGGTGGCCACTGACTGGCACGGTGTGGACTTAGTGTAGGGACCCATGTGTATCAGATACCGGCACGAGGTACATGGGGCAGTATGGCTTGATCAATTCATACACAAAATTCTGATGTGTTTTTTATTTAGCCTAGGGGCACTAGTATCAGCCATAGGTGTGAGGTGCAGCACTCTGTTTCTTCCCCCCCCCCTCCACCAACTATATACTACAGGTATACAGGACCCCAAACTATACACTACAGGTATACAGGACCTCAAAACTATACACTACAGGTATACAGGACCTACACCAACTCTATAATACAGGTATACAGCACCTTCACCAACTCGATACTACAAGTATACAGGACCCCAAAGCTATATACTACAGGTATACAGGAACTCCACCAGCTATATACTACAGGTATATAGGACCCCAAACTATACACTACAGGTATACAGGACCTCCACCAACTCTATACAATAGTTATACAGGATCCTCAAACTATTCACTACAGGTATACAGGACCCCTGAACTATATACTACAGGTATACAAGACCTCCACCAATTATACACTACAGGTATACAGCACCAACTATATACTACAGGTATACAGGACCTCCGAACTATACAGTACAGGTATACAGGACCTTCACCAACTGTACACTGCAGGTATACAGGACCTCCCTCAACTATACACTACAGGTATACAGCCCCCCCCAACTACACACTACAGGTATACAGGACCCCCCCAACTATACACTATAGGTATACAACCCCACCAACTATGCACTACAGATATGCGAGACCCCTAAAAACTATACATTGTAGGGTATACAGGTATACACTAATTCCACTGATTAACTCAGATGAAACAATACCTTTAGCTTGGCCTCCTGGGCACCTTAGAACAAATCTATTTAACACACTGACACTTTATACCCGGGCAGCGCCGGGTACATTTTCTAGTATATAATAAAAATGAAAGTCTGTCTGTCTGTCCCAACTAGACTTCCAAACGCCTGAACCGTTTGACCCCAAATTTGGCACACAGATACATTGGGTGCCCGGGAAGGTTTTAGCGAAGGTCCCGTCCCCGCCAGATGTACAGGAGGGGAGGGGGAGGGGGAAGAGCGCCCCATAGAGATGAATAGGAAAATCTCCTCACTGCAAACACAGGTGATATAATTAGCTGCAGCTTTGCCCAGAGAAAACAGCAGTTGGAGCCTTAGCAACCAATAGGATTACTGCTTTCATTTTCACAGGGAGTTGTGGTTGCTAGGGAAGCTGCCTCACAACGTCCACAGTAATAACTGGTAGACCCCCTACTCCATCTATACAGTACATGTATATACAGGACCCCCTACTCCATCTATACAGTACATGTATATACAGGACCTCCTTCTCCATCTATACAGTACATGTATAGGACCCCCTACTCCATCTATACATAACATGTATATACAGGGCACAACAGGTATACCAAACTGTGACTAGGTAACACTGCCACACCAGACCTGACCAATACCGCCATACTGTGCTGGATAACACTGTCATACGAGACCTGACCAATACCGCCACACTGTGACTGGATAACACTGCCATACCAGACCTGACCAATACCGCCATACTGTGCTGGATAACACTGTCATACCACACCTGACCAATACCACCATACCATGACTGGATAACACCGCCACACCATACCTGACCAATACTACCATACTGTGACTGGGTAACACTGTCATAACACACCTGACCAATACCACCATACCATGACTGGAAAAAACTGCTATACCAGACCTGACCAATACCGCCATACTGTAACTAGATAACACTGTCATACTACACCTGACCAATACCGCCATACTGTGACTGGATAACACTGCCTTACCAGACCTGACCAATACCGCCATACTATGACTGGATAACACTGCCATACAGGACCCTCAAACTATTCACTACAGGTATATAGGACCCCCGAACTATATACTACAGGTATACAAGACCTCCACCATTTATACACTACAGGTATCCAGGACCTTCAAACTATAAACTACAGGTATACAAGACCTCCATCAACTATACATTACAGGTATACAGCACCAATTATATACTACAGGTATACAGGACCCCCGAACTATACAGTACAGGTATACAGGACCTTCACCAACTGTACACTGCAGGTATACAGGACCTCCCTCAACTATACACTACAGGTATAAAGCCCCCCCAACTACACACTACAGGTATACAGGACCCCCCAACTATACACTATAGGTATACAACCCCCCCAACTATGCACTACAGATATGCGAGACCCCTAAAAACTATACATTGTGGGTATACAGAACCCCTCTACAGGTATACACTAATTTTACTGATTAACTCAGATGAAACAATACCTTTAGCTTGGCCTCCTGGGCACCTTAGAACAAATCTAATTAACACACTGGCAGCGCCGGGTACATTTTCTAGTACATATATACACATACACATACATACACACACACATATACTCAGTGATGTGGGGAAAAAAATCTCTTTTGGCCAGAGACAGAATCCTGTATGCAGCCACAACAGTGACTGGCAGAGGAGAAAGCCAATGTCTGCTTGTTCTGTCCATACAATGTATGTAACTAATGTATGTATCTAACAGCCTATTAGGAGCCTCATGGTTATATACATAGGTGCAGGAGCAGACTACCTTTTGCTTAATCCCTTATTTACTGCAGTGTGTAACATGCTGCAACACAAAGAAAGGGTTAATATAGAATACAATTAGCTCTCTCCTTCACTACTCCTGTACTGATAAACCCTGACCTCTGCAGGAGCTCAGAGGTTATCAGAGTAGTGAGGCAGAGAGCTAATTGTCTTTAGCAAATTAACCCTTTTTTGTGTTGCAGCATGTAGGAGAACATTGGGTCACTTACACACTGAAGTACATTAGGGGTTAAGCAAAAGGACTCAGGAGGCTCTTATCTTCCGGGGCCCCCTCCCTCCACGGGCCCCATAGCAACTGCCTTCCCTGCCTCTATGGTAGCTACGCCACTGATAAAAAGTATGCTTCTTATTGTTACAGCCACAGCGGCGGCACATACCTTTTACCACCACCGCGTTGTCATCCCTGACTGTGGCCGCACTGTCACCCCCAGATACACGTGGTCTGGGGCTGTGGCGTCTCCCATTGTTTTCTTCTTCTGTCCCCGTTCGGTCTGGCATGTGTATCCCCTGTTTCCTACGGCGCCATGCCAGGGTGCCCTTAGTTGGCTGCTGCACAGCAGTCTTAGGGCTATACATTGCAGCCCCTCCCTGGCTTTCTTGTTGGAGCCTTTGCATGCTTCCTAAAGGTGTGGTCCCAGCTTCTACCCATGGTTCCTGCTTGTGGCTCCTGCTGTCTGTCTGTGGTTACTGCTGCCTGTGGTCCCAGCCCGTGACTGCTGTCCTTGTTTCAGCTGTGGGTGCTGTGTTCTTCCTGCCTACATATCTCCAGCTGCTCCTCGTATGCCACTGCTAGCAAGCCATGCAAGGGGTAGCCTGCTGCAGGAAGTCCAACCCACCTGGAGGTTGGCTTGAGTGAAGAGCAGCGGCCCTTTAGACTCCGATCCCTGGTGCGGTTTAAGCCATCGCTAGTGGTGGTTCAGCGGATCCACTACTCCTTCTGTTATACAGTGATCCCTCAACTTACAATGACCTTAAGATACAATATTTTCAACATGCAATGTTATTTTCCAGAACATCATAACTTGAGACCAGACTCAGCATACAATGACAGTCCAGATCTGCAGAACATGTAAAATAAACTAGCTGATCGAATAATGAAAGTGGCCATTTTACGAGTAAAATCCCAGTATTAGTGAAGTGGATGCCCTGGTTGGCTGTCTGGTATTTCCTTTCTACAGTACAGTGTGATACTACATGTCCTGTACTCAGGGTCGTATTAAAGGGGAACTCTGGATAAGAAGAACTTGTTTCCTATTAAAAGTACATTAAAAGTTATATAGATGTGTCTATACAATGAATTACTGTATCTGTACAGTTCTGCCACACTGGTAGCTGATAAAAATCCAGAAAGTGGAAAACAAAATGGCCTCTGTGCCAGTTCACATTGTCTTTTGCTCCTTCTGCTATCCCCCCTAGGAGACAAATCTTACAGTACATGCCTCTGTCTCACATTGTGTGTGTTTGCTGATGATGCATACAGGGGGCTGGGCGTGATGTCACAGGAGGCTTGGCTGGATAACCCAATCCCCTGACTGATTCACCATCTGCAACCGAACAGAAGCAGCTGCTGCACTAATTTAACTGATTTTAATGGGTGGGGGCTGTGATGATCACATGAGGGAAAGCATTGCATTCTGGATAATGGAAAAACAGATAGACAGGTAAGTAATGCGTTATGCTTCTGCAGAAGTTTAATTTTTTTTAACCTCTACCTGGAGTTCCCCTTTAACAGCTGCTGCTGCCCTAGGCACAAAACCTGAAGACGCCCCATCGTGGTTTTGGCCACATGTATTTCTTTACATGTAGAAACATTGTCTGAATCGCATTTTCATGGTTTTTAAGTGCTTATAACATAAATTTCCCCATTGAATCAATAATTAGAGCCGTCTGCATTTTGTCTGATGGAATTCTCACCCCCGGATTGGTAGATTGGTAGGTAATAGCTCCAGGCATCACAGCCATACCAGACCTGAACATACCCCCTTCAAAAAGTCACCAGATTTACTGGCAAGTTTGACCAGAAGATGGGAGACTAAAAAATGAAAACAAAAAAAGTTGTTTTTCCCCCTGCTCCCTGGTACTGCTACCCTGCAAGGTGCTGCCCTAGGCACCGGCCACAGGTGCCTTGTGGTAAATACCACTGTACTGCTGTGTGTGTCTAGTATCTCCTCTCTATAGTACAGTGTGATACTACTTGTCCTGCATTGCTCTTTATCTGGCCCAGGGTGAGTTGCTCCTATGGGCACCAGGTGAGGACGGCTTTCTGTTATTTTTCTGGGACCCTGTGTGATCCCTATAGGACCTGAAAATAGAAAGAAATTAAGCGTCTCTTGTTGCTATTTCTGACTGTTGTGTATGAAGACTTGCTGTAACCATATTAGTTAGCTGCTTATTTTCCTTTAAATTTTCTTTTTTTTTTTCTTATTTTGTGGGATTTAGAACCAATTACCAGTTTTCCATAGAGTTTTGGTCTCAACATACAATGGTTTCAACATACAATGGTCGTCCTGGAACCGATTAATATTGTATGTTGAAGGACCACTGTACTAATTATGTCATTATTCATATAGTAGCAGGTAAGAGAATGATGAGTTGTATGTGAACTTGTCGCCTATAAAGGATTATTGCAGGATTCAGGTCACTGGGACAGAGGTATTTATTTAAGGCATCTGGTAGAAATTGTGGTGCAGGATACTACAGTAGTTCACATGTCATTATATACTTTTACTTTGTGTATTATTTTACTGCACCCCCCGCCTGTCTGCCTTTTTTCATTTTCGTGGGACTTCTCTTTTAATTCAATAACAAGCACAATAATATAAAATAAAACATTTTATAAAATTAAAATTAAAATACTAAAAATCATAAAATTTCATTAAGCAAGTAAACAGACAACACATTTCTTGCAAAGAATTTCTTGACAAAATTTCTTTGTCATTAGTCAAGTCTTTTGAAAATCAGATTTGCCTTTTATCTCTGTATGAGAAACAAATGTTATACCAGAAGCTTCTTTCCCAGTCCAGTATAGTGTCTCCTGTACTATATACTGATCAGGGGCTAGCTGGCAAATTTTAGCCTGGGGGGCAAGCACATGACTGACCCATGAGTACCGTCCAATTGTTGTCGTACATTCACATGTACTAAATCAGCTCTCAATTTGATGTTGCATATTTTAGGAATTTGTATTGATGAAATCGGCAGCATCAAATCTGCAATGGATTGAGTAAGTGTGAATAGACTCTTAAAAGGATTATCCAAGATTACAAAAAAGCACAGCAACTTTTTAGCAAAAACAGCACTACCTCTGTCCTCAGGTTGTGTGTGGTATTACAATTAGGCTTTATTCACGTCAATGGAACTGAGCTGCAAAACCCACCCTGAAACAAACTGAGACAAAAGTGGTCCTGTTTCTGGAAGAAAGCAGCCATGTTTTTCTAAGCCTGGATAACCTCTTTAGGCCAGGTTCACACACAGTAAGACACCGGTCGTTCTGTGACCCGACCATGTCTCAGAACGGCTGGTGGCAGTGAAGTTCCTTCCAGCCAGTACTGCAGTACCAGACGGATTAATTTCATTTCAGTGCAAGAGCCGCACTTTCAATTGTGTAAACTGACTGTTCTGTGAGGCCGCTATTCAATTAATAGCGGCCGCTAAAAAATGACATGTCAGCAGACGTGCTGGAGACATAGAAGTGACTGGACATTTAGTGCTGTTGATCACCGACTGTAAAGGTTTAATATAATCCATTACAAACTGAAGTGTCATGGAGGCAGAACCGAGCAACAGCAGCATCTTCTTACTCTGCTTCTACCTGCTCTGACTGATCCTGACTGACTGACATATAGGGTGGTGCTGCTGCCTTCACTGTGAGACTTCAGCTGGTTATAAAAAGGACAATTTTTAAAGGCGACTAAAGGTCCTGTCACTTATCTTTTCCTAACATCTGACTGGCAGGATCTGCAGCTGTGTATCTGACAGATTCCCTATCAGGGTGTGTTTACACGTACAAGGCCTGCAGCAGTTTTGATGGAGCAGATTTGCTTTAAATCTGCAATTTCAAATCTGTGCCATCAAATCTGCTGCAGATCCATGTGAACGCACCCTAAAGGGGCTATCCAGGATTAAAAAAAACATGGCTGCCCCCCCCCCCAAAAAAAAAACAAAAAAAAAACAGCGCCATTCTTTTCCTTAGTTTGTGTATAATTTTGCAGCTTATTTCAATTGAAGTGAACACAGCTTAATTGTAATACAACCCACAACCTAATGGCAGGTATGGCACTGATTTTAAAAGAAACTACGTTTTTTAAAAAAAATCCTGGATAATGCCTATAGCCTAACTACAGTATCTCTGTCTACATACTGCATAAAGGCTGCATAGGTAAAAAGCTTCTGATCTTAAAATGTAGCGGTTGGTTGTGTGGGATTGTATGTGACAGGCAGGAAGATAACTTTAAGGCTATGTTCACACTACGTAAAACTACGGCCGTAGTTCTCGCCGCAGAACTATGGCCGTAGTTTTGCGGTGTGTGACATAGTCTATTTTCAATGGGATCTCGGCCGGAGTGTAAACACATCGTATATGCTCCGGCCGGGATCCTGTGCGGCGCCGGAAAAAACTGACAGGTCCGTTTTCTGCGGCCGGAATTCACAGAAAGACCTGTCAGTTCACACAGTGAAGCGAGAGGCTCCGGCCACTCGCTTCACTGTGGGCTATGGGAAGCTCTGATGCGGGCGCACGCTGATGCTCCCGCATGAGAGCTCCGCGGCCTGAAAGATCACCCGGCCAGTACTTAAGTACTTAAGATGATGCGGCCAGAGACCGGCCGGGGTCACGGCACATGTGAACATAGCCTAATACTGGGTCCAATTACCTGCAATACTTCTATAGATCTCTAAAGTCTTAGTTACCAAATAACAGCGGTATGCAAGAAGTAAATGTTATCACCATACATGTTATCCCCACACTGTTACTCACCAACCGAGACTGAGATGGATCTTACCAATAATACCAGTATACAAGTAACACAACCACAACCAATCCATGACCACTACATAATGACTAATACTACTATACTCATACTGAATAAATCCACTATATAAACACAAATATTACCAATGATACATAGGGCAAATAATATACCATGACCACTACCATCTTCATGACACAGTTACTAGAAAATACAACTGTACTGTTGTACTGAATAAAATCCACTATGAAAACACCAATATATTACCTAAGCAGTGACCATATAGAGGTAGATCCAGCCTACACAGGTTCTGAAGATGTTATAATGCATTAAGTGCAGCTACAACCAGTGACTAACAGGGGGTGCCTTCTCTGCATGAATTTCATGCACTTATTCTGATGAAGAATCAATATCCCAAAAGTGATACAAATACTGCCCTACTCCTCGCTGGCAGTAGTGTCATGAAAGTAGTGGAATAGTACAGAGCTTGCTGCTTAATCTCTATTTACAAATTAGCATCACAAGTAAAGTGACCAGTGCAAACATAACCATTAGTAAGGTGCAAACATATCCATAAACAGTACGCTGCCAAACCCTAACTTACGTTTCATATCCTTCATCAGTAGACATTTACAGCAATGTGCCACGCACCTATATTCATGCCCCCATAGCCAAATCACCTGTTACCATTACATAAGAAACAAATATTATCACCACTTCTTAACCACATATTGACTTAGACCCCCCTACCATTACTACATAACATCCGCTATACAAGAACAATAATTTCCCTCAGCATTGACCATATGGCGATAAATTAGGCTGTACACAGGTTCTGCAGACCTTTCAAGTGATTCTGTTGCTGGTATTCAGTGACTCACAGGGGAACTTTTCCTCTTGTTATACAGTTTTGTTTTTCTTCGCCATCTTGCCCCTCCCCCTGTGCAGCACCCCTGTGTGGGCCCCACCTAGTATAGCCCCCCTTTGCGGCCCCCATATAATATAGCCCCTACTTAGTATAGCCCACACATAGTATAGCCCCCCGTGTAGCAGCAACATTGTATAGCCCCCCCCCCCCCCCGTAGCCTCCACATAGCCCCCTGTGTGTAGTACCTTCGATGTGAGAAATAAAAAAGGATACTCACCACCTCCCCTGTAGTCTCGTCCTGGAGCTGCTACTTCAGAGACTTCCTGCATCAGAAGCTTACTGTTCCATCACCTCAGCGCCTGCACTCTTCTCTCCTTCTTGGCTCCGGACATGACCTCACATCTGGGCCAAGCAGGAGAGAAGTGTGCTGTCACCGTAGCGCTGGAACAGTAAACTTGAACATCACCCCAAAATCATAAATGTCCCGCCTTATCCAGGACGGTTGGGAGGTATGCATGCATCTATAGAGACACTAGTTTGATGATGTAACAAAGTGCAGCGTGCAGCCCATACATGTATGTCTTGTGATGTTTCAGTTCTGTCACCAGCTGGCTTGAACTAAGAAGGGAAAAATCCCTGATGGGGTATGGGAGTGAGCTTTCTATCTTTGGTTATTCTCAAAAACCTTCACCTGAAAGGTGCATTGACATGCCACTGAGGGTCTGCTTCAGATTTTAGGCAGCATAAACCCAAAGCAACCAGCCACATGGGAACGTACCCTAAACACAGCAAGGTAAAATGCCTTTCAGAAACAGATTGTTGCTGCTACTTTTGTAGGCTCTTATACACAGTTAGAGAAAACCAGCCCCTGTTAGAGAAAACCAGCCCCTGTGATACATATCCTATCAGGAACCCTTTCTAGAGACTTATTCCAATCATTAAAGCGCCTCTGTACCCACAATCTAACCAACCCCCAAACCACTTGTACCTTCAGATAGCTGCTTTTAATCCAAGATCTGTCCTGGGGTCCGTTCGGCAGGTGATGCAGTTATTGTCCTAAAAAACAACTTTTAAACTTGCAGCCCTGTGTCCAACAGCCATGGCCTAGATTGTGTATGCATTAGGCTGGCACACCCAATCTGTCCCAGATTGTGGGTACAGAGTCGCTTTGCCTGTTATCTTGCTACTACTGATTTGCGCAGTCTGCATCCTGTAAATGAGTTGAACAGCTCTTTAATTTTATTATTGTAAAAACAATTATATATCCGGTATACGGCTGTATACTGTGATTGCAGGCTTATACCTGTTATCTTGCTACTACTGATTTGTAGTTATCGTTAATTTTCATTATTACGTAGTTTACTCTGCACCTGACCTAATACTGTACGTACGCAAGTGCGTACCGCTAGACCGAAACGTACGCTTTTACTTTACGTTTGTAATTTGTTTGTGAATGTTAGGCGAAAACGAACCAATCACAAACTTTTTTTTTGTTCGTGTTCGGGATCCAAACCAAAAATTGGGATGTTCGCTCATTACTAGTGTTAGATTTACCCAGGCATGCTTCCCCTGCTGTCCCAAATGCATTCCAGAGGTGTTGGCATAATTTTCTGATGTTTCATTGTGCACTTGGTGACCTCCTAGTAGTCGAATATTGATTTCCAGGTCCCACGTGTTTATCTCCCATACACTATAATGGGATTTAAAATTCGTTCAAATATACGAATATCGGGAGCTATTCAAATCGAATTTCAAATTATCGAATATTTCACTATTCGCTCATCTCTAGAGTTAAAACATTGGCACAAACAACAACCCTATCAGTAAACATTGTGCAATATCGAACGAGCCTTGTATTTTAAGAACATCGCCCAGTCATGCCACAGTGCTTGTCCAGAAATGCTGGACACTATTAGTATTACTTGTGAAGTCTTGTTTCTGGATGATACTGTTCTTGGTTGCGATGTGCACTCTGTACAGCCATTAAACTAGTGTGGAGATGCATTTAAAAATGTTTAATGCGTTTAAAAATGTTTGTTTCGACCATGGGCATTAAATTTGATGATGGGGTTTAGTTTATTCAAATGTATCATAATTAACTAGGGATATTTTCTAACTGAATATTATATTAACTGGGATCTAAAGGGGGAACATTACTTGATAGATTAAACAAAAATGTTTTTCTTTGGACTTTTCTTAGCGTATAGACACATTCATGTGCAAGATTGATGACTGGTGATTTACTCATAAACATCAGGCACAGGAGCATTAAAGGGGTAGTGCGGGGGTAAAAAATTATTCACAGACTAACACACATTACAAAGTTATACAACTTTGTAATGTATGTTATGTCTGTGAATGGCCCCCTTCCCCGTGTCCCACCACCTCCACCCGTGTACCTGGAAGTGTGGTGCGCTATACTCACCTGTCACGGGCTCTGTTCACATAATGTTGTAATTGAGTGGATGGCCGTCATTTAATGGCAAATATGTGCTGTTATTTTAAAACAACGGCTGTTGTATTGAAATAATGGAAGTTATTTACCGTTATATGGCGGCCATCCACTCAATTTCAACATTGTGTGAACAGAGCCTTTCTGTGTTTTCAATCCACTCCTGGTTTTGGTTGCTATGAGGACCTGACATGAGGACCAAATACAGCCTCAAATATACATAGTGTGAACCCAGGTTGATCAAAGTTGTATAACTTTGTAATGTGTGTTATTCTGTGAATAATTTCTGAGCGCCGCACTACCCCTTTAAAATTCAACAAACAGCAGTGCATGACTGAAGTACAATAAGGGTCCTATTCCACGGGCCAAGGAGGGCCCAATCAACGATGTAAACGAGCGGCAATCTGCTAGATTACTGGGCCTATTCCCTATGGCCCGATGATCGTTGAGCGAGGGCTGCAAGAACATCATTACCGATGTCCTTGCAGCCCTTGGGGCATCATACATTACCTGTCCAGGCTTCTTCTCCGCGCTGTCTTCATCCCCGAGTCCCGCGCTCTCTATCTTCAGAATGGCGGTCAGCTTACAGGCCACATTTAGCCAATCACAGGTCGCAGGGGTCCCGGCCTGTGATTGGCTGAGCGCTCCGTCAGCTGACCAGCCATTCTGAAGATAGAGCGCGTGGGAGCCGGAGAGGAAGACAGAGCGGACAAGAAGCCTGGACAGGTAATGTATGATGCTGCTGCTTGTCAAATCGTCGGTCGCCCGCCGCACACCGCTATTCAACCGTAGCGATGCGCGGTGGGGAAACGATGATTTTAGGTCTGGCCCTAAATAAATGATCAGCCGATGACACGATCATCGGCTGATCGTTCTCTCTATTTCACCGAACGATAATCGACCGAATCGGGCCAAATGGGGCCGATCCGGCCGATTATCGTTACTGTGGAATAGGGCCCTAACAGTATGCTACCAGACACGGTTTTGATGATTGACTGAAGATGTAACCTAACAGGTGATTTAAAAGGTTAAAATCACCCAGGAGAATTGTGGATAATGATGACCACTGTGTACTGACAGGTGCAATTTGTTGTTACTTTTCAGCTTTTTGACTTACATGTACGCCCTGCTGGGGGGGCCGCACTATGGAGTGGGCTGAGGAGCTGAGCTTGCTTCATAGCGGGTGAGGACCAGCAGCTATCAGCAGCCAGGCCCTCATACTCAATGGTGGGCTGCTGCAATTATACGGCAGCCCACCATTAACCCTTTAAACCTTGCCATCATTTAAGTGACAGGAGCAGCTCCTGCGAGGGTCCAGATCACACTGCTTGACCACTAGAGAGGTACATAGTTTATCAGAAGTTCGCCGATAAACACTGATCCCTGCTCTGCTATGGCATAGCAGTGATCAATGGGACCAATCTAATGTATATATGTAATAGTCCCCTAGGGGGACTAAAAAAGTGTAAATAAATAATTATTTTTAAAAAATACCCCAAAGCCCCTCCCATAATAAAAGTTTAAATCCCCCCCTTCCCATTTTTATAAATAAAACAAATAAAAATAACGAAATAAATAAACGTATTATATACCATAGGGTGCGTAACTGTCAAATCTATTAAAATAAAAACAATAATTTTCCCGCAGGGTGAACGGCATGAATAAAAGGCAGTAAAAAACACCAAAATTGCTGATTTTATAAATTACATTTTATACATAGAAAAAATTTATAAACAGTGATGAATATGTCTGATCTACATAAATATGTTACTAATAAAAACTAGGGATTTGTAACTCAAAAAATTATGCCCAATACAGCCCTGTAGGTGAAAAAATAAAAGTGTTATAAGAGTCACAATAGGGCCAATATATATATATATATATATATATATATATATATATATATATATACACACACATATATATTTGTAAAAAAAAAAAGCATGCATATCACTGTGTTCAGACTGACCTATAGAGTAAAGATATCATGTAAGTTTGTAACTTTTACTGTAAAGTGCATTACCTAACCATGGAAACCCCCCAAAATTTGTGGAATTGCCTTTTTTGGTGCAAATTCACCCTATAAATGATTTTATTAGAGTTATGTCACTCATTTTATGGTAGATTGAAGGGTGCCATTACAAAGTACACCTGTTCCTGAAAAAACAAGCCCTGACATGGCCCTGTGTATCTTTCTGTGTAAATGGACCCTGAGAACATGAGGAAGAAAAGACGAAAATGGAAAAATTGAAATTTGGCGCAGTCCTTAACCCCTTAACGACATCGGGCGTAAGTATACGCCCCCGCAGGGTGGGCTTTAACGCAAACGGGCGTATACTTACGCCCGATGTTTCCCCGATCGCTGTGTGTTCGTCGGCACGGGGGGTGATTAACCCCTCCCGTGCCGACGATCGCTGCTATATGCTGATCAATACAGATCAGCATATAGCAGCTAAAAACAGCTTTCCGGGTCATCGGTGACCCGGTGACCCGGAAAGCAATGGCGATTGGTGCTGTCCGAATTAGCACCAATTGCCATAAGTGTCCCCACCAAAGATGGCGCCGATGCCACCCCCACGATTGCCGTGATAGGCCGGCCAGTACCGGCCGGCCCATCACGGCAATCATACTGTAAAAACACAGTTTTGCCGGGTTCTGCACCCCTCAGCTAGGTAGCTGAGGGGTGCAGAACAGGTGTGTGTGGTGCAGGTGTACCATACTCACCTGATCTGGGCGTCCGGAGCGACGATCTGTGGTCCGCGCCGTCCTCGCGTCTTCTTCGCTTCACTTCCGGGTTTGGTCGTCCAGCGTCGGAAATCTTCGGAAACGCTCGGGTCCTTGGGTTCGGCGGGTCTCGGCAATCTCCGGCAGCGTCGCTCTACTGCCCCCTAGCGGCTGATCAGTGAATATCATTCACTGATCAGTTGCTTTGGGTTAAAAAGATTTTTTTTTTTTTTTTGCGCCCTAACGCCGCTGAGTGCTGATCAGCATCGCACATAAGTGCGCCGCTGATCAGCAACTCCTCCATTTTGGCGTAGGGGCGTTTTTTCCCCCCTATATCCTACCGCCACTGCCTGCTGATAAGTGCCGCACATAAGTGGCGTTTTTTTTTTAACGGTACATGTTCCACATATGTGCCCGTCACCAGTGGGGTCCATATGCTCACTGCACACCTTGTTGGATTTCTTATGGGGTGTAGTTTCCATAATGGGGTCACTTGTGGGGGGTTTCTACTGTCCTGGCAGCACAGAAGCTTTTTAATTGTGACATGGCCTCCATCCTCCATTCCAGCCTCTAAATGGCGCTCTGTCCCTTTGGTGGCTTGCCCTGTGCCAATATGGCACATTATGTCCACATGTGGGGTATTTTCGTACTCAGGGGAAATTACCCTACTCGTTTTGTGTTCACTTTCTTTTTTAACCCCTTGTGGAAAAGGAAAAAAATCAAGGCTAGACTAACATATAGTGTAAAAAATGTTTAATTTTTACACTAAATTATTGATCTTGTCTTGATTTTTTCATTTTCACAAGGGGTTAAAAGATAAAAAAAACACTTAATGTGTAGAGCGATTTCACCTGAGTACGGAAATACCCCACATGTGGACATAAAGCACCATGCAGGTGCAGGGTAAGCCTCCAAAAGGAAGGAGCGCCATTTGGCTTTTGGAGGCTGGATTTGGCTGGAATGGATTTCGAGGGGCCATGTTGCATTAAAAAGGCCCCTGTGTTGCCAAGACAGTTGAAACCCCCCACAAGTGACCCTATTATGGAAACTACACCCCTCAGGGAATGTAACAAGGGGTGTAGTAAGCATATGGACCCCACTGGTGACGGGCACAAATGTGGAACAATATGGCGTGAAAATAAAATATAAAAATTTTTACACTATATTGTTGGTCTAGCCCTAAATTTTTCAGTTTCACAAGAGGTTAAAAGAGAAAAAAAAAACACATAATGTGTAGAGCAATTTCCCCCGAGTCCGTAAATACCCCACATGTGGACATAAAGCGCCATGTGGGTGCAGGGCAAGCCTCCGAAGGTAAGGAGCGCCATTTGGATTTTGGTGGTTGGATTTCGCCAGAATGGATGATGAACGCCATGTCGCATTTACAGAGCCCTCGTGCTGCCAAAACACTGGAAACCCCCCACAAGTGACCCCATTCTGGAAACTACACCCTCAAGGAATCTAACAAGGGGTGCAGTGAGGATATGGACCCCTTGATGGGGGCACATTTGTGCCGTGAAAGTGAAAAAATGAAAATTTTCACTTTCACGTCACATTGTTCCACATTTGTGCCCGTCACCACTGGGGTCCATATCCTCATTGCACCCCTTTCTTAGATTCCTTGAGGGGTTAAGTTTCCAGAATGGGATCACTTGTGCTGGGTTTCCAGTGTTTTGGCAGCACGAGGGCTCTGTAAATGCGACATGACCCTTGAAATCCATTCCAGTAAAATACAGCTTCCAAAAGGCAATTGGCGCTCCTTCCCTTTGGAGGCCCGTCCTGCGCCCGCTTGGCACTTTATGTCCACATGTGGGGTATTTCTGTACTCGGGAGAAACTGCGCTACACGTTTGGTGTGTTTTTTTTCTTTTATACCCTTGTAAAAATGAAAAATGAAGGTTAAAACAACATTTTAGTGTAAAAAATTGAATTTTTCCTTTTTTACACCACATTGTTCTGAAAATCTGTGAAGCACCTGTGGGGTCTAGATGCTCACCGCACCCCTTGTTACATTCCTTGAGGGGTGCAGTTTTCTAAATGGTGTCCCCTTAGGGGTGTTTTTTAGGTTTTGGCACCCCAGAGCCTCTGCCAACCTGAAGTGGTACAGTCAAAAATGACCAAATATAACGGAGGCGTTAAAATTCACTAGGCGCTCCCTTATATCTGAGGCTTGTGGTTGCGTCAAATAGTGCAATAGGGCCACATATGGGGTATTTCTATAAACTGCAGAAACGGGGCTATCAATATTGGGGTGCATTTCTCTGCTAATAGGTTTATCATTATGAAATATATTGGATTACAATAAAATCTCTGCACAGAAAATAAATAATTTCTTACAAACTTAGCTTTTATTTCTGTGACTCCCATAAAGGGTTAAAAAACATTCTTGCAGAGTTTGGGGGTGCAGTTTCTGAAATGGGGTGCTTTGTGGGGCTTTCTAACATACAGTCCCCTCAAATACACTTTTAAGGCTGGGTTCACACTATGTATATTTGAGGCTGTATTTGGTCCTCATGTCAGGCCCTCATAGCAACCAAAACCAGGAGTGGATTGAAAACACAGAAAGGATCTGTTCACACAATGTTGAAATTGAGTGGATGGCCGCCATATAACAGTAAATAACGGCCATTATCTCAATACAACAGCCGTTGTTTTTAAATAACAGCAAATATTTGCCATTAAATGACGGCCTAAACCTGAACAGGTCCCTAAAAATATCTGATTTTGAAATTTTACAGAAAATTTGGAAAATTGCTGCTAATGTTTTAAGCTTTCTATTGTCTAAAAAAAAATAAAAATAAATGCTACCAACATAAAGTAGACATGTTGCTAATGCTATTTAATATATAATTTATGTGGCATAACCATTTTCGGTATAAGCAGAAAGGTTTCAAAGTTGGAAAAATGCATTTTTTCACAATTTTTCACGTTATTTTGGTGTTTTTCATAAAGATTTGTTATAAGTATCGACTCCATTTTACCAGAAATGTAAAGTACAATATGTCACGAGAAAACAATCTCAGAATCGGCTGGATAGGTAAAAGCATCCAGAAGTTATTAATGAATAAAGTGACACTGGTCATATTCATAAAATTTGTCTCTGTCCTTAAGGCCATTTCAGGCTCTGTCCTTAAGGGGTTAAGGCCATTTTTGGCTGTGTCCTTAAGGGGTTAATGGATGTTCTTTTTTTACGTTGCATAATATTTTTACAACATGTTGCTATGTTGGTGTTCATTTGTGGGGATGTTTTTTTTTTAATTCTGTTCATTTTTGTAAGTCAACCTAAATCTATGTTAAACACTGGCAAGTTTACAGTGTGATTCACATATAAAGTACGTGTCTTTCCACAAGCCTGGATAAATCCAGGATTGACCCTGTTTTGCCGTTATTTAAATTGGTTCCTGTTGGCTCACTAGATTCATTTGATTACAGTGCTGTAATTTACCTCATTGGAAACATTAGGAGTCATTAGAAAAAAATGTGCTGTAAAATGCACCAAAAAATAGCCAGTGCCTTCATGATGGCCTAAACAATAAATTACAATTAGAGATGAGAGAATCAATCGAAAATTCATTTCACGAATATTAGGTCGGATATGCGAATATTTGAGAACCACATGTAAACGAATCTCAATAAAACAGCCAAACCATTGCAGCTACAGTAGTTGGACTATTACAGAGTAATGTTTTGTACAACAGCTATTGCAGTGACAATGCCAAAAATTGGAAAATGTAAATTTTTTAAAAATGTCAATTAGCTAGTCAATAATGACATTTTCACCCTGGACTGCAGTGGACATTAGTGTATAAGGTTTGGTGGACGTTGGTGCATAAAATCTGAAATCTTTCTAATAAAATATTTAACACGTTTCCAATCCTCCTTCAAGTCCCCTTTCACCTCCCCTTGTGTGGCACCGTTTGTCTCCCGTTAATTTAAGTGGCTCCAATGTAAGTGTCAATTTAATTTCAATTTAAATTATTCAATTTAATTTTATTTAATTAATTTAATAATTGATCTAATAATTCTTAATTTTTTTTAGTTTAATTTAGTTCCATTTATATTATTCACTGCTCATTGAATAAACATTGATCTGTCTTCTGGCACTTCGGCAGCAATGCCGAATGGAGGTCACACCTAGGTTAAATTTGGGTCAGTATTCAGACAGCTCATCGTGTCCCTCCAGCACCTCATCCTGTTACGATAACATAACAAACCCTATCCCTTGGTAGTAGATGATTTAAAATGTTCCAATCCTTCTTCAAGTACCCTTTCACCTCTCCTTGTGTGGCACCCTTTGTCTCCCCTGTTTAAAGCGACTCTGTACCCACAATCTGTCCCCCCCAAACCACTTGTACCTTCAGATAGCTGCTTTTAATCCAAGATCTGTCCTGGGGTCAAAATGAAGCAAATGGACAGCACAATTCGCATCAAATCTGGATTTTTAAGTTTTGCTTTGCTCTTTAATTACAATAAATATCTTGTTGCTAAAGTTAAACTTTTATTATAAAATTGTTTGTCTTATGGTTCGACTAATTTATTATGTTTTTATCTTGCAGTGTCTGGGAAATCATAGGACAGCAAGGTGGTGGTCTCTCTGTGCTGAGAACTTTCCGTCTCATGAGGGTCCTGAAATTAGTGCGCTTTATGCCAGCATTACAGCGCCAGCTTGTAGTATTAATGAAGACAATGGACAATGTTGCCACATTCTGCATGCTGCTGATGCTTTTCATCTTCATATTCAGGTAGTTATTATAAGATTTTATGGAAAGATATCTTATGATCCAGATACTTGTATTGAAAATTACACATATAGCTGCATCATTTTGTCCAAAATGAATATATTTACGCCAACATAGTCATGCTCATCAGGATATGGGAATGTTTGTCATATATTCAAAAGATTAATTTAGTTCAAACTAACCTGTGTTAAAAGAAGGTCAACTAGCATGTACTGGGTCATTAAAGAGTTGGAAGAGACATTGGAGATTTCTGTTAAACTCTTCCTCCTGTTGTACTTTGGGGAAAGTATGAAGGTTACCTGCCTTACAGTGGAGGGGGTAAAGACCATGGAGATTTTTAGTTTTTTTGTTAGTATTCATTCATTCATTCATAAATTATCTTCATGTCCTACTATTTAAACAGTTAGCTGCTACAGAGAAAGAGAGAGATAAGAGAGATCTGTCATATAGCAGGAAGACTTTCAGATAGCATACTTGGTAGGCAGCTCAGACATGTTGCAGGGAGGAAAGCATATTCAAGTTATTTTGCAAAGGGGAATAATAGAGGCTATGTACAAAAATACAGAGAAAATCAAGCCCACACAGTGAACTATAAAGGCACACATAGAGCTCTGTGATGTATGGTAGCCTAATTGTTATGTTTTATATATATTTGCTAGTATTTTAGGAATGCATCTTTTTGGCTGCAAATTTGCATCAGAAAAGGATGGTGACACGCTTCCAGATAGAAAGAACTTTGACTCTCTGCTATGGGCTACAGTGACTGTATTCCAGGTATTGTATGTTTGGTATGTACAGAAAAAATATATATATTATTCTGCCTGAGGTGACTTTAATAATTTGACTGGTTACTTTAGATTTTAACACAGGAAGACTGGAATAAAGTTCTTTACAATGGAATGGCCTCTACGTCTTCATGGGCAGCACTTTACTTTATTGCACTGATGACTTTTGGAAACTATGTTCTATTCAACCTGTTGGTGGCTATTCTTGTTGAAGGATTTCAGACAGAGGTAACGCTTTGTGCCAGTTTATTTTGTATTTTTATTTTAAGCATGGACCTTTATCCCTTCATAACCCAGCTCAAAATGGCCTAAATCACCATGACAATTTTCATTTTTGCCTTTTCCTTTTTTCCTCCTCACCTTCTGCTTTTATTTCTCCATATTAGGGGTCATGTAAGGGCTTGTTATTTTAAAGAACAAGTGTACTTTGTAATGGTGCCTTTTAATGTACCATAATATGTATGACTGAACCTCCGAAATATATATATCTTTATTTATGCAGTGAAATTGGGAAAAAAATGTAGTTTTGTAACTTTGGGGGGGTTTCATGTTTATGTAATGCACTGATTGATTGGATAATATAATCCGTATATATATGTTCCTTCTGCACATGCCCCGTGCAGTAGGAACACATATATACATTTATACATTTGTAGACTGAAGGGGCTTTAACTGTGTGCAGGATCGCTCCAATGCGGGTGATCCCACACACATAAGTGTGGCTGGCTGCAGAGCTAATGACAGGCAGCCCTGGTCACAGTTCAGTAAAATCTTTCATACAAACAAATAATGACATATGTATGGCACAGTTGTGTCAAAAACTGATTCAGGCCATGTTCACACAGCATAAAATTACGGCCGTTGTTGCCATCAGCAGCAACGGCCGTACTTTGTACACTGAGACACACTGCCTTATCCTCTATGGGATCCCGGCCGGAGCGTATAAACATAGAATATCAAATTATATGCCGCAGGAGGAAATGATAGAGTTCATTCCATCATTTGCCTAAAAGGGGTCAGTGATTTGATCAAATCCCTAGGGAAATGATGGAACGGCGCGGTCAATTCATCATTTCCCGAGATTTGATCAAATCCCTGATTCTATCATTTCACTGCAATATATATTATTAACAAAATATAAAAAATAAACACATTACATATCCTAGCGTGCAGAATTGTCCGATCAATTAAAATATAAGAATATTGTTCCCGCTCGGTGAATGGTGTAAATGAAAAGTAAAAATAAAACACACTAGGATTGCTGATTTTTAAAAATTATATATTAGAAAAAAAAATTTTTAGGGTATAAACCCACACACCGTATACGCAGCGTATTATATTTGTCGGGCAACCTATATTTGTCGAGCACCGACCGCGCACTGCTACGTGGAATAGCGGTGCACGGCCGGCGACTGACGATATACATTATCTATGCAGGGTGCAGGGCTCCTCTTCTCCTGCTTCTCCCCGGGTCCCGTGCGCTCCTCCAGCATCAGGGCTGGAGCATCACTAGCCATGGCTGTCCCGGCTGAGTGGCCTGTCAGCCGAGACAGGCCGCCCTAATGCTGGAGGAGCGCGGGACCAGGGAGAAGCAGGAGAAGAGGAGCCCTGCACCATGCATAGGTAATGTATACTAGCACTAGCGCTTGTTTATCGGCCCCATTGGCCTGGGGAATACCATACCACCCTTACAGCCAAAAACAAATTCCACACAGGGCGCCATCTACCCTAAGGCCAGTCCATTGTATATATTTTGATGATTAATTCGAATGTGTCTGAATTTGTTCCTAATTTCTAAATAACACATCCTCTGCCTTATTAGGACCACACAAGATACCAGCAAACAGTTTTCTCACTGTGTACTTTATAAATGGCATATGCTGGTAGTTCTGTTAAACTGGTTCATTTCACGTCATTTAAATTCAGTTTTCCACCAAGTGGGAAATGATTTTGTGCTGAGTGTGTGGAATCATCAGCCGCAGCTACTGCAATAGACAGTAACTGTTTATCATAACAACACAAACTATTACTTACTCAATTTATCATTCCATTCCATCGCATCGCTGCCTAATTACATATATCCTAGACCTTTATGTTCCACTGGCACTTCATGTTTTATGAATTAGGCCAATTTTAGTGTATATTTTATTTTAATTGTTTACATTCACTGTGACGTGCAGCCAATTATTTATAGGAACTATGGGAAAATCTTTCAACTGTCCTCACATTATATTTACAGACATTTACTACTGTGTACATTAAAGCAACCATAGTGAATTTTCTGTAGAAACATAGAAACAGAAGATTGTTGGCAGAAAAAGACCACTGGGTCCATCTAGTCTGCCCTTTTAGTATTTTCTTTTTTATTATCTTAGGAGAGATGTATATTTATCCCAGGCGTGTTTAAATTCTGTTATTGTAGATTTACCAACCACCTCTGCTGGAAGTTTGTTCCAGGTATCTACTACTCTTTCAGTAAAATAATATTTTCTCACATTGCTTCTGATCTTTCCCCCAACTAACCTCTCACTGTGTCCTCTTGTTCTTGAGCTCAGTTTTTTACTTAAAACACTGCCCTCCTGAACCTTATTTAGTCCTTTAACATACTTTAACATACAAAGGTTTCAATCATGTCCCCCCTTCCCCTTCTTTCCTCCAGACTATACAGATTCAAATCCTTAAGTCTTTCCTGATATGGATTATGCCTCACACCCTCCACCACTTTTGTAGCCCCTCTTTGGACCAGTTCTATTTTATCAAGGTTCTTTTTTAGATGAGGTCTCCAGAACTGGACACAGTATTCCAGATGTGGCCTTACCGGAGCTCTATACAGCGGGATCACAGTCTCCCTCTTCCTACTGGTTATACCTCTAGCTATACACCCCAGCATATATGGTGCGTTTACACAGACAGATTTATCTGACAGATTTTGGAAGCCAAACACAGGAATGGATTTGAAAAGAGGAGAAATCTCAATCTTTCCTTTATGACCTGTTCCCTGTTTATAGTCTGTTCCTGGCTTTGGCTTCAAAGATCTGACAGATAAATCTTTCTGTGTAAACGCACCATAATGCTAAGTTTACACGAGGCGAGCCCGATCGTACGATAAACGATTTCGAAGTAACGATTTTTTAAATAACGATCAGCGTTTAGATGGTACGATATACCGTACGGAAAAATTGTTTTGCGATCGCGCGCCCGCAGCCCGCCCCCCCGCTCAACCGCAGCCCCCTGCGCCGCCCCGATCGCCACCCCCTCAGCTCCGATTGCCCCCCGGCCGACGCTCCGATCGCCCCCCTGGGCTCTGCTCCGATCGCCCCTCCTGGCTACGCTCAGATCGTCCCCTGCTCCGATCACCGCCGCCGCTTCGATCACCCCCACCGCCACGGCCAAGAGCATACGTTACCTGCTCCGCGCAGTGGTGGGTGGGGGTGGCGATCGGAGCGGCGGAGGTGGCGATCGGAGCAGCGGCGGGGGTGGTGATCGGGGCAGCGGGGGTGGCGATCAGAGCGGCGGCGTCGGCGGGGGTGCCGATCGAGCCGGCGCAGGGGGCTGCGGATGAGCGGGGGGCCGGGCGGGGGGCCGGGCGGCGGGCGGGGCTGCGGGCAGCGGGCGGCCAGACTATCGCACGACGACTGTTTACACGGAACGATCGGCGAATTTTTTGCGAACTACGAACGACGATTT
The DNA here is from genome assembly GCF_027789765.1 of Dendropsophus ebraccatus. Classification (NCBI taxonomy): domain Eukaryota; kingdom Metazoa; phylum Chordata; class Amphibia; order Anura; family Hylidae; genus Dendropsophus; species Dendropsophus ebraccatus. The sequence continues at coordinate 39,769,411 of NC_091467.1, read as the reverse complement.
ATGAACATGAACATGTTAAAAGATCAAAATTAAGGATTTTTCGATCGTTCGCCGCATTTACACGCCCGATAATTGCTCCGTGTAAACTTAGCATAAGGGTCCATTTAAACAGAAAGATTATCTGACAGATTATCTGCCAAAGATTTGAAGCCAGATAATCTTTCTGTATAAATGTACCTTAAGGAGCCTAGTTGCAATCTGGGCCATATAATAACATGTACTATATCTTATGGGTTCTGCTGATTACAGGAAACGAGCTTCATATAATACAGTGGAGACTGTGACCTGTAATCAGCCGGACTGCGCACAAGGTCTGGGAGTGATGCTTCACCTGGCTGTTACTATCACAGAAAGACCCCATCCAAGCTAAACCTTTCATATGTCAAAAGTTCATTCAAATAACAGTTAACACTTTAAAGACTGCAAGCATTCACAATCAATGGCTGAACAGGTTGTCAGTGAGTCAGGACCAGGAGAAGCAGACGGGAGTGCACCAGAGGAAAGGGAGCGGTAAGCATGGTGTCTTATGCTATGCTTACACGAAACGATTATCGGGCAAATTTTCGCAATTATGATCGCATTGAGCGATAATTGTTCAGTGTAAACGCAGCAAACGATCAAGCGATTAGCTAAAAATCGTTCATTTTGATCTTTGAACATGTTAATTAATAGTCGTTGATCGTTCGCAAAAAATTTGCAGATCGTTCCCTGTAAACAGTCGTTCACTGATTTTTCCTATGTGCAAGATAGGCTTAAACGTAGCATTATGGTGCGTTTACACAGAGAGATTTATCTGACAGATTGTGTCTGTGTAAACGCACCATTAGGCGTTTCCACACTGTATTTTTGCTCAGTATTTTGCAACCAAAACCAGGAATGGATTTAAAACACAGAAAGGCTATGCTCACACACTGTTGAAATTTAGTAGATGGCCATCATTTTATGACAAATAATGCCCATTATTTCATAACAACGGCCAATGTTTTAAAAAACTGCCAATTATTTACCATTAAATGACGGCCATCCACTAAATTTCAACAGTGTAAACAAAGCCTTCCCTTACGTCCCATTGGCATCACAACATATGGGGTAAATTCGCCCCTGCGAGCCCCTGGGACGAAGGAATATTTAATGAAAAAATAACAATTAAATTTTAATCCCCTCCTCCATGAGGTATAAATAGGCTCCACCTCCCCCTAGACCTCAGTCTTTTTTTACTTCGCAAACAATCCCACGGTAGTGGACTCAATGACAATACCATGGACATACCAGCTGGCGTATATCTTTCCTCCCATAGCCATGATTCCCAGAGTTTGACTAAGATCAGTCTAGATCAGTCGTAGTAATAACAATAACTCCCTTCTGGCCGAAGAGGTCATGGTTCACCCTGCCCATGAATATGAGCAGAGGGGAATTTTGGAGGTTACCTCTGCATCCGGATCTAATATCCCAGGGTCAACATCTGTGCAGGAATCTTTCCAGCCTCAGCTTGACAGCTTGGAGACTGAGAGGACCGTATTAGACTCTAGTTTTTCTGAGAAGGTATAGTATACCCTTTTTCACGCTCGTAGTAGCACTACAAATAAATCTTTTGCACGTATTTGGAAGATTTTAAGATTGGTGTGCAAGCAGGAGTATTGATGGACTTAAACCTTCTACTCCACAGTCATTGGAGTTTTTACAGGAACTCTTCTATAAAGGATTAAAACCTAGTTCCATCAAGGTGCAGATAGCAGCCCTCTCTGCACACCTAAACTCACGCTTTTTTTCAGATCTTGGAGGTAAAGAATTTTGGTAAAGCAGGTAGACCCATGGGACTTATCCTTTGTGTTGAGACGCCTGTGTCTTCCTCCATTTGAGCCTTGGGAGGAAGTAGACTTCAAGTTAACTCTTTTACTAGCCATTACCTCTGCTAAGAGAGTTGGAAAACTTCAAGCCTTGGCTCCGCATCTTCATACGTGATTTTTTTTCCCAAGACAAGGTTATCCTTAGGTTCCTCCCAGGATTCCTGCCTAAGGTGACTTGATTTGCCAACATCAACCAGCCTATAGTATTGCCTGTATTTTCTCCTACTGGATCATCTGAAGAAGACTTGGATCTTTCTTTATTGGACATATCCAGAGCTATCAAGATCTATCTACATAGAGTAGGTGATTTTCGTAAAGACGAGAATTTCTTTATCCCTCTCGCAGGAAAGAATTAGGGGAGGAAGGCTTCAAAACCTTCAATATCCAGATGGATCTGTGACTCCATTGCCTTATGTTACTTCTCCGCAGATCTGGATCCACCAAAATTTACCAGGGCTCATTCTACTAGAGCTGTGGCCTCCACTTGGGCAGAGCGTGCCGCTGTGCCACTTGAGGACATATGCCAGGCAGCTACCTGGTCGTCTTTGACTACCTTTGTGAGATATTTCAGGCTGGATAATTCTTTCTTGTCAAGAACAACCTTTGAAAGATCTGTTCTTAATGCGGATGTAATAAATAACCCGCCCATTGGGGATAATGCTTGCTAATTCCCCATAAAGAATGTTGTGATGCCAATGGGAAGTAAGGGAAGCTAAAATTATTATGTTAATTTGTTTTCCCTGAGACCCATTGGCATCACAAGACTCCCTCCCTGTGTTTTATGTTTCTTTATAATTAGAGGTCTAGGGGGAGGTGGAGCCTATTTATACCTCATGGAGGAGGGGATTAAAATGTAATTGTTATTTTTTCATTAAATATTCCTTCGTCCCAGGGGCTCGCAGGGGCGAATTTACCCCATATGTTGTGATGCCAATGGGTCTCAGGGAAAACAAATTAACATAATAATTTTAGCTTTCTGTGTTTCCAATCCACTCCTGGTTTTGGTTGCAAAATACTGAGTAGAAATAGTGTGTGAACCCAGCCTTAGGCCGGGTTCACACTACATATAACACCAGACGTTGTGTGCCGCAGCCAGGTCACAGGAGATCATCCCGGCCGGTACTGCAGTACTGGCCGGATGATCTTCATTTCTGCTGAATTCGGATGCAGGTGCACCAGTGTGCGGCCGCATCCAAATTCACCGCTGAACACTATGGAGCGTGTGGCTGGAGCTGCACACTCCAACGTGTGAACTAACAGGTCTGTGCGGCTGCTATTCAATGAATAGCGGCCGCAGAAAACTGACATGTCAGTTTTTCATGCGGCCGAAGTGTATACTATGGGGGACATTTCTAAAGTACAGTGTTTTTTACGCCGGGCTTAAAAAGGGTATTGCTTCTACATAAATCCTGATTGTTCGGAGCCTCTCTTTTGAAAGCTCAGAGCTTAGAGCTGGCGCACGTGTCAGTATCATTTTTCGTCATGAATATTTATAAATGCAGTGGACTTAGAGTCTGCGCACCCTGTCCCGCCCCCTCCCCACCCCTTCCCCGCCTCACTGGCGAAGGAGGCGTAAAATGGCCAGATGGAAATATTTTATTCGCAGAACGGCCATTTGCGGATAAATAATTCGCATCTGGCCGTTTTACGCCAAAATATACAACTTTTGTGCTTGATAACTTTCCCCCTATGTGTTTACGATCAGGAAGGGATTCCATTAATTTTAATACAACGTATTTTTTGCATAAATCACGGCCGTTGTTGCAAATTGCAACAACAGCTGTGATTTATGCAAAACATACTGTACTTTGGGTGAACATGGCCTTAAGGTGTAATCTGCCATTTAATGCATGTACTAGGAGAAGAGAGAGAACACCATTCAGAGCACTTGGGGGAGATTTATCAAAAGGTGTAGAATTTAGACTGGTGCAAACTGCCCGCAGCAACCAATTACAGCTCAGCTTTAGGTTCTGCTGAAAGGAAAGCTGAGCTGTGATTGGTTGCTGTGGGCAGTTTGCACTAGTCTAAATTTTACACCCTTTGATAAATCTCCCCATGAAGTATTACTGCAGAACAAATTTGTGCAAGTGACTAAACTTTCTGCTCACATTGGGTGGTCATGCTACAAGTCCAACACCGCCAGTCACTTTAGCGGTGGTTTATACACCTTGATGCCGTCTGCAGCCCTTTAAACGGAACCAGGAGACTCAGTACAATAATTCAGCAGCGGAGACAGCACCAAAGTAGTAAAAAATCATGTGACTTTATTAACTCCCTCTTGTGCGACGTTTTGGCTTTACTCTAGGCTTTCTCAGGGCTAAAACCGAAACATTACGCTAGAGCAGGAGTGGGGAACCTTCGGCCCTCCAGTTGTTGCAAAACTACAATTCCCATCATGCCTGGACAGCCAAGTCCAGACATGATGGAAATTGTAGATATGCAACAGCTCGAGGGCCGAAGGTTCCCCATCCCTGCGCTAGAGGGTGTGAATAAAGTCACAACATTTTTTACTACTTTAGTGCTGCCTCTGCTGCTGCTTCGGAGGGGGTGCAGTCTGGTGAGGGGGGCATTATCCTACTTGTGTCTGAAACTGCTGCTGCTTATATCCTAATTTTTTGAGTCAGTACAATAGTTGAAAAGAAGTTTGCACTATGGAGGCGCAGTTGTGCAGGAGATCCGTGAGGCGTAGGCGCTGATCAGCTGATTCTCACATCAAAGATGATAGTAGTTGTAGTAGATGTAGCAGTAAGACTTAGATCAATGGATAATGTGTTTCTAAGGGAACCCTCAATAGGGCTGATGATCTCATCTGATTTAATGCGTCATACATTGATTAAAGTCTTACTGTTATAACAAATTCAACACCTATCATCTTTGATGTGAGAATCCTCAATAAGCTGATCAGACCTCACCAATACCACCATACTGTGACTGGATAACACTGCCATACCAGACCTGACCAGTACCGCCATACTGTGACTGGATAACACTGCCATCCCAGACCCAACCAATACCGCCATACTGTGACTGGATAACACCGCCATACCAGACCTGACCAATACCGCCATACTGTGACTGAATAACACCACCATACCAGACCTGACCAATACCGACACACTGTGACTGGATAACACTGCCACACCAGACCTGACCAATACCGACACACTGTGACTGGATAACACTGCCACACCAGACCTGACCAATACCGCCATACTGTGACTGGGTAACACTGCCATACCAGACCTGACCAATACTGCCATACTGTGACTGGATAACACCGCTATACCAGACCTGACCAATACCGCCATACCCCCCCCTCGAAAAGACACCAGATTTTCTGGCGAGTCTGAACGGGAGGGTACTGCCCCTCTGCAAGGTGCTACCCTAGGCACCAGACCATGGGTGTCTAATGGTAAATATGACCCTGCAGGTATACAGGACACTACATATATACAGAACCCCAAAACTATACACTACAGGTGCACAGGACCTCCACCAACTACAGGTATACAGGACCCAAAAACTATACACTACAGGTATACAAGACCTCCACCAACTATATACTTCAGGACCCCAAACTATACACTACAGGTATACAAGAACCCAAAACTATACACTACAGGTATACAGGACCTCCACCAACTCTATACTACAGGTATACAGCACCCCCACACTATACACTACAGGTATACAGAACCTTCACCAACTCAATACTACAGGTATACAGCACCCCCACCAACTCTATACTACAGGTATACAAGATCCAAACTATACACTACAGGTATACAGGACCAAAAAACTATACACTACAGGTATACAGGAACTCCACCAACTATATACTACAGGTATATAGGACCCCAAACTACACTTCAGGTATACAGGACCCCAAAACTTTTCACTACAGGTATACAGGACCTCCACCAACTATATATTACAGGTATATAGGACCCTCAAACTATACACTACAGGCATACAGGACCCCCAAACTATATACTACAGGTATACAAGACCTCCACCAACTATACACTAGAGGTATCCAGGACCCTCAAACTATACACTACAGGTATACAAGACCTCCACCAACTATACATTACAGGTATACAGCACCAACTATAAACTACAGGTATACAGGACCCTCGATATATACAGTACAGGTATACAGGAACTTCAACTATACACTGCAGGTATAAAGGACTTCCCAAAATAAACAGTGCAGGTATACAGCCCCCCCCCCAACTATACACTACTGGTATACAGGACCTCCCTCAACTATACACTGCAGGTATACAGCCCCCCTAACTACACACTACAGGTGTACAGGACCCCCTTAACTATACACTATAGGTATACAGCCCCCTGCACCCCCCAACTATGCACTACAGATATGCAGGACCCCTAAAAACTATACACTGTAGGTATACAGAACCCCTCCAACTAAGCACTACAGGTATACAGTAATTCCCCTAATTAACTCAGATGAAACAATACCTTCAGATTGGCCTCCCGGGCACCTTAGAACAAATCTAATTAACACACTGGCACTTTATACCCGGGCAGCGCCAGGTACATTTTCTAGTACAGTATATACACAAATAGACATATTACAGAGATACACAAACATGCAGACACAACACACCTTACATATAAACATCTAATCATACACACAAACAGACTCATGACAGACACACAAACATAGATACACAGATACAAAAGAATGCAGATTACATATATAAAACATCTATAGAACTACATTACATAATATACACTATATACATGGTAGATGCACACACGCATAGACACATTACATAGACACATATATAACACTCACATGCATACACACGTGACATATTAAAGACTAGTGATGAGCGAATACTGTTCGAACGAATAGATATTCGATCGAATAGTGAGATATTAGAATGTTCGATATTCGTACGAATATCCTGCGAATATTCGATAAATATTCGATAAGCGTTCAAATCCCCCAGCTTCCGATTTCACCCTCCAAATGGTCAAATAGATGGTTTTCACTAATCGAATACTTGTTCCCATAGACTTTAATGGGATCGAATATTCGATCGAATATCCGAATTTTCGTGGGATATTCGTACGAATATCGAACATTCGAATATCTCACTATTCGCTCATCACTAGTAAAGACACACACAGATAACAAAGATAGACAAGTATAAACACACACACTCACATGTTAAGCAGGGCAGGAAGCTCCAGGGAGGTTTTCTTGTCTCCATCTCCACTTCCTCCTTTCCCAGGCAGGCCGGGCAGCTTGCAGCCTCTCCCCCTTTTCCTCTGCACCGACTGCACATACAGCAGCTGAGGAGAGAGCCACATGATTGCAGAGAGGAGGGGGGATAGAGGGGCCCTGCTGCTGCTGCTCTCGGCATCTTCCTAGTGACAGGCAGAAGAAAGAGAGCAGTGCTGAGGCCTGAAGCTGATGTAAGGGAGTAAGCCGAGCAGGGAGAGGGGAGGGCCCATGATTACAGAAAGAACGGGTCCTGATGCCGTTCTGAACTCACACCAGCAGTGTGGGAGCCAGCAGGGGGCCCCTTGAGCTCCCGATACTAGGCAGAATCTAAATGGGAGGCCTCTCTCTGGCTCAGGGGCAGGGTCCAGCAAGGAGGGGTGGGGTATAGGAAGCACAAAGGGGACTGTCTTCTCTTCCATTCCTGGTGTTGCCTTTAATAATCTGTCAAATAAATCTGTCTCCAAAAATACACCATTAGATCCATACAATAAGGGCAAATGAGGACAAATTCAAATGTTTACAGTTATAGATTATCTGGTTTTCTCGCTCTCTCTAATTTTGCTTCTTCTTGTTGGAAAATATAGTACAGTGCTTACAATGAACTGACAGTAGACGGCAATGTCCCATAGTTCATGTTATGTTTTATAACTTTATGTCTCTCTAAAGTTTCTAAACTACTGTATACTGTATATCCAGAGGTGTGAAATAGTCTAGGCCAGACTACATCCTTCAAGGCCATAAAGTTTTCAGTTCAGTGATCTTCTCATACTGTATCTAATTTGTTGAAAAGTGTGCTGTCTCCTATCTCCACTGGGCTTCTGAGTCAGCCTATCAGGGTATTACACGTCATACTCTAATCAAGTGAACCTTATAAAGCCACCTTTTATATGTTAAAGTTTTAGGACATTATAACTTCCTTATATTAAAGCAGTCATGTTTTTCTGTTTAAAGTACTAAAACTATATAGGGGTAATTTATTATTTGGGCGATTTTTTATTTTTTTTTTTTTTAACAGGAAGTGCTTTTTATGGGCTGTGCAAAACTCTGCAGTTGTTGCCCAAAAATGATTATTAGGCGCAAGTGCCTTGATAAATTTTTAGCATTTTTTGCCCAATTTTTAACTAAAATAGCTTGGCTAAAAAACTGTGCTAGGGTATGACTAGAGAACTGCCTCAAAATTTGCATAAGCTGAAAATTGGCACATGATAAATCTAATAATAAAAAAAATGTAGCTAATAGTAAACCATAACCCCTCCCAGAGTAAAAATGTTAAAAAAGGTGGAGGCAGTGAAAAATTCTGAAAAATAACGCAAAGCCCTTAAAGGGGTAGTTTAGTTGAAATAAAATAGAAATCTGTATAACTTTCTGACACCAATCGATTCCAAAATAATTTCTATTAATAAATCTTGGGCAAATTTTTACGACGTGTCCTACAAACTATAGATGAACGAATCGCAGATCTAAATGAAGTAAAGCACTTCGTTTCACCTGCGCTCCGCTCATCAAGCCACCGGTGTTTCAGCCCTGCTCTGCTCCCTGGTGCTCCACCCCGGGTGCTGGGGAAAATCTGAATCCAATCCTGAGAAACTGGAAGAAGTTTCCCAGGATTGGATCCCGCTTTTCCCAGCATCCTGGGAGGAGTGGCAGGAAGCGGAGCAGCACTGAAAGGCCATTAGCTTGATGATCTAAACGAAGTGCACTTAGATCAGCTCTCTGATCACTTTTCATTCCATGTTTTCTGGAATGTAATGTGACCCTGGGGTCCTTGGGGGATGAATAATGTTCTGTTTTAATAGTTCAGATATTTTCGTACAGACTGAAATCAATTAAGTATTTTTTTTTTTATTTATAGGGGGGCTATATATGTTTGTTTTTTTGTTTTTTTTGTTTTTACTGGGGGAGACCTGCACTGTGTATTTTACCTAATGAGGGACTGGAACTTACCTACAAAAGGATGAAAACAAAAAAAAAAATCTTCTGATTTGAGAATATATCTTCTGTGAGTCAATTTATACAACTGTGCTGTAATCATGTATATAGGGAAGGAAGACCTGGATATAATTGGGTTATTGGCACCCAATCACATTTTTTGCACAGGGGCCCTTTGCATTCTGTGTCTGCCCCTATTTTTACATACATTGCTTTTCCTGGAACAAGTTAAAGGGGTATTCTTCTCAGCTAGAATACATGCTGAATCATCCCCTTTCCTGGAGACTAACAATTAGTTCTATACTTGTTATTACCTTTTCAGTCCTTTCCTCAGTTCCCAGTCTGTTGCTTTCTGCTGAAGGCACAGATCAACAAGGTCGACAGCAACTTGACCTCAAATTAAACCTACCAGCATAACAGAGTGCAGAAACTACCGTCCGTCTCAGAGGGGAAGGGGAAGGGAGTAGAGAGAGAAGCTCACACACAGTTTTCTGTGACTTCAACACAAAGCAGTATGTTCAGAACTAGGGAAAGAAGACTGAATAGGTGGTAATAATAAGTATGAAATTAATTGTTAGTCTCCAGGAAGGGGAGGGAGGGGGGATGATTCAGCACATATTTTACCTTAAGAGAATACCCCTTTAATACTATAACCCAAATTACCAGTGTGGTAGATTCATTTTTTATTTTCTTACAGGAAATATCCAAGAGAGAAGACATGAGTGCACACCTAAGCTGTATCCACCTGCCTATTGACTCACTTGTGGTGAGCACATACGTTTTTAACCCATATAATATTTTTTGCTTTTAATGTTGAGCATATGTGCTACAACAGTAGGTAAAATTGTTGAAAGTAGTGATCTTGTGATAGCATGCCCATGCAAATGAGGCGTTTAACTCTTAAACCAACAGTTATGACAATCAGATGTTTTACTGTGGAATAAACCTTGTAGATAGATATATTGACTTAATGTTAATGTTATTTTTCAGGGTGGCAGCTCTCTGTCTGGTTCTGAAAGTGCTCCAGATGAATGTGGAATTCGGAAAAGCCTTTCCAACGTGTCTTGTGAGTAAGGATAAGGGTCCGCACAACTGTGTGGTAGTGTTGTAAAAAAGCAGTATAAGTAGGAATACATTATTGCTCTTCCACTATATATAATGTGCAAAACGTTATTTTATTTCCTATTCACCATAATCACCTATAGAGCAAACCCAAATAGTTCTTCAAAAGCATTTTTAAACCACCGCTAACTCATCTTTTTATTGCGTGGATGGCCAAGCCCCCCCCCCTTCATGCCACAATGATGTACATATGCCTCTGATGTCCAGTGATGCCTAATGATGTCCACATGTTTCAGGATGGCTCTGGAAGGCATTCTGCAGCTTCAAATAAGAAGAAATTTTCACAACAGGCATTTCAGATGAGTTGCTTGGCATTTATTAAAAAAAAAAAAAAAAAATTTTAGTTCAACAATGGGAGACGCTTTAGCTTTACAAATCACACTACAAATATTTAATATGCCCCATTTAGTTTTTAACAATGCTCTCAATTTGCAAAAACATGTTTTCCACAGCCTAAATTCATGCACTTAGAATACATAGGTGAATTTTGGTACTAAAAATTTTTGTGGACTAAATTTTAATTGTATTTTAATTATTTTTCAATGGTGTGTTTACACAGAAAGATTAATCTGACCGATTTTTGAAGCCAAAGTCGGGAATGGATTTGAAAAGAGGATAAATCTTAGTCTTTCCTTTATGACCTGTTCTCTGTTAATAGTCTTTTCCTTGTTTTAGCTTCAAAAATCTCAGATCTCTTTGTGTAAACGCACCAAAACTCATGAGAACCATATAACTGAAATATTGTAAGGTTTGCAGGGCATTGCAAATCTCCATAACATTAATTTACTTTTGGTATTAATAGTAATAATTAATAAAAAAAAAATGGGGCAGCAATTTGAAAAATGGACATCGCCACCGGGATCACCAGTGCCACTGCCGTCCAGGTGATATAAAAGAAAAATTTGCCTAAGTGATACATCTACTTGAAACATGTTTCCAAGTAGCTTATTAAACCTGTAACTCTTATTAATCTGTTTCCCTTTTCTGGAATATGAGCATTATAGAATTTCTGTAGCTTATTTCAAGTCATTGACATCATTAACTTTTTTTTTAGTCACTCCATTACATCATGGATTACCGGAAGTAAAGGCCAATTTACAACCACCTCTCATTGTGCATACAGCTGCCACTCCTATGCCTGTGCCAAAAAATTCTTTGTTTGGAGAACTATCTTTGGGTTGTGATTCTAGAAGACAGAGCAGTGTTTCCGATGGTCCTCATGGCACCGAGATCAAGTCTATGGTATGAATGATACAGTTTCTTGCCAATTAAACAAATCTCATAGAAAAAGATCACCCAAAAAAATTTCTCTGTGTTTTTGCTCTTTTAGACTAGTGCACAGAATTCTACGCATAGTTCTTGGGGAGCTGTGTGTAATTGGAACAGTCGAAGGTCCAGTTGGAACAGTATTGGACGAGCCTCCAGCATTAAGAGACAAGTGCAGAGTGGTGAACATAAATCCTTGCTCTCTGCTGATGGAAAGGAGAGTTCAGAAGGCGAGACATCTGATGAGGAAGTGTCCATCCGTAAAGGCTCTTCCTGTAACGTAATGGAACTAGTGGGCAAAAAAGAAACTCTTGACACATTGCACATTCCATACACTTATGCATTACAAAATAAACCCAGCCTTCCTGTAAATTATCAAGGCTGCAATGGAAAAACTGTGCTGCCTAATGTGACACCTCAACCTCGTCTTGATGAGCCCAAACTTGACTACAGCAGTAATATTGATGATGATGTTAATATGGTAAGCATCTCTGTATCAAATTGGGAAGTTTTCTGTAGAATATATTTAAATGGATCCATCAGCTGTACTTCATTTTTAATAACTCAACTAACCCTTTCAGGACCTTAAATGGCCTTAGGCCCCATTCACACAGAGCAAGAAAGGCGGAATTCCACAGCGGAATTGTCTGCCACGGAATGCTGCCAGCCTCCATGTCATAATGACACTCTATGGGAGGCGTGTGCGCCACATCGCTCAGCGTCGCACTGAAGAATGAACATGTTCATTCTTCAGCGCTGAGAGATGCAGCGCGCGTGCCTCCCATAGAGTGTCATTATGACACGGAGGCTGGCGGCAATTCCGTCTCTCTTGCTCTGTGTGAACGGGGCCTTAAAAGTATAACTGTTGTTATAACTTCTAAATCAACAGTAGGGCTGGGTTCACACTACGTATATTTCAGTCAGTATTGTGGTCCTCATATTGCAATTAAAACCAGGAGTGGATTAAAAACACAGAAAGGCTCTGTCCACACAATGTTGAAATTGAGTGGATGGCCACCATATAACAGAAAATAACTGCCATTATTTCAATATAACAGCCGTTGTTTTAAAATAACAGCAAATATTTGCCATTAAATGGCGGCCATCCACTCAATTTCAACATTGTGTGAACAGAGCCTTTCTGTGTTTTCAATCCACTCCTGGTTTTGGTTGCAATATGAGGACCACAATACTGACTGAAATATACATATACGTGTGAACCCAGCCTAGATGTGAAATCATATTTACAATTTACATTAATGAATTTATTTTGTAATCATGGAAAACATGGCACTTCTTATGTTTAGACTCTTTGAAGAAGAAAAAAAACACAGTAAGTCCCGTACACATTAAGCCATGACACTCTGTATTGACCAGACGTCATGTGTTTATAGTCTTTTTTTTTTTCAACTACCATGGCCCTGGGTTGCTGAAACTGATGTTGGGCCTGCTTGGTGGGTTCTGGTGTTTTGGAGGCTACTTGTCACGGTGGCCAGGAGTGGTAACACCCTCCCCCGGCCACATGGCAACGGGACCTTGGTTAAGACTAAGGTGAGGTGCCGGGTATAAAAGTTGTCTTGGTGCAAAAATAGCAACAAACATTGCTCAAGTACTTAGTGCAAAAATCAACAGTGACAATAGGAATAGGCAAATAGGTGAATTGATAGAAGAACAGTAGCAAGTGTCAGGGAACAGACAGAAGGGTCCTTTGCCTAATATAGTGAGTACTCTGCCGGAATGTGGTATAGAGTCTCTGTAGTGTTCTGTAGTGATCCTTGTACTCACGTAGGCTTTTATGGGGGTAGTCTTGTCAAAGAACACAGTATAGAAAATGCAAATTTAAGTGTCTAATTGAAGCAGGATCATGTACAGCATACATTTACATATTAATCACGGTGAAAGAGCACACTGTTATGTCTTTTATCATGGGTTTAATGAGACAGCATTCATACAACAAACAGCACTGTATTATAAAGTTTTTTTGTACATCCCTACATATGGGAGGTATTGCCCAGCCCTCAAAACTATTATTGGAACTGAATACAGTATAACATAAGTACAGTATCAGCTCTATACATCACTAGTATCAGGATCTATACACCATTCTATTACATCACTGGTATCAGCTGTATATACCATTCTATTACATCACTCGTATCAGGAGTTCTCTACACCATTCTATTCTATGATTGTTATCAGCTCTGTACATCAGCTCTGTACACCATTACATCTATTACATCACTGATATCAGCTCTATACACCATTCTTGTCAGGACCAGTCACACCAAACACACAGAGACAGTGAGCCCTGAGCTCAGCCCCGCCCACTGTCCCTACCTAATTGCCGCAATCTGCCCTAAAATGGCAGCGGACAACTTGGCGGCGATCCCTGGCCTGGATACGTGAAACAATAGACAAGACAAAACAAACAAACACAATAAGAATGGTCAGCAATCCGGGTCACAACAGTCTGGCAGCAAAGGTACAAAATCAGAATCCAAAAGAGTAGTCAAATAACAGGCAATATGGTCGGGGGCAGGCAGCAAGCAAGCGAGGTCAAAAGATACAAGGCAGGAATCAGGAGAAGCAAAGAAACAGAACCACAAGCAGGCAGAGACTAAAGGCCCTATTCCACCAACAGATCTGACGACAGATTATCTGCCAAAGATTTGAAGCCAAACCAAGGAGTGGATTTGAAAAGAGGAGAAATCCAGTCTTTCCTTTATGACCTGTTCTCTGATTATAGTCTGTTCCTGGGTTTGGCTTCAAATCTTTGGCAGATAATCTGTCGTCAGATCTGTTGGTGGAATAGGGCCTTTAGGGTACTATTACACCAACAGATCTAACGAAAGATTATCTGCCAAAGATTTGAAGCCAAACCCAGGAGTGGATTTGAAAAGAGGAGAAATCCAGTCTTTCCTTTATGACCTGTTCTCTGTTTATAGTCTGTTTCTGGGTTTGGCTTCAAATCTTTGGCAGATAATCTTTCGTCAGATCTGTTGGTGTAATAGTACCCTTAGTCAATAACCAGCAAGGCACAGGCAGAAGCTGAAATCTTAAATAGGACACCAGGAACCAAGTCCAGAAGATGATAGGAGGGACCAGCTGTCAATCACTGAGGCAAGGCAGGTTAACTGTTACATGACCAGAGGAAATTTAGAAGCACAGACACGGGTGGGGCAGGGAAAACAATTAGCAGACCAGAAGAAATAAGACACAGTTCAGACAGGGCAAAAACAAGGCAAACAAAACACAGAATAAATGGAGTATTATGGCCTTTGGCGCAGAGGTCGAATCTTCGCAGCAGAGGGTGGCACTGATGCCTTTTCAGGCGCGATCATGACAATTCTATTCCATCACTAGTGTTAGCTCTATGCACCATTCAATTACATTACTGGTATCAGAAGCTCTATACCCCATTCTTTTACATCACTGGTATCAGGATCTATACTCCATTCTATTACAGTACATCACTAGTATCAGCTGCCAGTGGCAGGAAAGCGGAGGAGGGGGCAGAAATCACAGCAGTGCACTCCTTAGCCCTCCCCTCTCTCCCTGTTACCTCTGTAAACAACCAGGACACCCCTCACCTCTTTACCTAAGGCCTTTGTAGGAAGCCAGGACACCCCTCCCCTTTCTCCCCACCCTCCCCTATTTTCCTGTTGCCTCTGTAAACAGCCAGGACACCTCCCCCCCTCTCTTCCCGTGACCTCTATAAGCAACTAGGACATTTCTACCCTCTCTCCATGCTCTCCCCTCTCTCCCTGTCCTCCCCCTCTCTACGTGTCAACCTCCATAGGCAGCCAAGATATCAGAGGCCTGAGGCCATCGATGTCCATGGTTACCATCGAGACTCTGCAATCACATCGCAGAGCCCCATTGGTAAACAGAGGGACAATTATCCCACTATACGAGGATAATTCTCTCTCTGCAGCCCTATGGATGCTGCGGTTGTGCTGACTGCAGCATTTATAGAGTTAACTGTCAGCACCAGAGCATGGCTCTAGTGCTGACAGTTGCAGGCCCCTGGCTATAACTAACAGCTTCTCTGTACCTGTGTCATCCAGAGGATGAGGGAAGGAGGGGGGTCAGTCTGGGGTTCCCATTGTGGAGGCTGTTCCGGAACACTTCTTCCTTCTCCCAGCTTAGCCATGCCTCCTCCCACCCTTTACCCACTCTTGTGCTGCTCTCATGCTCCCTCCTTCTTTATTATGGCCCTGTCAGCGCTGTTGGGTAGCAACTTTAACATGTAGGTCCTGCTTTTGGTCTTTTTATGGGGGTCTTCAGCTACAAAATCTACACAAAAAAATGGACTTTGGTCAGATCGGAGGGTGGTCTTCTCAAAGAGAGGCACTGTCTGTAGGAAACAATGGTTAAAAAATCAGTCAATAAAAAAAAAAAAAATTGGTATGGAAGGGGGTGGTCTTCTCAAAGAAGTCGTCTGATTGGAAGGTTCCACTGTATATCGTAACAGATTTACCAGATTACTATAAAACAGAAAATATATTGAATACAGATAGAAGTAGGTATAATTAGTAGGCTCTCAAGCAATACCCCTAAAATATTATCTCGAAGTATAATTAAATCACAAGTAAATATGTGTATATAACACTTTATCTAAATCAAAATGAAAATTCATAAAAACATATAAACAAATGAACATGTAACTACACGCTTACAAAAAAATCTCTGTATATAAATCTCATGCGGTTGCAAATGGTATAATACAGGATATAGACTATTTGTAGGTTAAGGCTGGGTTCACACTATGTATATTTGAGGCTGTATTTGTGAGGCTGTATAGCAACCAAAACCAGGAGTGGATTGAAAACACAGAAAGGCTCTGTTCACATAATGTTGTAATTGAGTGGATGGCCATCATTTAATGGCAAATATTTGCTGTTATTTTAAAACAACGGCTGTGGTATTGAAATAATGGCCGTTATTTACTGTTATATGGCGGCCATCCACTCAATTTCAACATTGTGTGGACAGATCCTTTCTGTGTTTTCAATCCACTCCTGGTTTTGGTTGCTATGAGGACCTGACATGAGGACCAAATACTGCCTGAAATATACATAGTGTGAACCCAGTAAAACACATATAATGCGGTAAAAATTAATATAGTACGGTTAAGTCCGCATGTAGTTGTTGCATACGGTGCGGTTAAAACCGCATGCGACTAGTGCAGGGCCCTTGCAAGTCGCCGGGGTTTATTACTACTATATTTGATCAAGTCAGTTATCACTGTTCTGTTTATCAGTTCAATATAAATTGCAACAGTTAGTGGCGCTTATTAGCGTTTTCACTGAAATATGTTAAAATAGATTTGATGGAAATCCACCTCTCACTGGTCTGAAGACTCTGATTCTATGAGGTGTGCGGCCGCAGACTGGTGGGAGCAGACAGAGGGTTATTTACTTGAAGATGTCTTCAGGAGCTCTCCTCATGTTCAGTGTTCCTCGTGTCGTGTGCATGGGGTCTTGTTTAGAGTACTGTCCGGTTTGGATCTGAATCCTCAGTGCTCGGTTGTCTCTCCTGACATCAGATGGGTGTTTACCCTTAAGAGCTGCTCCCGTGTTCTTTGTCAGCATAGGAGTATTTGTATGCATTCACTATGCTGTGAGCTAATAAATGGTGGGACCGGTGGTAGGTGGTTATGGCAGTATATTTCTGCAGTATATTCAATAGTAGTAGCAACTCTTTATACGCGTTTCAGAGCACTGCTCAGCTCTTTCCTCAGTAATGAGTTGCAAATGGAGTCTGTTCGTATATGCGGCATTTAAATATATGTTGAGGCCATGTTAATTGCAGGCCTGGGACTCTCCAGGTTCTCTCTAATAGGTGGACTGGATTTTACTTTCATGACTTCAATTGAAACATAATGTTGTTTAAAGTCTGGAAATGATCCTGCGTATCAATATTCAAATATAGCAATATACTTATCATGCAGTATGGATAGATTACACATATCAATTTTATAGAACATTATTTTCTTACACGAAATATAGTAGGTCTCTTTTACATGAGTCACATGTGAGAACGCATGTGCAACTTCTCCATGTGAAAACCGTTGGAGACTTGATGCGGTTTTACATTGGATGTAAATAAGTAAATAACTCTCTGTCTGCTCCCACCAGTCTGCGGCCGCACACCTCATAGAATCAGAGTCTTCAGACCAGTGAGAGGTGGATTTCCACCGAATCTATTTTAACATATTTCTGTGAAAACGCTAATAAGCGCCACTAACTGTTGCAATTTATATTGAACTGATAAACAGAACAGTGATAACTGACTTGATCAAATATAGTAGTAATAAACCCCGGCGACTTGCAAGGGCCCTGCACTAGTCGCATGCGGTTTTAACCGCACCGTATGCAACAACTACATGAGGACTTAACCGTACTATATTAATTTTAACCGCATTATATGTATTTTAACCTACAAATAATCAAGTCTATATCCTGTATTATACCATTTGCAACCGCATGAGATTTATATACAGAGATTTTTTTGTAAGCGTGTAGTTACATGTTCATTTGTTTATATGTTTTTATGAATTTTAATTTTGATTTAGATAAAGTGTTATATATACATATTTACTTGTGATTTAATTATACTTCGAGATAATATTTTAGGGGTATTGCTAGAGAGCCTACTAATTATACATACTAATTAGGTCATTTGGTGCCAGCCAAGTAGTGCACTCGCTATACACCCATTCCATAACTGCACTAGAGGTAGCGTTCTCACACCAGAGTTTTTCCACAGATAGAAGTAGGATGGGGAGTGGGGGAATATGATACTTAGAGGCGAGCCAGGGATACCACATTTTTGGAAGGAGTCATGTGTCCTTTCCACCCAACTAGCAAGTTCCTCAAATTGGCAGATCTTTCTTGTTTTTTGTTTTTTTTTAACACAGGATTGCATCCCATCAAATAATATAATTGTGGTGTTGGAGCTCTCTAATCCTTTTTTTAGCTATACTTTGTGTTTTGTAAACCTTTTGCTTTCTTTGCAATATTGAAAAGTTGTAAACAATTATGATTTTTTTTTTCTTTTTACAGAGCAAGAGTGAAAGACTGAAAGCGTGGATAACAGCTCATCTCCCAATCTGGTGCAAGGAAAGAGAAACCTGGTCCCTTTACATGTTCCCCCCCTATTCCAAGTATGTGTTGTCCATTAGAAGTCTTACTCTTGCTTCTAGTCCTGTAACTTATTATACTGTAGAAGAATAGTAAATGGAAGGCTTGTTCAGAGAAGTAAATCTAACAATCTGCATTTGCTCACAGTGTTCCTGACAGAACATGCTGTGATAGGGGATCAGAATTATTGAGGCTAGTACAGTATCTAAACCTCTCTATTATTCAGACAAACTCTGCCAGCTCTGTGTTAGCCCTGAATGTTAGAATGTTTTGTTCAATAATTCAGTTTTATAAGCCTGACCTGAAACCCATTACTTGTGTGAAATAGAGAGGCTTTACATCCATAGGTCAATGGTTTTGATGGCCTGCATAATATTACTGGATTTCGTTATGCTATATTGTGTTACAGTGCATTAGTAATGCAATGTGAATGACCATATGTTCTACTCTTTTTCCATGGACTTAGATTAATTACTCCTGAGAAACATTTTTAGTCCTTAAAAGGGGTATTCCCATTTTGTAAAGTATATGGCATCATTTTAGAATCGGTGGAGGTCTAACCTTTAGAACTTCCACTGATCCTGAAAATGAAGGGGATGCAACACTGGTTCGGCTTTTCTAGTGGGGCTGGCAGCAGTTCCTTTTACAGCTGTGCAAGGGAAATTGTAACAGGACACAGTGCTGGTTCTTTCTCAGGATCCTTTGGGGGTCCTGAGGTTGTATGCTTATTGACTGCATAGTAATGGCATATTCTAGCCATGTGCTTTTACTATATGAAATGTGAATAACTCTGTAATGTAAAAGCTATATCTTGCAGCTGCTTTTCATTATTAGGCCATTAGGAAATGGCCATTACAGTAATGACAAGTAAGACTGCATGCAATGTAAAAGATCAAAAAATGCAAACAATTCACAAACATTCAAATAAAATCCTAGCAATTCCTCTCTTAAATGGGTATTCCCAGCTCAACTAACATAGTTAAACTTATAGGCTATGTTCACATATTTGTCAGTATTTCGGTCAGTATTTGTAGCCAAAATCAAGAGGAGAACCAACATAGGATAACTATAAGGCTACGTGCACACAGAGCAAAAGTAGCGGAATTGCGTGGCAGAATGCCGCCAGCCTCCCTGTCATAATGACAGTCTATGGGAGGCTTGCGTGCCTGCTCTCTCTGCGCTGAAGAATGAACATTAGGCTCCATGTGCACGTAGTCTAATGGAAAGATTTGCACAGTTTCTATAGGTGTCCTGGGGGACAAAGAGACAGGACAAGTGGGCCCTAAAGCTTGTACCTACCACGCTGTCCCTGCCTACTTTCCGACACCTGTCCACAATTGGGAAATAGTCCCTACTTTGAAATAAGGAGAGACAAAATACAGACAAAAAGACAGGCAAAAGACAAGACATGGAATAGAATGGTCACATAGACCCGGTTAGCAACAGGAAAAAGTGAGCAAGGTGCAATGACGGCATACAAAGGCGTAGTCACAAAAACGGGCAAAGGTCAGAGCTAAGAAGGCCGTAAAGTACAGAATGAGAACAGGTAGTGAGAAACAGGCAAAATCTCAAGAGACCAGAAAATGTGACAAAATGCTGAAGCTGAATAGAGCTATGCAGGACACAGCTATCACGAGTACTGGGCAGAAGGAAGGCAGATACCTTTAAGGGAAACCAAGTAACATATTTAAAACTCACAAGTGTTTTGTATCTGTCTGTAAGTGTATATGTATGTACTGTATCTGTGTGTGTGCATATATATAGGTATATGTCTATCAGTGGTGAATGTGTGTTTGTGTATGTCAGTTTTTCAGGTGATTGACAATTCTGCTTAAAAAGATGTTCTGCAGCAGCTGCTATTTATGCTGAGCTCTGTTCTTTAGTTTTAAGACCCCGATTATACATGGAAGATGGTCACATATCAGCAATCAAGTGATGGACAGGCCAGCTTTCAAAGATTTTCTTCAGCAGCTGCTATTAATGCTGAGTTCTGATTTTTAATCCTATGATCATCTACCCCATGAGCTCTGTACTGGAAGGTGTTTCCCTCGATTCTGTCCCTCTTTCTTTACTTCTGCTTTAGAATTCCACATAAAGTCCACTTTTAAAGATGTTCTGTAGCAGCTACTATTAATGTTAGGCTGTATTCTTTAAGGGGATCTGCCAGCAGCAGGATCCGACCCGAGGTGCTGACAGTGGCTATTCTGTCCATGGAGGCAATGCTGCATAATGTCAGTTTTAAAACTGCATGGTCTGTGGCATCAGTGGCGCATGTGCAGAGCAGGAATAATAATCATATAGAAGAGGCAGGAGGAAGAAGTAGTAAGGTGTGCCAGGGTGTGGCATGAGCACTACACCATGACTCCTCTTTGACTCTTTATCACAGTTGGAAAATTAATATTTTTGCAGCATTGCCTGCATATACAAAATAGTCAAAGGTAACCAACTCACAAGTGTTCTACGACCTACTGCACATTGACAGCACCTCGGGTCGGGTCTGGGTGCTGACAGATTCCTTTTAATTGTAAGATGAAGGGAACTGTGTCAATTGTGGCTTTCGGCAGCATAGGTGCCACCTAGGTATGTGAGAGTATAAGTTCCCTGTATGCTATTAATTGGTAATTGTATGACTATAAGTTAAAGGTACATAGGGTATCAATGCTCTCACCAGATAATCAGTATTAAAATGTTGCACATTTTGGGTTTATTGGTTAATTGGAATCAAGTAAGGTTGGGTTCACATAGTGCTAATGCTGTTGTTCAAAAAACTTGGAGCTTTTCTCTCTCCCCCCCCCCCCCCTCCAAAAACAGAAATAGTTGTTATCCATATGAAAAGTGGATTATCCCTTCACTATTTATTAGTGTATTCTTGATGCTAGCTCTACTAACCTAAACTTTACTGCAAAGAAATGCCAGGATAGTATTCATGTCTAGAGATTACATATCTGTAGTATTGAGATACTGATATATTGAATACAGAAATAAATTAACACAATATTTTTTTCCTACAGATTTCGTTTAATGTGCAACAAAATCATCACCCATAGGATGTTTGATCATGTAGTTTTAGTTATAATATTTCTGAACTGCATTACTATTGCAATGGAAAGACCTAAAATAGAGCCGCATAGTGCTGTAAGTATATCTGAAATCTGATGGAAATGTCTGTGACAGATCATTACATTACATCAATTAACTCAAAGAAACTAAAAAATATTTTAAGGACAACTGTACATTAGTTCTAAGCAAAATAGAATACTCAATTTTAAAGGGATTTGACAAACATTAACAAATATTTGTGCAACCAGTTTTACAATCTGATCTGCAAATTCAAACATACAGTTTTAAAAACACTATTGTGAATTTGTAAGTGAATATACAGTGCACCTATCATTGTGAGGGATCATTAAGAGGGAAATGTTTTTAATTTAAAGGAGAACTATCAGCAGGTTAAAGTAATCTTACCTGCAGATATGCTCATATTGCGCAGGAGGCACCAAGGAGGAAAGTAAGTCTCTTC
Source organism: Dendropsophus ebraccatus (assembly GCF_027789765.1). Taxonomy (NCBI): domain Eukaryota; kingdom Metazoa; phylum Chordata; class Amphibia; order Anura; family Hylidae; genus Dendropsophus; species Dendropsophus ebraccatus. The sequence continues at coordinate 39,747,319 of NC_091467.1, read as the reverse complement.
CCTCATCCATGGCACCATTCCCTTTGCACTTATTAGTTCACTCCATGGTCTGGTAACCCTGGAGCACTGGAGTGCGGTTCACTTTGTCCGGCCCCCATAGCAACGATCTGCCCCCGGCTGGCCTGCCCCTTCTAATGATAAGTGGGCCAGATCATTGCCAGGGGGTGGGGCAGGGCTCTTAACAGCCTCACCAGAAGAAGAAGTGATTGACTTACCTTCCTCCTCGGCGCCTCCTGCGCTATAGGGGCATATCAGCAGGTTAGATTAATCTAATCTGCTGATAGTTCTACCTTAAAAAAATAATAATAACACTTCCCTCTTAACTGATCTAGGACTGCTACCACACAGCTGTTGCCTGATACCCAGGGGCATAGCTAATGTCTCTTAGGCCCTGGTGCAAGAGGTCAACTTGCCCCCCCCCCCTTCCTCGACCAAGCGATGCTGTTGGCATATCTCAAGACCGATATTAACAATAATACCAGTATACAAGAAATATTATCACCATACTTATTACTGCTATACTGTTACTAACCAAATCCTGTATACTAAGACCAATATTTCCAAGAATACCAGTATACAAGGGGCAAATATTACCACCACACCACTACCATCACCACCATATTGTTACTGACCAAATCCAGTATACTAAATACATTAAAACATAGTACCAGATTAGAAGCAAAAAATATTACCACCACAACACCGTCACAAACTGCCTAACACCGCCCCATACTGCCTAACACCACCACATACTGCCTACCACCACTGCTACTGAATAATCCACTGTACACATATCACTATCACCTCATCCAGTCATATAGAGGTAGCCCCAGCTCTACACAGGCTCTGTACACTATATAAATTACATTGAAGTTATATTTAGTGACTCACAGGGGGCGTCTTCTCTGATCAGAGTTCATCCCGTTTTTCTTCTGCCCTGAGCCGTTATGAGAACTTCTCCGAGCCACAAATCCACACAATCTGCCAGACAGACATATTAGGCTCCTCACTCCTCACCATCCTCATCTCTCTACAAACTGCACATCTGTACTGGCCCCTTTGTGCCCTCATTTGGTGGGTAGACTGACTCTATGTAACCCCCCCTAATAGTATATGCCCCCCCTTTGTGTAGACCATTGTAGTCCCCCTTATAGATGGCCCCCTTGTGTTGCCCCCTTAAAGATGGCCCCCTTGTTTTGTCCCCCTTATAGATGGCCCCCCTGTGTTGTCTCCCTTATAGATTGCCACCATGTTAACCCGCCTTATGTTACCCCCATGTAATCTCCCTTATGTTGCCCCCCATGTTATTCCCCTTATGTTGCCACCCATGTTATCCCCCTAGTCTGTGCAAAACAGATAAGAGATAAGGAAAAAAAAACTCACCTGACAACTCCCTCGTCATGGCTATTCTCTTCTGCAGGCTCGGTCTGGCCCCTGGCTGAAGTGCAACTCCCGGCTCCCAGGCTCTGTCCCGTCCCTGGCAGCAAACACACCAGTGAGCTCAGTGTGCGCCGGGGATGGTACTTCTGGCAAAGGAGGCACTTGTTATAGACACTCCTTGTGTCGGGAGTATTTCCCCAGCGCACACTGAGCTCACCGGTGTGTGTGCTGCCGGGGATGGGACAGAGCAAGGATCCGCGCGTCAGCCGGGGGGCCAGCCTCTTGTGATCGCTAGCAAACCCCTGCTTGCAGTAACAAGAAGGAGTGGTAGGGGGGCAGTGCGGTGGCAAGGGGGGCCTCGCCCCCCCCCCCCACACACACACTTGATTGCGGCCCGGTCGCAGTGGTTACCGCTGTGACCGCAGTTGCTACGCCACTGCTGTTACCCAACAATAACATGATTGCCAGGATGCAAACCAAGAAGCCTAATGGTGCGTTTATGCAGAGAGATTTATCTGACAGATCTTTGAAGCCAAAGCCAGGAACAGACTATAACTAGAGAACAGGTCATAAAAGTAAGACTGTGATTTCTCCACTTTTCAAATCCATTCCTGGCTTTGGCTTAAAAAATCTGTCAGATAAATCTCTCTGTGTAAATGCACCATTAGGGTCTCTGCTGAGCTGTATACACAGCACTAATGAGTACTGTGTTTACTGTGATCTAGAAAACAGGGACAATAATAAACCAACCTTATCTTCTCCCTGGAAACCCAGCTGTCGCAGGCAGCCAGCTCTCCTCTCCTGCTGTAGTGTCACCTCCATGCCACCATCAATTTTGCCAAGGCATTCAGGAACATTCTTTAAAAGGTAATTGTTGATCACCCAAATGGCTTCAGTCTGCAAGCAGTCCACAAGTGGTTAAATGGAAAACATTTATGTATAAAACTCATGTTTATTACTTCTATAAGTCAAAGTTCACAGGATTTTTTTCCTTGGAAAATTTTGCTGTTGAATACCCTGATTTATGCCACATATTTTGACTCATATGGTTATTGCCTTCTCATTCAGAGGGCTTATGTGTGTCCTTGGACTTATAGTTTTTGCACAATGCAGATTTCAAGTTTACAACAGAAAAAAATCCCTTTAAGGCTAAAAACCCACTTGGCGGGTCTGCAGTGAGTCCCCTCGCTGCGTATTTGCAGCGAGACTCGCTGCAGATCCCGGCCCTATACTTTTAATGGCAGACAAACACGCAGCAGGGATGTACATCCCTGCTGCGAGTTTGTCTGCAGCCCACCCCATTAACCCCCCGGCCGCCGGAGCTGATACTTCACCCGATCCGGCGGTTCCCGATGTCTTCAGCAAGCCGGAGCGGGGACCAGGTGAAGTATATGCTCCAGCCAGCCGCCCCCCTTAAACACCTCCCGCAGCCCAGGCCGCCCGATCGTCCCCCGGCAGCACCGATCGCCCCCCTGCAGCCCCCGTCGGGGTGGGGGGGGATCAGGCAGCCGGGGCTGCAGGGGGGGCGTGCAAACGATCGGTGCTGCGGGGGGGCGATTGGGGGGGGCGTGTGATCGGTGCTGCGAGGGGGCGATCGGGCAGCCTGGCCTGCGGGAGGTGTTAAAGGGGCTGCGGGCGGCTGGCTGGAGCATATACTTCACCTGGTCCCCGCTCCGGCTTGCTGAAGACATCGGGAACCGCCGGGATCAAGTGAAGTATCAGCTCCGGCGGGGTTAATGGGGTGGGCTGCAGACAAACTCGCAGCAGGGATGTACATCCTTGCTGCGTGTTTGTCTGCCATTAAAAGTATAGGGCCGGGATCTGCAGCAAGTCTCGCTGAAATACGCAGCGAGGGGACTCTCTGCAGACCCGCCAAGTGGGTTTGTAGCCTAAAACCATTTGAACATGTATAGTATTTTACAGGCATTGCAGTGCAAAATACACACCAGTGTGAAATGGTCCCTGTGAACATGACCATAGAGGTACAGAGGGATCAAATGTCAAATAATGCAGGCCCAACTTAAGAGTGAGAACCACCATGTTAAGAGTGAGAACCACAGGATAACACAATGTACTGAGCAATAACCCTTGGATTGAACCAGCCATAAGCCAGAAACTCATTTAAGTATGACTCTCTTTTCTGATTGTTTGGGCAGTTAAACAGTAACATAGCTACCGTATATTCCAGCATATAAGACTACATTTTAACCCTGAAAAATCTTCTCAGAAGTCGAGGGGCGTCTTATATGATGGGTATGGTTGCCGCATACGGTGGGGGGAGCTCAAAACTGACCTCATCCCCACTGTATGTGGCAACCCCTGTAAAAGAACACGTTCCCAGCACAGGCAGTATGATGCTCACTGCCTGCGCCAGAGATCCCCGAAGCTCTCCCGGCTGCTGAGCGTCTCATTGCAGAAACTCAGAGACGGTCGCCTGCTGGGAGAGCTTGGGAGAAGGCCAGAGGCGCCAGAAGTCCTGAAGCCTCTGTCATTCTCTCAAAGCTCTCCCGGCAGCCAAGCGTCTCCGAGCTTCTCTGAGATGCTCAGCTGCCGATAGATCTTTGGGACCTCCGGCATAAGCAGTGTGCATAATACTTCCTGCATCGGGGTAGTGACAGGAGATGCGCGGCTGCCGGGAACGAGTTACAGGTGAGTTGATTGTTGTTGTTGTTGTTTTTTCAACTTCAGTTAACATCATCCGGCGTACAAGGCGAACCCCTGAAAATATTTTTAAAAGTCAGGCATCGTCTTATATGCCCAGTCGCCTTATGCACCGTAAAATACGGAAATACAAGAGTCCATCAAGTTTAACCTACTGAAATCCTATTGCGTTGATCTATATGCTTATCCTATCTGCTACATATAACATTCATGAGATTATCAAATGGTTTAGCCATATTCAAGAAAAAGTATCAGCCCTCCTGAAATTTCTGTAAAATCTTGCATTCCCATACAACTCTGAGGCATCTGCACTGTGACATTTCTTTGTTATTCTTCATGAAATTAATTGAATAAATAACATCTTTGTGTGCAGCTACAAACCTTTACACTGTCACATTTCGGTCCATGTTCTCAGTTAAGTAATTGATTTATGTATCTGTTTCAGGAAAGAATATTTCTGACATTATCCAACTACATATTTACTTTAATTTTTCTGGCAGAAATGACAGTAAAGGTAAGAAGAGCTTTATGTTATTATTGCATACTGTGTATTGGATGTGTTCATTTGCATATTCTGATTTTCCTCATTGCCTCTTTCACTATCCCTCTTTTTTCGCTTCACTCTGTCAGCTCATGTGATTGCCTACGAAGGTTCCAAAGCAGAATTATTGTCTCTGGGATTTTCCTATATGTGGACTTTTGTGTATATACAGTATGTCGAATTTTTAAGGGCATTTGATACTGTGCTACATGAAAGGTTTGTCTATAAAATGAGGATGCTGGGACTAGGGGAAAATATATGTAAATGGATAAGTAACTAGCTGAATGATAGAAAACTGAGGCTGGTCACTGATGAAACATACTCTGACTGGGTCACAGTTACCAGTGGGGCACTGCAAGGGTCAGTATTGGGTAGACTTCTTCTATGTTTATTAATGACCTTGTAGAGGGTCTTTAGAGTAAAATTTCCATTTTTGCAGATGACATTTGGGCAGATCAATGGCAAGGGAAATTAAATGTGGATAAATGTAAGGTTATGCACTTGGGCCATAGAAATAATAAGTACAGTTACGCGCTAAATAATAAAACACTGGGTGAAACTGCTTCTGAAAAGGACTTGTGGGTATTGGTGGACAGCAAACTCAACTTTAGTGATCAGAGCCAGGCAGCGGCTGCCAAAGCTAATAAAATAATGGGATGCATCAAAGGAGGCATAGATGCTAAAGATGAAAACATAGTTTTGCCTCTTTATAAGTTACTGGTCAGACCACACATGAAATATTGTGTACAGTTTTGGGCACTGGTATATAAGAAGGACACAGCTGAATCAAAGTAGGTGCAGAGGAGGGCGACCAGAGCATTATGGCAATGAGTGGATTACACTACCAAGACAGGTTATCAAGCTTGGGGTTATTAAGATTAGAAAAAAGATGTTTAGGGGCGGTTTGATCACAATGGACAAATATATAAATGGACAGTCAGAGTTCTGACAAATTTTTAAAGCCAAAGCCAGAAAAAGACTATAAACAGAGAACAAGTCATAAAGGAAAGACTGTTTTCAAATCCATTCCTGGCTTTGGCTTCAAATAGCTGTCAGAAAAATCTCTCTATGTAAAGGCACCCTTAAAGAGAACAATGTGGGTGCAACACATGAGCTTCAGTCAGTATAAAGCTTAGAGCAATGTTCAGACACTTGTGGCAATTTAAAGGGAATCTGTCAGCACCCTGGCCCTACCTGAGGTGCTGACAGTGTGCTGTAGTTGGCGGTTCCTTGTGAGCATGTCACCTTTTGCAGATCAGTCCTCTGTGGGCATTTTACTGAAATCAACATTCAGAGACAGCAGAGAGGAGGAAGCAAAAGTAAGGTGTGCCAGAGTTTGGAACAAATGCTGAGCCACAACTCCTCTTTGACTCTACATTACAACAGGAGACCCGAGATTGTGCATATTTCACTCCATGAACCAATTACCATGATAATCCAAAAAAGTTACAAATTTCCACAAAGATGTTTTTTCTTAGCACTATATAGCAGGTACAATAGGCAATAGAATTAAACGACAGAGCCCAGCGGCCTAAAGTCATTTTACAAACACAAAGCAGCCATACACTGATAAGAAAGGAGATGGTTGTTTACTCTTCTTACACATTTAGGCAATTCCTTTATGTGTATATAAACTCTGCATGAAATTAGTATATTACTAATGCCTGTCAACAAATAGGTGCCCCATGGTCGTTATGAGTAGATGAGTAGTACTAACTGAAACGACAACAAATTGTTATAGTCTGTGAAGACCATAATTTTTTTTAGCTAAGACATAACTTTTATTGATACTATTATAATGTGAAAAAATTATTAAAATGTGAGGACTGTAACAGTTCACTGCTATAGCAGCATTGTTAGTATTTATGCTTTGCACTTTACAATGGGTTGACTAATACTTGTGCAGGAAGGGCTATCAGTTTTAGAATCACAACATCTTTACTTTATCACTTCTTAGATTTTTTTTTACATACATTTTTTTACATTTGACTTTCCATTGATTAATTCAACAATATCCAGACCAGTATGTATCATAAAGACACAGTTACCAATAATATCCTTAATTTGAGAAGTTGCCATCTAAAGGCCTTTAAAGTGGGCATCCCCATGGGCCAATTCCTCCGTGCCTGGAGGAACTGCTTTGGGGGTGCACGTTTTGCAAACAAGTGCAAAAACTTTAGAGCTGTTTTAGTTATAGGACCACTGTCACTAATGTTTACAAAAGAGCATGAGATAGTATGAGAGACCATCTAATAGGAGAAAAACCAAGGAAAGATAATAAGGTTCATAAGGACTTGAATACTAGAATACTGGCCATCATTACTAGCCGATAAGGACCTCAAAGGAGTGCTCAGAAACTACCCAAATATCACATATAGGTGAGGTCAAAACTTTCCATCTTGCAAACAAACATGAAGAAAAAAATACACAACGTGATGAAAGCACTTTTCCATGTGGAAAATGCTTTTTCTGTAAGTTCCTTCCCAGTAGGAAGGAATTTGTGATTCCCCAATAGTAAAATTATCTCAAAATATCTTAATAACATAGGGACGGGAGTGAATACTCCACTGCCTCATTATATAAGAGATCGGCACAAGGGTGATACGATTTCCTTGACTTTTTGTGGACTCAGAAAAATGCATATTGGACCACAAACTGGAAACTTGGATAGCCTTCTTCTGGAAGGGGGACAAGATGGATCTATCAGCTCAAAAGTCTAACTCCATCAGGACTTAATAAGGGATTTACATATGTGCCCTCTAAATCATTATCCTATGCATATGAATTCATCACCCTGAAGCTTTGTCTGAAAGCTTTGTCTACTATATCTACCATGTCTACCATGAGTACTGTATTACTATATTGTAAAAATAGTAGCAAGACCTAAAATGAAACCTTTTCAATGCTGGTGGGTATATTGTGAATATTCTTGGTATAACCTATCCTTTATTATATATTCCTCTGATACTTACTAAAAATGTGTAGGTTGGCCCTTGCAATTCTGACTGAACATGTGGACATCTTAGGTATTCACTGTTTCTATTATTAAGTGTTCCTATGCTAAATAAAAAAATAAAAAAAAAAATCCCTTTAGTAAATAATAACTAAAATGACTATGTTAGAAGATTTATCTTTTGCCTTTCCGAAAGTCACCGTATGGTGATGAAACGTCAGGGTTGTGGAAGCTTCAGATTTTAATTGTGGACTCCTCTATGTATTTTTGCTCACCTCTTTTGGTGAGCAAAATACTCTTTTGCTTACCTCTATGTATTGCATAATAATCAAGAGTTACAGATGAATTTATATATGGTGCAGTGTATATAATAGCACAACGAGCTGACCATTGGTTGGACCCCGTTTCATGCCAATACAGTACCTAGGGTATCCTGCGCCTGTCATCCATCCACTGGTTAAGTAATATAGTGGTTCTAAACACATGGTGAAAGCTTGATTTAGGTGATAGTCAGCATGTTTATTTAAATAATGGTAATACCGCGCAATATAAGTTGGATCTAGGTGACTAACACTCATACCATGCACTTCATCTAGCCCAAGGCTACGCTTGACAACCCCCCTGAACAAACAATGGAGAGTGTATAATTCACTCTATCACACCCAAAACCTAGTACTTGAGAGCTAAGCAGTACGATACAGAATCGAGTGCTCTACTAGCCACTTAAACCTATTTTATCATTAAGGGTATTGGTCAACCCATTATATAGTGTAAAGCATATATACTAAGTACATTAATGCAGGGGTGAACTGTTAGTCTGAACTGAACAGGGGTGAACTGTTAGTTTTAATTCACATTTTACAAATTCTTGCACATTATAGTATTAATAAAAGTATCTTCTTCTTTTTTTTACCTTTTTTTTTTTGTTTGTTTTGAGAATGCATGAGCTGTGCACTCTCTGTTAACCCTTATATAAAACATTGGTAACAGCCCTAACTTTTTATTGCACTGTGTGCAAGAGCCCATGGTTATATAAGGCTCCAAACATAAATTTATTCATGCTTTAGGTATAGGGACCAGTTCTACTGGTGTAGGGAGGTGTTAATAAGATTTCATTGCATATGTTTTTCTAGTCATTTCTTTGCTTCCTTACAGGTGGTCGCACTAAACTTGTGTTTTGGTGGCAAAGCTTATCTGAGAAGTAGTTGGAATGTTCTCGATGGGATGCTTGTTTTAATTTCAGTAATTGACATTCTTGTGTCAATGGTTTCTGATAGTGGAACAAAGATTCTGGGAATGTTACGAGTTTTGAGACTACTTAGGACTTTAAGACCTCTGCGGTAAGTAATGTAACACAGAATTATATACCAGTCTACCTGGAGCTCACTGTATAATGACAAAACTTCAGGGTTGTGGAAGGTTCAGATTTTACTTTTGGACTCGCTTACCTCTATGTTTTGCATTAAAATCAAGCGTTATAAATGAATTTATATATGCTGCAGTGTGTATAGCTCCATGAGCTGACCGTTTTTTGGACCCCGGTTTATGCCAGCACTCGGGGTATCTTACGCATGTCAGCTGTCCACTGATTAAGTAATGTAGTGGTTCTAACCGCATGATGTAAGCTTGAATTAGGTGATAGTCACCTTGTATACTAAAATAGTGTTAATACTGCACAATACACGTTGGATTTAGCTTACAGTCACTCTGTATGTTTGACAGCTGTAGTTTGGGTAAAACTAGAACTCATATCATGCACTTCATATAGCCTGTGCATTTCATATAGCCCTATGCTATTTTTATAATCACACTAAAATGTCTCTCTAATAATTTATCACTTCTTGAATTTAATGTTACGAGTAGAGATGAGCGAGTAGTGAAATATTCGACTTTCGAGAATTCGAATAGGCACCGAGATTCGACTATTCGAACGAATATTCGATCCCATTATAGTCTATGGGAAAAAAATTCTCGGCACTTGGAAATCAAAATTCGACCACTTGGAGGTCACCAATTCCCCCATGAAACCTCCCTAAATGATGCGAACACCTCCGGTATGACACTGGGACATTAGGAGGAGCATGCCTGGGTGCACCCAACACCCCAAAATCACAGTATAATGCCACTCTCTGCAGTTGCGAAGTAAAAATATTTGCGAACGCTTTACGGCAATGTTCACACATTTTGTTCGTATTTGTTGTGCAGCGTTACATCCATGATTCCAATGTGTGTCTTTAGAGAGTCATGTTATTCGTGCGTATCATGCATCATGCTGTACGAACGTTACTGGAAGAGTATGTATCACATGCCTTTTACTGGGCTACTGGCACAATAGGTATCACTTGCCTTTTACTGGGCAACTGGCACAATAGGTATCACTTGCCTTTTACTGGGCAACTGGCACAATAGGTATCACTTGCCTTTTACTGGGCAACTGGCACAATAGGTGTAAGGTTAACGTGCCCTTAGTGGGCTAAACCAGGGACACTCTAAGTCATTTGTACACACAGGGTACTGGGAATGAATACAGCTGCTGCTGTTCTATCATCTATTTCTTAACACTCAGAAGTGCTATGGATGCAGACTCCAGAGATGACTTTTTTGCTTGATATTAGCCCTGAAAAGGACTTTTGGGTTCAGTAGTAAGCCTGCCTAACCAAAACGCTATTAAAATCTATCTCCCCCTGCTCAAAGAACTCTCCCTGACTAGGTTGAAAGCGCATCTGCGGTCGAGAGGCGGAAGTCAAGTCTTAAATATTTGAGGTCATTTGGTTCAGCCATCCAATGAGGGTAGACGCCATTTTCACGCTGCGTGCATACTCCCAGGGTCCCTCACGGCCTCCCTGCATGGTGATTGGATTAAAAAAAGCGCCAAGTGTGATGGGAGGGCTTTCGAATGTTTGACGCATATTCGACACACTACTCGATTGTATTTGAATCTTTCGAATACCGCAATGTTGATCGAATACGTACTACATTGAATCGTATTCGCTCATCTCTAGTTACGAGTATTAAGACTTTTTAGAATTTAAAGACTTCTGTGGTAGGTATTGTAACACAGAAATATATACAAGTCATCCTGGTAGACATTGTAGCCTCTAAACAAAAGCTAGTAGATAAAAAGGTAGATAAAAATGCTTTTCTACGTAAAAAAAAAAAATCTTGGAATATAAAAGCGATACCACACATAGAAATGGTGTACCTGAGGGCCATAGTCCGACAATCGTTCGGTTGAATAGCAGTTAATGAGTATTGACCAAACGAGAAATCGTTGATCATTTAATGAGACCTGGACCTATTGTTGCTCGTTCGCAAATCGCTCGCATTGAATAAGACGTTGTTCAGTTGTTCGCAGTAGTGACAAATGCAATAGCGACGACAAGACGACCGCAAGAACGATCATATGTAACGATTATCTTTCCATGTAAATGGGTGAACGATTTCAGGTCTTTCACAATAGCGGTCGTTTGGATCATTTATCGTTAACGATTATGCGAACGATAATCGTCCCGTGGAATAGGGCCCTAAGAGTAATGTCCCCCATTAGCGCCTGCTCTTGCAGGTTATGAAGTCCTTACTTGCTAATAGATTCCCTTTAAACTGTGGCTGAATTATGATGCAGGATGTTAACAGGGAGGAAAAGTATCTGAAACCTGGCACAGAACCTGGAAGACTTTTTTTGCAGTTAGTTATGCCAGCACTTTGCTCAGTTGCAATAGTCTGCTCAGTTGCAATAGTCTGCCCAGTTGAACGTTAGTTCTAGTTGGTGGTATACAAAAACACCGAAAAATGCAACAGCTTACCGCAATGGCAAAATACAGACCCACTACAGACCTGAAAATAGTTCAAAGCAGCCCCCCAACTGCTAAAAAAAGTTCCCACAAAAATAAGGAGGCTCTTGGTTACCATTTGCAAACAGTGTAAACCACCCTACCACAATAAGGTGGCCTCATACCGGGGCAGACCCTACACTGTACTATGACCTCTCCATGGCATGAAATTGAGAGGTCATATAGATGTAATAGATGGATCATAATGTAATAGATGGATCTTGCATGCCCAGAGCATAGGCGTATTACATGAAATGGAGAGGCCATAGTACAGTGTAGGGTCTTCCCCGGTATGAGGCCACCTTATCGTGGTGGGGTGGTTTACACTGTTTGCAAATAGTAACCAAGAGCCTCATTATTTTTCTGGGAATTTTTTTAGCAGTTGGGAGCTGCTTTGAACTATTTTCCTGTCTGTAGTGGGTCTGTATCTTGCCATTGCGGTGAGCTGTTGCATCTTTCTGTGTTTTTGTGTGTTTGCAATTTCAGCCATAGCAATGTGCTCCTGCATGGTGTGAATGGTGTTCTAGGAGAGCTGACCAAATTTGTCCTTTTTTCCTAGTTGGTGGTATGGAATGCCAGGTTGCTTCTGTATGATAACTAGAGATGAGCGAACCGGTTCGCCCAGTATGGGACCGGATTCGGATTTTTGGAAGTCCGCTCCGATTTCTTTTCTTGCTTTCTAAAATGGCAGCCGTCTTCTAGAAAGCAGGAAGTATTCCGGGCGGGAAAAGCGCTTTCCCATGATGCCCGGAACACATCCAATCAGCAGGGATCTTGTACTAGCCTACCCCCTGTGTGACTTCGGTATTGCTTTAACCCCTTAAGGACCCATAACGTACCGGTACGCTGACCCTTTAAATGGGCGCAGCGCAAAATCGCGCGGTGCTCCGGTGAAGAAGGCTGCTGATTCTATCAGCAGCCATCTTCCTGTGTGATGTAGGGGGCAGTTTCCCTGCCCCCCGTGACAACGATCGCTGTGATTGGCCGATGACTTGTCATCGGCCAATCACATCGATTTGCTGTGTTTCCTGGACTGGACCCCGGCACAGAGCTGTGATTGGTGCTGTCCAAGACAGCAACAGCCACAGCAGTGCCCCGGCATCACCTGCCCGTGGATCCGGCCCCCAGATCGCCCGTGATTGGCTGGCTGCCGCCAGCCGGCCAATCACGGGCAATCCATACTACTACTCCCATCATCACCTTCTCTGCTTGCTGAGAATCAGCAGCAGAGAAGGTGATGATGGGGGTGGTGAGTCCTGTGCCTCCTACCCCCTTGCTGCAAAAACACACACAAATAAATTTTAAAAACAGTACATAAAACACACACACTTACACGTGTAAAAGCATAACACTTACACCCCCCCTCTACGGATGCCTTCACACACACCGGATCTGTAGCGGATTTCACGCTGCAGATCCAGTGTCAGTGCATCCCGATGAGAATACATACACGCAGCGGGAATAACATCCCGCTGCGAGTATGTAAGTTAACCCCCCACCAGCCGGAGCATACATCACCTCCTTCCCGTTCCAGCTTGGCTTGGCTGCGGCAGGGCAGCACACTGATTGGCTGCGCGCAATGAGCAGACTCTGGGAGCCCCGCAGCAAGCCAGGGCGGGGAGGAGGTGATGTATGCTCCGGCCAGTGGGGGGTTAACTTACATACATGCAGCGGTCATTCCCACTGCGAGTATGTATTCTCATAGGGATGCACTGACACTAGATACGCCAACGTTTTAAAGTAAGAAAAAAAAATAATTTTTACGGCACATTGTTCCACAATTGTGTCTGTCACCAGTGGGGTTCATATGCCCACTATACCCCTTGTTACATTCCTTGAGGGGTGTAGTTTCCATAATGGGGTCACTTGCGGGGGGGGGGGTTCCCAATGTTTTGGCAGCACGGGGGCTCTGCGAACCAGACATGGCATTCGTCCTCCATGCTGGTCAAATCCAGCTTCCAAAAGCCAAATGGTGCTCCTTCCTTTTTGAGGCTTGTCCTGCGCCCGAATGATGTCCCCATGTGCGGTATTTTTGTACTCGGGGGAAATTTCTCTACAAATTTTATGTTTTTTTTTTTTTTCCCTTTTAACCCCTTGTCAACATGAAAAATTTAAGGCTAGACCAAGTTTTGGTGTAAAAAAAATTAATTTTTTCAATTTCACGGTGTGCCTGTCACCAGTGGGGTCCATATGCCCACTATACCCCTTGTTACATTCCTTGAGGGGTGTAGTTTCCTAAATGGTGTTCCTTTAGGGGTGTTTGTTAGGTTTTGGCACCCCAGAGCCTCTGACAACCAGAAGTGGTACTTTGAAAATTGGCCAATTGTAAGGAGGCTTCAAAATTCTCTAGGCGCTCCTTTACATCTAAAGCTTGTGGTTGCATCAAATAGTGCAATAGGGCCACATATCATATATTTCTATAAACTTCAGACATGGGGCAATAAAAATTGTGGTCCATTTCTTTGGAAATAGGTTTTCTACTATGAAAGATATTGGATCACAATATAATTACTGCAAAGAAAATTGAAATTTTCAATTTTCTTACTCACTTAGCTTTTATTTCTGTGACCTAAAGGGTTGAAAAACGTTCTGGAATTTATTTTGAACAGTTTGGGGGATGCATTTTCTAAAAAAGGGTGCTTTGTGGGGCTTCAAAACCTACATTCCCCTCAAATCTACTTCAAATGTGAACTGGTCCCTAGCAAAATCTCATTTTGAAATTCTTGAGGAAATTTTGAAAAATGCTGCTAAACTTTGAAGCTTTCTATTGTCTTAAAAAATTGAAGGCAATTTCAATAATGCTATTTCATATCTAATTTATGTGGCATAGCCTGCAAGCAGAAAATTTCAAAGTTAGAAAAATGCATTTTTTCTAAATTTATTTTTCTAAAGTTATTTTGGGGTTTTTCATATAGATAGGCTACAAGTATGGACTCATTTACCAGAAACATAAAGTATAACATGTCACGAGAAAACAATCTCAGAATCAGCAGGATAGGTAAAAGCATCCTGAAGTTATAAATGGATAAAGTGACACATGTCATATTCCTGAAATTTGGTCCGGTCCTTAAGGCCATTTTGAGCTCCGTCCTTAAGAGGTTAAAAGGAGCGGTCACATGACCGCACCACGCAGTAGAGGGAGAGAGAGAGAGAGGAAGCAAGCTGCTCTTGTGTACTACAGACTACTGAGAAGATATAGTGGGAAAGGAAAGGAAAGATTAGCAAAGCGGAGAGGAGAAACATCTAGTGATTGAGAGAGAAATATAGGGAGGGCGAAAGATAGATAGATTAGGCATTGGACAGAAAAGGGTGCACGGAACCAAAACGTGCAGTACAGATATACAAGTCCTATACTTCTGATAGTGTGTATATCACATCTGTCTTATCCTGAGAGACAAAAATACCTGGTTCAGGTGTATAGCATTGTATCTTAAAAAAAAGTGCTATATACCCAATTTCTATACTTGGACCCTTCTGATTTAAAGTGTGTATATCACATCCGTCTTATCCTGAGTGACAAAAATACCTAGTTCAGGTGTATAGCATTGTATCTTAAAAAAAAAGTGCTATATATATATATATATATATATATATATATATATATATATATATAGACAATTTCTATAGTTGTCCTATACAGTATATTACAAGTCCTATAAATATAATATATATATATATATATATATATATATATATATATATATATACACACACAAGTCCTGTATATTACAGAAAATACTGTTCTCATCTACCAAGTAGAAATCGTAATTTGGATATGAAGTCATGGCACAGCGGCAGCAGGAAACCTCACAAAGCGTTTCAGGCAGAGGGCAGGGCAGAGAGTCTGGCTCAAGGGGCATAAGAGGAAGTAGCACAGGAAGAGGGTCCAGTGGCAGGCCTGAGCTTCCTTTGTCACACCAGGGTCGTGTCCACATGTCTAATTCCACAGTCCTGGAGTGGCTGGCTCACATTTCAACGTCCACAAGGATGAGTAGTGAGACAGCCAGCCAGGTATCTGTGGGTACCTCGGACAAGACCCTGACTTGGCACTGGCACGCAGCAATTCCCCCTTTTGACCCGCCGCCTGCAAGGGAACTTTTGGCGTCTATGAGCAGCCAACTGCTCTTTGATGACGATGAGCACGTGGACGAAAAGACAGGAGACAATCAAGTGCAGGGCATATCTGTGTCGGAGGCGATATCAGAGCAGGCCCATGTTAGGCCTGGCAGGAGAGCAGTAGGTAGTAGACGAGAGAGGGCTGGGCAGGAGCCTGATGAGGATGATAGCATCATTCTGGAACAGAATGATGCTACATCGGATGTTACATGGGATCCACAGCAGGATTTGACTTATTCGACGGATTCATCAACCGGGAATCCGTCCGCCAGCAGGCCGCCACAACTAAAAAGCAGACAGGCAGCAGTAGTCAACTAACAAGTCGGAAGCGTAGCCGGGACAAGCAGATGACCACTGGGGAAACCTCCTCCACTGCAGGTCCTAGTATCGGCAGCGCCCGGCCATTCTTGCAGGCTGTCGATACTAGACTCTACACCTCGCCTGTGTGACATTTTTTAAAAAGTGCCCAGAGGATACCTATGTGGTCATCTGTCGCCTGTGTGACAGGTGCATTAAAAGAGGCAAGAGTTGCCATCCTGGCACCAACGCCATGGCTGCCCATGTGAAGCGCCACCACCTTTCCGCCTGGGAGAAATGGGGTGATAGTGGGTCACAGCAGGCCCAGGCAGAGCCGCGGTCAACAGCAGCAGGAAGCAGCAGTAGTCAGGGGGGCCTTTCACAGAGTCAGACCTCCTCTGTGGAAGGGAGTATGGCTTCACTCCCTTCTTCAGCTGGTGGCCCCTTTGTTGCTAGCAGTAGGCAGCCTGTCATCATGGAGTCCCTATACCGGAGGCAGACATATGCACCCAGCAATCCTGCAGCAGTCAAGCTGAACACCCACCTGGCCAAGTTGCTGGTGCTCCAGGCTCTGCCGTTTAAAGTTGTCGACTCTGCACCTTTCCGTGAACTAATGTCGTGTGCGGAGCCACGGTGGAAGGTGCCGAGTCGACACTACTTTTCCAACACAGCTATCCCAGCCATGTATAGCTATGTTTGCGAAAAAGGTTGCTGACTCGCTGAGCCATTCAGTGAGCAGACATGTACATTTAAAGACAGTCATCTGGAGCTGTAATTACGGGCAAGGGCAGTATATGTCCATTACTGCTCAGTGGGTAAATGTAATATGGGCGGCGGACCCCCAGCAACTTGGCCAGGAAAGGGCAATGACACCACCCCATTGTCACAGCAGGGTTCCTGTGTCACGGTCCTCCTCCACATCCTCCAGTAGGTCCAAAACCTCCTCAACCGCCAGTGTTCCTCCCTTGTACCCCTTGGGTGTAGCACGGAGGTGTCATGCTGTGCTGCATCTAGCCTGCCTGGGTGAAAGACACACAAGGAAAGAGCTGCACCGCCTGCTCGAGACGGAAATCCTCTTGTGACTGACTCCACGCCATCTTAAAGTTGGGACGGAGGTGAGTGACAATGGGCACACCCCGTGTATGGCACATGTTTTAAACCTAATAGTTACACACTTTCTAAAGTCTTCATCCCATTTACAGACTGTGCTGTCAATGGCTCCAAAGCTGTGTAACCATTTCAGCCATTCAAGTCGCTCTCACCACATCCTCCTCGACCTGCAGAGGAGGAATGAACTTCCCAACCATCGTCTCATTTGTGATGTAGCCACGCAGTGGAACTCCACCCTCCCCACATGCTGGACTGGCTCTATGAGCAGAGGAAGGCCTTGACTGATTTCCTCTTGATGCAGGCGGACACGGCGACTGCCCTGTGTAACTTGGAGCTCGGCCAGTGGCAGCTCATGCGTGATACCTGCTGCTTGCTACGACCCTTTGAGGAGGCCACCTTTCTGGTCAGTGGGCAAGACACAGGACTGAGCGCCATCATACCCATGCTTCATGTACTGGAGCTGATGCTGATGCAACTCAGTGGCGAGGGGGGAGAGGTCTTGCCACTTTCACAGCCTGGGTCACTGGAGGAAGGCTTGGCAGAAGAGGAGGGAGAGGAAGTTGAGGAGGAGGAGGACCTGAACGCACAGGAACTCTTAGAGGAGACGGGTGGAGGAGAAGGAGATGAGCCTTCCTGCCAGAGCAGAGGGGAGCCAGAGGAAAATATGCAGGGCTATGAGGAGGTTCAGGAGGATGGAGGCAGTACTCATTGGCAGTATGCTGTGGAGACAGATGCGAGGACTCCTTCCCACTCCCTGGTGGAAATGGCTAAGCGCATGTTGATATGCTTTCGGGCCGACCCACGCTTGCAAAGGATTCGTCAACAGGACGAGTTCTGGCTGGCCACACTACTGGACCCACTGTATCACAACAAGCTGTGTGAATTCATTCACCTTTCCCAACGGGAGGAAAAAATTTATTATTATAAAAAGGAGCTGGGTGCACAGTTAGTGGCAGCCTTTGGAACACGATGCTCTCATTCACGCCATTCCCCATTCCCACCAGGGCCACACCAGCAGCGCTGCCTCCTCCACATCCTCCTCTAGCAGCTTGGGTGGCATGAGCAGCGACACCAGTCTGAGCCTGATGTCCATAACGCACGCTTTCATGCAGCCACAGGCCGGGGTAACAGGGGCACAGCAGGACATGGCAGCACACCTCAAACAGCAAGTCCAGGTGCTTTTGGACTCTACGTTGCCACCTAACGTCCCCGAACCCCTGGACTACTGGGTGGGAAAATTAGATGTCTGGCCACAACTCGCTGAATTTGCTTTGGACATACTCTCCTGTCCGGCCAGCAGTGTGTCTTCCGAGCGAATTTTCAGCGCAGCAGGTCATATTGTCAGTCCCAGGAGAACTAGATTGTCCTGTGATAGTGTGGAGCATCTGACTTTCATCAAAATGAACGTCACATGGATAGATAAGGACTTTGTGACACCTGTTCCTGATACCACAGAGTAGGATTTGGTCCTGTTGTCACCAAGATATAGGACCTTTTCTGCTTCTATTATGGCCTATATGTGAACTAGACCGTACTGGTCATTCTACCACTCCTGCTGCTGCTGCTGATGCCCTGCTACCTCTCGCCTGTCCATGGACCTCATTATTCTGCTTCCACTGCTCATGTCACCCCATTACAACTGCTACTCCTGCCCTGGCCTACATGTTGGCTCTTGCCCTGGACTCCATATAGGCTACTGCTGGGCCTTCACTGGCCTCCATGTTGACTACTTCTGCTCCTGCCCTGGCTTACATGTTGGCTACTGCCACTCCTGCCCTGGCCTCCCTGTTGGCTACTGCTGATCTTGCCTGTCCTCCATGTTGGCTGCTGCTGATCCTGCCTGCCCTCCATGTTGACTACTGTTGCTCCTTCCCTGGACTCCCTGTTGGCTACTGTTGCTCCTGCCTGGCCTCCATGTTGGCTACTGCTGCTCCTGCCCTGGCCTCCATGTTGGCTACTACTGCTGCTCCTGCCCTGGCCTCCATATAGGCTACTGCTTGGCCTTCACTGGCCTCCATGTTGACTACTGCCGCTCCTGCCCTGGCCTCCCTGTTGGCTACTGCTGATCTTGCCTGTCCTCCATGTTGGCTACTGCTGATCCTGCCTGCCCTCCATGTTTACTACTGTTGCTCCTGCCCTGGCCTACATGTTGGCTACTGCTGTTCCTGCCCTGGCCTCCCTGTTGGCTACTGTTGCTCCTGCCTGGCCTCCATGTTGGCTACTGCTGCTCCTGCCCTGGCCTCCATACAGGCTACTGCTTGGCCTTCACTGGCCTCCATGTTGACTACTGCCGCTCCTGCCCTGGCGTCTATGTTGGCTCCTGCCGCTCCTGCCCTGTCCTCCCTGTTAGCTACTGTTGCTCCTGCCTGGCCTTCATGTTGGCAACTGCTGCTCCTGCCCTGGCCTCCCTGTTGGCTACTGTTGCTCCTGCCTGGCCTCCATGTTGGCTACTGCTGCTCCTGCCCTGGCCTCCCTGTTGGCTACTGTTGCTCCTGCCTAGCCTCCATGTTGGCTACTGCTGCTCCTGTACTGGCCTCCTTGTTGGCTACTGCTGCTCCTGCCTGGCCTCCATGTTGGCTACTGTTGCTCCTGCCCTTGGCCTCCCTGTTGGCTACTGTTGCTCCTGCCTGGCCTCCATGTTGGCTACTGCTGCTCCTGCCCTGGCCTCCATGTTGGCTACTACTGCTGCTCCTGCCCTGGCCTCCATATAGGCTACTGCTTGGCCTTCACTGGCCTCCATGTTGACTACTGCCACTCCTGCCCTGGCCTCCCTGTTGGCTACTGCTGATCTTGCCTGTCCTCCATGTTGGCTACTGCTGATCCTGCCTGCCCTCCATGTTTACTACTGTTGCTCCTGCCCTGGCCTACATGTTGGCTACTGCTGTTCCTGCCCTGGCCTCCCTGTTGGCTACTGTTGCTCCTGCCTGGCCTCCATGTTGGCTACTGCTGCTCCTGCCCTGGCCTCCATACAGGCTACTGCTTGGCCTTCACTGGCCTCCATGTTGACTACTGCCGCTCCTGCCCTGGCGTCTATGTTGGCTCCTGCCGCTCCTGCCCTGTCCTCCCTGTTAGCTACTGTTGCTCCTGCCTGGCCTTCATGTTGGCAACTGCTGCTCCTGCCCTGGCCTCTCTGTTGGCTACTGTTGCTCCTGCCTGGCCTCCATGTTGGCTACTGCTGCTCCTGCCCTGGCCTCCCTGTTGGCTACTGTTGCTCCTGCCTAGCCTCCATGTTGGCTACTGCTGCTCCTGTACTGGCCTCCTTGTTGGCTACTGCTGCTCCTGCCTGGCCTCCATGTTGGCTACTGTTGCTCCTGCCCTTGGCTCCATGTTGGCTACTGCTGAGCCTTGACTGGCATCTAGGTTGACTACTGCTGTGCCTGCCCTTGCCTCAATGTTGGCTACTGCTGAGCCTTGACTGGCATCTAGGTTGACTACTGCTGTGCCTGCCCTTGCCTCAATGTTGGCTACCGCTGGGCTTTGACTGGCATCTAGGTTGACTACTGCTGTGCCTGCCCTTGACTCAATGTTGGCTACTGCTGGGCCTTGACTGGCATCTAGGTTGACTACTGCTGTGCCTGCCCTTGCCTCACTGTTGGCTACTGCTGTGCCTTAACTGGCATCTAGGTTGACTACTGGTGTGCCTGCCCTTGCCTCCTTGTTGGCTACTGCTGCTCCTGCCTGGCCTCCATGTTGGCTACTGCTGCTCCTGTACTGGCCTCCTTGTTGGCTACTGCTGCTCCTGCCTGGCCTCCATGTTGGCTACTGCTGAGCCTTGACTGGCATCTAGGTTGACTACTGCTGTGCCTGCCCTTGCCTCAATGTTGGCTACTGCTGAGCCTTGACTGGCATCTAGGTTGACTACTGCTGTGCCTGCCCTTGCCTCAATGTTGGCTACCGCTGGGCTTTGACTGGCATCTAGGTTGACTACTGCTGTGCCTGCCCTTGACTCAATGTTGGCTACTGCTGGGCCTTGACTGGCATCTAGGTTGACTACTGCTGTGCCTGCCCTTGCCTCACTGTTGGCTACTGCTGTGCCTTAACTGGCATCTAGGTTGACTACTGGTGTGCCTGCCCTTGCCTCCTTGTTGGCTACTGCTGCTCCTGCCTGGCCTCCATGTTGGCTACTGCTGCTCCTGCCTGGCCTCCATGTTGGCTACTGCTGATCCTGCCTGGCCTCCATGTAACCTACTGCTGATCCTGCCTGCCCTCCATGTTGGCTACTGTTGCTCCTGCCTGCCCTCCATGTTGGCTATTGCTGATTCTGCCTGTCCTCCATGTTGGCTACTGCTGCTCCTGCCTGGCCTCCATGTTGGCTACTGCTGCTCCTGCCTGGCCTCCATGTTGACTACTGCTGCTCCTGCCTGGCCTCCATGTTGGCTACTGCTGCTCCTGTACTGGCCTCCATGTTGACTACTGCTGCTCCTGTACTGGCCTCAAATGACTATTGCTGGACCTCCACTGGCCTCCGATGACTACTGCTGCTCCTTCACTGCATTTGTGACCTTTTTCCTGCATAGACCCTGTAATGGTGAATTTCCTGCATAGACCCAGTAATGGTGAGTTTCCTGCATAGACCCTGTAATAAATATTGAAGTCTAAAAAATAAAATTGACTTTGAGATATCGAAAAGATAATGATGTTACGGACATGTAGAGCCCTAAATTCAACCAAATACACTACCCCCGTATCATATAGATGCTTTAAACTATGAAATCCGAAGAAATCCGAAATTCGGTCGGACCGAACTTTCCGAAAAAATTAGAAAGTCCAGTCGGACCGAACTTTTGTAAAGTCCGCTCATCTCTATTGATAACATGAGCGCATCCTGTTACAAATCAGCCTATGCAGGGCCGCTTTAACCAGAGGGCACATGGTGCACGTGCACCGGGCCCACTGGTTAAAGGGGCCCACCCTGCGCAGGCCCGGCCTTTGCTCTGTGCGACCATTGCGGTCGCACAGGGCTCCGGCCACCAGCCTGCCAGGGGGGCGCCATCGGGATGGGTAAGTTACCCATCCATCGCGCCCCTGCAGGGCCCCCCCGCCTGCTGCTGCGCTCTGTACTGTAGCTATGAGCGCTCGTAACGAGCGCTCATAGGTACAGGCAGCAGCAGCGGCACTGACAGGTCAGGAGCCATTGGCTCCCTCCCTGTCAGTCATCCTTGTGACCACAAGCAGTGCTTTACCTGCGGTCACAAGAGGCCGCTCTTCCGTAGTGGTATCGGCGCTGAGTGACGTTACTCAGCGCTGACACCGTGAGATGGGAGAGTGGCCTCTTGTGACCGCAGGCAAAGCACTGCTTGCGGTCTTAAGGGTGAAGTGATGAGAAGAGAAGAGGAACGCGCGGACCCAGGTGAGTATAAAGTGTTTTTTTTTTTTAATTTGCTATATGGGAGGGGGGAGCACAAAGGGGGGCTATATAACGGGGGGCAGCACACAGCGGGGGTCTATACTACTAGTGGTGCCTCAGGAGGGGCCTATATACTACTGGGGGGGGAGGCACACAAGGGGTATATATAACTGGGGGGGCACACAGGTGGTATATATAACTGGGGGGAGCGCACAGGGGGGTATATATAACAGGGGAAGGGCACGGGGGGTATATATAACTCGGGGAGGGCACAGTGGGGCTATATACTACTGGGGGTGCATAGGGGGTATATATAACTTGGGGAGTGCACAGGGGGGCTATATACTACTGGGGGTGCACAGTGGGGTATATATAACTGGGGGAGTGTACAGGGGGATATATATAACTGGGGGAGCGCACAGGGGGATATATATAACTGGGGGAGCGCACAGGGGGTATATATATAACTGGGGGAGCGCACAGTGGGTATATATATATAACTGGGGGAGCGCACAGGGGGTATATATAACGGGGAGCGCACGGGGGGTATATATAACTGGGGGAGTGCACAGGGGGGTATATATAACAGGGAGCACAGAGGGGGGCTATATACTACTGGGGGGTGCACAGGGGGGTAAATATAACTGGGGGGGCGCACAGGGGGTATATATATAACTGGAGGAGCGCACAGGGGGGTATATATAACTGGGGGAGTGCAGAGGGGCTATACACAACTAGGGCGCACAGGGGATATATATACAACTGGCCGGTGCACGGGGGCTATATATAACTGGGGGGCGCACAGGGGGTATATATAACGGGGAGCACACATGGGGCTATATACTACTCGGGGGCGCACAGGGGATATATATATATTTAACTGGGGGATGCACAGGTTTTATATATATATATATATATATATATATATATATATAAATGGGGGGGTGCACAGGGGTTATATATAACTGGGAAAGCGTACTGGGGGGAGCACAGGGGATATATATACTACTGGGGGGTGCACAGGGGGACTATATACTACTGGGGGGAGCACAGGGGATATATATACTACTGGAGGGTGCACAGGGGGGTATATATACTACTGGGGAATGCACAGGGGGACTATATACTACTGGGGGAGCACAGGGGATATACATACTACTGCGGGTGCACAGGGGGAGTATATACTACTGGGGGAGCACAGGGGATATATATACTACTGGGGGCTGCATGGGGGGTATATATACTACTGGGGGATGCACGGGGGGTATATATAACTGGGGGAGCACAGAGGGGGCTATATACTACTGGGGGCAGCACCTAGTGGTCTATAGTACTGGGGGAAGCACACAAGGGGTCTATATACTAGGGGCGGCAAAATGGGGTCTATATACTACTGGGGGGTGCACAGGGGGTATATATACTACTGGGAGCAGCACCTATTGGTCTATAGTACTGGGGGCAGCACACAGGTGTCTATATACTACTGGGGGCAGCACACAGCTGTGGGGGAGCACAGAGGGGTGTAACTACTATATAGGGGTACATAGGGGGGGGTAACTACTGTATAGGGGTACATAGGGGGGTAACTACTGTATAGGGGTACAGGGGACTTTACTACTGTATGTGTTGGAGCCTAAAATGTTTCTCTGGCAGATTCTGGAGAGAAGATTCAAAGCCAGGAGAAGACTTCATGGTGGCCCATGCTGGATGGAGTGAAAGAAAAGGTGAAAGACTCTGATCCGAGAAGACGCCCCCTCTGAGTAAATGGATGTAACTGTTATAGGGCTGTAGTGATAGTGGTCATGGTGTGGCGGTATTATGTAATGGTATCATTGGTGATATCGTTATGAGGTAACTACCCTATGTATTGGGGCTCTTAATACAGTGTGGGGACATTTTCAGGGGATCATACTGTGTGTGGAGCTCCGATTCTGATAACGCTGGGTTGGGGGGGGGCCACTCTTGAGGCCTGTGCACTGGGCCCACCAATGTATTAAAACGACCCATGAGCCTATGGGTCAATTTTTATTTAGTGTATCTAAGATTATATAGTTATATAGATATATCAATTTGTCTGAGACAATGTGTCAGATTTTTGTCTCAGACATATACTGTAGCAACAAATCACTTTCATCACCACTCATTTAGAAAAACAAAGCTATCTCTCTATTCCAATAATCGGATACTTTTTTCTCAGACAGATTGATAAATCTGGGCTTGTGCTCTTCCCATTCTAAAGTGATATTACAACGAATTCATGGCATCATAAAAGTAATCAAGTGTGAGAAAGTGGAGAACGAGAGCGGATGTAGCATAGCATGATGCTGCTCTGCCCTCAGACAGGGTTCCATGAGTATAGAGTTGAATTGATGAAGAGCAGTGGAGCAAGTCATGATCTTCTCCTGGCACAGCATTGATATAGAGGAGCCAGGATATTAAGACGAGGAGCCTGGACCTGACTTGGCTGCCATGGGGTTGCAGGTGTAAGGATGTGGTGTTGGGTGGTGCTAAGTGGATGTGAGAGACTGTAGCCATGTGGAGGCAGAGCCAGACCAAAGTGATGTAGAGCCGCAAGGGGAAGCTACTGAGGTTGACATTGGAGGACTTTTGCCGGAGTTACAGGACCTGGTCATGCCAGGGAGGTGCCAAGGTAGTTTGCAGTGGTGCAATAAGACGGCAGCAGTGACAGAAAGGATAAGCCAGACATCAATGGAGAACTGTGCTACTTGGGTTTAGGGGAAAATGGGACAGGCTTAAAGGGGTATTCCCCCCAAGAGCTAAAAAAATGAAATGCCCCAAAAGCTAGTTGGCCTTACTCACCAAGTCCCTCTGAGTATTTTGAGCCGTCTCCCATCTTCCTAGCTGCTGCCGTTCCTGAGTTACAAGTTTTTCTAAAAGACGATCTATAGCCAAGATAGGAAACTACATTTCCCATCATGCAATGCTTCTGCCTGATGATGGTGAAGTAGCAGAGCTGAGACAATGAAGGAGATGATGACAGTGTAGGAGAGCTGAGATGGCGGTGTCGGTGTAGCAAAGCTGAGTTGGAAGTGACGGTGTAGCTGAGCTGAGTTGGGGATGACGGTGTAGCAGAGCTGAGTTGGCGACGACGGTGTAGCAGAGCTGAGTTGGGGATGACAATGTAGCACAGCTGAGTTGGGAATAACAGTGTAGCAGAGCTGAGTGGGCAGTGACGGTGTAGCAGAGCTGAGTTGGGGGGACGGTGTAGCAGAGCTGAGTTGGCGATGACGGTGTAGCGGTGCTGAGATGGCGGTGTAGCAAAGCTGAGTTGGAAGTGACGGTGTAGCAGAGCTGAGTTGGGGGGCCGGTGTAGCAGAGCTGAGGTGAAGGGACGGTGTAGCAGAGCTGAGTTGGGGGGGCGGTGTAGCAGAGCTGAGTTGGGGGGGCAGTGTAGCAGAGCTGAGTTGGGGGGCGGTGTAGCAGAGCTGAGTTAGGGGGACAGTGTAGCAGAGCTGAGTTGGGGGTAGGTGTAGCAGGGCTGAGTTGGGGGGACGGTGTAGCAGAGCTGAGTTGGGGGGGGCAGTGTAGCAGAGCTGAGTTGGGGGGTAGGTGTAGCAGGGCTGAGTTGGGGGGACGGTGTAGCAGAGCTGAGTTGGGAGCTGAGTTAGGGGGGCAGTGTAGCAGAGCTGAGTTGGGGGGCGGTGTAGCAGAGCTGAGTTGGGGGGACAGTGTAGCAGAGCTGAGTTGGGGGGACGGTGTAGCAGCGATGAGTTGGGGGTAGGTGTAGCAGTGCTGAGTTGGTGGGACGGTGTAGCAGAGCTGAGTTGGGGTGTAGGTGTAGCAGAGCTGAGTTGACCCTTGAGAAAGTCCTGAGCGAGGACGGAACGCGTGGGGTTCTGTGGACGCCGACACGGATCCTCTTTTCTGGTGACATATACCTTGTTCTGGGCCTCTGGCCTTTCTATTTACCCTGTAGCTTCATTCTTGTACTTGTGTCTATTTCATTGCTCATTACTTACACCAGTGAGGATCCCCTATACCCTTATGTCGGCTTTTCCTTGTACCGTGTTTATCATACACGGCACTTTGTTGGATTCATTTGTGTATTTTAAGTGTTTTTAACTTGTTTGTCCCACTTGCTTTTTTGGTACCAATAAAATCTATTTTGCTATACTTTCTTTGATTCACCTTTTCACATTTATTATTGGATGTGCCACCGATATATTTGGCATGCTTCTGTTTGTGGGTTTGAGTTGTGTTTTTCATGCTAATTCGGGTTGAGCACCCTAGAATTATTTAGTGTGCTGTTCTATTGATTATATCATTTATGAGGTAGTGCCTTGTCCGTTTTCTTTAGTTTCTTAGAGCTGAGTTGGGGAGACGGTGTAGCAGAGCTGAGGGGGCGGAGCTTGTCGCGGGCGATCGGGGGGTTGCGAAGCTTGTCGTGGGCCATCTTGGGGTGATCGCGGGGGCGAAGCTTGTCGCGGGGGGTGGGGTGCCGCTGGTGAGTGCGGAGGCTATGCTGCGGGTGAGTGAGGGATGCCACGGGTGATGGGGGGGGGGGGGCGGTTGGTTGTGGGGCGGGGGGCTGTGTGCTGCGGGTGAGTGCTGGACACAGCCCTGAGGCTCTGGACACAGGGGGTGAGCTCTGGGCAGGGGGTGACCGGGTGGCTGCTGTTAGAGAGGGAGACAGTGACAGCTGCGCTGATGACTGTCTCCCTCTCTAACAGCAGCCACCCCATCAGTGTTCTCAGTCACTTCACTGTGCTGGGACTGAGGACACGTGATGCCGTCTCGGAGGGTCGGGGCCAGGAGCAGGAAGCGTGTCGGTTGGACTGAGAGCTGATAATTCTATGCAATCCGTGGGGGTGAATGCAGCTGGATAACAGCAAAACTGTGCAGAATCCGTAATAACTGTATATTGGAAAGATGGAAAGCTACGGGTGGGCAGCGTATTAATGCAAAAATAATTTTGGGGGGAATACCCCTTTAAGCCAGCAAGAGTTGATTACAGGTGGGGTCCCAAGCTTTGCCATGTAAAGGTCAAAGGGGTGTATAGGAGCTCTGTTTGGACACCTGCATGTAAACAAAGGAGCGGTGTATAACAACAGCTTATGGTCTTGTGGAGCTGTCTAACTAACTGGTATTAGAGTAATTGTGCAGAATATTTAATGGCATGTGACCCTGCCGCTCTTGAATTAACTAAGCAGTTTAAAGACATTGGAACTGATACTGACCGGAAGGGCTTGTGACCAATAGACACGGGCACTGAGCAGTTAGTTTTTTCTCCAATATAGTCCTTTAGTCCAATGCAGTGGACACTTCACATCTCAAATACAGAGCAACATGGCAAGGAACAGCACCAGAGCTTGCTCTCTTCGTGTCCAGCCAAATCTTCATCTGTCCCACACAAAGACTCACACAACTCACCTTACCCCACCCCCTGTGCTACATCAGTTAGCAAGGGGCAGGATGGGACATGACATGACTAGACATGACACCTCTGGCGATAGTGTGTAAGATCCCAGCTCTGCATTCCATAGGGTCATAAAAGTCACTGATCAGTATTGTAATTAAAAATGCTAATACAAACCATTGTAACAAACCAAGTAAGGGAATGGCATTAATGTTTCTTAAACATCATGCAACATTAAAATAAGGAAACTCTCCCCCCCCCCCCCCAAATATATAGCATTTCCCATCCCCTGTTAGGCATCTCCCGTAAGCCCCCTGGTAGATACCCAGCCTCCCCCATGTTATTTAGCCAAAGCCCCCATGTAAGCCTCCCCCTGCTAGTTATCCACCCTTCCCCCCTGTGTCTTTATGTAAAAAAAAAAATTCAACTAGCAGTACTGCAGTCCTCTCCTTGCATTGAAACGCACTGAGGGAAAGAGCGCCGTCTTGTGGGGGGAGCCATAATATTCCCTGTGGCCACATGAGTCAATGTCTGTCAACCACAGCACTCCTCACAGCTCCTGGATGGCTTCACTCAGCTGCCGGGTGCTGAGAGTGAAACCAGCGCCAGCACCCTCCACTGCTTTTTCACACAGACCCCGAGCACCCTCTGACGGCTACATGCATTGCCCCTTCCCGGAGCAAACTGGAGGATACATGAAGTTTGTCCTTTAAAGATCCAATCACAAATGTAGTTACAAAAACACATGTGGGTTCCTTGCAGCACTTGCTCCATAGGCACAGGTTAAGGCTGGGTTCACACTACGTACATTTCAGTCAGTACTGTGGTCCTCATATTGCAACCAAAACCAGGAGTGGATTAAAAACACAGAAAGGATCTGTTCATGCAATGGTGAAATTGAGTGGATGGCCGCCATATAACAGTAAATAACTGCCATTATTTCAATACAACAGCCGTTGTTTTAAAATAACAGCAAATATTTGCCATTAAATGGCGGCCATCCACTCAATTTCAACATTGTTTGAACAGAGCCTTTCTGTGTTTTTAATTCACTCCTGGTTTTGGTTGCAATATGAGGACCACAATACTGACTGAAATATACGTAGTGTGAACCCAGCATAGTGGAGGAGCCACCAGGGCAGGTGATACACTTGATCACTGCTCAGGGCTTAAGTAGCGTAGGTATGCAGCAGCTGCAGCCATAGAACACGGAAGAAAAACACAATCTTCTCCCAGAGAGAAAACTCCACACTGAGGACAGAGGGTACTGCTACACTACTTATGTCTTCTCCTCCTCCTCTATATTACACAGGGTATCTTCATATTACACTGCTGCTCATATACAGTCATCCAGCATCCAGGAAGAGCACAGCACAGATCTCCCCCCACACTATGGACTCTTCCAGCTCAGAAACAAACTGCCAAATAGTGACTGACAACTTTTCCCTGACCACCCTTATCTAATAGGGCCAGTGTCCAATTAGAATGTTGCTCATAATATATATTCATGAGCAAAACTTGTAAAATTCATATCAAAATTCAATTCTACATTTTTGAAAGATTTTTTTTAAAGCTGGAGTCGGTACATTTTTTTTTCCAACTCCGACTCCAGCCTAAACTAGCTCTAAATCCGACTCCATCCAAAACTAGCTCCGACTCAAACTCCATGACTCCGACTCCACAGCCCTGTTGGAAAGTTAACTACAGCATTCACCTTTGCTGGAAAACAGAATCAAATACATGAGGTTTAACTAAATTGGGGGAAAGTAGTCAAATGCCAGGATCAATTAGGAGGGAAAGAGGGAAAGAAAGAACCCCCAATGATTAAGAGCAAATTAGGGATAGTAGTGAATATACAGTTCCCTAAACAAAAAAGAAAAATTCTGGGGGCAACTGGAGGAGAGAGAACCCAGGAGGGAAGAGAGGAAAAGGCGGAAAATTCTGAAAATTCATACATTAAAGCATTACGGAGCTATAACCACATAAATGGAGAGAGGTCAGATTTTTAAAAATGAGCTTGGTCATTAAGGTCCAAACCAGCTGCAGCACTAAGGTTTTAACATCTTTTATATCGATATGTTTTGATCAAGTTATATGCCGTACGGGGTCTTGAACCCAGAATTGATCTTATGTTGCTGAAATTCAGAACATTTAAAGCGCCTCCAGTTTTAATAGTGTTTATACTTGAGAAAGGCCTGTTCATATCATACGGACCGAGACTCATTGCCATTAATAACACAGTATTGGAACAAATAAGAGTATGCAGCATATCGCTTATTGATGATGCCGCAAGCTATACGCTGTCCATTCATTGATCATCATCTCACCTGCACTGATCCACATGAGGGGATTTCTGGTCCACCAGTCCTGTGAGGATCATCTGATACATTGCCAAACACCATGTGAGTGGTGCCCTGGGAATAGCTGTGGTGACAGTGGTTACAAGTGCACAATAGAGTTAGGCCTATTCGTTTGCAGAACTCATCCAGGTTAGTGTATCCCACACATACTTCTGCTAGATAACTCATTACACCAGGAAGTGTCCCTACATTGTTTTTTGTTTTGTATAGAATGAATTAACATACACATAAATATGTAACACAGGTTCTATGCTTAACCCTGCCTAAAGGATTTAACTTCAGTATACTGGAAGTTACCCCTCTTGAAATAAAACATCCTTGGCAATTGGTTGGGACAAAGAAGGATCCTGGAACCTAACGTATCCTTATAATAAAATTTGTTAGACCTGAATACTAACAACAATAAGTGCAAAATTCATTCCCTTAGGGCATGCGCACACTATGGTATCCACACGGATAACTGCATGGAATCCGGACAGAATATACTGTGCTGTGTCTTAATAAACTTAAGAAGGGCTTTTGGGGTCTTCCTGACTACAATCAGCTAAATCCTCACCGTCCCTACTCCAAGATCTCTCCCTTACTACCTTTAAGATGGCATCTGAAGACAAGCAGGGAAAGCCAAGTTCTTATACTTGAGAGGTCACATGAGTAAGCCAGTCAATGATTGTAAATGCTGTTTTTACTGCATTTTTGGTCGTATTTTTGATCAAAAACAAGTATTTTGAGTAGTGGAATATTCAGTGGAATAGCTACTCTATCAAGTGCTACGCGCTCATCTCTGCTTTCTATAAGGTGGTGAGGTTTTACGTTAGCAACAATAACTGTTTTTTCGTTATACGAAAGGCTAACAAAAGTTATATTTTACTCCAGTTGGGGGGGGGGGGGGGAGTATAAGTGCTATTGGCCCGAATAGAGTGCATTATGCCAAATCCACCCAGAGACACTCCTCATAGGCACAATTTTCTGTCCTATTACTCTTAATATTGCCGGGTACAATTAAGGCTCAGAGAAAGTTGTTGAAAGATTTCTGCTCACAGCAGCACATACAGTTATCAACAGACGTTGGAAGTGCAGTTCGGCTCCGACCGTAATGGGATGGTTGGCTGAGGGGATGGTTCTATATCGCAAGGAGAAGCTGAGAGCAGAATTGCAGGGGGACCCTCAGAAGACTACCTCCCACACCTGATTTATTGTGATTTATACCTGATTTACGTAAATCATGTCACCCATGGAAGTGTAGATTTGCACAATGCCTGTGCTGGGCACAGGGCCAGTTGGGTTTACTAAGAGGTGTGCACCTCTTTTTAAATCAGTCCAGGAAACTAGGAGCTGGGCTTTATTTAAGACTGGCGTACTCATACACCAGTCTTAATAAATGCCCCCCTTAAGTGTATACCTCTTTGCTGAACTTCTTGCTGAAGGACCAGATTGGCCTCCCCTCCCCTTTTTTCCCCTTACTCTTTTTTCTTTATTTTGCACAGTACTGTTTGTAGCAGTTAGCAAGTAGAAAGTAGAGCATCTCTGAACCTTTTTACTTAGAGCCAAGTTAATCTGCAATGTGTTTGTATGTGATGGTAAATGTACATTAATATCTGTATATAACATATCATAGGCATGTTAGCCTGCTAGATTTACTCTTACATGTATTTAATATTTTATTATACCCACTTTCCAAGGTTTTTTTTGTTTTTTTAATAAGAGAGTAGGAGCATACAGACTGATAGGGCATTCACTGAAATCATAAGGCCTCAAAGCAAGCTCAGAATAGTCACGTTGAAAGCTCTGCCCAATGTACCACTTACCTATCATTACTCTTGTTAGTTTGAACTTTGATTTAATTTCATAATATATTTGTATACAATAGAGATGAGCGAACCTCGAGCATTCGGCATAGCAGGGGCTGCTGAACTTGGATAAAGCCCTAAGGCTATGTGGAAAACATATCCATGTATTAATGTTTTCCAGACAGCTTAAGAGCTTTATCCAACTTCAGCAGCCCCCGCTATGCCGAATGCTCGGGATCGGATAGACTCGAGCATGCTCGAGGTTCGCTCATCTCTAGTATACAAATTCTGACATGAAAAAGAGTATGATTACTCTCATACATAAAAACCTAGCCTGTTCCGTTTTGTCTCAATACCAGGATGATGAAGGTAGAATATGTCATCTTGTTATTGATACTCCAGCTGGTAAATTCAGTATTTATAATGTTTATGGACCGAACTCTCAGAAACCGCCTTTTTTCATGAAACTAGAAAATCTAGTGTTACAAGATGATAATCCCCTTAAGGTGGTTGGTGGTGATCTTAATACAGTCCTTAACGTAGATGAAGACAGAAGGAGAACTAAACCAACCACCTTAGGCAACTCTACACAAGACAATGTATTAAACACCTTTCTCACTTCTACCTCGCTATCAGATGCCTGGAGACACCTCCACCCAGATAGTAGAGAATATTCCTTCTACTCTCACTCACAAACTGCCTGGTCTCGCATAGACTATTGTTTAGTTTCAACACACTCACTCAGTAAAGTAGAGGCATCTGACATACATGACCTGGTGATTTCGGATCACTCTCCCGTAAGCCTGCAATTACGGGATAATTTTCAAAAGGGAAATGACATCATCTGGAGATTTCCATCACATCTGATCAATGATGAAACATTTACTAAATTGCTAAAATCCTGGTGGTCGGATTATTCTACTGATAACTCACAACATATACAATCCTCCATACTTTTTTGGGAAACTGCAAAAGCAGTCCTCAGGGGTCACATTATTTCTTATGTAGTTAATCAAAAACGCGAGACACATAAAACATATCTTACTCTAACCAAATCTTTACGCTCTTCCTATACTATTTTTCTATCTTCCCCCACTGAAGAAAATAAGGCCAAATGGGTGGCAGCCAAACAAGCTTTTGAAATAGCTCAGGAAAAACTCAATTCTTTATACAGAGACAAATACATGGCCCGCCTATTTCGTTATGGCAATAAATCTGGAAAAATGTTAGCAAACCTTGCTAGAGGACGTAGACCTATATCACACATTACTGCTCTTAAAGACACATCAGGTAATATACATCATGATCCAAAAATCATTTCCCAACTTTTACAACAATACTACCGATCCCTGTATTCAAAAGATAACCTAGACCTGACTGCAGGTAAAAACTTTCTTGACTCTCTATCCCTACCTTCTCTCGACATCCCTTCTCTCCTCACTCTAAATGCCCCAATTTCCCTGGAGGAAATTACTAAAACCATTTCCACACTTAAAAATAATAAAGCCCCGGGACCGGATGGATATATTGCAGAATTTTACAAATCTTTATCCTCTGACATTTCTCCTACTCTTCTTACTACTTTTCAAACTATTCTTACTGAACATCACATGTTACCTTCAGGAGATATAGCATATATAAAAGTGCTACATAAACAAGACAAAGATCCGACTTCCCCAAGCTCTTATAGACCAATCTCATTGATAAATTTAGATCTTAAAATACTAACAAAAATTATGACCAATAGATTGGCAGAAGTTCTCCCATCATTGATCGGAAATCACCAGGTCGGTTTCATTAAAGGTCGCTCAGGAGTTGCCAATATTAGAACTGTCCTAGCTGCTCAAGCAAGTGTTTAATTTGGAGGCCGTCCTGTCCACTCTCCTGGACTATTAGCAATTGACGCCGAAAAGGCCTTTGATAATATAAGTTGGGAGTGGCTAGACATGACCTTGACTAAATTTGGAATCACTGGGCAGTTTAGAAATTTTATATCTACTTTATACACTTCCCCAAAAGCACGTATTCATACTCCGGGTTTCTTATCTGATACCTTCCCTCTTCAAAAAGGAACAAGACAGGGTTGTCCCCTATCCCCTTTATTATTTAACTTGGCGATGGAGCCTCTTGCAAAACATTTCTTATCTTCTGACATCTATTCTGGTATAAAGGTTGGTTCCCAGACAATCAAATTGACCTGTTTTGCAGATGATACTTTAATTTACTTAGAAAACCCTGATCTTCAAGTACCAGTTATTTTAGACACTCTCAAATTGTTTGGTTCTTTCTCTGGCTATAAAATCAACATAAATAAAAGTCAACTGTTGTATCTCACCCCCCACAGAAGATCTTTGGTGGGCCCGGCGGGAGTCTCCATCGCCAAAACTAGCCTTACTTACCTTGGTATCGAAATTGGTCGTACTCCCACCTCTCTATATTCATTGAATTACCACCCAATATTCAAAAAAAGAAAACAGTACTTGCATAGATGGGAGTCCTTGCCCCTTTCGATCCTAGGTCGCACCCACCTAATCAAAATGATGTGTTTTGGCAAATTATTATATCCGATGCAAACAATTCCGCTTTTACTTAAACACCGTGATGTGTCCCTGCTCCAATCATATTTTACAAAATTTATCTGGCAATCCAAGAGACCACGTATAGCCTACTCTACTTTATGCTTACCTAATTCCAAAGGTGGAGCTCAATGCCCAGACATTAGATTATATAACCTATCTGCACTCTTTCGCCATGCTAAGGACTGGATTACGGGCACATCAGAATTTTCTAATATTTCTATTGAAGCTAATCTAGCTACCCCTTGGCCTCTCTCCACCCTTCTACATGCAAAATTACCTGAATTGCCAGTGGAAATTAAGAGAAATGTTATTTTTAAAGACACTATGGCCACATGGAAGGCAATAAGGAAATTATACGGATTACCATTCTGTCTCTCAAAGAGATTTCCTTTATGGCATTCTCCACTTTTCCCAACTCTCACTGATAACTTAGACTATACGGAGTGGAAAACTGCAAACATTTCCTTTATAGGAGATCTACTAGATAATATATCAGGCACCTTTTTAACATGGGATACTATCCAAACAAAATTTAAACTTCCCTCCTCTCAACTCCCACAGTATAATTCATTATTAGCATTTTTTACCTCTAGAGTAAAAGGTGTTGCAGAAGCAGAGAGTGACAATGAATTCGATAACCTCTTTCTGATACCTGCAATTCATAATTCTTTGTCACATACTTACAGAGAACTTAGATCATATACTCAAAAAAACTTAGCCCAACAAATATTTCAACACAAATGGTCCTCAACAATCCAGTCTTTAGATTTAACACCAAAAATTTTAAGAGGATCCCAGTTAGTACACTCTGCTACTCCAAATGTGGTACTACAAGAGGTACATTTTCGTTTTATTCACAAAGCCATATATGCTTTTAACTTCCTTTCCCCAAATGTATCCACTAATTATTTAACTGATTGCCCGAAGTGTGCAACCCCAAAGGCAGATTTGTTTCATTGTGCATGGTCATGCTCACGTGTCCAAGAATTCTGGGACTGTGTACGGCTCTATCTTTCCTCCACTTGGGGACATGCAATACCTCTTCATCCTATTAGCTATCTTTTCCATTTTATTACGAATGATTCTGATCTCTCTTCGAATAAAATGATCTCTTCCAAAGGAATTCACTTAACACTATTAGTTTCCCTAAAATGTTTGTTAAAACATTGGATACTAGACACCGTACCTTCTATTTCTGATGTTATCTCTGCATTGAAAGAAATATTTCATTGGGAACTCTTAGATATAATACGTTCTAAAGAAGAGTCAACAGAGTCATTTATGTCTAAATGGAAACTTTTTCTACTCCATGATTTTACCACCGAAGAGAGAGAACAAATAATGAATCAATTTAAAGCCACCTCATGGTATTGCATGGTCACACAAAAAGGAACCCTGGGAGCACTTCAAACTTCTTAATCTCTTTTTTATCTCATAAGAAACTTTAGTATACCATATTAATAGTATTAGTATACTACTGACATTTGCGTTATGTTCGAGGTGAAATTTTTGGTTTTTGTTTTTGTTTTTCTTGAAAATACTTTGTTACTAAAAATGTGTATATGTGTGTATGTATGTATATATATGTGTACATGCAGTGTGTGTGTGTGTGTATGTGTATATATATATATATATGTATATGTATATGTATGTGTGTGCATAAATATGATAAAAAAGAAAATAGGCATTCTTATACTATATAGTATAATAAACATACTCCTGTAGTCGTCTGCGTGCGACATCTTTTTGTCAGATAATATTCCATATTATATGTATGTTTCCTGTTTTTGACAATGCCGTCAATAAAATATCTTTAAAAAAAAAAAAAAAAGAAAAGAGTATGGGGAAACCAACTACACATGAATTTATACATTTATACATCTTGTATTAGTACTTGAAGAGTTTTCCCGAGCAAAATGGACAGATGAGCTATCCATGTGATCAGCTATTGGTAACTATACCACTCAGTGAACAGAGTTTGTCTCTTTTAACTAGACACCCCAACCCCAACAATTATCCTGTGCATAGCTTATCAGTCACTTATACACTGAAAACCCGTTTAACAAATTAGGACCTGTATAATTTTGTAAACCATAAACTTATCCAAGTCTAAAATTATTTTATTTTAAATGGGTATTCAGGCCAGGACCCCTTTTTTGGCAATGGCTGGGGAGGGGTTTAGTGAAACAATGACATCCACTTACCTCCATGGCTTTAGTGCTGCTGCCCACATTCCAGCTTTCTGGTTTTCCAGTGTCCGGCAGCTTCCAGGTGCTCAGACATTGCAGTCCCGCTCAATTATTTCGTGGCTGTGCCAGTGTCCTGCCTGTGCCACTGAATGGCTAAGCAGACCTAAGATGTCATGTCTCAACATCCGGAAGCACCAGGACACCAGGCGACCGAAGAGGTGGAATGCAAGCAGAACATGGGAGGTAACTGGATGTAATTGCTTTCCCCACCCCCTCCACGGGCATTGCCAAAAAATGGGTCCCAGCCAGAATACCCCTTTAAGGGGCTAAGTGTGTCACATAATCACATATCTTCTTGACAGTAGTTTTTCATCAATGATATTTATGATCCACGTTTTGCACTCTTGTGTTTGTGTTTCTGCCATGTTTTCTTGCAAACATGTTATCTGAAAACATATTATAATAATCCTGATATTCTGGATAGTAACTTACATTTGTATTATGAAAGTACATTTACATTTATTATTTGTTCTCGTTAATGCAGGGTTATAAGTCGTGCACAGGGGCTTAAGCTTGTGGTTGAAACTTTAATGTCATCCTTGAAACCCATTGGAAATATTGTGGTTATCTGCTGTGCATTCTTCATCATATTTGGAATCCTTGGTGTTCAGGTAATTCTACATAAGAGTTTGGTTAAAAAAAAAATAAAATTAAATAAGGAATAACAACAATGTATTAATCACGGCCGTTTTTGCCAATTTGCAACAACAGCTGTGATTAATACACAACTTACATAGAAGTCTGAGGGAATCCCGGCCAGAGTGTACGCCCACATCCCAATTTAGCACAAATGAAGTGGGTACTACAAAGATGGATAACTTCCCTAACCTTACAATTAAAGGGCAGCTCTAGCAAAAAAAAAAAAAAAATCTTTCGAATCAACTGGTGTCAGAAAGTGCCAGAGATTTGTAATTTACTTTTATTAAAAAATCCCAAGTTTACCAGTACTTATCAGCTGCTGTATGTCATAGATATGTGGGACATACAGCAGCTGTTGAGTACTGGAAGACTTGAGATTTTTTAATAGAAGCAAATCTCTGTCACTTTCTGACACCAACTGATTTGAAAGAAAGAAAAAAAATTGCTGGAGGCCCTACCTATCCACTGCACAGGTTATGAATCTACCTTGCCATTAGATTGAGAACCCCTCCAGTCACTAAAACGGTGCACTCTAGTTCTTTGTCCTTTCTACAGTCATTGAAGGTCACAGTAGTCGGATAACTAACAGATCTAACCGATTTTTTTTTTTTAATGGGAGATAAATGTTAATCAGTGAAATATCTTACAATAACATAGATTAATGGAATTTGTTATGTGATGATTGGTTATATACAATAAAATCCAAGTTTTTTCTTAAACGCTTACAGTAATTCATTTATACATTTTATACATTTCAGCTCTTTAAAGGAAAATTTTTTTACTGTCTGGGAGAGGATACAAAAAATATTACCAATAAATCTGACTGTCTCAATGCTAGATACAAGTGGGCCCGACACAAATACAATTTCGACAATCTTGGCCAGGTATGTAGAACAACGTGTTATTTGCAGGCAGTTCTTTTACTGTGGCCAATATCAGGCTTTTGCCTGATGTTATCAAAATTAAGGATAATATAAATTAAATGTGCCTAAGTGCCTAAGAGTAGGGAAAAACGATAATCCTTCTGAGTAATTACAGACAACGATCAAAAAATAGTTTGTGTGTGGTTGATCATTGATTGAGAGCTGACCCTAAAATCATTGTTAATCATTCAATGTAATTCCACGTTCGTTTGCTGTAATTCTGCATTTGATCATTAATCATTCAGTGTAATTGCACATCGTTCATTCTTTTGCTGGGATCAGACGAAGTAATTAATCGTTTTAAGGATGGTAACTAACAATTATCGTTCTGTGTAATATGGTGAACGATTTCAAGTTAACGATAAACAATCTTGTTTGCAATTGTTTATCGTTAACCGCTAATCATTAAAAATTGCTTAGTCTATTAGGACCCTTAAAGCGACTCTGTACCCACAATCTGACCCCCCCAAACTGTTTGTACCTTCAGATAGCTGCTTTTAATCCAAGATCTGTCCTGGGGTCCATTCGGCAGGTAATGCAGTTATTGTCCTAAAAAAAAACTTTTAAACTTGCAGCCCGTGCCCAACGGGCGTGGCCTAGATTGTGTATAAATTAGGCTGGCACAACCTCTCTGTTCCTCCTCCCCACCCTCCTCATCATTAGAGATGAGCGAACTTTTCAAAAGTTTGGTCTGACCGGACTTTGGGATTTTTTCGGACAGTTCGGTCCGACTGAATTTCGGATTTCTTCGGATTTCATAGTTTAAAGCATCTATATGATACGGAGGTAGTGTATTTGGTTGAATTTAGGGCTCTACATGTCAGTAACATCATTACCTTTTTAGATATCTCAAAGTCAATTTTTTTTTAGACTTTAATATTCACCATTACAGGGTCTATGGAGGAAACTCACCATTAAAGGGTCTATGCAGGAAAAAGGTCACAAATGCAGTGAAGGAGCAGCAGTAGTCATTGGAGGCCAGTGGAGGTCCAGCAATAGTCGTTTGAGGCCAGTACAGGAGCAGCAGTAGTCAACATGGAGGCCAGGCAGGAGCAGCAGTAGTCAACATGGAGGGCAGGCAGGGGCAGCAGTAGCCAACATGAAGGCCAGGCAAGATCAGCAGTAGCCAACATGGAGGGCAGGCAGGAGCAGCAGTAGCCAACATGGAGGGCAGGCAGGAGCAACAGTAGCCAACATGGAGGGCAGGCAGGATCAGCAGTAGCCAACATGGAGGGCAGGCAGGAGCAGCAGTAGCCAACATGGAGGCCAGGCAGGAGCAACAGTAGCCAACATGGAGGCCAGGCAGGAGCAAAAGTAGTCAACATGGAGGCCAGGCAGGAGCAGCAGTAGCCAACATGGAGGCCAGGCAGGAGCAGCAGTAGCCAACATGGAGGCCAGGCAGGATCAGAGGTAGCATATCATGAACCAGCCAAAAATTTCAGCCTGACACAGCATGGCAATGAAGACACAGTGAACTAGGTAGAAGCGGTAGCCAGTGAGCCTTCCAAAAATTATACCAGACACAGCATGGCAATGAGCACACAGAGAACCATAAAAAGTGAGTGAGGAAGTAAGTGAGCCTCTCAAAAATTAGGCCAGACACAGCATGACATTGAGAGTGTGGAAGCAAGTGAGCCTCCTAAAAATTAGGCCAGAGAACAATTAAAAGTAAGTGAGTAAGCAAGTGAGCCCACCCAAAAATTGGAGTGAGTCCAGGGGCAGGGATTTTTAGTGGACACGAACCTAGGTGCTGACAGTTAACTGGCTAGGCCAGCTGTCAGTCACCATCAAGGGTACACCTGATGCCTCTCGACCGGGTGATGGTGAGGCCCGGCCACGGCTACACAAAAAAATAAATAAATAAAACAGCTGGCTGGTTGGCGAGGGCGCGATCAGTGGGCCCCCAGCAACCAGTCTCGCTCCTCCGCAGACGTAGTGTGACGTCAGAGCATGACATTGAGGACACAGAGAACCATTAAAAGTGGGGTAGCAAGTGAGCTTCCCAAAAATTAGGCCTGACACAGCATGGTGGTGAGGACACAGAGTTTCATTAAAGCAGAGTTAGCATTTGAACCAACCCAAAATTTTGCCTGACACAGCATGGCGATAAGAACACATGGAACCATTCAAACACCGGTAACATATGGACCACCCAAAAACTTAGCCTGGAACCACAGACCCAGACCAAGATGGACAATACAATTATGGCTAGATTTAGCCTCACACCTACATGCAGTTGTGCGTTAGAGGCATATCTTTGGAGGTAGGGACGAAGAATAACAATACAGTCTTCTTGAGAGGCCCCGGAATTTGATTGGAACGAATGAATACACTTTCAATCCTTTAAAGAGTCTCTAAGAGAGGGCAAGTGTCTGTTAAAAAGACCTGGTCAATCCTGCCTTCGAAAAGGCTGTAACATCCAAGGAAGGTAGACAGTACTGGTGAAAAGCCTGGTCAATCCTGCCTTTAAAATGGCTACAACATTGAAAAAAGGTAGAAGGTACTGGTGAATGGATGGCAGAGGACATCCCTAAGATAAGATGACATCCACAGATAATATGGTTCGAAACAGACAAGACAAGGAAGGTAAATTGAATTTGGCTATGAATTTGACTCTAGCAGTTGGGGTAACATTCCCTGCATCATGTGACTCCCCACTTCTCCCCCACCATTGTTTTGAGTTTAAATTTGAATTTGACTGTAGCAGTTGGGGTCAGTTTAACTGGCTGACTTGCGGAAATGCACACAGATGCAGTGCACCTTGGTGAGCAAGTCAGCCACATTGGGGTAAATTTTAAGGAACCGCAGCAACACTAGGTTGAAGACATGGGCCAGGCATGGTACATGTGTGAGGCTGCGGAGTTGCCGAGCCACCACCAGGTTCCGCCCCTTGTCACACGCAACCAAGCTCACTGCTAATTACACACGAACCCTGGAAACCAGTTAAGGCCCAGAAGTAGCCAACATGGAGGCAAGGGCAGGTACACCAGTAGTCAACATGGATGCCAGTTAAGGCCCAGCAATAGCCAACATGGAGGCAAGGGCAGGCACAGCAGTAGTCAACATATTTGTCCATTACTGCTGTGGTTAATCCTGCCTTAAAAACGGCTACAACATTTAAAAAAGGTAGAAGTTACGGGTGGCATAGGACACCCGTAAGATAAGATGACATCCAGAGATAATATGGTTTGAAATGGACAAGACAAGGAAGGTAAGGGCAGGCACAGCATTAGTCAACATGGATGCCAGAGAAGGCCCAGCAGTACCCAACATGTGGGCAAAAGCAGGCACACCAGAAGTCAACATGGATGCCAGTTAAGGCCCAGCAACAAGGAGGCAAGGGCAGGCACACCAGTAGTCAACATGGATGCAAGTTAAGGCCCAGCAACAAGGAGGCAAGGGCAGGCACACCAGTAGTCAACATGGATGCAAGTTAAGGCCCAGCAACAAGGAGGCAAGGGCAGGCACACCAGTAGTCAACATGGATGCTAGAGGTAGGCATATGGACCACAAATAATCTGGTACGAAATGGACAACAGAAGGATGCTAAATTAGGGACGCCAGTAAAGGCCCAGCAGTTGTCAACATGGATGCCAGTTAAGGCCCAGCAGTAGCCAACATGGAGGCAAAGACAGTTGCTGCAGGGACAGTTGATCGCTGCGCTTGGACACCTTGCTGGAGGGTGTGGAGCAGAGTGGAGGTGAAGGGGTGCGTGATCACCTGTTCACACTGCTGCGGTTTCAATACCAGTCTACCTTGAGACCCCGTAAGTTGGGCAAAGAAGCTAGGGGGTGGACGTCTGCGGTGTGCCACTGCTACCTCCTCAACAGGTGCTGCTGTGTCACCCTGCCCTGAACCACGGCCTCCGGCAACCACATCACTTTGAACCCCACGGCCACACCCTCGACCCTTACCCCTGGGACACTGCACAGTATGGAACTTAGATAGGCCTTGTAGCGGTGGGGGGAGAGGTTGTAAGTCACATTATGCAGGGAACGCTACCCCAACTGCTACATTCAAATTGAAAATCGAAAGGGTGGTGGCACTGGTGGGGGTAGGCGTGGGGAGTCACATTACGCAGGGAATGTTACCCCAACTGCTACATTCAAATTGAAAATCGAAAGGGTGGTGGGGGTAGGAGTGAGTACTCACGTGAATAAGGGAATGTTACCCCAACTGCTACAGGAGCGGGACTGGTTGCCGGGGGCCCACCGATTGCGCCCCCGCCAACCAGCCAGCTGTTTTATTTAATCTTTTTTTCTACCCGTGGCCGGGGCCTCACCACCCCCGGTCGAGAGACATCAGGTGTACCCTTGATGGTGACTGACAGCTGGCCTAGCCAGTTAGCTGTCAGCACCTAGGTTCATGTCCACTACATATCCCAGGGGGTGTCAGAGTGTGCATAGTTCACGCCAATACCAGATTGTACCGTACAGCCCCACCAAACCAGTGGGTACTCCAAGTATTTTTCCTGATCCCTGCATAATGTGACGCAACACCTCTCCCCCCACCGCTTTTTTGAAATACAGAAATCAGGAAAAATACTTGGAGTTC
The DNA here is from genome assembly GCF_027789765.1 of Dendropsophus ebraccatus. Lineage (NCBI taxonomy): Eukaryota > Metazoa > Chordata > Amphibia > Anura > Hylidae > Dendropsophus > Dendropsophus ebraccatus. Next base: position 39,704,616 of record NC_091467.1, on the reverse strand, counting down.
CAACTGGTTTGGTGGGGCTGTACGGTACAATCTGGTATTGGCGTGAACTATGCTCACTCTGACAACCCCTGGAATATGTAGTGGACAGAAACCCGGGTGCTGACAGCTAACTGGCTAGGCCAGCTGTCAGTCACCATCAAGGGTACACCTGATGCCTCTCAACTGGGGGTGGGGAGGCCCCGGCCACGGGTAGACAAAAAAAAATTAAATAAAACAGCTGGCTGGTTGGCGGGGGTGCAATCAGCGGGCCCCCTGCAACCAGTCCCGCTCCTGTAGCAGTTGGGGTAACATTCCCTTCATCACGTGAGTACTCACTCCTACCCCCACCACCCTTTCGATTTTCAATTTAAATGTAGCAGTTGGGGTAACATTCCCTGCGTAATGTGACTCCCCACGCCTACCCCCACCAGTGCCACCACCCTTTCAATTTTCAATTTGAATGTAGCAGTTGGGGTAGCTTTCCCTGCATAATGTGACTCACCACCTCTCCCCCCACCACTTTTTTTATTTTGAAATTGACTTTGATCCTTGAGGATCTGGCAATTGTCTCACCATTACAAGTGAGTGAGGAAGCAACTGAGCCTCCCCAAAACTAGGCCAGACCCAGCATGGCATTCAGCACACAGAGAGCCATTGCATGTGAGTGAGGAAGCAAGTGAGGCTCCCCAAAACTAGGCCAGACACTGCATGGCATTCAGCACACAGAGAGCCATTACAAGTAAGTGAGGAAGCAAGTGAGCCCACCCAAAAATTGGAGTGAGTACAGGGGCTGGGATATGTAGTGGACATGAACCCGGGTGCTGACAGCTAACTGGCTAGGCCTGCTCTCACTCACCACTCACCATCAAGAGTACACTTGATGCCTCTCAACCGGGGGTGGTGAGGCCCCGGCCACGGCTAGACAAAAAAAAAATAGAAACAGCTGGCCGGTTGGCAGGGATGCGTGTATACAGCCAAGTCCCTCTCACCCACTCACCCATGGGTGATGGGTGAGTGGGTGAGAGGGACTTGGCTGAATATACGCATCCTCCTGGATTAGTATACATATAATATGATTGGGTGACTTCACCTGTTGTTGGTACCTATCCAGTACCCTTGGCACTTTATAGGTTTTTGCCTGTTTGAAGAAAAAACTATTTTTCTCTTGCAATTCTATGTCTTTCTACCTGCATTTGTATTTGCTTGCAATCTAGTGGAGGCTGCCTGCATTACAACATCCATACTTTTTTCTATGAGCATTCTCTATGCACGTGCAATATATTATTCCATAAAGTATATATGTATGTCCCCTCACCAATTTCTTTATTGTATGGTTCTGTTTCATCTTTTTTCATTGTTTTAATGAATTTTATTAAGTATTAATTATTTAAATAAAGATTACAATAATATTTATTTTTGATTGTCCTGCATTCTTTGTATCCCTTTGTGGATCTTTTTTTGTTTGATTTGTATCTTGTTATGCGTTAGGGACTATATATTTTGGACATTTTTTGTTTTTGGTCTACAGCAGTGAAGTAGTTGTATGCAGGATGTACTAGAAATCCCAGCAATACAGTGTAGTGCCCACTAGTTTAGGGGGGGGCTGGACGGTTCAATCTGGTATTGGCGTGAACTATAGACACTCTAACACCCACTTCAAAATCAGCAGTGAAGTAGTTGTATGCAGGATGTACTAGAAATCACAGCAATACAGTGTATTGCCCACTAGTTTAGGGAGGGCTGGACGGTTCAATCTGGTATTGGCGTGAACTATACACGCTCTGACACCCACTTCAAAATCAACACAGCAGTGAAGTAGTTGTATGCAGGATGTACTAGAAATACCAGCAATACAGTGTAGTGCCCACTAGTTTAGGGGGGGCTGGACGGTTCAATCTGGTATTGGCGTGAACTATAGACACTCTGACACCCCCTTCAAAATCAGCAGTGAAGTAGTTGTATGCAGGATGTACTAGAATCACAGCAATACAGTGTAGTGCCCACTAGTTTAGGGGGGGCTGGACGGTTCAATCCGGTATTGGCGTGAACTATAGACACTCTGACACCCCCTTCAAAATCAGCAGTGAAGTAATTGTATGCAGGATGTACTACAAATACCAGCAATACAGTGTAGTGCCCACTAGTTTAGGGGGGGCTGGACGGTTCAATCTGGTATTGGCGTGAACTATTGACACTCTGACACCCCCTTCAAAATCAGCAGTGAAGTAGTTGTATGCAGGATGTACTAGAAATCCCAGCAATACAGTGTAGTGCCCCCTAGTTTAGGGGGGGCTGGACGGTTCAATCTGGTATTGGCGTGAACTATAGACACTCTGACACCCCCTTCATAATCAGCAGTGAAATAGTTGTATGCAGGATGTACTAGAAATACCAGAAATACAGTGTAGTGCCCACTAGTTTAGGGGGGGCTGGACGGTTCAATCTGGTATTGGCGTGAACTATACACAATCTGACACCTCCTTCAAAATCAGCACAACAGTGAAGTTGTATGCAGGATGTACTACAAATCCAAGCAATAGAGTGTAATATAGCAGCACCACCAGCCCTAAAATCAAAAAAGAGTACACTGAGCAGTGCTGCATTTCTTAGGGGTCTGTATGCAACACCTAATGTCCCCTTTCTGCCAGCAGCCGGTCACCACAGTGTGCTGCTGAAATCATGTTAGCAGCACTGCAAGTCCCAGCCAGCAGTCTGTAGTAATACTAATAAAAAACGATTTGAAGCCCTTAAAAGGGCTGTTTGTTTGTATTGCTAGTATTCTCTGCCTACTGAAACGCTAAATCCTACACTGACACTCTCCCTGAGTAGCAGCAGTTCTCTCCCTGATCTCTCCCAGCACACGTCTGAAGAGAGTACTACCGTCGCCGAGTTTTATATGGCAGGATCATCTGATCTGGCCAACCAATCGCTGCTATCGACATGTATGGGTCCCACGTGATCGCAGGATATACCAAAGAGTCTCCTGCATGTTTATTGGCTGAGAAATAGCGCCCAAACTTACAGAAAACGGATGATGAGATTTTCTCGAGTATCGCGAGATGCTCGTCCGAGTAACGAGTACCCTAATACTCGATTGAGTACCAAGCTTGGACGAGCACGTTCCCTCATCACTAATATATATATATATATATATATATATATATATATATATATATATATATGTATATATAGTGACAATCTGGGGGTTACTCACTGGCTGGGATCGCCATCTCCTGGGTCTCCTGAGACGGTTATATAGGATCAGTGCTGCACACCTCTGCCTTAAATGTGGAAGCCGGTGCTCAGTGGTAACTGGGTTCTTCACCCATAAATTATGTATAGGAGAAAACCACGGCACTCGATATTGCAAGAATAAGTGAAAAGTTTATTTTTTAGCAAAATGATATACGGTATTTTACTCTGACCATACATAGAAAATATAAGAGCTGAGACCAGGTACAACGTTTCGGTCCGCTATGGACCTTCCTCAGGCAATAGGGTCTCTTAAATGCTGCATGAAGGGAGAGAGGTCGACCTCTCTCCCTTCATGCAGCATTTAAGAGACCCTATTGCCTGAGGAAGGTCCATAGCGGACCGAAACGTTGCACCTGGTCTCAGCTCTTTTATTTTCTATGTATGGTCGGAGTAAAATACCGTATATCATTTTGCTAAAAAATAAACTTTTCACTTATTCTTGCAATATCGAGTGCCGTGGTTTTCTCCTGAGACGGTTGGCACATCACAAATTGCAGTCCAGTCAGTGCTGTATGCTTTATACTGACCACAGTCAGCTTTATTTATCCATTCAAAACATAAAACAAAAGCAACACTTTGCAAATAAAACAAAACCTGGGCTGTATAGCCACTGACTACACATTACAGCTTCCCTAGCTGACTTTCTGAGCCTACTGCTCAACATCACCAGTTACACTGGCCTCACCCAGACTTCTTGTCTGCATCTCCCACAGGCCTAGCGCTGCCTGTGTCCTCCCACCCTGGGAGTCTTCACCTGGGAGCCATCACCTGGGAAGCTCTGGAGTCTCTAATAGAGCTCCACCACTCCAATTCCCAGTCCAGAGGCATAGAACTGCCTCTCAAAGCCCCACCATGCCACAATATATATATATAGAACTTTCAGCATTTGATTAGCGGTGACTGCTGAAGTTGGATAAAGCCCTAAGGCTATGTGGAAAACATAGATATAGTCATTGGCTGTTTCCATGTTTTCCAGACAACCTTAGAGCTTTATCCAAGTTCAGCAGCCCCAGCTAATCAAATACTGAACGTTCGGGTTCGGATGGACTCGAACCCGAACCCAGTTCGCTCATCTCTAATGTTTACTCCTTGAAACTGGAACACCACTAGGCTGGAAGAGCAGACGTGAGAAATGGCTGTTGCCTTAGTGGGACATACCGGCTCCATGTTTTTCTTGCCTGCACACTGGCGTTCCAGTTTTAAGGAATAAACCTGCATTTCTGGTGACTGGCCACTGTGTTTCACACTGCCTCCTTTAATATATACTGTATATATATATATATCTATATATATAGATATATAGATATAGATATATATATATATATATATACAGTATATATTAAAGGAGGCAGTGTGAAATCGCAGGGAGGGTGCCTTAGAGCTCATTGACCGGCATCAAAATATTATGGATAAGCCCTTGAACTTATGCATTTAACGACAAACCCTTTAACAACTACTACCATTTTCATAGCCGCTGTTTTGGACAAACTTTTCAAAAAAGTTGGTTAGTTTTTGCAACGTTCATAACAAATCTCAGTTCGTGAAGTTCGGTTCACTCATCTCTAGTTTTGCCTATATGTCAAAGAGAATTGTATCTTATTAATTCTATTTTATTCAAAGGCCACCATTTTACATAAAATACCGGCCATTATTTTAAAATATTGGTCATTATTCATATTATAACGGCTGTTATTGGCCAATAAATGATGGCCATCCATTAAAACCGATTTTTTTACTTTTATGTCAATGTGTGAATGTTTATCATTTGTATCTTTACAGGCTTTAATGTCTTTGTTTGTCCTGGCATCCAAAGATGGATGGGTTGACATCATGTATGATGGACTGGATGCAGTTGGAGTTGACCAGCAGGTACTATGTTAGCAAATATGTTCTATTATTTTATTATTTGCTTGAATATTAGTTCATTGTAGCATAACATTTTGACAAAATACATTTTTTATTACATAAAATGGTATTTTATGGTACTATGTTGTTTCCAACATACAGATTTACTATTACAGTTGCACGAGAATTCTGGCTTAAAGTTGATTGTGTTTAAGACATTTTTCATTCCTTCACTGGTAAGGACAGAGAGCTTGACTTTAAATGAGACACCAACAGTAGACAAAAGAAGATAAAATGTCAAACAAGAAGCACCAATTTTTTTTATACAGCCATTATGATGACACTATCTAGGTTTTAGACAGAACTTAGATTACACTAAGTTTTAGGCAGAATTAGTCAATTTACCCTAATGTGTCAATTTATAGTTGTAAAGCAATCTTACTGCTACCTATATTAATATACACTGCTCAAAAAAATTAAGGGAACACTAAAATACCACGCCCTAGATCTCGATGAATGAAATATTCCAGTTGCAAAGCTTTACTGATTACATGCATTGAGAACAATAAAACATAAAAATGATCAATGATAATTAATAAATGAAAATTAATATTCAATGGAGGCCTGGATTTGGAATGAAACCTTTGATTATGTGCATAATTCGTCCCAGGAACGTGTTTGTAAACGAAATCACTTGTGTATCAAAGCAAATATTCCCATAAGAAATAATTGAAATTCAGAAAATGAATTTGTTCCACAACCCAAAAATAAGGTAAATAAGGTGTCCTATTTAAATAAAGAACTATATCATTAAAGAAGGGGTTAACCAGTTAGCTCTAGCTCCACACACAACTCCCCAGGTGGCTGCAAACCTGCTGGTGCTGGCACCTGCTTGTACTAGTGTCAACTGCCTGCAGCAGCTATTAGTGAAGGGGTTAATTCAGGGATCAGAGGGAAACAGTGGTCATACACTATCCAGAATCATGTTTAGGCAAGATGGCGGTGACCTGTGCGCGGCAGGAGATGTCCGGATGAGGCAATCACAGATTTGGTTGCGTCTGTGCACACATGTACTCCTGAGAGATCTACTCCCAGACCTGGATTAAAGCATCAGTTAACTCCTGGACAATGGTGCAATGTAGCGTTGGTGGATGAAACAAGTTCTTCCATGTCCCAGATGTGCTTGGTTGGATTCAGTTCTGGGGAACAGACCAGTCCACACACTTTAGCCACATGAAGCCTGGCATTTCATGCATCAGAAGGAAACCACGTCCCCCTGCATCTGCATATGGTGTCACAATGTATTTTACAATCTCCTCACGATACCTAATTTTAGCCAGGGTATCTCTGTCTAGCACATGGAGGGCTGTGCAGCCCTCCAAAGAGATGCCTCCCCTCACCATTACTGACCCACGGCCAAAGCGGTCATGATGGAAGATGTTGCAGGTAGCAGAACATTCTCCAAGGCATCTCCAGACAGTCATGTCTGTCACATATACTCAATGTAAACCTGCTCTCATTTGTGAAGAGCATTCGGACCTCTATGTTGAATCTGCAAGTCTTGGTGTTCTCTGGCAAATTCCAAGTGCACAGTATTGGACTGTGAGCACAACAACGACTTGGGGATGAACCAGCTGCTGCTCACACCAGGACTACACTGGTCCTCTGGCCACAGAAGTCCAGATTACACACCCTGGAGAGAGATAAAGGGTGAAGAACCAAAGGACATTTAGACTCTGCTTCCTTGTGTTGGTCAGTGGTGTGGCTGCTTCAATACTGTGCCACAAACACTTTCCCCATGACCAGCAGCATATTGACAAATGAGGCTGTACGGGGCGGGGTTGCGTTCATGTAAGGCCTTTCACGAATGTCACGTCTGTGGTACTTGGAACGTGTGTATAAGGCCTTAGTGTCTTCTGGTATCTGCTCCATGCTCTGGACACTGTGCTAACCGACACAGCTAACCTTCTTGCCACAGCTTGCATTGATGTGCCATCTGGGAATAGCAACACTACCTGAGCAGCTTCTGCCAGAATGCAAATATGACCAAATAACAGCCAAAAAGGATAAGAACAGAGAAAAGTTCTGTGGTCACCACCTGCAAAATTACTCCTTTAGGCTGGGTTCACACTACGCATATTTCAGTCAGTATTTTGGTCCTCATATTGCAACCAAAACCAGTAGTGGATTAAAAGCACAGAAAGGATCTGTTCACACAATGTTGAAATTGAGTGGATGGCCGCCATTTAATGGCAAATATTTGCTGTTATTTTAAAACAACGGCTGTTATTTTGCTGTTATTTTGAAATAATGACAGTTATTTATATGACGGCCATCCACTCAATTTCAACATTGTGTGGACAGAGCCTTTTTGTGTTTTTAATCCACTCCTTGTTTTGGTTGCAATATGAGGACCACAATACTGACTGAAATATACGTAGTGTGAACCCAGCCTTAGAGGGGTTGTCTTGCCTACTGCCTATTATTTCAACCTGTTGTCTGTTCGATTTGCACAACAGCAGGAGAAATTGATCAGTGTTGCTTCATAACTGGACAGTTTGATTTCAAAGATGTGTGATTGACTTTGTGTTTACATTGTGTGGTTTAGGTTTTTCCTTTATTTTAATTTTTTGAGCAGTGTATATTAAAATGTTGGTACGAAGTGCAAATATTTTTATCTAAAGATGAACTGTAAGTACAGATCTAATTCCGAATCTTAACAATACCTAAATGTGTATACTTCATGATCAAAACAATGGGGGAGAGCTATCAAACTGGTGTAAAGTGAAACTGGCTCAGTTGCCCCTAGCAACCAATCAGATTCCACTTTTCATTCCTCACAGGCTCTTTGGAAAATGAAAGGTGGAATCTGATTGGTTGCACTTTATACCATGTTTGATAAATTTCCACCAATGTGTGACAAGAAATTATATTAATTGTGGTTTTCGAATGATTCTGTAGCAATGTTCACACTTTACTCTTTAGACAGCTTAATTATAGTTAGCGCAAAGCCACACAAACAACCCCATGTAATAGGCCCTTAAAGGGAATCTGTCAGGCCCTTAAAGGGAATCTGTTGACAGTGTGCTGTAGCTGGCAGTCCCCTAGTAAGCATGGGGCCTTTTGGTAATTTGTCCGTGCAGTGGATTATGCACAATCTTACTGTAATGAAGTGTCAAAGTGTTGTTTGCGCTGCACTCTGGCACACCTCACCACTCCTTCCTCCTCCCTCCTCATTATGAATAATCAATGCTGCCCAGCCTCCTGCTTGCTTAGCTGTCTGTGATTGCACATCAGTCCTCTGTAGGCAGTTTATGACTAAAAGAAACACTCCAGGTATAGTTATATCTCTTAACCCAAATGTGTTTGGGCTATTGTCTAGGGGTAACTGTTGAAATTGAGTGGATGGCCATCATTTAATGTCAAATAATGGCCATTATTTCAAAACAACAGCCATTGTTTTTAAAATAACGCAATTATTTGCTATTAAATGGTGGCCATTCACTAAATTTCAATACGGTTTTGAACCAAAGAATGACCTGCTGGCAGGTCTCTAGACAGGTAAGTTACCCCTAGACCACAAAACAGGAGAAAGATGATCGGAGGGCACTCACCATTTAAAACTTGACTTTATTGTAAATGTCTTAAAATCAGTCCATTTTCTCCGGCGATGCAGACGCCAGCACCATGCTGTATAGCGTACATGACAGCTGTTTCGCGTGCGTAAGCACGCTTCTCAAGACCCTGGAGAAGCGTGCTTACGCATGCGAAACAGCTGTCACGTATGCTATACCGCATGGTGCTGGCGTCTGCATCACCAGAGAAAATGGACTGATTTTAAGACATTTACAATAAAGTCAAGTTTTAAATGGTGAGTGCCCTCCGATCATCTTTCTCCTGTTTTGCATTATGATCGTATCTTTTGCTATTTGGGAGGAGCACCCCAATTACTGACATTTGGCAAGTTTACAGTAAAGAGGCACAACAGTTAGACTGTGTACACATATGCGATAGTGCCGATCACTGTGTCTACGTTGAGAAAATTACCCCTAGACCACAGCTACAACACATTAGAGGGACAGAGACTCAACTATATATTGTTTATATATATATATACTGTATATAGTGTTTTTCTTATACACATAAACTGACTACAGGGGACTGATCTGCAATCAGAGACACTGTATATATAATGTGTGTTCGCTACACCCTACTCTGGATAATGGGAAATGTTGAGGAGTGTGTACTCCGAGTGCACTACTATTCTGACGCCCAGGAATAATGCAAAGTGTAAATGGTATGTAGGCTCTCAAGGAGTAGGTCCTATATATCTAATGTTTGTGGAGGGCGAATTAATTGCAGAGAGGTTTTAAAGTTAAAATATATCACATCTTTATCTTCTTAAAAACAATATAAAAAATTCCATAAATGTATATCTCATAAACATAATCATGTAGAACGAATCATAACAAACAGATCACAAATAGTTTAGTTCATAAAAACCAATAATAGGTTAAAAATTCAAGGTTCTGTGATATAGTTAGCCAAAATAGAACGTCCGCGCAGGGCCCTTGCGATTACTAATCTGTCGATTGAAATTGTGGTTTACATATGATAGAGTAGGTCAACAGCCGTATAGGTGATAGGTCAGTCAGGCTCTGGAGCGAATCGCTCTCCGGTCTGTGCTGTTCTCACTTGCCGGCGTGTATATGATTCCACAGGAGGCTGTCACTGTGTCCGCATGGTGTAGAGCGCGCGCTCGTTTGAATCTCTGATAACAGAGTGGAGGCTATGGGAGTATGTGGATATAAGCCAAAATATCTATATCAGCTAAGTTATCCTTTTCAGATGCGTTTCTGGAGTATGCTCACTCCTTTTCTCAGTGAAGAATGGATAACTAGTTATTATTCAAACGAGCGCGCGCTCTACACCATGCGGACACAGTGACAGCCTCCTGTTGAATCATATACATGCCTGTAATTGAGAGCCTAACTGACACATCACCTATACGGCTGCTGACCACTGGACGTTTCGTGAGAGGTGGAATATCCACCAACACAGTTTGTCTATACTATCAAGTATATAAGTATTTACTGCATCGTATTGCAGATATGAGACACTATAAATCACCACTTTGATATGTGCACACAAAGTGGGATCTTTTGAACTAAGTTCTATATGTTGGACACAGTGCAACCTCCAATTGGACAAGGGCATATAAATCAAGCCCCATTGGAACACTGAAACAATATCGCAATATTGCAACTATCACTATCCGGTCCCAAACTAGTACGAGGCAAAAGGCTAGAGAGTCTGGGAACATTTAATATAACATCCAAATACCATAAGGATACCTACTCTATTATATGTAAGCCACGATTTCAATCGACAGATTAGTAAGCGCAAGGGCCCTGCGCGGACGTTCTATTTTGGCTAACTATATCACAGAACCTTGAATTTTGGATTTTTAACCTATTATTGGTTTTTATGAACTGAGCTATTTGTGATCTGTTTGTTATGATTCGTTCTGCATGATTATGTTTATGAGATATAAATTTATGGAATTTTTTATATAGTTTTTAAGAAGATAAAGATGTGATATATTTTAACTTTAAAACCTCTCTGCAATTAATTCGCCCTCCACAAACATTATATATATAGGACCTACTCCTTGAGAGCCTACATACCATTTACAATCAGAGACACTGGCTGATAGCTAAGCGAGCAGGCCGGGCAGCATTCATTATTCATGAAGAGGAGGGAGGAGAAAGGAGTTGTGAGGCATGCCAGAGTGTGGCACAAACAACACTTTGACACTTCATTACATTAGGATTGTGCATAATCCACTGCACGAACAAATTACCAAAAGGTTCCATGCTCACTAGAGGACTGCCAACTACAGCACACTGTCAGCACCTTAGGTAGAGCCCGGATGCTGACAGATTCCCTTAAACCAACCTGGATCATCTCTGTATTAATTAAATTAATTTAATTAAATTACTTTACCTATTTAATTTCAGTGTTTGTTCTTTTCAGCCAGTGATGAACTACAACCCTTGGATGCTTCTATACTTTATATCCTTCCTGCTGATTGTTGCTTTCTTTGTCCTGAATATGTTTGTGGGGGTGGTGGTGGAGAATTTTCACAAATGTCGACAGCACCAAGAGGAAGAAGAGGCCAAGAGAAGAGAAGAGAAAAGACTGCGCAGGATGGAGAAAAAGAGAAGGAGTAAGGAGAGAGAGCTGGCTGGTCGGTAGTTTTCTAAAATATTTTTGAGTGCTGCTTGACCTTTGAAGGCGCTCACTCCCTTGCTGAGATGGCCGCTTATTAGAGGCATGAATACTGTAGTCTCTGTGCATGGAGAGGTAGAATAATAGTTGTCAGGGGAAAGATTGTGCAACATCTTAATATTGCTATTAAACTTACTGGTAATTGGTTCTCCAAAAGCCACATAGAAGCAATTAGGTCTAGGTATACCATGCAACTAGAGCCCAAATATCCCTATTGTCCTCTGTTTTGCTGTTACCACTCACACAATGTACCTTGAAGGTTTTATAACAAAAGCCTGTTAACAGTTTCTGCTAAGTTAGGGTCAGGCAACAGTGTGTAGGTTACCTATTACATTTCTCAAATCCAAGGCATTGTAATATGAAGAATAGTATAAAAAGAAATGTGAGGTATAGGCTTACAAGTAATTTATATTAGTGACTTGAAAGTTGCTTTCTAATTCCAATATTCAGTAGTTTGGCTGAACAAATATCTATAAAAGAGATCTATAAACTTCAATGAGCAGTATTGATGGCCACATAGTGAATGGGAAAATGGTTGGCTACCTTTTATCGTCATTTTAGTTCTAAACTTATATTCTGATGTATAAATATATAGCTTGGAGTTAAAGAGGACGTACCACCAGGTACGTCCTCTTTAACCTGACACAGGGATAGAACAGTGCCGTCACGTGGAAGCCGTCACGTTTTTCGAACCGCAGCCCGGTTCTCCTGTACGGCGCCGTTCTTTCCACGGTTATCGGCCGGTGCTCAAGCACTGAAGGTAGGCTGGCGCCCCCGGTGGGAGGGAATTCCCTCCCCTCTATGACGCTGCTCAGTTAGAATCAAAGGAGCCACGTCATAGAGGAGAGAGAATTACCTCCAGTAATTGAGCACTGTGCTGTACGGTGCTGTACAGAGGAACCGGGCCGCAGATCGAAAAACGGCACCGGCTTTCCCGTGATGGAGCCGTTCTTTCCCTGTGTCAGGTTAAAGAGGATGTACCTGGTGGTACATCCTCTTTAAGTTTGTTTATCTATAGATATAGAAGATAAAATTCTAGCTATCTTCAGCTAACTCTGGAGCAAGTTTGAAAGCCTACTGCATAAGCCTTACTGTTGAGTGTATAACAGAATGCAGTGTATCATAACTACTGACAACCTATGAACAAAATATAAAAAAAACTTTTGGTGAACGAATGATACCAGTTCTTTGAATTAAAGTATTAAAATTTGAAGGGTAACAATCACCTTCCTGAGGGAGAGTGAGGTGGCCTCAATACCATACAGCTGCTGGGCACAGCTCTCCAATGTAGTCTCTGGTGGGTCAGCAATTTATCATTTTTTATATTTAATTGTCTGTCCTGGTGGCTGGTAACTAGACATGAAGGCAGAGGTGCAGCGGCATGTGATCACGCTGCCTCCACCCTCTTTCCAGCCACTCACACTTGATTGGCAGCCTGAACGCTGGGCTTTGCATTAGGTGCCCAACGCTTAGGTTGCCAATCAAGAGTGAGTGGCTGGGAAGGGTTCGGAGGCAACACGATGAAATTGTCGCTCCACTGTAGACTGGGCACAATGTCAGAGAGCAGTGCCCATCAGCTGTTAGGTACTTAGACCAGCTCTTTTTTCTTCAGGGAGGTGATTGGTCTCCTTTTCGAGGATTGGCACTTTAACGTAACATAGTTTTTATGTCTTTCTCCTTGCATATTGTCTGACCCTACAGTACATGTGCTATCATAGTATGCATCCAATTGCAAAACATGCTTTCCTGAACTTATATAATAGCCAGTGAATTGACTTGCAGATACATATTTCAGAGCAAAATTAAACAAGGCTTATTAACAAAATAAATTGCACTTTAAATATCTTGACTACTGTGCATGTAAAAAGTCAGAAAGCATGGAGATACTTTGTGGTGATGCAATTTAGCTAGTAGGTTTGACAGTGATTAAATGGGTTTTCCATTTTAAAATGGATGCTTCTCTCAAAGAAACATTTTAATGAGGAGTTGCTATTCTTTTGCTTTAGTATTTTCAACACTTTATGAGGACCTGGACCCCTGTATAACACTTTAAGCCCTGAATGCAGAATATCTTTGACAGGGCTGGGGCTATATCTCAGTACATAGGCACTGCCCTACAAAACATTGAGGTGGGGTATGTAATAGTGGCTACTGCAATCAATATTATTATAAAAAAAAAGTATTAGTTATTTTTTTTTATGGCAAACCCTTTTAATACATTTTATTGGTAAGCATGTGATTTAGAGAAGCTTATAATACTGATTAATGATTATTTTTATGTGACCTCAACTTCTATTCTGAAAAAGATTCTAAGTTGCAAAATTTAAGAACATGTACCTGCTTACTGTTACATTTTACAGCAATATAATCTAATAGGAAAGCTAGTTCTCAATAACTGACCCATGTAAGAGCTATTGATCAGCCGATGGACAAGTGGATCATTTATGCAGTTGGAAAATTCATTGTAAGTGGTAGCATATTGATCCGTATAAATCGGGCATAGTCAGTTGACAATGATAAAATTAGGAATTTTCAAAAGATTGTTTGAAAAAATTTTGATTTTCAATTTTTACCACCCAAAACTAATAAATACCTTAAGGGATGTAGATTCCAAAATGGGGCCTTTTAAAGGGGTGTTTATTATGTTTTGGTACCCCAAGGCCTTTGCAGTCTTTTAAAGGAGTGTTTAATATGTTTTGGTACCCCAAGGCCTTTGTAGTGAAGCAAGAAACAGACATTACTGGTAATACATTACCAGTCTATTTGGAATATACTTCTTTAACAACAATACCTCTCCTTCAGCCAACCACAAATCTACTAAACTATTCAGGGATAACATCAAATTTGCACTAACTTTTCTATCAGGGGAACTGTATCAACTGCTTTGCTGAAGTCCAGATAGGCAATATATATGGCACCACCTTGGTCTGTAGTTACTGGGCTCTTTTCCACTTCCTTTTTTGTTGATGGATATACAGTAACATAATCCCTTATCTAATCATCAGTGATGTCTCCTGGAGGGATTGGTAATACAGTTCCGTCAGGGGGCCTGAAATCAGAGATCAGAGAAACAATCACTAATAAGTTGACCCTACAGCTATAAAAACATTTCTTTAAGGCCCCCAGCACTTTTTACAGCCATAAAAGTAATCTCTATGAGTGTTACTTATAAGATCCGAAAATGCGCTTTGTAAATTTTACCTATGTAGGATTTACAAAGTGCATTTTTGAGCGTTTTAAGGGCGGTCCTCAGCTGCTAAGTGTAGTCGTGACTATTTAGGAGCCTGCAGCATCACAGAAGAGCCAACTGTGAATGCCAACACTCTCAGGGAGGTTAGATTGTAAAAGATGTTTCCTGACAGCTGTGACTTGATAGCAGCTGAGGACCACCCCCATGCCTATTCAGGTAGTATTTACAAAGTACATTTTATGGCCGTATTAGTAACACTCTGCGATCTGGCTGGATGGAAACTGTGCTCAATTTGTTCTGTGCTGTGCAATGTTTTTATAGCTGCACAGTCAATTTTCTAGTGATTTGTTCCCTTTAGGAACTTTGGGGTCAACATCATATGGACCCATTGCCTTATTCAACTTAAAATAGACAAGTTCCTCTGAAACATTGGCCTCTGAAAACACTGGGACTGAACTCATACAACTGGAGGCAATGCTACTGCATGTTCACCGACAGTATATTATAATTTAAAAGCCTCCTGCTGAAAACACTTAGCACAAGTAGCTATTCAAATGGTCGGCAACTGCTCTATCAAGAAATGGTCGGCAACTTCTCTATCAAGAAAGGTTCACTTCACTGTGCAAACTGACAGGTCTTTCTGCGGCCGGAATTCACTGAACCGCATAGATACCATTGAAAGTAAGGTTATGTTCCACCCCGCAAAACTACGGCCGTAGTTCTGCGGGGAGAACTACGGCAGTAGTTTTACGTAGTGTGAACATAGCCTAACTGTCAGAGACAGTTTCTGGAAAATATTTTAGAAAATCACATAGTTTTATTTTTAAATAAGTATTAGATACAAAAAAAAAAAAAAACTGAATATTTGGTTACATTAACCTTTACAGAGGTCAGATGTTTCCTGTAGTTCTTGAATGTCCCATTCCTCCATACAGATCTTCTCCAGATCATTCAGGTTTCAGAGCTATCGCTGGGCAAAATTGAGCTTCTTCAAAGATTTTCAGTTAGGTTTATGGCTATGACCACACTGTGCACTATGCACAATTCTTATTGGATGAGAATGGGGCTCTTCATGCTAATGACAACAAAAATACAAACTTCCGGTAACAGAATGGATTGCACTCCATTCAGGTCAGCATATGCTTTAGGCTATGTTCACACTGCGTATGAATCCGTCCGTAATGCGAACCGTGAAAATACGCACGTAGTTTTGAGGTTGATGCGTTCGCTTGAAAGTATACGATATACGCCTGCACAGTGCACACTACGTATGAGCTTACGGCCGGATCGGATACAGCGCCGTGAAAAATGAATAAGACCATTGTTTGAGGACGGAAATGTTGAAACTCACGGCCGTGGATTTCCATGCAGTCCCGTACGAAGTACTTATTTCAGCCAAATTGAACTTGATTTTTCGATCCAAAAGGTTCTGTGTGGTTTACGGGGCTGGGCAAAGATTTCCAAGTAAATGACCTGCCTCAGATCGCTTCGAAACAAGCTAGGGAAGCATAACTGTACTGCGGGCATATGTTCGCGGTTCGTATGCATCCGGCCACATGTCTATTTTTTCCACGCCCATAGTTTCAGCCGCACATGTACGGCGGGGTACGATCTACGGACGGATTCATACGCAGTGTAAACATAGCCTTAAAGTGGAACTCAAGCAATCCCATAAAAAAATGCAAAAAAAGCATATAGATGCATTGATCTCCCACCAATTATTTGACACATTTCAAACTTGTCTATGCTGTTCCAGATCCAAAACGTTACTAACTATTTTAGTTTTACATCATGACACCCAGCATCTCCCAGCATGCATTGCACCTCAGAACCAACTGCCAGGAACCCGCTCCTTTCTTGTAGCATTTGCCCACCACTGCCTTGATCTGCTTCTGCTTTGCACAGTAAGCACAGTATTTATCTATTTGCCTATCTATCTATCTATCTATCTATCTATCTATCTATCTATACACAGATAAATAGATTACAAAGAGAGAGACATGAAATAACAAGGTCATCTATTCCCTATGAGGTGTTACAGCTTGCCTGGCAATAGACGAGACAGATCATGTGACCTCTGGCTCAAAGAGGAGGGAGAGGACAGAGACGTCAAGACAAAGTTTACCAGGAAGTTTGATGTTCCTCAAACAAATAGCTCAAACCTATTACAAACAAGCTTATATTATGGGTGGAGATTGAACAGGATTAAATCTTTCTTAACCATAGTTTTCCTTTAAGTCTTTCCTGATTTTTTTGGTTCAGACTGTCCACTATTTTTGTAGCCTGTCTTTGGACCTGTTCTATTTTATGAATATATTTTTGTACGTGATGTCTCCAGAACTAGACACAGTATTCCAGATGTGGTCTCACTAGAGGTGGTCTCTATACACAATCTCCCTCTTCCTACTAGTTATACCTCTATACAGCTATACAGCCTAGCATACATTTAGCTTTCCATACTGTCCGTAATTACTGACAATAAATTCTCTATCTGCTCCTTATAGGGGACTGTATCAAAAACTTTGCTGCAGTCTAGATAGGCGATATCCTTGGCACTTTTCCTCTTGAAACGTTTCTCCATTTAAGAATAAGAACTTGTATCCTCCATAGCAGAATTTCAGAAGAGATGAACAGGGGAAAATATTTTTTTGATAACAGCACGATTACTATTCTTCTTTGTCCAAGCAAAGCACAACAACGACAGCTACAGATTTTGCTTTCCTCATAAATGCAAAAGAGAACTCCCAAAATACTAAAGTACCTTTAGCAACAACACCAATGCCAGTTAAATCAGCTGCGACTTGCACTGGCTAGTGATCCCTAATATCTACCTCCCTTTTCAAATTAATTTACTTAGTAAAGAGGAAATCCAACAAGGAGCAGCTAAATCTTTAAAGATTACAATGTCTCACTGTTAGATTGCAGGTAATGAGTCTAACCAGTGAATGTGATTGCAGTCTGACATGCAAGTTACAGTGTCAACAACACAAGTGTTAGCAGAAATCCTAACCTGCTGGTTTTCTGCATGTTTAGAATTACTGCAATTTTATTAATGCATTTTCTGAAGCCTTAAAGTGAATCTGTTAACCCCTCAATGCCTACAGAGCTGGTGGCACTGCTGGATAGATACCAATAAAAGTATTCACAACATACTTTGGTTGCTTGAGTCTATTTTTTTTTCCAGTAAATAAATGCACTTATTCCAGCTGTGAATAGTGTCAAGTAGGCGGTGTCCATGGTCCCCAGAACCCTAGCACTGCTACACCACACTTTGCTGTGTGTCCGCCCCTTTGCATAGTTTGTGGCATGCAGGGCCAACTGCACAGTGAGACCTAGTAGTTCTAGGACTCAGAGAACCCCAAGCCCCACCTTCTTGACACTATTCACAGACCTAATAAATGTATTTTTTAGGTTCTCAATTAGAGATAAGCCAAACGCTCATCTAAACAAAGCGAATCACTTCGCTTTAACAGCGATCAGCTCATTAAGCCGCCTGCCTTTCAGCCCTACTCTACTTTCTACTGCTCCACCCTGGGTGTCGGGAAAAAGCTGAATGCAATCCTGGGAAACTGGGAGAATTTTCCCAGGTTTGGATCAAGCATTTCCTTGCATCCTGGGAGGAGTGGCAGGGAACGGAGCAGCGATGAAAGTCGTCGTTAATCTCTATTTTGAATGATCCTATTGATATCCAGTGCCACAAGAAAAAAACATTTTGTTCCCTTCTGATGCTGTTGCCACTTCAAAGATGGATTTGTCTCTGTAGTGACGGCCTGCTGAGCCAATCACTAACTGAGACATGACAGCGCTGTGGCCAGTGATTGGCTTTTACTGCTGAGATAAGTCAATTTTGGAGGTGGCAGCGAGATTTTTCAGTGGGGGACCCAAAGACACTGTAGGAGGGCATTGGGGGAGTGGAGAAGGGAAAACAAACACCATATCATTTCATATTTTTCTGGCATGTAATGTGACCTAAAATCTGCAATTTTGGACTTAAGTTTTTTTTTAGTTTATGCCATTGATCATGCGCGATCAGAAATATGATAATTTAATAGTTCAGACAACTAACCAGCCCGCAAGTGAGAACAGAAAGAATTCATTTCTATGGCTGGTAGATGTAGGCTGATATCACCTGAAGATGGAAAGTTCTGTTACTGTGCCAAACCTCTTGTGCTCCAATATAATAAATCTTTTTTTTAAACCTCAAATTTAATTTAATTTATTTTATGGAAAGATGCTTTTCTCACCTGAACTGCTTCCTTCCAGGGACTATTCCATGCAGTTGAATAAGGTATTTTACAGCTAACATTTTCTCAGAGTTTATGGCTAGCACTCAGTCATCCCAGAAGATGAGGCTGTTTCTATATTGTTTTTTAATGTGTAGTCTTCCAAAATATCGACCAGCCATAAAGTAAACAGTAATTTGTTACTACATTGACAGATAACCAAGACTTTAAAGGGAAACTAACAGCAGGTTATACAAACCTAACATGCTGATATGTCCCTTAGTTTCTTACTTTTGTCCTCAGCGCTATTTCCGTGTAGTTTGTAGTCTTTGCGCAGGACTCTGAGGACGGTAGTCCCACCCCCAGTACTCCAAACCACATGATTAGTCTATGGCTATGTTCACACATAGGGGGAGATTTATCAAAGGGTGTAAAATTTATACTGGTGCAAACTGCCCACAGCAACCAATCACAGCTTAGCTTCCTGCTCTGGTGAAAGAAAAGAGGAGCTGTGATTGGTTGCTGTGGTCAGTTTGCACCAGTCTAAATTCTACACCCTTTGATAAATCTCCTCCATAGTGTTTCTGTCAGTCTTTTGGGCAGTATTTTTTCAACCAAAATAAGGAGTAAAACAGGGCAAAATTATAATGGAAAGATTTGCCAGGTTCTGTGTTTTTAACCCATTCCTGGTTTTGGTTAAAAAATACGGACCAAAAGACTACAAACTACACAGAAACTTACCTTCATCCTCAGCGCTCCATGCACAAAAGGGACATACTGTATTAGCAGGTTAGATCTAACCTGCTGATAGTTTCCCTCTAATATTAAAGGACAGATTTACCTTTCCAACTAATTTAAAAAAAAAATCAGTGCCTCTACAATAAAAAAGGAAGCAACTAACTAATTCAAAATGTCATTTTGTGTCAGCTCCTATGTAGACCCATGTGTCTCTATACCAGCAGATTGCAATGAACTGTGTAGTCTGTTCCTGCAGATATTACCAAATTATAGTTAGAACAACTGGGGGATAAGACTGTGGAGAATTTGCTGGTAGTATGAAGACACATATATCTTTATAAAAGCTATACACACTAAACAATATGACATGTTTATTCAAATTGTTTGCAAAGTTAGCTCCTTTTTCATTTTAGATGCATGGAAACAACAAAGAACTTCCTACGGTTGAACCTTCCCTTTAAGCTATCTCTATGGGCCAGATTTACTAATCCTTTAACAGTGTAAATGCAGCCCAGGCAGTCTGAGTATGCACAAAATTTTTCACAGTGGCTTGTGCTGTATTGCCCATTTGGCACCTCTTTAGACACTTTTGCCTAATGGTGTGCTTAGACAGAGAGATTTATCTGACAGATTTTTCAATCCAAAGCCAGAAATGGATTTGAGAAGAGGAGAAATCTATCTTTCCCAGCTTTGGCTTCAAAAATTCATCAGATAAATCTCTTTGTCTAAACACACAATTACTTTATACCACTTATTGGTTGGCTTACTTTCTGCCAGTAATTTAAGGCATTTCCGACCCTTTTAGCCAAGCCACAATTTTTCTTTCTAAGCCACAACATTTTGGTGGACAAAGTGCAAAAAGTGCCTAAATGCAACACAAGGACTTTTTTTTCCGAGGCACATTATTGTGGAATAAATAAAAAATGTGTATCCCTAGATAATCCTTAAATTGCACATACTCTAGGGGGGAGATTTATCAAAGGGTGTAAAATTTAGACTGGTGCAAACTTGCCACAGCAACCAATCACAGCTCCTCTTTTCTTTCACCAGAGCTGGAAGATGAGCTGTGATTGGTTGCAGTGGGCAGTTTGCACCAGTCTAAATTTTACACCCTTTGATAAATCTCACCCTAGGTGTTTTTAAATCAGGTGCATCTTTCTAACTGTCTGGTAGAAGTTTTCACCTTGTTTAAGTTGGCTTAGTTTTCAGCAAATTTGTGGTACATTTAAACCCCACTTGTTTTTCAAATAAGCCCAACTTAATATGTGGTGAAGGTCATGTAAGACATGTAAAGTCAAGTTACCAAAACAGTTACCAAAAATATGAAAACCAGGAATGGCAAAGAGCAAAGTTTTATTTTACCATAGGGAAAAGTCATTAACATCATGTCATTCTTTTAGATCTAATGGATGATACAATGTTGGAGCACTCAGCCAGTCCATCACAAGGTACTGGCAGATCTGGTGTATTGTCCCAGCACAGTGACTTTGTGTAACTAATTGCTGTCTGATGTCAGACGTTGTGTGTGCAGTCTTGTTTGTTGATCTCATGGCTCACACATTTCATCTCTATGTTAAAATTCACAAGAATAAAAATCATCATTGCACAAGAGACCCAAGAGAAAAATAATATAAAAAAAAACTTGTCAATTTGTTGATGATTCTGTTTACACAGAGCATAAAATTAAAGGCAATCCGCTTCAATTTTAAAAGCTACTTATTCTCCCTAGAAATATCCAACAAGATAATTTTCAATTCAATGCTCCTTGAAAAAAATTTAAGCAAACAACTGTCACCTATAGGTGACACTACAGAGACTATAGTATAGTAGAGCTATTTTTCATACACTCATGCTGGGAACGATCATTTTAGGGCGAGTTACTGTAGCCTGTATATAAAATATTAGATGTTCTATTCAACAGTATGGCCAATAACTAGCTGGCTACAAGAGCAAAAAGAATGACATCAATTAATGTAAAATAAAATGAGTGAAAACAAAGTACTGGCATATTAAATACCTTCTATTTTAAGATAACTATACTATAAAAAACGAGTATTGTCCCTCTTAAAAGATAAATTATTGTTTAAGGCTTAGTTAGAATCGGGACTTACTGATAATCCACCATGACAGCACCATTAGAGAGATTGCCCTTTGACCCTACATAGGGACAAGAACACCAAGAGGTTAAAGTATGCAGAATGGCATCGCCAGTAGTTGCTCTGCAGATTTGTTCGATGGAGGCAGCCATTCTCCGAACCCTAGATAAGTCTATTGCACTCGTAGAGTGAGTCTTTAGACTGGCGGGACCGTCTTTTAAAAGTTTGCCCATCTTTATCTGTGATTGTCATATTACAGGCATAATGATCATGGATGAAATGGATTGCCCACCCCTTGGACCCATTCACTTATGGGTCCATAAATACAACAATACTGTGTGCATGAGCCCTAACTATAAACTATACTAGTAACACTATGTTAAACATCTACAAAACAAGGCTATGGTCAAACAACTTCTTTTTTTGCTATTTGAGTCTAAATAACGGCCATTGTTTCATTTAGAGATGAGCAAGGCGAATCTGACAAATTTTTATATTTTTTTTGTTATCATGCTTTTAAAGTGTCACAATCATTTTAAAAAAAAATGGACATGTTATAGAGACCTGTCAAAAATTTTGATTGGTCTGGGTCTGAATGTTGAGATCCATACCGATCGTGAGAACAAACCAGAAGAAGACTGTGCGAAGCTCAAAGGTCTATGCAGTGCAGGATAAAGCTCAAGACACCTTTACTGCACATACTCCCTGGGTGGATGAGCGGTATGCTCACTAAGGGCCCGTTCTCACTGAGTAAAACAGGCTCCCTGCCATGGAATCCTGCCTACCTTAGTGTGTCAATGGGATAGCTCATTCGCCTCCGCTTCCAACCCTCTCCGCTCAAAGATTGATATATCAATTCATGTCAGTGGCTGTAGCGGGGTCCTGCCTCCACCGACCCTGTACTTCTTCTTTACATAGTCCAATTATCGGCAGGGTGTTTTGCTAGACATGCTCCCACGGCTGACAAAATTACTGATCCTTGATCGCTTTTGGCCACACATCTTCCTGTGTAAACAAGGGATGTGAGTCCAATAATGATAAAAGAAGACTGAGAGCACAGATATGTATATAGGATAAACTGTTCATATAGTATATGTATATATATGTGTTGTCAGTTTAAAGATCACAAGCAGTAGTGTATACTTACCTCCTCCAGAATGATTTATAGCCAGACCGGAGGAGACGTGCTGGATCACAAGCAGCGTGGATGTAGGAATACACTGCTGCTTGTGATCTTTAAACCAACAGCACAAATATACACATATCCTATATGTACAGTATATCTTATATACATATCCTATATGTACAGTATATCTTATATACATATCCTTGCTGTCAGTTTCCAGGGCTGTACGAACATTATAGGGCATTTTGAGCATGCATGAGAGAATGGCTTTCTAAGGGCTTACTCTCACACATCTGCACGCCGCATCATCAGTCAAAAATATATCCCATATTTTTTTGTTAATGGGGGACCCAGCAAGGGTGCAAGGAGTTGGACCTTCAACAAAAAAAAAAGAAAATCTTTATATAAAATAAATTAGGAAACAGACCAACAAATGAGTTTATTCTCAATTATCATTATGCACATTATCATGTTATGGATCCATGCAATATGGATTCATAATATATCACCAAAAGAATTATACAGGCCACTATTATACCTTTGTTTTGCTTCAGTTATACACAATGACAGAGTGTTTTGTTTTGTTTGTTTTTTTTTTTGTTCTTTTGAATTTCCCATGAATAAGTGATCAGAAGGAATGAGGTATACAGTACTTTATAAAGTTAAATAAAGTAGAGCAAAGTCGCACACAGATATACCGTATTGTGGCTTACCATGTAGCTACACATTAGACCATACGGGTAGCTGTTGTCTTTTTCAACCATTACAAATAATGTCGTTTGCCTTCACTTTGGGTCACAATAAGGATTTTGCTTGTAAAGCTCATACAACAGGATTCCTACAGTAGTTGAAACTCTTTTTTTCAGTGGCACAAATGTAAAACACTTGATACTAAGAGGAGAGCTTACAGAATTCCTTCACACTGCCTTCCTTCACACTGCCTTAAAATCCTGTAAAAACGCCAATAAAAACGCCAGTGGACAGATGTTAGCTGGAAGCCATATAGTTGTATTTGGTATTCATGGCACAATGCTCATACAAATGTGTAGATTGATACTGTATTTCCATGTGCCTCTAATTTTATATGGATATTTAGAGTTTTTTTTATCATTGTTCTGTTACTAGAGATGAGTAAACCGGACTCATTACGCACTTTTGCAAAGTTCATAATGAACCCAGTCCAAGATGGCAGCGGCACATAGAAAACAAAAAAGAGGTATGCTTACCTGTCCACGCTCCCTGGTGTTCTCCTATGTGTCTCAGATGTCCCCACTGATCTCAGCCAACTCCAGCCCAATCTGCAAATCACTGACTGAGACTGGACAGCACTATGGCCAATGATTGGATGAGCGGGCTGTCACTCTCCTCTCAGTCAGGAAGTGGAGGTGGCTGCGATCAGTGGGGGACACCGGGGGAGTACGAACAGGTAAGTATTGATGAGCGAACTTGCTAAATTGCAGTAAAACGGCTAAACGCCTGCAATTATAAGTTTTAGTTTGGAACCACCAACAGCCAATACAAAACCAAACTTCTCTTCAAAGTTGGGCAAAACCTGTGGAACCGAACTTTTAAAAGTTTACCCATCTCTATCTGTGACCATGTCATATAACAGACATAATGATCATGGATGAATTGGATTCCCCTTGGACCCATTCACTTCCATGTTGTTCCATAAATACAACAATACCGTGTGCATGACCCTAACTATAAACTATACTAGTAACACTATGTTAAACATCTACAAAATAAGGCTATGTTCACACAACTTCTTTTTTTGCCGTTTGAGTCCAAATAATGGCCATTATTTCATTTAGAGATGAGCGAGGGGAATCTGACGAATTGCAAATTGGGCGATAAATTCACATTGCTATCATTTGCAAATTCGACAGATTGCTAAACATGGCGGCTGCACTGGTTAGCTTAAAGTACTATGTTTTGGCCAGAGCAAGGGATTATCCATAATCCCTTGTGCCCGTCCAATCAGCTGCAAACCCCATTGAGATGCCAGCAAACCCCCCTCTATATATGGTGATTCACTTTGTAAAGGCGGCAGTGTATAATGGAGAGTAGGGTGCAGCAGGCAGTTAGAACAGGGAGAGAAATACAGAGACATAGTGACAGAAAGAAGAGGATAGGAGGGTAGATTGTGGGTGGTTTACTGTGGGAGCAGTGAAGCTATTGTCCAGTAAACTATGTAACTGGGTGACTGTTGTTCATTATACCAAGTCACTGGGTTCTGGGTGTACATTATAGGAAGTCCCAGTTAACACAGTGTCCATCTTGATACCCCACTGGGTGCTCATTTGACAATATCCACTTCTGTCCTAGGAGAAAATTGATATTACTCTGCTGATCCACCAACATCCGCTACTGTCCATTGAATGAGGAAATTAAAGGGAAAATGGACATTTTCACACTTTTGGCACTGTTACAGCAACAGCTGTTGAAATAATTTAATAGTCCCACTATTATTGCAACTATAGTATGTCTGTCTTAATAACATTTGTTTGTATGCGTTTGCGAATATTCGCAAACTTTACAAAACGAATTTCCGAGTGATTAATTTATCTCTAATTTCATGAATTCAGCAACAACTTGTAAACAGAACAATTTCTGTCCACATAGGAAGCCATAGTGAGCTGCTTAGGATAAAATGTAGCCAAGCTGCCAAAGTCAGAATCCAATGTATACAGATGTATATGTGTAAGTTCTTTTTTTACCCTCATAAATTGTGTATTAAATGAAATATGGACATACAGTATAGGAACATATAAAGCCCTGAATTCTACTTGGATAGAAATAAAATATGCAAGTTGACAAACATCTATCTATGACTCCATCTAGAATATTTAGGTGCTCTTGTAATGATGGACAGAATTCCTTAACCAACACAACCCATTATATGGTAACATTGTTCTTAGTTTCAGTATTTATGTTCCACTATGCACAATGTATTCTGTGCTTTTCATTCTGCTCTCTGCATTTTCATCTCTTCCTCTACAAGTCCTTCCATAGGATGTTCGTAAGTTTTGTGTTTGGGACAAGTCCTTTTGTTGAAGCTTTATCTGTACACCCGTTTTGTCATCTGTAAAGTGAAATTTGAATATGTAATGTGAATTGAATATTTCTTGGAGTAAATGTTTCTATGTGCAAATACTTGAGGGCTTCTCTAATTACCTGGGACATTTTTTGGCAATGTATTATCAGAAAAAAAATGCTTTAATAAAAATGTGAAAAGTTTGTTACATTTAATTGTGTATAAAGTTTGGCAATTTTATTTCTATTATGTTTATGCATTAGTTTTGATCTAGAGCATGGCAATTGCAAGTGCATGGGGTGCATGCATGCCTGGGAGAAGGCAACTATTGTTAGAGGTCTCAGAATTTTTTTTTATTTTTTTTATCATAAATAACACTTTGCATAGGTGTCCTAACTGAATGCATTATTTGTTTGTCTTGTTTGTAGAAGCCCAGTGCAAGCCTTACTATTCAGAATACTCCCATCCCCGTCTTTTCATACATCATATGTGCACAAGTCACTACCTAGATCTTTTCATTACTGGGGTTATTGGACTTAATGTTATTACTATGGCCATGGAACACTACCAGCAGCCAAAGGTAAAATTTAAAAAAAAAAACTTTTTTGTTGAGCTTTTTTATATTTAACAAAATCTTGCCCAGATTTACATCTGTAAATGAGCACTTATCTTGGTGATTGGCACTAGAGAGCGAGTAGTAAAATATTTGAAAGCTCGAAATTCGATTTGAATAGACCGTGATGCTCGACTATTCGATCAAATATCAAACCCCATTAAAGGGGTTGTCCAGTGCTACAAAAACATGACCACTTTTGCACCACTTTGAAGATTGGGTGGGGTTTGAAACTCAGTTTCATTGAAGTAAATAGTTCTTAATTACAAACCACACCTGAACTGGAGACAAGAGTGGGGCAAAGGTGGTTATGTTTTTGTAGCGCTGATAACCCCTTTAAAGTCAATTGGAAAAAAATGCTTGTTTCTTAGAAACCTAAATTTAACCACTTGGAGGTTACCAAGTCCATAATGGCATCTTATGATGCACCCACCTCTGGAATGCAACTGGGACAGCAGGGAAGCAGTATTAAACCACTATCACAGGTATAAGCGGTCCCCAGAAGTAATACTGCTCTTTGTAATAGTTAATATTTATTTAAAACAGCTAATTTTTTATTTTCATTTTGATATTTTTTATTTATAGTAGCAAAACTGAAACAAAAAAAATGTTGTTTCAATTAAATATACTGTTCGTTTACAATAGCAAAACTGAAACTAAAGACTATTATAGGGTATTATTAAATGTCTGGATACCACTAATACTGCTAAATACCGCTGCCTGTAACAGTATATATTTAATTAAATTAGCAAATTTTCGTTCTAATATTGTTTTTAAAAGTTCATTTAGATTTGAATATTCGATCGGATACTCCATCAAAAACGAATCTTTCCAGTAGTGCAATACTCGATCGAATAGCTACTTGATCGAGTATTGCTCACTCGTCTCTTATTGGCACTCAGTTACAGAGCCTTCACAAGACCGGATCACTGGGTCATTTGTATGGCTCTTTCTGGCAATCAGCTATCAGCTGCACATCCCCTGTTGCATAGAACAATGTGGGGCTTACAGCTGATTTTTGGCATGTCAGACATCACCAGACATACTACCAAGGGTGGTATTGGCCTGTTTGGCCCTTAATTGCCCCTCTTACGGACTCAATATTCAGCTGTGTGCGGCCCCAAACAAGCTCTGATTAGCAAGATCGGTGTTCACGTGCGGTGTCTTTAAAAGCCATCATAAAGCCATTTAAAGTCCTTGTTATTGGACACATTGGACCGCTGATTGCTGGCCCATGGGCTGATTATCAGCTGAATTCGCTTTTAATTATTATAGGGTTTAATTATTATAGGGTTCATCTGTGATACAAATTTTCTTTTGTAAATTGAGACAGCTAATATGTGAGTTGCCTTCATTTACAAGATAAACCACAGTGGAGAGCTGCTGGCAAAGAGATGTGTATTGGCAGACCAAGCCCATCCATGTAACACATAAATTTAAATAGCCTCTGTGGCATACAGTGATTTTTTTTTAGCTGGCCACAGCTTTTTGTAATGCTTAAATACTGTAAGAAGTTACTAAACCTGGACCTGCTTGGGACCCCCTTTATGAGCCAGTGGAAGAGACACTAAGAAAGAAGAGACCTGGTCACCCAATATAGTATATATATACCGATATAGTATTATATAGACTGTTAATCATCTGACTGGTCCCAATGGAATACTTTATTCGGTGGAATGTCTGTAGCTGCCCTTAGGAATAATAACTAGTCACAGGGGGTTACTGAAACTGGATCTATAGTAACCTTTCACCTTTTACTGCAAAAAGGTTTGTGTTCATGAGACAACCTTTTGTATATCTGGGTTTACATGTAGAGGGAGATTTATGAAAGGTTGTAAATATACACCTGGTGTAAACTGCCCACAGCAACCAATCACAGCTCCTTTTATATTTTACCAGAGCTGAAAGCTGAGCTGTGATTGGTTGCTGTGGGCAGTTTACACCAGGTGTATATTTACACCCTTTCATAAATCTCCCCCGTAGCCTTTTGCAATTTATACAACTATTAAAATTTTATTTATTACATCTGTGGAGCCAAATCTTGTCTTTTCTTTTGGCATGTAAAATCGATAATATATATCACTTTTAATATATATCACTATTTAAAGCGACTCTGTACCCATGATCTGGGTTCATATAGCTGCTTTTAATCTAAGATCTGTCCTGGGGTCTGTTTTGGCAGGGGATGCAGTTATTGTCATAAAAAACAACCTTTAAACTTGTAGCCCTGTGCCAAAGTGGCGCGGCCTAGAGTGTCTGTGCCCTAGGATTTCAACGCCCCTCCGTCCCTCCTCCCCGCCTTCCTCATCACTAGGAAAGCCCCCGGGCAGGATTTTTCCTATTCATCACCTGAACATTGCACAGGTGCCTTAGAGCGACTCTGTACCCATAATCTGACCCCTTAAACCACTTGTACATTCGGATAGCTGCTTTTAATCCAAGATCTGTCCTGGGGTCCGTTCGGCAGGTGATGCTGTTATTGTTTTGAAAATGACTTTTAATCCAGCAGCGCTGTGTCTAACGGCCGGGCTTACATTAGTATATGCATTAGGCTGGCACCACCTTTCTGTCCTTCCTCCCCACCCTCCTCATCATTAGGAATGCTCCAGGCAGATTGCTTCCTATTCCCCTTCTGTGTACATAATGAACATGGGCTGAATCATTAAGACACCTGTGCAAAGCTCAAACAGCAGTTTATGCTCCTGGATCATTCCTAATGCTGAGGAGGGCGGGGAGGAAGGACAGAGAGGGTGTGCCAACCTAATGCATATACAAATGTAAGCCCCGGCCGTTAGACACATCGCTGCCGGATTAAAAGTTGTTTTTAGGACAATAACTGCATCACCTGCCGAACGGACCCCAGGACAGATCTTGGATTAAAAGCAGCTATCCAAAGGTACAAGTGGTTTGGGGGGGTCAGATTGTGGGTACAGAGTCGCTTTAACGATCCAGCTCATGTGCAGTCTTCACACAGGTGATGAATAGCAGAAATAGTCCTAGGGGCGTTCCTAATGATGAAGAGGGTGGGGAGGAGGGATGGAGAAGCGGTGCAAGGTTAGAGCACAGACTCTAGGCCACGCCAATTTGACACAGGGCTGCATGTTTAAAGTTTTTTTTTATGCCAATGACTGCATCACCTGCCGAACAGACCCCAGGACAGGTCTTGGATTAAAAGCAGCTATCCAATGGTACAAGCGGTTTAGGAGGGTCAGATTGTGGGTACAGAGTCTCTTTAAAGAGCAACCTATTGTTCACAGGGGCATCCTACACTAGTACCTATTATATTTGCATGCTCTACAAGGCCTTTACTGCACATCATTCTCAAAAAGTTTATCAGAAAATAATCTCTTAGAATCTTTGTATGAGACATTGACAAAATAAGACAAAATAATTCCTTCCAACAATTCTAGTTGGTGTGATGTTTTAGTCTAAAAAAAAAAGAATCTAAAAAGCATTAATAATAAAACAACTGTGTATAAAAATATATTTTAAAATACAATAAAGATTTTCTGTGAAAAAAATAATTTATAGCCTATCCTTAGGGTAGGTTAGCAATACATGACTGGCACTCTGCAGACCATCTGTACTGTAGTAACATTACGGTAATCCATACTCCCTGTAGTGGGAGCCTCCTGTCACTTTAGCCTTGGATCCTATTTACTTCAAAAGGAGTCAAACTTGCTGTTACACAGTGGTGCCTATACACTGAGTAAAAGTCAATTGCTTTTGGCCCTGTCTTCCCTGCAGGTGCCAACCGGCTGACCATAAGGGGTGCTGGGTTTCAACTATTGATAAATTATTCTGTGGATTGGCTAGCAATAAATTTTTCCTGAACAACCTCAGTTATGTAAATCACTTGCCTAATTAGAAGTTAATGTTAACTTCTTTTTTTTTTTTTAGGTATTGGATGAGGCTCTGAAGATTTGCAACTACATTTTCACCTTAATTTTTGTCCTAGAATCAGGGTGCAAAATGATTGCATTTGGATTCCGACGCTTTTTTAAAGACAGGTAAAATATGTTTTTGTAAATTGGTAATTATTTCCAAAAGTCAGGAGGGTTTGTGTTTGACATTCTTAAACAGATACACTCGTTTTGTAAATCACAGAAGCTGTGGACCACGAAGTGCATATCTCCTGGTATCATGTATTATTATGATGCAGAGAGCTCAGAATCAGTGTAAGTCTGTGCATTACTGTACTGACACAGCCGAGTGGCAAGAAGACATATGTAACTGTACTGTACATACTGTCTATGGCACAGGTGGAGATGCGCGCGGCCGCGATTAGAGGCGAGCTGTGGAATCCGCGGCAGGTGATCCAACCGGTTTCAGTAGTGTGCGTGTACCCTTAGAAAGGAAAACTTTTTCAGCTGTGTAGAAAAGTAATTTCAAAGAGCATGTGCCATATTTTTATTCAAGGCTATGTTTCCACACAGTAACATAAAACAAAATTTTGAAAAAAAATAAAATAAATAAATAAATAAAAGAAAAATAAAACCCCAAATTTTGAGTGAAAAAAACTGCTGTATTTTCAAAGTAACAATGTACTCGATTCAAGTCTACACACTAGAGAAAACCAGCTGTAATCGAGTACAGGCGTAAAAGTGCAATAAAAAAATTCTCATTGCTGTTTGTGCAAAATAGTTTCAAGTCCCTGCACATTTTGATTAAATATGCACACTCTGCATTCCCATCTCCCATCCCATACCATCAATTTATGTCAGTCTTTTTTCATTTAAAACCAGGAAATGACAGGGCAAAATTATAATGGAAGTTGTGCAGTTTCTGTGTTTTTAACTCACTCCTGGTTTTGGTTGAAAAAAGGCTGACCAAAAGACTGATGGAAAAACTATGTCTGAACATAGCCTCAAAGTGCAGCAAAATTTTAAAAAATTGCAGTTTGGGGTTATGTTCACACATAGCATTTTCATCAGTGTTTTGGTCAGTCTTTATTTTCAACAAAAATCAGGAGTGGAACTGACAGGGCAAAATATAATGGAAAGATTTGCCCGGTTTTTGTACTTTCAACCAGTTCCTGGTTGTGATTGAAAAAAGACTGACCAAAAACTGATAGAAATACTACGAGTGGACATAGACAAACTGCAAATCTTTCCATTATAATTTTGCCCTGTCAGTTCCACTCCTGATCTTGGCTACAAATACTGGCCAAAATACAATGTGTGAACATAGCAATTTGCCTTAATGATAAATTCCCCCAATTGTTTTCTTCTTTCTCATATCTGTATCTCTTATAACTTCCAGTCTCATAATCAGATTTAAGCCTATATTAATTTAAATAGAGCAAAAAATGATATGTAATTTAATAAAAGTATACAGAGGCATTAGGATGGATCATTGCATTGAAGTCAGTTAATTTGCTGCAAAAACGGACGTTTTTTTAACCCCTTAGTAACCGCCATGCTACTAATGGGCTTTATTCCAATGCGTACGCCTTTTAACGGCGGACGCATCGGAATAAATTACCGCCCGGCGGCGGCAGCAGCAGAGCGGGTGATCAGCGGTCAGTGTGACTGCTGACACCCACCTATAAATGCCCGGAGCGGAGTTTAACCCGTTAAATGCCGCTGTCAAACCATGACAGCGGCATCTAACAGGTCCCCGTGGATCGCGGACGGCGCCGTGAGTCACTTACGTGAGCGCGATGTCCCGCGGCGCCGTCCTGTCCTCCGATGTCTCCATGGTGATCCCGGGGTCCTAATGAAGGTCCCCGGGGTCACCATGGAGATGCCTCATGCTGACAGGGGAGGCTGTGGCTATTGCCTGTCAGCATGAGGCATGATACAATACATTGCAGTACATTAGGTACTGCAGTGTATTATATCAGTGATCTAAGTATTTTACACTAGTGTACAGTAATGTACACTAGTGTAAAAGTAAAAAAAAGTGAAAAAGAATGTGCACCAAACACAACACAGCCCCCCCCCCAGCCCCCCCAATAATAAATAAAGATGCATTACATTCCCTATACCCAATAAAACGTGACATAAAAGTGATCATAAACACAAATCCTATACATATTTGGTATAGTTACACCTGTAACAACCCAATCTATAAAACTATATCAATAATTATGTCGCACGACACACGCTGTAAAAAAAAACAAAAAAAAAAAACAGTACCAGAATAGCTGTATTTTATCAATCCACTTTAGAAAATACGTCATAAAAGAGATCAAAAAGTTATATACATATAAAACTTGGTATCAATAGAAACTACAGATCTTCCCGCAAAAAATAAGCCCCAAACCAGCTCTGTTGCGCAAAAGGTAAGAACGCTATGGATCTTGCAATGCGGCAACAGTTTTTGTGGGTTTTTGCTAGGAAGATAGTTTCTATTGCGCCAAAGTGGTAATAGTTAAAAAAACCTATACAAATGTGGTATCGCCGTAACCGTAGTGACCCAGAGAATACATGTATTATGTTATTAGTGACCGCCGATACGGATTTTTACGGCGATCACCATTGGGCTCTATTCTGCTGCCATCAGCTCTTTATGGCGATGGTGCAGAATAGTGCAGCGGCGCCGGTAATGCCCGAAGCCCCCTCCTTTCAGCTAGCGGAGGTAGCTGAGGGGTTGGGGCAGAGTGTGGGCTCAGTCCCGGCACGTCCCCGCACCGGACATCGGTATAACGGCGGCCACCGGTAACGGACACTGCCAGCCCAGCTGAACGCTTTCATCTCTTCTCGCAGTGAATCCAAGGTGAGAGGAGATGAGAACATGTCCCCCCCCTGTCCCCAGAATTAACCCTAGTGACCTGGTCATTGACCCTCCCCTCCCTAGGCGGCCATCTGATCCAAGATGGCTGCCGCCATCACTGTGAACAGACTCTGTTCACAGTGATGGAATTTCTAAAAATGATCAAAGCTCCATTCTCTCCACCACCGGAGGTGGCAGAGAGCATAGGGCAATGATCGGGGACCACCCGGTGTGGTCCCAGTACAAGCAATCAGCGGTATATACTATATACCACTGATCGCTTGTTCCAAATGGTGCCGGCACTTTTTTACCCGTCACCAAAGTCAAGTGCCCTGGATTACCCGTAACCACCCTGGATTACCTGTAACCACCCCAGATTACCCATAACCACCCCAGATTACCTGTAACCACCCCAGATTACCCGTAACCACCTCAGATTGCCCATCACCACCCCAGATTGCCCGTCACCTCCCCAGATTGCCCGTAACCCTTAGATTGCCCGTAACCCCCCAGATTGCCCGTGACCATCGCAGACAGCCCGTAACCATCGCAGACAGCCCGTAACCACCACAGATTGCCACAGACTGCCTCCAGCTACCCCAAATTGCCTGTCACCACCCCAGATTGCTCGCAACCTCCCCAGATTGCCCGTCATCTCCCCAGATTGCCCGTCACCTCCCCAGATTGCCCGTCGACACCCCAGATTGCCCATCGACACCCTAGATTGCCCGTCAACACCCCAGATTGCCCGTCGACACCCCAGATTGCCCGTCACCACCCCCAGATTGCCCCTCACCACCCCAGATAGCCAGTGAACACCCCCAGATTTCCCGTAACCACCCCATATAGCCAGTAAACACCCCCAGATTGCCTGTAACCACCCCAGTTTGCCGGTAACCACCCCAGATTGGCACAGACTGCTCGTAACCACCCCAGATTGCCCATAACCACACCAGATTGCCTGTCGCAACCTCAGATAGCCAGTAAACACCCCGAGATTGTCCATTACCACCCAGCGTTCCATGTGCAGGACCAGTTGCAATGGGATGGACAGAATTCCAGTACCGGAGTAAAACGAGGCACAACTCTCCATGCATATACTCAAGACGGGAACAAGTGTGCAGCCTTCCTGCAAACCTCCCGCCAGGGCCGTAACAAGATGCAGACCTCCTCTCCAAATTCCAGAAGGATGAACAGGCGCAGCTACTCCCAACAGATGTAAAAAAACTACTTTATTAAAATAATAAAAACATGTATAAAAGGCTCAGCATTACGCGTTTCTAGACCGGACTGGTCTCTTCATCAGATGCTGTTGGGAGTAGCTGCGCCTGTTCATCCTGCTGGAATTTAGAGAGGAGGTCTGCAGATAGCCAGTAAACTTTCACATATTGCCTGTAACTTAAAATGACACTCCTTCCCTTCTAAACCCTGCTGTGTGCCCATACAGTGGTTTATGCCCACATATGAGGTACCATTGTACTCAGGAGAAGCTCCGTTACAAATGTTGGGGTGCTTTTTCTCCCCTGTTCCTAGTGAAATAGAAAATTTTCAAACTAAACAAACATGTTATTGGAAAAATTAAATTTTTTTCTCTTTTACTGTCTAGTTTTGAATACTTGCCTCCAATACCTGTGGGGTCAAAATGCTCACCACACCCCAAGATGAATTCTTTGAGTAGTGCACTTTCCTAAATGGGGTGACTTTTGGGGGGGTTCTATTCTGCAGACATTAAAGGGGCACTGCAAACGCACCTAGCCCTCAGAAATTTCTTCAGAAAAATCATACACTGAAAATGCTAATTGGCGCTCCCTTCCTTCTGAGGCCTGCTGTGTGCCCATACAGTGGTTTACGCCCACATATGGGGTACCGTTCTACTCAAGAGAACCTGAGTTACATATACTGGGGTGAGTTTTCTCGCCTCTTCCTTGTGAAATTGAGAAATTTCAAACTAAACAAACATATTATTGGAAAAATTCTATTTTTTCATTTTTACTGTCTTCTTTTGAATACTTTCCTCTAATACCTGTGAGGTCAAAATGGTCACCACACCCCAAGATGTATTTTTTGAGGGGTGTACTTTCCAAAATGGGGTGACTTTTGCAGGGGTTCTATTCTGCTGACACTACAGGGGCTCTGCAAACGCACCTGGCGCTCAGAAACTTCTTCAGCAACATCTGAACTGGAAATGCTAATAGGCGCTCCTTCACTTCTGAGCCCGGCTGTGTGCCCATACAGTGGTTTACGCCCACATATGGGGTACCATTGTACTCAGGAGAACCTGCGTTACAAAATTTGGGGTGCATTTTCTCTCATGTTTATTATGAAAATGAGATACTTTAATATTAACAAATATATTATTGGAAAATTTCTATTTTCCACTTTTTTCCGGCCTAATTGTGAATACTTTCCTCCAGCCCTTGTAGGGTTAAAATGCTCATTATACCCCTAGATTATTTCTTTAAGGTGTCTAGTTTCCAAAATGGGGTCACTTATGGGCGTTTACAGTATACAAGCCTCCTAAATCAACTTAAAAAAAGAACTGGACCCTTAAAAAAAATCAGTTTTGGAAATTTTATGAAAATTTCATAATTTGCTGATACACTTCTAACCCCCGTAATACCCTAAAAAAGTGAAATATGTTTACGAAATGAAGCCAGAATAAAGAGGACATATTGATAATGTGATTTACTAACTAATTTATGTGATATGACTTTCTTTTTTTAGAAGCAAAGAATTTCAAAGTTCGTAAAATGCAAATTTTTTAAATTTTTCATGATATTTTGATGTTTTTCACAAAAAACACACAAGACAGTGACCAAATTTTGCCACTAACATAAAGTACCATATGTTAGGAACAAAGTATCTCAGAATCGCTAGCATACGCTAAAGCATCACTGAGCTATAAGCGCATAAAGTGAGACAGGTCAGATTTTGAAAAAGGAGCCTGGTCATTAAGGTCCAAATAGGCTTGGTCCCTAAGGGGTTAAATAGCTAAATTGAATGTTTTTTCTCCATTTTTGACGTTGTGTGAACATAGCCTATTAGTGCTGGACTAAGCAAGGTAAATATGCTGTATTTTAATATTTTCTACTTCTAGCAGGCTGTAGGTAAACATGTAATGGGACAGCTGTAGCTTTTACATTTGTCTGTGAGAAGGGAGAATTGATTTTTTTTTTAAACTTAAATAGAGGGTAATTTCACATTCACAACCACTCTCAAATAGTTCATGCAAAAGGCCATAACTGATTCTATTCTGTATCTATTCTGTATCTAAGCATTACACGTACACACTCATTGGTTTAATACTTCACTTTCTCTATTGCCATGCTGCAGGTCTATTGGCCATATGTTGCATCTTCTTATTCAGAAAACAACTGATTGTTTTGGATCCCAGCAAAATACTTTGTGACTCTTAGTCCTGTGAGACCCTACTAAATAATCTTTCTTTTGTCTTTGCTATATTACAGATGGAATCAACTAGACTTAGCAATTGTTCTTCTTTCAATTATGGGGATTACACTGGAAGAGATCGAAGTCAATGCATCATTGCCTATTAACCCAACAATTATTCGCATTATGAGGGTTCTGAGAATTGCAAGAGGTATGTAAGCTGCAAATATGCTTTAAGAAGTTTGTATATTTATCTCTTTTAAAGGGAAACTAGAAGAATCTAACCTCTGGACCGCTAACCTTTCTATTGTGCATGAAGCACTGAGGATAATGGTAATTTTCTTCATCTTCAGCACCATTTTTGTGCTATTAGAAGTTTAATCCTTACCCCAATGAGGCTTTTTGGTTCACTGAGGGTGGGACTACCGCTCATAGTGCTCTCATCTGGTCAGCCCACAGTGCACCAGAACATCTGATAAGCATAAGGATTAAACTTTAATAGCATGGAAACAGCACTGAGGATGAAAGTAAGAAACTTGCCTTCATCCTCAGCACTCCGTGTGCAATAGGGAGACATCAGCAGGTTAAATTCTTCTAACCTGCTGATAGTTTTCCTTTGATGTATAGCTCTAGTACCAGTCTGAACAGGTACTATTTGTGAATTTAGTAGTCTTGGATAAAGATGTTTCTACCCTTCAATTTCTTTTATTTAGTTTAGGGTCCTTTTACACAAAAAGATATCTGACCAATTTATCTGACAGATTTTTTAAAAAATCTGTCAGATAAATTGGTCAGATATCTGTGTGTGTAAAAGTACCCTTACATTTAGCATTTAGTTAATGTTTTTTCCATTAGTTCCATTAGCAGTACAATAGATGGGGTGTTTTTGTCCCTGTGAGTCCGTAGGAAGAGCGAATGTCTTACTGAAAAAAAACTATTTGCATAAACTAAATTTGCATTCCCTAAAGTGTATATGTGTGCTACTATCGTAGACACAGTGAGTAAGTTATAAAGTAACTAACAAAAATAATAAGAGAAGCATGTGCTGCTAATGGGACAAAAGGGAAAAAACATTAAAATGTTTAATGTTAACTTCCCTGTCGGCCCCTTAGTAGCATAATAGATGGGGAATTAGTAAGTAGAACCGCCATTGGGAGGGCCATAAGGCATAACAGAATTCAAAATATTGCTTCTCATGGCTATTAGGTCAATTACTGGAAGACTCCACCGGCAGACTATATGCAAGAAAATGCCCCTGTCCAGGGAAGAGTCCTCTGGAACTGTTAGACTGTGGCTGAGACAATCTGCTAGTACTTTCTGCACACCTCTGATGTAGACGTAGGATAACCTGTAGGGTCTTTCTCTAGAATTCCTCCTCTTGGAGGGCAGGATAAAATCAAGAATCCTTACAGTGCTTGTCTGTCTGCCCCAGCGCCCCCCAGATGGTCGCATGCCCTCCTCCTATGCTAGATATGCAGCCTGTAGCAAGCGCTCCCCGGCCCACCAAGGCTCAGGACCCGGCAAATTAATGTGCCGGGTATGTTTGGTAAGCTCCGCCCCCTGCTGACAAGCCCCCCGACGTTGACCGCTGGTGGGATACTGACTTTGTCCTTCCAGAGTGCACAGGGCTTTTATCCATTATACTGCTGAGGGGCAGCAAGTAAGGGGAGGAGGTACAGGAGGGAGAGAGCAGGGAGAATAATAAAGGGAGACAGCAGCAGCCACATCCCTCAGTATGCTGGAACAGACTATTGTTCCTGCTATGAGGAAACCAGAGCGATTAGCAGCCGCAGCAGCCTGTTCTCAGCACTGATGTACTACTGCCATATGCTGCTGGCTGGAAAGCAGTGGCGTAGCTACCATAGAGGCAGTGAAGGCGGTTGCTATGGGGCCCGTGGAGGGAGGGAGCCCAGGGAAGATAAGAGCCTCCTGTGTCCTTTTGCTTAGCCCTTAGTGACCCAGTGATCTCTTACATGCTGCAACACAAACAAAGGGTTAATTAGCTCTATGATAACCTCTGACCTCTGTTCTCTGAGCTCCTGCAGAGGTCAGGGGTTATCAGTGCAGGAGTAGTGAAGGAGAAAAGTAATTGTCTTCTGTATTAACCCTTTGTTTGTGTTGCCGCATGTAAGGGTAACATAATCGGTTAGGGGCCCTTTCAGACTCGCTCGCCCCTACCCTAGGCTGAACCTCTAGCTTCGCCCTTGTGTGCAGGAGCACCAATCAGGAAGGCCACGGACGGCCGCAGAGGCACCTGTCCTCCTGTGCACTGGTAAGTACCTTTATCGTCAGTTGGATGTTTAGGGGGCTGGGGTTTAGGGGTGGCGCTCGTTGTAGTAGGATTTAGTCTATCATATCTAAATCCTTTAGCTTCCCACCATGTTTGTGGTTTCATTTTGGGGGTTGTCTGGAGGGGTGGGAGGCT
This sequence comes from Dendropsophus ebraccatus, assembly GCF_027789765.1. Taxonomy (NCBI): domain Eukaryota; kingdom Metazoa; phylum Chordata; class Amphibia; order Anura; family Hylidae; genus Dendropsophus; species Dendropsophus ebraccatus. Next base: position 39,665,691 of record NC_091467.1, on the reverse strand, counting down.
GTAGGATTTAGTCTATGTCACTATTAGGAGGTATCAACAGAGGTAGGGGGGGCACCAAAAAAAAGTTTCGCACAGGATGCCATCTACCTTAAGGCCGGCCTTGCCCATAGCAAAAAACTGTACGGGGCCCCCCTCCCCTTCACACAATACAAAGCACTGCGCTAATATACATAAATATATATATATATATATATATATATATATATATATACTTGATGCCTGCAGCCACAAGAGTGACTGGCAGAGCAGAGAACCAATGTTGATCGCTCTGTCAGTCCACTGTATTTATTTAGAAGAGCCCATTGGGAGCCCTTATGATCAAATACATAGGTGCAGGAGCAGACTTTCTTCTGCTTTACCCCTATGTACTGCAATGTGTAAGTGACCCAAAGTTCACTTACAAGCTGCAACACAAAAAAAGGTAAAAAAGCATAAGACAAGGAGATCTCTGCTTCACTGGTAGTGCACTGATAACCAGGGGTTATCAGCGCAGTGAAGCAGAATACTCCTTGTCTTCTGTTTTTTAACCCTTTGTTTGCCTTCTATTCTAAATACGGATGATAATAGTTCCATGGAATAGGGCCTTAAGTGTGTGTCAGTCGTGTGTGTGTCAGTCGTGCGTGTGTCAGTAATGTGCGTTTGTGTATTTTAGTGGTGTCTAAAGTGATTGTGCATAGTGGATGGATGGATGAAGGACCTGCTGAGGCTTGCTGAAGGGCCCGCAAAAACGTGGAGCCAGCCCTGTATTCTAGGGGCAGAGTTTATGCAAATTGTTTATTTTATTAAAATATTCGTTCATTCGACAGGCTCAAAGGGGCAGAGACATCCCATTGATTGTGCTGCTAAGGGGACAAAGGCAATGCTAGCAAAACACTAAACAGAAAATAATTCACATCACTACCACTGGGCGATCACACATAGACACATATTGCAAAGCTTCTAAGGGTATGTTCACACTGAGGAATTCACGAGGAATTGAAGAGAAGTTTTCTCCTTAAAATTTCTCGCCTTTCAGCTCTGGCGGAATGCAAGCGGAATTCAAGCAGAATTCAAACGCCATTGACTTCTATAGGATTCCTATAGGCCGAATACGGATTCATGATCGAATTTTCCTGATTATGCCGTGTGTACAAATGAGCTGAAATGAGCTTATACAGTATATAATGGAAAATAAAAATATTTTACGGGCGAAATTTCAAGCAGATTCCACATGCATTTTGACACGGAATCTGCTTGAAATTCCACGCCAATTTCTCAGTTGGAAATCTAATAGAGCAAGTGCTTGTGATTGTGTAACCTAATTGGCAGCTTCAATATGTACTGTAGAAAATACTGTAGAAAAGAAGACCCATGTCCATCACACTCAGCCTCACTTAGATGAGTCATAATTATTCATAATTTATAAACGGCATTTGTCATTAGATAAACATCTACAGTACTCATTTTAAATGCTGTCACTGTATATCCCATGAATACCTATTGGTAAGTAATAATTTATTAAAATAGACCAGATACTTCTTTATAAGGGTACAAACCCACTTGCCGACTCAGTGAGTCCCCTTGCTGCGTATTTGCAGCGAGACTCGCTGCGGATCCGGCCCCTATTATTTTCAATGGAAGATTTTGTCTGCAGCCCACCCCATTAACCCCCTGGCCGCCAGACATTATACATTACCGGGTCCCCGTTCCAAGCTTGCTCCGCCGAAGCTTGTGGATCCGGCAAGTGGGTTTGTACCCTAAGTATATACTTTTTTAGGTACCTGTTTAAGGGCTTCCTTTCATTTCATTTCTTTTATATCTTCTAGAAATGTATGATGTGTTTTTGTGTGTCCCAATACACTCTAGCCCTATTCATTTACATATATAAAGTATATACAGTGGGGGAAAAAGTATTTAGTCAGTCACCAATAGTGCAAGTTCTCCCACCTAAAAAGATGAGAGGAGTCTGTAATTTACATCATAGGTAGACCTCAACTATGAGAGACAAAATGAGAAAACAAATCCTGAAAATCACATTGTCTGATTTTGTAAGAATTTATTTGCAAATTATGGTGGAAAATAAGTATTTGGTCACCTACAAACAATCAACATTTCTGGCTCTCACAGACCTGTAACTTCTTCTTTAAGAGTCCCCTCTTTCCTCCACTCATTACCTGTAGTAATGGCACCTGTTTAAACTTGTTATCAGTATAAGAAGACACCTGTGCACACCCTCAAACAGTCAGACTCCAAACACCACTATGGTGAAGACCAAAGAGCTGTCAATGGACACCAGAAACAAAATTGTAGCCCTGCACCAGTCTGGGAAGACTGAATCTGCAATAAGCAACCAGCTCGGAGTGAAGAAATCAACTGTGGGAGCAATAATTAGAAAATGGGAGACATACAAGACCACTGATAATCTCCCTCGATCTGGGGCTCCACGCAAAATCTCACCCTGTGGGGTCAAAATGATCACAAGAACGGTGAGCAAAAATCCCAGAACCACGCGGGGGGACCTAGTGAATGAACTGCAGAGAGCTGGGACCAATGTAACAAAGTCTACCATCAGTAACACACTACGCCGCCAGGGACTCAGATCCTGCAGTGCCAGACGTGTCCCACTGCTTAAGCCAGTACATGTCCGGGCCCGTCTGAAGTTTGCTAGAGAGCATTTGGATGATCCAGAAGAGTAGAAGAGTATTTGGAGAATGTCCTATGGTCTGATGAAAGCAAAGTGGAACTGTTTGGTAGAAACACAACTTGTCGTGTTTGGAGGAAAAAGAATACTGAGTTGCATCCATCAAACACTATACCTACTGTAAAGCATGGGGGTGGAAACATCATGCTTTGGGGCTTTTTCTCTGCAAAGGGGCCAGGATGACTGATCCGGGTACATGAAAAAAATGAATGGGGCAATGTATCGTTAGATTTTGAGTGCAAACCTCCTTCCATCAGCAAGGGCATTGAAGATGAAACGTGGCTGGGTCTTTCAACATGACAATGATCCAAAGCACACCGCCAGGGCAACAAAGGAGTGGCTTTGTAAGAAGCATTTCAAGGTCCTGGAGTGGCCTAGCCAGTCTCAAGATCTCAACCCTATAGAAAATCTTTGGAGGGAGTTGAAAGTCCGTGTTGCCAAGCGAGAGCCCCAAAACATCACTACTCTAGAGGAGATCTGCATGGAGGAATGGGCCAACATACCAACAACAGTGTGTGCCAACCTTGTGAAAACTTACAGAAAACATTTGACCTCTGTCATTGCCAACAAAGGATATATAACAAAGTATTGAGATGAAATTTTGTTACTAACCAAAAACTTATTTTCCACCATAATTTGCAAATAAATTCTTACAAAATCGATTTTGTAAGATGTGTTTTTGTAAAATGTGATTTTCTGGATTTGTTTTCTCATTTTGTCTCCCATAGTTGAGGTCTACATATGGTGTCAATTACAGGCCTCTCTCATCTTTTTAAGTGGTGGAACTTGCACTATTGGGGACTGACTAAATACTTTTTTTTCCCCACTGTATACGGGCCACAAACACAAAGTGATGAGAAAAGGTGCTCTAGAATTGTTATTTCATATGGAATACTCAGATTTTTTTTTTTTTATTGTTTAATTTTTAATTATTTTGCCATTATTTTCCAGTTCTGAAGTTACTGAAGATGGCTGTTGGGATGAGGGCTTTGCTGGATACAGTTCTACAAGCCCTTCCTCAGGTACAGAAAAATAAAGACATGTTACACACACTTGATATATCCTTTAAAGGAGACCTGTCACCCCCCGTGCCGGAACATAGCCCGGGCCGACCCCCGGTGCAGACCCATATACTTACGGCTTTCAAAAAGTCTGGAGCTGTCATTCTCTATGGGACTCATCTCTGGTGAGCGCTAAAGATGAGCGGACGTCTGACTTTTGGTCCGACGGCATCGGCGCTCTCTTGTCATGCCTGTGATCCCGGCCGCATAGTTGCGATCCCGCGAATATGCAACCAGGTTATTCCAGGGATTTCAACATCGATTCCCTGGAATATCCTGGCCACATATTCCCGGGAACGCAACTATGCGGCCGGGATCACAGGCATGACGAGAGAGCGAACTGCTTTCGGACCAAAAGCCTGAACAGTTCGCTCATCTCTAGTGAGCGCACGCACGGCTTCAGATCGGGATATCTCGCTGGTGGGACAGGCTCCAGGACCAGGAATTCTCGGAAACGGTACGTATATGTGTCTGCACTGGGGGGTTGGCCGGGCTCTTATACGGGGGGCCCGATACGGGGGGTTACAGGTTCCCTTTTATGTAGATTTAGTTATTGGACTGATCTGTTCCTGATAATTTTTCTGTGTAAAAGGGACAGAAATCTGCTGACCAACAAGCTAATCATCGGTGTCATGCATGTTGCCACAGGATATATACGGCTGACAATGATGAATTTAAACCCTTAAGGACAGAACTTAAAATGGCCTTAAAGGGGTATTCCACTCAAATGTAACTTTTGATATGTTGCTGCCCATGGTGAGACAAACAATTCATTCCATACTTGTTATTATCTATTTAGTTTGCCAGTTCTCAGCTGCTGCTTTTTACTGAAAATAAAAAAAAATCAATTTGAGGCTTTCTATCTGTCTTCTCCTCCCTTCTGAGACAGCTGATGTAAATAGATTCCTGGCAGGCTTTATCTGCAACTTTGGAGCTTTTTTATAATGCTGTGAGGGATAAACACATTGAGATCATGAGCAACTTGACCTCAGATTAACCCTCCCAGCATTACAAAGAAGATACAATGTTGCAGATAAAGCAAGTCAGGGATTTGTTTAAACAAGCTGTCTCAGAAGAGAGCGGAGGGGAGAGGAGGGTGAGCCGGAGAGAAGAGATTTGTATTTTCAGCAGAAAGCAGCATCTGAGAAGTGGGAGAAAGACTGAATACAAAATAACAAGCATGGCAGGAATTTATAGTCTCATCATGGGCAGCAACATATAAAAAAGTAGGTTTGAGCAGAATACTTCTATTAACAGGATGCTTTTACCTATCCTGGTGATTCTGAGATTATTTTTACAAGACATTCTACTTTATAATACTGATAAATTTAATTCAATACTTAGGCTATGTTCACACTAAGTAAAAGTATGGCCGTTGTTGCCATTGGCAACAATGGCCGTACCTTTTGCAGTGTTGAACATTGCCTACATATGCACATCGTATACGCTCCGGCCGGGATCCCGTGCGGCGCCGTAAATAACTGACATGTCAGTTTTCTGCGGCCACAATTCAATGAATTGCGGCCATAGGAAACCCTGTCAGTTCACACAATGAAGCAAGCGGCTCCAGCAGCTTGCTTCTTTGTGTGCTTTGGGAGGTTCTGATGCGGGCGCGTGCTAATGCGCCTGCATCAGAACACTGCAACCGGAAATATCACTTAAGTACCGATCACGGAACGGGCGGTCTCTTACCCGTGTAAACATAGCCTTATAGTGTATCTTTATGAAAGCCCATAAAATTATATGAAAATATGGGAAAATTACATTTTTTTTATATTTCTGCTTGTCAGGGAAATAGTTATGCCACATAAATTATATGTTACATAATTTAAGCAATACTTTATGTTGACAGCATTTGTTAAAATTGCTTTGAATTTTTTAAGACAATAGAAAGCAATTTCAAAATCAAAAATCAGATTTTCTTTCTAGAGACTAGATCAGTTTTCCCAAGTGTATTTGGGGGAACTGTATGTAAAGAAGTCCCACAAGTCACCCTATTTCAAAAACTGCACCCAAGAACTGTTCATTATCATATCCAGAAAGTTTTTCTTAACCTTTTAGGTGAATCACAGAAATAAAAGCGAAGTATGTGAGTAAATTAAAAATCTCGATTTTCTTTGAAGAAATTCAATTGTCATAAAATATCTTTCATAAAAGAAAACCTATTAATGGTGCGTTCACACCTACAGGATCTGCAGCTGATTTTCTGCAGCAGATTTCATTTAAATAACTGAACACAGCATCAAATCTGCTGCAGATCTGCTGCAGATCCTGTAGGTGTGAATGCACCCTAACAGAGAGATTGCACCACTATATTTATTGCCCTATTTCTGCAGTTTATAGAAATTTCCCATATGTAGCCAAGTTGCACTACCTGACTTAACCACAAGCCTCATTCCAGCCAAAAGCCATTTGGCCCTCCATTCCTCCGGAGTCTTGCCATGCGCCACATGGTATTTTATGTTCACATGTGGGGTATTTCGGTACTCGGGGGGGGGGGGAGTGCTTTAACAAACTTAGTATTTTTTTTTCTTTTTTAACCCCTTGTCAAGGCTAGACCAATGTTTTAGTGTAAAAATAACATTTTTATTTTTCACGTCACATTCTTCAACATATGTGCCAGTCACCTATGTGGCCCACATGCTCACTGCACCTCTTGTTACATTTCTTGTGGAGTATAGTTTCCAGAATAGGGTCACTTTTGGTGAGTTTACACTGTCTTGGCAACTCTGGAGCTTTCTAAATGTGGCCCATGAAATTCATTCAAGCCAAATCCAGCCTCTAAAAGCCAGATGGTGTCTTTTCCTTTGGCAGCTTGTCTTGTGCCCTCAAGGCACTTTATGTCCACATGTGGGGTATTTATGTGTTCAGGGAGAGTTGCTCTACAGAATTAGTTTGTTTTCTCTTAACCCCTTGTAAAAGTGAAATTTTTTACCCTCTGTGACATGTCAATGGCTGTAACAATATGAAACGTGTCAGTAGCTCGATGAGTAAAGCTACATTAAAAATTAGCACACCATTGTTTTTCTTGTAAAATTCTCTGTGTTTGATGTGTCATACAGCCCTCTTTCCATTGAAAAAAGATAAGTTGCAGATGGCCGCCATGGGCGTCACCCAGCCTCAAATGTTTTCCCCCTCCCATGTACTAATATACCACAAACTGTAGGGTGATATTGGCATTCACTTCCATTTTATCATTGTGTATCCATACTTATGGCCCAACCTATATATATATATACACAGTACAATGATATCCTATAGAGATAGAAAGAGGTTCGGTATCAGAGGTAGAGAGAACTAGAATAGAGCCTCTGTCTTTGTTGACTAGACATGAGCAAGCACTACTCGATCGAGTAGTTATTCGATATTACTCTGCCCACCTGCACTGCACCCATCCCCGCAAGGTAGGGGGGTCACTTAACTCCCTTTCTTGCTGGTATGGGTGCAGTGTAAAATCAGTCTAGCCCCCAAGGGGTTAAGTGTGTATGCAAAATCGTTAACCCCCTGAAGGCCACATTGTTTGGTAAGGCACCCAAAAGGTTAAGGGGAATACAATGCATCTTCACTTAACCCTTAAGGCTTACTAGTGGAAGCCGTCTGATAGACAGAATCCATTACTAAGCTGGGACCTAATGTTAGTCAGTATAAAATGGCTAACACTAACCCTCCTCCTCCCCCCCCCCCCCATTATTACCTTAGTACCCACCACACGAAGGGTACTGGGAAGAGCCAAGTGCCAGTAGTCCTGGAGCGTCAAAATTGGCATCAGACCAATTCATTCAGCATGGACCAATCAGCATGGACCAATCAGGAGGTGAGAATCACAGAGCTGTGCAGAAGTACAATGACAGAAATCTCTCTATACAGCAGTGTAAATTCCTGAGTGTAAGTGCAGGCACATTATAGCAGGAATGGAGAGGATGGGAAACACAAGGTTTGATGGAGACTGCAGGGAGTATGAAGAAATGAGCAGGGCAGATGTGGGCACATAAATGTAGCACTCTCTGTCCAGGGAGAGAGGGGTTACAGCTATGGAGAGATTACCTCCACAGTCCTTCCTCTGATGCAAGCCCCAGCCTGAAGTGGATGCTATAATTTGGAAGGTGAGGGAGACTTCCTGGATCAGAGTACAGGGTACTGTAGACCTGTTGTGCACACAATGCCCCCCCCCCCACTCACCCTCCCACCCAGTACAAGGAGCTCTTAAACCAAAGCAATGCTCCTAAACCAAGTCACAATTTTGAAGAAATGTGAGCTTTTCTTCCAAAATGCTCTTAATCCAAGTTACTCTTAAACAAAGGTACTACTGCACTTGATGAAATTAGATGTCCTGTAGAGTACCAGTCAATGTCATAAAGTTTTTTTTGTTGAACAGAATTTTTATTCCACATTCTTCTGACGTGTTTCCTATGGGTTCATCAGGGAATAGTGGACGGAAGAAGATTCACAGTTAAAATATCTAAGAAAAACAAAGATGCTAGTAAGATCGGTGAACTAATTTGGTTGAAGGGTGAGCAGGCAGATTAACCCCTTAAGGTCAAAGCCAATCTTCATTTTTGCACTTTAGCTTTTTCCATTTTATGTCCATAGCGCTTGCATTTTTTATATGAGCACTTATTTTTTGCGAAACCAATTGTACTTTGCAATGACAGGCATTATTTTTACATAAAATATGCTGCAAAACTGGAAAAAAAATCATTTGCGCTGTCAAATTGAAAAAAAAATGAATTTGTTTTGATTTCGGGGAGTTTTGCATTTACGCCGTTCGCCCTATGGTAAAACTGACTTATTATGCATGTTCCTCAACTTGTTACGATTACAATGATGTAACATGTATAACTTTTATATTATGTGATGGCTTTTAAAAAATTCAAACCATTGTTAACAAATATATGTTCCTTAAAATCGCTCTATTCCCAGGCTTATAGCGCTTTTATCCTTTGGTCTATGGGGCTGTGTGGGGTGTCATTTTTTGCGCCATGATGAGTTCTTTCTATCGGTACCTTGATTGCGCATATAAGACTTTTTGATCGCTTTTTATTACATTTTTTCAGGATTTGATGCGACCAAAAATGCGCAATTTTGCACTTATTTATTAATTTATATTTATAAAATGGGAAAGGGGGGTGATTTGGACTTTTATTAGGGGAGGGTATTTTTTATCAATAAAAACACTTTTTTACTTTTTTCTTTTACATAAACTAGAAGTCCCCCTGGGGGACTTGTATTTACACAGCACTGATCTCTCATAGAGATCAATGCTGTGTATACACACTGCAAAGATCGATTACATCGGTCATAGATTGCTTTGGCCTACTGCAGGCCACAACAATCTATTGCCGAGCCGGGATCAGCGTCACTGCGACGCTGAGGCCCGGCATGGGCAGAAGAAAGGATCTCCCCCCCCCCCCCCCCCGCGATCGCATCGCGGGGGGGAGATCCGTCCCACTAGACACCAGGGAAGTGAGGTCTGAAGCCCTTCAATGCAGCTGTCAGGTTTGACAGCTGTATTGAAGTGCTTAATTAGTCGGCGCGGCATCGGGACCCGCGCAGGCTAATAGAGGCACTGCCCAGCTGCAGATTGCGGGACCCCGCTCTCAACACCCCCCGCGGCAACATGACGTACCAGGTACGTCATGGGTCGCTAAGGGGTTAAGCTAGTCGAGAAAACCGTCCTCATATATGCACCCGACGCTAGTGAATGGAGATACCATTTATTTCCTATAGAAATGCAGAGATCTCTTCTAAGCTGTGTAAAAAGACGTTTTTGCCCCAAGGTGCTAGGAATGAAACTAAGAACAGTTAAGGTTTAACTCCTACCTCTTAAAGGGACAGAGAAAAAACATCTTTTGCACTCCATTGTAAGACATGGGGGCGATTTTTTTGGCTATGTGCTAGGAATGAAATTTAGTGTGGATTGGATGAGATGCACCTTGGGCACCTTGGATCAGCATTAGTATCTCTTAAAGTAATACCTTCTATTGATGATGCAAGAAGAGGCTGTGGTATGATGCTGCAGTCAGGTGTATTCTTGATATATTTTATAGACTGTGGAGAGTAATGGCATTCAGGTATAGGTCAGGCCATTTAGATAGATAACAATAATTAGTTCTAGGAGTGCTTACTAGATATTAGGATAAGGGTTATGCAGCGTTCAGTGACGTCCAGGGACAGCGCAGGTATGGGTCTTCTCACTGGGAACCTGAGGCACCTTTAAAAGGTTGGAGGCGACGTTGCTGTTGTGCAAGGGCAGCTCCAGGGGATGGCCTGTGAAGTTCGCCTGTCTGGTACACCATTGATGCCAGAAAAGTCCAGAAAAATGGCGGCAGGAGCGTCACCTGGTGCACATGTCTAGTATGCTCCTTGCGGCCAGGGGAATGCGGAGGTGTGGCGGTGGGAGCGATGTGATGTCACCTGGCATGTTTAGGTGGCCCTACCTTCTAATGCTCATAACTTTGGTTTGCAGTTCTGGCAAAAATAAAAAGATTTGAAGGACAGTCAGTTGGTTGTGGTTAATGATATATCTGTAAGGCTAGCTTCCAAACAAAAATAAAAAATTAAATATGAAGGTTGCTGCTCATCATGTAAGTGCTATGTTTTGTGTTAGGTGTTCTAATGACCTCTGGTGGAGAAATAGAAAACTTTTGAAAATATGATATGTGTCAATAATATATATGAGGGATAGAGATGAAGGTGTGGTAGGAAACATAATGGGGAGATATGTACAATTAGGAAGGCTAGTGTTTGGGCTAAGTATAGACATAATGTCTTAAGAGATATAGCAATTGGACGTTGAAGCCAGAGGGTTTGAGTGTTTTTACGGAGCAGCAGGTTGTCAATGTCTCCTACCCTGATGTCGGATTTAAGGACATTTAATGATTTTGAAAGTTTGGATTGTTTGGATGTAGGTACCTGTGATGTGGGTATTAAGCCAGGTGCTTTATTGTGTCACTGGAGGGATGTAATGGCTGTTTGTTAATTGATCCCATAGGTTATGTCTTCTTCTGTATTTGATTAGAGCTCTGGGAGGGACCAAGCTTGCTGTGGTATCATATGTTTGTAAGATGCACCAATATTTTTCAATGATGCGTAGAACTTGTGGGGTCGCATTGTCGTAAGTTCCGATGATCCTGGCTTCCGCCTTAGTTCCTGTGTTCTCTTTACTTTTGGGTATCAGGAGCTCCTGGCAGGGCTTGTTTCTGGCAAATTTGTAAGCCTTCTTTAGTACTTTGTTCAGATAGCCCCTGTCTCGGAACCTCTGGCGGAGGAGATATGCCTCCTGTTTGAAGGTCTCCTCTGTGGTGCAGTTCCTATGGATCTTGAGCTACTGTCCCTTCGGAAGCTCCAGGGATGATGACTCATTTTAGCAGACTGTTACCAGCAGTTGGTTGCTGTAGTTCTATGATGATATCCAAAAAGCAGATTTTGGAGCTATTGATTTCTGAGATAAACTTTAGGCATTTTCATTGAAGGCAGGGCAGTTTCTAGGTCTTTTTGGCAACAGGGCGACTCTTGATAAAAGCGCCACCCCCCCACCCCCCTCCCCGGACCTTCAGTCCTGGGGAAGGAAGGGGGCTATTATCAAGATTTGGGTTCATAGGAAGAAGCAGTGTGTGTATTACGGAATAGAGCAGTTCCGCCCCCCCGTTACAAATAATGTTCTCCTGAATAGAAAAACATCATTCAGTGACTCACAGGTGACGTCTTCCTTGATCTGAGGCGTCACTTTCCTTTTCCTCTCCTTCTGGCCCAGGCCTTCATGATGATTTCTTGCAGTTAGAATTCATCTCTTCAGAACCTGCCAGACAAACATCTCAGGCTTTGCACTTTTTCAGCAACTTTCTTCCCTTTTTCCACTTATAGGGTCTCAAAATGTAATAATTGTGCTGTTTGGTGCAGTAAAGTCAGTAGGTATGAGTTACTTGTATGCTGTGCCCTTATATAGTAATAATGTCACCCTGCACTCACCCCATATAGTAGTAATGCCCCCCCTGCACTCCCTCCATATGTCCCCCTGCACTTCCTATATAGTAATAATGTCCCTCTGCATTGTCCTCATATAGTAATTGTGTCCCCCTGCATTGTTCCCATATAGTAGTAATGTCCCCCTGCATTGTTCCCATATAGTAGTAATGTCCCCCTGCATTGTCCCCATATAGTAATAATGTCCCCCTGCATTGTCCCCATATAGTAGTAATGTCCCCCAGCATTTTCCCCATATAGTAGTAATGTCCCCTTGCATTGTTTCCATATAGTAGTAATGTCTCCCTGCACTCACCCCATATAGTAGTAATGTGCCCCTGCACTCACCCCATATAGTAGTAGTAATGTCCCCCTGCATTGTTTCCATATAGTAGTAATGTCTCCCTGCACTCACCCCATATAGTAGTAATGTCCCCCTGCACTCACCCCATATAGTAGTAATGTCCCCCAGCAATGCCCCATATAGTAGTAATGTCCCCCTGCACTCACCCCATATAGTAGTAATGTCCCCCTGCATTGTCCCCATATAGTAGTAATGTCCCCTGCATTGTCCCCATATAGTAGTAATGTCCCCCTGCATTGTCCCCATATAGTACTAATGTCCCCCTGCAATGCCCCATTTAGTAGTAATGTCCCCCTGCATTGTCCCCATATAGTAGTAACGTCCCCCCTCCTCCGGTACTGTAGTGAGTGGCAATGCGTACATACTAAGTATTGCCACTTACTTTTCAAAGTTTTGAGCGGCTGAGCGGGCGGCCGGCAGCAGTGTGCAGTGCAGAAAGGGAACTTCAGCTGCGTGGCCGCGCACCGCGCAGCTTGAAGGGAACACTGGCTGAGATGGGGCCCAGCATTACGGCGAGGGGGAAGATAACGCCGCCACCTCCAGGACCACAGATTCTGCCACCTGACATGGCAGAAGCGGCCCTGGAGATGAGGAGTGAGATCCAGATGGAGAGGTGGGAGGGAAGGGGGAGATCCAGGAGGAGGGGGCGCCGCCGGGGGGAGGGGGTCCATTGTACCGCCCTCAGGGAAGGGGGGTGGGCAGGATTGGTGAGCGGGAATGCCGATGATGCCGTGGGTCTGGGTGGTGGCCCGGCCCGCCCGGTTATAGAAACGGCCCTGATTGAGGGTAGCATAAATTCTTTGAAGATGACAGGGGTGCTAGTCCAGATGAGGAGAACATCCTTTATGTAACGCCCCCAGAAGAAGATGTGTTCCTGATATTTCTTGCATGAGTCTGCGAAGAGGATAGAGACATCCCACTAGCCCAGGAACAGGGCTGTGCCCCTTAGGTGGTGGTAAAAGCGTCTGTTGTAGAGGAAATTGTTGTGTGTTAGTATAATCTGCAGGATTTCCTTGATGAAGATGTAATGATCGCCCAGATAAGCACTTCTGGTGTTGGGGAAATGTCTTGTGTCACCTAGCCCATGTTCAGGTACGATAGAGCAATATAGAGCTTCGACATTGGTTCTGCACAGGTTAACTGTTTGATCTACCGAGTTTTGCTAACAGGTCCATTGTGTCTGTTATATGGGACATGAGATTTGTGATGAGGGGTTGTAATATCTTGTTAATGTAAATACTGGGGTTTTGTTTTAAGTTGTTTTTCTAAATTATTTATTTAGCCTATTAGTAACCAGCCTAATAATACCAGCAACCACCCAGTCCAGGAGAACCAATTTTGGCTCTCCATTACTACTGATAGCCAGCTCTTCCCAGTACCTCTGGTGTGGTGGGTGCTGGGGTAATAATGGGGGGGGTTAGTGTTAACCACAACACAATTGTGGAGTGGCAGGGAGTGGAGGAGTGCTGCCAGGCAGCCCACTTGATGAGAAGAGCACTAATTAAATGAAGCACTTTGCTTCGTTTAGATGAACAATTCTCTCATCTCTACTTGATATTTAAAGCGGCACTATGAGCAGTTCTGCTGAGAGAACCCGCTGATATGCCACAAAAGCCCTTTACCTTAGTAGCAGATTGCTGTTACAAACGCTCTTCTGCCCCTCTCCATTCTTTATGAATTCGCTAAATGCCCCTATGCAAATAGGGGGCTTAAGAGCATTTCGGGGCATCGCCTGGGTCCGGGAGCACTAGTGTGTCCCGCCCAGTCCGCCCCCATCTGTACTGCCCCCTCCCCTCCAGTCCAGTTCACCCAGCAAGCATCCCCCGTCCCGCTCAGCCATACCCTCTCCCATATCGGTGGTATGACAGCCGATCAGGACCCCAGGACAGTAGGGTGCTCACTGCCACAGTTTGCAAGTGGCAGGAGTGTGATCAGCGCTAGGAGCCTGGGTTGAGCTTGATGGTAAAGCTCAGCTCAGGCTCCCAGCGCCAATCGCGTTCTTGCTATTTGCAAACTATAGCAGTGAGCAGCCTACTGTCCTGGGCTCCTAATCGGCATTTAAGCGCCAGAAGAGCGTCCCCCACACTGTCCCACCAGCTCAGCCTGGGGCAGTGTGGGGATGCAAACTGTGGCAATGAGCACCCTACTGTCCTGGGGTCCTGATCGGCTGTCATACCACCGGCATTGGGAGAAGGTGGGCTGAGCGGGACGGGGGGATGCTGGCTGTGCTAGCTGGACTGGAGGGGAGGGGGCTGTACAGATGGAGGAGGACTGGGCGGGACGGGGGATGCTTGCTGGGTGAACTGGAATGGAGAGGGGGCGGTAAAGATGGGGGCAGACTGATTGGGACACACTGGTGCTCCCGGACCCAGCCGACGCCCCAAATGCTCTTAAGCCCACTATTTGCATAGGGGCAATTAGCGAATTTATAAAGAATATAGAGGGGCAGAAGACCGTTTCTTTCCTTCCTCCCTTCCACGCCGGCCTCCATAGCCGTTCTGGCTAGAGGCCTGAGACTTTTGGTGTCCATAGCTACCATTGGGGCTTTGCGAACACATTAGTGTGACCTCTGGAAGGTAAGCTTTTTTTAAGGAGAAGTTCTGCAAATAATTTTATTAAGGTATTATATTGTTCCCCAAAAGTTATACAAATCACCAACATACACTTATTAAGGGAAATACACATAGTGCAAGTGCTTTTATCCCTGCACTTACTACTGCATCAAGGCTTCACTTCCTAGATAAAAATGGACTTCTCCTTTAAGGATGGTCTTCAACCTTTGGATTTCCTGCAGAGTTGTAATGCTACATACTTTTTTAGGCTGTAAAACCTATAGAATTGTTTGACCTATATATATTGTAATGTTGTGTAATACATTTGTAATAAACGTAGCATCCTAGGTCGATGCTGTAGGGAACATGTCATATATTGATATCCATGTGTCTTTCCTTTTTCTACAGGTGGGTAATCTAGGTCTTCTTTTCATGCTGCTATTTTTCATTTTTGCTGCCTTGGGAGTTGAACTGTTTGGTGACTTGGGTAAGTGTGCAGAAAAATTATAAATATATTATGAATGAGGAATGAAAACAATTTTAACCTGCTACTGGTATTTATTCCCAGAATGCAATGAATCTCACCCATGTGAAGGTCTTGGGAGACATGCCACATTTAGAAACTTTGGAATGGCCTTTTTAACGCTCTTCCGTGTATCTACCGGCGATAATTGGAATGGGATTATGAAGGTAAATTGGCAGCTAATTTGTGTGAAATTTTAGCTAAATAAAGGCAACCAATATATTTAGGAACCACCTAAGTGTTATTTAACCCCTTAAGGACTGGGACATTTTTCATTTTAGCATTTTTTTTCCCTTCTCACATTTTAAGAGCCACAGTACTTACATTTTTTGATCTATAGAGGCTTGTTTTGTGTGGTACCAATTTTACTTTGTAATGACACTCATTTTGCCATAAAGTATACTAAAAAAGTTTAAAAAAAAGGAATATTCGTGCGGTAAAATTGAATATAAACCCCTGCAATTTAGTTGTTTTTGTGCTGATAAATTGATGTTAGCAGTATTTTTTGTTCAGGATTACAGAGATACCCAATTTGTATATATTTTATGTTTAAAAAACATGTTATCATTTTGGTAAAGATAGGACATGTTGATCACTTTTTATTCAATTTTACCTTAAATGTGATGTGACAAAAACAACATATTTGGGGCGTTTTTCTTTTTTTTGTTGTTGTTTTTTTTTTATGCCATTTACCATGCTGGTTCAATCACATTATTTTTAATTCAGGCATATACATAGTTAATAACAGTGAATAAGATTGAAATCAAACAAGAGTCCATCAAGTTAAACCTACCAAAACCCTACTGTGCTGACCCAGAGGAAGGCAAAAACCCTTATAAGGCAGAGGACAATTGCCCATCACAGGGAGAAAATTAAAGTCAAAATAAAAGTTACATAATCTCACTGCTCTTACAGTAAAGAATCCACGTCTGTGCTGATGGTGAAACCTTCTCTCCTAGATGTCACATTGTCTTGGTTAAAGACCTAGGAGTTGAAAGATCATCAGAAAGATCTCTGTACGTTTCATTTATATATTTGTACATTGTGATCAAATCGCCACAAAGACGCCTTTTTTTCTAAACTAAATAGCCCCAATCTTGACAACCTGTTTTGGTATTGTAACCCACCCATTCCCTTAATGACTTTGGTCACCCTACTCTGCACCCACTCCAGTTCAGCCATGTCATTTTTGTATACTGGTGCCTAAAACTGTACACAGTATTCCATATGTGGTCTGACTAGTGATTAATAAAGAGGCAAAACTATGTTCTCATCTTTAGTATCTATGCCTCTTTTGATGCATCCCATTATTTTATTAGCTTTGTCAGCCACTTCCTGGCACTGATCACTAAACTTCAGTTTACTGTTCACAAATACTGCCAGGTCTTTTTTCGAAGCAGTTTTACCCAGTGTTTTATTATTTAGCACATAATTGTACTTATTATTTCCACAGCCCAAAGGCATAACCTTACATTTATCCACCTTAAACTTCATTTGCCATTTATCTGCCTAAGCCTCCAGCTTCTCCAAATCTCTTTGTAATATCCTTCTTCTGTGGTGATTACTTTACCTAGTTTAGTGTCATCTGCAAAAATGGAGATTCTCTGTAGCCCCTCTACAAGGTCATTAATAAATGTATTAAAAAGAATTGGACACATTACTGACCCCTGCGGTACCCCACTAGTAACTGAGACCCAATCTGAGTATGTTTCATTAATGATCACCTTCTGTTTCCTATCACTTAGCCAGTTACTTACACATTTGCATATCTTTTCCCCTAGTCCCAGCATAATCATTTTATGGACCAACCTAACATGGGGAATAGTATTAAATGCCTTTGAAAAGTCTAGATACAAAATGTCCACAGCCTCCCCCAGGTCCAGTCTAAGACCGGGTTCACACGCTGTGACAGGGGCCGTCCTGTGACCGGCTGTTCTGTGAAGTTCATCCCGGCTGGTACTGCAGTACCGGAAGGATGACCTTTATTTTACACCCGCATTCCAATTACCCAATTACCCATTACTCATAGCCACACTTAACAGTGTCTGCAGCCGAAAAGTTTTTTGTGCAGCCGCATGGAATCCCAGCTGGAGTGTATACAGTGTCACCCCTAGTCATGTCATGTGTTAAAGGATTTTCCTCTGTGAATACAGTAGAGAAGAATGTATTTAGTAGAGTGACCTTTTCCTCATTCCCCTCCACCATTACTATTGAGGGGACCAACATTCTCAGTTTTAAGTCTCTTATATAAATAAAACTTATTATGCAGTGGTCACTATTACCTAGGTGACCTAGGTGTATTCTGTCTGGCCCATTGGTTAAAATTGGGTCCAGAAGTTCCCCCCCTATTGGTTCCTGTATTAGTTATGAAAGGTAATTGTCTTTTAATATTTCCAAAAACCTGCATCCTTTTCTCAAGATGCAGGTTTCTACTATCCAGTTTCTATTGGGGTAGTTAAAGTCCCCCATAATAATGACTTCACTCTGCTTCGCTGCCTCATTTATTTGTCTTAAAAGGAGATTTCACATGCGACAGCACCAAAATACCAAATATGTTTTTTTTTTAATTTGATTTTTAAAATAATTTTTTTATACATACTTCTGTAGTCCCTCTAGGTTACTTATAAAAGCAATACCCTTGTTGCTCATAGAAGTCAGTATATTACACTGCATTGATCCATGATATTGAATTTCCATGATACAGGCTTTCGACCACAATTAAATGGAGGGTCACCACTAGGCTCTCATCCACGGTTATAAGGAGGGTAAGCACTAGACCCTCACCCATACTTTTTCAGGGGCAGCACTGATTGGCTGAAGAGGGGAGCCGGGAATTTCAAACGGCTCCCCTTCAGCCAATCAGTGCTACCTTGCATTGATTGGCTGAAGAGATGAGCCGAGAATTTCAAACGGCTCCCCTTCAGCCAATCAGTGCTAAAGAGGAGCACTGATTGGCTGAAGAGGAGCCGTTTGAAATTCCCGGCTCATCTCTTCAGCCAATCAGTGCGCTGAAGAGGGGAGCCGGGGATCTCGAAGACCTGCTGCGCGGAGCAGGTAATGTATGCTCTTGGCCGCGGCAGTGGGGGCGATCGGAGTGGCGGTGGGGGCGATCGGAGCGGCGGCGGGGGGCGATCGGAGCGGCGGCGGGTGGGGGTGTCGATCAGAGCGGTGGCGGCGGGGGTGTCGATCGGAGCGGCGGCGGGGGTGTCGATCGGAGCGGCGGCGGGGGTGTCGATCAGAGCGGCGGCGGGGGTGGCGATCGAGCCGGCGCAGAAAGGGTGCGAGGGGGGGCGGGCGTCTGGACTATCGCGCGACGACTGTTTACACGGAACGATCGGCGAATTTTTTGCGATCGGTGAACAACAATTTATGAACATGTTAAAAGATCAAAATGAAAGATTTTTCAATCGTTCGTTTACATGTACGATTATCGTTCGAATTTAATCGTTATCGCGAAAATCCGCCCGATAATCGTTTCGTGTAAACGTAGCATAAGGCACACTCTCCATTCACTAATCCCATTAAAGTGCCCAGTGAGTGAATAATATGGACTGTCTTCTCTGGTCCCAGTGAATTCCTATAGGCACCCAATTACTTGGTAAACTGAACAGTTGGTTAAAAGCTACAGAAAAAATCACCCACAATCAGCCCTCCTATCTTATCCTCTCTGTCCCTAAATCGCTCTGTTAGTCTCTCCTTACACTGCTCTAACTGCCTGCTGCAATCCTGCTTTCTTCTCCACACAGCTGACTGGCCACCTCCGCTAACAAACCACCTTAGGGGGTGGGGGGATGGATAGGGGGCTTGAAAGTGTTTAAAAGCTTTTAAAAGTATTTTTTTAAGCTCCCCTTATTCAAAATTCAAACCCTTTCCTATTCTCAAAAAAAAATACATATTTGGCATTGCTGTGTGTGAAATTGTCTAAACTATTAAATACAATCTAATAATATCACGTTCCTGATCCAGCAGGGTCAAGTTGCATATCGTTTTAATCGTATCAACTCGAGGAACATATATAACATGTCATTACCATAGAGCGAACGGCGTAAAAACAAAGCAAAACAAAATAAAAAGAATTGCGTTTTTTTTTTTTTTCAATTTTACCGCACATGTAATTTTTTTCTGGTTTCACTGCGTATTTTATGCAAAAATTAAGTCTGCTATTGCAAAGTAATTTTACTTTGCAATGGCATACTTAATTTTTGCATTTAGTGGTGCAAAAAAATAAGTGCTCATGTGGGTCTGTAGGGGAAAAAATACAAGTGCTTTGGCCTTTTAAACACGAGGAGGAAAAAACGAAAATAAGAGGTTAATACTGCTTCCCTGATTTCCCAGTTGCATTCCAGAGGTATCGGCATCATTTTCTAAAGATGTCATTATGGACTTGGTTACCTCCAAGTGGTCGAATTTAGGTTTCCAGGAAACAAGCATTTTTTCTCATTGACTTTAATGGGGTTCGATATTCGATCAAATAGTCAAGTATTTCAAACTTTTGAATATTTCACTACTCACTCATCTCTAATAAGGTATAATAAAAGGTGCAAGTAAAAAGTATAACTTGTCCTGTAAAACATAAGCCCTCATAAAGTACTCATACAGTCAGTGTAAAATAAAACCATACTGAGTTACATTTGATCATAGTACTTTATTAGATTATAAATATGGTTGCATTTTATTCTATTTTATCTTTTTACTGTAATTTGATTGGTTAATAAATAACCAGAAGTACATGTTTTAGATGACGATGATGATGATTATTAGTAGTAGTAGTAATATTTAATGGTTATTGTATTATATTTTCATGTAAGGTATCTGTAGATCTACACAGTTTTCAGTTTTCTAGGTGTAAAAACCATACATTCCAAGACATTTCCAATCTCCAGTCAGAGAATGTTAGTGTAGACAATTGCTAAAATAAGTCACAAAATAGAAAAACCTGTTTATTATACTAATGTAAAAGATAACATAAATAAAATTTCTGGCCTTAGGACACACTGCGTGACTGCAATGAGGAATCTACCTGCTACAACACTGTCATCTCTCCAATCTACTTTGTCTCCTTTGTGCTGACAGCACAGTTTGTCTTAGTCAATGTGGTGATTGCCGTACTCATGAAACACCTAGAAGAAAGCAACAAAGAAGCTAAAGAAGAGGCTGAACTTGAGGCTGAAATGGAATTGGAGTTTCAAATTC
Source organism: Dendropsophus ebraccatus (assembly GCF_027789765.1). Classification (NCBI taxonomy): domain Eukaryota; kingdom Metazoa; phylum Chordata; class Amphibia; order Anura; family Hylidae; genus Dendropsophus; species Dendropsophus ebraccatus. The sequence continues at coordinate 39,645,356 of NC_091467.1, read as the reverse complement.
AGAACATTCAAAGTCCAGATAACGATAATTTTCTGTGGGCTGGAAGAGACCTCAGCTACACCCAGGATAGTCCTTATGGATACATAAATTCTGTAAAAGATAAGGTTGACTCTCAGTCATTAGTCCATCCCATGGTAAGAATGCATGCAATTTCCTGTAGGAATAATGGCAGAACTGAGATGAAGTTGTGGTTAATAAATAATGTATGGCATGTTTTCTTTATAAGATCCATTAGGACTCTGCTGTATTAGGCAGCTGAGCAAGGTGTATAACCGAACATGTTCTGTCTATAAGCAGAGTGCATCTCCCTTAATATTGGAATAAATCGTTACTGCAAGCAAGTTCTTGTTGGCTGCCAGGAATTTCTCTATTCCTTTTGTCCACAAGTAGCCTGACATTATGTTGGACCTTACCATCGGATAACATATTCCAGATAACAAATCTTGCAAATTAATTTCTGCTGCATTTATATCCAGTAGTAATTTTAAGGCATAGATGAATCTGCCAAAAACACAAACATTTGCATTTCTTACATGCAGATTTTTAAAAAGCATAGCTGCGTTTTTAACCTTTCCATGGGAAATCTGCATCACAATCCACATGTAAGATATGCAGAAATGTCTGTGGCTTAACATAATCCTCCGAATCTGGGCTAAATATAAATGAAGCAAACATTAAAGGGGTAGTTCACCAGTGGCCGTTATCCAAAAATCTGCCTTGTGTGAAACCAGCATCATTGTGGTTTTGAACACATCATTTCTACAACATGCCTTCACCTGACTCAATAATAGGGTGCTTGAGCACTAGAAGTGACTGGGACAGCATGAAGCCATAAAGAAAAACTAATTTGTCAAGAAGGAGATCGCGGGGGTCCGACCTCTGTACCCCCCCCCCCCCCCCGGCAATCTCCATATCAGCCCACGGCTCCTTTGTTTTTAAATAAAGCTTCGAGTATGGCACGTGACCCGTGGCTCTATTCATTTCTATGGAGCCATTGGAAGGAGGCGAGTGCTGTACTCGTCTCTCTCCAGCGGCTCTGTAGAGAATGAATGGAGCCCCAGGTCACATGCTGATATGAAGATCGCTGGGAGGGAGGGGACAAAGGTCGTACCCTCCACAATCTCTTACTTGTCCCCTATCTTGTGGCTAGGGGACAAATTAGTTTTTCTTGGAATACCCCTTTAACATGAATCTAATTGGCAAACCAATTGCCAATAAGAGCCCAATTGATCTTCTCCTATGTTTAATGATAAAAATAATTCCAGGCCCTGACAAATTTATTTTGAGGGTATGTTCACACTGAGTAAATAAGGCGGAACTTTCCACCACGGAATCCCGCCTGTCTCAGTGTGTCATAACTTGTATATGGGAGGGCACACGCTCCTCCGCTGCCGCTGCTCTCCACTCGAAGAAGTGACATGTCACTTCTTTGAGCAGAGAGCAGTGGCAGTGGAGTAGTGCGGGCTGTCCCATAAACAGCCCATGGCACACTGAGAAAGGCAGGATTTCACGGTGGAAAGTTCTGCCGCGGAATTCTGCCAGATTTACTTAGTGTGAGCATACCCTAATAAAGCAAATGTTATTGGTAAAGACTAATTAATCTTCTTCATTTTCTTAATGTTACATTGCAAGTGCACTTTTGCATAAACAGACGATGGAAGTTAGAAAGTTGATACCTTAAATGGCCTCTTTAGTATAACTTACAGCTTTTTTCTTGTTTTGTCTTGTTTTACAGGAAAGACATATGTTTGATACTATATCATTACTAATCCAGGGATCTTTAGAGGGTGAAATGAAACTTATGGACAATCTTTCTGGTTCAGTATGCCATCACTATGCTTTGTCTCCATATGACAAAGGCTCATCTGAAAAGCAGGTCAGTTTCAGCAATGGAAGGCTTTCTAACTACAACAGTACATTGTACTATCACCTTCATAATGTCATAAAAATAATAGTCTTCCTCCTATTGTATCTTCAAACGAACCCTTAAACAACAGCTACATGATGTACTCTTTCAAATAAATCATGTACAGCGGAAAACATAATTTCATGCAGTCAAAGATTTTAAAAAATAATAATTTTTTAGTAACCAGAACAGAAGAAAGAACTTTTAAGACATACTCAAAAATATTTTTTAGGTGTCAGCAAAGATGAGCACCACAGGTAGCAAAAAGTAGTTAAAGAGAAAGTAATGTTATATATTTTTATGTATTATCGCAACAGGTTCCAAGGGTATATGAATATTAGAATAGATAATAGAATATGAGAATAGATGAGAATAGATGTATGAAGAATAAAACACTGGTGTAAAAGTTTGTAATAGAACAAGTTTATAAAAATAGAGAACATGGCATAATTGGAGAATTGCACTTTAATTAGGCTGCGTTCACACTTCACATTTCAGTCAGTATATGTATATTTCAGTCAGTATATTTCAGTCAGTATTGCAACCAAAACCAGGAGTGGATTAAAAACACAGAAAGGATCTGTTCACACAATGTTGAAATTGAGTGGATGGGCGCCATTTAATGGCAAATATTTGCTGTTATTTTAGAACAACGGATGTTATATTGAAATAATGGCCGTTATTTACTGTTATATGGCGGCCATCCACTCAATTTCACCATTGTGTGAACAGATCCTTTCTGTGTTTTTAATCCACTCCTGGTTTTGGTTGCAATACTGAATGAAATATACTGACTGAAATATACGTAGTGTGAACGCAGCCTAATGGTGCATTTACACAGACAGATTTATCTGACAGATTTTGGAAGCCAAAGCCAGAAACAGACTATAAACGGATCAGGTCATAAAGGAAAGACTGGGATCTATCCTCTTTTCAAATCCATTCCAGGCTTTGGCTTCCAAAATCTGTCAGATAAATCTCTCTGTGTAAACGCACCCTAAGTCCTGAAATATATACTTGTATACTCCCAGTACTTTCACTTGATGGACATCATACAATTAACCCACAATTGTGCCACATAGCAGCTGAAGTTAAGTTGTATAATTGGGGATACTTATGATGCGTTTACACGTAACGATAATTGGCCCGATCGTACGATTAACGATGTCGGAGTAACGTTTTTTTTTCATAACGAGCAGCGTTTAGACTGCACGATACATCGTACGGAAAATTCGTTTTGCGATCGTTTTGCGAACGCTTAAGCCTATCTCACACAATGGTTAAATCGGCGAACGACTGTTCACACGGAACGATTTGCGGATTTTTTGCGAACGACAATTTGATGTATCGTTCGTCGTTTGATCGTTCGCTGCGTTTACACGTACGATTATCGTTCGAATTCGATCGTTATCGCGCAAATTCGTACCATAATCGTTACGTGTAAACGCACCATACGCTTATAAAGGCATTAAGGAATAATATGTACTTTACCCATAAGCTAGCTGCTGTATCTTTATGTCCTGAAAGACATTTACTGGGCAAAACAAACGAATGGCCTATCCTCCGGATACATAATTAACCCCTTAAAGGGGTTATCCAGCGCTACAAAAACATGGCCACTTTTCCCCCAACTGTTGTCTCCAGTTCAGGTGCGGTTTGCAATTAAGCTCCATTTACTTCAATGGAACTGAGATTCAAAACTCCACCCAAGCTGGAGACAACAGTAGGGGGAAAGTGGCCATGTTTTTGTAGCGCTGGATAACCCCTTTAAGGATCGGGCCTGAAATGGCCTTAAGGACCGGAGCAAATTTTATGAATATGACCTGTGTCACTTTATTCATTAATAACTTCGGGATGCTTTTACCTATCCGGCTGATTCTGAGATTGTTTTCTCGTGACATATTGTAATTCACATTTTTTGTAAATTGGAGTCGATACTTCTAACGAATCTTTATGAAAAAAAAACACAATAACGTGAAATTGTGAAAAAATGCATTTTTCCAACATTAAAACTTTTCTGCTTATACAGAAAATGGTTAGGCCACATAAATTATATATTAAATAGCATTAGCAACATGTCTACTTTATGTTGGCGGCATTTATTAAACTATATTTCATTTTTTTTAGACAATAGAAAGCGTAAAACATTAGCAGCAAATTTCCAAATTTTCAGTAAAATTTCAAAATCAGATATTTTTAGGGACCTGTTCAGGTCTTATAAAGTGTATTTGAGGGGACTGTATGTTATAAAGCCCCACAAAGCACCCCATTTCAGAAACTGCACCCCCAAAACTCTGCAAAAGCACATCCAGAAAGTTTTTTAACCCTTTAGGGGAGTCACAGAAATAAAAGCTAAGTGTGTAAGAAATTTGAACATTTTAATTTTCTGTGCAGAGATTTTATTGTAATCCAATATTTTTCATAATTATAAACCTATTACCAGAGAAATGCACCCCAATATTTATTTCCCCATTTCGGCAGTTTATAGAAATACCCCATATGTGGCCCTATTGCATTGTTTGACGCAACCACAAGCCTCAGATATAAAGGAGCACCTAGTGAATTTCAATGGCTCCGTTATATTTGGCCATTTCTGACTGTACCACTTTAGGTTGGCAGAGGCTCTGGGGTGCCAAAACCTAAAAATCACCCCTAAAGGGACACCATTTAGAAAACTACACCCCTCAAGGAATGTAACAAGGGGTGCGGTGAGCATCTGGACCCCACAGGTGCTTCACAGATTTTCCGAACAATATGGCGTGAAAAAAGACAAAATATTTTTTACACTAAAACGTTCTAGCCTTCAATTTTTCATTTTCACAAAGGGATAAAAGGGGAAAAAAAACACAAAACATGTAGCGCAGTTCGGAAATACCCCACATGTGGACATAAAGTGCCAAGCGGGCGCAGGACGAGCCTCCAAAGGGAAGGAGCGCCAATTGGCTTTTGGAAGCTGGATTTCACTGGAATGGATTTCAAGGGCCACATCGCATTTACAGAGCCCTCGTGCTGCCAAAACCCTAGAAACCCCCCACAAGTGACCCCATTCTGGAAACTAAACCCCTCAAGGAATCTAACAAGGGGGGCAGTGAGCATATGGACCCCACTGGTGACGGGCACAAATGTGGAAAATTGTGACGTGAAAGTGAAAATTTTCATTTTTTCACTTTCACGGCACAAATGTGCCCGTCATCAAAGAGTCCATATCCTCATTGCACCGCTTGTTAGATTCCTTGAGGGGTGTAGTTTCCAGAATGGGGTCACTTGTGGGGGGTTTCCACTGTCTTGGCAGCAGGAGGACTCCTTCCCTTCGGAGGCTTGCCCTGCACCCACATGGCACTTTATGTCCACATGTGGGGTATTTACGGATTCAGGGGGGATTGCACTACACATTTTGTGTTTTTTTTTTCTCTTTTAGCCCCTTGTAAAAATGAAAAAATCAAGACAAGATCAATGATTTAGAGTAAAAATGTAAAAAAAATTACACTAAATGTTGGTCTAGCCTTGATTTTTTTCCATTTCCACAAGGGGTTAAAAAAGAAAATAAATGCAAAGTGTGTAGGGTAATTTCCCCTGAGTACGAAAATACTCCACATGTGGACATAATGTGCCATATGGGCACAGGGCAAGCCACCAAAGGGACAGAGTGCCATTTAGAGGCTGGAATGGAGGATGGAGGCCATGTCGCAATTACAAAGCTCCTGTTCTGCCAAGACAGTAGAAACCCCCCACAAGTGACCCCATTCTGGAAACTACACCCCATAAGGAATCTAACAAGGGGTGCAGTGAGCATATGGACCCCACTGGTAACAGGCACATATGTAGAACATGTGCTGTGAAAATAAAAAAAATACCATTTTTTTCATTTTCACGTCCCAAATGTGGCCGTCACCAGGGGGCCATATCCCCGCTGCCCCCCTTGTTAGATTCCTTATGTGGTGTAGTTTCCAGAATGGGGTCACTTGTGGGGGGTTTCTACTGTCCTGGCTGCACAGAGGCTTTGTAATTGCATCATGGCATCCTCTAATGGGAATGGCAGCCATACCTATTTAGCTGGGGAAAAGGGACAATTTATTTGGGGGTATTAGGCCAATTATTAGTTTATAAGGTTGAAAATGACAGGTGTCCATCAAATTCAACCTGTGTTGATCCAGAGGAAGGCAAAAAACCCTCGTAAGGCAGACGACAGTAGCCTCATCACTGGGAAAAAATTCCTTCCCGACTCCATAATGGCGATCAGAATAATCCCTGGATAAACATGACCCCTGAAATAGGAATAAGGGACAGAATTTAGATAATTTAGATCTCCAATGACGTGTGGTACGCCTTGAAGCGATCCAGTATGCAGAGGCCGGGGTGATCAGGACAGGCGTCACACTGTAAAATGGCGTCCTTCCTGATCCCTCTGTTACCCCACACTCTGCACTTCTTCTGGGGTCTCCTGTTTTCCAGTGTTGGTGACGTCACCTGGAAAATGTTGCCCTGGTGCGATACGGGGTCCTTCATATCCAGAAGCGCTGGGTCCGGTCTATGGCTGCTAAATATTAGGGCTATTAATACGGCTTTTGATATTTTCGGATTATGCCGCAAGCTACAGTAGCTCGGGCAGCGAGTGACTGGAAGAGGGGGTGCTGGTATAAAAGTTATCCTCGTACAGGTGGTAACCTTTATCCAGCAGTGGAAAGATCAGTTCCCGAACGATCTTCCCACTAACTCCGAGGATGGGGGGGGGGGTTGTCATCTGGGGGCTGGATTCGGGTGTCCCTTCCTTCATACACTCTAAGGGTACGTGCACACTGCGGAATGGCGAAGGATAACCCTTTGTGCATTCCGCAGCTGGCACCCACCGGCAGACTGATGCGGGCGCGCGTCTCCGTCCGTGTCATAGACTCCATTCTATGCACTTACGTGCGATGCTGATCAGCACTCAGCGGCGATAGGGTGCGGAAAAGAAAAAAAAAATGAAAAAAAAAAAACTTTATTCAACCCTATAGCTACTTATATGTGTATTATATACACTTATCAGCCGCTAGGGGTCAGTAGAACGCAAATTCCGGAAAAAGACAAAGACGCCGACGAAGACGAGGACGCGATCGGAACCCGGAAGACGCGATTGGGGCGCTGGATCAGGTGAGTATGGGTCAATACCTGCTCTGGACACCTCAGCTACCTAGCTGAGGTGTCCACAGCAGGTATTTAACCCTTTCATGGGGTACTTATATCCCCGTGATCGGCCGGCCGGGATCACGGCGATCGGGACGTGGCACCGTGGCCACCATTACTTTTAACAGTAATGGCGGTCGGTGCCGTTCTCGGACAGCACCGACCGCCATTGCTTTCCGGGCCATCGGGTCTCTGATGACCCGGAAAGCTGCAGATCGCCACCTTTGGCTGATCTGAATTGATCAGCCAATAGCGGCGATTGTCAGCACGAGAGGGGTTAATCACCCCCCGTGCCGACAAGCAGGGATGGCCTGCTATACATTGTAGCAGGCCATCTTCCCCGATCGCTGCGTGTGTACATGCAGCGATTGGGGAAACCGCGGGCGTAAATGTACGCCCGTTTGCGTTAAGGTACGGGTTTTGGGGGCCTACACTTACGCCCGCGGTCGTTAAGGGGTTAATCCATAGCGACCGGAGGCATACATTTATGCCCCCCTTTTTAATGTAAATGGGTGTAACCCCGGGTTTACCTGATCACTGTGTGATTTGACATAGAAATCGGGTAAAGATGGCTGCTATTGTGAATAGCACGCTATCTTTCCTCATCACCTCTGGGAAAGAGTACTTCCCCCTGTGACGGTGATCATTGTCATTGGCTAATTAGTTCTGACCAGCCAATGACAGCTGAATGGGGGTTCAGAAAGAAATGGTAAATGGTGCAGATAGAAAATGCACCAATTACTGTTGTGAAGTATTGTGGTGCCACCTCTCCGATCACCATGATTTTTTTTTTTTTTTTTTTGGGGGGGGGGGGGGTGCAAGTAATGTTATTTTTTTTTTCCTTTTTTTGATTTTTTTGAACACCCTACCGCTACTGAGCTGACACCAGGACAGCCAGTGAGAATGGGGAGATCCTGCTTTCCTCCATTCTTCCTACTCATCCAGTGATGATTAGGACCCAAACAGGTATCTCTGGAGTCTCAAACAGCCCCCACCCCATACAACTGACCCCATCTGGCCCCCAGACCCCAAAATTATGAGACACTTTATGGACCCCCTGGTGACTGGCACATTTGTGCCGTGAAAATTACATTTTTGATTTTCACAGCATATTGTTCTACATATGTGCCAGTCAGTAGTTGGGTCCATATACTCACTACACCCTTGTGGGGTTTCACTACACCCTTGTAGTTTCCAGAATGGGGTCAGAAAGGCTATGTTCACACAGCCAGACATGATTTAACAGCAAATAAGGTCTGTTTTTTTATAACGTATAATTTAACTGACATTTTCAGCCTTTGTTATAAAATAACAGATGTTAACTGCCATTAAATGATGGCCGTTCAATAAAAACGCCCACAATTTTGACAGTGTGTGAACATAGCCTAAATGCAACAGGGCCCTCAAAATCCATTCCAGCCAAATCCAGCCTCCGTGCGGTGCCTATAGTATATGGACTCTGAAAGTCTAATTGATTATACTATTGTAGCATGGGTTAGTATATACAGTGTGAGCTGTGATAGTGGTGATAACTACACATGTTTTTTTTTGATGCATAAAGTGCGTTATTGAACATATATCTTTATGGTTACATTGTAGATACAGGACCAGGTAATGATTTTTTAGGTTACTTATGTATGTATAAAGAAATGAGACCGCACTGGTAGGGATCTGTTAGATCAGATCATGCTGTAATTAAATATGTACAGAAAAATTACTTACACCTAATCAGATGTAGGAGTGGAACGCATGTCGTGAAACACACAGTTCATGCCTTGTAATATGGTGTATGGCGGTCATGCTCAGTATATCGCCAGTATAACGCCAGCTGCACCATTTTGCATGCCAGACCCAAGTGCATGTCTCCTTCCCAGGTTATACAGGTAATTATGATTATAATAATTGTCATGACATAAAAGGGCACCCTAATGCATCTGGCAACACCCCTAACAAAGTCACCATTGGGTCTGCACCGGTTTCTTTTAATTCACCCTCTCTATCTGTCTATATGTGGCCCTGTTTTTTCAGAATTTTAGATTTTCAGCGTTATTAAGGATATTTTTTGTATAGGTTAACATTGCACTGCCATACTCTAGAACCAATTTTACTGTATATATATATATATATATATATATATATATATATATATATATATGTGCCTTTTGGATGATTTGGGGTAATAATAATAAATGAATTTCTCGGACAGATGGCAGACCATTAGTGAATATAACCTATTTGGTTTTTTGCAAAGTCCAAAAAAGTCCAAAAATGCGTCGCATTTTTCTTTCCATTTTGCTGAATTTTATCTCTGTCCGATTATCAATAAAGTGGATTTTATTGGAGACCGCTGTTCCCTGGTTTACTTTTCGGACTTTGCATTTATCAGCCCGGTTAGTTCCTGGGCGCTAGCGGCGCTGTCATATACCACTTATTTATCTAGGATAAGGTTCAGACTGTATTACTGGCATGCTTATGGTTGCAACGTTTTTTCTATTTATGTATATGGTTTTTTAATTGTTTTTAATGAAGATTGGGTATTAATTCTTTCATTGCATAGTGTCTTTTTTTTCTTTTTGTTGAGTTTAAGTTGATACCTATTGGACACTAGGGTGTATCCCCTTATATAATAGGAGTGGAAGCTCCTGTGTATTTGTGTATGGGAGAACTGTATGTGATAAAGTCTGCTAAGACACTGTATCTTATCCCACTGTATATAAGGCTACGTTCACACAACGTAAGGGACCGGCCATTCCGTGACCCCGGTCGAGTACTTAGGTACCGGCCGGATGATCTTTCCGGCCGCAGAGCTCTAATGCGGGCGCATCAGCCGGAGCCGCTCGCTTCACTGTGTGAACTGACAGGGTTTCCTACGGCCGCAATTCATTGAATTGGGGCCGCAGAAAACTGACATGTCAGTTATTTGCGATGCCGCATGGATCCCGGACGGAGCGTGTACGATGTGTAAACAATGGGATCCCATTGAAAATAAGGCATTGTTCCACCCCACAAAAAGTACAGCCGTACTTTTACGTAGTGTGAACATAGCCTAATACCGTATGCTGTGCTGAGGCATTGTGTACATAATCCCACTGTGTGTGATACCATCTCTGGTCAGCAGTCAGTGGATGGAGATGAAAGGGGGAGGCCACGCCCACTTTCAGACAAACAGGAGAAAAAATCCTTTTTTTTCTGAGCCAAACAACTGGAGATATCTTGGCAAGCAAACAAGCTGACAACACAATTTAGGGCTCTTTTTAAAGGGTAACATGTGCACTTTTTATTTGAGTAATTTATTTTTAGTTGCACTTTTAGGCACCATTGTAGGCTCTGTCCTTAAGGGGTTAATCACTGATAGACAGGGTGCCTACACCAAACACCCCCTAAAATTGCACCCACACTACACAGTGAATAAGGCCTGAATCATTTGGCTATGTTTACTGTGTAGCAGTAGCAACAGATACAAGAGATGCAGTAAACAGGTCTATCAATTCTGGCCCCAGTCACTGTGTAGTGTGTGCACTGAACAGTTGAACACTGAACACTGAACAGCGCCTGCCAATCAGTGATTGATGACCTATCGTGCGTATAGGCCATAAATCTGTTTTTTACTGTATATGGCTTAGGAATAAATATTCTGGTATTGTAAGCCCCTAACTTGATGGATGGTTTTATAAACCCATGGGACTCACAATCACTGTTCTGGCAAATGCACCCCTTTCTTATATAAAGATATAACATGTACCCATATTTGTACAGGTTTTTGTTCTTTTCTTGGTGCAGCTAATAAGCATTCTATATTTAGCTATGATAACATAAAGACTTTTTTGCAGCCATATAAAATATAGTGGGTAGGTCTCTTTCTATATGTTTGACATACGTCTGTAATTTTTCTTTTGTATCATAGGTTGTTGCTTAAATTTTGTTGAAACGTCTGATTTCATGACAGTATTATATGTATGGTAATAAACAATCATTCCCAAAGGTGAACACTTCTTTCAAAGTTCAGCTTTATTGGAGTCCAATAAAGGAGCAATAATGCATTTTGAGTAAATTTTCCCATTCATCAATTTAACATAACAAGTTTGTATACATCAAATCATACCCATAAAACAAATTTCTAAATGTACTGATCAAAGTTTTATCACTCTTAAAAGGAGAACAAATACTGCATTTACAAGTTTTAGTGACTTGTTCTTGAGTCTTAACAGAATCATTGGGAGTGTACTGAAATCCCATATGTAATATGTAATTTAATAAAGTGTAACTATGATTAGGCCCGGACTAACAATTTGACAGACCAGGCAGATGCCTGGTGGGCCACCAGGATTACCTGTCAGCGTGCCGCTGTGTCACTCTGCAAGTTTGCATTGTGCAGTAGTAAAATAACAGCGCTGTGACCACCCGCCACCACAATATTCGCTCAGCAACTGCAGAGGGCCACACAACTCTCACAGCACAGTGCACACTCAGTGACAATGACTGACACACTGCAGATGTTGCATCATTACAGCAGGCTGTGTCAGTGTTGGTGTGTGCTGCTATATCTGTGCATGTCCATGTGTGGTGGGCTGATGCTTGCATTTTGCCTACCAGTGAATTGGCCTCTGCTGGATCAATTTCCTTAGTTTTTGGCCCTACTGTGGAAGATTATTGAGGAAGAAGCGCTGGGGGCGTGTGGTGGCAAGAGGGGCTGCTCTGGAGCCAGAAGAATATGTTTTGTATATTTATTTAACCCCTTAAAGACAGAGCCAATTTAGATTTTTGCACTTCCGTTTTTTTCCTACTTGTGCTTAAAAGGCCATAGCAGTTGCATTTTTTCACCTAGAAACCCACATGAGCCCTTTTTTTTTGGCGCCACTTATTGTACTTTGCAATGACAGGCTGAATCATAAAGTACACTGCAAAACCAGGAAAAAAAATGTGTGGTGAAATTGAAAAAAAAAAAACGCATTCTATTTGAGGGGTATTTATTTTTACCCTGAGGTAAAACTGACCTGTTATATATGTTCCTCATGTCGTTACGATTACAACGATATGTAACATGTATAACTTTTCTTTTATCTGAGGGCTTGTAAAAAATTCAAACCATTGTTAACAAATATATGTTCCTTAAAATTGCTCTATTCCCAGGCTTATAGCGCTTTTATCCTTTGGTCTATGGGGCTGTGTGAGGTGTCATTTTTTGCACCATGATGTGTTCTTTCTATCAATACCTTGTTTGCACATAGGCGACTTTTTGATCGCTTTTTATTACAATATTTCTGGATTTGATGCAGAAAAATGCACAATTTTTCACTTTGGGATTTTTTTACGCTTACGCCATTTACCGTACAAGATCAGGAATTAAATAAATTTATAATTTGGGCGATTACACACGCGGCGATACCAAACATGTTTATTTATTTATTTTTATTTATAACATGGGAAAAGGGGGGTGATTCAAACTTTTATTAGTGGAGGGGGCTTTTCATTAATAACAACACTTTATTTATTTATTTTATACATATACTAGAAGCCCCCCTGGGGTTAGGGTTATTCCCCCTGGGGTTAGGGTTAATCCCCCTGGGGGACTTCTAGCTGCTGCAACTGGAAGCAATCGAGTGCCGAGCCGGGATCAGCGCCATTACGGCGCAGACCCCGGCCCGAGCAGGATGTGTGGATTGCTCCTCCAGGACAACGTCCCCACTAGACACCAGGGATGAGGCTGCATAAAGGACTCAGATGCAGCTGTCAACTTTGACAGCTGCATCTGAATCCTTAATTAGCGGGCACGGCGATCGGATCATGCCCGCTAATTGCAGCGGTCCCTGGCTACATGTAGCACCCGGGACCGCGGCGGTTCAGAGCGGGGTCGCTGCGCGGTTATTAAGGGGTTAAGGCGGCACTATCAGCAGGTTCTTCCCAGAGAACCTGCTGATATGCCGCAGTAGCTATGTCCTTAAGAAGTACATCGATGCTAATTACATGGCTCTGTTCCCCCCCATTATTTAGCACATTAAATGCTTTAGAGCATTTGGGGCATTCCCTCTGGCCCCGAGCACCGCCACCTCACGCCTAGCCCGCCCCCTCCCACCCACTATGCATATTCATAACTGCATAGAGGGCTCTATGTACACGTCGGTGCAGGGAAGCAGTCCCGATGAAGACGGCCTGCTCCCCGCACATGGGCAATTCCTCCGGACCACTGCCGATCCTCCTGGAAGTCACTTAAGACGTAAGTATATGTCTATGGTTGTCTGTAAATGTGTGTGATTGAAGTGATTGGCGTGCATGACGGGAGTGTGCATGATGGGAGTGTGCATGACAGGAGTGTGCATGATGGGAGTGATAATGATGAGAGTAAGTAATATTTTTTAAAGCGGCGCTATCACCAGGTTGATGGGAGTGTGGATGATGGGAGTGAGCATTGTGTGCATGATGGATCCACACAATGCTCACTCCCATCATCCACACTCCCATGAACCTATATTGGTACTTCCAGGGGGCAGAGATGGGTACTTCCAGGGGGCAGAGATGCCTATATGGAAAGGATCACCAATAGGGGTAGCACAGTGGGTGGGGGGGAAATTTACTACAGTGGAGGGGTCTTACTACTGTGGGGTTACCTACATGTGGAAGGTCTACCTATGGGGGGATTGCTTCCAGAGTGGAATATTATTCAGTGACAGTATAGTGGTATGAGCACCTTTGAGTTATTGTGTGAATCATACCACTATACCATTTCTTGTATACACAGAACAAATACTACCATCACACTATGACCAGAACTTGATATGAGCGAACCAGATTCCTTTTTCTTTAGACAGCTATGGCTGTATCCATGTTCTCCAGGCATTTTTTAAGCGGTCCCCATGCGCTATCCTCCCTCTACACGGAGCGGGCAGCCTGAGGGATACAGAGGACCAGGTTTCTACCCTGGAAGAGAGGATTAACCCTATTCCTATAGCAGTGGCGGAGCTGGAGAAGCAAGCAGACCTTTGGCGCCAAAAGTCAGATGACCTGGAAAACCGCTTAAGACCCAACAACCATGCCTCATTTGAGAAAGCCAGTGCAACTGGCGAAACTAGTTAGGTCTGTTAAGGCATGAATATTTTAATATAGTCAGCGCAAGTAAGATTGAACTGAGTGCACAAATGAGAATCTAGCTAATTGAGTTAGCAGTTTCGTATAATAGTGTAGCCGACAAGAAGTGACGATCGCACATCGCGACCACAGGGCACTGCCCGTGGATCACAGCTTATTCACAGCCAGCGGACATGTTTTCGGCTCAATCGGGCAAGCTGATATGCTGCCAGCTGTAAACATATGCCCGCACGACTAGCTGTGTTAGGTAATGGCAATGATCTTTAGACTGTAGCGGGTACGTTACTGTGTTGCTGTCAGCAGGCAAGCTATAACGCTACCAATTTTGATGCATTTGCCCGCACAGTCAACAGTGAGTGTGAATAACACAACGCTGTTAACAACGGAAATTTGTCCTATTACGTCTCATCATCCCTTTGTAATGCACAAACAAGGTGTATATATCGCTAAATAACATTGTAGCTTAAACTTGTACCAACCTGGTGAAAATAACTATCGCCATAATTACATAGTGAACTGTATCTGAGTGCAAGACTAGCCGGCAGCCTTGGCACTCTCGCAGTAACATCATCCAATTGAGCCACATTGATTCTATAGCATTGCCATTCCTATAAAGACACCGCTACCACAAACAAGCGCATTAATATTTCTGACAGTTCTAATAGAGGTATAATAACCCTAATCGTTAAACAGAACTGGACAGGGTGCTACCACCTCCAGTCTGTAATTACTACGCAGAAATGCGCACAGCGGATATGTCATAACTACACTACCTCTGCTAGGAATAATGTTCATCTGAAGTGCGACTATTTTTATTATATATTTTTATATTTATATTATACTGTATATACACTATCACTATTTTCTTCATGTTATATATTAAAGATGAGAAATAAAAGTTAAGTTTTATCCCTATGGGAAAACAGGTAATTGTTGCTTAGGCAACCACATTCAAGTGCCTTATAATTACCTCCCAATAGGAGAAGGATCAACTATCCTTAAGACCCAACAACCTGCAGATTTTGGGACTGCCAGAACATGCAGAGGATGCATTTACATCGCAGTGGCTGAAGTCCATTCTACCAGATATAGAGTTCTCCTCAGTTTTCGCTGTGGAGAGGGCTCCCAGGGTCTCACCCCACCAAGACCTTTCTGAACAGCACAAATTGCAACCTGGTACTTCGCCATACCAGACGCCTACCTGATATTAAATACAATGGTGTCAATTTTCTCTGACTTCTCGGCGGATCTCCAAAAGAAAAGGGTATCTTACATGGTGATTAATCCTCTACTCCATGGCTTACCCTGCTCGCTTGCGGGTAGTGGACGGTGACTGGGCACTTTTTTTTGGGACTCCGCAAGAGGCAAAGGAATGGTTGTTCTGACAGTGTCAGGGCTCTCCCCATCCAGAATAAGCACCTGCTGTGTAACTATTTGAGTTCTCCTGCCTAATCTCCTGGTTCTGTTGCCAGCTAGGACTCCACAAGAGATGCCAATGGATGAGTGGAAGCCGGGGTACCATATACTGGCAGTGTTTACCATTCTATTTGTGGCCATAGTGCTTTGTTGCTTTGGATTGCACCTCTGTACCCCTATTCTCCCCCTTCCCGTTCTTTATACAAATGCACCATATTTTAGTGCCTTATGACCAGCTACTCTGCACTTTGAGGGAAACACTGGTCATGCGTTGTACATTGGTGTGGCCGATTGTACCCTACCTATTCTCTTTGCTCTAAGCTGGGTACTGTCTGGAGACCTTCCCTCTTGTCCTCCCATAAGATGCGGAGGAATATAGGGTTTGGGGGGTTCGGACATTTCATGCACTGGGGCGCTGTTATTTTTTTGTCTATGACTACAGTTTCATATTTTGCTTATATGCATCTCTTAACCCTTTCCTTTAGCAGCAGGACTTTACTTGACTGTATTCCATTTTGTTCCAAGAATCACATGGACACATGTTCTGATATAGATATAGGTGGATCCACATTCACCATGCACAATGTGAGACTGTGTGCGTTATATATAGAGATGTGTGCTGGGTCTCTGTCCTGTGGCTCTTACCTTATATTGAGCACTAGATGGCAGCAGAGCTCCAGCTATAATATGTATGTTACTATACCTTACAGATACTGCCTTGTTTTCTCATCGCTGTGGGTTACTCCCCATTACTGGGTTGCTTCTACAAGTGGGGATCACCCAGCTGTATACATTTACTTATGTTATTAATGATGGGGATATTCTGTCCTATTTTAGCCCCCTTTTTTTGCTTATGTAAGGGCTAATGGTGAGAGTTGTCTCAGTGACTTTGAGAATGGCACCTCTTTATGTGGGCAAGCATTGGGTTTCTTCCCCCATAGAGTCGATGGTCTGGAATTGTGCCACTGGGATCTGCCCATCCCAGATGTTTAGTTTTATTGCTGGATTACGTTGGATGGTGACGCCACTATTGGGTGTTCTAGTTTTTGGCACGGGTGTAGCAGGGTATCTCTGGATTATGTGATTTTCGCACAGCTCCACAAGCACAGACATGGCTCCTCTGTTCGCGCCTCTCCTGGGTCGTATGGTATTGTATAATCCTAGGTAGCTTATCTATTTATATGTATCCATGGCTACTGTAAGTGTCCTGTCCTGGAATGTAAGGGTCATGGGGTCACCTAGGAAAAGGAACTTGATTTTCTCACACATACGTAGGTCTAACACGCACATTGTATGTCTTCAGGAGACATACCTGACGTCTGACATATGCAATAGACTGAGACGCCTGTGGGTTCAATGGTCTGAGCATGCATATCATACCTCCTACTCCAGGGGGTTGTCCATCTTCATAAATCTCTGAATTACCCCAATCTTGGATAGGCATCACGCCGCTTGGGCAGGTGGGGATGCGGGTTATCTGGTGCCTCTCTTGCATTAATTTTGATGGGTTGAAATATACAGACACTACCATCCTACAGCAGGGGTCTACTCATGTCACCCCCTGGGGAGGCATTCCCTATCTCGAATTGATCATGCTGTGGGGACACCTAGTCTGGTGTCTGCTGTGTCCTCCGTATCTTATTTACCAAGGGGGGCTTCAGATCACTCTGCGTTGATATTTAATATTACAACTAGAGATGAGCGAACCGGTTCGGCCAGTATGGGATCCGGTTTGGATATTTCCAAAAATCCGAGTCCAATCGGATTCGGATTTTTGGAAATCCGCTTTGATTTTTTTTTTTCTTGCTTTCTAAAATGACAGCCGCCATTATAGAAAGCAGGAAGTGTTCCAGGCAGGAAAAGCACTTTCCCATGATGCCCAGAACACATCCAAACAACAGGGATCTTGCACTAGCCCACCCCCTGTGTGACGTCGGTATTGCTTTAAGAGGAGCGGTCACATGACCGCACCAAGCAGTGAGTAGAGAGAGAGAGAGAGAGAGAGAGGAAGCATACTGTTAGCGGTGCACAGAGCTCATCATTGACAAAACGCTGCAGGGGCTGCTGAGAAGATATTGTAGGAAAGGAAAGGAAAAATTAGGAAAGCGGAGAGGAGAAACATCTAGTGATTGAGGCCAGGTTCAGACTATGTAAGTGTGCGGCTGTATTTGCGGCTGTAATTGTGCGGCGGTATTTTTGGTGGTTCATGCGTACGCTGGAAAGTATAGGATATACGGCTGCACAGTGCACACTATGTATGAATCTACGGCCCGATCGTAAACGGACCCGTAAAAAATGAACAAGACCATTGTTTGCGGCTGGAAACGCGGCCGTGGATTGACAGGCGGTCCGTATGGAGTACTTCAAAAATAGCCGGCAATGATGCCGAATGCCGATGCCTCTAATAGTTAATATATTAAATTAATAAAACACATTTTCTTTGTAATAAAGTCCCTTTCATTGGTCAATAATTTAATTCTAACGAATCCATCATTTTGCAATTAAATATACTGTTAAAATAAATATATATATAAATAAATGTATATTTATATATATATATTTATTTTTTGACAGTATATTTAATTGCACAATGATGGATTCGTTAGAATTAAATTATTGAACATCGAAACAGAATTTATTTCATCGAAAATGTGTTTTATTAATTAAATATTAATTAGTACAGGAAGCTCCATAAGCCGTTAATTCATATTGCCGGCAAAAGAGCATTCTGTACTAATCATCACTTTACTTTAATGAAAACATCAAATGTTTCTTCTAATTATGTTATCACAATAGCATTATTAGAAGAAACATTTAGAATTATATGTGCGCTCAGCTGATTGGCTGATCGGCTGAGCGCACATATAAAGAGCCGGTCCGCAGTACAGTGACTTCATTGTGCTGCGGACCAGTGAAGAGGACACATCGGGGTGAGTATAGAGCTCTCCCCACCCCCTCCCCAGCACTGCACCCCTCCCAGCAAGGAAGGGGGGTCAGTTAACCCCTTCCTTGCTGGGATGGGTGCAGTCTGACATCAGTCTGGCCCCCAAGGGGTTAAGGGGGATGCAATACATCCTCCCTTAACCCCTTGGGGGCCAGACTGTAAGCAGCGATCGGTAAAGATGCTGCATACTGTAAGGTGCACAACACCGCTCACAATGATGGGTGTTGTGCTCCTGTTTGTGTGTTTTTTGTGTGTTTCTCCCTTTTTGTTTTTCAGATATCGGTATCCTGGGGATTACGTCGGATTCCGTGGACTACGTCGATGACCAGCGTTTTTTTATATATTTTTTTTTAATAAAATGGTCAATGAGGGGTGTGGGGGTGTTTTTATTTGAATAAAAAAAATTTAACTTGTGTCTTGTCTTTATTTCTTTACTTTATAGACTTAGTAGACTTTCTTTACTTTATAGACTTTTTAATTTATTTATTTATTTAAAAAAAAAAACGCATAGGGTCCCCCCTATTTTTATAACCAGCCGGGTTAAAAACCAAACGACAGCAGCCTGGTAACACCAGGGTGGGAAGAGCCATTGGTTTAGGCCCTCCCCAGCCTAAATCTTACCAGCCTGCTGCTGCCCGATCCAGGAGTGCCAATTTTGACGCTCCGGGACCACTGGCACCCGGCTCTTCCCAGTACCCCTGGTGGCATTGGGTACTGGGGTAATAATAGGGGGTTAGTGTTAGCCATTTTATACCGGCTAACACTAGGCCCCAACTTAGTAATGGATTCCGTCTATTAGACGGCTTCCACTACTAAGTCTATAAAGTAAAGAAATAAAGACAAGACACAAGTTAAAAAAAAAATTTTATTCAAATAAAAACACCCCCACACCCCTTCATTGACGTAGTCCGCGGAATCCGACGTAATCCCCAGGATACCGATTCATTTTCGTTCCTCCCCCTCAATTGGCTGGTCGTCTCTACGGATGCCAGCCTGTCCGGGTGGGGGGCTGTCTTTCGGAGCCACACAGCTCAAGGCTCTTGGTCGCCGATGGAGGCTCGGCTTCACATCAATATCCTGGAGCTCCGGGCCATCTTTCTCGCCCTGTCTCAGTGGACCGATCTCCTGAGGGGTTACCCGGTCTGTGTTCAGACCGACAACGTCACCGCCGTTGCTTATCTGAACCGTCAAGGCGGCACCAGGAGCCGCTCTGTCATGACCGAGGCTGCTCGCATTCTCCATTGGGCGGAGCGTTTTGTTCCAGCTCTCTCGGCAGTCCACATTCCCGGGGTGGACAATTGGGCGGCGGACTACCTCAGCTGCGAAAGACTGGATCAGGGCGAATGGGCTCTACATCCCGAGGTGTTTCTTCAAATCTGCCGGCGGTGGGGATTCCCAGACGTGGATCTCTTCGCCTCCAGGCTGAACCACAAACTCCCCATCTATGTGACTCGAGCTCGGGATCCTTGGGCGTTAGCGGTCGACGCCTTGGTGACCCCATGGGAGCAGTTCTCCCTGGTTTACGCCTTTCCTCCTCTGCCCATTCTCCCACGAGTCCTGAAGCGCATCAAGGCACTCGGCGTTCCCGCCATTCTTGTCGCTCCAGACTGGCCGCGCCGGTCCTGGTACGCCGACGTAGTGCACCTCCTGGCCGACGCCCCCTGGCGCTTTCCCCTGCGGGCAGACCTCCTTTCACAAGGGCCAATATTCCACCCCAATTTACCTCAGCTGAGTTTAACGGCGTGGCTGTTGAAGCCGCGGTATTGAGGTTTCGTGGGTTCTCGGAAACAGTCATCCAAACCATGCTTAAGGCCGTAAGCCTCAGTCAGCTCGGATCTACCATCGCGTGTGGAAGGCCTTCTTTTTTTGGTGCGAACAGAATAATTTTCACCCCTTGGTGTGTTCCACGCCCAAGATTCTTTCCTTTTTACAATCCGGGCTGGATAAAGGCCTCAGTCATTCCACCTTGCGTTCGCAGATTTCCGCCCTGTCTGTTCTTTTTCAGCGGGCTCTGGCTTTCCGCCCTCAGGTGAAGACCTTTCTTCAGGGGGTGGTCCATTTGGCCCCTCCTTTTCGACAGCCTTTAGAGCCCTGGGATCTTAATTTAGTCCTCGAGGTTCTACAAGGTCCTCCCTTTGAGCCTCTTCGTGAGGTGTCTCTTTGTTTCCTTTCTTGTAAAGTCGCATTCCTGGTGGCGATTACCTCCATCAGTAGGGTGTCTGAACTGGCAGCGCTCTCTTGTCGCTCCCCTTATCTGGTCCTTCACAAGGACAAGGTGGTGCTTCGTCCTCTTCCTTCCTTCCTGCCGAAGGTCGTGTCTGCATTCCACCTTAATGAGGACATCATTCTCCCCTCTTTTTGCCCTGCGCCCTCCCATCCTAGGGAACGGTCCCTGCATTGTTTGGACCTTGTCCGGGCCATACGGATCTACTTGTCCGTCACTGCTTCCTTCCGCCGCTCGGATTCCTTGTTCGTGGTCCCGTCGGGTCCGCGCAAGGGGCTGGCGGCTTCCAAGACCACCATTGGGCCTACCGCAGAGGCCTACCGCGTTCGTGGCAGGGCTCCTCCCTTTCGGGTCACCGCTCATTCTGCTCGGGCTGTGGGGGCCTCTTGGGCGGTTCGCCATCAGGCTTCAGTGTCCCAGGTCTGCAAGGCCGCTACCTGGTCTTCAGTTCACACTTTTTCAAAGTTTTATCAGGTCCATATCCTGGCTTCCTCTGACGCCAGTCTGGGCTGCAAGGTTCTGCAGGCCGCTGTGCGTTAGGCAGGCCGCATGGGGATTGTAATCTTCTTTCCCCACCCTCTAGGACTGCTTTTGTACGTCCCACTGGTGCTGTGTCCCCCAATGACAGGCACAAGAAAAGAGGATTTTTTTGTACTCACCGTAAAATCCCTTTCTTTTTTTCATTTTTTCTTTTTCATTCATTTTCACTGTATTACTATGATTACTGTGATATTTTCTATCTCAGTAATCATAGTTCAGTGACAGAGACCAAATTGGTCTCTGTCACTTTAAATTTTCAGAGTTGGCTGGTTGTGAAGCGCATGCGCACTTCATAACCAGCCAGGACGTCGAGGAGGAAGGAGCTCCAGGAGCAGGTGAGTATATGGGGAAGAGGGGGTGACTGGGGGACGGGGGTGACAGGGGGGGTGGGGGGCGACTTGGGGGGTGTGGGGACATCACTTTTTATCCCCTGTCACCAATCATTCATGGTGACAGGGGATAAAAAGTGCGGGGAGCACATGGTACAAGCGATCAGCGGTATATAGTATATACCGCTGATCGCTTGTACCGGGACCCAACAGGGGGGTCCCCGATGACTGCCCCATGCTCTCCGCTACCTCCGGTGGCGGAGAGCATGGGGCTTTCATTCATTTTAACTTGTCCATCGCTGTGAACCGACTAATTAGTCGGTTCACAGCGATGTCGGCGGCCATCTTGGAAATGATGGCCGCCGGGGGAGGGGGGTTAGTGATCGCCCTACTAGGGGGGGCTGATCTGAGGTCTGGGGGACACTTATTTCATCTCCCCCCGCCGTAGATTCAAGGCGGGGGAGATGAAAGGCGGCGGCAGCACCGGTAATCCCCTTTACCGACGGCCGCCGCTATAACGTTAATAGCGGCGATCGTCGGTAAGGGGGGGGGGCCGGGACGGACCCCACACACTGCCCCAACCCCTCAGCTACCTCCAGTAGCCGGGGGGATGGGGTGGGGGCCGTCCCGGCCCCGTAGCCTTATTCTCTGCCATCGCCGTAAAAAGCTGATGGCAGCAGAATAAGGACCCTTAGTGACCGCCGCAAAAAGCCGTATCGGCGGTCACTAAGGGGTTAATTATTGAACAACGAAAGGCACTTTATTACAACGAAAATGTGTTTTATTATTTTAATAGATTAACCATGAGAGACATCGGCATTAGTGCAGAGGATTGCAAACCCCGGTAATAGCAATTCATGTAAACTGTGTTCCCTGCTTTCCCAGATGCATCCAGAGGTGTTTGCATCACTTTCTTAAGATTTTATTTGTTATTTTTAGTTGAACCAGATTTCCAAGTAAATGACCGTATGTTTTGAGCCGCATGTCTATTTTTTCCCACGGCCGTAGTTTCATCCGCACATTTAGAGCCGCATAAAAAATACAGCCGCACAGTTACATAGTGTGAACCTAGCCTAAGAGAGAAATATAGAGAGGGCAAAAGATAGAAAGATTAGGCATAGGACAGCAAAGGGTGCACGGAACAAACGTGCTGTACAGATATACAAGTCCTATACTTCTGATAGTGTGTATATCACATCCGTCTTATACTGATAAACAAAAATACCTGGTGCAGGTGTGTAGCATAATATCTTTTAAAAAAGTGGCATATATATATATATATATATATATATATATATAAACAATTTCTATACTTGGACCCTTCTGATAGTGTGTATATCACATCCGTCTTATCCTGAGAGACAAAAATACCTGGTGCAGGTGTATAACACAAAAGTCTTTAAAAAAGTGCTGCATATATCGACAATTTCTATACTTGTGCTATATATTACAAGTCCTATATATATATATATATATATATATATACACAAGTGTCTCATCCACTAAGTGTAGAAATGAGAATTTGAATATAAAGTCACAGTGTTCCGCACTGATGAGGGGCAACACCCGAAACAGCTGTATGTGGATAGTTACCTAGCCTTGGTTTATCCCTTGTCATTACATTGACTTATAGGGCCACTTAATATGGTGGTTTTGGTGGTTTCCTAACAGGAGCTGCCCCTTGGCTGGGTCCTTCCCGGAGGGATATCTGGCTAGTCCTGTGTTTTGAGACTCTTCAATGAGGCTCCATGGGCTCTACTTTTGCATATTCATGTTTCCCAGGGGGCAATGCACCTAGAACTTCACTGCATTGAGCGCTTTCACTAGCAGCCAGCAGTGTTGTCGTTTGGCTGGTCTCACTGAGTTCAGCAATCTGTTTCTCTTATGGCTCTACTAGGCATTGCTCCCTCCTAGCCAGAATCCTGCTCCACACTGATAAGGGGCAACACCCAGAAACAGCTGTATGTGGATGGTTACCTAGCCTTGGTTTATCCCTTGTCATTACATTGACTTACAGGGCCACTTAATATGGTGGTTTTGGTGGTTTCCTAACAGGAGCTGCCCCTTGGCTGGGTCCTTCCTGGAGGGATATCTGGCTACTCCTGTGTTTTGAGACTCTTCAATGAGGCTCCACGGGCTCTTCTTTTTTAATACAAAGTCATGGCACAGCAGCAGCAGGAAAGCTCACAAAGCGTTTCAGGCAGAGGGCAGGGCAGAGAGTCTGGCTCAAGGGGCAGAAGAGGAAGTAGCGCAGGAAAAAGGTCCAGTGGCAGGCCTGAACTTCCTTTGTCACACCAGGGTCGTGTCCACACGTCTAATTCCACAATCCTAGAGTGGCTGGCTCATACTTCGACGTCCACAAGGATGAGTAGTGAGACAGACAGCCAGGTATCTGTGGGTACCTTGGACACGACTCTGACTTGGCACGGGCACGCAGCAATTACCCCACGTCCTCCATCTGACATCCTCAGCAACATCCTGCTAACTTTTGACCCGCCGCCTGCAAGGGAACTGTTGGCGTCTATGAGCAGCGATCTGCTTTTTGATGATGATGAGCACGTGGGGGAAGAGACAGGGGACAATCAAGTGCAGGACATAGCTGTTTCGGAGGCGATATCAGAGCAGGCCCATGTTAGGCCTGGCAGGTGAGCAGTAGGCTGTAGAGAGGGCTGGGCAGGAGCCTGATGAGGATGATGTTACGTCGGATGTTATATGGGAATCCGTCCACCAGCAGGCCCGCCACAACTAAAAAGCAGACAGGCAGCAGTAGTCAACTAACAAGTCGGAAGCGTAGCTGGGACAAGCAGATGACCACTGGGGAAACCTCCTCCACTCCAGGTCCTAGTATTGTCAGCGCCCGCCTATCCTCGCAGCCTGTTGGTACTAGACTCTACACCTCGCCTGTGTGGCAGTTTTTTAAAAAGTGCCCGGACAGGTGCATTAAAAGAGGCAAGAGCTGCCATCCTGGCACCAGCGCCATGGCTGCCCATATGAAGTGCCACCACCTTTCCGCTTGGGAGAAATGGGGTGATAGTGGGTCACAGCAGGCCCAGGCAGACCTTTCACAGAGTCAGACCTCCTCTGTGGAAGGGAGTGTGAGTCCCTATACCGGAGGCAGTCATATGCACCCAGCAATCCCGCAGCAGTCAAGCTGAACGCCCACCTGGCCAAGTTGCTGTTGCTCTAGGCTCTGCCATTTAAAGTTGCCGAAAAGGTTGCTGACTCGCTGAGCCATTCAGTGAGCAGACATGTACATTTAACCACAGACATCTGGAGCTGTAATTACGGGCAAGGGCAGTATATGTCCATTACTGTTCAGTGGGTAAATGTAATATGGCCGGCGACCCCCAGCAACTTGGCCAGGGAAGGGCTCAGCTGGGTTCCTGTGTCACGGTCCTCCTCCAGTAGGTCCAAAACTTCCTCAACCGCCAGTGTTCCTCCCTTGTACCACTTGGGTGTAGCATGGAGGTGTCACGCTGAGCTGCATCTAGCCTGCCTGAGTGAAAGGAGACACACAGGGGAAGAGCTGCACCGCCTGCTCGAGACGGAAATCCTCTCGTGGCTGACTCCACGCCATTTTAAAGTTGGGACGGTGGTGAGTGACAATGGGAGCAACATTCTCTCTGCGCTGCGTCGAGGAGGTATGAGGCATGCCCCGTGTATGGCACATGTTTTAAACCAAAAATCCCATTTTAAACCTTCATCCCATTTACAGACTGTGCTGTCAATGGCTTGAAAGCTGTGTAACCATTTCAGCCATTCACTGGCATCCATGTTGACTACTGCTGTGCCTGCCCTTGCCTCCTTGTTGGCTACTGCTGGGCCTTAACTGGCCTCCAGATTGACTACTGGTGTGCCTGCCCTTGTCTCCATGTTGGCTACTGCTGGGCCTTAACTGGCATCCGGGTTGACTACTGGTGAGCCTGCCCTTGCCTCCTTGTTGGCTACTGCTGGGCCTTCACTGGCATCCAGGTTGACTACTGCTGGCCCTTAACTGGCATCCATGTTGACTACTGCTGGGCCTTAACTGGCATCCATGTTGACTACTGCTGTGCCTGCCCTTGCCTCCATGTTGGCTACTGCTGGGCTTTAACTGGCATCCATGTTGACTACTGCTGAGCCTTAACTGGCATCCATGTTGGCTACTGGTATGCCTGCCCTTGCCTTCATGTTGGCTACTGCTGGGCCTTAACTGGCATCTAGGTTGACTACTGGTGTGCCTGCCCTTTCCTCCTTGTTGGCTACTGCTGGGCCTTCATTGGCATCCATGTTGACTACTGCTGGGCCTTCACTGGCATCCATGTTGACTACTGCTGTGCCTGCCTTGCCTCCATGTTGGCTACTGCTGGGCCTTAACTGGCATCCATGTTGGCTACTGCTGGGCCTTAACTGGCATCCATGTTGACTACTGCTGAGCCTTAACTGGCATCCATGTTGACTACTGCTGGGCCTTAACTGGCATCCATGTTGACTACTGCTGGGCCTTAACTGGTGTCCATGTTGACTACTGTTGCTCCTGCCTGTCCTCTATGTTGGCTACGGCTGCTGCTCCTGCCTGGCCTCCATGTTGGCTACTGCTGATCCTGCCTGGCCTCCTTGTTGGCTAGTGCTGCTCCTGCCTGGTCTCCATGTTGACTACTGTTGCTCCTGCCTGGCCTCCTTGTTTACTACTGCTGATCCTGCCTGCCCTCTATGTTGACTACTGTTGCTCCTGCCTGGCCTCTATGTTGGCTACTGCTGCTACTGCCTGGCCTCCATGTTGGCTACTGTTTTTCCTGCCTGGCCTCCATGTTGGCAACTGCGGATCCTGCCTGCCTCCATGTTGGCTCCTGCTGCTCCCATCTGGCCTCCATGTTGGCTACTGCTGCTCCTTCCTGCATAGACCCTGTAAATTTCCTGCAAAGACTCTGTAATGGTGAATATTGAAGTCTAAAAAAAAAAAAAAAAGACTTTGAGATATTGAAACGATAATGATGTTACTGACATGTAGAGCCCTAAATTCAACCAAGTACACTACCCCTGTATCATATAGATGCTTTAAACTATGAAATCCGAAGTAATCCGAATTTCGGTCGAACCGAAAGTTCCGAAAAAATCCGGAAGTCGGAACAAACTTTTGAAAAGTTCGCTCATCTCTAATTACAACCTCTGGGGCCTCTAGAGCTAGGAACCATAGGTTGCATCCCTTCTGGCTTACTCTCATAGGGTCCCATTATAGAATCCCTGACCAACTCCAGCAGTTTGTGCAAACAAATGATTCTCATAACAATAAATGTGCGTTGTGGGACACGTACAGTATAAGGCATACCTGAGAGGATGTGTACAGTCCACTATTTCATACCTGAAGCGGAAGTCTGCTAGGGAGGAGCTGGCCCTGTATATCCTTAGAGGCCCAGTTTATCATTGACCCGACGAAGGCTAACAAACAATCGTGGTTATCTGTGGGCAGACAAAACATGCTTTACCTGAAGGAAAAGGCTAACAGGCAATTATTTTTCACAAAACAGTCCTTTTTTTGAGCTTGGCAAACAGTCCAGCAAATTGCTTATTTAACACCTTAAGGACAGAGCCAATTTCGATTTTTGCCTCTTCGTTTTTTCCTCCTTGTGTTTAAAAGGCCATAGCACTTGCATTTTTTCACCTAGAAACCCGCATGAGCCCTTATTTTTTGTGTCACTAATTGTACTTTGCAAGGACAGGCTGAATTTTTGCATAAAGTACACTGCGAAACCAGAAAAAAATTCAAAGTGTGGTGAAATTGAAAAAAAAAAAACGCATTTTGGTTATTTGGGGGAAATGTGTTTTTACGCCATTTGCCCTGGGGTAAAAGTTACTTGTTATGCATGTTCCTCAAGTCATTACGATTACAACGATATATAACATGTATAACTTATATTGTATCTGATGGCCTGTAAAAAATTCAAACCATTGTCAACAAATATACGTCACTTAAAATCGCTCCATTCCCAGGCTTATAACGCTTTTATTCTTTGGTCTATGGGGCTGTGTGAGGTGTCATTTTTTGCGCCATGATGTGTTCTTTCTATCGGTACCTTGATTTCCCATATACTACTTTTTGATCGCTTTTTATTACAATTTTTCTGGATTTGATGCGACCAAAAATGCGCAATTTTGCACTTTGGGATTTTTTTTGCGCTGACGCCGTTTACCGTGCGAGATCAGGAATGTGATTAATTAATAGTTCAGGTGATTACGCACGCGGCAATAGCAAACATGTTTGTTTATTTATTTAGTTACTTTTATTAATAACCTGGGAAAAGGGGGGGTCATTCAGACTTTTATTAGGGGAGGGGGCTTTTTACTATTAACAACACTTTTTTTTTAACTTTTACACTTATACTAGAAGCCCCCCTGGGGGACTTCTAGTATAAATGCTCTGATCTCTCATAGAGATCTCTGCAGCATAGATATGTTGCAGAGATCCATGAGATAGGCACTCGTTTACTTCCGGCTGCTGCAGCCGGAAGTAAACGAGTGCCGAGCCGGGGACGGCGCCATCTTGGAGCGGTCCCCGGCCGGCTTCAGTTACGGAGATCGCTCCTCCGGGATAACATCCCGGAGGAGCGATCTCCCCACTAGACACCAGGGATGACGCTGCGTCCGGTAATCGGATGCAGCTGTCAACTTTGACAGCTGCATCTGATTAATGTATTAGCGGGCACGGCGATCGGACCGTGCCCGCTAATACCTGCGGTCCCAGGCTACAAGCGGCACCCGGGACCGCCGCGTTTCAGAGCGGGGTCACCGCGCGGCCCCGCTCTGAACGTCCCTAATGGCATCAGGGCGTAAATATACGCCCTATGTCGTTAAGGGGTTAATACACCAGAATTCCTCCTTTCCTGCTGTTCTTATAGTTTACCTGTTGTTATAACTTTCAAAATTTAATGAATAGTAGATGTGATATAAAGCAAGTTTGCAATATACATTGTAGCAGTTTGGGGTGTGAGCTCAGGTAAAGAGACACTCTAAACGCAGGTTTCTTGTCACCCAGACGTGTCAGCAGCTTTATTTCCAAGCATAGAAGCTCCACAAACAAAATACAGCTTTCTTCAGCAGAAATAAGTCTTTCAAACGGCATAAATGAAAGTTCACAGAAATCATACAGTCCTGTACAGTATCCTGGAGCACAGTCACAGCAGATAAAGGGTTATCTCTAACCCATCTGTACCTCAGCAGTTTCTCCTGGTATACAGCGCAAGTATTAGCAGCAGCAGCAGAGCAGGGTCCACTCCAAGCTGCTTCCAAGTCCAACTCCCATCAGACTAGCTAGGGTTTTAATCCACCTGCACCTGTGTGGAGATCAGCCTCCAGGTTAACCTCTTAGTAGCCGGAGAGGAATATACCTGCCTTGCCAGATTAACTCATTCAACCTGCTACACATCCCTCCCCCCGGCTCCAGGCCGTAGGTCTGGACACTTCCTCCTAGCAGGCAATGGACCCTTGAAAGGGCATCCGCATTCTGATGATTTCTCCCAGATCTGTGCTCTACTTTAAATTTATATTCCTGCAGAGCTAAGAACCACCTGGTCACTCTAGAATTACGGTCTTTATTCTGAACCATCCAAGTTAGGGGTGCATGGTCTGAAACCAACCTGAATGGTCTACCAACCAAATAGTACCTAAGGGCATCTAATGCCCATTTTATGGCAAGGCATTCCTTTTCCACAAAGGAATAATTTTTCTCTGCTGATGACAGTTTTCTGCTGAGGTACATTACAGGATGCTCTTCCCCATCTACCATCTGTGCCAACACAGCACCTAAGCCTACCTCTGACGCATCGGTCTGTACAATAAATTCCTTCTTAAAGTCAGGGGCTATCAGTACCGGCTGTTCACACAGCACTGACTTTAACTTAGTGAAGGTTTTTTCTAAGTCAGGAGTCCAGTGAATGGTATTAGGCTTAGACCCTTTTGTTAGGTCAATAAGTGGTGCTGCAAGCGTGGCAAAATTTGGCACAAACCTTCTATAGTATCCCACAATACCTAAAAATGTCCTGACTTGTTTTTTAGTAGTGGGATGGGGCCAATTTTGTATTGCCTCAATTTTATTTACTTGGGGCTTTATAACACCTCTGCTAACAATATAGCCAAGATATTTGGCTTCCTCTAAGCCTATGGCGCATTTTTCAGGATTCGCAGTGAATCCAGCCTCTCTGAGGGAGCTAACCACATTCTGAACCTTGCCTAAGTGACTGTCCCAATCTGAACTGTAGACTACAATATCATCTAGATATGCAGCAGTATATTTTTTATGAGGCCTCAAGACCTTGTCCATAGCCCGTTGGAATGTGGCTGGGGCCCCCTGTAGCCCAAAAGGCATGGTAACATATTGGAACAAACCCTCAGGGGTAGAGAAGGCAGTCTTCTCTTTGGATTCCTCAGACAGAGGAATTTGCCAATAACCTTTAGTGAGGTCTAAAGTTGTAATATATCTGGCTGACCCAAGACTTTCTATCAATTCGTCAGCCTGTGGCATGGGATAGGCATCAAATTCAGAGACCTCATTTAGCTTCCTAAAGTCACTGCAGAATCTCCAAGAGCCATTGGGTTTGGGTACTAGAACCCACTAGAGGATTGCTCAATGACCCCAAGCTCAAGCATTTTTCTTACTTCCCTTGTAACATCCTGTCGCCTGGCTACTGGGATTCTATAAGGGCGTACATTCACTCTAACATGGGGATCTGTCCGGATTTCATGTTTTATCACATCTGTCCTTCCTGGTATTTCTGTAAAGAAATCCCTGTTTCTCTGGAGGAACTCTTTTACCTCTTGTTGTTGGGATGGGGACAGAGTTTCACACACCTTCACTTTATTTATCTCACTAGGACCTTTTTTTCTAGTGACTACCTCTGCAGACAATGACTCCCTCTCTTTCCAAGGTTTGATGAGATTTACATGGTAAATCTGGTATTGTTTTCTTTTACTTGGCTGAAACACTTTATAGTTTACTGGACCCACTTTCTCCGCAACTTCAAATGGTCTCTGCCATTTAGTCAAAAAATTGCTCTCTACTGTTGGTATGATCACCAGGACCTGATCACCAGGGTTAAACTCTCTGACCTTGGCTGGTTGATTGTATACCCTACACTGGGCTTCCTGTGCCTGCAGCAGGTGTTGTTTGACCACTGGCATTACAGCCTCCATTCTTTCCTGCATCTGGCTCACATGTTCCACCACACTTTTGTAGGGACTAACCTCTTGTTCCCAAGCTTCCTTGACTATATCAAGCAGTCCACGGGGATGACGACCGTAAACTAATTCAAACGGTGAAAAGCCTGTGGAGGCTTGTGGGACTTCACGAATTGCAAAAAGTAAATACGGTAACAGCATATCCCAATCACGGCCATCCTTACTCACAACCTTTTTCAGCATGTTTTTTAGGGTCTTGTTAAACCTTTCAACAAGGCCATCTGTTTGAGGATGGTAGACAGAAGTACGCAAATGTTTAATGTGAAACAGTTTGCACAATTCTTTCATTATTTTCGACATGAAGGGTGTACCCTGGTCTGTAAGAATCTCTTGTGGCAGACCCACTCTAGTGAACACCTGAAACAGCTCTCTGGCAATTACTTTAGAAGAGGTATTTCTCAAGGGTATAGCCTCAGGGTAACGGGTGGCATAGTCTAAGATGACCAGGATATATTGATAACCTCTGGCTGATTTGACTAGAGGGCCCACAATGTCCATTGCTATACGCTCAAAGGGGACTTCAATAATTGGGAGTGGAACTAAGGGGCTGCGGAAATGGGGCATTGGAGCATTAATCTGACATATAGGGCAGGAACTACAAAATTCTCTTACTTCATTATATACACCGGCCCAATAAAATCGCTGCAATATGCGCTCCAGTGTTTTTTCAACCCCTAAGTGACCTCCTAACACATGTGTGTGAGCCAGTTCAAGGACCTTGCGCCTATATTGTTGAGGCACGACTAACTGCTCAATAACCTCATCATTTGACTTATTCACTCTATACAGTAGGTCATTGATCAACACAAAATATGGGTAACACAAATTTGCCTCAGAATCCTGGGGCACACCATTCAAGATTTTTATATTTTCAAATACCTTTTTAAGGCTAGGATCTCTCAACTGAGCAGTCCCAAAATTGGTCCTTGGAATTCCCAAGTCATGTATGTCCTGCTCAGAGAGAGAGTCTTCAGGTTCATCACCCGCTAAGACACAAAATGGAAAAGGAATACTTTTACCATCATCAGAATTATCATCATTACTGTGAACAGATAAATCTTCCTTACATGAAGCCTGGACTGTGTCTACAGACCTCAATGTTTTTTCCCAGAGTTGCCAAAACAGGGGAAAGTCACAGCCCAGAATCAGGTCATGTACAAGCCCAGAAACAACCCCCACTTGGCAGGTCACAGTTCCTATGGAGGTTTCCACTGTAACCTGAGCACAAGGGTGTCCCCGTGCACACACTGCACTGACATTTTAGTCTCAGGGTGCACCAATGTATATGGAAACTTGACCTGTAGTAGAGTGACCATGCTGCCTGTGTCCAAGAGGGCTAGCACTCGCAGGCCACCGATTCAGACTTCACAACTGTGCCGAGAGTCTTTCATCATGGCACTGGCAGAGTTTACAGCATGCACTAACATAGACTGGCGCCTGATGACATTGCAGTCCATGGGCTCCTCAGGCGTTGGGCACTGAGCCGCAATGTGACCAACCTCATGACATCTCCAGCAACGAAGCTTAGGGGGTTGGTTAGGTGATATGACCCTGGGCAGAGGGCCAACATTGGATGGAAAAACCTGTGGAGCAGTAAACCTTGGACTTTTGCGGCTCTCCACAGTGTTCCTTGGTCCCCAGCATATCCGGGTATTTCTCTGAGGTGGTGGAACCCCAGAATTTTTTATAGTACAGCTTTCTGTTACAGAATGTCTTTCCAGAGCGCACATCATTTGCTCAGTATTCTGGGAATCACTCTGCATTACCCAGTGTTGCAAGTCTCTGGAGAGGGCACCAAAGAGGCGTTCTGTGACCACACGGTCAACCACATCCCTTGCACAGAGTCTTTCTGGTTCAAGCCATTTATGAATCAAATTCATAAGGTCATGCACTTGAGACCTCGGGGGTTTTCTGACATCATACTGCCACTGATGTACTCGCTGCCAAGGTGACCCCCAGCCGTGCAAGTATCTCCCTTTTAAGCAGTTTGCTCAAACAAAGCAAAGTAAGCCTCAACATCCTCTCCTTCCACCATCCGTTGCATTGCTCTTTGCACCAACTTTTTGGCATTGTCCTTGGCAACAGATGCAAGAGAGGTCTGAGGGACAGGTCCAGTCACTTTCAGTGCTGCCAGTTGTTTTATGAGCAGGTTATTGGTTTGTTGCTGAGCCTGCATGGCCTCAGCATGAGCCTGCTGCTGCTGTAGGTTAGCTTGCACAAACTGCTGGACTAGCTGCTCCATATTTGTGGATTGCAATGACACCAGATTAACAGCTTTCACCCAGGACATACACTGCTTGCTGGCTTTTAAAGCTGTGGTTCCTCTAAGCAGCTGAGAAGTAGCACAGATAATGCCCACAGCATACCTCCACCATATGTAGCAGTTTGGGGTGTGAGCTCAGGTAAAGAGACACTCTAAACGCAGGTTTCTTGTCACCCAGACGTGTCAGCAGCTTTATTTCCAAGCATAGAAGCTCCACAAACAAAATACAGCTTTCTTCAGCAAAAATAAGTCTTTCAAACGGCATAAATGAAAGTTCACAGAAATCATACAGTCCTGTACAGTATCCTGGAGCACAGTCACAGCAGATACAGGGTTATCTCTCACCCATCTGTACCTCAGCAGTTTCTCCTGGTATACAGCGCAAGTATTAGCAGCAGCAGCAGAGCAGGGTCCACACCAAGCTGCTTCCAAGTCCAACTCCCATCAGACTAGCTAGGGTTTTAATCCACCTGCACCTGTGTGGAGATCAGCCTTCAGGTTAACCTCTTAGTAGCCAGAGAGGAATATACCTGCCTTGCCAGATTAACCCATTCAACCTGCTACAACATTCATAATTTTTTTGTTGTTATCATGCTGTAAAACAAAGCTGAACTTACCAGAAATCCAGGTCCAGCCTCCTGAAGGCAGATTTTCTGACTGCTGGTTGAAAAAAATAGACTAAACACAGGAATTAAGGCCAGTACAGAGTGCCGTGGCTCAATGTGTCCATCACCCACATGACGGCCTTCTCTCTGTGAGCGCTCAGATGGCCTGGGATACACAGGAATTCCTCTTTTCTGACTCTGAAAAAAAAAAAAAAGAGTCAGAAAACAGAAAGTGCCGTGTTCTCCATGATAACTAAAAAAAAAAAAAAAATATATATATATATATATATATATATATATATATATTGTGGGGATCTTTAGTAGGGGGTAGCGAGAATAATGCAGTCCTTATGCCAATTTAACATAAAAAGTCCAACTTTGTTTTATTGTGGCATAAAAATAAACATAGCAGCACTGTGCAAAAGCAGGATACAAAATAAACACCTGCCCGGCTGGGCTCTAACTAAACAGAGGTCTCACCTGACTCAACCAAACAGAAACAAACAGCAGCAGTATCTGACACAGGTCAGTGGCTTCCAGGCTCTCAGCAACATTCAGCCCTCTGAGCTGCCTTTTATGAGCTGGAGCGATTAGCACCTGCTTACACCTGTGCGCAAGGTGTGGACTGGAGTGGGGAGGGAATGGCAGGTCCCACTACCAAACCTACCCGCCATTCCAGTAAAATCCAGGCCCGGAAATAATAAACAACAGTTCAGCAGAATATCTCTGCTGAACCACATCTTTCCCGGAGTTTACCATCTCATCCCAGCTAGCAGTCTGGGTGAGATGTACACCCCCTCCAGTATCTTACCATTCACCCTTCTACATATCCCCCCCCTCTTCTCCAGACCGGAGGGCTGGGCATTTTCAGACCACAGGCAATGAACCCTTGACAGTGCGTCCGCATTTCCCTGTAATTTCCCTGGTCTGTGTTCCACCGAAAAATTAAAATTTTGGAGGGACAGGAACCACCTGGTCACCCTGGCATTTCTTTCCTTGTTTTGCTTCATCCAGGTGAGAGGGGCATGGTCTGTCACTAGCCTAAATTTTCTGCCAAGCAGGTAATATTTTAGGGATTCTAGTGCCCACTTGACTGCTAGACACTCCCGTTCTACAATGGCATAGTTTTTCTCAGCCGGAGTTAACTTTCTACTTAAATACATGACAGGATGTTCCTCCCCATTTACTATTTGTGACAACACAGCCCCCAACCCTGAATCAGAAGCGTCTGTCTGTACCAGAAACTCTCTTTTAAAATTAGGGGTAACTAATACAGGCTGTTGGCACAGAGCTGACTTAAGGCTTTGGAACGCCTTTTCTGCCTCTGGGGTCCATGTTACCATTACCGACTTCCCCCCTTTTGTTAAGTCGGATAAAGGAGCAGCTATTGAGGCAAAGTTAGGCACAAATCTACGATAGTACCCTGTAATACCAAGAAAGGCTCTTACCTGCTTCTTTGTTAGGGGTCTAGGCCAATTCTGTATTGCCTCAATTTTATTCACTTGAGGCTTGATTAACCCTCTGCCAATTATGTAGCCAAGGTATTTGGCCTCCTCTAACCCCAACGCACATTTCTCTGCGTTTATGGTGAGACCCGCATCACTGATGGCATCCAAGACAGCCTGGACCTTACAGAGGTGACTTTCCCAATCTGCGCTAAAGATGACCACGTCATCAAGGTAGGCGGCTGCGTAGTCACGATGTGGCCGCAGAATTAGGTCCATCAACCTCTGGAAAGTCGCAGGAGCCCCATGCAACCCAAATGGCATGACTACATACTGAAATAACCCCTCTGGGATTGAGAAGGCAGTTTTCACTTTGGCTTTCTCAGTTAGTGGTATCTGCCAGTAACCCTTTGTAAGATCAAGGGTAGTTATGTACCGGGCATTACCCAACCTCTCAATTAGTTCGTCTACTCTGGGCCTAGGATACGCATCAAACTTGGAGACCTCATTCAGTTTTCTGAAGTCGTTACAAAATCTCCAAGTACCGTTGGGCTTTGGGATTAGAACTATTGGGCTGGACCACTCACTCTGGGACACTTCAATTACCCCTAGATCGAGCATCCTTTTTACCTCAGCTGACACCGCCTCCCTCCTGGCCTCTGGTATCCTGTATGGCTTGAGGTTTACTTTACTTTTGGGCTCAGTCTCTATTTGGTGTTTGATGAGGTGTGTGCGCCCTGGTAGGTCAGAAAACTTACTTCTGTTTACCTGCAAGAACTCTTTGGCCTCCTGTTTCTGCGACCCTGAAAGAGTTTCCCCTATTTTTACTGGAGGAACTGGTTGAGGAAAATCTTTATTTCTTCTTGTAGATGCTATCAGGGACTCCCTGTCTTTCCAGGGCTTTATCAAATTTATGTGATAAATCTGAAAAGGTTTCCTCCTACCGGGCTGGTGTACCTTATAGTTTACGTCCCCCACTTTTTCCACAATCTCATAAGGGCCCTGCCATTTTGCCAAGAATTTACTCTCTACTGTTGGGACTAAAATAAGGACTCTATCACCTGGGTTGAAACTTCTAACCCTAGCAGAACGATTATAAATTCTACTCTGAGCCTCTTGCGTCCTCTGCAGGTGTTCTTTCACTACAGGCATTACCGTGGCTATACGGTCCTGCATTTGCGCCACATGCTCGATCACACTCTTATATGGGGTTGACTCTGTTTCCCATGTTTCCTTGGCAATATCTAATAAGCCCCGAGGGTGGCGGCCATACACCAACTCAAAGGGTGAAAACCCGGTGGAAGCTTGGGGTACCTCCCGAATGGAAAACATAAGGTATGGTAACAAGTGATCCCAATCCCGGCCATCCTTTTCCACTACCTTTTTTAGCATGTGTTTCAGGGTCTTGTTAAATCTTTCCACTAACCCGTCAGTTTGGGGATGGTACACAGATGTACGTATATGGGTGATCTGGAATAGTTTACAGAGCTCTTTCATTACCTTGGACATATCCTGGTCAGTGAGGATTTCTTTGGGAATTCCCGTCCTGGAGAACATATGAAATAACTCTCTTGCTATGGTTTTGGATGCTGTATTTCTTAAAGGCACAGCCTCAGGGTATCGTGTTGCGTAATCCAAAACCACTAGAATGTACCGATTTCCCCTGGCAGACTTTACAATGGGTCCCACTAAGTCCATGGCAATCCTCTCAAAGGGCACCTCTAAGATGGGAAGTGAGACTAAAGGACTGCGGAAGTGAGACACTGGTGCACTAAGCTGGCATGTGGGGCAGGACTCACAGTAGTTTTTGACCTCCCGATATACCCCTGGCCAGTAAAACCGCTGGAGGATTCTCTCTTGTGTCTTGTTAGTCCCCAAGTGTCCCCAAGTACATGATTATGTGCCATATCAAGCACCATACGTCTGTACGGTTTAGGAACCAGAAGTTGCTCTACCACTTCACCATTAATTTTAGTGACTCGATAGAAGAGATCACTATGCACTGAAAAATGTGGAAACTGTTTGTCAGCCTCTGGTTCCTGCGGTACACCATTTAACACAGTAACACTTTCTCTAGCACCTATGAGAGTCTGGTCCTGCAACTGTGCAGTCCCAAAGTTGTCTCGGGACACTGCAAGGTCAGGCACATTATGATCGGCAGAAGACTCCTCCTCCTCTCCAGCCGGGACCTGCAAAGGAAAGTTATTAACACCTTGCACATATGTTAACTCATTGTTATTATTCCCAGGGGGTGACTGGTTGTCACCAAAGGGTTCCTCACATGTTTTTGAGGACTTTTGTTTTTCCCACAAGTTCCAAAACAGAGGAAAGTCACGCCCCACAATAACACTGTGCATTAGGTTTTTCACTACACCAACCTCATAGTTTACAGTTCCTAACACAGTCTCAAATTTAACAAGTGCCACTGGGTAGATTTTGGTATCTCCATGGATACACACTACACTCATGTTTTTACCCGGCACAAAGTCCCCACCCACAAGGCTGGCATGCACCAAGGTGACCAGGCTACCCAAATCCAGCAAGGCCTTGATAGGATAGTCATTTAATTTAAGGCTGCAGACCTGAGGTTCAGTCTCTAGTCCAGGTGCCGCAACACACACAGGTTCTGCAAACAGCGACTGGTGGCGGCTAGCATCACACTCCATGGGCTCAGAGGTAAGAGGGCAACAGGCAGCCATGTGTCCCAGTTCGTGGCATCTCCAGCACTGGATTGGCCCTGGTCTCCTTGGCAAGGAGTCCTTTTTGGGGCTAGTTAACCACTTGGGACCATCGCCAGTAGGTTGCCTGCCAGAGACCTCAGGAGCCCTTTTCCCTTTTTCTGCACTCCTCCACACTCCCCCAACAGATGGAAGTCTCTTACCAGCTGATGGCGCAGGTCTGGCACTCCGGGGAGGGGAAGACACAGCAGGGACATCATGGAGGTAGCCCTCAGTCGCTTGGAACCTTTCCACGAGGCTGATGAGGTGGTTGGCATCTCTGGGGTCGCCTTGCCCGACCCAGCGCTGCAAGTCTGGAGGAAGAGCCCTGATGTAGCGATCCACAACAACCTTCTCCAGGATCTGAGCAGGAGTAGAGGTGTCTGGCTCCAGCCATTTTCTTGCCAGGTGAATGAGGTCATACATTTGGGACCTGGCTGGCTTGTCCGGACTGTAGCTCCAGTTGTGGACCCTCCGGGCCCTAACAGCAGCTGTGACTCCCAACCGAGCAAGGATCTCCGCTTTCAGCTGTGTATAGTCCCTGACCTCTTGTGCACTGAGGTCATAGTAGGCCTTTTGAGGCTCGCCAGTCAGATACGGAGCAATGACCTCTGCCCACTCAGCAGCTGGTAGCCTCTCTCGCTCAGCCACCCGCTCAAAGACAGTTAGGAACGCCTCCACATCATCATCAGGAGTCATCTTTTGTAAGGTCTCTCTCACTGTCTTCCGCACACTGACACCGGCAGCTTGGCTTGGCAAGATTACAGTCTCTTTAGCTGTGATAGTCTCTGTCAATGCGGCAATCTGCTTCATAAGGAGTTGATTTGTCTCCTGCTGGGCCTGCATGGCCTCCTGGTGCGCTTTCTGCTGCTGCACAGTAGCTTGCTGTTGCTGCAGGTTTGTTTGAACCAATTGCTTTATAAGCTCCTCCATGCTTGGACACTCTGCTTGCAACTCTGATGCTGCTTTTACCCAGGACATCAGCAAACCAGTCAACTTTTCTTCCACCGTTGCCCCTAGCAACCACTGTTGCCCGCATCCGAAACACCAATTGTGGGGATCTTTAGTAGGGGGTAGCGAGAATAATGCAGTCCTTATGCCAATTTAACATAAAAAGTCCAACTTTGTTTTATTGTGGCATAAAAATAAACATAGCAGCACTGTGCAAAAGCAGGATACAAAATAAACACCTGCCCGGCTGGGCTCTAACTAAACAGAGGTCTCACCTGACTCAACCAAACAGAAACAAACAGCAGCAGTATCTGACACAGGTCAGTGGCTTCCAGGCTCTCAGCAACATTCAGCCCTCTGAGTTGCCTTTTATGAGCTGGAGCGATTAGCACCTGCTTACACCTGTGCGCAAGGTGTGGACTGGAGTGGGGAGGGAATGGCAGGTCCCACTACCAAACCTACCCGCCATTCCAGTAAAATCCAGGCCCGGAAATAATAAACAACAGTTCAGCAGAATATCTCTGCTGAACCACATCTTTCCCGGAGTTTACCATCTCATCCCAGCTAGCAGTCTGGGTGAGATGTACACCCCCTCCAGTATCTTACCATTCACCCTTCTACAATATATATATATATATATAATGTGTATATATAAATATATACATATATATATATACATATATATATATATATATATATATATATATATATATATGTATTGCAAACTTGCTTTATATCACATCTACTTCTTGTTTAGATTTTGAAAGTTATAACGACAGGTACACTTTAAGATCAAAGACCAGCAGAGGGTGATACATACTTCTGATTCTACTATAGTGGAACAGTTCACTAGGTTCTATGTGGACTTGGACACCTCTAGGGTGGACTACTCTCAGTTAGACTTACTGTAGCTTCTTACGTAGATTAAATTACTTTTCCACGGTTGTCCTCAGATAGTATAGAGTCCCTAGACTGTGGGTTCACTACAGAGGTGCTGCTGGAGGCGGCGGCAGCTATAACAGCGGGTAAGGCCCCGGGCCCAGACGGGATCCGTATAGAGGTGTTTAAGAGTTATCTAGATCAGATTTCCCCTCTTCTATTGGGTATGTTTAAGTATGCATTCAAGACCAATACAATACCTGACTCTATGAACGATGCAACAATTATAGTCCTGTTAAAGCCTCAGAAGGACTCATTGGAATACGGCTCCTTCTCAATCTTGACTATAAAATCACGACCAAATGTTAGTGAACAAGGTCATTACTGAAAT
This sequence comes from Dendropsophus ebraccatus, assembly GCF_027789765.1. Classification (NCBI taxonomy): domain Eukaryota; kingdom Metazoa; phylum Chordata; class Amphibia; order Anura; family Hylidae; genus Dendropsophus; species Dendropsophus ebraccatus. Next base: position 39,605,290 of record NC_091467.1, on the reverse strand, counting down.
TAATCTTTCAGATAAGTCAGGTTTTATACCAGGCCAGTCTACATCAGTTAATATTCGCAGGGTCCAAGCTCTTGTTCAAGGTTAGGGGAGCACTGAGGAGAACTGGGCCTTGGCCTCACTGTACACGATCAAGGCTTTTGATTCTGTGGAATGGAGATACCTTCTGAAATTCGCTTTGGGTTTGGCCCTAACTTTTTAAAATGGGTTTCCCTTATGTACCAAGCACCCAGAGTGCGGATTATGGTGATGGTGTCTACTACTCCTATTTTCCTCTGTCACCTCTTCTGTTTGCCCTGGCAATAGAACCCTTGGCCCTTAGATTTAAAACCAGTCCACTGTATAGAGGTATGTCATTTATAAACACAGGGGCTGTGTGGGGAAGTTCAAAAAAAGTGTGGGGGTGGTGGTGTGACTCTCCATTAGCTAACTTCCAACCAAGTAGATATGCTAGGATGAATGATGATTGTGCTTAGGAGCCCAGATAATGATAAAAAGACTGTTAAGTATCTTCTGGCACCATACGTCAAATTTTGTAAATATACTGTTTAGGCTAGTGTTTTCTTAGTTTCTATTAGCTAAAAATTGTCTCAGTACACTTTATTGCACGGTTGGAAAAAAAAGACTATTACATATCTGCTGGCACCATACGTCAAACTTTATGTATATACTGTATACGCCAGTGTTTCCTTGGTTCCTATTAGCTAAAAATTGTTGCATTACACTTTATTGTGCACGGTTAGAAAAAAAAAAAACTTTGTTACATGTCTGCTGCCGCCATATTTTAAACTTTATAAATATACTCTATACACCATTGTTTGCTAAGCTACTGGTATGTAAAAATTGTCGCAGCACACTTTATTATGCTCTGCGCACTGTTGAAAAGTAAAAAAAGACTCTGTTACGTTAGTTGATCTCCTGTTTGATAAAAAATTGTTTGATAAAATTGCCACAGGACAGGGTATTCTGCTCACAAATTATACCATAACTATAGTTAATTGTGTTACAATGCAACGCACAATCATATATCCCAAAACGTTGTGTAAAGTTATAACCTTTGCAATAGCTAGGACGGGGACAGGAGCTGGAAAATGCTGATGCAGGCACAAGCGCTTGGGAAAACAATGCCTGCTGCAGAGGGGGCCCTCATCCAGCATCCCTGGCTTCATCGGCCAGTTAAGCGGGGGGCAGGGTACAGCGCTGTTGAAGCCAGAGCAGCGGGATCAGGTGGTCAAATGGATAGCGGATAACACTTTCAGTCACCTCTCCGCCACCCAGTCATCCATACAGTCCAGTCTTGTTTTTAGCCAAGAGTCTGGACTGCAGAAACCTCACTCTGACCCTCCCTTCTCCCAACTTGCAAAATGTTAACAATCAAGTGATAACACCCTTTCCCACTCCCAGGAACTCTTCTCGGGTTCTTTTCCTGGAGCATCCTTCATCTCCTGGGGATTTTAGTGGTGTGGACCAGCAACTTGCATGTCAAATCATGAGCGATGATGACGAGACACAGTTAACAGTAAGGGAGGCTGTTGATGTGACCAGTGGGCAGGAGGTGGAGCAGTATTAGAAAGTGGAAGAGGATGTGTTGGATAACGAAGTGACCAACCCGGCCTGGCCAGGTGTCATGTCTAGCAGGGAAAGCAGTAGAGATATTGACGCATGCGCAGCACCACAAAAGGCAAGGAGAGGCAGTGGGGTGGCCAGAGGCAGAGAACAGTCCATACAGAGAAAGCAGGCCAGAGCCAGAAGGGCCGCAGCTCTTCTCTGTAGCAGCCCCTCATGCAAAGCTCCCCCATCGAGGGCTTGTTCTTCCTTGGTGTGTAGATATTTTGACATGTGCACAAATGACAAATTGAACGCGGTTTGCGCACTGTGTCATTTGAAGTTAAGTAGGAGCTCTAACCTGACCTGACCACCAACCTGACCTGACCACCACCGGCATGCAGCAGCACTTGGAAGTCAAGCACTGGATGAGTGGGGGAGAGTGAACAGACAACAACCTCCGCTAGTGGGTGCCACAACTGACTCTTCCCTGTTTTGTGTGCTGGCACTGCAGTGCAGTCCACCAGCCAGAAGACCTGTACTTCTGCCTTTGCATCTGCCCCTTTGCCTTTCTCTGCTCCTTCATCTTCAGCTTCCCCTTCACCTTTGTCCTCCCTTTCGCCTACACCATCATCCACCTCTTCCCATCAGTTGTCAATCCCAGGCATTGGATTGCAGGTGGAAGTATGCCTCAACTAACCAACATGCACAATCCTTAAACTGCAACATTTCCAAATTGCTGACCCTTTAGATGTTGCCATTTAGGCTCCTTAAAATAAAAGCCTTCCATGACCTGATGGCAGCCGCCATCCCTTGCTATTCTGTCCCTAACTACACTACTTTTTCCGTTGTGCCATCCCCGCCTTGCACTAGCACGTGTCCTGTAACATTCCGCGTAGGGGCGTAACTAGAAATGGCTGGGCCCCATAGCAAACTTTTGATTGCCCCCCCAACTGACCACTAAACGGTCAAGTGAAATAATAACTACATAACTGCTAGCTCTGGTCAGGAGTGCTTGCAGTTAAAGAGACATTTGCAAAACCCAGGAGACCAGCAGGGCCACCCGGTGCTGCAAATGATGACGGCTCAGGGGGCCCAGTGTATTGCAGGAGCAGGCCATGGGGCCCCCTGATGCGGCGGGCCCCATAGCAGCCGCTATGGCTGCTATAGTGGTAGTTACGCCCCTGATTCCGCGGGCCCTGAGTTACACAGTTACCACAATGGACAAGCACATGTGGCCAGGGACTCTACATCTCCCTGACCGCACACTGGGTCAACTTTGAGGAGGCGGAGATCGGATCGCACCCTGGGACGGCCTACCTGCATGCTGGGTGTCCAAGCTAAACATGAGGCTGTAACGGTCCCTCTACGCCTTGGGGGTGCTGGCCTGCCCTGCCCCCAACTTTCTCTGTGAGCAGGTATTCAAAGGCGAGGGCATTATTACAGATAAGCAGAGTCGCCTATCAACTGACAGTGCTGACAGGCTGATGCTTGTCAAAATGAACAGCCACTGCATTGACCCAGACTTTTCTTCTCCACCGGTGGAAAGCACTAAAACATGAAGTGCCATGTGTCTTTTCAAGCTCTGCCAGAAAATTCCCATGCACCCCTATCACCCCAACAAAGTGTATGTAGTGCATAATTTAGCTAATTTATTCCTCCTCCTCAACCACCAAATTAACAGGCCATTTATACAAATTTTTTAAGGCAGGACAAGAGAAGAGACTCGCACACAATTTTTGTAGGGCTCATCTGAAAGGCCTAAAAATAAATGTTTGCAGGGATCACCACAAGGGCCTGAAAATAAAGATTTGTAGGGCTCACCTTAAGGGACTAAAATTTATGTTTGTAGGGCTCAGCTGAAAGGCCTAACAATTTATGTTTGCAGGGCTCAAATCAATGGCCTAAAAATTCATGTTTGTAGGGCTCACCCCCAACGTTGTCAAACTAATTCTTTGGAGGGCTTACCTCAACATCATCAAAATCCATTTTTTTAAGGTCTCGATTTTTGAAGGGCTCACCTCAACGGTATCAAAATAAATTTTTGGACGGCTCACTCAAGGGCTTCGAATTGAATTTTTACATGGTTTCTATGAGACCCACACCCCTTTATGTGTAGGGCGTGCCTGAGCACATCACATAAACAAATACACTCAATGAAGTTAGCGGTGGGTGTTGTTTGATTTGCCCCCCCCCCCCCCCCCCTTGCCTGTGCTTTCTGTTGTCATGCTTATGAAGAGAAAAGAAAGTTTCCTAGTGGTTTTTTTTTTGTTTTTCAATTTTACATAGAGGTTATATTGTGTTTGCAGTGTATTGTTTTTGAGTCTGTAATAGTGGCATAATACTGCAATTTGGGCATGTTAGATGCACCCAGGAATTCTTCCCCTGCTGTCCCAGTTGCATTTCAAAGGTGTTTGCATAATTTTCTAAGGTGTCGTTGTGGTCTTGGAAACCTAAATTTGACCACTTGGAGGTCACCAAAAAGCAAGCATTTTTCTCCCATTGACTTTAATAGGGTTCGCTATTCTATAGAATATTTGAATATTGCAGTCTATTTGGATTGAATTTTGAATTTAGGAATATTTTTCTATTCGCTCTTCTATGTCTATACTGGACCACAGGAACACATCCACACAAGGCCTAGACACCAGTCCAGTACAGCAGGTTATGAGTAGACGTACAAGGACTCTCTTACCAATTGCATGTCAACTAAAGCCAAAAATTTTGTTCAGTGTTAAAGCCAAACTGAAGAGGAATCAAGACAGGCAAGCTTTCTCTTACAATAAATCTGCAGATCTCCTTGATCTCCAGAGAAAATTAAATATACGGATTTAGGCTGGGTTCACACTACGTATATTTCAGTCAGTATTGTGGTCCTCATATTGCAACCAAAACCAGGAGTGGATTAAAAACACAGAAAGGATCTGTTCATACTATGTTGAAATTGAGTGGATGGCCGCCATATAACAGTAAATACCTACCAATATAGCCGTTGTTTTAAAATAACAGCAAATATTTGCCATTAAATGGCGGCCATCCACTCAATTTTAACATTGTGTGAACAGAGCCTTTCTGTTTTTTTCAATCCACTCCTGTTTTTGGTTGCAATATTAGGACCACAATACTGACTAAAATATATGTAGTGTGAACCCAGCCTTAGCCAATAGGCAAATATGTAAACACTGGCAAAAGGTGAAGGTTGTTCAGAAAGTGGGACCACGGTTCTATGAAAATATAACAAAGCAAGGAAGAAGACTGGGGAGAAATTGGAGGCATGAAATAAGAAAGAGACATGAGAAAGAGATGATACAGGACCTTTGGAACAGTATATGCAGGGCCGGATTAAGGTTGGTGGAGGTCCTGAGCGACAATTTTTTTGGAGGCCCCCCATTTTCCCCCCAAAAAAAATAAATAAATAAATAACTATACCGCAATCTATACAGATGGCTGCTTACTGTAGGCAACTTAGCACAGACCCCTACTCACTCCTGGCTGTGTGGCTCAGCATCCTCCTCTGTTGTGCTCGTGATGGTCACTAGAGGCTGCAGTGCAGAGAAAGATGCCAGGCCCTAGGGACAGGAGCGGGGAAGGCTGACTATCAGGGTGTGTTCTCACATTGTGTTTGTGATAATAATGCAATGTGAGAACCCAGCACTTTCTGTGTGTTCTTACCCACTGGGTAAGTAGCGTTGTTCTGCTAGATTAGCACTCGCTTACAGAGCCTTTTATAAGGCTGGATCAGCCATCGGTCACACATCACTATTAAACGTAGCGATGCACGGCCGGTGGCAGATTTTTGAACATGTGGGGAGATTTTGCTAGGGAGAAGCAGTGTGGGTATTATGGCTTAGAGCAATATAGTCTAACATTTTTTTTTATTTTACACCGGGGCACCCCTACCTAAAAAATACAAAAAAAAACATCATTCAGTGACTCACAGGTGATGTCTTCTATGATCTGAGGTGTCACTTTCCTTTTCCTCTCCATCTGGCCCAGACAACCATGATGAACCTGCCAGACAAACATCTTAGGCTCCGCACTTGTTCAACAACTTACTTCCTTTTTTCCAACCTATAAGGTCTCAAACAGTAGTAATTCCACTTTTTGGTGTGATTTCCAGTAAAGTGAGTAAGTACTGTATGTGAGTTGCCCGTGTATGTAGAATTCCCCTGTTGTGCGCCCAAATAGTTATAAAGTCCCTATGTCCCCATATAGTAGTAACGTCTCCCGCTGTGCCTCCATATAGTAATAATGTCCCTGGCTGTGCCCTCCATATAGCAATAATATCCTCTGCTCCTGCTGTGTCCGCACTTAATGTTACACTGTGTGCAGATGTGCTGTGTGTGGGTTAGCAGCACCTGGGGCAAGGAAAAGTACTTGCGCCCCCAATACCCCTAGCACTGTAATTAACGCTTTAGTGGTGTGCTGAATGCTGTAGTTCTCCCCCCCCCCCCCCCGCAATCCCCTGTGGTGTGCTGATAGCTGTAGTTCTCCTCCCCCAAATCCCCTGTGGTGTGCTGATAGCTGTAGTTCTCCTCCCCCCAATCCCCTGTGGTGTGCTGATAGCTGCAGTTCTCCTCCCCCCAATCCCCTGTGGTGTGCTGATAGCTGTATCCCCCCCCCACTCCCCTGTGGTGTGCTAATAGCTGTATTTCCCCCCCCCCCCCCCCCAATCCCCTGTGGTGTGCTAATAGCTGTATTTCTCCCCCACCCCCAATCCCCTGTGGTGTGCTAATAGCTGTATTTCTCCCCAAATCTCCCCCCCCCCAATCCCCTGTGGTGTGCTAATAGCTGTATTTCTTCCCCCCCCCCCCCCAATCCCCTGTGGTGTGCTAATAGCTGTATTCCCCCCCCCCCCAATCCCCTGTGGTGTGCTAATAGCTGTATTTCTCTCCCCCCCCCATCCCCCAATCCCCTGTGGTGTGCTAATAGCTGTATTTCTCCCCCCCCCAATCCCATGTGGTATGCTAATAGCTGTATTTCTCTCCAAATCCCCCCCCCCAATCCCCCGTGGTGTGCTAATAGCTGTATTTCTACACCCCCCCCCCCCCCCAATCCCCTGTGGTGTGCTAATAGCTGTATTTCTCCCCCCCCCCCCCCAATCCCCTGTGGTGTGCTAATAGCTGTATTTCACCCCCCCCTAACGAATCACGGACGTGGAATGCATGTACCGGAGTCCCCCCGCTCCCGGACAGCATCTGTAATTAGATGCTGGGAGCGGGGGAGACTGTATTAATAAGCGCCGCGCTGCAGTAACAGCACCGCACGGCTGATTCATTACAGTGTGGTGCTTATGAATACAGTCTCCCCCGCTCCCAGCATCTAATTACAGATGCTGTCCGGGAGCGGGGGGACTCCGGTACATGCATTCCACGTCCGTGGTCCGTAAGGATCACAGAACGTGGGAATGCAGCCATAGATGCACCAATCTGAACCCGGAACTCTGCTTCCGGGTTCGGGTTGGTGGGGGCCCCTTTGTGGTGGGGGCCTAGAGGCACATGCCCCTGGTGCCCATTCCTTAATCCGGCCCTGAGTATATGGACACCCAAAGCAATGAGACTGTGGATACAAGAGGAGCAGATTGTGGGGGTTTACAGTTTTCTACAAAGGGAGCTTACTGAATCACTGCAGCACTCCAACGTTGTACTTCCATCCTCATTATTGGGAGCACCACTCCAATTTTCTAGCTATTGGCTATTGCCTGCCAGCAAGCTGAAGCACACCTGGAACCAGCAACTATGGCTAAAGCCTTAGACAAAGGTAGAGATTTTTTAGGTACCCCAAAACAATCTAAAAGCCAACAGAATATGTCTGAAGTGGCAGACATTTCTGATGGCCTAGACTGAAACCGAGACCAATGTAAATTCACCTCAGATTTCAATGAGCCGGATGTTCTCCAAGTATCTGGCGAAGTACTGCGCAAGTGCCTTGATCAAGCCTTTGCTCCCCTGAAACAGGAATTAAATGAGATCAAAGCAAACCTGAAGCAGGTGGGCTGCAAAGTGGAGCAGTTGGAAGACAACCATGATAAGTTAATTGCTCAGGGTTAAGCTTTCCAAAATAAGTTCTGACCTAGCAGGATTATCTCAGGCCTTTCTGATGCTGGAGTATCAGGAAAATAGAAGCTGATGTAAGAAATACGGTTCAGGGGACTGCCGGAGTCTATAGCTCACAATGTGCTTCCTTCAGCGGCTACGCCCATAATTACTGGGCTGCTTGAGAAAGACAGGGCCAATTCAATTACGATTGAAAGAATCCATAGAGCTCTGTGCCCAAAAATAGTAGCAGATAATCTGCCCAGGGATGTCATTTGCGCATTACTAAACTATGTTGACACAGCTGCCCTGCTTAAAGCGGCAAGAGAAACAGAAGAGATCACCTACGAGGGTGCGCAAATACAATTTTTCCAAGATCTAGCGGCTAGCACTCTAGCGAAAAGCAGAATCTTGACACCTTTTACGGATAAGCTACGACAATGGAACATCCCATTTCGCTGGCTCTTCCCTTTTGGCCTTCTCAAATGCTGGAAAAAATTTGATCTACCAAAGATGGACATTTCATCATGGCTCCCAGTCCACCTCTACTCCCCATTCCCTAAACTAATGGCTAGAGAGGAATGGTCCATAAGTGATTAACAAGGTGGAACATGACTCTTCATCTGTTGATGAAAAATAATATTTTGGATAACGATCTTTGTGGGAGATGTAACACCCACTCAGGAACACTCTCCCACATATGGTTCACTTGCCCTAGTATCAAGATATCCCTGCACGCATTCTTTTGTGGATTGCCACATGCACATTTGCCCTATTTGCACTAAGCACCACCTCCCAACCCTGCTGTTGATGGCGACAAAGTTGCTTATTCCATTGTACTGAAGGTCAGACTCTCCACCTACACCTATCAGTATCTTTCTTCACCCTCAGCTACTGAAAGACCCTAGTGGCTGTTTATCATAGAGCCCTCATGAAACAAGCTTGAATTTGGGGAGTCCCTCCTTCTTCTTTCCTCTTACAATAAATGTCACCATATGTTAGGCTGTCTACCTTCCTACTTGATAATTCTGTTGAGGTCTATGTTCTTTTAGTTTGTTTACCTTTCTGTCAGGGGCAATGCTAGGATTCACGGGGCCCCATAGCAAAATAATTTAAGGGGCCTCCCTCCCCTACGCACAACACAAAGCACTGCGTATGCACAGTGTATGCTCTGTGATGTGGCCAAAAAATAAAATCTCTTGTGGCCAGAGGCACAATCCTGGCTACAGCCACAAGAGTGACTGACAGAGCAGAGAGCCAATGGCTGCTTGCTATGACAGTCCCCTGTTTTTATCTATAATGGCCCATTAGGAGCCCTTATGGTTAAATACATAGGTGCAGGAGCAGGTTACCTTCTACTTAACCCCTTATGTACTGCAGTGACCCAATGTTTAGAAGACAAGGTTATATCTGCTTTACTGCCTGCGCACTGATAACCCCTGACCTCTGCAGGGAACTCTGCACATTTTCCTACTTGATGGCGCAAGCTGGAGAACAGAGGTCAGGGGTTAGCAGAGCAGATTTCCTTGTCTTCTGCTTGTTAACCCTCTTTTTTGTGTTGCAGCATGTTAGTAAATAAACACTGGGTCCCTTACACACTGCAGTACATAAGGGGTTAAGCAGAAGGACAAATGCTCTTACCTTCTCCCCAGGGCCACCCTCCAGCATGGGCCCCATAGCAACTGCCTACCCTGCTTCTATGGTAGCTACGCCACTGCTTTCTGTCAAGGTTATGGTTATTGTACTAAAACGGTACCCTATATGTGTTAAATACTGGGCTTCTCATAGCACAAAATGTTAAAAATTTTATTGGCTCTATGCAAGATGTCATAGACTTTGCTGAGACCTGCGCGTCTCTGTTGACGTTATTGTGACATTTGCAATGCACGAGAACTAGCTTAAACTTCAATAAAACAGATTGGATAAATAAAAAAAAAAGAGGAGAAATCTCAATCTTTCCTTTATGACCTGTTCTCTGTTTAAAGTTTGTTCTGGCTTTGGCTTCAATAAACTTTTTAGATATCGGTCAGATAACTCTGTGTAAACACACCCTAACAGGTGTAACATTGCAGCTTGCTCCACAATCCAGCTGAAAACTTATGGACTGTTCATCCAACATGGATGTGTAAAACAGATGCTTTGCATCTTTGGCTACTGGATGATTGACTACATTGACATGCTGCATAGTTGCCAACATTTGAATTTTTTTCCAGGGACGCTTAGGCTTTGGCAACAAGGGCGGTGGCTTATGGTGGGTGTGGTCTATGAGCATGGTCTATTGTGGGTGTGTTTGCAGGGTGTGGCTTGTCATCTGAGTTGACTTTTTTTTTTTATAATTTTCTCTATATTGTTTTCATTGTATGGACCTTACAATTAGAACAATACACGTGTATATAGAGTGCTGGGAAAGCTGGGTGACCTCCATAATACTGATTAGAGATGACAAAATCGCCCGACTAAACAAAGCAAAGCGCTTTATTTCATAATCAAGCAGCATATCAGCGGTCTGCCTTTCAACTCTGTTCTGCTCTGTGCCACTCTTTCCCGAGTGCAAGGAAAAACTGAATCCAATCCTGGGAAACTTCTACCAGTTACCCAGGACTGGGTCCAGCTTTTCCCACACCCGGGGGGAACCAGTAGGGAGTGGATCAGATTTACGGCTGATAAGCCAATTGCCAATCCACCAAAGCGCTTTGCTTCATTTTTACAGGCGATTCACTCATCTCTAATACTAACTACCAGATGCTGGAAAGCAGGGTGACCTTCATTATATTGAGTACAAGATGCTGGGGAAAGTTGGGTGACCACCATTATACTCATCAGTAAGGCTAACACAATATGAAAGGGGCTATAAGGTGACACCTTAATAAAACAAATGCACAGAAAATTATGAAAACTGCTCACCTTAAAGGGGTTATCCAGTGCTACAAAAACATGGCCCCTTTCTTTCAAGCGACTCTGTACCCACAATCTGTCCCCCCCAAACCACTTGTACCTTCAGATAGCTGCTTTTAATCCAAGATCTGTCCTGGGGTCGGTTCGGCAGGTGATGCAGTTATTGTCCTTAAAAACAACTTTTAAACTTGCAGCCCTGTGCCCAACGGCAGTGGCTTGGAGTATCTGTGCCCTAACTTTGCACCACCCCCCATCCCTCCTCCCTGCCTTTTTCACCATTTTTCCTATTCCTCTGCAGTGAAAACTACACAAGTGCCTTAACGATCCAGCCCATGTGCCATGCTGACACAGCTGAGGAATAGGAGACAATCTGCCTGGAGCATTCCTAATGATGAGGGGGGTGGGGAGGATGGACAGAGAGGTTGTGCCAGCCTAATGCATACACAATCTAGGCCACGGCCGTTTGGCACAGGGCTGCAAGTTTAAAAGTTGTTTTTTAGGACAATAACCGCATCACCTGCCAAACGGTTCGCAGGACAGATCTTGGATTAAAAGCAGCTATCTGAAGGTACAAGCGGTTTGGGGGGGGGGGTCAGATTGTGGGTACAGAGTCACTTTCAGAGGCAACATGACTCTTGTCTCCAGTACAGGTGCGGTTTGCAATTAAGCTCCATTCACTTCAATGGAACTGAGCAGCAAAAACCCCGCCCAAGCTGAAGACAAGAGTGGAGCTGTCTCAGGAAGAAAGTGGCCATGTTTTTGTAGTGCTGGATAACCCCTTTAAGGGGTTGTACTGAGAGCACAACACCTATGATCGCTATCAGTGGAAAGTGCAGTCCCTGAGTTGTCCAAAACCCAAAGCCAATGGATCGTAGAGAAGTGTAACGCAGAGAAGTGTCAGATCATCGGAGATTACTCAGAATGATGCAGGAAACTTCAAATGGCACTGGACAGCATATACAGGTGATATAACCAGATTATAGTAAAACATTATATATTGTTCTCATAAAACAACACTTTTCGGGGTATACACCCCTTTCTCAAGCCAGGAGAGACCTACTGAGAGAGGTACAGGTTATCAGTTATGAGAGCCCTTATAACAGGTTTAGGATTACAGATTGTGAATGGTCAACTTAATGGCTTAGCTTTGTGTATCATGTCGCGTGAGCATAATACATTATATAAAATATAAATTCAGCATATGCTAGGTGATAAACACATGCACTAGACACATGCATCTGCCTTTAATTTCCATTGGCCTGCACCAAAGTTGTACGGGAGTATATTGGAAACTATAATTTTTGCAGTGGGCAGTAAGGATTGGCCTTGATGTTGCTGTATTGATGGTTCAGTAAATATAAATGTTGTCATCTCATTCATTAGTAATTAGAGATGAACGAACCTGGAGCATGCTCGAGTCGATCCGAACCCGAACTTTCGGCATTTGATTAGCGGTGGCTTCTGAACTTGGATAAAGCCCTAAGGCTATGTGGAAAACATGGATATAGTCATTGTCTGTATCCACGTTTTCCAGACAACCTTAGAGTTTTATCCAAGTTCAGCAGCCACTGCTAATCAAATGCTGAACATTCGGGTTCGGATCGACTTGAACCCGAACCCGGTTCGCTCATCTCTATTAGTAATCTATTACTTTATATCATGGGATAAAAATTGCATAAAAGAAACATTTAGGTAACATTTATTTTGTTCCTTTTTTTTCCTGGGCATTTTCCCTCATTTAGATTCCTCTTGCGGAGATGGAAGGATTGTCCTTGACTTCAGACATTATGTCCGAAAAGTCCTGGTCCTTAGCCCTAACGGACGACTCACTGCCAGATGACGTCGTGTTTAGTGTTCTCGAATCAAAAGTATCCATATTTATTTCTATCATATTTTATCATATACTCTAAATGAATTACAAATTTCCAGAGATCTGCTTCAATTTGTTTGAACTTAACTTAACTTATACTATACTGTATATTGAAAAAATGTATAACCCTTCATGCAGTAAAGATGTAATACACCCGTAAGGCTATGTTCAGACACAGTATTTCTCTCAGTATTTTGGTCAGTATTTTTCAACCAAAACCAAGTGTGGGAGGGGAGGGTGAGTGTCCAAGCTGCTTACAGAGGCTGACAGGGAGAGAGGGGAGGGCTGTCAGAATGCACTGCCGCAATCCCTGCCCCCTTCCTCCTCTTCTTTGCAATTGGCAGCTGATACCAGTGATGTACTGTAATAAAATGGTGTATAAATCCTGATACCAGTGATGTAATAGAATGGTATATACAGATGATACCAGTGATGTCAAAGAATGGGGTATACAGCTGATATCAGTGATGTAATAGAATGGGGTATACATCTGATAACAATGATGAAATAGAATGGTGTATAGAGCTGATACCAGTGATGGAATAGAATGAGGTATACAGCTGATAATAATGATGAAATAGAATGGCTAATACAGCTGATATCAGTGATGTATTACGGTGGTGTATAGAGCTGATACCAGTGATGGAATAGAATGGTATATAGAGCTGACACCAGTGATGGAATAGAATGGTATATAGAGCTGATGACAGTGGTTGAATGTATAGAGCTGATACCAGTGGTGGAATAGAATGGCTAATACAGCTGATATCAGTGATGTATTACGGTGTTGTATAGAGCTGATACCAGTGATGGAATAGAATGGTGTATAGAGCTGATACCAGTGATGGAATACAATGTTGTATAGAGCTGATGCCAGTGAAGGAATAATGTATAGAGCTGATGCCAGTGATGTAATAGAATGGTGTATAGAGCTGATACCAGTGATGTAATAGAATGGTGTATAGAGCTGATACAAGTGATGTAATAGAATAGTGTAAAGAGTAGATACCAGTGATGGAATACAGCTGATATCAGTGATGCATAGAGATGTATACAGCTGATACCAGTGATGTAATAAAATGGTGTATAGAGCTGACACAAGTGATGTTATAGAATAGTGTAAAGAGTAGATACCAGTGATGTAATAGAATGGTGTATACAGCTGAGCCAGTCATGTAGTAGAATGGTGTGTAGAGCTCCTGATACCAGTATAATGAATAAATACAGTATTAGCTCTATACACAATTGTGTATAGAGCTAATATTGTACTTATGTTATACTGTAGTCAACTCCAAGAATAGTTTAAGGCATATTTCCCATATGTTAAGATGTGCAAAAAAAGTTTATAATACAGTGATATTTCCAGTATGAATGATGTCTTATTAAATATATGATAAAAGACAAGACTGTATGCTCTTTCACAATGATTTATGTGTAAATGTATGCTGTACATGTTCCTGCTTCAATTGGATACCTAATTCTGCATTTTCTACACTTTGTTCTTTGACTAGACCACCCCCATAAAAGACAATTGTGTGTGTGTGTGTGTGTGTGTTTGTGTCTGTGTATGCAAAATTCGGTGGTAGGCTCATAGACGTTTCACTGTATATTGAAAAAACCAGGTGTGGGTTGAAAACACAGAAACTGGGCAAATCTTATACATTATAATTTTGTCCTGTCAATTCCACTCCTAATTTTGGTAGAAAAAAGACTGACAAAAAGACTAACTAACTCATACTATGAGTAAACATAGCCTAAATCTGGAAAAGGCATGGGCAGATGCATCATCTGCACAATTTTTGTTGAACAGGTGGTATTTTTATGGAGTGCAAAAGTTTACGGTTGTTGCACCAAACTTATCATTAGGCGAAGTGTCTTGATAAATCAGTGCAGTTTTTTGGGTTAAAATAGCTTGGTAAAAAAAACTACGTATGGAGTTCTACATAACTTATTTTCTTGAAAACTGAAAAACTACACGATAAATCTCACAAATAGCTAATAAGAAACCATGCCTCGTGCAAGTGTAAAAAATAAAAAATTCAGAAAAATAGCAAAAGCCCCTTTAGAAATCTAGTGCAATTTTGTATGCCATGTGCAAAAACGTAGTTTTAGCCAAAGTTCCAGCGCAAACACGTGATGTACTGCTCCTTAGGCTACATTCACGCTCCACAATTTTGGCAAATTTAGGGCCATTGATTTCTGTTGGGCTTTTGTACCGATCTGTAATCTATGCCGCAAAAATTACTGAAAAACCGAGCATTTTTTTTTACCATTATAAGGCTGCTATAGATGTCACTGTTAAGGAGTCGGTATCAAAGTTAGGGTCCTATTACACAGGCTGATGGTGACCCGATAATAACTGTAAACGAGCGCCTAGATCGGTGCCCTTTTACTGGGCCTATTCTCCGGCCTGATTATCGTTTAACAAGGGCTGCATGGACATCGTTACCGATGTCCTTGCAGCCCTTGCTTAAACTTTATACAATACCTGTCCATGCTGCAGGGCTCCTCTAGCGGTCTTCTTCTCCCCGGGTCCCGGGTGCTCCAGCTTCATAGTGGCGTGTCTGAGCGGACAGGCCGCTCAGCCAATCTTTCTTAAAGGGCCGGCACTTGATTTACTTAAAATGACCGTATTTAAGTCACTCTTAAAGGGCCAGTACCAAAGTCGCTCTCAAAAGGCCGGAGCCAAATTGGTACCAAACCTGCCCTTAAAGGGGCAGTACCAAAATCGCTCTTAAAGGGGTGGTACCAACGTCACTTTTAAAGGGACAGTACCAAAGTCGCTCTTAAAGGGACGGTACATAAGCCACTCTTAAAGGGGCAGTACATAAGTCGCTTTTAAATGGACAATATTAAAGTCATTTTTAAAGGGCCCGGGCCAAATTAGCTCTTAAAGGGATGGTACCAAAATCGCTCCTAAAGGAGCAGTACCAAAGTTGCTGTTAAAGGGACAGTACCAAAGTCGTTCTCAAAAGGCCGGGGCCAAATTAGCTCTTAAAGGAATTATACCAAAGTCACTATTAAAAGGGCGGTACCAAAGTTGTTTATAAAGGGACGGTACCAAAGTTGTTCTTAAAAGATTGAGGCCAAATTTGCTCTTAAAGGCCCTCCTAACCCCTTCCCGCCAAAGGATGTACCGGAAAATCCTGCGGCTAATGGGGAGGTTCAGAGAGTCACGTCACTGCTCTGAACTGAGCAATCTCGGCTGCTTTCTGCAGCTCGGGACCACAGCTATAAGCTGGTGCTGCCGATCGCCGCACTAGCGAATTTGGGCAATTAAATGCAGCTGTCAAACATGACAGCTGCATTTAAATGTTCTTTACAGCCCCACTTACTGGTTTCTAGTGGCTGGAACCCCCCGCCCATGATCCGATCGCGGAGGGGGGGATCCCTTCCTCTTGTCAAGTCAATGGGTGCTGGCTGAGTACTATACCAAGTCAATGGGTGTGCATTATACCACATCAATGGGTGCATGCTGGTCATTATACCAAGTCACTGGGTGTGCATTATATCACGTCAGTAGGTGCTGGCTGAACATTATATCAAGTCAATGGGTGCTGGCTGGGCATTATACCATGTCAATCGGTGTGCATTATACCACATCAATGGGTGCTGGCTGGGCATTATACCAAAGCAATGGTTGATGACTCGGCATTATACCAAGTCACCGGGTGTGCATTATTCCACATTAATGGATGTGGCTGGGCACTATACCAATTCACTGGATGTGCATTATACCATGTCAAAAAAAGCGCTGCGGAATCTGTTGGCGGTATACAAATAAATATTATTATTATTATTATTATTATTATTATTATGTCAATGGGTGCTGCCTGACCATTATACCAAGTCAATGGGTTTGCATTATACCATGTGAATGGGTGCTGGCTGGGCATTATACCAAGTCAATGGGTTTGCATTATACCATGTGAATGGGTGCTGGCTGGGCATTATACCAAGTCACTGGGTGTGCACGTCAATAGTGCTGACTAGGCATTATATTAAGTTACTGGGTGTTGCGAAAAAAAATCCTATTATCAGTCAGTGGATGCTGTGTATTGAGAGTCCATTTAAACCAGTCTGTGGGTGCGGTGTTTGAAGTTAACCCAGAGTTCATTGGAGTTCTTGCTTTGCTAAAATACTGGATAGTCGATTCATGTAAATCTTTACTGGACTGTCTTTAAAAACACATGAATCTTAAGAAGTTTGACGCAAAATTTGCGAAACTCGCGACACAAACCTTTGAAGCTATGTTTCCACAATGTCTTTTTAGATTATATAATAGCTGTCATTTTTAAGATAACAGATATTATTTTATAATAGTGGCCGCAAATATTGATCATGCTCATTATTTACGGCCTACATTATCAAAAAATGGTTGTTTTTTTTACTTCAAAAAGATGTTGTGTGAACACCGCCTTATTCTCTATTATGTTTTGGTCTAGAGAAATGTCAAGCGGGCTGACCAAAAAAAAAACAATTGCAAAAATGCAGTGTGAACCCAGCCTAAAGTGACTCAGTACAGCCTAGACCTGCTGACAATCTCAGGGTAGCATAAACTAGGGACAGAGAAGCAGAACAGAATGATGTATCACTAACATTGTTCTCTGTAGCTGATTCGGAGAGATCCTCCTGAATACCATGGACAATAAGTAATCCTCTCCATTGTAAGCATGAGCCCAGTAGTCCTGGTTTAATATTATTAATGAGAAGCAGAAAACCCCACTCACTAGTTTCTGATTAGCAGTTATCTATCCATGCCGTGTATAGGCAGTTGTGGTGTGCCCCCGGAGGTGTTTGGCCAATCTAGTGGGCATAAGGTGGTGTGAAGACTAAAGTAAAGGTCAATACTAGAGATGAGCGAACCGGGTTCGGGTTCCAGTCCATCCGAACCCGAACGATCGGCATTTGATTAGCTGAGGCTGCTGAACTTGGATAAAGCTCTAAGGTTGTCTGGAAAACATGGATACAGCCAATGACTATATCCATGTTTTCCACATAGCCTTAGAGCTTTATCCAACTTCAGCAGCCACCGCTAATCAAATACCGAAAGTTTGGATGGACTCGAGCATGCTCGAGGATAGCTCATCTCTAGTCAATAAACAGGCGTATTGACCTTTACTTTAGTCTTTACCATTAGTACGGTTTGGCCAACACTAGTGGGCATAAGGTGGTTACCTTATGCCCACTAGTGTTGGCCAAACCGTACTAATGGGTGGCACAGGCCCCAGACCTTGTTATCTGGGCTGAGTGGAATGCTGAGGGTTCCCTGCTGACACCCGCACTGCGAGATGGAGATCATAGGCTTACTGCAACTTTGCTCCACCCAGATCAGTTCCTATCTAGGGATGGTCCGAACCTGCCGAGGTTCGGGTTCGTACGAACCTGAACTCTCGGCAATGATTCCCGCTGTCTGCCTGCTCCGTGCAGCGGGTGAATACAGCCGGAGGACCGCCTTGAAAACTGGGATACAGCCATAGCCATAGGCTGTATCCCAGTTTTCCAGGCGGTCCTCCGGCTGTATCCACCCTCTCCACTGAGCGGGCAGACAGCGGGAATAATTGCAGAGAGTTCAGGTTCATACAAACCCGAACCTCGGCAGGTTCGGACCATCCCTATTCCTAGCTCTTTGGCTCTCTAGTGGATACTGTCTTGCACTGTGACCTTTCCTTGTCCACAGCGTGGGTTGAAGTTATCTTTTGGCTGGTCCACTCCTAAGAGGTTTAACGCTGCATAGTGCTTCGTGTAAGTACTTGGTTGGTAACAGTGTGCTGTCTTGCGTCCTACCCATGCTGAGTACTGGCTAAGACTGAACTACGGGGACCTGGCAGAGGATCAGGGCCCGGACAAAACTGCTGTGGAGAGCTATTTAGCTTGCGTCCTTTCTCCACACCGTCCCGAACGGAAAGCTCTTGCTCCTCCCCCACCCAAGGGACTAACTTCCTCTACAGCGTGTAGGGTGCGCTGTGGTTGGGTGAACAGAGTGCAGTAGAAGAATAAAGAGAAGAGGTGATAGGCGAGAAGAAAGCAGAAATCCTAATGTGTACAGATTCTGGTACACATAAACACAATAACCCTTTGCCATCCTTCAGCTGTGCAGCTTCCATACATCTATAAATAATTCAGCGACATCTAGTGGTCAACTCTTAATACTACTTATTATTATAATAAGACCACAAAAAGTACAGACTTTTGCCAAGGGTGTGAAAAATAGTAACACCCCTAGTGGGACACCACACAGTCAACTGTCAGAAGCTGCAGGGTGGGGGAGGGGTGTGTCAAGAATCCTATTTTACTGCATATTAGGAGAATGGCTGAACAAAATGATGTAATACACCAAATCTGTTCAGCATTTTTGTCATTAGTTTATGCTACCCTCATTCAAGGCAGCATAAACCCAATGACAGATTCCCTTTAAGAAAAAAAAAATTACATCGGGGGGAGGGGAAATTAAATAGAAACACTACCACACCCCATTGTTGATCATTTTATCTTTTGTATTTCCTTTGAATCCACTGGTCATTGAATTTTTAAAAATCCACCAAATCCGACGTAGACCTCTAGATACAGGAATCTGAAAAATAAGAAGAAAAGAAAAACACGAAAACCAAATTCTGTCTGCTCAGCCTAGCAAATGGGTTTGACCCCTCCCCCACTTTTTTGGCTAAGTGCACTGCACCCAGACCAGCGAGTAATGGTGCGTTTACACAAAGAGATTTATCTGACAGATCTTTGAAGCCAAAGCCAGGAACAGACTATAAACAGGGAACAGCTCATAATGAAAGACTGACATTTCTCCTCTTTTGAAATCCATTCCTGGCTTTGGCTTCGAAAATCTGTCAGATAAATCTCTCTGTGTAAACGCACCCTTAGGGGTTAGGTGGGGATGCACAGCATAGCAGTGCACTCAGCCCAAAAATTTGGAGTAGGGTAATGGTGCGTTTACACAGACAGATTTATCTGACAGATCTTTGAAGCCCAAACCAGGAACAGACTATAAACAGGGATCAGGTCATAAAGGAAAGACTGAAATCTATCCTCTTTTCAAATCCATTCCTGGCTTTGGCTTCCAAAATCTGTCAGATAAATCTGTCTGTGTAAACGCACCCTTAGGCTATGTTCACACTATGTATATGTCCGGCCGTAATAGACATGCGGGCGAATTGCAAACATACGCCCGTAGTATAGTTATGCTTCCTAGCTTGTTTCGAAGCGGTCTGAAGCAGGTCATTTACTTGGAAATCTTCGCCCAGCCCAGTAAACCACACAGAACCTTTTAATATAAAAATCAAGTTTGATTTGGCTGAAAAAAGTATTTCGTATGGGGCCGCATTGCAATCCACGGCCGTGAGTTGGAACTGTTCCGGCCTCAAACAATGGTCTTGTTCTTTTTTCATTGCGCCGTATACGATTCGGCCATAGGCTCATACGTAGTGTGCATTGTGCGGCCGTATATCGTATACTTTCCAGGGTACGCATCAACCTCATAACTACGGGCGTATATTCGCGGTTCGCACTACGGCCGAAAATATACGTAGTGTGAACATAGCCTTAATGTGCATTTACACAGAGAGATTTATCTGACAGATTTTTTTTTTAAGCCAAAGCCAGGAACAGACTATAAACAGAGATCAGATCATAAAAGAAAGACTGAGATTTCTCCTCTTTTCAAATCCATTCCTGATTTTGGCTTCCAAAATCTGTCAGATATATCTCTGAGTGTAAACGCACCCTAAGGGACCATTTACACAGAAAGATTATCTGACAGATCATCTGCCAAAAAATTGAAGCCAAAGCAAGGAATGGACTTCAAAAGAGGAGGAATCTCAGGCTTTCCTTTATGACCTGTTCCCTGTTTATAGTCTGTTTCTGGCTTTGGCTTCAAATCTTTGACAGATAATCTTTCTGTGTAAATGGACCCTAATGGTGCATTTACACAGAGAGATTTATCTGCCAGATTTTTGCAGCCAAAACCAGAAATGGATTTGAAAAAAGAGAAATCTAAGTCTTTCCTTTATGACCTGTTCCCTGTTTATAGTCCATTCCTGGCTTTGGCTGCAAAAATCTGTCAGATATCTGTCAGATAATCTGTGTGTGTAAACGGACCCTAATGCTAGGTTTACACGGAACGATAATTCCCCCAATTGAGCGATTAACGATTTTGAAGCAACAATTTTATTTTTATAACGATCAGCATTTAGACAGAGAAAAATCGTTAGAAGATTCCTAAGAAAAATCGTTATTGCGATAGTTTTTAAGATCGTTTAAGCTCATCTTTCACATAGGGTGAATCTTTGAAAGACTGTTTACACGAAGCGATCTGCGAATATTTAGCGAACGACGGACGACGATTTGAGAACATGTTGAAAGAACAAAATGAACGATTTTTCGCTCATCGCCTGATCGTTCACTATGTTTACACGGAACGATTATCGCTGAAATGTGATCGTTATAGCGAAAATTCAAACGATAATCGTTCCGTGTAAACCCAGCATAAGGGTCCATTTACACAGAAAGATTATCTGACAGATTATCTGCCAAAGATTTGAAGCCAAAGCCAGGAATGGATTTGAAAAGAGTAGAAATCTCAGGCTTTCCTTTATGACCTGATCTCTGTTTATAGTCTGTTTCTGGCTTTGGCTTCAAATCTTTGGCAGATAATCTGTCAGATAATCTTTCTGTGTAAATGGACCCTAATGGTGCGTTTACACAGAGAGATTTATCTGACAGATTTGTGAAGCCAAAGCCAGGAACAGACTATATACAGAGATCAGGTTAGACTGGATAGACTGAGGTTTTACCTCTTTTCAAATCCATTCCTGGCTTCGGCTTTCAAAATCTGTCAGATAAATCTCTCTGTGTAAACGCACCATTAGACACTAAGCAGCCATGTGTAGATCTTTAGTGTCTGACCCCACCCCCCATTTGCCGTGATGAGTGCACTGGCCCACACCAGCAAGTAAGGGGTTAAGGGATGCACACTTTACTTGTTAATCAAGACCCAATGCATTTAGCCCAGTCAGGAGGGGGTGGAGGGGCAAGATCAACTGGTGTCTGAAAGTTGTACAGATTTTGGAATTACTTTTATTAAGAAATCTACTTATCAGCTGCTACTGTATGCCCTGTGGACGTGGCATATTCTTTCCAGAATAACACAGTGCTCTGTGCTGCCACCTCTGTCCATGACAGGAACTGTCCAAAGCAGTAGAAATTCCCCATGGAAAACAGTTCCTGTCACAGACAGAGGTGGCAGTAGAAAGCACCGTGCCAGACTGGAAAGAATACACCACTTCCTGCATGACATACATAAAGCAGATGATCGCAGAGGTCCCAGTGGGTGGACCTTGAGCAATTTAGGGTGGGTTCACACTACAGAATCCGCGCAGATAAGTTCCGGCAGATTCCGGCGCTCACACCCATTTGCGTACATGTTAAAACTTTCGGTGGAATGCAGAATCCGCCCGGCCATAGAATGGTGTCTATGGCACGGACAGAGAGGCGTGCCGCCGCGAGTGGGGATGAGCAACAGGATCCGCCGGAACTTATCCACACAGATTCTGTAGTGTGAACCCACCCTTAACCGGTAAACCCTAAGGGGATATTTGTGGACAAAATTTTTTAACCAATATACATATTAAAAAAATGTGTTTAAGAGTGGGCATAATTTCTTTAATTATGTACTTTTCTCTTTTTTCATTTTAGAGTGAATATTCCCCAGTACAAAAGTCATCAGCTGTTAAAGAAATTAATTTGCTCAGTGTGAAAAAGCCTCTGGTTTGCAGAACCCACTCACTGCCAAATGACAGCTATATGTTAAGGACAGAACACGTGTGTGCAGAGTGCCAAGCAAAAATAAAACTCTCTTGCCAGAAATCAGGTGCGCATTGTACTATATAATATGTAAACTAGAATATTCAGACCAGACCACGTTTTTATTTTGCCTAAATTTCAGTGCCCTTCATCAATGCTTTTGGTATTGGAAATGGGTTAAATGGGCACTGTCATTACTAGAGATGAGCGAACCGGGTTCGGGTTCCAGTTGACCCGAACCCGAACGTTTGGTATTTGATTAGCTGGGGCTGCTGAACTTAGATAAAGCTCTAAGGTTGTCTGGAAAACATGGATACAGCCAATGAATATATCCATGATTTCCACATAGCCTTAGGGCTTTATCCAACTTCAGCAGCCACCGCTAATCAAATGCCGAAAGTTCGGGTTCGGATCAACTCGAGCATGCTCGAGGTTCGCTCATCTCTAGTCATTACCAATAAATTATGGTAAATCAGCACAGTACAATTTTTCAAATCACTTTGTTCATTTTTTTTTCCAGTTTTATATATGAAATACAATGCTATAATATAGGCCACTTTATGTCTCTTTTTCTGGAAAACTAGTGCCATTTGGTCTTTATTAGAGATGAGCCAACCGGGTTCGGGATCGAGTCAATCCGAACCCGAACGTTTGGCATTTGATTAGGGGCTGCTGAACTTGGATAAAGCTCTAAGGTTGTCTGGAAAATGTGGGTACAGCCAATGACTATATCCATGTTTTCCACATAGCCTTAGGGCTTTATCACACTTCAGCAGCCACCGCTAATCAAATGCCAAAAGTTCGGGTTCGGATGGACTCGAGCATGCTCGAGGTTCGCTCATCTCTAGTCTTTATTTAAAAATAGACCAAATGCAAGAAGCAATGTCAGTTTGCTCTGCCCAAACTGTCCCAGTAAGGATAAAGGCCGATTGGCAAGCAGCAGTGCATGCCCCTGTTCACTGCTGCAGTTGAGTTGAGGGCCTGCCTACTAGCTCAGAGTAAAATGCAGAAGTATTAGGCTATGTTCACACAGCGTAAAAGTACGTCCGTTGTTGCAATTGACAAACAACGGTCGTACTTTGTAAGAATAGCTACGCTGCATGTTCTTCTATGGGATCCCGGCCGGAGCATATACACATAGTATACGCTCCGGCCGGGATCCCAAGCGGCGCCGCAAAGAACTGACATGTCAGGTTTCTGTGGCCGCTATTGATTGAATAGCGGCTGTAGAAAATGTCAGTGTCAGTGCACACTATGGACTATTCACAGTGTGCTATGGAAATGTCTGATGCGGGCCCGAGCGCCGATGCGCCCGCATCAGAACTCTACGGCTATAGATCATCTAGCTGGTACTGCAGTACCAGCGGGGATGATCTTTGCAGAGACCGGCCAGGTCACGGAACGGTCGGTACAATACGCCATTGGAACATGGCCTTATGATGCATTTACACAGAGAGATTTATCTGACAGATTTTTTTTTTTTTATTGTAATTTTTATTGAAAGTTTTATATTTTATACAATACAGAAATGAACAATTAGAGGGTAAATGACAATTGTATGATGGTCACATAAACAGAAACATTACATAAACCCTATTAAATCCAAAGTAGTTAACATTCAAACGGTGTAGAAAAACATGGTGTATACACCCCTCTAGTGTAATAGTGGGGAAAAACAAATACTTCGGGGGGACAAGACAAGACAGAAAACACAAGGAAGGGGTTTGTGGTGAGAGTATATGGACTACGTAGACTGTCCTGCACCCAAGGGTCTAGCACAGTCTGACTCTTTTTCTGCCCAGTATATATGCAAGAGACTCCAAACCTTATTTAGATGTTCAAGCTTATTGTTAATCATCGTAGTTAACTGTTCCATATTTCTAACATCTAAGATCCGAGCATACAGATCGAGCTACTTAGCATCTAGCTGCCGTGAGAATATGTAGCAGTAATTTCATAGTTTTAGGTCCCAACTTCATGGATGGTACATTAAATAGATAAAAGATAGGGTCTAGGGGGCTCTCCAAGTCGCTAAGGTCTTTAATCAGGTCTCGTACCATCTCCCAGTAGGAAATTATTAAAGGGCATGTCCAATAAATATGTTGCAGGGTACCCACTCCCCTCTCACATCTCCAGCATGTTTTGGGTAGTGCCGGGTTTAGTGCGTGTAGGAATTCGGGCATGTGGTACCAGAAAAGCATCAATTTGTATTGGTTTTCTTTGTACGTTGTGCATATAGACGTCTTAGCAGCTCTGTCCCATATTACACTCCAGACAGTTTGAGATAACTGTTTTCTAAAGAGCGCTTCCCAGCGTGACATGTAGGGGTATCTAATGTCGCCGTCAGGGGGAGGGCTCTTTAACCTCTTAAGGACATATGACGTACCCGTACGTCATATGTCCTCATTAGCACTTCAAAGCGGGGCCACGCGGCGACCCCGCTTTGAAGCCGCATGTAGCCCGGGACCGCCGCTATTAGCGGGCACGGTCTGATCGCCATGCCCGCTAATTAGCTAATCGGAGGCAGCTGTCAAAACTGACAGCTGCCTCTGATTAATGGAGGCAACCGTTCCCTGGTGTCTAGTGGGGGAGATCGCTCCTCCGGGACGTTGTCCGGGAGGAGCGATCTCCGTTACTGATGCCGGCCGGGGACTCGTCCAAGATGGCGCCGTCCCCGGCTCGGCGCTCGTTTACTTCCGGCTGCAGCAGCTGGAAGTAAACGAGTGCCTATCTCATTGATCTCTGCAGCATATCTATGCTGCAGAGATCTCAATGAGAGATCAAAGTATATATACTAGAAGTCCCCCAGGGGGGCCCCCTCCCCTGATAAAAGTCTGAATCACCCCCCTTTTCCCAGGTTTTAAATAAAAGTAAACAAATAAATAAATAAATAAACATGTTTGGTATCACCGCGTGCGTAATCGCCCAAACTATTAATTAATCACATTCCTGATCTGGCACGGTAAACGGCGTCAGTGCAAAAAAATCCCAAAGTGCAAAATTGCGCCCTTTTTGGTCGCATCAAATCCAGAAAAAATGTAATAAAAAGCGATCAAAAAGTCGTATATGCGCAATCAAGGTACCGATAGAAAGAACACATCATGGCGCAAAAAATGACACCTGACACAGCCCCATAGACCCAAGAATAAAAGCGTTATAAGCATGGGAATGGAGCGATTTTAAGGAACGTATATTTGTTAACAATTGTTTGAATTTTTTATAGGCCATCAGATACAATATAAGTTATACATGTTACATATCGTTTTAATCGTAACAACTTGTGGAACATGCATAACAAGTCAGTTTTACCCCAGGGCGAATGGCGTAAAAACACAGTTCCCCCAAATAAATGAAATGCGTTTTTTTTTTTCAATTTCACCACACTTTGAATTTTTTTATGGTTTCGTAGTGTACCAAATGCAAAAATTCAGCCTGTCATTGCAAAGTACAATTAATGATGCAAAAAATAAGGGCTCATATGGGTTTCTAGGTGGAAAAATGCAAGTGCTATGGCCTTTTAAACACAAGGAGGAAAAACCGAAAACGCAAAAACGAAAATGGGCCCCGTCCTTAAGGGGTTGATATACGGTATATGTCTGAGATAAGACCTTTAGTGGAAACCCCTGCTTTACATAGCCTCTCAAAATCTGTGGGAAGAGAAACCTTAGTTGTGAAAAATAACGTAGTCATGAAATGCTTGATCTGAAGGTATTGATACTGTGCTGTAGGAGATAGCGCATGATCAGAGACTAAGGTGGGGAATGGTAGGAGAGTCCTGTCTTTATGGTTGACAATGTCAGCGAATCTAAATAGGTTACTGGCCTACCAAACCTTAGTCATAGCTCCGGTTAGACTGTCCTGCAAACCCGGGTGGAACAGGAAGGAGGTCATGGGAGAACATTTAGAGGCTAGGGGAAACTTTTTAATACACATGTTTCATATTCGCCTAGTGTGAGTTATAGGACCCAAAACCGGCCCTTGGAGAGGTGTGTTCGGAGTGGCCCATAGGAGGGAATTGGGGTGTATTGGGGCTATCCATAGTTTTTCAATCATCATCCACTTCGTGTAGGCCAAAGGTGATGCCCAAGCTGGGATATGACGCAAATGAGCTGCCCAATAATAGCAGGCCAAGTCTGGTAATGCAAGTCCTCCCAGACACTTAGGGGCTTGTAGAATATTTTTTGTAACTCTATGCCGCCTATGCGCCCACACGAAGCGCAGGATGGAGGCTTGAACAGTTTTCAATACGCTCATAGGGACGGGGATAGGGAGGGTCTCGAAGTAGTAGAGGATTTTGGGTAGTATAGTCATTTTGACCGCTGCTATTCGACCCAGTAGTGAAATGGGTAAAGCATGGGTAAAGCACTTCTCCAGTAGGGACCGGATATCAGCAAACAATTTGGGAAAATTATGTGTATATAAAGATTAATATGAATTTGTGATTTGAAACCCCAGGTATTTGAGAGAGGTGTCCTTCCAATTATACTTAAAATTCATTCTGAGCGTTGACAGTATCGGGTCTGGGATATTAATAGGGAGGGCTTCCGTCTTGGATGCGTTTACTTTATACCCGGAGAGACAACTAAAGGTAGCCAGCAGTGTGTGAAGGTTAGGAAGGGAGATGTGTGGCTGAGTTAAAGTGAGTAGAACGTCGTCTGCAAAAAAGGACAATTTATATTCTTTTCCTCGTATTTGGATCCCATGGATGTCTGGGTGATGGCGTTTGGCAGAAGCCAGGGGTTCAATGCACATCACAAAAATCAACGGCGATAGAGGGCACCCCTGGCGTGTGCCATTATGGATGTCGATCACACCAGACATAGCGTGTGGGAACTTGATTGAGGCCGTTGGTGAGGAATATAGACCTCCGACCGCCCTGAGAAAGGCCCCCTGTAATCCGTAGGTTTCCAGTACTCTCATCATAAAAAGCCAGCCCAGGCGGTCGAAGGCCTTTTCCGCGTCATGTCCCAACAACAATGCAGAGCCTTGCTCTTTGTTTATTGCGTCTATCAAGTTCACCATTCTTCGAGTGTTGTCTCCCCCCTGTCGACATGCAACAAAACCAACTTGGTCTTTATCTATTAGTTGAGGTAGCCATCTCGACAGGCGGGAAGCAAGGATCTTAGTGTATAGCTTGAGATGCGTATTCAAGAGAGCGATAGGGCGGTAGCTCCCACAGTCAGCTGGATCCTTCCCGGGCTTGGGGATTAAACATATATAGGCATGCGTGAGTGAAGTGGGGAGTGGGGCACCTGACAAAAATGCCATAAACATGGCTAATAAGTGGGGATTTAGTATAGGGGCGAAGGTGCGATAATACAAGTAGGTGAAACCGTCTGGCCCCGGTGACTTGCCTGCTGGTAGGGTTTTCAGTACTTCCCCTAGCTCCTCTGCCATTACATCTGCATTTAGTTCCTCATGGGCCTCTGAGGGTAGTTTTGGTAATTGGCAATCAGTAAGAAAAGAGTCGAAGAGATTTGTGCGTTCGGCGTGATCCCCAGGCAGTGGTGAAGGCAAATGGTATAAACCTGCAAAATATTTCTGAAATTTCTCAGCTATGGCTGAGGGGTCATGAAGTAGAGTGCCATCAGTGTCTCGTAACATATGCAGAGTTTGCTGCTCGGCGCGGTCACGTAATTGTTTGGCTAGAAGCGCATGCGCTTTGTTCCCTCTCTCATAATACTTTTGTCTCGTATATAAGAGGAGTTTTGTGCAGGGCCAGGCTTTTGACCTTTGCCCGGAGGCTAATAACCTTCCTGAGTAGAGGTAGAGAGGGAGCAGCCAACAATTTTTCCTCGCGTTTCCGCAACTGAGCCAATAACTGTTCCATCATATGGTTCCTATCTTTTTTAGTTTAGTGCTCATGGCGATACAATGACCCCTCATTACCTCTTTGTGCGCTTCCCATAAGACCACTGGGGAGTCCACAGAACCTACATTTTCAGAGAAAAAGGTTGAAAGAGAAGAAGACAAGGATTCTTGCAAGTGGGGTGTTTTCAGGAGTATCTGACAGATTTTTAAGTCAAAGCCAGGAATGGATTTGAAAATCCCAGTCTTTCCTTTATTACCTGTTCTCTGTTTAGAGTCTGTTCCTGGCTTTGGCTTCAAAGATCTGTCAGATAAATCTCTCTGTGTAAATGCACCATTAGTGGCACAAATGAGGAGGGAAATCAGGATGGCGGGACCCGACGATACAGGACTGGAACAGCGGGATTAGTCAAAGTGTAAGGGCCCTATTATACCAACAGATCAACTGACAAATCAGCCAGAAATTGACTTTCTAACAGAGAACAGATAATAAAGGAAAGACTGAGATTTCTCCTCTTTTCATATTCATTCCTGGCTTTGGCTTAAAAAAAGTCTGTCAGATATATTATTGGAAAATTTCTATTTTCCATTTTTTTACGGCCTAAGGCATGTTCCCACTGCATAAGTTTCGAAATAATCACGCCCGTTGCAACAACGGCCGTGATTACTACTGAACTTACATAGTGCTGCCTTCTAAGGAATCCCAGCCTGGAATGCATACACATAGTATACACTCTGGTCATTAAGGGCCCATTTACACAGAAAGATTATCTGACAGATTATCTGCCAAAGATTTGAAGCCAAACCCAGGAATGGATTTGAGAAATGGAGAAATCTCAGGGTTTCCTTTATGACCTGATCTCTGTTTATAGTTAGAGATGAGCCGATCCGAGCCCGAACGATCGGCAGCCACCGCTAATCAAATGCCAAAAGTTCGGGTTCGGATCGACTCGAGCATGCTCGAGGTTCGCTCATCTCTATTTATAGTCTGTTTCTGGCTTTGGCTTCAAATCTTTGGCAGATAATCTGTCAGATAATCTTTCTGTGTAAATAGACCCTAAGACCCAAACTAGCTGCAGCACGAAGGGGTTAAGAATCAATTATAACTTAAAAATTATGTCTCATGCTGTCAACAAGTTAACTAATGAGGCATTGCATCCCATTCTTCTTGAAGGGCAGCCCTCAGGTTATTGAGGTTCTGGGGTAGATAGTACCGAGCGACTCAGCAGATCCCATAGGTTTTTTTTATGGTAATCTGGTTTGGAGAAAGGGCAGGCCACTCCATTTGAGGTACCCCAGTTTCCAGCAGCCTTTCCCTAATGTTGCGACCACAAGGACCTGGAGCATTGTCGTCTATGAAGATGAAAGTAGGTCCGTGTTGTTCATTTAGAGACACAATGACTGCATTATTGATGTTATTCAAGTAGTATGTACTCGTCTCTGAACCATTTACAAACTGTAGGGCACAACTGCACATTCACCCTAAGCAGAAATGATGGCTGCTAATGATGTCGAAGAAAGCGCTATGCATCAGCCACTGTTGTGACCAGGGGCTCTGGTGTTATAGTGTGGGCAGGTCAGTGTGTCTACTAAATCTAAATTTACCCTATATTTTTTGAATGGCATAGTGACAAACCATACTACTTGAATAACATCAGTAATCCAGTCATTATGCCTCTAAATTTCATCTCCAGCTCATTAGGTCCTATAATTAGAGAATGACTGCGGGAGAGTAGGGTACCTCGAATGGAGAGGCCTGCACTTTCTCCTGAATCCCATAGAACACCTGAGCCAAGTGGCCATGTAAAGGCACGTAAACTCTGTACCCCAAAACCTCAATGACCTGAGGGCCGTTCCTGCCATACCTGAGCAGACAATAAGTAGAGTTATTTGCCTAAATTTCAAGCTGTAATTAATGCTGAAGAGTACAGTACATAACAAGTCATTGAGATATTGTCATTTTTTGTTGGGGCATACTCACCACTGTTGTTGGCTTTTGTTTAAATAAATTGACATCTTAAAATCACTATGCTTCTACTTAAATGCTCTATTTTCATAATATAATATCACTTTTTAAGTTTTCCACAAACTTTACCTGCAAGGCAAATGTATATTCTGTATATTCTAATGAAAACATAGCTGCCCTGCATACATGCCCAAAAACCTTTTTTCGCACTGCACTATGAATAAGCAGTTTAGTTGCCATAAGAAATAAAATGGTTGCCCAAAGTTGTCAAAATGTAGTTAAGAAAAAAAATTGTACTTTTGTATCAGAAAATAATATATTGTAAGTACATATTTTGGTATGTTTTATATTTGGTAATGTCAGATAATGCAGAATAACTTGGATTCTTATTTTGCTTTGACATCGGCACAGGTTCTAACACTCATGTTGACAGCAACTACCTTTTACAAGAAGCTGTGCTAAATGATATCAAATCTGAATTAGTGATCCCAAAGCTCACTGCTCCCCTGCGGTCACCATCTACACATAGAATGCTACGACGACAGGTATGTATAGTGCACATCTGTTATATAAATGCTTTCAATAAAATGCAAGGAAAAAAGCAGGAAAAAAAATGGATGGCAGTGCACACACCCTATAGAATAACAGGCATAATTACAACTGTCCAAATAATGGAAATGCTCATTACTTACAACCTGGTTTTGCAAAATATGGTCATTTTTTTAAATCTGTTTTATTGCCACTCAAAATTACCAACGTATTTTGATATTTTTCCTTACTGTGTTTGAACATGGTCTTAGGGCCCTATTACACGGAGCGATAATAGTCCGAATCATGGCTATTTGGCCTATTATGGCTCTGCGTAATAGAGAGAACGATCAGCTGACGAAACAATCATCGGCTGATCGTTTCTTTAGGTTCGGACTTAAAATAATCGGGTGCGCATCGATACAGGTGTGGCCGATGGCTAATGATTGTAGTATAAATTAATAAATAGTGATGAGCGAGTACTAAAATGCTCGGGTGCTCGTTACTTGAGCCGAGTATTTCCCGATACTCGAGTGCTCGTTTCGAGTAACGAACCCCATTGAAGTCAATGGGAAACTCGAGCATTTTTTAGGGGACTCAAGTTTCGGTAGAGAGAAGGTCGTGTGAAAACCTGTCAACCTCAGAAATTGATGGAAACACGATGGAAATGGACAGGAAACAGCAGGGGCAGCATGGATGCATGCATCTGAGGCTGCCTAATGGCACCATTATGCCTAATTCTGTGCAACAGCTTGGTTAAAACAGAGGTAGGCATAGGGACCACCCAAAAACTCAGCCTGACACAGCATGGCATTGAGAACACAGGTAACCATTAAAACAGAGGTAGCTTATCATGAACCACCCAAAAATTCAGCCTGACACAGCATAGTGGTGAGGACAGAGTGAACAAGGTAGAAGCGATAGCCAGTCAGCCTTCCAAAAATTATACCAGACCTACCATGGCAGTGAGCTCACAGAGAACCATTAAAAGTGAGTGAGGAAGAAAGTGAGCCTCCCCAAAATTAGGTCAAACACTGCATGGCATTGAGCACACAGAGAACTGCAAGGATCAGCAGTAGCCAACATGGAGGCCAGGCAGGAGCAACAGTAACCAACATGGAGGCCAGGCAGGAGCAACAGTAGTTAACATGGAGGCCAGGAAGGATCAGCAGTAGCCAACATGGAGGCAAGGGCAGGCACACCAGTAGTCAGCAGTAGTCAACATGGATGCCAGTTAAGGCCCAGCAGTAGCCAACATGGAGGCAAGAGCAGGCACCACAGTAGTCAGCAGTAGTCAACATGGATGCCAGTAAAGGCCCAGCAGTAGTCTACATGGATGCCAGTTAAGGCCCAGCAGTAGCCAACATGGAGGCAAGGGCAGGCACACCAGTATTCAGCAGTAGTCAACATGGATGCCAGTTAAGGCCCAGCGGTAGCCAACATGGAGGCAAGGGCAGGCACCACAGTAGTCAGCAGTAATCAACATGGATGCCAGTAAAGGCCAACATGGAGGCAAGGGCAGCACAGTGGTTCAGTGGTTAGCACTGTAGCCTTGCAGCGTTGGAGTCATGGGTTCAAGGACGACCAAGGACAACATATGCAAAAAGTTTGTATGTTCTCTCCATGTTTGCGTGGGTTTCCTCCGAGTACTCTGGTTTCCTCCCACACCCAAAAACATACAGATAGGTGAAGCACTGCGGAATCTGTGTGCGCTACACAAATAATTAAAAAAAAAAAAAAAAAAACAAGAGCAGAGCAGTAGTCAACATGGATGCCAGTTAAGGCCCAGCAAAAAGGAGGCAAGGGCAGGCCCAGCAGTAGTCAACATGGATGCCAGTTAAGGGCCAGAGAAAAGGAGGCAAGGGCAGGCACACCTAGTGAGGCTCCCTAAAACTAGGCCAGACACTGCAGGGCCTTGAACACACAGAGAGCCATTTCAAGTGAGTGAGGAAGCTAGTGAGGCTTCCCAAAACTAGGCCAGACACAGCATGGCATTCAGCACACAGAGAGCCATTACAAGTGAGTGAGGAAGTTAGTGAGGCTCCCCAAAACTAGGTCAGACAGTGCAGGGCCTTGAACACACAGAGAACCATTACAAGTGAGTGAGGAAGTTAGTGAGCCTCCCAAAAATTAGGCCAAATAGAGCCATTACAAGTGAGTCCACCCAAAAATTGGAGTGAGTCCAGGGGCTGGGATATGT
Source organism: Dendropsophus ebraccatus (assembly GCF_027789765.1). Taxonomy (NCBI): domain Eukaryota; kingdom Metazoa; phylum Chordata; class Amphibia; order Anura; family Hylidae; genus Dendropsophus; species Dendropsophus ebraccatus. The sequence continues at coordinate 39,572,636 of NC_091467.1, read as the reverse complement.
AGTGGTCATGAACCCGGGTGCTGACAGCTAACTGGCTAGGCCAGTCGTCAGTCAGCACTCTCTCGACCAGGGGTGGTGAGGCCCCGGCCACGGCTACACAAAGAGAATAAAATTAAACAGCAGGCTGGTTGGCAGGGGGCGCGATCGGCGAGCCCCCGTCAACCAGTCCCACTCCTCCGCAGACGTAGTGTGACGTCAGAGCATGGCAGTGAGGACACATAGAACCATTAGTGAGGAAGCAATTAAGCCTCCCAATAATTAGGCCAGACCCTGCATGGCAGAAGAAGACTTGGCAGTTGGCTGAGAATCGGAGGAGGAGGAGGAGGAGGAGGAGAGGAGATACCAAGAATCTTCATGTTCAGCTGCTTTCCCCGGGTGGACAGTTGGATTCAGGTGAAATCCAGGCTTTGTTCATTTTTATAAACGTCAGCCTGTCAGCGCTGTCAGTGGACAGGCGGGTGCGCTTATCTGTGATGATGGCACCAGTTGCACTGAAGACCCGCTCTGACAACACGCTAGCAGCAGGGCAGGCCAGCACCTTCCCAGGCGTAAAGCGCCATTTGGGGCCACGTATCCAGCTTTGAAACCCAGTAGTTGTAGGTAGCAGAGTGATTGGGAAGGACAGTGGTATGGTCAGCAAGGTACTCCCTCACCATCTTCCTGAAGGCTTCCCCCCCACTCTGTCTAGACTGGGGACTGTTGACATAGTCTTGCTGGGGTGCCATAAAACTGTCAAAGGTCTTGGAGAGTGTTCCCCTGCCCCTTGACAAGCTGCCTGCTCCACTGCTCCTCTCCCCCACTATTTGGCCCACAGAACTACGTCCTCTGGCGCTAGTGGTGTCAGATGGGAAGTACATTTTCAGCTTCTGCACCAGGGCCTGTTGATATTGAATCACTCTCATACTGCGTTTCTCGGCAGGAATGACAGTGGAAAAGTTCGGTTTCTACCAAGGGTCCAGGAGAGTGAACACCCAGTAATCTGTGTTGTCCAAAGCCAGTAGTCTGCATGGATGCCAGTTAAGGACCAGCAACAAGGATGTAAGGGCAGGCACACCAGTAGTCAACATGGATGCCAGTTAAGGCCTAGCAGTAGTCCACATGGATGCCAGTTAAGGCCCAGCAGTAGTCAACATGGATGCCAGTTAAGGACCAGCAACAAGGATGCAAGGGCAGGCACACCAGTAGTCAACATGGATGCCAGTTAAGGCCCAGCAGTAGTCAACATGGATGCCAGTTAAGGCCCAGCAGTAGTCAACATGGATGCCAGTTAAGGACCAGCAACTAGGATGCAAGGGCAGGCACACCAGTAGTCAACATGGATGCCAGTTAAGGCCCAGCAGTAGTCAACATGGATGCCAGTTAAGGCCCAGCAGTAGTCAACATGGATGCCAGTTAAGGACCAGCAACTAGGATGCAAGGGCAGGCACACCAGTAGTCAACATGGATGCCAGTTAAGGCCCAGCAGTAGTCAACATGGATGCCAGTTAAGGCCCAGCAGTAGTCAACATGGATGCCAGTTAAGGACCAGCAACTAGGATGCAAGGGCAGGCACACCAGTAGTCAACATGGATGCCAGTTAAGGCCCAGCAGTAGTCAACATGGATGCCAGTTAAGGCCCAGCAGTAGTCAACATGGATGCCAGTTAAGGACCAGCAACTAGGATGCAAGGGCAGGCACACCAGTAGTCAACATGGATGCCAGTTGACTTGCGGAAATGCGCACAGATGCGGTGCACCTTGTTGAGCAAGTCAGCCACATTGGGGTAAGCTTTAAGGAACCGCAGCAACATTAGGTTGAAGACATGGGCCAGGCATGGTACATGTGTGAGGCTGCCAAGTTGCAGAGCTGCCACCAGGTTCCGCCACTTGTCACACGCAACCAAGCTCACTGCTAATTACACACGAACCCGGGCGCTGACAGCTAACTGGCTAGGCCAGCTGTCAGTGACCATCAAGGGTACACCTGATGCCTCTCGACCTGGGGTGGTGAGGCCCCGACCACAGCTAGACCAATAAAAATAAAATAAAACAGCTGGCTGGTTGGCGGGGGCGCGATTGGCGGGCCCCCGGCAACCAGTCCCACTCCTCCGCAGACGTAGTGTGACGTCAGAGCATGGCAGTGAGGACACAGAGAACAATACAGTCTGCTTAAGAGGCCACAGAATTTTATCAAATACACTTTCAATCCTTTAAAGAGTCTCTAAGAGATGGCAAGTGCGGTAGCCTGTGTATTAAAAAGACCTGGTCAATCCTGCCTTCAAAAAGGCTACTACAACATCCAAGGAAGTAAAGAAACTACTGGTAAAAGGCCTGGTCAATCCTGCCTTCAAAATGGCTAAAACATCCAAGGAAGGTAGAAGGTGCTGTTCAGCAGTTTGAGCACAGTCTGTTGGCGCTTACCCACGGCAGTGCTGCTGCGCCTAAAACTAAAATAGCCGGATTATGGCTAGATTTAGCCTCACACGCTCATGCAGTTGTGCGTGATAGGCATCTCTTTGGAGGTAGGGACGAAGAATAACAATACAGTCTTCTTAAGAGGCCCCGACCTAAAAAATGAAAGGACGGCAGAGAACCCCCGCAAGTTCAAATCCACAGGTCATATGGTTTGAAATGGATAAAACAAGGATGCTAAATTAGGAACACAAGGATGCTAAATTAGGATCCACCATTTTCACTGTCTGTTCCTTTGATCAGTGAAAATTGCACTTGAATTGAAGTCGATTTGATTTTAAAATTTAAATTGAAGGTTAGAAAATAAAAAAACATAAAGTGGCCATTACCGGCAAGGGCAGGCACACCAGTAGTCTACATGAGTGCCAGTTAAGGCCCAGCAACAACGAGGCCAGGGCAGGTACACCAGTAGTCTACATGGGTGCCAGTTAAGGCCCAGCAACAACGAGGCAAGGGCAGGCACACCAGTAGTCTACATGGGTGCCAGTTAAGGCCCAGCAACAACGAGGCAAGGGCAGGCACACCAGTAGTCTACATGGGTGCCAGTTAAGGCCCAGCAACAACGAGGCAAGGGCACCCATATCAGTAGGCTACATGGGTGCCAGTTAAGGCCCAACAACAACAAGGCAAGGGCAGGCACACCAGTAGGCTACATGGGTGCCAGTTAAGGCCCAGCAACAACGAGGCAAGGGCAGGCACACCAGTAGTCTACATGGGTGCCAGTTAAGGCCCAGCAACAACAAGGAAAGGGCAGGCACACCAGTAGTCTACATGGGTGCCAGTTAAGGCCCAGCAACGAGGCAAGGGCAGGCACACCAGCAGTCTACATGGGTGCCAGTTAAGGCCCAGCAACAACGAGGCAAGGGCAGGCACACCAGTAGTCTACATGGGTGCCAGTTAAGGCACAGCAGTAGCCAACAAGTAGCCAACAACCCCCAGCACCCTTTCGATTTTCAATTTGACTATAGCAGTTGGTGACCATTCCCTGCAAAATGTAACTACTGACTTCTACCTCCACCACCACCCTTTTGATTTTCAATTTGACTGCAGCAGTTGGGGTAACATTCCCTGAATAATCTAACTACTCACTTCTACCCCCGCCACCACCCTTTCGATTTTCAATTTGACTGCATTCCCTGCATAATGTGACTCACCACCTCTCCCCCCACCGCTGTTTTCATTTTGAATTTGACTTTGATCTTTGAGGATCTGGCAATTGTCTCATGCAAAGGGATCATCACTTGAGCGGTAGTGTACTACAAATCCCAGCAATACAGTGTAGTACCCACTAGTTTAGGGGGGGCTGTACGGTACAATCTGGTAGTGGATGGACCTAGACACACGCTGGGATACCCCCTTACAATGAGCAGTGAAGTTTTATGCAGGTGTACTTAGGGATGCACGATGCACCTAAATATCGATACTACTATCGATATTTCGGGCAGAAAAACGGTTCGATACCAGGATTTCCTGGTACCGATACTTTATGTTAAATTTGCATAATAGTGCAGTTTAACATAAAGTATAATACAGAGAACACGGCCAGCGGCTATCTGAGCGCTGGCCGTGTTCTCTGTGTGCCTCTCCCTGCCCCCACCTGTCACCCTCCTCCGCTGCTCTCTCTCCCTCCGTTCCCGGCGGCGCCAATTTCAAATAGCCGGCACATAGCAATTCCTAGTGCCGGCTGTGTAACTGTGTTGATGCCGCGGACAGCGGCATTAACCCCTCCTGAGCCGCTCCGTATGCAGCAGGGGTCGGCTACTGTGTGTAGCAGACCCCCGCTGCCGGTGTCTCTCTGATAATAGGGTCCATGTCAGCCAGACCCTGTTATCAGGGAGATAATTTATGTGGCATGTAGAGCTGCACGGAGGAAAGCGGGATGTCGGGGAGAGGAGGACAGAGAGGGAGAGCGGGAGGTGAGGAGGCTGAAGACGGAGAGCGGGGGTCGGGGAAAGGAGGACGGAGAAGGCTGGAGGTGAGGGGGACAGAGAAGGCTGGAGGTAAGGAGGCTGAAGACGGAGAGCGGGGTCGGGGAGTGAGGAGAAGGGAGAGGAGGTGAGGAGGCTGAAGAGGGAGAGCGGGAGGACGGAGGAGAAGGCTGTAGGTCAGGAGGCGATGTGGCCACTCTATCTGGCTGCACTGTGAGGTGGGGGCCGCAGGACTGTGACGAGGAGCGGCCGGGGCCCTCAGATAACTCCCGGGCAGACATCAGTGGGGGATGACCAGGAGGTCGGCCATGCTCTGACGGGGAGGGGGGCTGTAACCTGCAGATTACCCTTCCGTCCAAATCCTGGTCACCATGCCCTGAAAGAAGGAAAAGTGCAACTACAGCCCTCATCATCCCAATAACTGAACTGTGTGTGTTACATGACTACAACCCCCACCATCCTCCTGGTAGCTGAAGTGTGTGTGTTACATGACTACACTCCCACCATCCTCCTGGTAGCTGAAGTGTGTGTGTGTTACATGACTACAGCCCCCACCATCCTCCTGGTAGCTGAAGTATGTGTGTTACATGACTACAGCTCCCACCATCCCCCTGGTAGCTGAAGTGTCTGTGTTACATGACTACAGCCCCCACCATCCCCCTGGTAGCTGAAGTGTGTGTTACATGACTACAGCCCCCACCCCCCCCTGGTAGCTGAAGTGTGTTACATGACTACAGCCCCCACCATCCTCCTGGTAGCTGAAGTGTGTGTGTTACATGACCACAGCCCCCACCATCCTCCTGGTAGCTGAAGTGTGTGTGTTACATGACTACAGCCCCTACCATCCTCCTGGTAGCTGAACTGTGTGTGTTACATGACTACAGCCCCCACCATCCTCCTGGTAGCTGAAGTGTGTGTTACATGACTACAGCCCCGATCATCCCCCTGGTAGCTGAACTGTGTGTGTTACATGACTACAGCCCCCACCATCCTCCTGGTAGCTGAAGTGTGTGTGTTTCATGACTACAGCCCCCACCATGCCCTCGATAGCTGGTGTGTTACATGACTACAGCCCCCATCATCCCCAGCTAGCTAGTGTTACATGACTTCAATTTCTATTCTTGTGGGGTTTTCTTATGTAATTTATTAAGTATCAAATTGGTATCGAGCATTGAAAAAAAAGTTGGTATTGGTATCGAACTCAAAATTCTGGTATTGTGACATCCCTAGGTGTACTACAAATCCCAGCAGTACAGTGTAGTAACCACTAGTTTAGGGGGGGCAGTACGGTACAATCTGGTATTGTCCGGAACTATACACACACGCTGTGACACCCCCTTACAATGAGCAGTGAAGTTCTATACAGGATGCACTACATATATAGCTGGGGCTATACAGTGCAGTACACACTAGTTTAAGGGGGGGCCTCACGGTGCTATCTGGTATGGGCAACAACTGTACACACTTTGTCACCCCAATACAATGAGCAGTGAAGTATGTTCTATGCAGGATGCACTACAAATCCCAGATATACAGTGCAGTACACACTAGTTTAGGGGGGGCTTGACGGTGCTATCTGGTATGGGCAACAACTGTACACACTTTGTCACCCCAATACAATGAGCAGTGAAGTAAGTTCTATGCAGGATGCACTACATATCCCAGCTATACAGTTCAGTACATACTAGTTTAGGGGGGGCTTGACGGTGCTATCTGGTATGGGCAACAACTGTACACACTTTGTTGCCCCAATACAATGAGCAGTGAAGTAAGTTCTATGCAGGATGCACTACATATCCCAGCTACACAGTGCAGTACATACTAGTTTAGGGAGGGCTTGACGGTGCTATCTGGTATGGGCAACAACTATACACACTTTGTCACCCCAATACAATGAGCAGTGAAGTAAGTTCTATGCAGGATGCACTACATATCCCAGCTATACAGTGCAGTACTTACTAGTTTAGGGGGGGCTTGACAGTGCTATCTGGCATGGGAAACAACTGTACACACTTTGTTGCCCCAATACAATGAGCAGTGAAGTAAGTTCTATGCAGGATGCACTACATATCCCAGCTATACAGTGCAGTACTTACTAGTTTAGGGGGGGCTTGACAGTGCTATCTGGCATGGGAAACAACTGTACACACTTTCTCTCACCCCAATACAATGAGCAGTAAAGTAAGTTCTATGCACTACAACTCCCAGCTATACAGTGCAATACACACTAGTTTAAGTGGTGCTATCTGGTATGGGCAACAACTGTTCACACTTTGTCACCCCAATACAATGAGCAGTGAAGTAATTTCTATGCGGGTTGCACTACAACTCCCAGCTAAACAGTGCAGTACACACTAGTTTAGGTGGTGCTATCTGGTATGGGCAACAACTGTACACACGCTTTGTCACCCCAATACAATATGAGCAGTGAAGTAAGTTCTATGCGAGATGCACTACAACTCCCAGCTATACAGTGCAGTACACCAGGACCACCAGCCCCAAAATCGAAAAGGAGTACACTGAGCACTTCTTAGGGGTGTGTATGCAACAGCTAATGCCCCCTTTCTGCCAGCATGTATGCTGTCCCACGTCATTGCAGGATGTACCAAAGAGTCTCCTGCATGTTTATTGGCTGCGAAAACGCGTGCAAACTTACAGGAAACAGATGATGAGATTTCCTCGAGTATCACAAGATGCTCGTCCGAGTAACGAGTACCATCGAGTACCCGAATACTCGATCGAGTACCAAGCTCAGACGAGCATGTTCGCTCATCTCTATTAATAAACTGTTAACTCACCTTACCATGTTCCCTGTGTCCTCGGGCCTTCCCCGGTGTCTGCAGCGTAGAATTTGCATAGAAGACACCAGGAGCAGTGGTGGTGGATGGTGGCATCTACAGAGACAGAAGATCAGGCTTGTGCTGCCGGCCAGTCCAGGTACAATCAAACCTGTTTAGATGTTGGCCAAAATCTGTTCCCTCACATGTCAGATGGACTTCAAGCATCTGCTCATCTTTTATCCAAACTAAATGAGTTGCAACTAGATTTGCTGCTTTTGGTACTTGAGGAATCCGATACCTGCTATTATACAGTAGTGGAGGTTTAGGGTGCCCTCACACATCATTTTTGTCTGGCGTTTTTTCATTTAAAAAAATTGCTACAAAAATCGCCATTGCAGTGCATGCTGTTTTCTTTCATACGCTTGCACTTTTTCTGGCATTTCTGACTTTGTGTGTATGTCACTTTTTAACTTTAGGTGTTTTTTTGGTCTGCTTTTTTTACCCAAACATGGACTGCTGAAGGGTTTAGTGACACCTGCTGGAGCAGGTGACAGACACGACACAGAGTTTGCCAGGTCATCTCTATTAAAAAGAGCTCCAGAGTACCTAAAATGTGTTGCAGGGCTTTTTGGATATAAAACACTGTTAAACACAACTTTTAAGCCATTTTTTGGACTGGCGATCCAAACTTTCACAAATCAGTCGGACCAATGCAAGTGCTCCTCTTCAAAAAACGGGTGGACAAACAAAAACCAACAAATTCTGACAAAATGCAAGCATTGATTGTGCAAGAATGGACTGCTATCAGTCAGGATTTGGTTCAGAAGTTGATTGAGAGCATGCCAGGGAGAATTGCAGAGGTCCTAAAGAAGAAGGGTCAACGCTGCAAATATTGACTTGCTGCATTATCTCATTCTAACTCAATACAATACAAGCTTATGTTATGATTGCAATTATATTTCTGTTTGTGATAAAAACATCTGACAAACACACATAAAAACCAGAGGGCAGCAGATAATGTAAAAATATTTGTGTCATTCTCAAAACTTTTGGCCATGACTGTACATCCTTGGCCGTCTAGGGGAGTTCAGAGCGGGGCTGCGCTGAACCCCAGCGTTCCTGGGTGGCGCATGTAGCCAGGGACCGTGGCTATTAGCGGATCGCCGTTTCCGCTAATTAAGTAATCAGATGCAGCTGTCAAAGTTGACGGCTGCATAGGTTACAATATGCAGCCTCATCCCTGGTGTCTAGTGCGACGTTGTGGCGGAGGAGCGATCCCCGTGTTGGTACCTGCTGAGGTCTGCGCCGTAATGGCGCTGATCTCAGCTCGGCTCTCGATTGTTTTCTGCTGAGAGATCAATGTGGTTATACTAGAAGTCCCCAGGGGGGCTTCTAGTATATGTTTAAAAAAAAAAGGTGTTGTTGTTAACATAGCCCCCTCCCCTAATAAAAGTTTAAATCACCCCCCTTTTCCCATGTTATAAATATAAGTAAATAAATAAACATGTTTGGTATCGCCGCGTGCGTAATCGCCCAAAATATTAATTTATCACATTCTTGATCTCGCACGGTAAACAGCATAAGCACAAAAACCTCCCAAAGTGCAAAATTGCGCAGATTGTGGGTACAGAGTAGCTTTAACCTAGGACAAGGAAAATAACAAACAATACCCAAATCACAGAGTATGCATACTAGCCAAATAAACAGTTACACTGACTGTACCAATTATTGGTCTATTTTCCCAAAAACGCAAGTAGTCCAAGATAGCCAGCGATGAAATGTTTTCTTATTGGACGCTGTAAATGGCAACAGGAAGGTTTCATAATTACATTGAGTGTTGACTCTTCTAATGACGTCTGATAGAGAAGCAGGGGTAGGCAGTTGCAAGGCCCGTGCCGAAGACATTCTGGCTGCAAAAAGGATGTAGTGAATAACTGTACTCTGTGTAGTAGGAAAGGAGTCTAGATTAATGTCTAAGATTGCCAATGCTGGGCTTTTTGAGCAAGGAGTTGGACAAAATTTTTATATTAGATTGAAGACCTCTTCCCAATAATGAGAGATGTTGGGGCATGACCACCATATGTGTATTTGTATAGAAACCTGGCCACATCCTCTCCAACATAAATTGGAATAATATGGAATAATATAAGTAATATAAGTAAATTATATATGTGTGAAAAACCTTTTATAAGAACTTTGCCATTTAAAGGGGAATTTATGAAAGTTGGTTAGCTTTAGGGGCTTGGGAGTCCAAATATATTTATGCATGAAGAAGGATTTGGCATTGCTGCCACAGCACCAAAAGGGGGTTGAAGGCTTACTTAATTAAAGCGACTCTGTACCCACAATCTGACCCCCCAAACCGCTTGTACCTTCAGATAGCTGTTTTTAATCCAAGATCTGTCCTGGGGTCCATTCGGCAAGTGATACAGTTATTGTCCTAAAAAACTACTTTTAAACTTACAGCCCTGTGTCAAACATATGTGGCCTAGAGTGTCTGTGCATTGGGCTGGCACCACCTCTCCTTCCCCCCTCCCCACCCTCTTCATCATTATGAATGCTCCAGCAGGTTTTCTACTACTCATCACCTTTGTGAACACTGCACATGAGCTGGCTCGTTAAGGCACATATGCAGTGAGGAATAGAAGAAGTTCTGTCAGGGGCATTCCTAATGGTGAAGAGGGCAGGGAGGAGGGCCGCAGAGGTGGTGCAAGTTTAGGGCATAGACACTCTAGGCCAAGGCAATTTGACAAAGGGCTGCAAGTTTAAAAGTTGTTTTTTAGCAAAGTTGCTTTAAGCTCCATTCACTTCAATGTAACTGAGTTGCAAAAGCCCCACCCAAACTGGGGACTAGAGTGGTGCTATCTATGGAGAAAAGTGTCCATGTTATTTTAATGCTGGATACCCCTTTAATGAACAGCAGATGTTCCTAATAAATAAATTGAAATCAATTGACAAATTGATTTAAAATTAAATGAAAAATTTAATTGAAACTAAATAAAATAAAAGTTTTAATCTCAAAGTACAATATGTTACGAGAAAACAATCTCAGAATCACCCGGATAAGCTATAACATCACAAAACTGTCACTGAGATGCTGTAGGCCCAAATATAACTTAGAAGTCCAGAGCGATGTGACCTCTATTTAGAGTTGCTGCCGAAGCATCAGAAGCAGGGCTTGCAGGGGACGTTCGAAATAAATGAATAAAATTAATTAACCTAAATTAAATTAACATTTTATTAATATTACATTTGAATTAAAATTGAAATTAAATTAAAATGAATTAATTGAAATAGAAATAAAATTGACACTTAAATTGACTGGGGAGACAAGGGGCGGTGAAAGGGTAATTGAAGGGGGATTGGAACGTGTGAAATCTTTTATTAGAAAGAGTTCCGATTTAATGCCACTGATAAACCAATGTCCACTGTTGTAGGAGAAAATTGATATTACACCCCTAATCCACCAAGGTCCACTGCTGTCCATGGCAGAAATTAAATACTTGACTGCCAAATTGCCTTTTTTTTTATTTTTTATTGTCATTCTTCAGTTTTTGACTCTTACAATATTTGTTGAAAAAAAAACATTTATCTGTAATAGTCCCACTATTGTAGCTACTTCAGATTGACTGTCTTAATGAAATTGGTTTGCATATGGTTTGCGAATATTCACAATTCTGACCTGATATCCGAGAACCTTGCGAAACGAGTTTTTGACTGCTTCACTCATCTCTAACCACTACTGTACAAAACATCTAGAAAACAGAGCACAAAGAATTCGTCTGCCATAATACAATCATACAATTTAACCAGGGTCTTAGGAGTGGTGAGGATTGAATATACTCTGCTGTATACTGTGCTACACCTTTTTGCTGAGACTACTATACTCTATACTAATCTTTACTACTATACTAATGTCCCAAACTTGAATACATTTATTTTTCTGGAAAATGTTTTTATTATATATTTTTAAAGCGCCCTTGCACTTCTAGAGTGCTATACAAGCGATAGGGGGTGACAAATAGGGATGAGCGAACCAAACCGCAACGAATCAGATTAGTTACGAACTTTACAAAAAGTTTGGTTCGTCACTGAACCGAACTTTGAGAAAGTTCGTAACGAATCTGGTTAAAATAACAATAACAAATAAAATCGAAGACATCCAAGACATCTTTAGAATGTGATGCAAACACCTCTGGAATACATGTGGGAAAGCAGGGAAACAGTATTACAGGAATCGGCATTACCGGACAAGACACAAGTGAAATTTTTTTTTTATTCAAATAAAAACACCCCCACACCCCTCATTGACCATTTTATTTAAAAAAAATCCAAACATCAACGTAGTCCATCGAATCTGACGTGATCCACACCGATATCTGAAAAACAAAAAGGGAGAAACACACAAACAGGAGCACAACACCCCAGCGGTCTTGTGCACCTTACAGTATGCAGCATCTTTACAGATCGCTGCTTACAGTCTGGCCCCCAAGGGGTTAAGGGAGGATGTATTGCATCCCCCTTAACCCCTTGGGGGCCAAACTGATGTCAGACTGCACCCATACCAGAAAGGAAGGGGTTAAGTCACCCCCCGTCCTTGCTGGGATAGGTGCAGTGCAAGGGGGGGGAGAACTTTATACTCACTCTCCGATGTCTTGATCTTCTCTCTTCTATCTTCCATCTTCTCTCTTCGCCGTCCGCGGCACAATGAAGTCACTGTGCTGCGGACCCGCTCTTTATATGTGCACTCAGCCAATCAGCAATTTTTTTTTCACTATTTTTGCACTTTTATTTTTTCCATATTTTTTATTGTAATAGCAACTGCAACTAAACAAAACTGTACCCTATCACACTCCCACTATTGTAGCTGCAATTACTCAGCTGTTATTGCAAGGTTTGTTTTAGGTTCGGTTCGTACAAATCCGAACTATAGGAAAGTTCGGGGATCGAACCGGAACCAAACTTTTCAAAAGTTCGCTCATCCCTAGTGACAAACAAAATATTAAAAAATCAAAGCATGTTACATGAATAAAGTAAATGGCTGACATGGGGATGGGGATACATGGAGATAGAGGACCCTGCCCACTAGGGCAATGTTATCCCTTTCTTGAAAACAAATCACACAAAAAAATTATCTGCTTTTCAGTATAGTACCAGGGTTATCCTGTCTAACCAGTGTCTTAGTGCAGCAGTGTAGAGATGGGGATTGAATATACGCTGCTGTATACCATGCTACACTTATTACTTACAGTAGTATACTCACTACTGTACAAAACTTGAATATATTTTTCTGACTAGTGTTATTCCTTTCTAGAAAACAAAGCACAAAAAATCATCTCCCATACGGTATAATACCAGTGTCGTACAAATTAACCCCGAGGCAACCAAGGACATACCGGTATGCCTTGGGTGCCTGTCCCCAGACGACCCTGGGCATACCAGTACGTTTGTTGCTATGAAGCACGCTCCGGAGCGAAACACGCTTCATAGGAGGTGGGGGTCAGCTGCATTGAGCAGCCCGGCCCTCACCGTTAATGACAGGCAGAACAGAACACAATGAGCAGAACGCCTATTACACTGATCAATGCTATGCCTATAGCATAGCATAGCATTGTACAGTGTATGCAATGCGAGAATTGCATGTAAAAGTCCCCCAGGGGGACTTAAAATGTGTAAAAAAAAAAAACTGTATAAAAGTTTTTATATGTACCCCAAAGCCCCTCCCCCAATAAAAGATAAAATCACCACCCTTTCCAGTTATATAAATGAAAAAGATAAAAATAAATAAATAAACATATTATATACTGTAGCGTGCGTAATTGTCCAATCTATTAAAGTATAACAATCGTGCAAAGATCATGGTGCAAAAAATGACACCCCACAGCCCTATAGGTGAAAAACTAAAACCATTATGAGCATCACAGTAGGGCCAATTTATTAATTGCAAAAAAAGGATTTAATAAGAAAAAATATGTAATGTGTAAATCTGCATATGGTTGTGTTCGGGCTGACCTATAGAATAATGGTATCATATCGCTTTTACCATATAGTGTATTATGTAGACACAGGAACCCCCCAAAAGTTACCATATTGCATTCTTTTTCACAATTTCACCAATTTATATCTTCATAAATAATATTTTTGGGGTTATATCATACATGTTATGGTAGAAAGAAAGACTCCATTACAAAGTTATTACAACTATTCCTGTAAAAAACAAGCAATTACATGGCCCTGTAGATCGAAAACTGAAAGTGCTAGAGCTCATAGAAGGGGATAAGGAAAAAAAGAAAACACAAAAAATTGTGCGGTCCACTGGGTCATTTTGGGCTTGGTCCTCAAGGGGTTAAAGAGGTTGTCCAGCGAAAATCTTTTTCTTTCAAATCAACTGGTGTCAGACAGTTATATAGATTTGTAATTTACTTCTATTAAAAAATATTAAGTCTTCCTATACTTATTAGCTACTATATGTCATGCAGGAAGTTTTGTTTTATTTTCAATCTGATACAGTGCTCTAGACAGTTCCTGTCCCAGCCAGAATGGGAAGTATGGGAACACTTGATATTTTTTAATAGAAGTAAATTACAAATCTGTTTAACTTTCTGACACCAGTTGATTTGAAAGAAAAATATTTTCCCTGGAGAACCCCTTTAAACAGTGTTTTAGTTAGATAGGCATTGAATATGAACTGTGCTACACTTTTTTGTTGGCGGTACTATACTCACTACAGTCCAAAACTTGAAAACATTTATTTTTTTGGATAGTATTATCTCATTCTTGAAAACAAAATGCAAAAAATCATCTACCGTACAGTATAATACCAGTGTCAAACATTATATAATAAAACAGCATATAATACATTCAGCTAGTAAATAACAGTAGCAATAATAATGTTATTTACTTGAATGTATTTTTATACTGTTTTATTCTATAATGAATATATTATCTTTTGTTTACAAATTACCATGACTCCTGCCTCCTTCAACATGAGGCCGGGTTTGGCGGTCTACTATACCCCTTGTGGAGTCCAACGTTTTCCAGCTCTGTTCAAAATTGCATCAGTTATTTTGAGTCTAAAATAACAGCGTCAATTAGCTGTCTGGCCTTGCCTTAGTACAATAACGGCTGTACGGCTTGTCACATTATTCTAGTTTGGGTTTACTAATTGGCCTTTGGGTGTGGCTTAATTGAAAAGCACATTGAATTTAATAGTAAAAACAGAGAAAGAACGGTGACAAAAGAAAAACTGTGTGTGAACAACTAATAATGTTTTTTAAAATTACAAAAGCGGATGCCTTTTCTCTATTCTCTATCACGTAGCCAAAGGGTGATGCGCATAAAGCCCAAGTGGCTAATAGGCGAGCAGTTGTGCGTACTCTTTTACCAATCTCTCTCTAGGCCGTAACACACAAGGCGACTGAGCCTGCTGTTTCATTTTCTCTTTTCCATTAGTATAAAAATCAAAGCCTAGGTAGACTGAGTGCTTATGCTTTCTTTTTTAGTCTTTTTGTATATTATTGTTTGATTCATTTATTTATTATCGTTATGTTATATAATTTATTTTGTTTTTTTATTTCAGAAAGCAGTTCAGAATGATTCATTTGATATCTTCTTGGATAACAAGGAAAATGATCAATTAGAAGTTACAGAAAATGTAACATTACCGGTCTGCCAACTGCCTACAAATGTGCCAACCAGAAAGATGGAACCAGAAAGAACTTTGTGTGATATGGAAAAGCAAACTCTTTACACTCAGCATTGCCATGATACTGTTCGATGTCTAGGTGCTTCCCAGAAAAGTAGAAATACTTTAAAGGAGCCAACCAGATCACAAGAAAGGACACATTTATTAAATGCATCTCAATGTAAAAAACATTTCAGCCTAAAAGCATGTGAGACACTAAGATTCTATTCGGCTGCATACTCATTAAGTCAGAAAGTAAAACTGGAAAACAGCAACAATGTAGTTTTAAGAAATATGAAGAAATTTTACAGCATGGACGCTCAGGGTGCCCTTAAAAAAACAACATCATGGCTTGAAGATGCCAGAAGGCATTCTATTGAAATATGTTCAATGGAAAATACTATGTCTCATTATCCAGCTTCACGTTCGTGTGGCTTTATTAGCCATATACTTAATGAAAGTGAAGACTTCCAAACAGCACATAATGCAAGTGGACATATCTCATACTGCCCGGAGTGTATGCCCTCTGGTGTGACTCGTGGACATCCATGCTTGGAAACAGAAGCTTTAAGAAGACAATCATACTCATTAGATTCAAATGACCTCCCTAAAATTGTTGACCCCTTAGTTCCAGAGATGTCAATATCCTAATTTCTATTGATAATTTTTCTATTAGTTGATTTGAAAAGAAAAACAAATGCCTATTTTTGGTTGAGTGTGAACATTTCTTCAGCTGCTTCAGTGGCTAAAATTGGAAAAACTTGAAGGTTACGGGAATACTTGAACACCTGTTCTATGTGGACAAACAGCAATACAGCTTCAAAAAGGAGTTTCACATTTCTCTAGCTAGTAAACTCATTATGTTATTTTTATTAAATAAACTATCAGCTATATTTAATGTGTCATATGGTCTTATGGTCTAAGTCAAAGAGTAAAAAATAAGTTAATATACCAAATCTGATAAATACATGGCACAGTACAAGTGGCATGACTTCTACATAGATGCTCTTGTACACTTAAATATATGTACAGACAAATATACTGTATTACTATGGTGAAAACGAGTGTTATTTAAAAAAAAACAAAAAAAACACAGACATAGTTTAAGTGAAAGTGCCATAAATGATTTGTCTTAAGCACCTAAAGCAGCACTATCAGAAGGTTCTCCCAAATGAACCTGCTGATATGCCACAGATGTTCTCTACCTGATGACTGCAGGAATGTTAATAATTTTCCTCTTGTCCCCTGCATTCTTAGGATATTCATTAATTTCCCCTATGCTAATCCTTATTAGGAGCATTTGGGGCGTCACCCGATGGGCCGGAGCTTCACCTCGGACCGCCCAACCCGCACCCTCCTATGCATATATGAATATGCATAATAGGCAGCCCAGAGCAACCAACTCGGGTCACCCAGCACACCCCCTCCCGTGCCGCATAGTGAGCGGCACAGGAGGGGGCAGTTTAGACAGCATTGGAGTGGTTTTCTTTGGTCCACCCACTACGCATATTAATAAATATAGTAAATATAAGCACAGTGAGCGGCATAGAGGGGGCGGGCTGGTGCCCCGGCCCGTCTCGAGTGACTCCCAAAATGCTCCCCTGATTAGCGAATATCCTAAGAATGCGGGGGACAAAAGGAGAATCATTAACAGCCCTGCAGACTTCAGGTAGAGAACGTCTGCGACATATCAGCAGATTCATTGGAGAAAACCGAATTCAGTGGGAAAGGATGCCAGCTCAACTGGAGCTGCTGGAGATGCTCCTTATACATATGTGGTGGAATGTTTGCTAGCCTTGCTAGCTTTGGCTAATAGCACTTTATTAAACAATGGCTCAGATATACTAATGTGTCTCTGCAAGAAGTTCTACCAAAAAAGGCACATGGGACATTTCACCACTTTTGTTATGAAATTTTCACACTTTTAGAAACTTTTCCTTGTGTACATGCAAAAAAAGTTGAAACAAAAATTAATTCACTTTCTGGCACAGGTGGATTAAACAAAGAGTAGACAGTCTTCAAGTGCTACATTGATAAGTCTAGCACATTTAAAGGTTATTTGTACATAGTTTTAGTAAATCTGTGCCAATATGTCAGACTTTCACTGTATAAACTCCTAAGATAGTTCCCTTATTCATTCCAAAAATTAAAAGAAGTCTGCTTTCCTCTTTTATACTGTCTCTGCAGCAAATTTGAAAACTCTACCCCTATAGAAAAACTTGGGTTTGAATTGAGGAGATCAGAGCACATGACATTATCTTGAATTATGCTCCACCTGGAGGCCTTGGTCACAATTTCAGTCCAACTTTAACTGTCTCGAAACACGATGCTAGCCACATAACCCTCCAGGATGCTGAATATCTTCCAGGAACAACACCTGTCCTATCCTCAATTTGGGTGTGGTTTTGCAGTCAAGTGTCATTGAAGTGAAGTGCCCAAGTACCGCCATGAAAAAGGGATACATAGGTAATAGGCTGTATCCCTGTTTTCCAGGCGGTACTCGGGCAGTCTCCACCTTTCCCACGGAACGGGAAGGCATCGGGAATTAAATGCTGCAGGTTTGATAAGGTTCGAGTTCGTAATAAGTGAGGACTAAACCTGCATTTACAAAGCAGGTGCCCGCGAAGTGCCTTGTCACAGGCTCTGAGACCCCCACCAATAGGCATTTTCCCCCATCTGTGAAGGTGCACTTGGTTGCTGTCCCAGGGGTCTCCCACAATAAGCTGAGCCAGTCTCTCTGAACCCATGCCACTGCGGGACACCTGTGGAAGAGTGGTCCTGACCTGCTAACCCTTTTTTTCCAGCTAGTCAGTGCAGAGCAGAAACGTCATTGCTGAGGTGAAGGGGTCTCATTGGCTGCTAAAATCAAATGACCATGTCACATAAAAGCATTGTGCCGCGTTCTTGGTGACATTTTCTCCTCATTCAGCATGTTGTGTGGATGGCAATCGCAGTGTAGCATCGTTTGCCTGCACGCTGCCATTTCCATTAATCGCTGTGCTGCGTTCTGGGCGCCATTGTCTCCTCACTCACTCGCTCACTCACTGTGCTGTACAGACTGCTATTGCAGCCATTTTGATAAGTCCTTATGCAGCTTTCTGAGCGCCATTGTCTCCTTACTCACTTTTTTGTACAGACAGCTTTCTGACAGATAGTCAGTGAGATTAGTGATATTACAGAGATAGGCATTGAGATTAGGGAGAATAATGGGGTGTTCATCAAGGTTACAATGCCATATTTGCAACAAGCATTTTTAACAAGCCAAGTTATACATAGTGCCTAAAAGTGTATTTTGGTCCGTTCACATCTGTTATACATTACTTAAACGTACATCTTATTTGTGTACATGCATTTCTTGAGTTATTATAGCTATATTCCTATAAGCTAAAAAACGTCCTTTGTCCGCCAGGAAAAATTCCGTGATTAAACGTACATCTGGTTTGTGTACGTGCATTTCTTGAGTTATTATAGCCGTATTCTTATAAGCTAAAAAACGTCCCCTGTCCTTTAGGAAATACAAAATAGCAGACATCTCTTAAACAGTGATTAAACATACATCTCCTTTGTGTACGTGTATTTCTTGAGTTATTACAGCTCTACTCCTATAAGCTAAAAAAACGTCCCCTGTCTGTCAGAAAAAATATGAAATAGTAGACATCTTTTAAACAGTGATTAAACGTACATCTCCCTTGTGTACGTGCATTTCTTGAGTTATGACAGCTATATTCCTATCAGCTGACATACGTTCTTTGTCCATCATAAAAAAAATACAGAATACTTCACATCTGTTACACCCAGTAATTAATTGTACATCTGATTTGTGTACATGGATTTATAGAGAGTGGGTAGATCTGTTGTTTGTTTGTTTTTCAGTCCTATAAAGGGCTCCAATATGCAAGGTCTATATGCACACTTCACTCTTTAAACAAAACCAATAATGGTATGAGGGGAAAGATGTTAAAAAGAACCCCCATTCAACAGATAGATGCAAGACCAAATATTAGAAAATCTATGTTCTTTATTAAATATATTTAAAAAAATCACCAATAATAAAATACATATAATGGGAGCTGGAGCCTAAACAAATGACCCGGTGACCCGGTTACATAATTTCCGGTTTCGCCGGGGATACATAGGACGGCTTTTAATTACAAGCCTGTAGCAGCACATGTGTGGGGATATGTATCTGATTGGTCTAATAAGTTATAAAAAGAGAGAGCTCAGTACTTGTGACATCACCTTTGATAAAGTAATAGGCAAAACGCACGTTGGGTAAGTGGTCCGATGTTTACATGTGCTAGGGACACACTAGGCGGTATTAATTCCTGGATTTACCCTTATCCACTGTGAGTTATATTACTTGTCCTATATGTGCCCAGTACACATGTATGTAATTTACCTATTGATTTGTATTTATTTTCATGTGTATCATGTAACGTAATTCCCTCCTATCCACCCTGTTGTTGGGGATTTGTATCGGCTCCAGCTCCCATTATATCTATTTTATGATTGTTGATTTTTTTTAAATATATTTAATGAAGACCAATAATTTTCTTATATTTGGCCTTGCATCTATCTGTTGGATGGGGGGTTCTTTTTAACATCTCTCCCCTCATACCAATTTTGGTTTTGATTTTTTTTTTTTAAATCTCTTATCTAAGATTTCATATCTTGTGAACATGGTAAGAACCAGAGGTGGTAGGCGAGCAATGTCAGGTGTAGGAAGGGGAGATAGAGGTAGTGCACAAGGTAGTGCTTCCGCCACATTCTGGCCCTGGCATGTCCCCATTATGAGATGCCTAGCAGGCATTTTTTTGCAAGAAAAGCAGTCCCTTCCCTGGCCCAGCACATTGCAGAAAATATCTCAAGCCTGTTGGCTGCATTTGTGTCCACCAAGGTCCATCTGACTACAGACACATGCTTCCAGTGCTCTGGCCAACATACAAGCGAGAACACCATCAGTAGCAGGACCATCAGGCCTGTCCTCTTTTGCTATGTTTCCTGTGTGCCTTATTAAAGAACAGCGTCATCAATCTGTTCTTCAGCGCCTTGACCTCCTCTTCCTCTCAGTCACGGCCACAAATGTCATCATCATCGTCAGTCCAACTGGACGCAAACATGGGTAGAATGTCCCTACCCAGGCTTCATTTCGGTGCGAGTCTGTCAGGCAGCTGCACGGTCTTTGCCTATCATCTCCTGAAGACACCGGCTACCTCCCCCTCCTGTCTGCATTTCCCTCCTCGCCTCATCTAACCCACTAAACCCAAGAGAACAAAATGGCCTCAGGCGTGATGGTTTCAGGTGTGTTGTCATTTAAATTTTCAACACAATGAAAGTGCAGAAAGTTTGCTCTCCTAAGGAGACGAAGAAGCGCTTGAAGGCTGTAATTTTTTGCCTTATCCCCGACAAGAAGACAATTATTCCAGAAGAAGGAAAAGAAATCTTATTTGACATTTATTATAGTAAATAGTAGTTTGTTTGTTTGTTTGTTTTTTTAAATATATAGTTACATACAGTTTGATGTTATTAGCTATAGTTTACAGTCTTACTGGGTTCACACACAGTATATTTCAGGCTGTATATTTGAGGCTGTATAGCAACCAAAACCAGGAGTGGATTGAAAACACAGAAAGGCTCTGTTCACACAATGTTGTAATCAAGTGGATGGCCGCCATTTAATGGCAAATATTTTCTGTTATCTTAATACAATGGCTTCTGTATTGAAATAATGGCCGTTATTTACCGTTATATGACGGCCATCCACTCAATTTCACCATTGTGTGGACAGAGCCTTTCTGTGTTTTCAATCCACTCCTGGTTTTGGTTGCTATGAGGACCTGACATGAGGACCAAATACAGCCTGAAATATACTGTGTGTGAACCCAGCCTTAAAAAGTTTTTTTTGTGCAAATGTGCAATATGCATGAATAATGCAATAAGGCCATATAACAGTTTTTGACACAAAAAAAATAAAAATTAAGTTTTTGATTAAATTTTTCATTTGTTTAGGAACAACCATGTTCACATACAGTATAAGGCTATGTTCACACTACGTATATTTCAGTCAGTATTGTGGTCCTCATATTGCAACCAAAACCAGGAGTGGAGAGGCTCTGTTCACACAATGTTGAAATTGAGTGGGTGGCCGCCATATAACAGTAAGTAACTGCCATTATTTCAATACAACGGCCGTTGTTTTAAAATAACAGCAAATATTTGCCATTAAATGGCGGCCATCCACTCAATTTCAACATTATGTGAACAGAGCCTTTCTGTGTTTTCAATCCACTCCTGGTTTTGGTTGCAATATGAGGACCACAATACTGACTGAAATATATGTAGCGTGAACCCAG
This sequence comes from Dendropsophus ebraccatus, assembly GCF_027789765.1. Classification (NCBI taxonomy): domain Eukaryota; kingdom Metazoa; phylum Chordata; class Amphibia; order Anura; family Hylidae; genus Dendropsophus; species Dendropsophus ebraccatus. The sequence continues at coordinate 39,551,441 of NC_091467.1, read as the reverse complement.
CCTAAGGCTATATTCACACAACATCTTTTTGTAAAAATACGTGCAATCAGCAAAAGTAAGTGCAATCAGTAACAATGGCCGTACTTTTTACAACAAGATATGTTGCCTTGTCTTCTATGGAATCACGGCCGGAGCGTATACACATAGTATACCCTCCGTCCGGGATGTCTTGCAGCGCCGTAGAAAACGTGTCAGTTTTCTGCGACAGCTATTCAGTGATCAGCGGCTGCAGAAAACCCTGTCAGTGCACACTATGGAGCGAGTGTGCAGTGGGGAGTTCTGATGCGGGCGTGCACGGATACTGCAGTACCGGCCAGGATGATCTTTTCAGAGACCGGCCGCTCCGTGACCCGGACGGGTTACGCAACGGCCGATCTCTTACGCAGTCTAAACATAGCCTAATAATCTAAAAGAAATTTAAATAAAACACTTAAATTAGTTAAAAATCCACAGTTTAATAGGCCCGGTCAAAAATGACTAGAACATTATATGTGTATATAGGTCACACAGCTCTCCCAGTATCCTTTATGTCAGTGTAATGGAGGTCACACAGCTTTCCCAGTATTCTGTATGTCAGTATAATGGAGGCCACACAGCTTTCCCAGCATCCTGTATGCCAGTGTAATGGAGGTCACCCAGCTTTCCCAGCATCCTGTATGTCAGTGTAATGGAGGTCACCCAGCTCTCCCAGCATCCTGTACATCAGTGTAATGGAGGTCACACAGCTCTCCCAGTATCCTGTATGTCAGTGTAATGGATGTCACACAGCTTTCCCAGTATCCTGTATGTCAGTGTAATGGAGGTCCCACAGCTTTCTCAGCATCCTATATGTCAGTGTGTATCGGAGGTCACACAGCTTTCCCAGTATCCTGTATGTCAGTGTAATGGAGGTCACACAGCTGTCCCAGTATCCTGTATGTCAGTGTAATGGTCACCCAGCTGTCCGAGTATCCTGTATGTCAGTGTAATGGAGGTCACCCAGCTCTTCCAGTGTAATGGAGGTCACCCAACTGTCCCAGTATCCTGTATGTCAGTATAATGGAGGTCACACCTTGCAGACTTTACTGCACCAAGCAGCAGAATTACTATAGGTCTATAGGAGGGAAAAGGGAAGGAAGTTGCTGGAGATGTTTGTCTGGCAGGTTCTGAAGAGATGAATTGTAGCTGCAAGAAATCATCATGGTGGTCCGGTTGGAAAAGAAAAGGAAAATGGCGCCTCAGATCAAAGAAAACGTCACCTGTGAGTCCCTGTATGATGATTTTGTATTCGGTTGAACATTATCTCTTAGGGGTGCAACATCAATCTATGCCATAATACTCACACTGCTTCTTCCTAATAATCCGAATCCTGATAAAGGATTTATCAAGATTTGCCCTGTTGCCAAAATGATCTAGAAACTGCCCTGCCTCCACTCCCAGTTTCTGTGCCACTTCTTAAAGAGGCTTCTATGTTATCACCCCCCAACAGTGTCTCCTCTGTTATCCTCAAAGCTACACCCCTCTGTCGATCAGGAAGTCATTCATCCTACAGCCGTTCCCCCAGCAAGCATAAATTTCGCCGTAGTACGTTTGTTTTCCCAACAGAGGCAGCTTTCCCATTCTAGTTATGAACTTGTCCCCTTGCCCCCTCATTGTTCACTTGCCTCCCAAGTTGAGTTATTTTGCCAAATGCAACCTGGCATCCTACCCACTCTCCTCACTGCTCAATAGCTCCAAAACTGGGCTCTGTAGATGAGAATCCTTTAATCTAGGTGTTAATTATGATGACGGCATTGTTGCGACGGGATCTGGGCCTCCCCATCAACTGATTCATCTGTGATGTGGCAAAACACTGGAGTTCCACGCTCCACATGTTTCAGTAGTTGTGGCAGCAGCGTAATGCCATTATGCAGTACGAAATGTCGCATGGCCTGACTAGCAGTGGTGCAGACCTCGGGTGTTCACTCATAGAGAGTAGAGACAGGTGAAAGATCTGTTCGCCATTCTTGCCAGTTTTAAAGAGGTCACCAAAATGGTCAGCCAAGACAATGCCCTTATCAGCATCACTGTTCTGGTGATATTTTTACTGGAACAAGCGTTAGGCACTCTGCGGCAGTGATGGAGGAGCAGGAAGAGGAGGAGGCAGACATGGAACTTTACTCACCAGAGGATGTAGAGGACCCAACTGGTTCTAGGTTGAGGGCGGGTGCAGGCCGGCAGTACAGATCCCACGGTAGAGCACATGAGGCTAGCCAGGCCTCTGGTGACAATCAGGAGGAAGAAGTGGAGGAGGATGAGGAGGCAGGGGTGGACACTGATTCCCCTTAACTAGTAAGAGGTCGGCACCAGTGGCGTAGCGACCGCGGTCGCAGGGGTCGCCGCCGCGACCGGGCCGCTACCAAGGGGGGGCCCGCGAGGCCCCCCCCCTTACCACTGCACTGCCCGCCTCCCACTCCCTCTTGTGACCGCAAGCAATGTTTTGCTTGCGATCACAAGAGGCAGGGGCCCCCGGCTGTCTTGCGGCCCCCAGGGAGCTCTGTGTGCGGCGGGGGGGAAGTACTTCCAGCGCAGGGAGCATCGCGTTAAGAAAAAAACAGGTCCCACGAAGCTCCGCCCCCTCCGCGCTAAGCCCCGCCTCCCGCCGGGGGAAGCCCGCCAGCGCGTGTGACCTACAGAGGCTACAGAAATCATGCAGGTGAGTATAGATTTTTTTGTTTTTAAGGGGATGATGAGGGGTGTAGTGATATGAGGATGATGGGGGGTGTAGTGGTATGATGATGGAACAAGAGGATGATGGGGGGTGTAGTGATATGATGATGATGATGGAACAAGAGGATGATGGGGTGTAGTGGTATGATGATGATGATGGAACGAGGATGATGGGGGTGTAGTGGTATGATGATGATGGAACAAGAGGATGATGGGGGTGTAGTGGTATGATGATGATGGAACGAGGATGATGGGGGTGTAGTGGTATGATGATGATGATGGAACGAGGATGATGGGGGTGTAGTGGTATGATGGAACAAGAGGATGATGGGGGTGTAGTGGTATGATGATGATGGAACAAGAGGAGGATGAGGGGTGTAGTGGTATGATGATGATGATGGAACGAGGATGATGGGGGTGTAGTGGTATGATGATGATGGAACAAGAGGATGATGAGGGGTGTAGTGGTATGATGATGATGGAACAAGAGGAGGATGAGGGGTGTAGTGGTATGATGATGGAACAAGAGGAAGATGAGGGGTGTTGTGGTATGATGATGATGGAACGAGGATGATGGGGATGTAGTGGTATGATGATGGAACAAGAGGATGATGAGGGGTGTAGTGGTATGATGATGATGGATCAAGAGGATGATGAGGGGTGTAGTGGTATGATGATGGAACAAGAGGATGATGGGGGTGTAGTGGTATGATGATGATGGAACAAGAGGATGATGGGGGTGTAGTGGTATGATGATGATGGAACAAGAAGATGATGAGGATGTAGTGGTATGATGATGATGATGATGATGGAACAAGAGGATGATGGGGGGTGTAGTGGTATGATAATGAAGGAACAAGAGGATTATGAAGGAACAAGAGGATGATGAGGGGTGTAGTGGTATGATGATGATGATGGAACAAGAGGATGATGGGGGGTGTAGTGGTATGATGATGAAACAAGAGGATGATGAGGATGTAGTGGTATGATGATGATGGAACAAGAGGATGATGGGGGTGTAGTGGTATGATGATGAAGGAACAAGAGGATGATGAGGATGTAGTGGTATGATGATGAAGGAACAAAAGGATGATGAGGATGTAGTGGTATGATGATGATGGAACAAGAGGATGATGAGGGGTGTAGTGGTATGATGATGAAGGAACAAGAGGATGATGGGGGGTGTAGTGGTATGATGATGATGGAACAAGAGGATGATGAGGGGTGAAGTGGTATGATGATGGAGGGGCAGGAGGATGAAGGGGTAGTAGTATTATGGTGGAGGTGGTTGTAGTATGATGATGGAGGGGCAGGAGGATGAAAGGGGTAGTAGTATGATGATGGAGGGGCAGGAGGAGGGGACAACATGGGGGGTATCTGTAAGGGGGATAAAATGGGGGGCATCTATATGGTTGATAACATGGGGGCAATCTATATGGGGGATAACATGGGGGGCATCTATAATAGGGACAACACAGGGGGCCATCTATAAGGGGGAAACATTGGGGGGCCATCTATAAGGTGGACTACACAGGGGGTGTATACAGTAGGGGGATATGTACTATAAGGGAGTCACATAGAGTCAGGCTACCCACTAAATGAGGGTGTAAAGGGGCCAATACAGATGTGCAGTTTGTAGAGAGATGAGGATGGTGTCAGTGTGAGGAGCCTAATATGTTTGTCTGGCAGATTCTGTGGATTCGTGGCTCCAAAAAGTTCTCATAACGGCCCTGGGCAGATGGAGAAGATGAAAAGGGAAGAACTCCAATCAGAGAAGACGTCCCCTGTGAGTCACCTGATATATTTGCACTGTATTGTATATGGTGTATAGAGCCTGTGTAGAGCTGGGGCCACCTCTATATGACTGGATGAGGTGATATTGGTCTATGTACAGAGGATTTTATTCAGTAGCAGCGGTTGTGTTAGTCAGTATGTGGCAAGGGGGGGGGGGGCCCAAGTTGACCTCTTGCACCAGGGCCCAAGAGACATTAGCTACGCCCCTGGTCGGCACAGATTACAGGGGGAGTCGGAGGAGGAGGAGAAGGAGGATGAAGATCTTGTTAGTGTCCCTCGATCCAGAGGCTTGGGAGATCCTGTTTGCATCTCACACATGAGTGCTTGGATGCTACATTACTTCCAACATTATCCACGCATCAAGGCAATAAAAATGAACAGCGTTTATTGGGTGGCAACCCTCCTTGATCCACGTTACAAGACCAAAGTGAGCAATTTCCTTTCACCCACAGAAATTGATAGTAGAATGCAGAATTTTAAGACAGTGCTCATTGACCAACTCAAGACATCTTTTGGGTCTTCACATTGTAATGTCACGGCGGAACAGCGTCAGCAACGCGGCAGCAGTAGAATCACAGGTAGCCACACCAGCAGCAGCAGCAGGCAGTGTGGCAGAACTTACTGGGTGGCACTTGCCAATCAATTTTTACCACCTCACCAATGCCAGCAAGGCAGGGCTGCATTATGACACACAGAGACCGCATTTAAGACCATGGTCCATAACTATCTGCGTTTTTGGACTTGGTCTTCTTGAACCATTCAACTTCTTTGTGTCCAAACTGGATGAATGGCCTGAGCTTGCTCGACACGCCATAGAAGTGTTATCTTACCCAGCAGCCAGTGTAATCTCGGAACACACGTTCAGCTGGCGGGGTGATAACTGAGAAACATATCCGTCTATCCACTGACAATGTGGATCATTTGACATTTATGAATCAAGTGTGGATCTCTGACCATTTTGTTGCCCTGGTTACCGATGTCACTGGTAACTGTAACTGTAGCATGTCTTCTTAGAAATGTAAAATACACACTTCCACTACACTGCATCTCACGTCTGTAGTTCCTATGCCTGCTGCTTCTAAAAATTGGATTCTACTGCTGCCAACAGCTAGTGTTCCAAGTGTTACAGCTGAATGTATTTTGGAAAAATACACCTGTATGAGCTTGATGTGCACTGCATACACCTCTTTCTCCTCATCCTCTTTGTAGGCCTCCAAATGGTAATTTTTTAAATCTTTTAAATCTCTCCTGCCATGTTCTGCTACCTAATTTAGTTGAACCGCAACCTTCATCTTCCCTGCTGGGCTCTTTTCGCTGCCACAAAATGCCAATTTTTCCCGAGTGGGTAAAAAGCCCATTTTTGTCAGTCTGCATTGCAGAATATTTTTTTATAATTAATCTGAACATCAGTTAGATTAAGCAATCTTTGGTACAGAGGAGTTGGTGGTTAAATTTTTTCTGAGTGGGCAAAAAGACCATTTTTCTTTGCCTTCATTGCAAAATATTTTTTTTAAAATTAATCTCATCATCTGTTAGCTTAATCAATCTTTGGTACAGAGGAGTTGGTGATAAAAAAATTTCTGAGTGGTAAAAAAGCCAATTTTTCTCAGTCTGCATTGCAAAATATATATTTTTTTTAATTAATCTGATCATCTGTTAAATTATTCAATCTTTGGTACAGAGGAGTTAGCGGTTAAATTTTTTTCTGAGTGGGCAAAAGCCCATTTTTCTCATTCTGCATTGCAAAATATATGTATTTTTTAAATTATTCTGATAATCTGTTAGATGATAATCTTTTAACCTCTTAAGGACATAGGACGTACCGGTACGTCCTATGTCCTCATTAGCACTTCAAAGCGGGGCCGCGCGGCGGCCCCGCTTTGAAGTGCCGCGATCCCGGGTGCCGCGTGTAGCCCGGGACCGCCGCTATTAGCGGGCACGGTCCGATCGCCGTGCCCGCTAATTAGCTAATCGGAGGCAGCTGTCAAAGTTGACAGCTGCCTCCGATTACCGGAGGCAACGTTTCCCTGGTGTCTAGTGGGGGAGATCGCTCCTCCGGGACCTTGTCCCGGAGGAGCGATCTCCGTTACTGATGCCGGCCGGGGACGCGTCCAAGATGGCGCCGTCCTCGGCTCGGCACTCGTTTGTTTCCGGCTGCAGCAGCCGAAAGCAAACGAGTGCCGATCTCATGGATCTCTGCAGCATATCTATGCTGCAGAGATCTCTATGAGAGATCAAAGTGTATATACTAGAAGTCCCCCAGGGGGGCTTCTAGTATATGTGTAAAAAAAAAAAAAAAACGTGTTGTTAATAGTAAAAATCCCCCTCCCCTAATAAAAGTCTGAATCACCCCCCTTTCCCCAGGTTTTAAATAAAAGTAAACAAATAAATAAATAAATAAACATGTTTGGTATCGCCGCGTGCGTAATCGCCCGAACTATTAATTAATCACATTCCTGATCTCGTACGGTAAACGGCGTCAGCGCAAAAAAATCCCAAAGTGCAAAATTGCGCATTTTTGGTCGCATCAAATCCAGAAAAAATGTAATAAAAAGCGATCAAAAAGTCGTATATGCGCAATCAAGGTACCGATAGAAAGATCACATCATGGCGCAAAAAATGACACCTCGCACAGCCCCATAGACCAAAGGATAAAAGCGCTATAAGCCTGGGAATGGAGCGATTTTAAGGAATGTATATTGGTTAACAACGGTTTGAATTTTTTACAGGCCATCAGATACAATATAAGTTATACATGTTACATATCGTTTTAATCGTAACGACTTGAGGAACATGCATAACAAGTCAGTTTTACCCCAGGGCGAATGGCGTAAAAACACATTTCCCCCAAATAAAAGAAATGCGTTTTTTTTTTCAATTTCACCACACTTTGAATTTTTTTCTGGTTTCGCAGTGTACTTTATGCAAAAATTCAGCCTGTAATTGCAAAGTACAATTAGTGACGCAAGAAATAAGGGGTCATGTGGGTTTCTAGGTGGAAAAATGCAAGTGCTATGACCTTTTAAACACAAGGAGGAAAAACCGAAAACGTAAAAACGAAAATGGGCCATGTCCTTAAAGGGTTAAACAGAGTTGGTGGTCAAATTTTTCATGAGTGGCTAAAAAGCCCATTTTAGTCAGTTTATATTGCTAAATAATTTTTTTAAAAATCAATCTCAACATCTGTTAGATAAATCGCTGTTTCGTACAGAGGAGTTCCCAAGTATTTTTCTCCCATAGACTATAATGGGATTCCATATTCATACAAATATCGGGAGTTATTCTATTCGAATTATCAAATATTTCACTATACGCCCATCTCTTTCATTCTTAAAGCCAAATTTCAGGCTATAAGTTGTTCCATGTTTCCATTTTACTCTTCTGGATGATATTTACAGTTTCTTCTACTACATATAGGTGTCAAAATTAACCAAAACAACTCTCCATTGACTTTAACCCTTTGCCGCAAAATGACGTTTGGGGAACGTCATGTAAAACAAGTAGTTCCCGCAACATGACGTTCCCCAAACGTCATTGCTTCCCTGCCTCCCCCCGCTGTCCCTGACGGTGATCGGGCAGCAGGAGGAGGCTATGTCACATAGCATCCTCCCGCTGCCTCTGCCTGGAGGGTAGCCGCGCTCCCCGTGGGCAGTTAACCCCATAAACGCCGCAGTCAATGCGACCGCAGCGTCTATGGGGGAGATTTGTGTTCTCCCGCCGATCCGGCGGCGGGAGGAGGCTGCAGAACGTTGCCTCCTCCCGCCGGCACTTCTAAAGTGTCCCCCGCCCCCCCCCCTCGTCCCCCGAAACCGGCGGATCGCCGCTATTACCGTTATAGTGGCGATCCGCCGGTAACGGGTATTACCGGCGCTGCCGATCGCTTTCATCTCCCCCCACCGTGAATCCAGTGAATCCAGGGATGGAAATGAATAAATGATCAAAGCCCCATGCTCTCCACCACCGGAGGTAGCGGAGAGCATGGGGCAGTGATCGGGGACCCCCCCGTGTGGTCCCGGAGCAGGCGATCAGCGGTATATACTATATACCGCTGATCGCCTGTTCCCAGTGCAAAGATGCACTTTTTATCCCCTGTCAGCATAAATTATTGGTGACAGGGGATAAAAAGTGTCAGTGTGTCGCCCCCCAAGTCGCCCCCCACCCCCCCCGTCACCCCCGTCCCCCAAGTCGGCCTTCTACCCCTTATACATTACCTGATCCTGGAGCTCCTTCCTCCTTGACGTCCTGGCTGGTTATTAAGTGCGCATGCATTCCACAACCAGCCAGCTCTGAAATTTTAAAGTGACAGAGACCAATTTGGTCTCTGTCACTGAACTATGATTACTGTGATAGAAAATATCACAGTAATCATAGTAATACAGTGAAAATGAATGTATAAAGTACAAAAAGTTAAAAACATACAAAAAAATAAAACACACACTTTTTATTATAGTAATAATTGCAGTTTACTCCCAAATTACCCCTTACCCCCCCCAAATTACCCGTAACCACCGCAGGTTGCCCATATCCACCCCAGGTTGCCCGTAATCACGCCAGATTGCACGGAATCACCGCACGTTGCCCATAACCACCGCACGTTGCCCATAACCACCGCACGTTGCCTCTAACCACCGCACGTTGCCTCTAACCACCGCACGTTGCCTCTAACAACCGCACGTTGCCTCTAACCACCGCACGTTGCCCCTAACCACCGCACGTTGCCTCTAACCACCGCACGTTGCTCCTAACCACCGCACGTTGCCCCTAACCACCGCACGTTGCCCATAATCACCGCACGTTGCCTCTAACAACCGCACGTTGCCCCTAACCACCGCACGTTGCCTCTAACCACCGCACGTTGCCCCTAACCACCGCACGTTGCCCCTAACCACCGCACGTTGCCCCTAACCACCGCACGTTGCCTCTAACCACCGCACGTTGCCCCTAACCACCGCACGTTGCCCCTGACCACCGCACGTTGCCTCTAACCACCGCAGGTTGCCTCTAACCACCGCACGTTTCCCCTAACCACCGCACGTTGCCCCTAACCACCGCACGTTGCCCCTAACCACCTCACGTTGCCCCTAACCACCGCACGTTGCCTCTAATCACCGCACGTTGCCTCTAACCACCACACGTTGCCCATAACCACCACACGTTGCCCATAACCTCCGCACATTGCCTATAACCACCGCACGTTACCTGTAACCACCACATGTTGACCGTAACTACCCCGAATTTCCAGTGACCCCCTCCAAATGGTGCGTAATCAGCCCCGATTGCCCGTAACCCCCCAGATTGCACGTAACCACAGCACGTTGCCTCTGACCACCGCACGTTGCCTCTGACCACCGCACGTTGCCTCTGACCACCGCACGTTGCCTCTGACCACCGCATGTTGCCTATAACCACCCCAAATTGCCAGTGACCCTCTCCAGATTGCCTGTAACCACGCCAGTAACATGCCTGTAACGACCCCAAATTACAGGTACCCATCCCAGATTACCTATAAGCACTTCAGTTTAACCGTAACCACCCCACGTTGCCCGTTACCACCCCACGTTGCCCGTAACCACCCCACATTGCCCGTAACCACCCCACGTTGCCCGTAACCACCCCAGATTGTCTGTAACCACCACAGGTTGCCCATAACCACCCCAGGTTGCCCATAACCACACCAGGTTGCCCATGACCACCCCAGCTTGCCCGTGACCACACCAGGTTGCCCGTGACCATCCCAGGTTGCCCGTGACCACCCCAGGTTGCCAGTGACCACCCCACATTACCTGTAATCTCATTTTTTATTGTATTTTAGTAACTGTGCTATTCTAATAACTATTACTAGCTGCGGTTTTGCTCCAGCAAATTGGCGCTCCCTTCCTTCTGAGCCCGGCTTTGTGCTTATACTGTGGTTTATGCCCACATATGGGGTGCCTTTTTACTCAGAAGAAGCTGCGTTACAGATTTTGGGGTACGTTTTTTCTCCTGTTCCTCGTGAAATTAAGAAATTTTTAACTAAACAAACATATTATTGGAAAAATTCGAGTTTTTAATTTTTACTGTCTTATTTTGAATACTTTCCTCTAATACCTGTGGGGTCAAACCGCTCAATGCACCCCAAGATGAATTCTTTCAGGGGTGTACTTTCCTAAATGGGGTGACTTTTGCTGGGGTTCTATTCTGCTGACACTACAGGGGCGCTGAAAACGCACCTGGCACTCAGAAACTTCTTCGGAAAAATCTGCACTGAAAATGCTAATTGGCGCTCCTTCCCTTCTGAGCCTGGCTGGGTGCCCATACAGTGGTTTATGCCCATATATGGGGTACCGTTCTACTCAGGGGAACCTGCGTTACAGATTTTGGCATGCAGCTTCTCCCCTGTTCCTAGTGAAATTGAGAAATTTCAAACTAAACGAACATATTATTGGAAAAATTCTAGTTTTTCAATTTTACTGTCTTATTTTGAATACTTTCCTCTAATACCTGTGGGGTCAAAATGGTCACCACACGCCAAGATGAATTCTTTTAGGGGTGTACTTTCCAAAATGGGGTGACTTTTGGGGGGGGTTCTCTTCTGCGGACACTACAGGGGCACTGCAAACACACCTGGCGCTCAGAAACTACTTCAGCAAAATCTGAACTGAAAATGCTAATTGGCGCTCCTTTCCTTATGAGCCCTCCTGTGTGGCCATACAGTGGTTTATGCCCACATATGGGGTACCGTTCTACTCAGGAGAACCTGCGTTACAAATTTTGGGGTGCATATTCTCTCATGATCCTTGTGAAATTGAGAAATTTCAAACTAAACGAACATATTATAGGAAAAATTCAAGTTTTTCATTTTACTGTCTAATTTTAAATACTTTCCTCTAATACCTGTGGGGTCAAAATGGTCACCACACCCCAAGATGAATTCTTTGAGGGGTGTACTTTCCAAAATGGGGTGATTTTTGGGGGGTTTCTCTTCTGCGGACACTACAGGGGCGCTGCAAACGCACCTGGCGCTCAGAAACTTCTTCAGCAAAATCTGCATTGAAAAAGCTAATTGGCGCTCCTTTTCTTCTGAGCCCGGCTGTGTGCCCATACAGTGGTTTATGCCCACATATGGGGTACCTTTGTATTCAGGAGAACCTTCTTTACAAATTTTGGGATACTTTTTTTCTCTTGTTCCTCGTGAAATTGAGAAATTTCAAACTAAACAAACATATTATTGGAAAGATTTGTGTTTTTCATTTTTACTGTCTAATTTTGAATACTTTCCTCTAATGCATGTGGGGTCAAAATGCTCATCCTACCCAAAGATGAATTCTTTGAGGGGTGTACTTTCGAAAATGGGGTGACTTTTGGGGGGATTCTATTCTGCGGACACTTCTGAGCCCGGCTGTGTGCCCATACAGTGGTTTACGCCCACATCTGGGGTACCGTTGTATTCAGGAGAACCTGCGTTACAAATTTTGACATGCATTTTTTCTCATGTTCCTTTTGAAAATGAGAAACTTTAATCTAAACATATATATTATTTGAAAATGTAAATTTTCGATTTTTTTACGGCCTAATTGTGAATACTTTCCTCCACCCCCTGTAGGGTTAAAATGCTCATTATACCCCTAGATTAATTCTTTAAGGTGTCTAGTTTCCAAAATGGGGTCACTTATGAGGGTTTCCAGTATCCAAGCCTTCTAAATCCATTTAAAAAAAGAACTGGTCCCTACAAAAAATCAGTTTGGGAAATTTTCACAAAATGTGATAATTTGCTAATAAATTTCTAAGCCCCGTAACACCCTAAAAAAGTAAAATATGTTTCCCAAATTATGCCAGAATAAAGAGGACATATTGGTAATGTGATTTAGTAACTAAGTTATGTGCTCTGACTTCCTTTTTTAGAAACAGAGAATTTCAGAAGTTCATAAAATGCAAAATTTTCAAATTTTTCTTGATATTTTGATGTTTTTCACAAAAAATACACAAAGTAGTGACCAAATTTTGCTACTAATATAAAGTGTCATATGTGACGAAAAAACAATCTCAGAATCGCTAGCATACGTTAAAGCATCACTGAGCTATAAGCGCATAAAGTGAGACAGGTCAGATTTTGAAAAATGAGCCTGGTCATTAAGGCCAAAACAGGCTTTAGAGGTAAGGGGTTAATGGGTTTCGAGTTCGAGTCGCACTTCGAATCGAAATTCACTACTATTTGAGGTTCAACTCGAACATTTTACTGTTCGATAATCACTAAGATTCACTAGCCTGGTAGTAAGCTGCTACAACGTTGGAGCCCCTGTTGTTATACCGCCACTGCAACCACCCTCACCATATGTATACTGAATTTACACATGAACATGAACTGACTTTGAACATTCCTAGGATAAACATGTATCTATCCTAGGATAATAGGAAAATAATTACTAAAAGGGCAGACTACATGGATAAAGCAGTCTCTTTCTGCTGACAATCTTCTATGTTTATATATCATGACCCATTACAGGCAGAAAAGTGAGCCACCCAAAAGGGGATTTCCAGCAAGAAGCCATAAGGGGTGTCTCTGCGACCATGACCAGGTGGTTGCTAGGGGGTTGTTAGGGTATGAAATGGGTCCAGCATGGAGAAAAGGAGAGATAGTGATGTCTGGTTAAAATGGCCGCTGAAGGGTAGGAAATTGGTTCAGCATGGTGATCTGGAGTTATAAAGGCTGCAGGACAAGAGACAGGGAGAGGGAATGTAGCTAGGGGCTTTTTATGGGAACAAAAGGGACTAGCTAAGCGGAAGGAATACCTGGGGGAGGTATAAGGTGAAAAGGAGCCAGGTAAGGCTGGCCAGTGACATAAGACATAAGATACCTGAAGACAAAAAAGTGTAAAGATAAGCCAAGAGCACATGGCCAGGGAGCCATCTGGCCACATAGAAGCCCTAGAGAGGCACATGATGCACTTTAACCACATGCAGCCAAGCATATGGAGCTCAGCAGCCACATACAGCCAAGCACATGGAGCCAAGCAGCCACATACAGCCAAGCACATGGAGCCCAGTAGCCACATACAGTCAAGCACATGGAGCCTAGCAGCCACATACAACCAAGCACATGGAGCCCAGCAGCAACATACAGCCAAGCACATGGAGCCCAGCAGCCACATACAGCCAAGGACATGGAGCCAAGCAGCCACATACAGCCAAGCACATGGAGCCCAGCAGCCACATACAGTCAAGCACATGGAGCCCAGCAGCCACATACAACCAAGCACATGGAGCCCAGCAGCCACATACAGCCAAGCACATGGAGCCCAGCAGCCACATACAGCCAAGCTCATGGAGCCCAGCAGCCACATACAGCCAAGCACATGGAGCCCAGCAGCCACATACAGCCAAGCACATGGAGCCCAGCAGCCACATACAGCCAAGCACATGGAGCCCAGCAGCCACATACAGCCAAGCACATGGAGCCCAGCAGCCACATGCAGCCAAGCACATGGAGCCCAGCAGCCACATGGACCAGGCAAAGAAACCATGGCAGCAGATAAAGATTGAAGATTCTCAAGAGGTTTCAAGATGTGCTCAGGCCCGGTAAGAAACTTTTTGTCTTTTACTGTGGGGATTGTGGGTGAGCAGGATAGAGGTGAGGTGCCTCCCCAGGCAGTTCATCCAGTGGTTTAGCAGGGGGTTGGATGGCCACACCATGGATGTTGGGAGGGGTAAAGAGGGGGTGTTGGGGTGTGCTTACTATATATCTCTCAAAAGGGGTCAATTTCAACCTAAATCCTGTACTGCACTTCAGTTGGGCCAGGGCCATTTAAACCCTTCCCGCATAAGGATGTTCTTTTCTTTAAAGTTTTAGAGGACAGATAATAGTGTATTTCCACACTGAATGGTTGATTTATGGTTGAACTCTGTCAAGTACTCTTCAGTTTTAACCTGAGTTGTTCAAGTTCCAAGATGTCATCATCCACCTCACTAAGCACTTATCAACATTAGAAAAATGGGCTTTTAGGCAGATTTTTCTAAACAGTTCTGTATCTACCTGAAGTTTATTAAGGCGGCACTATTCCTCAGCAGTATATGGCGGTTAGTTTTACCCCTCTCCTCCCCCGCATTGTTTGTAAAATAGCTAAATGCTCTTATGCAAATTACTTGCTTAATAGCATTTAGGGCATTGCGCGGAGCCCCACCCAGCCCGTCCCCTCCTGCCCACTATGTATATGCATAACTGATCGGACTGAATCCCCCGGGTCGCTGCCGAACCTCCCGGAGGTCCCTCGGGGCGTACGTATAAGATAGACTTATACTTACTACTTGAGGAACTTCTGGGAGGATCAGCGGCTGGCCTGGGGATTCACGCATGCGCGGGAAGCAGCCTGCCTCTAACGGGACTGCTTCCCTGCGCAGCCACCGTGTATAGAGCCCACTATGCAGTTATGAATATGCATAGTTAGCGGGACCAGAGGGGGCAGGCTGAGCGGAGTGCGGCGATGCTTTCAGGCCCAGAGCAATGCCCTAAATGCTCTTAAGTAATTTGCATAATAGCACTACTGCAGCATATCAGCAGGTTCTCTGGGAAAAACCTGCTGATAGTGCCGCTTTAAAACGTCCCATTGGAAAAATTGACAGTCCAGTCTGTAACAGTTCTTACTGAACTACTCGGAGATTTGGAGGAAATGTTAAGCATGATTGTACCTGTGGACCTGTAAGCATGTCTGCTTGGGTGCTCCTATGCTGGCGGTGGTACACCCTCTAATCTATATAATAAAAATGAAAGTCTGTCTGTCTGTGGATGCCTAATGGTAAATACGACCCTGCACGTATACAGGACACTACAGGTATACAGGACCCCAAAACTATACACTACAGGTGCACGGGACCTCCACCAACTATATACTACAGGTATACAGGACCCCAAACTTTACACTACAGGTATACAGGACCCCAAAACTATAAACTACAGGTATACAGGACCTCCACCAACTATATATTTCAGGTATACAGGACCTCCACCAACTATATACTACAGGTATACAGGACCCCAAACTATACACTACAGGTATACAGGAACCCAAAACTATACACTACAGGTATAAAGGACCTCCACAAACTCTATACTACAGGTATACAGCACCCCCACCAACTGTATACTACAGGTATACAGGACCCCAAACTATACACTACAGGTATACAGGACCCCACAACTATACTCTACAGGTATACAGGAACTCCACCAACTCTATACTACAGGTATACAGCACCTTCACCAACTTTATACTACAAGTATACAGGACCCCCTAACTTTACACTACAGGTATACAGGACCTCCACCAACTATATACTACAGGTATACAGGACCCCAAACTATACACTACAGGTATACAGGAACCCCAAACTATACACTACAGGTATAAAGGACCTCCACCAACTCTATACTACAGGTATACAGCACCTTCACCAACTCTATACTACAAGTATACAGGACCCCCAAACTTTACACTACAGGTATACAGGACCTCCACCAACTCTATACTACAGGTATACAGGACCCCAAACTATACACTACAGGTTTACAGGAACCCAAAACTATACACTACAGGTATACAGGACCCCCCAAACTATATACTACAGGTATACAGGACCTCCACCAACTATACACTAGAGGTATCCAGGACCCTCAAACTATAAACTACAGGTATACAAGACCTCCGCCAACTATACATTGCAGGAATACAGCACCAACTAAATACTACAGGTATACAGGACCCCCAAACTAAACAGTACAGGTATACAGGACCTTCACCAACTATACACTGCAGGTATACAGGACTTCCAAAAATATACAGTACAGGCATACAGCCCCCCCAACTATACACTACTGGTATACAGGACCTCCCTCAACTATACACTACAGGTATACAGCCCCCCCCCCTGACTACACACTACAGGTATACAGGACCCCCCGTACTATACACTATAGGTATACAGTCTCCCCCCACCCCCCAACTATGCACTACAGATATGCGAGACCTCTAAAAACTATATACTGTAGATATACAGAACCCCTCCAACTATGCACTACAGGTATACACTAATTCCACTGATTAACTCAGATGAAACAATACCTTTAGATTGGCCTCTGGGGCACCTTAGAACAAATCTAATTAACACACATTACACTTTATACCCGGGCAGCGCCGGGTACATTTTCTAGTAAACTAATAAACAGATGCCAATACACAAAGCTTTCACATCACAGGAAGCAAGAGGATGCAAATACCATTTACCTTAAAAAAAACACATGCCAGGTGCCATGAGCAGTTTCTGGAGCAGGGGAACAGTTTCTGGAGCAGGGGGAGCAGTTTCTGGAGCAGATGGAGCGGTTTCTGGAGCAGGGGGAGCAGTTTCTGGAGCAGATGGAGCGGTTTCTGGAGCAGGGGGGGCAGTTTCTGGAGCAGGTGGAGCAGTTTCTGGAGCAGGTGGAGCAGTTTCTGGAGCCGGTGAAGCGGTTTCTGGAGCAGGGGGAGCGGTTTCTGGAGCAGGGGGAGCAGTTTCTGAAGCAGGGGGAGCAGTTTTTGGAGCAGGGGGAGCAGTTTCTGGAGAAGAGGCATTGTGAGGAGCAGAGGGAGCAGTGTAAGAAAAACGGAGAGCAGTGACAAGTTCTTGCACCCTCGCCTGTGGTCTTTTCTATCTCCAGAACACTGACTGACCTGCAGACCTGAAGTGTCAGTAGGAGGAGCCAGCCAGGCCACCGTCCACCATCCACAGGAGGACCCCAGGACAACAGTCAGAGCAGGTAACAGGCCAGCCCTGGATATATCTCACTCACACACACCTCAAATAGGAAACACACACATGCGGCAGACAGCTGGCCCAGTACTAACTACAAAACCTGGTCTTCTCCTCCTCTTCTGAGCCGACAGCGTCTGGCAATGTGTGCACTCTGTCTCCTGCATCCAGACCGGTGTGTGTCTCCCTGTGATGATGGTGACAGAGTCAGTGTCAGTCAGCGGCTGCAGGCGTCCCTAACAGTGTCTGGCGGCGGCCCTCTTTGTAAGATTTATAAGCAGCACAGTGGCGGCCAGCCGCTGTGCTGTAGCTTTACATTAATACAGAAATCAAAAAATGCAGACCAGGCGGCCCACAGGCTGGCAATTGGGGCAGCCCACCGGACATTTGCCAGATCTGCCAGATTACCAATCCATGCCTGCTTATCAGGCTTCCTCCTACTGACTGGAGCAGACACACACACGGGCATGAGGCCCCAGCTCCAGAGCTCTTTAGGGGGAATCATTATAAGTTTTCTCAGCAGCAGCTACAGCTACTATCCAGCTGCTAGAGTTCACAGAATGAATCCACTTCTCCCCTGTCCTCTCCAGTCCCCCCCCCCCTGCTGCACACATGGGGACTCAGCCTGGATGATGAATATTAGGAGAGGACAGCAGTATACCGTGACAATGCATAGATTACATTACAGTAATCTCTTCCCATCATAGTAATTTGTGTCTTTCATGTATTTAAAATTTTTTGTTATATGGGGTCACTTTATTGTGAGGCAAATTATACTTTTTGGCCCCCGCCCCCCTGCAGTGTGTGACAGAACTGTTTGTGACAGCAGCCTTAAGCCCCTATTACACGGGGCGACTAGAGAAGCAAACAAGCGCTGTCAGTCATTCCCTGCTCGCCGGCGCTGCTATTGCACGTGGCGGCAGCGAGCGGGTCAGTACAGGCGGGTGGTTGTGGCGCTGCCCGGGTGATCGGTAGATCGTTTAGGCAGACCATAGAGCAGGGGTACTCAACAATTTTTACTGAAGGTCCACTTACCGGGGTCTTTTGTCAGGTAAAGGTCCGAGCTGAACATCAGTAGTAAGTCTGTTTTTTCATTTTTCACAAATGTTGTTGAACTATTTACACACAGAATTGATGCTTATTAGTGGGAAAACTGGCATTTTTTCTCTCTCCCCGGCCCTTTGAAATTAGGTACAAAGGGGGTGACTGCCCCCAGTAGTATATAGCCCCCCTGTTGCTCCCGCAGTAGTATATAGACCCCTGTGCACTACCCCAGTAGTATAAAGCCCCCCTGTGCGCTCCCCCAGTAGTACATAGACCCGCTGTGTGCTCCCTTAATTATATAGTTTCCCTGTGCTCCCCCCTCCCATCTAGCATATAACATAAAAAAACCAAACACTTATACTCACCTGGTTCCGACATCTTTTCGCTCTTGTGGCCGCACTGCAGCGGTCACAAGAGGCCGCTCTCCCCTTGTCCTGGTGCCCGCACTCCACAGACGACACTTGAGCGCTGGCACCAAAGGCAGAGTGCGGCATCTTGTGACTGCTGCAGCCAGTGAGGGGTGACTGACAGGGAGGGAGCCAATAGTTCCCTCTCTGTCAGTGCTGCTGCATGGTAACATGGTCCGGAAAGCTGGCCTCCGCGGTCCGCGTTCAGACTATGGTCCGCCAGTTGAGGACCCCTGCCATAGCTGAAAATGGCAGTCTGCTGCCGCTCCTATTCCACAGAGCAACGACAGCAGAACGCTGCTATCACAGTCGTTTGTCTTTCAACATGTTGAAAGACAAATGACAGTAACGATCAGCCAACGTCGCCTTCTATAACGTCTCCAGCCCTTTTGGTCATTTGTGAGCAGGGAATTCCTATTGCTTTGTGTACAGCGGCCAAAAGTTACTTTGTCAATGTAAGTCTATGGGAAGGTTCAGTGTCAGTGATGGACTGTCCAATTGACTTATACAGCAAAATGACTTCCAACCCCTTCACAGGGCACAGTAGGAATTCCCTGGTCACAAATGACTGGAAGGGCCAAAGATGTTATCCGAACTATCAGAACAATGCCGCTGGAGGAAGTACAGCTCCAGGTTGCCATCTACCTTTCGCTGCACTGATGTGGGGAGGGTAGTAAGGGCCAAAGTGATCCTTGAAAGATGCACTGCTAGCTGGCTACTCATGGGCCACTACTGTGTGCTTGCCCCCAAGGCTAAAATTTGTCAGCCAGCCCCTGACTTTACTCCTACTGCACAAAACCACAATCTTCATGTGATGGCCTGGCATAATCAGATAGACATGCTGGTATTGCCATTATCTGTATTCTTATGATCCTTGCTTTAGTTGCATGCTGTGTAATCCTGTGTGTCTGAAGGATTCTCACGAAAGCTGTTAAAATGGCATCTCCAAGTACTGTATGTATGCTGATTTGTCTCCAAAGGGATGAAGACCTCAGATCAGTGGTGTCCGGCAGCCTCTGCAGTGAACAGTGATTGTTTTCATTGCTTACTGCGCTGTAAGAGCAACCACAGCTCCCCTCTGTTTTTTCTGTAACAGTCGTGTCGTTGTCCCGTGTTCCAGGTTGCTGCCGTCCCCCCAACCGTCATTCTGTGGCGTACACCGTCATTCTGTGGCGTACACCAGAGCCCATGTGCAGGGGCCCGATGCCGCAATCTTTTTGGCCCCCTCAGACACCGTCTCTCAGCTCCAGTCTCCCTCGGCTGATGCACATGCCAGCTGCTTTGAATTTAAAGGGCCAGTCTGCCCTTAATTGGCTGCTGCTTCTTATTTATTCCCAGCATGCGTCAGGCTTCCCTGTTGGAGCCTCAGCATGCTTCCTAGTGTGTGGCCTGTGACTGCTGTCTTGATTCCATTCCTGCTGTGTTCCTGCCTGCCTTCGTGTCTCATGCTGCACCTTGGCTGACTTCACTAGCAAGCAGAGTAGAAAAAAACTGAATAAAGTGGATTGGGAGTCCAGTTTGAACTTAAATGAACAAAATTTATCACCACCTTTACTTAAAGAAATCAGATCCATTTTTCAGAAACACTGGCCAGTTTCAAAGCATGACCTTTTTCTAAAGGATATATTGTCTAAAGTTACTCTCAGAAAGTCACGTTCTTTAAAGAGTATCTTGGCTCCCAGTAAAATGTAACAACAACAAATACATCCTCTTTGTCATTTCTATCCAAAGTGACTGGTTCTTGTGGGTAAGGTATTAGCAAATGTAAGTGCACATAACTGCAATAATTGTCATTTTTCCCTCCTTTACAATAACACTCATAGAACTACCAACAGGTGGACAGCGATTCCAGTTGCTGTGTAGGAGAGAAAATTAATGGATCTTTAAACTAAAGACCCTCATTCCGCAGGGATTAAATGAATATATTGAAAATGGCCAAAATTAATAGGTCTGTTCTATTCATTATATTTTTGCTATCTTCTTTTATCCATCATGTGTTTTATAGTGTATGCTTTTATATATATTTCTACATTATGATATGTATGATGTATCATGCCTAAGATAGATAGATAGATAGATAGATAGATAACCATTTATGATTTTTCTATTTTGCTCTGTACTTGCTTTATTATCCTATTGTATCATTATTGCTAGTAATGAGCGAATACTGTTCGATCGAATAGATATTCGATCGAAAAGTGAGATATTCGAATATTCGATATTCGTACGCATATTCCGCGAATATTCGATAAATATTCGATAAGCGTTCAAATCCCCCAGTTTCCGATTTTACCCTCCAAATGGTCAAATAGATGTTTTTCACTAATCGAATACTTGTTCCCATAGACTTTAATGGGATCGAATATTCAATCGAATATTCGTGAGATATTCATACGAATATCGAATATTCGAATATCTCACTATTCGCTCATCACTAATAATTGCATATTTGGGGCCTTTTCCATCCATTTAACAATAGTCTTTAGGCTATTCTATATATACTTAACATCTTTGTTCTTTCCTCGATAGAGGCTGATGTTGGAGGTTTTTGGCCCAATTAGGCTGTGTTCACACTACGTATATTTCAGTCAGTATTGCAACCAAAACCAGGAGTGGATTAAAAACACAGAAAGGATCTGTTCACACAATGTTGAAATTGAGTGGATGGCTGCCATTTAATGGCAAATATTTGCTGTTATTTTAGAACAACGGCTGTTATATTGAAATAATGGCAGTTATTTACTGTTATATGGCGGCCATCCACTCAATTTCAACATTGTGTGAACAGATCCTTTCTGTGTTTTTAATCCACTCCTGGTTTTGGTTGCAATACTGACTGAAATATACTGACTGAAATATATGTAGTGTGAACGCAGCCTCACTTTGTATCTTTCTGTCTGTTTACATACTGGGCAATAAGTATGAATACACCCTGATAAAATGGAAGTGGTTGCTGAATGATAACACCTTACCGGGAAGGGGAAAACATTTGAGGCCTGGTGACGCCCATGGGGGCCATCTGCAAAACCATTTTGGATTTAAAGGACAACTCCCGCGGGACCCCAAAAAAAAAAAAAACACAGACACACACAGACACCATACTCACCATCTCTCCGGTGACGATCGCCACTCGATTCGCCCGCCGTCCGCCTCTCCGTCGCCGCCTTCCGCCATCCAGCGATGTCTCCAACTTCCGGGTCCAGGGGATGGAAAAGGCTGCCAGTGCGCTTGCGCACCGGCAGCCTTTTCATTGGCTGGAGCGCATCACATGGCTTCCAGCAAGCTCAGCCAATCAGGGCTGAGCAAGCTGGAAGCCATGTGATGCGCTCCAGCCAATGAAAAGGCTGCTGGTGCGCATGTGCACCAGCAGCCTTTTCATCCCCATTCACTTTGCATGAAGACGCCGAGGAGGAAGAAGACCCGGACCGCCCCTCGGCTCTGACGTCGTCGTCACCAGATGCCGCCCCGGAGAAGAGGACCGTGACGATCGTAATAGGTAATGTATACATTCCTTAACTTCCGGGGTGGGGGGTCGGGGGTCCGAAAGTGGGGGAAGGGGGCCAGGCCGGGTATTTAACCACATTACAAAGTTATATAACTTTGTAATGTGTGTTAAATGAGCAAAAAAAAATTTTTGTGGGAGTTGTCCTTTAACTTTACTTTTTTAACCCCTTAAGGACAGAGCCTTAAGGACAGATACAAATTTTATGAATATGACCTGTGTCACTTTTTTCATTAATAACTTGGGAGTGCTTTTACCTATCTGGCTGATTCTGAGACTGTTTTCTCGTGACATATGGTACTTTACATTTCTGGTAAATTAGAGTCGATACTTGTAACAAATCTTTATGAAAAAAACTAAATAACGGGAAAAATTGTGAAAAAATGCATTTTTCCAACTTTGAAACTTTACTGATTATACACAAAATGGTTATGCCACATAAATTATATATTAACCCCTTAAGGACAGAGCCTGAAATGGCCTTAAAGCGTAGCTGTCATTTCAGGGCCATTTTTCTGAAAACATTAAATATCAACAGTACAAGCGATTTTAAGAAACTCTGTAATAGGTTTTATGTACTAAAAGAGTTTCCTTCTGTACTGAAAAAGCAATCTCCTAGCCTTCCTCCTCGCATCAAATGAAGCAGGATTTCTGTCTCCATTATGTGGCTATGGAGAGGGGAGGGGCTGTTAGGAGTGACTGAGCACGGAGGATTTCTGCAAAGCACAACACCCTGCAATCTTCTCTCAGTAAGTTCATAGATAAGCACTGACCTTTCTGACACCTGAATTTAGCGTTTTAGGTGCCCAGAGAGTCTACAAACAGCTGACCTTCATGTCACCTCTTCCTGCTCCCTCATCTCCCTCGGCCCCTCCCCCCTTCATAGGCTTACAATGGAGAGAGCAGAGCCCGTCTTCACTGGCTTCTCTGTAATGAAGACGTGTTTGCCTGATAATTGCTTCTTGAGTACAGAAGGAGGCTTTTTTGGCTGATGAAACCTATTACAGAGTTTCTTAAAATCGCTTATACTACTGATTTCTGCAATAAAAAAAAAACATGACAGTTACGCTTTAAGGAAGGAGAGAAATTTTATGAATATGACCTGTGTCACTTTATTTATTAATAACTTCGGGATGCTTTTACTTATCCATCTGATTCTGAGATTGTTTTCTTGTGACATATGGTACTTTACATTTCTTGTAAATTGGAGTCGATACTTATAATGAATCTTTATGAAAAAAAACAAAATAACGTAAAAAATTGTGAAAAAAATGCATTTTTCCAACTTTGAAACTTTTCTGTTTATACAGAAAATGGTAATGCCACATAAATTATATATTAAATAGCATTAGAAACATGTCTCCATTTTTTTGTTGGTGGCATTTATTAACCCTTTGAGGACCAGGCCCAAAATGACCCAGTGGACCGCGCAAATTTTGATCTTAGTGCTTTCGTTTTTCCCTCCTCCCCTTCTAAGAGCTCTAGCACTCTCAGTTTTCTATCTACAAGCCATGTAAGTGCTTGTTTTTTACAGGAATAGTTGTACTTTGTAATGGCGTCATTCATTTTACCATAACATGTATGATGGAATTCCAAATATATTATTTATGAAGATATAAATAGGTGAAATCGTAAAAAAGAATGCAATATGGTAACGTTTGGGGGGTTCCTGTGTCTACGTAATGCAGTATATGGTAACAGTAACATGACACTATTATTCTATAGGTCAGTCCGAACACAACCATATGCAGGTTACACAGATTCTCTAATGTTATATATGTATTTTTTTTATGAAATCCTTTTTTTTGGCAATTAAATATTAATAAAATGGGCCTATTGTGACGCTTATAACGGTTTTATTTTTTCACCTACGGGGCTGTATGGGGTGTCATTTTTTCCGCCATGATCTCTAGTTTTTATTAATACCATATTTGTAAAGATCAGACGTTTTGATCACTTTTTATTGATTTTTTAAAATAAATAATGTAACATAAAATCGGTAATCCGCGCACTTTTCCCCCTCTTTTCGTGTACGCCGTTTACCGTTCGCAATGACGCTTATTATATTTTAATAGATCGGACAATTACGCACGCTACGGTATATTATATGTTTATCTATTTATTTATTTTTATATGTTTTATTTATATAATGGGAAAGGGGGGTGATTTAGACTTTTATTGGGGGAGGGGTTTTGGGGTAGTGTGTTGGTGTTTTGAACTTTTTTTTTTTTTTTTTACACTTTTGAAGTCCCTTTGGGGGACTTTTACATACAGTACTTAGATTTTTACACTGATGAATGCTATGCCATAGGCATAGCATTGATCAGTGTTATCGGCGATCTGCTCATTGAGCCTGCCTGTGCAGGCTCAGTGTAGCAGATCGCCGATCGGACCGCACGGAGGCAGGTGAGAGACCTCCGGCAGTCCATTTCAACGATTGGGACCCCCGCAGTGTGACTCCCCCTGTCACTTACACTTAAACGCTGCGGCGTTTAAGGGGTTACTGACACGCGGCAGCGCGATCGCTGCAGCGTGTCATTACCGGTGAGGTCCCGGCTGCTGATTGCAGCCGGCCCCCACCTGCTATGAAGCGCGCTCCGCTCCGGAGCGCGCTTCATAGCGGGAAAAACACCCAGGACGTAAGGTTACGTCATGGGTCGTCTGGGGACAGACTTACATGACGTAACCCTACGTCCAGGGTCGTCTAGGGGTTAAACTATCTTTTATTTTAGACATATCATTTTTTTAGACATTAGAAAGCTTAAAACATTAGCAGCAATTTTCCAAATTTTCTGTAAAATTTCAAAATCAGATATTTTTAGGGACCTGTTCAGGTTTAGGCTATGTTGACACTGCGTATGAATTCGTCCATAGTGCAAACCACAAATATACGCACGTAGTTTTGAGGTTGATGCGTTTGCTTGAAAGTATATGATATACGCCCGCACAGTGCACACTACGTATGAGCTTACGGCCGGATCGTATACGGCGCCGTGAAAAATTAACAAGACCATTGTTTGAGGACAGAAATGTTGAAATTCACGGCCGTGGATTTCCATGCGGTCCCGTACGAAGTACTTATTTCAGCCAAATTGAACTTGATTTTTCAATCCAAAAGGTTCTGTGTGGTTTACGGGGCTGGGAGAAGATTTCCAAGTAAATGACCTGCCTCAGATCGCTTCGAAACAAGCTAGGGAAGCATAACTGTACTGCGGGCGTATGTTCGCGGTTCGTACGCATCCGGCCGCATGTCTATTTTTCCCACGCCCGTAGTTTCAGCCACACATGTACGGCGGCGTACGATCTACGGACGGATTCATACGCAGTGTGAACATAGCCTTAAAGTGTATTTGAGGGGACTGTATGTTAGAAAGCCCCACAAAGCACCCAATTTAAGAAACTGCACCCCCCCAAACTCTGCAAAAGCATATCCAGAAAGTGTTTTAACCCTTTAGGGGAGTCACAGAAATAAAAGCTAAGTAAGAAATTTGAAAATATAAATTTTCTGTGCAGAAATTTTTTGTAATCCAATTTTTTTCATAATTATAAACCTATTACCAGAGAAATGCACCTCAATATTAATTGCTCCGTTTCTGCAGTTTATAGAAATACCCTATATGTGGCCCTATTGCTTTATTTGAGGCAACCACAAGCCTCAGATATAAAGGAGTGCCTAGTGAATTTCAACGCCTCCGTTATATTTGATCATTTTTGACTGTACCACTTCAGGTTGGCAGAGGCTCTGGGGTGCCAAAATATAAAAAACACCCCTAAAGGGACACCATTCAGAAAACTACACCTCTCGAGCAATGTAACAAGGGATGCAGTGAGCATCTGGACCCCACAGGTGTTTCACAGATTTTCAGAACAATGTGGCGTGAAAAAAAGAAAAAATAATTTTTTACACTGAAACGTTGTTCTAGCCTTCAATTTTTCATTTTCACAATGGGATGAAAGAAAAATAAAACACCAAACGTGTAGCACAGTTTCTCTTGAGTACGGAAATACCCCACATGTGGACATAAAGTGCCAAGTGGGCGCAGGACGAGCCTCCAAAGGGAAGGAGCGCCAATTTGCCTTTGGAAGCTGAATTTCACTGGAATGGATTTCAAGGGTCATGTTGCATTTACAAAGCCCTCGTGCTGCCAAAACACTGGACACCCCCCACAAGTGACCGCATTCTGGAAACTACGCCCCTCAAGGAATCTAACAAGAGGTGCAGGGAGCATATGGACCCCACTGGTAAAGGGCACAAATGTGGAACAATGTGACGTGAAAGGGAAAATTTTAATTTTTTCACTTTCACGGCACAAATGTGCCCGTCATCAGGGGGTCCATATCCACAAAGCACCCCTTGTTAGATTCCTTGAGGGGTGTCGTTTGCAGAATGGGGTCACTTGTAGGGGGTTTTCACTGTCTTGGCAGCACAACGGCTCTGTAATTGCGACATGGCGTTCATCATCCATTCTGCCCAAATCCAGCCTCCAAAATCCAAATGGCACTCCTTCCCTTCGGAGGCTTGCCCTGCGCCCATATGGCACTTTATGTCAACATGTGGGGTATTTACGGACTCAGGGGAAATTGCTCTACACATTTTGTGTGCTTTTTTCTCTTTTAACCCCTTTTACAAATGAAAAATTCAAGGCTAAACCAACATTATGGTGTAAAAAATGTAATATTTCATTTTCACGCCACATTGTTCCACATTTGTGCCCATCACCAGTGGGGTCCATATGCTCACTACACCTCTTGAGAAAAAAAAAGAGACAGGGGGCGCTTCCTCGTGTAATAAAAGATAACCAGGTGAATGGTAGCAGGGTCTTACAGGGATCCACTCACCTAGATAGGTTGTGCAAAATTTAGGCACAAATCTATATGCAGCAGCTGTACTGGGGGACGTCACCACCAACGGTGGGAGAAGCAAATGCAGATGTGTAATCAGCCGATTACAGGACCAAGAGTCGAATCTACACCAGGTATAATAAGCGCAGGAGTATTTAAATTTGCATACAGCAGTGCAGCCAGGGATCATCCAGAGGTAGATGGCATAGTAAACATATACTCTTTATTGCAACGCATTTCGGCCCTATATCGGCCCTATATATCTAACATGGGCCTTTATCAAGCATACAAAGCAGACACTACATGAGCAATATATAGGCACATCTTAATGACATCATATTGGGCTTCCGGGTCAGTGACCTCAGGAAGTCCTGGGACAAAGGTAAACAAATATGAGCACATGGCAGACAGAGGTAAACAAATATAAACGCATGGCAGACAGAGGTAAACAAATAAATAAATATAAGCACATGGCAGGTTGTCACTATGTAAACAAAGGGCAAATAACATATGTAAAGTTCATCAGCCCATAAGTCCATGAGATTCCAAAGTTCATAAATCATGATATTTGTTATGTTGCCCTTTGTTATTTGTTACATGTTACATGTTATTTGCCCTTTGTTTACATAGTGACAACCTGCCATGTGCTTATATTTATTTATTTATTTGTTTACCTCTGTCTGCCATGCGTTTATATTTGTTTACCTCTGTCTGCCATGTGCTCATATTTGTTTACCTTTGTCCCAGGACTTCCTGAGGTCACTGACCCGGAAGCCCAATATGATGTCATTAAGATGTGCCTATATATTGCTCATGTAGTGTCTACTCTGTATGCTTGATAAAGGCCCATGTTAGACAATATAGGGCCGAAACGCGTTGCAATAAAGAGTATATGTTTACTATGCCATCTACCTCTGGATGATCCCTGGCTGCACCGCTGTGTGCAAATTTAAATACTCCTGCGCTTATTATACCTGGTGTGGATTCGACTCTTGGTCCTGTAATCGGCTGATTACACATCTGCACTACACCTCTTGTTACATTCCCTGATAGGTGTAGTTTCCATAATGGGGTCACTTGTGGGGGGTTTCAACTGTCTTGGCAACACAGGGGCCTTTTAAATGCAACAAGGCCCTCGAAATCCATTCTAGACTCCAAAAGCCAAATAGCGCTCCTTCCCTTTGAAGACTTACCCTGCATCCTCATGGTGCTTGTCCACATGTGGAGTATTTTCGTACTCAGTGGAAATTGCTATACGCATTTTGTTTTTTTTTGTTTTTTTTTATCTTTTAACCCCTTGTGAAAATGAAAAAATCAAGACAAGATCAATGATTTAGTGTAAAAATTAAAAAAATGTTACACTAAATGTTGGTCTAGCCTTGATTTTTTCTATTTCCACAAGGGGTTAAAAAAGAAAATGAACACAAAACTTGTAGGGTTATTCCCCCTGAGTACGAAAATACTCCACATGTGGACATAATGTGCCATATGGGCACAGGGCAAGCCATTTAGAGGCTGGAATGGAGGATGAAGGCCATGCCGCAATTACAAAGCTCCTGTGCTGCCAGGACAGTAGAAACCCCCCACAAGTGACCCCATTCCGGAAACTAAACCCCTCAAGGAATCTAACAAGGGGTACAGTGAGCATATGGACCGCACTGTTGACTAGCACATATGTAGAACATGTGCTGTGAAAATAAAAAATACCCTTTTTTTTTACTTTCACGGCACAAATGTGCCCGCCACCAGGGGGCCATATCCCCGCTGCCTCCCTTGTTAGATTCCTTATGGGGTGTAGTTTCCAGAATGGGGTCACTTATGGGGGATTTTTACCATCCTGGCAGCACAAGGGCTTTGTAATTGCATCATAAGCCTCTAATGGGAATGGTGGCCATACCTATTTAGTTGGGGAAAGGGACAATTTTTAATTTATTTGGGGGTATTAGGCCAATTATTAGTTTATCAGGTTGAAAATGACAGGTGTCCATCAAATTCAAATTGTGTTGATCCAGAGGAAGGCAAGAAACCCTTGTGAGGCAGACAACAGCCTCATCACAGGAAAAAATTCCTTCCCGACTCCAAAATGGCAATCAGAATAATCCCTGGATCAACGTGACCCCTGAAATAGGAATAAGGGACAGAATTTAGAAAATGTAGAACTCCAATGACGGGTGGTACACCTTGAAGCGATCCAGTATGCAGAGGCTGGGGTGATCAGGACAGGCGTCACACTGGAACATGGTGTCCTTCCTGATCCCCCTGTTACGCCACACTCTGCACTTCTTCCGGGGTCTCCTGTTTTCCAGTGTGCGGGACATCACCTGGAAAATGTTGCCCTGGTGCGATATGGGGTCCTTCATATCCAGAAGCGCTGGGTCCGCTCTATGGCTGCTAAATATTAGGGCTCTATCACTGCTTCTGATATTTTCGGATCGTGCCACAAGCTACAGTAGCTGGTATAAAGTTATTACCGTACGGGTGGTAACCTTTATGCAGCAGTTTGAAGATCAGTTCCCAAACGATCTTCCCACTAACTCGGAGAATGGGGGGATATTCTGGGGGCTGGATTCGGGTGTCCCTTCGTTCCTACACTCTAATTAGGGTACATGCACACTGCAGAATGGCGAAGGATAACCCTTTATGCATTCTGCAGCTGGCACCCACCGGCGGACTGATGCAGTCAAATGATATGCAATAATACAAAGAAAATAACAAATAAATATAATTGTGCACAACTTGAGACCCTTGAGAAAGTATCGGAATAGAGACGGAACGCGTGGGGTTTCCAGACCCCGACATGGGCTCCCTCCTATGGTGATATCTGCTCTTATGTTATATCTATGTGCATTTTTTTCTATTTTCCTGAGCTACCCTAGGTTTTGTGTCCATCTCAGATCTAGATTGAGATACAGTTGAGCACAATTATATTTATTTGTTATTCTCTTTGTATTATTGCATATCATTTGTATCCATAGGAGGGGGATTACACTTGTACCAGTCGGGGTGCTTTGGCACCGTGGCCATTTTGCCCGGTCCAATGAAGTTTTCTCTGTTTTAAATGTTTTTAGATGTCTGTCTTGCACTTGTAGCTTTTTGATATACTAATAAACATATATTGCATTTATTTATGAGAGATATAGTTATTTATCATCTTGGATGTGCCACCCATATTTATATGACATACTTTTCCTCTTTTCTTGAAAAGATTTCATTCTATGCACGGGCGGATTACGCCCTTTGTCTAAAGAATGAACGTATTCATTCTTTGGATGGACGACGGAATCCGCCCATGCATAGAATGGAGTCTATGACACCGGCGGAGACGCACGTCTGCATCAGTCCGCCGGCGGGTGCCAGCTGCGGAATGCACAAAGGGTTATCCTTCGCCATTCCGCAGTGTGCACGTACCCTAAATCTGTAAGTGTACCCTGAGGTACTCTCACAGAGTTTGTAGAATTTCACGCCATACCGTCATCTCTTATTGGGATGGTACTGGCGAAAAAGACATGTCTGGGGGGCAGCCTACGCTACGCTACCCCCAGACACGTCACTGGATGATGATGATGATGATGATGATGATGATGAACGGAGGAAAAAAGGATCCCCCCCTTCATCCTCACTGGTTGTTTTGGTATCGGAGGCAATAATAGCGTATGCCTCCACCGCCGAAAACACCCTGGGGGCCATCTTTATACGGGGATTGGTATATGGAGTATGTAAATCTGTAGTGGTGTAGTGTAAAACTTTATTTCGTGTAGTGTAGTGTTTTTACGTTTTTTTTTAACAGTAAGAAAAACAAAAACCTACGCCAAGAAAGGAGTTGCTGATAAATGCCGCACTTATGTGCAGTACTTGTCAGCAGACAGTGGTGGTAGGATATAGGAAAAAAAGGGGGGGAAAAACCCATACGCCAAAAAGGAGGAGTTGCTGATCAGCGGCGCACTTACGTGTGATGCTGATAAGCACTCAGCAGTGTTAGGGTGCATAAGAGGACAAAAAAAAAATATATATATATATATATATATATTTTTTTTTTACCCTAAAGCAACTGATCAGTGTATAATATACACTGAACAGCCGCTAGGGGGCAGTAGAGTGAAGCTGCCGAAGATTACTGAAGATAGATGAAGCCCGAAGAGCCGAAAATTTCCAAAGTTAGACGACGAGAGAGCCCGCAGATCCGACGGGAGCCGTGGGACGCCGATCTTCACTTGGGATGCCGGGATCAGGTGAGTATAGTGCACCTACACTATACACACCTGTTCTGCACTCCTCAGCTACCTAGCTGAGAGGTGCAGAACACGGGGACATTGTTTTTTAACTATTTGATCGCCATGATGGGCCCGGCCGGTAGTGGCCGGCCCATCACGGCGATCGTGGGGGTGGCACCGGCGCCATCTTTTCGGAGGTCACTAATGGCGATTGGTGCTGTCTCAGACACCACCAATCGTCATTGCTTTTCGGGTCACCGATGACCCGGAAAGCTGTTTTAAGCTGCTATCGGCTGATCTGAATTGATCAGCCTATAGCAGCAATCGTCGGCACGGGGGAGGGGGGGTTAACCACCGACAAGCAGAGATGGTCTGCTATACAAGATAGCAGGCCATCTTCCCCGAGCGCTGTGTGTGTACACACAGCGATCTGGGAAACATCGGGCGTAAATGTACGCCCGTTTGCGTTAAAGTCCACCTTGCGGGGGTGTACATTTACGCCCAATGTCGTTAAGGATTTAAATGGTGAAACATCAAACACATAGAAAATTGCACAAGAAAAACAATGGTGTCCTCATTTTTAAAGTAGCTTTTTTTTTTTAAACTCCTTTTATTGAAGGATAAAGAACAGACACAAGCATTACATATGTTATATCGTCACATGTACATAACAGCTCATCAGAGCAGAAAGAAGTAAACTTGCATCCAAGAAATAATAAAACATAAGACAGAATTGGCTGTACAGAAAGTAGAAGATAGTACAATGTAGCAAACATTACACAGGTTACATTATAACTGAAAGGAACATCCGCATATAGACATTACACCAAATCATATTAGTCCCCTCCTTGAGGGGAAGGGAGATTGTGTTCTCCAATCCGTATAAATCTACTAGGCTGAAATGCCGTCAGAGGTGAGTCACACCACCAGCCCCATACCTTGCGAAACTTTCCCGGGCAACCTCTGTGCTTGTATACAATAAACTCATACGATAGTGTGGAATTGACTAGTTTTTTCCATTTACCCACTGAAGGGGGTCTGGCGTCCATCCATCTCATCGCAATTGTCTTTCGAGCCATGAATAGAGATTCTCTAAGGAAAATTCTACAGTGATGAGGCCACTCCTCCTCGTCCAGTAAGCCTAACAAACATATTTTGGGGGTACACGGTACCGGGATTCCTATCATCTGAGATAACTGGACTGTTATTTCCTGCCAAAAAGATCCAACATCTGGACAAGTCCAGATCATATGCCAAAAGTCGGATCTCGGGCAGTGGCATCTATGACATTCCTCTGAGGGGTATCTACCCATTCTATGCATTCTAACAGGGGTGAGGTAACTTTGGTGGATGATAAACAACTGTGTCAATTTATTGTTAACGGCAGGGGAAACATATAGATGAGAGGATAGGACGTCAGACCACTCGTCCTCAGACAGCTCTCCTAAGGAAGAGCGCCACCTGTCTTCCACTGGTAAAGGATTATTCTCTATTCGGTACTGTATGAGGAATGAGTATAGTGCAGAGATCAGGCCACCAGGGCCCTGAGATCTAAACACACCGATAAGAGGATAATCTGAGAAGGGTAGAGAGGGTCGCGGGAATTGGGTGTTGAAAGCGTGCCGAAGTTGTAAGTATCTGTACATGGATCCCCGTGGTAAGTCAAACTTGTCTTGCAATTGTTGGAATGAGCAGAAGACCTGGCCCCGACACACATCCCCCACTGTACAGACCCCATGTCGTATCCAGAAGCGGGGTTCCAGGTGTTCAGAAAAATGTGGCAAATTAGGGTGATACCATAGGGGCGTCTCTATCATCACTCCCTGATAATGCAATAATTTTTTGACTGCGCCCCATACTTGTGATGCTAATTTGTGTAACGGTAAAAGCCGGGACTGTTTCAAATAGCCACCCTCCAAGACCGGCCATAAATGTTGGAGGTCCAGGAAGTGAGCCAAATGATGTTCCCTATTAGGTAAAATCTTTGCCTTTTTAAAGTAGCTTTATTCATTCATTATTGACACGTTTGTGACATAAAGCAACGACAGTAACCCACTAAAGGATGTGCTCAAAATGCTACCCATTGTGTTGAATTGTGAACGCAATTTTTTTCTCCCACTCTTGACATACCAAGAGAAATACCACAGAAGAAATGCTACCTCAAGCCTCGTGTATCCGTTGTTTCAGGTGCCCCATATGCTGGATCTTCACAGAGTACACCAAAGCCTTCAAATGGTCCAAGAGATAGAAGTCCAAGGGAGTGAGATCTGGAGACCTTGGGGGCCATTCCACTGGGCCACGGCAGCCAATCCACTTCCCAGGAGACTGTTCATAGAGGAACGTTCGGACCTGACATCCATAATCTTGCTAAAAGAACTTAATGAATGTGCCTTTTTCAGTGCACAGAAAGGGAAACACATCACATTTTATTATACCGCAGTCCAATTTGTTTACAATGATGTTGCAAATCCACCTACATCCGCCCCCCCAAGGGGTTCCCTTTTTTGCTGAGTTTCTGTCTATTTAAACTTGCTAGCTCTATTTCTATGTTATGCACATTTTGTATCTGATGAAGGGGGTTTATAACATGAAGCATAAGACAGGCAATTTTCATTAGCTTATTTACTTGGCAATTTTGGTTCAAGACAATATAAAACATTCACACTGAATATTTTTATCTTTCCATCTCCATTTTGAATTTTTAAGTTTAGAATTGTCCTGTAAGAGCCGATGGGCATCTTGTAACCAAATACTACTACCTAGGTGGAAGGTGAAACTTCCGGCTTTAGGGAAGTTCCACCCTCCCGTCTTTCCTCTCTCCCTAAAGTCCTTGCTGGGAAAACAGGGCGGTTTCCTAGATTTAGGTTCTTCTGGGAACCCCATCTTTTTATCCGCAGCCCTCTCTAGGATTCTGTCTAGTTTGGGCCTAAACATATACTCTCCCTTAAAGGGTATGGAACATAACTTATTTTCTGATAAATTATCCACGGATTGCGATTTAGGCTATGATGCTGTGCTCACAGATTTCGATAAGGCTGTGGCTTTTGCCCCTGATCTCATGGATTCAGCAGAAGCGTCAGCCAAGAACCCTGTGGCCATCTTAAGTAGGGGGAGGAAAGCAATTATCTCCTCTCTAGAATAATCTCCAGCTGGTTTAGCCAAACCGATAAGTTTCTAGCGACGGAAGTGGCAGCAATGTTTGTTGTGATTGTATTACTAGTAGCCTCCAATGTTTTCTTAAAGTGACTGTACCACCAGGCCCAGACTGAAGCACTGGAGGCGGGCCGACCCACCCTTAGTGGGAGGAAACCCCCACCCCTTTATGATAGGGCTCCATTGATTCTAATGGAGTCACGTCATGGAGGGGCTGGGATTTCTTCCCACTGGGGGTGGGTCGGCCCTCCTCCAGTGCTTCAGCCTGGGCCTGATGGTACAGTCACTTTAAGCATCAATCTGCCATCAATCTGCGCAACGGGAGTGGCAGCAGCAAACCGCCACTATGTCCTATGGGCTGCATGGACAACCTGATTACCTTTCTTCTCTAATGACCTGACCTTTTACATGAAGCGATTCAGAGAAGCATACGAGCACAGACCTGTCAGGTCACTTGCTCCTCATTCCCCGCTCGCTGTCGGCGCTACTACATGCTGCCCAGGTGACAAAACAAGGTTTTAAATTAATAAACCCATCCCATTGTAACAATTTAACGCATCATAAGTTAGTGACTTTTATGCACTATGCAGCCCTGCTCTGCAACTTTAGGAAACTCAGTCACAAAGTGCCAGACCCAGTAAATGTAAATCCAGTTCTCAATTATACTCATATTTGATTGTGAAAGGTCTTATGTTCCTTTCACAGGGGCCGATTATTGACCTGGAGTGTCACAAGAAACACTCCCGCAGTCGATAACACTAGTCAACAGCCAAAAAGGTTCCGACATGAAAACAGTGGAACTTAACTAATTTTGGGGTGCTGAGATCGAAAATGATGTTAAAATTTTTAAATTGGCTCTAATTTCCAAGATATAGACATACTTTCTATACTTCTCACAGCCTGTGATACAATACTAGGAAAAGTTTACATCATCAGTATTGCATCATCAGCTGGCATATTGCATCATCTTAGAATGACCAATAGTTATGGCATAAGGCTAGATTCACACTGCGTTTTTGCTATCCGTGTTTTTCATTTGTTTTTTGCAAAAAAAATGGATGAAAAAACAAATGCATTTGTGTGCATCCGTTTTGATCTGCTTTTCCATTGACTTCCATTATTTTAAAAAAAACGGATCCGTTTTTTTTTTACGGACACAAAAGTAGTGTCAACACTACTTTTGTGTCCGTTAAAAAAAAGGATCCGTTTCCATCCGTTTTTCTTTTTTATAATGAAAGTCAATGGAAAAACGGATCAAATCGGATGCACACAAATGCATCCGTTTTTTAACCGTTAAAAAAACTGATTGCAAAAACGCAGTGTGAACCTAGCCTAAGGTATCAGGGTAAATGGAACCCATCAATGCTTGCAGATTACTGTTGGACAGTTATCAGAGACAATCCCATGTATGAATACAAAGGACATGTGTATATGCACCGAGAAGCCATTGAATAAGGACCTACATTCAAGAGTTCGATAAACATAATTAATTTGTAAAAATTCTTGGATCTGCCTGTAAATTGGAGTTGATTTCAGATGGAACTAAGCTTCCTATGAATATATTTCAAAAGTTTATGAACAGTAAACTTGCTTCCTTATGATTGCAGAAGTAATAAATATGTTGGCTATTATACTGTATTCTATACAATTCACAAAACAGTAACATGAGAACTCTGCGATATCATAGAAACTAGAGCCAATTAACATTTTTCCTTGTGATATTTGAATTCAGCACATAAAAATCATTAAGAAATGGATAATTTTATTTCTAAACCAAACAACTTTTGAAAATTTGTTGACCTAATTGGCCTGTGTACAAGTGACAGTGATCAGTCTAATGGTGTGTTTACACAGAGATTTTTCTGACAGATTTTTGAAGCCAAAGCCAGGAACAGACTATAAACAAGGAATAAGTCATAAAGGAAAGACTGAGATTTCTCATCTTTTTAAATCCATTCCTGGCTTTGGCTTTCAAAATCTGATAAATCTCTCTGTGTAAACACACCATAAGACCAGGCCCAATTATTGACTGACCTCATCTTTTGAGCCAGTTTAAAACATTTTTTTCATCAGCTGCACATCATCCTGTGTTAACAGGGACTTTTGCAGCCTTGAAAGATAAAGGGAAACTGACAGCATGAATATGTATATATTTGTTCTGTCAATTTCCAGATCACAGGCATCAGTCTATACCTACCAGTAGGGATGGTCCGAACCGAGTTCGGTTCGGGTTCGTACGAACCCTCGGTAATGATTCCCGCTGTCTGCCCGCTCCGTGGAGCGGGCGGATCAAGCGGGAGGACCGCCTGGAAAACTGGGATACAGCCATAGCCATAGGCTGTATCCCAGTTTTCAGGGCGTTACTCCCACTGGATCCACCCGCTCCACGGAGCGGGCAGACAGCGGGAATCTGCTGCCGAGCGTTCGGGTTCATACGAACCCGAACCTCGGCAGGTTCAGACCATCCCTACCTACCAGCCAGGCTGCTTGTGATCTGGCATCTGGTTCACTCCTGCTATAAATTCAGGCCCCGTCTCCCCCATAACCATTGACAACTGGAGGAGACAAGGCCTAAATATACAGCCCCCATAAGGACCCTAAAACCAGATACCGGATCACAAGCAGTGTGGCTGGTAGGTATAGACTGATGAAAACTGACAGCAAGGGTATATACATATCTGTGCTGTCAGTTTCAAGGGCTGCATGAGGGATACAAGGATCGTTCATGCAG
Source organism: Dendropsophus ebraccatus (assembly GCF_027789765.1). Classification (NCBI taxonomy): domain Eukaryota; kingdom Metazoa; phylum Chordata; class Amphibia; order Anura; family Hylidae; genus Dendropsophus; species Dendropsophus ebraccatus. Next base: position 39,514,313 of record NC_091467.1, on the reverse strand, counting down.
CCTAAGCTGATGATCTTGCTGATTGGCGCTCGTTTGTGGCCCCCATGGCCAAGAAATCTGTGTGTGTAGAAGGACCCTAGGGGGATTCAAATATTATGAACCGACTTGTTGCAACAGTGGCACCCAATTAAAATGTCTCTATAATGCTGCCATAGTGAATGTGTGGTAAATACACAAAATAGGCATTTATTCCAAGATATGTACAAGACATGTTTTTGTGTCAAGGGAGCAGGTTAAAGGGGAACTCCACATGAGGAAAACATATAGATGTGTCTATATAATGTATTACCATATCTATGCGGTTCTGCCACACTGGTAGCTGTTTGAAATCCAGAAAGTGAAGAAAAATGGCCTCTGTGGCAATTCACATTGGCTGGATCCCCCAATCCCCTGAGTGATTCACCATCTCTGAACAGCCAGAAGCAGCTGCTTCAACTTCACTGATTGTGCTGCAGAAGTGTGCAGTGAAATTAGGGCTGTTTTCACACGTTAGAGTTTCATTGCAGTACTGCAGCATATTCACAAAAATGATGCAGTAACAAAAGTAAATTATGCTAAACGGCAGAGAGGATCAGAGCCGACACTGCCAATCCCACCTGGAGAAAAAACACGGCACAAACAGTATATCCCATGTAAGATAATATGAGATAAAGTCCTTATTGTGGGGCTCAACTTCAAAGATAAAAGATGCTTGATCATAATATATGAAAAAAAGAAAAAAAAGTAATTTAAAAAGTTTTTTACTTTATTCCAATATCGGTGTTACAGGTAGAGATATAGATATAGGTACAGATATAACGTGCTGTGTGGTGTTACAGGTAGAGAATACAGTGGGCTGTGTGGGTGGGAACACAGTGATAAATTACTGCAAATAATTCAGTAACACAATCAAACTGCAATGTGTGAACACAGCCTAGATGTTCTGCAACGGGGAATAGGCAGGGTGGGGGACTATGATGAACAGCTGAGGGAAAGCATTGCATTCTGGAACCAGTACTGCATTCTGGGAACTGATCAACCAGGATGTACAGAAACACGATATAGAACAAAACTCCCCAAAACAAATGTATTTTTGGTAGTTTCAAAACTGGGATAGATAGGTAAGTAATGCTATATGCTTCTGCAGACGTTTCCTTTTTTTAACCTCTACCTGGAGTTCCCCTTTAAGTCATCAATAAAACATGTAGGGTTCTTTTCAGTTAGAGCATGGGTCTCCAAACTGCGGCCCTTCAGCTGTTGCAAAACAACATTTCCCATCATGCCTGGACAGCCAAATCCAAAGCTTTAGCTGTCCAGGCATGATGGGAGTTGTAGTTTCGCAACAGCTGGAGGGCCGCAGTTTGGAGACCCATGAGTTAGAGCTATCAAATTATGGACTGCCCAACCCTGAGAGATAGTAATTGCAGATACTATAACAGCATTTAAAATGGGCAGGGGTCTATGTAATGATAAATTACCATAATGAATCAATAATCAATGTACAAAGTTAATTATTGATAACTGAGAAAGGTTTAACAACAATGAATATTTGCAAATTATAACAAGACAAATTTCTTGTCATTTCCTTGCAAAGCTAAATGTACTGGTACTACTGAGACTGTGACCAAAATTATCCCAGTTTATTTGTTAATGTATTGAAAAAACATACAATATTTGTTACACCTCAGTGTGTGTCTGCTCCACAAACTCCAAGACTAGTTGTCCCCATACAGGAGGTAAGAGTTCAACAGTATACTTGCTAACAGGCTGAACTGCAAACTCTAGCCTTCCAGGAGTTGGTGGACATGGATCTGGTACAGCTAGATCAACCACACGGTAAATGCAAGCATGCGCCAATGCAAGGAGATGAGGCTTGGATTCTGGAGCTTGATGACATGTAACACCACGGCAATACAGTCGAAAGTGACGAATGTTGTCCATAGGATGGCTCCAGTGAAGGGTGACGCTGACATACAACTGATTGCTTTGCTGGTCTCTTCGCCAATGTATATGAGATAATGTGAGGTCAGAAGGCTGGGCAGAATATTGCAGAGGTAGAGAAGCATCTAAAACCTACAATAGAATTGAGGAATAACAGTTAAATAGGTGGCACCACTGGCACCAATTAGCCCCCCCCCTTCCCTAAACCAATGCAGCGGCATCACATACTCAACTGACAGAGGTCAAGTAGGCGCAGTACTCCTTTGTTCAGATAGAAGCTCAAGAACCCCATTCTCACAATTGTGTGGAATCCTAGTGGTCAGACCCTTCCCCCTCCCAATACTTAAAGTGACTCTGTACCCACAATCTGACCCCCCCAAACCGCTTGTACCTTCGGATAGCTGCTTTTAATCCAAGATCTGTCCTGCAGTCCGTTTGGCAGATGATGCGGTTATTGTTCTAAAAAACAACTTTTAAACTGGCAGCCCATGCCCTACGGGAGTGGCCTAGATTGTGTATGCATTAGGCTGGCACAACCTCTCTGTCCCTCCTCCCCACCCTCCTCTTTATTAGGAATGCTTCAGGCAGATTGCCTACTATGCGTCAGCTGTTTCAGCCCGGCACATGGGCTGGATCGTTAAGACACCTGTGCAAATGTTCAGCACGGAGAAAATGTTCCAGTGGCATTCCTAAAGATGAAGAGGGTGGGGAGGAGGGACAGAGGAGTGGTGCAAAGTAAGGGCACAGATATTCTAAGCCACGCCCATAGGGCACGGGGCTGTACGTTTAAAAGTTGTTTTTGTAACACAATAACTGAATCACCTGCCGAACGGACCACAGGACAGATCTTGGATTAAAAGCAGCTATAACAAGGTACAAGTGGTTCGGGGGGGTCAGATTGTGGTTATAGAGTTGCTTTGACACCCATCATCTGGCAAAACAGCTTTAATGTCTTGTATTTCATTGTATTACTAATGTTTTACACCACAGCAGAATGTGCTTTTACTAAGGGTGCATTGATTCTGGTTCTTACACATAAAATCACATACTGTCAGTGCATACCATGGGAAACACTAATACAAAGAAAAGCATATTCTTCAGCAGTTTACTGCAAAGATGAGGCAGATGCATATACAGTGGTTTGCAATAAATTAGAATATCAGTCAAAAAATTTTTTTTCAGCTATTCAACTCAAAAAGTGACCTCATAAATTCTATAGAGTCCTTACATACAAAGTGAACTTTTTCAAGCATTTATTTCTGTTAAAGTTAATAATTATGGATTACAGCCAAGAAAAAAACAATCAGTACTTCAGAAAATTAGAATAATTAACACAAAACACCTTCAGTGGCTTCCTAAGTGTTATAAAAGGTCTGGTTCAGTATGCAACACAATCATGGGGAAGACTGCTGACTTGACAGATGTCCAGAAGGCAGTCATTCACACACTCCACAAGGAGGGTAAGCCACAAAACTTCATTGCTAAAGAAGCTGGCTGTTCTTAGAGTGCTGTATCAAAGCATATTAATGGAAAGTTGAGTGGAAGGAAAACGTTTGGTAGAAAAAGGTGCACAAGCAACCGGGAGAACCGCAGTCTTAACAGGATTGTAATGAAAATGGCATTCAAAAATTTGGGAGAGATTCACAAAGAGTGGACTGCTGCTGGAGTCAGTGCTTCAAAAGCCACCACATCCAGACGTCTGCAGGACATGGGCAAGTGTTGCATCCCATGTGTCAAGCCACTCCTGACCAATAAACAACGTCAGAAGCGTCTTATCTGGGCAAGGAAAAGAAGAACTGGACTGTTGATTAGTGGTCCAAGGTGCTGATTTCAGATGAAAGTAAATTTTGCATTTAATTTGGAAATCAAGGTCGCAGAGTCTGGAGGAAGAGTTGTTTGAGGTCTAGTGTGAAGTTTCCACAATCAGTGATTGTTTGGAGAGCCATGTCATCTGCTGGTGTAGGTTTACTGTGTTTCATCAACACCCAAAGTCAATGCTGCCGTCTAACAGGAAATAATAGAGCACTTCATGCTTCTCTGTGTTGAAAATTTTTTGGGAGATAGAATTTTCACCTTTCAGCAGGATTTGGCACCTGTCCACACTGCCAAAAGTACCAATACTTGGTTTACTAACCACAGCATCACTGTGCTTGATTGGCCAGCAAATTGGCCAGACCTTAACCCCATAGAGAATTTATGGGGTATTGTCAAGAGGAAGATGAAAGACACCAGAACCAACAATGTAGACAAGCTTAAGGCTGCTATCAAAGCAACCTGGGCTTCAATAACACCTCTGCAATGCCATCAGCTGATCGCCTCCATGCCATGCCGCATTGATACCATCATTCATGCAAAAGGTTCCCCGACCAAGTATTGAGGGCATTTACTGTACAGTCTTTTCATTTGATCGACATTTCTGTGTTAAAAACATTTTTTTTTAAAGTTGGTTTTATATAATATTCTAATTTTCTGAAATACTGACTTTATGGATTACAGCCAAAACAGAAAAACCCAAATCATTAACTTTAACAGAAATAAAAGCTTGAAAAAGTTCACTCTGTATATAATGACTCTATAGAATATATGAGGTCACTTTTTGAATTGAATTACTGGGGAAAAAAAATAAATATTGTTGATATTCTAATTTATTGCAAACCACTGGACATGCAAATAATCCTAAATGGCCCTGCACTCTGCAGTGACACAAGCAGCATAAGGTAAGGCTGGCCGAAATACTGTGGAAATACCGATAGCGCCCCTAGCGTCGGTTAACCGACCTCAACTTCGCCGGGATGGTATCTGCGGTATTTTCACCTGCCCCCTGCCCGAGGACACTGACAGGTCACGCTCCTCTCCCAGCCGCTCTCACACAGAATGGTGTCTATGGCAAGGGTGGAAAGGAAATGCGCGCGGCCGCCAGAGTCCGCGAGCGGGTGCGAGCTGCAGAATCCGTAACTGGTTTTCCATTGGGATTCCGTAGTGTGCACATACCCTACGCAGGATCTGGAGCTTTGTTTACATGGGATTGGAACAGAAGCCCTTGTGAACTGAATACTATATTGTACTTTTTTGATCATCTGACTCACTAAGGCTCTGATCCCACCTGTGTCCATGTTTTGAACACCACCTGTTGGGTTCCAAATTTTATTTCTGTAAGTGATAATGGAATGTGACACCAATGTGAACCTCAGTGTGTGTATATATGTGTGTATACCTGATCAAAGGATTTTAATGCAGTACATACGCTTCAATATAGTGCAGTTTGTGAGATACACCGACCTGTGACTTTCCAGTATAAAAACAGATGACACCTACAGGGGTTGTCCCAGCTTTTCTACTCTGCACTGCTCCTACAGCTGAAGTATGTACATGGCTGTATACCTGTTAATACACATCCTGTTGTGTGTGCATACTATGTACACACTACAGGACGTGTATATATAGGAATACAGCTATGTACACACTACAGGACTTGTATACACAGGTATACAGGCAATAAAGAACGTATGTATGCAGGCACTACAGAACGTGTTTATAGAGGTATACAGACACTACAGGATGTGCATATAGAGGCATACAGCTCTGTACACAATACAGGATGTGCATATAGAGGTATACAGCTATGTACTACATAGCTGTATACTTCTATATACACGTCCTGTATTGTGTATATAGCTGTATACCTGTATATGCACATCCTGTAGTGTGTACTTAGCTGTATACCTGGTTGTACACGTCCTTTAGTGTCTCTATAAACATGTTCTGTAGTGCCTGCATACATCCGTTCTGTAGTACCTGTATACCTGTATATACACGTCCTGTAGTGTGAACCAGGGCTGTGGAGTTGGAGTCGAAGTTGTGGAGTCGGAACTAGTTTTGGCTGGAGTCGGAAAAAATGTACCGTCCCCGACTCCAGCTTAAAAAAAATTCTGAGAACTATTTAAAATTGAGTTTTGATATCAAGTTTTGTTCATCAATATATATTATAAGCAACATTCTAATAGGACACAGGTCCTAGTAGATAAGGGTGGTCAAGGAAAAGTTGTGAGTCACTATTTGGCAGTTTGTTTCTGAGCTGGAAGAGTCTATTGTGTGGGGGGAGATCTGTGCTGTTCACTTCCTGGATGCTGGATGACTGTATATGAGCAGCAGTGTAACATGAAGATATCTTGTGCAATATAGAGAAGGAAAAGGAAAAGACATAAGTAGTTTAGCAGTAACCGCTGACCTCAATGTGGTGTTTTTCTTTAGTGTTCTATGGCTGCAGCTGTATGTGTGTGTGTATGCTGTAGCTGCAGCAGGCTGTGTGTGTGTGTGTGTGTGTGTGTGTGTGTATGCGCGCTATGACTGCAGCAGGCTGTTTGTGTGTGTGTTATGGCTGCAGCTGTGTGTGTGTGTGTGTAAGCTATGGCTGCAGCAGGCTGTGTGTGTTTGTGCTATGACTGCAGCAGGCTGTGTGTGTGCTATGGCGTGCCCCCACACCCACAGTGCCCCCTATATATCACTGTGTGACTTCTCTTTGTCACTATGTGTGACCCCCTCTATATCACTATGGCTGGCATCTATATTACAGGTATCGGGAATTGTTAGCAGTGTTTGTGTGTATGGTAAATATTAAGTTAGAAACATAGAAGATTGTCAGCAGGAAAAAAAACACCTGCTCCATCTAGTCTAGTTGTGAGTAGTTCAGGACATGAAGGCTGGAGACTGGCTGCATCCACTGCACACACAGGCGAATCCGCTTTATATATTTGCCTTATTCCCTCAAAGGTCGCCTCAGGATCATGTAGGACATTAGAGAGAAGCTGCTGAGCCAGTGTGATAAATAACTCCCCTGGTACATGACTGGCCATTTATGAAGGAGCAGGAGTCGGAGTCGGACCTGATAAAATTCAGGAGTCGGAGTTGGGGCTGCGGCTAACCGACTCCACAGCCCGGGTGTGAACATAGCTGTATACCTGTATATACACATCCTGTAGTGTGACCATAGCTGTATACCTGGTTATACACATCCAAGTCTCTGCTGAGACCTCCTAATAATGACAAATAATTATAATGACCTAAATGGCCCAGCCTTGTGTTGCTGCTCAGCGAGTTCCCTTAAAAAAAAACAAAAAAACTTTATAGAAAAAAAAATTGCCAGTTTGACACGGTGTGGCTTGCAATAAAGGAGATGTGACTGTGTGGATGTTGTCAGTCATTGAGTGAAGAACCTGTGAGTTTCTATTGGCTGCTACATTTTAGCTATTTGCATATGAGCTGTGATTGGCTGGTTGTCCCTGCTGAGGGCCTTGAAACACAGTTTCACGGAGTCTGTGTGTAAAGCGGTTTGCTGTATTAATTGCAGAAAATTAGCTGGAAAAAGAAGAACTAGATGTTAATTTCCAGGAGAAAATACACAGTGCTTGAAAAGAGTGCCCCTTTAACAGTGACTTCCCTTGAAGATAATGTTTAACCCTTGAAACCCTTCCTTTAAGAGTAACCTTGGTATCCTCCCTTTGGGTATGTGCACACTAAAGAATTTAGACGGAAAGTCCGTTGCGTAATCCGTCCCTCCCGTGTCATAGACTCCATTCTATGCACGGGCGGATTCCTTCCTCCGTCCAAAGAATGATCACGGATTTTCCGTCTAAATTCCTCAGTGTGCGCATACCCTTTATGAGCAACTGTGGTGCAGTCCCTTTAAACACAACTTTGGTGCAGTCTCTTTAGAGCAACTTGGGTGCGGTCGCTTTAAAAGTGACTTATGTACCGTCCTTTTGAGAGCAACTTATGTATCACTCTTTAAAAAGCGACTTTCGTGACGTCTCTTTAAGATTTACTTTGGTGCCCTTTTAGAGTGGGTTTGGTGCTGGCTCTATGAGAGCGACTATGATGCCATCCCATTAAGTGCAACTTTGGTAACGTTCTTTTAAAGGGAACCCATCACCAAGACAATGCTATCTGTATAAATTATGTTATAGAGCAGAAAGAACTGAGCAAATTAATATTTATCTTTGTGGGAAAAGATTCGGTATAACTTGTAACTTGTTGATTTGAAATCCTTGCTCAGTCTGTGTTAAAGAGTCCAGTGGACTGAACTCTTTAGCAAGAAAACAACAGAGGTTTTATATAGGGGTGGTCCGAACCTGCTGAGGTTCGGGTTCGTACAAACGAATGATCCCAGTTTTTCAGGCAGTCCTCCCGCTGTACCCACCCTCTCCACGGAGCGGGCAGACAGCGGGAATCATTGCCGATAGTTCAGGTTTGTACGAACCCGAACCCTGGCAGGTTCGGACCATCCCTAGTTTTAATCAATAAAATATGCTTAAATTTTTCCCACAAAACAATCTGTTCAGCTCCTTCTGCTTTATAACATGATGCCAATAGTTTAGGAAGCATTTTCATGGTGACAGGTTCCCTTTAAGAGCAACTTTGGTACTGTCATTTTAAGAGCGACTTTGGTGCCAGCCCTTTAAGCACATATTCAGTACCGGCCCTTTAAGAGTGATTTCGATAACGACTACTTAACAGTGACATCCACAGAAGCCTTATAATGGTAAAGAAAATTGCTTGGTTACCATGACAATCTTGTGGAAATCTCTATGTAGAACTTGCTTAAATAGAGCACCCCTTTAACAGTAACTTTAAGCCTTGATACCCTCCCATTAAGAGCGACTTTGGTACCCTCCCTTTAGGAGTAACTGTGGTGCCATCCCATTAAGAGTTATTAATGTACTGTCCCTTTAAAAGTGACTTAGCTGTTAAAGGGCCAGTAGCAAATTAGGTACTTGCCCTTTAAAAGCGAATTTGGTACTGGCCACTTGACCGTGAGAGGAGAAAGAAGAAGACGCCTTTAAGAGAATCTTTAACCCTTGATACCTTCCTTTTGAGAGCGACTTTGGTACCGGCCCTTTAAAAGCAACTTTTGCACTGGCCCTTTGAGAGCGAATTTGGTACTGGCAACTTGAAAGTGACATCTACAACAGCCTTATAAAGAAAATTGCTTGAATTTTGGCAATCTGTATTTTTGTCAGTGAGGCTAAAAGATAAGCACCTGACATCTTCTATTGGCCAGTAGAGACATGTGACTTCAAGGATGTTGTCAAGCATTAAACAAATTTCTATTGGCTGCTACATTTCAGCTATTTGCATATGTGCTGTGATTGGCTGTTTCTGCTGGGCCACTATTTCCTATGGGAAATTATGGGTCTTTAAATGTAAATTTATTCAAAACCTCTAAAATACTTAGCACACCTCTCACCACTAAGGGCTTTGAAACGCAGTTTGAATAGAGTCTGTGCAAAGCTGTATTAATCACAGAAGAAAGATGGAAAAAGAAGAAAAGAAAGAAGAAGTAGAAAAGGAATTACGATGTAGTGCTTTTTCAAGCACTGTAACTAGCTTTCTAGGAGAAAACACATAGGGGGAGATTTATGAAAGGGTGTAATTATACACCTGGTGTAAACTGCTCACAGCAGCCAATCACAGCTCAGCTTTCAGCTCTGGTAGAATAAAAGAGGAGCTGTGGTTGGTTGCTGTGGACAATTTACAACAGGTGTATATTTACACCCTTTCATAAATATCCCCCATAGTGCTTGAAAAGAGCACCCCTTTAACAGTGACTTCCCTTTAAGAGAAAGTTTAACCCGTGATACTTACGGCTACTTATGGCAGTACAGGGAAGAAGTTTGTGGAATTTGTTTGGCGCAAACACCCCTTCTAAAACACCAGCCACGTTCCCCTGTGCTTGATCTATAGTGCTGGACATAGATCATTAACAATATCAACTACTTGAGTTCCCATGTCTAAATGGTCTAGTGGTAAGTATCTGGCCTACGACCAATGTGGATCCCCCAATATCATGGGTTCAGAGGATTTTTTTTTAATACTAATTATATGTTGAAATTCTGTTCGTTCTATACTATCAATTCTTTAGTGAGAATGAAGAAAAATTTCATATCAATATGGTAAATTTCTTTTTACATATATCCCTATATTGATACTATGGAATACAAGGTAGATCCACCCTACAACGAGTGGTTATGAATTTATACTGTATAATTAATTATGATCTTAAAACCTACATCAAATCTCTGCTAATCAGAAATCAATATAAGACAATAAAAAGGCAGCATTTGTTAAATAACACAATGACGTGTACTATATGTGATCACAGAAGCTTAAGGCCCTATTCCACGGAACTATTATCGTCCGTGAATAGCGGCGGCAGCGAGCGGGGAACGAGGAGCAAACGAGCACTGAGAGCGCTCGTTTGCTCCTCTTAACAACCAGTGTAATAGGCCCTTTACCCATAGGTATAAATATATGTGAATCTTCACCTCAGACATCATAGAGGCTGTGACTCCCCTCCCATCGCAACACAGTCACAATGCTACACTCCTAGGCTCGAATCCCCCATAGATCCATTAACTGCGAATGAATTAAACTTTTAACTTTTTTTTTATGAGGATGTGTTTTTTTTTATTTATTTTACTTAACCTACTGTATATAGAGTAGTTTAAAAGATGTACTTTGCATCTGTGTAATGTGGGATGATGATGTCAGAGGTCATCTGAGTGCAGGAAGCACTTCCGGGTCATCCATTACTCTTTTAATATAAAAGATTGTTGTTTGTTACCTATACCATGCATGATGAAGAGGGGATTGTGCCCTTGAAACGCGTCACATTGAATAAAAGCCTTAATTTGATTCTACACCAGTCTTGAGAGTTCTTTCCATTAAGATCAAGCACAGGGGAATGTGGCCGGTGTTCCAGAGGGGGTGTTTGTGCCAACTTCTTTCCAGTACTGCCTTTGTGATTGACACCGAGGATCCATCCTGGAGAATCAGAATGTGGTAGCCAGCATCCCCCTTTGATCCAGAGCACATATTAGAGTTGTGCCTAATTGGGTACGACCAACGTGCATTTGCACACACATTCATGTTCTTCCAGAGTGTGTTTTGACCTGCACATGCAGCGCCGTTTGTGATTTTTTTTTTTTCTCTTTGCATATACACTCTTAAGGAGTAGGTATTGGAGTCACTTTATTGAAGGGCAGGTACCGAATTTGCTCTTAAAGGGCCATCACAGAATTCACTCTGAAAGGGCCGGCACCCAAGGTGCTCTTAAAGGGGTTAAAAAGTAGTCTTATATGCAGGAAAATACAGTAAGTAAAAACATACTATACTTCCAGAAAACCACCCCCTCCTTGTTCTGGGATAGCACAAATAATGCACCGTTCTGGGAGATGCTGTAGCTGTGGATATGGCATAAGTATGGTAAGCAATAATCCTCTACTTTAAGGCTGGGTTCACACTACGTATATTTCAGTCAGTATTGTGGTCCTCAAATTGCAACCAAAACCAGGAGTGGATTGAAAACACAGAAAGGCTCTGTTCACACAATGTTGAAATTGAGTGGATGGCCGCCATTTAATGGCAAATATTTGCTGTTATTTTAAAACAATGGCGGTTGTATTGAAATAATGGCAGTTATTTACTGTTATATGGCGGCCATCCACTCAATTTCAACATTGTGTGGACAGAGCCTTTCTGTGTTTTTATTCCACTCCTGGTTTTGGTTGCAATATGAGGACCACAATACTGACTGAAATATACGTAGTGTGAACCCAGCCTTACTCTAGCATAGAAACATACTGCTGGAAAAAAAAGAAAAAAAAAGCTTACTGTCCTCCATAGTATTTTTTTTTTAATTGTCAATGTAGTCAATGTAGTAATTTTAGACAGATAGAAAATAACCATAAGGAAAGAATAATGTATTTTATAGTATTGGTTGTTACAAATGCAGTGATACCTATTAAAGGGGTTGGTCACCAAAATATTTTTTCTGTCAAATAAACTGGTGCCAGAAAGTGTCAGAGACTTGTAAATTACTTCAATTAAAAAATCCCAACACTTCCAGTACTTATCACTTGCTGTATGTAATGCAGGAAGTGGTGTTTTCTGAAACAGTACTCTCTGCTGCAATCTCTGTCTGTCAGGAGCTGTCCAGAGCAGTAACAAATCGCCAAAGACTCTTCTAATTTCTCTTTACTGAAAAGAATAACACTTCTTGCTGGACATACAGCAAGTACTGCAAAAGTTGAGATTTTATAGATGTAAGTTACAAATTTCTGGCACTTTCTGCTACCAGTTGATGTGAAAGATTTTTTTTTTTAAACTACCCCATTAAGTGTATTTTTCTTTTCAAATATATTTACACATTGCTGGGGGAGGTATAAAACAAAAACCAATAGGTGATACTTACATACCCTGGTCCCCTGTATCTTCCGATACAGCTGCTTCAGATCCCCTGCTGCTCATCACTGCCATCTGCTCCACAGCCTCCGATGGAAGTTGGAGTTGCCGCAGAAACACCTTAAAGTGACACTGTCACCCCCTTTTTGCATTTTGACTGCTCTCCACAGGTATAAAGGGTAAATGTTACAGCTTTCATTACTTATTTTATATCACACATCATGGTGCTTGTTCTGGTAAAAAGTCGTTTTTATCTGGATTGGTATATGTGGGCGGTCTTTGTGCCACATCGCTCCGCCCCTAGCGACACTTAGCCCCGCCCCATCCGTGACGTCATCACCGCATAGGCCCCGCCCCTTAGCAACCATTGGATGGGTCAGTCTAAAGCTCTAGGCCCCACCCGGACGGGGTGGGGCTAAGTGGTGCTAGGGGCGGAGCAATGAGGCACAAAGGCCGCAAGTCCCCGCCCACATATACCAATCTACAGGTGATAAAAACAACTTTTTACCAGAACAAGCACCATGAGGTGTGATATAAAATAAGTAATGAAACCTGTAACATTTACCCTTCACAACAAATGCAAATAGGGGGTGACAGTGTCACTTTAAGCATCTGTGACTTTCATACACAAGCCCTATTAAGAACAATAGGGCTGATGTACAGAAGTTACAGGACTCGGCTGCTGCATCTGCACATGGAAGTTTTAAGCATACGTGTCATGCTTCAGGCTCTCAATCACTTTGCAAGAGAATGTTATCAGTGGAAGAAAGGAAAGGGAAGGGAGAGAAGCTACAGGAACTGTAGCACAATTGCATGTGGATGAGACAGAAGATGACACGCAAGGGGGTGGGGCGGGGGTGTAGGTGTAAAAGGGTGAGGAGTCACTATACTGTATTTAAACTCTTGACAGCCTGAGCTGACATGAGGAGTTACAGAGAGATACAACCAATACTAATTAGCTGCTCTCTCAGCGACTCTGTACCCACAATCTGCCCTCCCCAAACTGCTTGGACATTCGGATAGCTGCTTTAATCCAAGATCTGACCTGGGGTCCATTCGGCAGGTGATGCAGTTATTGTCCTAAAAAACAACTTTTAAACTTGCAGCCCAGTGTCAAATTGGCGTGGCCTAGAGTGTTTGTGCATTAGGCTTGCACCGCCTCTACGTCCCTCTTCCCCGCTCTCCTCATCACTAGGAATGCTCCAGACATGCTCCTATTCATCGCCTGTTTGAGCAGTGCACAAGTGTTGGATTGTTAAAGGCACCTGTGCAGTTTTCAGACAAGTAAGGTATAGGAGAAATTCTACCAGGGCCATTCCTAATGATGAAGAGGGCGGGGAGGAGGGATGGGGAGGAGGGATGGAGAGGCGGTGAAAGCCTAGGGCATAGACACTCTAGGCCACGCTAATTTGACACAGGGGTGCAAGTTTAAAAGTAGTTTTTTTAGGACAATCTTGGATTAAGAGATCTTGGGTTAAAAGCAGCTATCTGAAGCGGTTTGGGGAGAGCAGACTGTGGGTACAGAGTTGCTTTAATCTGTCAGCTATAATTCATGTTTTAAACTGCTGAAGTACTGTACAAAGTACTGTGTGTAGAAAAAAGATTTCACCAAGCTCCTAAAGTGCAGCAAGCTGTAGCCTATTTACATGTCAGGAGAATTCTGTCCGTGCACATGCAGAATTCTGTCCCAACGACATAATCATGATGCTGGAAGCTCCGAGGTCCAGGTCTGCAGAACACTGTCTGTGCACGGACAGAATTATGTCAGTATAGTCTGGAGGAAAGAAGAGAAAGGGGCGACATGATTAACAAACTGAAAAGTTTCAAAAGAACTAAATAAGGTTGAGCAGGTAAGAGTTTTTAGAAAAAGAAATTAATTCAACAAGAGAACACAGCGAGGTTAGTTGTTGGAAAGATCAGAAGCAACATGAGAAAATATTACTTTACTGAAAGAGTAGTAGATGCTTGGAACAAACTTCCAGCAGATGTGGTCGCTAAATCTACAGTAACTGAAAGTAAACATTCCTGGGATAAAGATATATCTATCTTAAGATAATAAGAAGGGAAATACTAAAGGGGCAGACTAGATGAACCAAGCGGTCTTCTTCTGCCGCCAATCTTCTATGTTTCTAGAATTCTGCTGATGTGTGAATAACCCTAACACCTCCTTATCTGAACCTGCGTAGGACTCCAGCTTCCAGGTGTCAATAAAGCAGGGAGGAGAGAGAGCATTCCAGCTTTCAGCTTCTTCTTTGTACCAGAGAATAAAAACATTTTTCAAACTTCTGGAAGCAGAGACAGATACAGTAAGGTACCATCTGTCTCCTTGGCCTAATAGCTATAGCAGTGTCAGTTTGGTACGTGAATTGTAGCTGACGGATTCCTTTAGGGTACCTTCACACGTACCGAATCCGCAGCAGATATGCGACCCTGCCCATTAACCCCTGGGCGCCCACAGCCCCGGCCCATACATTACCTTCTCGGCGCCACAGCTGTGTGAAGCTCCCGGCTTCCCTCGCTCCTCATCAGCCAATCAGGGGAGCCGGGAGCTTCACACAGGAAATGTATGCTTCGGGCCAAGGCTGCGAGAGGCCGGGTCGCATATCTGCAGCGGAATGTATTTTCCTTCATTATACCAGGATCCGCAGCGGATTTTGCTGCAAACTCGCAGCGTGAAATCCGCCGCGGATCCGGTACGTGTGAAGGTACCCTTAAAGTGTAACTGTAATTTTTTTTTTCAGAAATCAGTAGTATAAGCGATTTTGATGAACTCTATAATAGGTTTTATAAGGCAAAAAAGCCTCTTTCTGTACTCGAAAAGCAATTTACCAGCCTCCCCCCTGACTTCTTTACCGGCTTCTCTGCAATGAAGACTGATTTGCCTGATAATGAACAGATAAGAAGGGTTCTGCTGTGTCCATTATATCCTATAGAGGGGGGGAGGGGCCGAGGAAGATGAGTGAGCAGGAAGAGGAGACATGAAGGTCAACTGTTTAAATCCTGCGTTTTAGGTGGCCAGACAGTCTACATAGGTCAGAAGGGTCAGTGTTTATCTAGGAACTTGCTGAGAAAAGATTGCAGGGTGTTGTGCTGTGCAGGACTGCTATTTCTCTCCTCCGTGTTTACTCACTCCTCTCAACCCCTCCTCTCTCTATAGAGCATAATTGACACAGAAATCCATCTTCTTCTCAAGTGAGGGGGGAGCTAGGAAAACAGCTTTTTCAGTACAGAAGGAAAGTCTTTTGCTAAATAAAACCAATTATGGTAGCTTCACACGTACAGTATCGCAGCTGATTTTCTGCTGCGCATCCGCAGCAGATTTGAATTAAGGAATGGGTAGGGGGGAGGAGTATGAGGCGGAGCTAAGACACGCCTCCCCGTAGCGTACCTCTCTGATCTGGAGCCATGCTGGGTCTCGTGGCTGACTGTGTTTGGCCGCTGGCTGAGGAGATGCCTGGCCGGGATTGAAGCTGAGCCCGGGCAGGTGCGATTTGGAGCAGCGCCAAGGGGCTCCACAGTGACAGTGTGGAGGGAAGACCGTTACCTCCTATAGCCAGGAATGGTGAGCGGACGAGGAGTGGCGGATGCGGAGATACAGTGACACGAGGAGGGTGAACGCCGCGAAAAAAACGGAGAAGATAGTCCACGCAAGCTGACGGTAGTGGGGCCGGGTGAGAGCAGGCTTCAAGCCGCGGCGGTGCGTGGATGGGTGTGGAGCTCGGTGACGGAGAGCGTATGGGCTTGTCCGCTAGGACAGTGGCATAGAAGTGAGAAGCCCTTGAGAATCCGGGCTGGAATAAGTGTCAGACCTGAGTACGGGGGCTGTGCGGAGGCTGGAGAGGGGCACGGTGGCAGTGTGTTCTGCGGGTCTCCAGAAGCCGGTGATACAGGTGGGGAAGAGGAAATTAACGCTGGGGCATGGTGGCAGCATGTCTCAGATAAGTGGCTGTGTAGCTGAACGCCGGGCTGCAGTGAGAGAGCAGTGTATCGGCGGATGGTAAAACTTCCCCAATGAAACTGGTTCTTTGCTTGCTGTGCTGGAGGAGAGCTGTCCTGTAAGCTAAAGGTTGACACTGTAAAGAGCTGCTCTTTGAAATCGGCATTAACACTGGCCACTGTGTGTGACTGTTGGATGGTGAACTAACACACTAATCAAAGAGAGGCTATTGCTGGCTCCTGCAAGTGGATCTCGATATTATCAAATAGAGAGTACTAAATGTGGAGGTGCTCGCTGGTGTATGTCGAGAGAATTACCTTAAAGCCGGCATATGCAGTAGTCATTGTGGCTGGTGTACAGATAGTGAACCTTTGGGCTGCTGAATAAGTGGATGAACTATTCCTGGCAAGACTAACATCCCTATTATTGAACTAACTTTCTTCCTCTTCAGGTGGATTCCCCAGTGCAGGATTTGGTTCGGTGGACTGATTTGATACAGGTGGGGAAGAGGAAAGTAACGCTGGGGCATGGTGGCAGCATGTCTCAGATAAGCGGCTGTGTAGCTGAACGCCGGGCTGCAGTGAGAGAGCAGTGTATCGGCGGATGGTAAAACTTCCCCAATGAAATTGGTTCTTTGCTTGCTGTGCTGAAGGAGAGCTGCCCTGTAAGATAAAGGTTGACATTGTAAAGGGCTGCTCCTTGAAGTCGGCATTAACACTGGCCACTGTGTGTGACTGTTGGATGTTGAACTAACACACTAATCAAAGAGAGGCTATTGCTGGCTCCTGCAAGTGGATCTCGATATTAACAAATAGAGGGTACTAAATGTGGAGGTGCTCGCTGGTGTATGTAGAGAGAAATACCTTAAAGCCGGCATATGCAGTAGTCATTGTGGCTGGTGTACAGATAGTGAACCTCTGGGCTGCCGAATAAGTGGATGAACTATTCCTGGCAAGACTAACATCCCTATTGATGAACTAACTTTTTTCCTTTTTAGGTGGATTCCCCAGTGCAGGATTTGGCTTAGTGGACTGATTTATTGATGCGGTACGGCTAAATTAATAGCTTGATGTCAGATCTCTAGTTGCGCACCCTGAGGTTTAATAATATTAATAACTTTGAACTGTTGGCTGGACAGGGTGTACAATAGCCCGGTAAACTGAGTGCCCTGGGGCTCTGTTCTAAGCTGTGGAGGAAATATCTAACATCTATCCCTGTTGATGAAACCATATTTGCGGACTTATTGCAGTAGTGAAGATATTTATGTGCAATTTAGACCTCACAGTTGAATGAATTGAATTTTTTTTTTTTTTTTTTTTTTTAGGTTGGTGGTGTTTTTTTTTTTTTTTTTTTTTGGCAAGTTAATCCTCCTGGTTTTACACTCCTGTAAGGGGTATAGTTTTGTGGGCTGCAGCCCGGGGTGAGGAGTGTACAACTGCTCTTTGAGCCCCTAATATTTACAACCTTTTCCATCCCCATCTGGTGCTAGTTAGCACAGAGGGGGAGGGGAAATGGCGACAAAGAAAAGTTTGAAAGGAGGGAGCCCCAAGCAGGATGCAAGGAAAAGTTCTGGGAAAATTGATAAATTGTTTAACTCCCCCACAATGGGTAAAGTGAAAGGGATGGAGAGAGGGGGGATAGATCCCCTGTTTGACAAAGAGGGAGAGGGTAATGTTGGGGGAGAAAAGGCACCTGCTTGGTTGGCGGAAGTACTGTCAGCAATTGGTAAATGTGACGTTTCTATTTCTACCCTGGCGCAGCAAGTGGGAGCAATTGGTACGGATATTGGTCTGCTTAGAGAGGATTTAAACAAAGTTAGGGAGAGGTTTGTAGAAGCAGAGGGGAGGATAAGTGTTCTAGAGGATGATATGGTAAAAGTTCAGGGGGTTGTTAAAAAACTGGTAGAGGAGAATGATCGCTTGAAAAGAAGGATGGTGGATCTGGAGGATTACTCCAGACGGAATAACTTGAGGATAATAGGGTTACCAGAGGGAGCTGAAGGAAAGGGAACTGTGGACTTTATGCAGAAATGGTTGGGGTCGGTGGTAGGGAATGAAGATGATACTGTTCAGATAAGATTGGAAAGGGCACATAGGATCCCTGCTAAACCCCCCCCACCAGGGGGACTACCGCGGCCCATGCTAGTGAAGTTTCTCTCCTATCAGGATAGAGAGTTAGTCCTGAGGAAAGCTAGGGATAGAGGAGAGATTAAATTGAATAACAACAAGGTGTTTTTATTCCCAGATTATGCGCATGAAACACAAAAAAAAAAGAGCAGAGTTTATAAATATTAAGAAGAGACTGCGGCTAAAGAAGATCCAATACTCTCTGATATTTCCGGCAAAGCTTAGGGTAGTATATCAGGAGAAGGTGTGGTTTTTTAGTTCAGCTGCTGAGGCCACTGCATGGCTTGATGAAAAAGGTGTATGAATATATAGTGTAAAGATCGGGAGGTACTTACGGGTTATACTCATGTTAAGGGACTCGGGTTATGTACGCGAGTCAACTTGAAAGGGGGGTGGGTTGCCATGGAGTGGGTTTTTTTTTTTTATTTTGTTTTTTTTGTTTTTTTTTTTTTTGGTTTTTTTTTTTGTTTTTTTTTTTTTTTTTTTTTTTTTGGTGTGTTTTTTTTTTTTTTTTTTTTTTTTTTCTTTTCTCTTTTTCTTTTCTCTCTTTTATCTTCTCTCTCTTCTATATCTCTCTCTCCCTGTCTTACTGAATGGGAACTAAGATTATAGCCTGGAATACCAGGGGATTGGGAGATAGAAGAAAGCGTGTAGCTGTAATGAGCTATTTGAGGAATGTCCTACCGGCTATAGTTTGTCTTAATGAGACACATTTGACTAAGGAAACAGAGTATAAATTGAGTAGGTTGTGGTGGTCGGAAAAATACTATTCTCACTTCTCGGGGTACTCCAGAGGGGTTGCTATCCTGGTGCATAAAAAGATAGGTTGGAGGTTGTTGAATCAAAAGAGGGATAGGGAAGGGCGTTACGTCTTCTTACATTGTGTGATAAATCAATTAGAATGCATTTTGGCTGCGGTGTATATTCCTCCTCCTTTTGGCATTCAGGTATTGGTAGATCTTTTTTTATTCACTAAGAATTATGTGGGTTGTCCGGTCATTGTGATCGGAGATTTTAATGGAGTGATGGATGAGGATTTAGATAGGATTAGGGTTCACAAAGGAGGTCTTCCCCCCATGAGATCCAAGTTGGCCGATGCTGTGAGAGAGCATGGGCTGCGGGATGTCTGGAGGGAAAGGAATCCTTATAAAAAAGAGTTCACTTGCTGGAATAAAACGAATAATGTTATGTCAAGGATAGATATGGGGTTAGTGAGTGGGGATTTGGTACAAAGAATTATGAGTATTAAACACTTAGTGAGAAGCTTGTCAGATCACGCACCTATTATGATTGAAATAGACACAGGGAAAAGTATGGTTACACGAAGTATAAGAATAAACGCACATTGGTTAAATTTACTTGAGAGGTTAGATCAAATGGAGGGTGAGATAAGAGATATTTGGGACATTAATGTAAGCACGGCGTCACATCAAGTAGTATGGGATACACTGAAGGCAGTTATAAGGGGGAAATATTACGGGGCAATTTGTAATTTAAAGAAAAAATTTAGGGAGAGAGAGGGGGTGTTGAGGGGTAGTGTGCGCGAAAAGGAGGAGGAATATGTAATAGACAGCTCTGGTAGTAATAGAGAGAAGTTGGATGTGGCTCAGCAAGAACTTAACCAATTTTTGTTGGAAAAGGCCGAAAATCAGATAGCATTCGTGGATAAAAAGAAATATTTGGGGTCTGGGTCACCAAATAAAGGGTTAATGGCTATAGTTAAAACGCAGAAAGATAAGAGGGATATACAGGCGATAAGATCTCCGCAAGGAACTATAATTAATCAAAAGAGTGAGATATTGAATCAGTTTATGGGTTACTATGAGGGAATTTATACGTCTGAATATGAACAATCTTCATGGGATCTAGCAAGTTTCTTGAATAGTTTGGATCTTCCCAGATTGACAGATGACCAGAGAGAGGAGCTAGAAGCAGATGTTACGCTGGATGAGCTCTCAAGGGCGTTGGATCAGTCCCCGAAGAGTTCAGCACCTGGTTTGGATGGCCTCCCATATGAGCTCTACATAAAACATCGTGAGTGTCTTCTCCCTATTCTTTTGGAGGTTATAAAGGTTTCAATGGCAGAGGGGTCTTTGCCTAGATCCATGGAAGAAGCACTCATCACTCTGATATTGAAACCAGGCAAAGAGGAATTAGATATAGAGGCGTACAGGCCTATTTCACTGATGAATGTGGATGCCAAAATATTGGCGAAAGTCCTGGCAAGTAGGCTGCAAAGAGTGGTGGGTGACCTGGTTCATGGAGATCAATGTGGATTTATACCGGGCCGTATGGCCAAGTTCAATATTAGAAGGTTGTTTGAAAATGTTCAGTTGGTGGGAGAGCCTGGGTCCCACTCCATCCTGTCGTTAGACGCCACTAAGGCGTTTGACAGGGTGGAGTGGGACTATATGTGGGGAGTACTGGATAGTTATGGGTTCGGTCCACGTTTTGTTTCATGGGTTAAGTTATTGTATAGAAATCCCAGGGCGGCGGTGGTAGTTAATGAGATGGTATCGGGTTTTTTTTCTTTGTCACGTGGTACTAGACAGGGGTGCCCCCTCTCCCCTCTCCTTTTCGCCCTTAGTATTGAACCCTTAGCTCATCTAGTGAGAGTGGATAGTGATATTGAGGGGTTTGGGGCGGGCGGGGGAGGGGACAGGGTGTCCCTTTATGCAGATGATGTTTTATTTTTCTTGAAGGACCCAATTATTGCTGTTCCAAAAATTATAGAGTTGGTTGGGAAGATAGGGAAATTCTCAGGCCTAAAAATAAACTGGGCAAAGACTATACTTATGCCCTTGGGAGTTAATCAGCACTTCTCTTTTCCCCAGTTGAAGGTGTTAGAGGAAGGGGCAAAATTCAACTATTTGGGAATAGCAATTTCTAGGAATATTAGAGAATATAATCGATTAAACTTAGAGGTGGTAATGGAGGAGGTGGAGAGGAAATGTAAGATATGGCAGAGGTTGTGTATCTCTAGAATGGATCGTATGACATTGTTTAGAACAATATGTCTTCCCAAATTCCTGTATGTGTTTGGCTCGGCACCGATTTGGATCCCAGAAAAGCACCTTAGAAGGATTAGAATTATGATCAATTCTTTGATATGGGGTAGAAAGAGGGCCCGATTAAAATTAGAGGTATTATGTCAACCCAAAAATATGGGGGGTCTTGCTTTCCCAGATCTAAAGTTATATTTTTTAGCCTCACAGTTGTATTGGTTGGTAAATAGAACACAAACTAATTTTTATAAGATAGTTGGGGAAGAGATGGGACAGAGGTCGGATATGGTGTTTGAGTTCCTAGAGGGGGGATATTGGAAAGTAGGGGGAAAAAAGGATTGGCCTATGATTCAAGCCCTAGGGAAAACATGGGAGACCATGAAAAAGGTGCTGGGATTGAAGTCGGTGTTTGAGTTCACTCCAATTTGGGGGAATACTAGGTTTGAGGAACTGAGGAAGTTGGGAGTGATAAGAAGTTTAGATAACAGAGGCATTAGAAAAATGGGGGAGGTCTTCTATAGAGGAAAGGTAAAAGAATGGGAGGTTATAAAAGGTGAATGTGATCTGCCTGAGAGTTTGTGGTTTGATTATTTCCGTTTAGGGACGGCGTTAAAAAAGCTAAATATATTGAAGAACGGGCTCTTTGATTGTGATTTTTTAGTTGATCGCATTATGAGACAAAATATTGAGAAAAAGGTGGTAGCATATATATATGGTCAACTGAAGGGTAGAGAGAGGATAGAAATAAGAAGCAGGGGGAAATGGGAGGAAGAGGTTGGGAAGCTAACAGATAATCAATGGCTCAGAATATTCTCTGGAGTCAATTTAGTATCTAAATCCGGTAATCACAGACTGGTACAATTTAACATAATACATAGGATTTATTTTACACCAGTATTATTAAAGAAAATAAAGAAATGGTCGGATAGTAATTGTCCTAGATGTGAGTTTCCGGAGGCAGATTTTATTCACATGATATGGTCGTGTAGGGAAATTCAGAAGTTCTGGAGGGAGGTATATGAAGAGATTAAGAAAATAGTAAAGATAGATATTCCCTATAGTCCTGCTTTGGCTATATTAGGGGATGATACAGGATTGAAAACAGGTAAAAAGGTACGTAGAAAGATCTTGAGATTACTATTCCTCGCCCGGTTGGTTATTTCTCGTAACTGGATTTGTTCTGTTCCCCTTAGTAAAGAGATGTGGGAGAGGTGTATTAAACGGTTTGAGCCCTTTTATTAGTGAGGGAATAATATGAGTAGGGCATATGTGATGTATACTCATGATGGCTAATCATTTAATAATTATTTTTTTTTTTTTTTTTTTTCTCACTCCATGGCAGGGGGGGAGGGAATGGGTGGGGGGGGGGGGGGTTGAAGTCTAATATTTATATACATGATGTTACTGAGATGTATATTGTTGTTCTATTTTTTATGGAAGCAAAAGAAAAATAAAAATTCTATAATTAAAAAAAAAAAAAAAAAAGATTTGAATTAAGGAATGAACACAGCATTAAATCCACACTGTAAAATCCGCTGTGGATCTGCTGCGGATCCGCAGCAGATCTTACAGTGCTGATTTAATGCAGTGTTCATTCATTTAGTCAAATCAGCAGAAAATCAGCTGCGATACGGTACGTCTGAAGCTACCCTTACAGAGTTTCTTAAAAATCGCTTGTACTATAGATATTTATTTTCAGAATTATCACTCCATGTAATAAATACAACGATCAGCCAATGACAACAATCATCAGCTGATCGTTGATATAGGTTTGGACCTATTTTCGTTGGCGCCGACCGCGCACCGCTACGTGTAATAGCGGTGCACGGCCGGCGGCTGACGATATACATTACCTATCCACGTTCCAGGGCTGCTGCTGCAGTCTTCTTCTCCCCGGGTCCTGCACGCTCTAGCTTCAGAGCGGCCTGTCAGCTGACAGGCCGCCCGGCCAATCACAGGCTGCGGCGGTACCGGCCTGTGATTGGCTGAGCGGCCTGTCAGCTGACAGGCCACTCTGAAGTTAGAGCGCGCGGGACCCGTGGAGAAGAAGACCGCAGCAGCAGCCCTGGAACGTGGATAGGTAATGTATATAGTTAAGCAAGGGCTGCAAGGACATTGGTAACGATGTCCCTGCAGCCCTTGTTTAACGATTATCGGGCCGCGTAATAGGTCCAGTAAACGAGCGATGATCTAGCAGATCGCTGCTCATTTACAGGTATTATACCGTGTAATACCACCTTAGGCATTAAACTCTGTGCTGTGCTCTTCTGTTACTATTCAATCCTTTTCTGGACCCTAGGCACAGCTGGGACTAAACTGATTTCTGAAAATCCATCCAAGGAAAACAAAGGAAAAGGCATAATGGTTTGAGGAAATAAGACTACATACCCTTATTTCTCCAAGGCGGCACACAAAGCTCTCATCTTCTTCACTGTGCTTTGTTTTTGAAAAATGTACCGATAAACTGGTCAGCAAACATCCACTAAGCTGCACCTCATAATGCCTAGAATTAAACAATGGCATCAGTGAACAAGCTGTCTTATTGGCTGCCTAAAATAATTCAGAGACAGCCGTAACATTGGTTGAATCACAGTAATTTCTTTTCATAGTACATTCTTCCTAGAGGATATGTGTTAAAAAAATATCATTTAATCCCTTAACACTGCAGCCACTTTTTAAAGTGTAATTACCATTTAAAAAAAAAAACATTTGACGTGTCATAGCAACATGTCAGGAGTTTGCATCGAACAGGGTCTCGGTGTTGAGACCCCTGCTCATCGCAAGAACGCAAAGGCAGACGTGCGCAAAAAGCAGCACACGCTCTGGCCCTTATCTCTGCAGTAACTGCTAATTCAAGCGGTCTATGGAATTATAAAGGGAGCCTATGGAACTTCCGGCAATTCCATAAATTGCTCGTTTTACAAGTTTATAGCAGAGAAGAAGGGGCAGAGTGCACGCTGCTTCGTTCTAGCGATTGGCAGCGGTCTCAGCACCCGGACCCCTGCCAATGACATATGTCAGAAGTTTAAAAAAAAAAAAAAAAAAAACACTTTAGTGATTAAAAAAAAAAAAAATAGTTACACTTTAAGCTGTCAGCTGTAACACACATTCCAAACTACTGACATTGGTAACATAGCAGTTAGGTCAAGGAGACACGTGGTACCTATATTTCCTTCCATTATATATGAAAATATGCTATTCCATGGTATAATAAGTCAGAGAGATTTTCCTGAAAAACAGCAAGCTGTAACATCTCATAACTGAACCTGCTAGGGACTCCTAAGGGTCCATTTACACAAAAAGATTATCTGACAAATTATCTGCCAAAGATTTGTAGCCAAAGCCAGGAATGGATTTGAAAAGAGGAAAAATCTCAGGCTTTCCTTTATGACCTGTTCCCTGTTTATAGTCTGTTTCTGGCTTTGGCTTCAAATCTTTGGCAGATAATCTGTCAGATAATCTTTCTGTGTAAATGGACCCTAATGCTGGGTTTACACGGAACGATATTTCGCCCGATCGTACGATTAACGATGTCGGAGTAACGTTTTTTTTTCATAACGATCAGCGTTTAGACGGTACGACATATCGTACGGAAAATTCGTTTTGCGATTGCTTACACATTGGTCAAATTGATGAACGACTGTTTACACGGAACGATCTGCAAATTTTTTGCGAAAGGTCAACGACAATTTGAGAACTTGTTCAAAGATGAAAATGAACGATTTATCAACCGTTCGCAGCGTTTAAACGCACGATTATCGTTCAAATTCGACAGTTATCGCGCAAATTCGCACGATAATCGTTCCGTGTAAACGCAGCTTAAGGCTAGGTTCACACTATGTAACTGTGCGGCTGTATTTTTTATGCGGCTGTAAATGTGCGGATGAAACTCCGGCCGTGGGAAAAAATAGACATGCGGCTCAAAACATACGGTCATTTACTTTGAAATCTGGTTGAACTAAAAATAACAAATAAAATCTTAAGAAAGTGATGCAAACATCTCTGGATGCATCTGGGAAAGCAGGGAACACAGTTTACATGAATTGCTATTACCGGGGTTTGCGATCCTCTGCAATTTTCCGATGTCTCTCATGGTTAATCTATTAAAATAATCAAACACATTTTCGTTGTAATAAAGTGCCTTTCGTTGGTCAATAATTTAATTCTAACGAATCCATTATTTTGCAATTAAATATACTGTTAAAATAAATAGATATATAAATAAATGTATATTTATATATATATTTATTTTTTGACAGTATATTTAATTGCACAATGATGGATTCGTTAGAATTAAATTATTGACCAACGCAACTGAATTTATTTCAACGAAATTGTGTTTTATTAATTAAATATTTAGTACAGGAAGCTCCATAAGGCGTTAATTCATATGCCGGCAATAGAGCTTTCTGTACTAATTATCACTTTACTTTAATGAAAACATCAAATGTTTCTTCTAATTATATTATCACAATAGCATTATTAGAAGAAACATTTAGAATTATATGTGCGCTCAGCTGATTGGCTGATCGGCTCAGCGCACATATAATGAGCCGGTCCGCAGCACAGTGACTTCATTGTGCTGCGGACCAGCAAAGAGGCAACATCGGGGTGAGTATACAGCTCTCCCCACCCCCTCCCCAGCACTGCACCCCTCCCAGCAAGGAAGGGGGGGTCAGTTAACCCCTTCCTTGCTGGGATGGGTGCAGTCTGACATCAGTCTGGCCCCCAAGGGGTTAAGGGGGATGCAATACATCCTCCCTTAACCCCTTGGGGGCCAGACTGTAAGCAGCGATCTGTAAAGATGCTGCATACTGTAAGGAGCACAACACCGCTCACAATGATGGGTGTTGTGCTCCTGTTTGTGTGTTTTTTGTGTGTTTCTCCCTTTTTGTTTTTCAGATATCGGTATCCTGGGGATTACGTCGGATTCCGTGGACTACGTCGATGACCAGCATTTTTTTAATGTTTTTTTTTAATAAAATGGTCAATGAGGGGTGTGGGGGTGTTTTTATTTGAATAAATTTTTTTTTTACTTGTGTCTTGTCTTTATTTCTTTACTTTATAGACTTAGTAGTGGAAGCCGTCTAATAGACGGAATCCATTACTAAGTCGGGGCCTAGTGTTAGCCGGTATAAAATGCCTAACACTAACCCCCCATTATTACCCCAGTACCCAATGCCACCAGGGGTACTGGGAAGAGCCGGGTGCCAGTGGTCCCGGAGCGTCAAAATTGGCGCTCCTGGACCGGGCGGCAGCAGGCTGGTAAGATTTAGGCTGGGGAGGGCCTAAAACAATGGCTCTTCCCACCCTGGTGTTACCAGGCTGCTGTTGTTTGGTTTTTAACCCGGCTGGTTATAAAAATAGGGGGAACCCTATGCATTTTTTTTAAATTATTTATTTATTTAAAAAAAAAAACCGCATAGGGTTCCCCCTATTTTTATAACCAGCCGGGTTAAAAACCAAACGACAGCAGCCTGGTAACACCAGGGTGGGAAGAGCCATTGTTTTAGGCCCTCCCCAGCCTAAATCTTACCAGCCTGCTGCCGCCCGGTCCAGGAGCGCCAATTTTGACGCTCCGGGACCACTGGCACCCGGCTCTTCCCAGTACCCCTGGTGGCATTGGGTACTGGGGTAATAATAGGGGGTTAGTGTTAGCCATTTTATACCGGCTAACACTAGGCCCCAACTTAGTAATGGATTCCGTCTATTAGACGGCTTCCACTACTAAGTCTATAAAGTAAAGAAATAAAGACAAGACAAGTAAAAAAAAAATTTTATTCAAATAAAAACACCCCCACACCCCTCATTGACCATTTTATTTAAAAAAAAAAACATTAAAAAAACGCTGGTCATCGACGTAGTCCACGGAATCCGATGTAATCCCCAGGATACCGATATCTGAAAAACAAAAAGGGAGAAACACACAAAAAAACACACAAACAGGAGCACAACACCCATCATTGTGAGCGGTGTTGTGCACCTTACAGTATGCAGCATCTTTACAGATCGCTGCTTACAGTCTGGCCCCCAAGGGGTTAAGGGAGGATGTATTGCATCCCCCTTAACCCCTTGGGGGCCAGACTGATGTCAGACTGCACCCATCCCAGCAAGGAAGGGGTTAACTGACCCCCCCTTCCTTGCTGGGAGGGGTGCAGTGCTGGGGAGGGGGTGGGGAGAGCTCTATACTCACCCCGATGTGTCCTCTTTGCTGGTCCGCAGCACAATGAAGTCACTGTGCTGCGGACCGGCTCATTATATGTGCGCTGAGCCGATCAGCCAATCAGCTGAGCGCACATATAATTCTAAATGTTTCTTCTAATAATGCTATTGTGATAAACATAATTAGAAGAAACATTTGATGTTTTCATTAAAGTAAAGTGATAATTAGTACAGAAAGCTCTATTGCCGGCATATGAATTAACGGCTTATGGAGCTTCCTGTACGAATTAATATTTAATTAATAAAACACAATTTCGTTGAAATAAATTCAGTTTCGTTGGTCAATAATTTAATTCTAACGAATCCATCATTGTGCAATTAAATATACTGTCAAAATATATATATATATATAAATATACATTTATTTATATATCTATTTATTTTAACAGTATATTTAATTGCAAAATGATGGATTCGTTGGAATTAAATTATTGATTAACGAAAGGGACTTTATTACAAAGAGAATGTGTATTATTAATTTAATATATTAACTATTAAAGGCATCGGCATTCGGCATCATTGCCGGCTATTTTTGAAGTACTCCGTACGGACCGCCTGTCAATCCTCGGCCGCATCTCCAGCCGCAAACAATGGTCTTGTTCATTTTTTACGGGTCCGTTTACGATAGGGCCGTAGATTCATACATAGTGTGCACTGTGCAGCCGTATATCCTATACTTTCCAGCGTACGCATGAACCACCAAAAATACCGCCGCACAATTACAGCCGTAAATACAGCCGCACAGTTACATAGTCTGAACCTGGCCTAAGGGTGCGTTTCCACAGAAAGATTTATCTGACAGATTTTGAAAGTCAAAGCCAGGAATGGATTTGAAAAGAGGATAGATCCCAGTCTTTCCTTTATGACCTGATCCCTGTTTATAGTCTGTTCCTGGCTTTAAAGATCTGTCAGATAAATCTGTCTGTGTAAACGCACCATAACAGATTCTAATCTAATCAGCAGATTGAAACATAAATTGCAGCTGACATATTTAATATAAAAACCAAGCCCAATTTTTAAAATCTGTCTGGTCTCGTCTTAGTTGCCAATCATCGGTAATTTTCCTTTTACACGGAGCGATTATCGTTCGAATTTTCGTGATAACGATCGCATTTAACCCCTTAACGACATCGGGCGTAAATTTACGCCCTGATGCCGGTAAGGGAGTTCAGAGCGGGGCCGCGCGGCGGCCCCGCTCTGAACCGCGCCGGTCCCGGGTGCCGCGTGTAGCCCGGGACCGTAGGTATTAGCGGGCACGGTCCGATCGCCGTGCCCGCTAATACAGTAATCGGATGCAGCTGTCAAAGTTGACAGCTGCATCCGATTACCGGACGCAGCGTCATCCCTGGTGTCTAGTGGGGAGATCGCTCCTCCGGGATGTTATCCCGGAGGAGCGATCTCCGCAAATGAAGCCGGCCGGGGACCGCTCCAAGATGGCGCCGTCCCCGGCTCGGCACTCGTTTACTTCCGGCTGCAGCAGCCGGAAGTAAACGAGTGCCTATCTCATGGATCTCTGCAGCATATCTATGCTGCAGAGATCTCAATGAGAGATCAAAGCACTTATACTAGAAGTCCCCCATGGGGGCTTCTAGTATAAGTGTAAAAGTAAAAAAAAAAGTGTTGTTAATAGTAAAAATCCCCCTCCCCTAATAAAGTCTGAATCACCCCCCTTTTCCCAGGTTATAAATAAAAGTAAATAAATAAATACATAAACAAACATGTTTGCTATCGCCGCGTGCGTAATCGCCCAAACTATTAATTAATCACATTCCTGATCTCGCACGGTAAATGGCGTCAGCGCAAAAAAATCCCAAAGTGCAAAATTGCGCATTTTTGGTCGCATCAAATCCAGAAAAATTGTAATAAAAAGCGATCAAAAAGTCGAATATGCGCAATCAAGGTACCGATAGAAAGAACACATCATGGCGCAAAAAATGACACCTCGCACAGCCCCATAGACCAAAGGATAAAAGCGCTATAAGCCTGGGAATGGAGCGATTTTAAGTGTTGTATATTTGTTGACAATGGTTTAAATTTTTTACAGGCCATCAGATACAATATAAGTTATACATGTTACATATCGTTTTAATCGTAACGACTTGAGGAACATATATAACAAGTCAGTTTTACCCCAGGGCGAATGGCGTAAAAACACATTTCCCCCAAATAAACAAAATGCGTTTTTTTTTTCAATTTCACCACACTTTAAATTTTTTTCTGGTTTCGCAGTGTACTTTATGGAAAAATTCAGCCTGTCATTGCAAAGTACAATTAGTGACGCAAAAAATAAGGGCTCATGTGGGTCTCTAGGTGGAAAAATGCAAGTGCTATGGCCTTTTATGCACAAGGAGGAAAAACCGAAAACGCAAAAATCGAAATTTGCTCTGTCCTTAAAGGGTTAAGCGATAATTGGCCTGTGTAAACACAGCGAAAGATTAAGCGATGAGTGAGAAATCGTTCATCTTAGTCTTTCAACATGTTCTCAAATCATCGTAGGTCGTTCGCTTAAAAATTTCCGGATTGCTTTGTGTAAACAGTCTTTCACAGATTCACAATATGTGTGAGCTGGGCTTAAAGGAGAATTTCAGGCAAAATGTATTTTTTAATATGTTATTACATAAAGAAAGTTGGACAAATTTGTAATATACACTAATATACACATAAAGTGCCATTTCCCTCAATTTAGTAGATAAGGCAGGCTTCAATTTTCCTACAAAACAGTGACGTCACAAATCAGAGCAGGGCTGGGTGTAATTCCTATGAATCATCCAGCAGGGGGCGCAATGTATGGAGAAATTACATAGGAAGAATATATCAGAAGTGCTAGCAGCCCCATCCACGACCCATAGGATTGGGCTGCTGGCACTTGCGGTGCAGCTGCCCCCATGCCAGCAGCCCCCCAGTGAACACCCCCACCCCCTAAAGACCCCCAAACTACCCCCATCACAAGTGCCAGCAGCCCTGTCCACGGCGTATAGGATGGGGCTGCTGGCACTTGTAGTGCGGCTGCCCCTCCACGACAGTAGACCCCAGACCAGCCACCCACCCCCCTTAAAAACCTCAAACTTCCCCCAGCAGAAGTGCCAGCAGCCCCGTCCACGGTGCATAGGACAGGGCTGCTGGCAGTTGTAGTGCCGCTGCTCCCGTCGTCCCACTGCGCCGAGAGAGAGAGAGCGGGGACACGCCACATCACAGGAGGATATGCACCTTCTCTCTGTGTGGAGCGGGGGGCACTGGTCTGTGGTCTGCTGATGCGGGGGGAGGGGCAGC
Organism: Dendropsophus ebraccatus; assembly: GCF_027789765.1. Classification (NCBI taxonomy): domain Eukaryota; kingdom Metazoa; phylum Chordata; class Amphibia; order Anura; family Hylidae; genus Dendropsophus; species Dendropsophus ebraccatus. The sequence continues at coordinate 39,483,594 of NC_091467.1, read as the reverse complement.
CGAATTACAAGTGCCAGCAGCCCCCCCGCACGCGCGCGCGACAGCAGACCAGCGCCCCCCAACCCTGGACCAGAGAGCTTACTCCAGCACACCCCCTCCCCGCGATCCGCACCGAGAGGAGGTGCATATTTTCCTGTAATGTGGCATGTCCCCGCTCTCTCTCTCCTCTCCTGTAAAGCAGCGGGAGAAAAGAGAGAGCAGGGAGACGCCGCATCACAGGAGGTGATGCACCTCCTCGCAGAACGGATCGGGGGGCACCCGGGGGAAAGGAATGTGCTGGGGTAAACTATGGGGTCCTTGGGGGGGGAAGGGGGGGGGCACTGGTCTGGGGTCTCCTGTTTGGCGCAGGGGGCGGCTGAAGCAGCGGCAGTACTTCCCCCATCAGAAGTGCCAGCAGCCACGAAGCATAAGACAGGGCTGCTGGCACTTCTGATGAGGAAGTTTTTTTTTTTTTTTTTTGTTTTTTTTTGGGGGGGGGGGGGTGTTGGCTGGTCTGGGGTCTACTGTCACACGCGGCGTGGACGGAGCTGCTGGCACTTGTGATGGGGGTAGTTTGGGGGTCTTTAGGGCGTGAGGGTGTTCACTGGGGGGGGGGGGGAGGGGAGGGTCTGCTGGCATGGGGGCAGCTGCACCTATGTGCCGTAGATGGGGCTGCTAGCACTTGTGATATAGTTATTCTTCCTATGTATTTTCTCTATACACTGCGCCCCCTGCTGGACGCTTCATAGGAATTACACCCAACCCTGCTCTGATTCGTGACGTCACGGTTCTGTAGGAAAATTGAAGCCTGCCTGATCTACTAAATTAAGTAAAATAGCACTTTATTTGCATTTCCCATAATTAGTGTATATTAGAAATTTGTCTAACTTTCCTTATGTAATAACATATTAAAAAAAAATACATTTTGCCCGGAGCTGTCCTTTAAGAGATCTTAAAACGATCGCAATAACGATTTTTTCATACATCTAAGTGATTTTTTCTCTTTGTCTAAACGCCGATAGTTATAAAAACAAAATCATTGCTTTAAAATCGTTAAACGATTGATTGGGCGAATTACTGCTCCGTGTAAAAGGACCATAGGGCAGGTGGCTGGCTGGTTGGTTGCCAGGACCTGATACCCCTCTCTACTGTATCTCAGAGTAAGGGTATGTTTACACTAAGTAAAATCGGCGTAATTACCGCCTGCCCCAGTGTCCCACAGTATCTCTATAGGAATTGAGATTTTGAGCAGCAGGAACGGAGGCACACAAGCCCTCCCAAATACAGATGGAATTCCACGACAGAGCTCTGCTGTGAAATTCTGCCGATTTTACTCACTGTGAACAAACCCTTAAACTGTTGCCACATTCTACGCATACATGTACTTGGGGTTGTGCCAACGAGCAGCAACCCTGGTGTACATGCATGAACACAGCATATGGCCATTCACAAAAATCAGCTGAATATTTTATTTTTTTAAAGGAAAATGCTAAAAGGACAACAACCGTAGCCAAATGGTAGTTATTAAAGGGGTTGTCCGGCTTAAGCAAATTTGTCCTATATAGCTGCATTATATGGAAAATATTAACCCTTTTGTACGGTTCAGGGAAGAAAAAGAGTGCTGCACCTCACACCTATGGCTGATACCTCTCGGCTGCATAAAAAACATCAGAATTCTGTATGTGAATTGATCAAGCCACACTGCCCCATGTACCGCGTGCAGGTATCTGATACACATGGGTCCCTACACTAAGTCCACACTGTGCCAGTCAGCGACAACCACCCCCGCAGGCGTGCACAGTCAGGGAAGGGAGGCCATGGAACGGCCCTGCAACCTCCATGCCACAGGGCCAGACCCAAAAATGCCACACCAAAACCCAGCCAGCACCACCGGCGGAGGAAGCTGCCCCCAAACAGCACAAGTCTGGATAAGGTATTGCACTCACCATAGCTATCTAAGATAGAATGGGACAGACAGGAGGTATTAAAACCATGAGCACTCAGGTGTCTTCCCCATTCTGTGAGAGAAGCAATGGTAAGTGTAATACCATATCCATACTTGTGTCGTTTGGGGGCAGCCTTCCCGCCGGTGGTGCTGGCCGGGTTCTGGTGGGGCTTTTTGGGTCTGGTCCTGTTGCAGGGCCGTTCCATGGCCTCCCTTCCCTGCATGTGCACGCTTTGCGGGGTTGGCGGTCGCTGACCGACACGGTGTGGAGTTAGCGTAGGGACCCGTGTGGACCAGAGGACCTGCACGGTGGTACACGGGGCAATATGGCTTGCTCAATTCATATACAGACACTCTGGTGTTGATTTTTAATATAGGCCAAGCGGCATTAGTATCAGCCATAGATGGGATGTGCAGCCGTTCCATTCTCTCCAGTTCGTACTAACCCTTTTGTGCTGCAGCTAGTTTGGGCCTTATTGACCTGTCTCACTTTATACGGTTATAGTTTCCTGATGCTTTAACATATGCTAGCGATTCTGTGACTAAAATTTGTTCAATATTGTGTGTTTTTGTGAAAAACAAAATATAATAAAAAATTGGAAAAATTTATTTTGGAAAAAAACATGCTTTTCAACGTGCAGTAAAAATAACATAACATAATAAATGTATTCTATGGGTACAAACCCACTTGACGTATTTACTGCGTGAATCAGTCTTAAAAATAAGCAGGCAAAACGCAGGTTGGCTTTATACAATTGTTCTGCGTTAAAATACGCAATTGCGTATTTTTGAATGCGTTAAAATACGCAATTGCGTATTTTTGAAGCGTGAAGCTACATGCGTTTTTCGCACAGGTTGTTAACAACTGATGCTTTGCTAACAACAAGCTTCACGCATTCAAAAATACGCAATTGCGTATTTTAACGCATTCAAAAATACGCAATTGCGTATTTTAACGCAGAACAATTGTATAAAGCCAACCTGCGTTTTGCCTGCTTATTTTTAAGACTGATTCACGCAGCAAATACGTCAAGTGGGTTTGTACCCTATAAGTATATTCACTATGGTTACAGCGATACCAAATACTACCACTTTGGTACAATAGAAACCATCTTTTTGAAGAAAAAAAAAAAGTTTCACCACATTGCAAGATCTATAGCATTCTTATCTTTCGAGTGTGGGAGCTGGTTTTGGGCTAATGTTATGCGAGAAGATGTATAGTTCTTATTAATACCAAGTTTTAAATTGTGATATTTCTCAGTGTGCACATACCCATACAATAACCTGTACTGCAATGCATTGTATATGTCAGCATTATGCTGGCAGACAATCTGTATACAGCCATCCCTCGCGCATGGCTGTGTAGAGGCACATGATTGGCAAAAAAAGTGATAAGGGGTTAAACATCCTATGCATACCTGTCCACGCTTTCCCGTTGTACTGCTGGTGGGGTCTCTAATGCCCCCTGCAGGTGCTTCATTTCAAAGACTGCTCAGTCAATCACTGACTGAGGCGGGACAGCATCATGGCCTAGGATTGGCTGAGGGGGCTGTCACTCCTGAACAAGTCCGTCTCCAAAGTAAAGCAACTGCAGTCATCGGGGGACACCAGAAACACCGCTAGTAGGAGACCAGGGGAGTGCTGACAGGTAAGCATAGGATGTCTATTATTTTCTATATGACTGCAGATATATAGGAAATATTTACCAAAGCCGGATAACCCCTCACAGCTTTGACATTTGTGACAACCCACGCAGCATTTGTGGGAGCAGTCTGCAGTTACTTTATTTACATTGACTGCAAGCTGGTTCCCTACTTTCAAATGCTGTACTATTTATACAGAGTTCATAGGAACATGAATTACAAATTTACAAAATATTGCACAAGATCACAGAATTACAGAAAATTTCAAGTTTTGCCTTTCCAAAGAGGCATACCATATTCAACTTTACCTTTTTAACCATCCTGATGTTTTGTCCTGTTCAGGATTTGTAAGACGCAAGGGAGTTTCTGAAAAAGGTTCCAGATCATGTGTCTGACCTGTTGCCCCTGCTAGGCACAGGGGGAAAAAAAATGACAGTAACAATAACAGTGGTATATATCATACTAGAGGTTTACAATCTCATGCATCACACAAGAAAATGTAAGCATATGTATCTTGAAACATTACCAATGGAAACTGCAAGTTGTCCAAATTGAAGCGCAGCTTCATCATAAAACAAAAATGTTATGAATCTTTCAAATGCATAATCATGGCCCCCACATCCTGCCGCACATCCCACCGAATGCCTGAGGTCAACCCAGCGAAATGACACCTATGTGGTGCGCCCTGTGAGGGGAAGAGGCAGGCCGCCAGCATGACAACGTCTATGTGCCACTCTGTGAAGAGGACAGGCGTCGTCCCGGGAATGCACAGTGTGGGTGTTGGTAGCTACAGCCGTACCACTGTCTCCACCTAGAGGTCTGGCAGTCGCCGGCTTGTGCGACCACCGTTGTCTCACACTTGTCTCTGCACAACAATGCTGTTACTGGGACCTGACAGAGGTACATGGACCAGTTCTGAGGGGGACCAGACAGTGAGGGGAGAGTCAGGAGTGATGGGACAGTGAGAGGAGAGTCAGGACTGATGGGACAATAAAGGGACTATTGGGACAGACAGGACTGATGGGACAGTAAGAGGAGAGTAAGGACTGATGTGACAGTGAAGGGACTGATGGGACAGTAAGAGGAGAGTCAGGCGTGATGGGATAGTGAGGGGAGTGTCAGGACTGATGGGACAATAAAGGGACTATTGGGACAGACAGGACTGATGTGCCAGTGAGAGGAGAGTCAGGACTGATGTGCCAGTGAACTGACTGATGCGACAGTAAGGGGAGAGTCAGGAGTGATGGGACAGTGAGGGGAGTGTCAGGACTCATGGGACAATAAAGGGACTATTGGGACAGACAGGACTGATGTGCCAGTGAGAGGAGAGTCAGGACTGATGTGCCAGTGAACTGACTGATGCAACAGTAAGGGGAGAGTCAGGAGTGATGGGACAGTGAGGGGAGTGTCAGGAATGATGGGACAGTGAGGGGAGTGTCAGGACTGATGGGACAATAAAGGGACTATTGGGACAGACAGGACTGATGTGCCAGTGAGAGGAGAGTCAGGACTGATGTGCCAGTGAACTGACTGATGCGACAGTGAGGGGAGAGTCAGGAGTGATGAGACAGTGAGGGGAGAGTCAGGAGTGATGGGACAGTGAGGGGACTGATGGGACAGTGAGGGGAGAGTCAGGACTGATGTGACAGTGAATTAAGGAAGCAACATCACAAGGTAAATTAGCCAATTAGCGGATGAGGCGGAACATCGCTGTGGAACAGCGCTGGGACCAGATGTATGTCGTTAATTTTATTCTTCTTTTACCACCTCCTTATCGTAAAAAAATGTAAATAAATAAAGTGTTGCTGTCTAGATAACTCATTTAAGTATCAATCTAAAAACCGACAAAAAAGAACAAAATAAGGGGCTGACGCACTCTCACAATGCCTTAGAAATTTACAAATAGGAACAAAATGGGCCCCATAGGTGTTCATCGCAGAATATGAATCCTTTTATTGCTACTCATTTCAATACTGATCTGGCTTTTTCTTCAGGCACTAAATAGCTGAGATGAAATGCCTAATAATAAAGAAAGGATTCATAAGAAATGCTCTGTGCACCTGCACTTTTTTCTGATTCTGCACTACTAGGGGTTCCTGTTTGTATATTTAAAGTGAATGTACGGTCAGGTTCATTCACTTTAAGTATTACCTATTCATATAACGGCTCTGGCACAGGGGAAATGTTGCCGCAGTCCTTTTTTTGAACCGCGGCCCGCTTCCTGTGTAGGGTGCCCTTCTATTCACAGGTACCGATCCGGGGATGAAGCACTGGAGGCGGGCCGGCCCGCCCCTAGTGGAAAGAAACCCCTGCCCCTCTATGACACGCATCATAGAGGGGAGGGGTTTTCTCAAATTGGGGGCAGGCCCGGCCGGGCTGTCCCCAGTGCTTCGCCCCCAGCCTGGTACCCGTGAATAGACCGATGCAGTACACAGGAACCGAGCCAAGGTTCAAAAAAAAAGGACCACGGCACTGACTTCCCAGTGCCGTCGCCGTTCTATACATGGGTAAAACCTAAAGCGAATATACTATCAGGTTCATCTGCTTTAAAGGAGAAGTCTGGCCAAAATTATTTTTTGATATGTTATTACTTATGGAAAGTTAGACAAATTTTTAATGTACATTAATTATGGGAAATGCACATATACTGCTATTTCCCTTAATTTAGTAGATCATGGAGTGTTAGAATTCTCTCAGAAACAGTGACGTCACGACGAAGGGTGTAATTCCTATGGAGTGTCCAGCAGGGGGCGCTCTATATGTAGAAGTCTATGGGACTTCATTGTTTCTATGGATGTCTACGTAAACTAATGTAATGTACAGTGTGCTTTATTAAATGAATACATCTATGGAATACTATGGGGAACAAGTGTCCTTGCTCCCCAAAGTATTCCATATATGTATTCAATCAGTACATTTGGATATCCATTACAGTAAGCCTGCCGAACCGCCGCCGCTGCACTTGACTATATACACTGAACTACTACTCCCATCACCTGCTCATAGTATGAGCAGGTGATGGGAGTAGTAGCTGGCTCATGCCTGCCGCTGATGCCGCCGGGAGGAGGGGGAGCCGCTCTTCACACAGGGGCTTCTGTGCAGCCATCATGCCCCCTCCGCTCCCCCCTCCTTCTTCCACGATCCGGGAAAACTTCCCCCTATCCCGGCTGACTCCCTGCCTGGCCGCCACTCTCCCCCCACACATATCGGCTCCCGGTGTCCCCGGCTGGCACGTGTGGGAGAGGACGGTCAGTGCGGACACCGAGGAGAGCGGCGGCTAGGCGGGAAGTCAGGCTAGGCGGGCGGTGGTTCGGCGGGCTTACTGTGATGGATATCCAAATGTACTGATTGAATAAATATATGGAATACTTTGGGGAGCAAGGACACTTGTTCCCCATAGTATTCCATAGATGTATTCATTCAATAAAGCACACTGCACATTATATTACATTAGTTTACGTAGACATCAATAGAAACAATGAAGTCCCATAGACTTCTCCATATAGAGCGCCCCTGCTGGACACTCCATAGAAATTACACCCTTCGTCGTGAAGTCACTGTTTCTAAGAGAATTCTAACACTCCATGATCTACTAAATTAAGGGAAATAACAGTATATATGCATTTCCCATAATTAATGTACATTAGAAATTTGTCTACCTATCCATAAGTAATAACATATCAAAAAATAATTTTGGGCGGACTTCTCCTTTAAGTATCAAACTATAGTCTGGTTCTTAATGTGATCCTGTCACCCCCCCTAAGGGTATGTTCACACTGAGTAAAAGCGGCAGAATTCCACGACGGAGCTCCCGCTGCGGAATCCCGCCTGCCTCAATGTGCCAATGGGATGCTGCACGCGCCTCCACTCTCCTCGGCTCTATGATTAAAGAACTGATGTCAAGTGTAGTTTAATAGCAGTTCAAAGGAAAAGAAAAAGCAAGAGAGATGAAGCAGAGATGAAGCAGGTTTTTTAAGGATGCCCAGAGTTCCCCTTTAAGTTTTCCAGGTCCCCACAGAGCCACCACTAGCCCCAGGAGTATGTTACAAAGTTGTACAGTGCATTATCAAATAGATCTAAGATTCATATAAAGCTAACCTCTTACCAGGTATTTCGGTGACACTCTCCACACCACAAAGAGGAGCATCTTGTGTGGTGAGCTCTAGTGATACCGAAACATTGGGTGAATCCTCTAACTTGTATACAATAGACAGCATTAGTTTTTCTGGAGCTGAAACATGTAGACAGAACAACCTAACCAAAAAAAAAAAAAAAAATCAAAACCTTACAAATGTTTACATATGGCTCCACTAAATAAGTGACATAATCAGAAGTGAATGCAGATAGAAAACCTTAAACTATTTTTGGAAAACTGGAATTCATTTCATACATTACATGATTAGGCTGGGTTCACACTACGTATATTTCAGGCAGTATTGTGGTCCTCATATTGCAACCAAAACCAGGAGTGGATTAAAAACACAGAAAGGCTCTGTCCACACAATGTTGAAATTGAGTGAATGGCCGCCATATAACAGTAAATGACTTCCATTATTTCAATACAACAGCCGTTGTTCTAAAATTACAGCAAATATTTGCCATTAAATGGCGGCCATCCACTCAATTTCAACATTGTGTGAACAGATCCTTTCTGTGTTTTTAATCCACTCCTGGTTTTGGTTGCAATATGAGCACCACAATACTGACTGAAATATACGTAGTGTGAACCCAGTCTTAAAGTGTACTACAGTAGTCAATGCATAAAAACATGAACTTTAAAAATACACTTGGACTGTATAACATACAAACTTTTTGGGAGGGTTGTGATGCATGTAATGTACACACAAACCTTTAAAAATCAGTATGCCTCATGTGCATTTGAATAAAATTAATAAGGGCCTGTTCACCATATATTTGTCCATCCTAGAAAAATGTCCATTTATTTTTTTTTCTAACAGATCAGTTAAAGTGTAACTACTATTTTAAAAACTTCTGATATGTTATAGGGACATATCAGAAGTGCGTATCGGTTGGGGTCCGGAAGCTGTGAAAGCCGTTGATAGCTAGGACGCCCCTTCATCTCTGCTTCAGGGAGGTAATTTCCACAGACTGTTCGTATTAGCAGTGTACGGAATTCATCTCCCTGTTGACGAGATGAAGGGGCAGAGCGGGTGCTCCCGCACATGCCTGCCCTTTCATTCAAGCCATAGGTGAGGCGAGACTTAAAGAGGCTGTTTAGGCAAAATTAACTTGTCCCCTATCCACAGGATAAGGAACAAGTAAGAGATTTCAGAGGATCCAACCTACGTACCCCCTGACGACCTCATGATTGGTGCCCCGGCTTCTTTGTTATGAATGTAGTGTCCCACCACAGGTGGTTCTCCAAGTTTTATTACCACCGAGGTAAAGTATCTCTGTAGCTGTGTATTCCACTCCAGCCACTATGTGTCTCACACATCCTGTGCACAGCTGCAGTACAAACCAGGTTTAGCTATGTTTTATATGTAATGTATCTATATTTCGGTCTATTGGAGCAGACACTTTGTACCTCTTTATTCTCACCTACTTTTTGTCACACCACTCTATATATAAGGTAGGGGTGTCCTATCAGAAGTGAGTTTAGTTCAGTTCTTTCCAGTTAGTTTACAGTTCAGTGAAAAGCAACTAGCCAATATGCAGGGCTAAACCCAAGAGGTGGGGTCCCCGGACAATAGGATCACCCTGTCTACAATGTGAATTTCTAAAGTTAGATCACCCCCTAAGAAAAGGCAGAGGGACTGATCCTCACTAAGGCAAAGAAGCTAAAGAGCTGAAGCACCTTACTGACACACACTAGTACATTCTGGGGATAGTCTTTAGTGGGAGCTCAACCTAGAGACAAAGGCCTAAGACTCGTACTACCTCACAAGGCGGTGGTCGCCAATACTGTGTAGGCAGAAGGCAGTCAGATATAAGCTATATATCTAAACTTGAGTATGTTAAGTTTTTCTTCTGTTGTCTGCTGAAGTCTACCCTTTGAGTTCTCTTAAAAGGAGAACTCCAAGCAAAATCAATTTTTAATATGTTATTACATAAGCAAAGATAAATTCCTAATGGACACCAACTATGGGAAATTCACATATAGTGCTTTTTCCCTCAATTTAGTAGATCAAACTGGCTGCAATTTCTCTTAAAAAAATGTGACATAGATACCCTCCCCTTATGTCCCTAGTTTAAACACTCCTCCAGCTTCTTACTTATTTTCTCCCCCAGCACAGCTGCACCATCCCTTTTAAGGTACAGCCTGTCCCCACGATAGAGTCAGACCAGTTCTCCATGAACCCAAACCCCTCCTACCTACACTAGCTGGGGGAAACTGGGGCAGGATATATCCTCCTCCCACCCCGCTCAGCCCGGGCAGGAGCTGTAGGAGGGACTCGCTGGAGGAGGCCACAGGATTGGGTGATGACATCGCTGTGGGTGCTGGAGCTGTACAGCGGGATCTGAGGGCGCAGTGTAGACCCCCGATCCCACTATACAAATCCAGCGATGCCATCACCTGATCCCACGGTCTCTGTGGCCTCCTCCTCTAGAGGTGGGGGACCTCCTCCAGCCAGTAGTGAAGCATGTGTGCTCACAGTGCTCTCCTATCCAGGCATGTGGAGTGGGTGCAGGTGAGCTGCTCTCCAGGGTGGGGGGAGGTGATGCACTGCTGCGAGTTGTCATACTATTGAGGCAGGATATCTCCCATCCCCTGCCCTGTGCCAGTCTATGGGCTACCTGGCTGGGATCTGGAGGTGAACAGGAGGATCAAACTCTCCCGCCCCCCACCACACCCACCGGCAGCAGAATAGTTTAACACAGGCCAGGCAGGATAGGAGTGGCAACGCAAGGGAAATGTGATGAGGGGGAGGAGGATGCGGCCACGGGGTGAGGGGAGAAGAAATACTGCAAATACCATCCTGGCAAAGTTGAGGTCGGTTAACCGATGCCAGAGACGGTATCGGTATTTTCACGGTATATCATCCCGCCCTACCTAGCATTAACTTTGTCATTAATAATGGGTCTTCACCAGTTTCGATCAGTTTTTTTTTTTTTTTTTTTTGTAAAATGCCATATAATACAATACAATACTATTGCAACAGGATGCTGCAAAATGGGCACTATTCTATTTGGCAACAACATTTTTCTTAATATATTCTGCAACTGATTTGAAAAAGATAAAGAAAAATTATTTAAAAAAATGACAGCCTCTTATTCATTAATAAAATATATAAAACCTTGTTGTTTAATAGTGATTTAAAAATCACATAACAGAAGAGCATGAAGCAAAAATCCTGCTCTACTGCTGCTCCCCAAAGTCAGCTGTTGTCAATATAATTATAATATATTTTAACTTCTCAGTAAATCTACCTAAAGACACGTACTTCAAAGAAACCCCTTTAGTGTCTGATGACAGTGTTCCTTCAATGAGGATGGAATTGCCTCCAAGCCAGGCATCTTTTGGGCAAATCCGTGACCTGACATAACTGGCACTTTCATTAACAGCTACCTCAGAGAAGATGGGCTGTAACTCCTGAGCACTCAGGTTAAACCAAGGACCAATGTCTTCTGCCTAAAATGATTAAGAAAGTATTATTAAGGTTACATTCACATCACATTTGATGCTTCTCCTGAGGATACTGACAGAAGACCCAAACTATCCAATCATATAAGCATTCTGAGTGATACACTATAATGTTATTGTTAAAGAATACAAACAATTTTTTTTTTTTTTACTGTATACCTATGTATGGAATAGCATAGTGTATCACACTACTCCATACTGGGGAAAATTTTGGATTTTGTGAGTATTCATCATAAAATATTTTTCTCGTCGAAGTTCACTGTGGGACACAGAGACTGTGAGTATAGGCTGGTGCCACTAGTCGGCAACACTAAGCAAAGAAAAAAGTCTTAGCTCCTCCCAGCCAGGATATACCCCTCCTGCAGGCATGGAGCTTATCAGTTTGTACACAAGCAGTAGGAGCAACCAGAAGAAGCCAACAAGGTGTACACAGTAAATCTAGAAACAGAACTGCTGATGGATTGTAAAAGGGAAGGAAGTAAAACATCCAGTAGAACCAATAAACTCTCAAATACCAGAAAAAAAAAGGATAACAGGGTGGGATCTGTGTCCCCCAAGGAACATTGCTGAGAAAAGGATTTTACGCTGAGTACTCACAAAATCCAATTTTCTTGCTCATGTCATTGGGGGACACAGAGACTGTGGGATGTCCCACAGCAGTCCCCAGGGGTGGAAACAAAAACGTTGTATAACCAACCGTCTAAGAGCTTATTATTATTTTTTCCATATTACACAAAACCCACCGACAGGTAAGCAATGTACTGGAGTTTATCGCTGCCTGGTACCATGTATCAATATAATGCTAGGAGCAGGGAAAGTGTTTAACTCTTCGTGGCACTGTAATGAAACAGCTGCGCGACTGAATCTTCGCAGCACTGTAAGATGCCAGGGAACAACCAAGGGCTTAAGAAACGGCCACTGGACAAGCCAGAGGGCGTCCAGGACCAAAGAACCCTACTAGGGAGGCTGTTTATCCTAGAGATCCATACCCATCCTCAGTCCAGAGTGGACTTGCACTCAGTCCTGACTGGGTGTGGCAACACCAATGAGTTGGGAGCCTCGGTAACTGAGGTGGTGTAGTCAGGGTAAAGCGAACACCTGCATGACCTGGGAAGTTCAGGTAAAATTAAACAAAGTGCCCTGATAGAACATGTGAACTGTAGTAACTACCCTGAAATGCTAGCGGGGGCAGGAGTATTACATATTTACTGCAAAAAGGGAGGCCGATATGTGCTACGGCTGGTAAGGGGCGCATATGCTACTCCCAGCGTGTGCAGAAAATTTGACAGGGAGGTGCTGTGCCAACAGCGTGGAGCCAAAAGTATGAATTATGACTTACCGATAATTTGTTTTTCATGGAGTCCATCATGATAGCGCCTGGAGATTGACCTTTAATGCTTATAGGAACAGGAAGCACAAAGAGGTTAAAAAGGCCTCTCCCCAGTAATCCCTCAGTGTTTACAAATTACCAACAGTATAGCATTCATCAACACTATAAACCATGGGTCTCAAACTCGCGGCCCTCCAGCTGTTGCCAAACTACAATTCCCATCATGCCTGGACAGCCAAAGCTTTAGCTTTGGCTGTCCAGGCATGATGGGAATTGTAGTTTGGCAACAGCTGGAGGGCCGCGAGTTTGAGACCTCTGCTATAAACAATAATAAATTTAGGGAGGGACCAAAGAGTCCAATTACAAGGTCCTGGGATGATGCTACATCCAACTTGTAGTGTAAGGTATGGGGCATAGACGACGATGCCACTCTACATATCTGCTCCAGAGAAGCCGCAGCCTTTTCAGCTCAGAAGATCGACATAGCTTTGGTAGAGCAAACTTTAATAGTAGGAATTTCTTTCCCAGATAATTTGTATGATTCTTCAATGGTTAATCTCATCCTTCTGGCTAGAGAACTCTTTGAGGCTTTGAGTCCTCCTTACTTTTTAACAAGGAGTCTATGACCTTCTTGGACAGGCCCTTCGGGTTTGAGAAGGACCTCTCAACAGCCAGGCAGCTAGATGGAGCTTTTCCACCTCCTGATGTTTGAGAGGACCCTGTGTAAGAAGGTTGTCCCTCCAATGCAGGAGGACTTGTTCCTCTAGAGCCAAATGTTTTACCAGGCAAAACCAGCCTCTTATTGGCCACACAGAGGCAATAAAGATAACCCATGCATATTCTGAGTGGATTTTCTGCAACAACCTTTGAATCAGTGGAAGAGGGGGAAATGCATAGGCCAGACCAGTGCTTCTCAATTCCAGTCCTCATGGCCCACCAAGAGGTCATGTTTTGAGGATTTTCTTAGTATTTCACAGGTTATATAAATTATACTCTGAGCATCAGGTATTATCACAGTAGTACTTTTTTATGGGATATCCTCCAAACATGACCTGTTGGTGGGCCATGAGAACTGGAATTGAGAAGTACTGAACTAGACAGAAGTCCCACGGTTGTTGTAGTGTGACCAAGCCTTCCAGTTTGTCCCCTGGACTTAGAGAGAAAAAACAAGCCTTGGAGGACCCCTTGGTATAGACACCACCCTCCTGGATGAATCCCCTGCCACCGTGTTGTCCGTTCTCTTTACATGTACTGCTGAGAGGGATGGCTAAATTTTCTTCTGCCCAACAGAAAATCCTTATCAAAGGAGATTGTGTTTATCGTCGCCCTGGTGGTTTATATAGGAAACTGTTGTCTCATTGTCTGAAAATACCTTAAAATTTTCTTTTCAGTATCCATTTTGTTGCTTTTAAAGCTTTGAATATTGCCTTTAATTCCCTCAAACTGGAGGAGAACCGGTGGGATTTTTCTGACCACTGGCCCTGGAAGTAGTGAGTCTTAAGGTGAGCCCCATAAGCTGGCATCTGCGGTGTGGAAGATTAGTTGTGATGGGTAACACAGTACTCCTTCAAAGAATTTTTCCACACCCAGAATAGAGACATCTTGATGTGCAACGATAATTGGGAGCGGTTCCACACCTTTAGGATTCGTACCTGTAATAAGTGGGAGTGACTTTGACACCACGTAATTGCTGGTATGCAGGAGGTTATAGACCCCAACACAGACAATGCCTCCCTCATCATGGACAACTTTTTCTGGTAGAACATCCTGAATTTTTCTTGAAGAGCAGAAATCTTCTCCTGAGGGAGAAATGTCATCTTCTGATCCATGTCAAACAGCATGCCCAAGAATTTCTTATAAGATGGGGCCAAATCCAATTTTTTAACGTTGACTATCTAACCTAGACTCTAGAGAAAAGATATAGAATGGTTGATATGCCATTCTATCAGGTCTTTGGATTGTGACATGATGTGAAGACTGTCCCAGTATAACAGAGACTCTGTTTAGTTTTACATGAGCCACTAACTCTACCACCACATTGTTGAATATGCGTGAAGCTGATGCAATGCCGAATCGTAGAAATGTGAACTGGTAATGAACCCGATGGTTGTGGAAAATGGCAAACCTTAGGTATTTCTGATGTTCTTTGAGGACAGCAATACGGAAAAAGGAATCTTTGAGATAGAATGTAGCTAACCAGGCCCCTTTTGGTATCAGAGGGGTAGCAGATTTTATGGTTTCCATCTTGAATCTTTTGTATACTGTGGCTCGATTCAGTGGTTAAGTTTATGATGGTTCTGAACATGCCATCTGGTTTCTGAGCCAGGAATAGTCTGGAATATTGACCAAGTTCTTGTTCTTTTATAGGGACCTGGGTTATAGCTCTTGACAAAAGGAGTTATGAGATGCCTGCCTATAATTACTTGCTTGGAGTGTCTGAGCTGAGATTGGTGGTACAGAATTTCAAAGGAGGGAGAGTTGAAAATTTCCAAACATCCCATTGCCAGCAAAAAAAATGGGGTATTATTGCCCCTACGAGTGCGCGGGACGAAGGAATATTTGAATCAACAAAAATTTGCATAATCTCTGCAGGAATATATAGCTAGGCAAACTAGTTATAGAATTCTAGCCCATGGAGGATATACACCCTCCTCCTTATCTTTTGTGCATTTGTATTACTTTCTTTACAGATTTTCTGGATTGCGGAGTTTGCTGAAGCTATTTGCCGCTATATATACCTGTGCATGCTCTCCAGTAAATAATTAGCTTGTGGCCAGTGTGTTCTGAGTTCCTTGCAGCTCTCTGTGTGGTTCCTCAGTTCTGGCCTGTCCCAGTCTATAGGCGCCCCCTTTTTGTTGTAGTCTGGTACCCCTTGAGTACTGGAAGTTTGTGCTTGGCCTACTTTCAGTGTCCGTACTGTACTTGTAGATCATTTCACTGCACTCTTCTTAAACTGTAAATGTTTTGTTCAGCATAGCGATTTAAGACTGCTGACACCTCTGCCCACATCAGGAACTGTCCAAAGCAGTAGCAAATCCGCATAGAAAACCTCTCCTGCTCAGGACAGTTCCTGTCTCGGCCAGAGATGTCAGCAGAGAGCACTGTCTCAATGTAAATAAAACAACACTTCCTGCAGGACATATAGTAGCTTATAAGTATAGGAAGACTTGAGATTTTTAAATAGAAGTAAATTACAAATCTATATAACTTTCTGACACCAGTTGATTTTAAAGTAAATTGTTTCGCTGAACAATCCCTTTAAGAATGAGATTTTTAATGTTTGTGTGTACAGGGAAAACACGTTTCTTCTTAAGCTTAAGGCTGGGTTCACACTACGTATATTTCAGGCTGTATTTGGTCCTCAAGTCAGGTCCTCATAGCAACCAAAACCAGGAGTGGATTGAAAACACAGAAAGGCTCTGTTCACACAATGTTGAAATTGAGTGGATGGCCGTCATATAACGGTAAATAACTGCCATTATTTCAATATAACAGCCGTTGTTTTAAAATAACAGCAAAAATTTGCCATTAAATGGCGGCCATCCACTCAATTACAACATTATGTGAACAGAGCCTTTCTGTGTTTTCAATCCACTCCTGGTTTTGGTTGCTATACAGCCTCACAAATACAGCCTCAAATATACATAGTGTGAACCCAGCCTAAGCCCTACAAACATCCCATCTTGCTAATTTGTGGGTTCCTGAATGACCTGTACCAGGTTCAAAGCTGCAGACACAGGCAGATAGTGGGTAGGAAGATAAAAGTAATGCTTCTGTCTTTGCTGATTGGCCATTTGCAAAGTTATAAAATTGCATTTTTCCTCAGAAGCTGAAGAGCCAAATCTGTGTCTGCAGCTCTACCTGGTAGGGACCTGACAGACTTTAGCTGTAGAGGTTTTGGAATATTTCTCAGGCAGTTTGTCCGAACAGATGCTGCAGCTGTTAGACTTAAAGCGTACCTGTCATTTAAATGTCTGTTTTCAGAAATCAATAGGTATCATTTGTAGCGACTTTCTGTACTCAAAAAGTTGTTTCAGAAGAAGCTTTTCTGTGTCTATAATGCTCTATTGAGGGGGGGGGAGGGGCAGAGAAGAATAAGTCAGTATGGAGAGCAGAAAAGGCAGCCCTGCACAGCAAAACATCCTGAAACATTCTCTCATCAATTTTCCAGACCTTTCTGACCTGTGAATCCAGGGTTTTATGTGCGCAGACAGTCTCAAAACTACACAGCTGCTTGTTTCCTCTTCCTGCACACCCCCTCCCCCCTCCATAAGTTATAATAGGTACAGCAGAACCAATCTTCATATTGCTTCTCTGTAATGAAGATGATGTTGCCTAATAATGCACAGATAAGAAGTGTGTTTGGACTTTTTTTCTATAACTTTTTTTTTCTGGGATTCCTTGTCTCTCTGAAAGGAAAGGAGAACCCCTATCAGAACAAAGGAAAGTAAAACCCCTATCAGAACAAAGTAACAAACATTGCATGCTGCTGACATCCTGAACCTGAAGAGGCCAGGGGAAGCACACTTGTGGCGGCAGTGGTCTAATGGGATTTGGAGGCACAGCAAAGTCTCCATGAGATAGCGTTTACCACTTGTCTTCACCGTGCTAGGGGGGGGGGGGGGGGGGGGGTGGGGGGTTGGCAGCACACCTGCTAAGTTGGGAAAACAGGGAGATATGTCTGTCTATATTTCCCACTGGGAAGCTTACACTTTTTTCTTTGCTTAGTGTCACCTCCTAGTGGAACCAGCCTATACCCACAGTCTGTGTCCCCAATGACACAAGCAAGGGAAAAAAAAGTCTAAGGAAACTAGAGCCATTTAGTCAGTATGGTGAAGAGAAAGACAGCGCTCCATAACATGAATCAGACAACTAACAGGTTGAAGAAGGGAATATATTAACTCTCACCTGAACGTGTTGTACAAACAGAAAGCTCAACTCTCAGAATGATGTGTAAGTAGGGATTACAGCCACTTCCATGGATCCACTACGGAATCAAAAGCTACAGACAAAACTACTTCACTCCAACATTGGTGACAGGCGCTGATCCAGACATAGACAGTGTATGTTAAAATGAGCAAATTTATTGAAAACACTATGGAAGAGATTTATCAAACTGGTGTAAAGTAAAACTGGCTCAGTTGCCCCTAGCAACCAATCAGATTCCACCTTTCATTTCTCAAATAATCTGTGAGGAATGAAAAGTTCAATCTGATTGGTTGCTATGGGGAACTAAGACAGTTCTACTTTATGCCAGTTTTATAAATCTCCCTCAATGTGTTTCGAAGCTGTACTGGCTTCTATTTCAAGTGTCGTATAATAGTAACAAAACAGTACATATATAGGCCAACAAGTCTATGAACGTTAGCATGTCTACATCACCACGCAGTAACCAAATTACCCAATCAATGATAAAAGGGATATTCCCTCCAAAAGCTAAAAAAAAAAAAGAAATGCTCACAAAATACATCAAAAACAGGTGTGGTGAAATGTAACCATCCGAGATGTCTGTGTTGCAGTTCAATCTGGGCTAGATCTACCACCATTACAAGCTGGGCAACAGGGCAGAACTATACTATCAAGCAAAGTCTAAACTGCAGATTTTGCTATGTAATCTACATGTTGGAGTGGCCGTGGGGACTCCAATACGTGGGTCGCACCACACAACCTTTACATTACAGTCTCAACAGACAAAGACTCCATGTAAAAAAGGGCTTCCTAAAACATGGGGTCTCAGGCATTTCTACGACATGCATGACTCTGACCCCACAAATTTGACAGTTTTCCCTAAAGATCAGAATAATTCCAGCGCCAGCAATTAGTTTGACCAGCTGGTCACAAGAAAGGTATTAC
Organism: Dendropsophus ebraccatus; assembly: GCF_027789765.1. Taxonomy (NCBI): domain Eukaryota; kingdom Metazoa; phylum Chordata; class Amphibia; order Anura; family Hylidae; genus Dendropsophus; species Dendropsophus ebraccatus. The sequence goes on along the minus strand of NC_091467.1, from coordinate 39,465,238 downwards.
AGCCCTTAAAGAAGAAGTTACTACGGCATCAAAGCTTCACTTCCTGGATAAAATGGTGATGTCACGACTCGACTTCCAGAGCTGTGTGGGCTGTCTTTGCTGGAGAGGATGATGGCAGGGGGACACAGAGGGACACAGGGCACTGGAGGGACACTGAGCATCCCTTCTGCCAATATCCTTTTGTAGTATTTATTTTGTGTTTCAAGTTTTTTGTATGTATGTCATTTGTCCTACACTAGGAGAAGAGTAGGGATTCTCATCGTGGTTGGGGCCACCCTATTAACGAGGTGGGTGACCCCAAAGGCCGAGAAAGTATTGTATTATTAGGAGTGGACAGAATGCACAGTGTCCCTCTTGGTCCTGTGTTTACATTCTCACTCTCAAACTATTATATGGTCTCTAGTGCAGAAATCGTGGTTCATAATGGTGTTTTTTTTGTAATTGTTATTTTGTATCATTTTCCTTAATAAAAGTTACGTTTTAAGCCTCTAAGTGCTTCTTTCTTTATAAACTGATAAGTTGTTGTCCATAGTAGCACGGGACTGTGTGTATCTTAGTAGAGGACGTAACCACCTCTCTCATAGTATGAGCAGGTGATGGGAGCTGTAGCTGGGTATTGGATATCACTTGCCTGCGATGCCACTGCTTATTCCGCCGGGCGCAGGGGGGGGGGGGGTTTAGGCGCTCAGTACACAGGAGCGCTCCCCCCCTCATTCTCCTTCTTCCGGGATACCTTCTCCCTATCCCACTGCTGACTCCCCGCCTGGCCGCCGCTCTCCGCTCTCATATACCGGCTCCCGATGCATCAGCGCGGACACCAGAAAGCATCGGGAGCCGGTATATGAGAGCGGAGAGTGGCGGCCAGGCAGGGAGTCAGCAGTGCTATAGGGAGAAGGTATCCCAGAAGAAGGAGGAGGAGGGGGGAGCGCTCCTGTGTACTGAGCGGCTCCCCTCTGCGCCCGGCGGCATAAGCAGTGGCATCGCAGGCAAGTCATATCCATTACCCAGCTACAGCTCACATCACCTGTTCATACTAGAAGCAGATGATGGGAGCTGTAGTTCAGTGTATATGCGGCGGATCGGCGGGAATGCGGCGGATCAATACATTCATGCAATACTTTTGGGAGCAGGGACACTTGCTCCCCAAAGCATTCCATAGATGTATTCATTCAATAAAGCACTGTACACTACACTACATTACATAGAAATCCATAGAAACAATAAAGTCCCATAGACTTCTATATAGAGAGCGCCCCCTGCTGGACACTCCATAGGAATTACACCTTTTGTCTTGACGTCACTGGATCTGAGAGAATTCTAAAACTTCCTGATCTACTAAATTAAGGGAAATAGCCCTATATGTGCATTTCCCATAATTAATGTACATTAGAAATTTGTATAACTTTTCAAGTAACAACATATCAAAAATTAATTTTGGCCGGACTTCTCCTTCAAGTCTGCCATTGCAAACTGCAATTAGTGATGCAAAAAGTAAGGGCTCATGTGGGTTTCTAGGTAAAAAAAATACAAGTGCTATGGCCTTTTAAACACAAGGAGGAAAAAACTAAAACGCAAAAACGAAAATTGGCTCAGTCCTTAAGAGGTTAAATGACCCCCTTCTTAAATCTATCACTTCTTATTCCTAACATCATTTTCTACAAAACAAAGAACTTACGTGGCAAGCAAGTAAGCACTTCGGAAGTGTATTAAGTGTTTGCAGGGCAGTCTTGGATAAACAAACACAGGTCAAATATAAAGAAGGCATTTTGATCCCACAGTTTATTGCATCATTGTGATCTCACTTGCCATATACTTTTTTGGAACACATTCTGGTGGAAAGACAGAATAGATAAGGGTAGCTTATTAATCCAGAGCCATATTGGATTTTTTAGACTCTCAACTTTAACTCCACATAGATTGAATTGGACAACTGAGAATACTAGATATGTATTATATATTTTTAATCTGTATTCATTGTTTTTATATTGTAAATATTTTTTCACATTGTATAAACCTCTCTATATTTATCTACCGTATTTTCCGGCATATAAGACGACTTTTTAACCACGAAAAATCTTGTCAGAAGTCGGGGGTCGTCTTATACGCCGGGTATGGTCGCCCCATACGGTGGGGGGGGGCTCAAAAATGGCCCGCATTCCCCACCGTATGGGGCGGCCATTTAAAAAAAACTGTTAACTACCTGGGCCCTTTCCCGGCCTCCACGCATATTCTCCTCAGCTCCCGTGGCCGACGCAGCCAGTGTGACGTACACTGACTGCGCCCGGGGATGCCCGAAGCTCTCCCAAGCAGCCGAGCATCGGAGACGCTCGGCTGCTCGGGAGAGCTTCAGAAGAATGACAGAGGCTTCGGGAGGCTCCGGAAGTCCTCGAAGCCTCTGTCATTCTTCCGAAGCTCTCCCGAGGGGAGCGGTCAGGCAGGGGTTAACATTTTCCGGGGTTAACATAAGACGAATCCCTGACAATCTGATTAAAAGTCAGTGGTCGTCTTATACGCTTAGTCGCCTTATACGCCAGAAAATACGGTATATCTTTTTAATATTTTTTTTACATGTACTGCAAAGAGGCATTTTTTAATCTAATATTTTTCATGTTTGTCTGTGTTATAAGGGCCAGCCATTTTAGGGTTAATTATTGTTTGGGTTAATTAGTTACTGCATGGTGACATCAGGTGGCATAGGCACGCTAACATTCACAAGCTTGTTGGTCTATATATGTACAGCTTCGAAACATGTGTCTGGAATAAAATTGTTCATTTCAATATAAGCTGCCTATGTCTGAAACAGCGCCCACTACCTATGTTGGAGTGGAAGAGTTTTGTTTGTAGTTAGTGATATCATCAAAAGCTTTTCCAACTGCATACACTAAATGTAAGTTCCAAATGTTAAAGAGGTTATTCAGAGCTAAAAAAAAAAAAAACATGGCCACTTTTGCCCCACTCTTGTCTCCAGTTCAGAAGTGGTTTGCAATTAAGCCCCATTTACTTCAATGGAACTGAATTTTTAAACCCAACCCAATCTGGAGAAAATACTGGTGCAAAAGTGGCCATGTTTTTGTAGCACTGGATTATCAAGCGCTACAAAAACATGGCCACTTCCCCCGAACGGTTGTCTCCAGGTTGGGTGGGGTTTTGAAACTCAGTTCCATTGAAGTAAATGGAGCTTACTTGCACCTGAACTGGAGACAACAGTAGGGGGAAAAGTGGCCATGTTTTTGTAGCGCTGGAAAACCCCTTTAAGTGGATGTAACCTATATATGAGTAGACTGGAAACTAACAACAGGTTAGAAGACTCTAACCCTTTTTTTACTAGGATGGTTTATAATACTTATATAAGTACTTGTTGAGTAAAAAGCTACTGGCTCCAAGCCATACCAATTTCCATGGCTCACTAGGTAGATACACATTTGCTGCCTGTTAACATAAACAAATTTTTTTTTATATTGATATTACTATGCAATTGTATTAGCATTACCTATAAAAATCTTAATTTGCTGTAATAAGCCAAACGTTTTTAAGGACAACTCCGGTGGGACCCCTCCCCCCCAAAAAAAAAAAACACAGACACACACAGACACCATACTCACCATCCCTCCAGTGACGATCGCCACTCCATTCGCCCGCCGTCCGCCGTCCAGTGATGTCTCTGACTTCCGGGTCCTGGGGATGGAAAAGGCTGCCAGTGCGCCTGCGCACCGGCAGCCTTTTCATTGGCTGGAGCGCATCACATGGCTTCCAGCAACCTCAGCCAATCAGGGCTGAGCAAGCTGGAAGCCATGTGATGCGCTCCTACCAATGAAAAGGCTGCTAGTGCGCATGTGCACCAGCAGCCTTTTCCGTCCCATTCACTCTCTATGAAGACGCCGAGGAGGAAGAAGACCCGGACCACCCTCTGACGTCGTCACCAGATGCTGCCCGGGAGAAGAGGACCGTGACGATCATAATAGGTAATGTGTACATTACTGTCTTTAACTCCCGGGCGGGGGGTTCGGGGCTCCGAAAGTAGGGGAAGGGGGCCAGACCGGGTATTTAACCACATTACAAAGTTATATAACTTTGTAATGTGTGTTAAATAAGCTAAAAAAAAAATTTGTCGTAGTTGTCCTTTAATGCATGTAACGCCTGGAGTAGTGAATCCACTGGACCGTCACCAGCGATGGCACTAACCTTACCAGGGAGCGGAGTCTAAGGGGCCGCTGGTTTTCACCAGAGCCCGCCGCAAGGCGGGATGGACTTGCTGCGGCAGGCGACCCCCAGGTCGCTACCCCTGGCTTGGTTGCTAGCGACGGCAGGCGAGGCGTGGCAGGAGCAGTAGGCAGGAGATGGTGCTGGCAGAGGTCTGTAGGCGAAACCGCAGGTGACAGGCTGAACACAGGAGCAATGGAGTTAACAGGGGAGCAGGAACCAGGAACAAGGACTAGGGACCAGGTAGCGGATAGGAATCAGGAACAGGGACTAGGGACCAGGTAGCGGATAGGAATCAGGAACAACAGGGAGCTGGGCCAAACGCTATGGGAAGCATGTAGAGGCTCCCAACACCTGTAATGGGGAAGGGCTGGAACTTATAGGGGAGTGATTGACATGTGGACCAATTAGGAGCGCACTGCCCCTTTAAATCTGAGACAGCCGGCGCACGCGCGCCCTAGGAGGCGGGGACGCGCGCGCGCCGGCCGGCACAGTGGGAGACAGGAGCGGAGGAGAGGTGAGGCGCCCCCAGGGGCCGAACTAGCTGCAGCGCCGGGTCCCTGCACAAGGACCCCGGCGGCTGCATGGGGCAGATGGGGGTCGCGGCGGCGGCCCGGAACACGGGACGCCGCCGCGGCCGTGACAGTACCCCCCCCCCCTTTGGCCTCCCCCTCTTTCTTGCCTGCAGATGGAGGCATCAGGCAAGTCTTGGAATTCCGCCGGTAGGCCGGATAAAGGCTTGGCGGGCTCGGGTGACAACATAGAGTACTTGGGCTGAGGTGACCTCAGAGACTGGTTGGAACAGTCCTGACCCCAACTAAGAATCTTCTCGGTTCTCCAGTCCAGCTTAGGGGCATGTAATTGCAGCCAAGGGAGTCCCAGGAGGATGGTGGAAGAAGAATGGGGCAGGACGTAGAAGGAGATCTTTTCCAGATGTGAAGTGCCCACCTGGAGGACTAGAGGTGCGGTCTGGTAGTGCACATGGTCGGTAAGAATCTCGCCCGTGACCGAGGAGATAGTCAGGGGTCTGGCTAGTGGGGTCACGGGTAGGTAGGTCTCGGGCGGAAAGCACGTCTCTCACCCGACTGGACAGGCCCTTCTTGAAGGTGGCTATTAGAGCGGCCTCATTCCAGTCTAATTCTGCCGCCAGGGTGCGGAACTGGATGGCGTAGTCACCAACAGAGGAAGTTCCTTGGGATAGGTTGAGGAGAGCAGTCTCAGCCGAAGACGCACGGGCAGGTTCCTCAAAGACAGAGCGGAACTCGGCCAGGAAAATTCGGAGATTAGCAGCCACAGGATCATCACGGTCCCACAGTGGTGTGGCCCAGGCCAGAGCTCTACCTTCCAATAGGCTGATGATGAAAGCCACTTTAGAGCGCTCGGTGGCAAACTGACTGCTTAGAAGTTCGATATGCATGGTGCATTAGGTCAGGAATCCTCTGCACAACTTGGAGTCACCAGAGTATTTACTTGGGAGAGCCAGTCTAAGTGTAGAAAAAGCAGCAGGAGGTGGTGAGCGCTGGGCTGTAGTATGCTGCTGTAAGGCGGCAGTGAGTTGCTGGATCTGCTGCGACTGTTGCTGGATTTGTTGCGCCTGTTGGGCGACCACTCGGGCTATGTCACGGATATCAGGCACCTCGCCGGGATCCATGGTTGGAGCCTACTGTAACGCCTGGAGTAGTGAATCCACTGGACCGTCACCAGCGATGGCACTAACCTTACCAGGGAGCGGAGTCTAAGGGGCCGCTGGTTTTCACCAGAGCCCGCCGCAAGGCGGGATGGACTTGCTGCGGCAGGCGACCCCCAGGTCGCTACCCCTGGCTTGGTTGCTAGCGACGGCAGGCGAGGCGTGGCAGGAGCAGTAGGCAGGAGATGGTGCTGGCAGAGGTCTGTAGGTGAAACCGCAGGTGACAGGCTGAACACAGGAGCAATGGAGTAACAGGGGAGCAGGAACCAGGAACAAGGACTAGGGACCAGGTAGCGGATAGGAATCAGGAACAGGGACTAGGGACCAGGTAGCGGATAGGAATCAGGAACAACAGGGAGCTGGGCCAAACGCTATGGGAAGCATGTAGAGGCTCCAACACCTGTAGTGGGGCAGGGCTGGAACTTATAGGGGAGTGATTGACATGTGGACCAATTAGGAGCGCACTGCCCCTTTAAATCCGAGACAGCCGGCGCACGCGCCCTAGGAGGCGGGGACGCGCGCGCCGGCCGGCACAGTGAGAGACAGGAGCGGAGGAGAGGTGAGGCGCCCCCAGGGGCCGAACTAGCAGCAGCGCCGGGTCCCTGCACAAGGACCCCGGCGGCTGCATGGGGCAGGAGGAGGTCGCGGCGGCGGCCCGGAACACGGGACGCCGCCACGGCCGTGACAATGCAATTTCCAATAAACCAGGTTAAAAAATATATACAGTTTTCATTCACTGAAAGCAAACAAGCATACTAATGACAAAAAGGGATTAAATAAAGTAGCAGCTCATTTACAAATTTGGAAAAAAGCTGCTAATTACATAAGAATGTACATAATAAAATAATATCAATAAAAGGACATGTCTAACCTGCCCATACGAAAACCTATTTTTTCCACGGCCAAGACAGAAGGAGGAACATATAGGGAGGGTGCTGTGGCTGTGACTGTAGAGGTGACCTTCCAAAAGAGACCAAAACCTGCATCCAAAAAGGAAACAGGTATTTCAAAAAACATAATATTGAAAATAAAATCCATCTAGTTCAACCTATTATCTTACAATGTTTATCCAGGGGATGGCAAAACACACATTTCCATTAGGAAAGGTCTAAATAAGAGAATAATACAAAATGCAGACAATAATGACCCATTGACATATTCTGGGACTCCAAACATTGATTGTCTAAACCATGGGTCTCCAAACTGCGGCCCTCCAACTCCCATCATGCCGGGATAGCTAAAGCTTTGGATTTGGCTGTCCAGACAAGACAGTGATCGGAGCGGCAGCACGGGGGGGGGGGGGGGGGGGGGGGGGGGGGTAATCGGAGCGGCAGCGGGGGTGGCGATCGGAGCGACGGCGATTGGAGCGGCAGCGGGGGGCCATCGGAGTGGCAGTGGGGGGGGGGGGCATTGGAGCGGCAGCGGGGGGCCGGGCTGCGGGCACGTGATCGCAAAACGATTTTTCCGTACGATATATCGTACAGTCTAAACGATGATCGTTGTAAAAAAAAAAATTGTTACTTCAAAATCGTTAATTGTACGATCGGGCCAATAATCGCCTCGTGTAAACTTAGCATAAGGGTCCATTTACACAGAAAGATTATCTGACAGATTATCTGCCAAAGCCAGGAATGGACTATAAACAGAGATCTGGTCATAAAGAAAAGCCTGAAATTTCTCCTCTTTTCAAATCCATTTCTGGCTTTGGCTTCAAATCTTTGGCAGATAATCTGTCAGATAATCTTTTTGTGTAAGTGGACCCTTATACTAAGTTTACACAGAGAGATTTATCTGACAGATTTTGAAAGCCAAAGCCAGGAATGGAGTTAAAAAGAGGATAGATCCCAGTCTTTCCTTTACAACCAGATCCCTGTTTACAGTCTGTTCCTGGCTTTGGCTTCTAAGATCTGTCAGATAAATCTGTCTGTCTAAACGCACCATTAGTTTAGGCCATCTGACAGATTATCTCTAAAAGATTTGAAGCCAAAGTCAGGAATGGATTTGTAAAGAGGAGAAAACTCAAGCTTTCCTTTAAGACCTGATCTCTGTTTATAGTCTGTTTCTGGCTTTGGCAGATAGATTATCTGACAGATTATCTGCCAAAGATTTTCTGTGTAAATGGACCCTAATGCTACGTTTACACGAAACAATAATTCGCCCGATTGTACTATTAACGATGTCGGAGTAACGTTTTTTTTCTCATAACGATCAGCGTTTAGACGGTACGATATATCGTACGGAAAATTTGTTTTGCGATCGCTTAAGCCTATCTCACACATAGGGTAAATCGGTGAACGACTATTTACACGGAACGATCTGCAAATTTTTTTGCGAACGATCAACGACGATTTGACAACTTGTTCAAAGATCAAAATGAACGATTTATCAATTGTTTGCAGCGTTTACACAAACGATTATCGTTCGAATTCGAACGCTATCGTGCAAATTTGCACGATAATCGTTCCGTGTAAACGCAGTATAAGGCTATGTTCACACTGCGTATCTTTCCGTCCGTAGTGCGAACCGCGAATATACGCACGTAATTTTGAGGTTGCTGCGTTCGCTTGAAAGTATACGATATACGCCCGCACAATGCACACTACGTATGAGCTTACGGCCGGATCGTATACGGCGCCGTGAAAAAAGACCATTGTTTGAGGACGGAAATGTTCCAACTCACAGCCGTGGATTTACTTGCGGTTCCGTACAGAGTACTTATTTCAGCCAAATTGAACTTGCGGTTTGCAATTAAGCTCCATTCACTTCAACGGAACTGAGCCGCAAAACCCCGCCCAAGCTGGAGACAAGAGTGGGGCTGTCTCTGGAAGAAAGTGGCCATGTTTTTGTAGTTCTGGATAACACCTTTAACAAAGCATCAACTCTGCAGCTTCAAATTTGCTGTTGATCCTATACCTATGAAAGTATCCTTCAGGGTATAATTACATGTGTTTTTTTTTTACTTGGGTGGGTGGGTGGTTGGGGGGCAGGCTTTCCCAATGTAAAACCATATAGAAGGTTAAGTGTCAAAACTTTAGAAAAATGTGTTTTTCATGAGAAAACATCCCTCATTTTCCACACAGTTTCCGTAATTGTTAGGGAGCTTCTTTTAGGTCATTTCTTTTTCAAAAGTTTCAAAAATGTCCCAAATCTCCCACTTACAGGAGATAAATTATTAAATTCACACCACCTTTAAAGGAAAAATCTGCGTTTTCTAAAAGCAGACAGCCTGGAGGGGGAGGGGCTACATTAATTTCAAGTACGTGCCCACAGGCCCATGGTGAGTGGCAAGAGCGGCCGTTGGACCACCACGGGCTCCAGGATCTCCAAGATGTCCACATCACGACCTGGCTGATGGACTGGCTGCTCAGCCAGTCAGTGACTGGGGCGGGTCGACTCTCCAGTCACTGATTGACTTAGCGGCCAGTCCATCAGCCTGGTCGGCATCCCCCCCCCCAATTGTGACGTCATCACAACTCAGTGAAAAATAACTCAGCCGGTCCAGCCACTCACTGCTAGCACGGGGTAGAGGTAACTGCATACTTGAAATAAATTACCCCCTGCAGGCTGCCGGCTTTTAGAAAATACCAGACTTCCCCATTAAAGATAATCTGTGAGCTTAAATTGATGTTCCACACTGCAGACACTGCTAGATAGCCATTGGGTCAGGAAGACTCATGGTACCAGCTGTGCTTCCAGGATGTAGCGACATACTGTACTTTTATTCTTTGATTCAAAGAGGCGTTTCCAAGCTCCTGAATAGCTGCAAGCTAAATGTTTTGTCTCCCCTTTTGTCTCCCCTTCCTTCCTACTCGATTGACACCTGGAAGCCAAGCCCAATGCAGGTTCAGGTTTGGGAGAGGGAGGAGCTTTTACAGCTTGCTGCACTTCATGAGCTCGGGAAAGCATCTTTGACTCTTCTTACTATACAAAAAAACATTTTTCTACATCCAGGAATCACCAGGAATTTGGAACGTGAACTGCAGCTGACAGATTGCCCTTAAGTGTCAGACCCCTTTTTGCCCATTTAAGCTATTTATGTTCCGATTGGACAGCACAGCACTTTTTAAAGAAAAAAATAATACAACTCAAAAAACTTTGTGCATATAACATCCTACCAGATACGGCATACAGGCAGCCTATGTTTTCACCTTTGTTGGTTCTCTAGGAACTGTTCTTTGTTGAAGCACTCATATACCCATCCTGGAGCAAAAAGAGCAGCAGAGAAGCCATACTGCCGTATCATCTCTAATGACTGAAACAGAACACAGTTCAATCTATGTGAGAAATTAAGGTAGATTGACATAAACCAAATTTACAAAAGTGACATGCCATTATAGGAATTGTGTATGTTATATTACAAAGTTTAAACTGAACTTTTATTAGCAACTATATGATGTGTAAGTTAAAGGGGTACTCCAGCGGGGGGTCTTTTTTTCAATCTGGCCGGGAAGGAGGTGGCTGAGGGCAGTGACGTCCACTCACCTCCCCGGTTCCATCGGCAGGTCCCGTATCCCGCGCTCTGGTGTCAGCTGCCCGGCCGTTTCCTGGTCTCTGAGACGTGAAGTTTCTAGTCCACCCAGCCAGTCAGTTGACGGAGGTGGGATCCCGCCTTCGTCACTGACTGGCTGAGCGGACTTAAAACGTCACGTCTCAAGCCCGCGTCAGAGACCAGGAAGCGGGGACCAGAGCGCCGTGATACGGGACCCGCTGCTGGAACCGGGGAGGTGAACGGATGTCGCTGCCCTCAGCCACCTCCTCCCCAGCCAGTTCGAAAAAAAGCCCCCCCCCCCCCACCGGAGTACCCCTTTGATGTGTCTCAACGCATTAAGGCTGGGTTCACACTACGTATATTTCAGTCAGTATTGTGGTCCTCATATTTCAACCAAAACCAGGAGTGGATTAAAAACAAAGAAAGGCACAATGTTGAAATTGAGTGGATGGCCGCCATTTAATGGCAAATATTTGCCATTATTTCAATATAACAGCCGTTGTTTTAAAATAACAGCAGTTATTTACTGTTATATGGCGGCCATCCACTCAATTTCAACATTGTGTGGACAGAGCCTTTCTGTGTTTTTAATCCACTCCTAGTTTTGGTTGCAATATGAAGACCACAATACTGACTGAAATATACGTAGTGTGAACCCAGCCTAAAAAATAAAAAACATATACAGTAGATCAATCGAAAACATCAATGAAAATTGTATTAAATATGTAGCTCTAAAACTAATATTAGGGTTTTCCAGGACATCTCTTAAACGGACCAAGCTGTGGTACCAGACACAGCCACACATGCATTTAGAACATTTCTTTTGCTTTGTTGTTTCACTATTTATTTCATTACAAGTTTACAAGTGGACCAAATTATTATCTTGTCCTTTTTTCCTTAGGGTTCTTTTATCTAAGCCACATAACTGGTGACAAACACATTTGCACTAAGAAAAACAAAATAATGGTGCACCCACCAAAGTATTACAATAGAAAATCACTTATTTTATTTGAATCACTTACACAGAAAATGACATAGCAACTAGAACAAACATTTAAAAACACTAAAAACCCAAAGCAGGTAAACCATCACACAGGGGTTGGCATCAATACACCCAACCCCCCACAGGGGACCTGCTCCTCTCCTGAGATCTTTGTCGGAGCCCTAGGTCTAATATAGGAATAAAATTATATTATTGCTAACTGCTGAAATCAACCCCTATATATAAAGTGCTGGTGCTAAATAAATAAATAAATAAATAAATAAATAAATAAATAAATAGCAATTCATGTAATACAAAAAATATATATAACAATTGATGTATGTAACAAAAGTGCAAACATGCAATATAAATATCTTAGAACACCACTACCCAAAAACAGCCTGCAAAAGAATATATATATCTATATCATAAAAATGAAAGTCTGTCTGTCTGTCTGTCTGTCTGTCCCATATAGACTTCCAAACGTCTGAACCGTTTGACCCCAAATTTGGCCCACAGATACATTGGGTGCCCGGGAAGGTTTTAGCGAAGGTCCTGTCCCCGCCAGATGTACAGGAGAGGAGGGGGGGGGGGGGAAGAGCGGCGCCCCATAAAGATGAATGGGAAAATCTCTACACTGCACACACAGGTGATATAATTAGCTGCAGCTCTGCACAGAGGAAACGGCAGTTGGGAGCCTTAGCAACCAATAGGATTACTGCTTTCATTTTCACAGTGAGTTGTGGTTGCTAGGACAGCTGCCTCACAACATCCACAGTAATAACTGGTAGACCCCCTACTCCATCTGTACAGTACATGTATACAGGACCTCCTACTCCATCTATACAGGTATACAGGGCAGTATTACCAGCTGGTGCTGCCCTAAGCACTAAACCTGAAGATGCCCGATCCTCACTCACCAATTAGCATCAGGACTGGTAGGTAATAGCTCCACACGTCACATTTAACACTGCCACACCAGACTTGACCAAAACCACCACACCAGACCTGACCAATACCGCCATACTGTGACTGGATAACACTGCCATACCAGACCTGATACCACCATACTGTGATCGGATAACACTGTCATACCAGACCTGACCAATACCGCCATACTGTGACTGGTTAACAACTCCATACCAGACCTGACCAATACCGCCACACTGTGACTGGATAACACTGCCACACCAGACCTGACCAATACCGCCACACTGTGACTGGATAACATCTCCATACCAGACCTGACCAATACCGCCATATTGTGACTGGATAACACTGCCACACCAGACCTGACCAATACTGCCATACTGTGACTGGATAACACTGTCATATCAGACCTAACCAATACCACCATACTGTGACTGGATAACACCGCCACACCAGACCTGACCAATACCACCATACTGTGACTGAATAACACTGTCATACCATATCAAATAAGACCACCACACCAGACCTGACCAATACCGCCACATTGTGACTGGATAACACTGCCATACCAGACCTGACCAATACCGCCATACTGTGAATGGATAACACCGCCATACCAGACCTTACCAATACCGCCACACTGTGACTGGATGACACTGCCAAACCACACCTGACCAATACGGCCATACTGTGACTGGATAACACTACTATACCAGACCTGACCAATACCGCCATACTGTGACTTGATAACACCGCCATACCAGACCTGAACAATACTGCCATACTGTAACTGGATAACTCTGCCATACCAGACCTGACCAATACCGCCACACTGTGACTGGATGACACTGCCGTACCACACCTGACCAATACGGCCACACTGTGACTGGATAACACTGCCATACCAGACCTGACCAATACCGCCATACTGTGACTGAATAACACTGCTATACCAGACCTGACCAATACCGCCATACTGTGACTGGATAACACTGCTATACCAGACCTGACCAATACCGCCATACTGTGACTGGATAACACCACCACACCAGACCTGACCAATACAAAACTCACAAACAAAAGCATGCCAAATGTATCGGTGGCACATCCAAAATCAAATACCAACCAAGTAGGGCTGGGCGATATTGGCTTAAATCAATATCGCGGTTTATCGCACATGTAGCTGCGATAACGATAATTGAACGATAACTATGACACGCCACTTTGTAAGCCACACCCTCTTTTTGCAAGCCACACCCACTTGTATGTGCCAAATTGGGGATATTTTCTTTCTAAGGATACAAACACACACGGCATATATGCTGCGTATTTACTGCTGCGATACACCGCAAATACGCAGCAGATTAGATCTAAATAACTGAACACAGCATCAAATCTGCTGCATATCGTAGCAGTAAATACGCTGCGTATACGGTGTGGGTGTTTGTACCCTAAAAAGTATTTAAAAAAAACCAGTAACTTACTCAGCAGCAACTCAAGGCTGTGTATTTAGTCTATTGTGACTATTATTTGTCATTATTAGGGGTCTTAGCAGAGTTATACAGCTACATACACACAGGAAGGGACAAGTCTCTATATATACACACAGGAGGAAGGGAGACTGCCCCCCTTCCTCATGTGTGTGTATATACAGAGACTTGTCTCCCTTCCTTCCAGCCAGTTACATGTGGTGACTAGGAACTGAAGGGATAGCTAGAGCTAGATGAACTGAGACAACTCTGCTATTCCAGGGACATCCAGTGTTACATGTGTCCATGAACTGAGACAACTCGGCTATTCCAGGGACATCCAGTGTTACATGTGTCCATGAACTGAGACAACTTGGCTATTCCAGGGACATCCAGTGTTACATGTGTCCATGAACTGAGACAACTCGGCTATTCCAGGGAAAGCCAGAGCCTGAGTGTAGATGAAGAAACCGCTCTCTCCTTTCGCCTCTGGTGTCAGGTGTCAGTGATAAGAGACAGAGCACGTCAGGGAAACTAAACAAGAAAGCGGCTCCTCCGTGCACTAACATGCTGCTACACAGACACTGTCCCTTTCCCTGGACACAATGGGAGGATCTACAACCCGGCAGAGTGTGCCTCCTGAAGACCGGTGCCGGCTAGGAGTGACGGGGGAGGGCTGTGTGGACGGCAGCACACTAGTAAGTTTACCTCCTGAAGGCTGCTGCTCCTCAGTCACACGGATGGGGGATAGAAGGGGGGCCCCAAGCAATTTCCCTGTTTGATAGGACGGGTCCGGCAGTGACAGGAGGGGGATGGGGCAGCGCTGTCACCCGAGCAGCAGTCCGGTCCTCAGCCTGCAGACGTCTGCTCTGTGCCTCGTTCACTGCCCGGGGAGTGCAGGACACTAGACACTCCGAGGCTGCACTCGGCCGCGGGCTCCACCGGCTCAGTGTCCGCATCTTGGGGCCCGGGAGGGAGATAAGCCAGATCCCTGGGCTATAGTGTCAGTGCTCAGTGATCCCCCTCCTGTCTCGGGCCTCGGATAAGACTCCTCTCATTCGATCAGCTGTAGCCACATCCTGCCTGGCTCTGACACGCCGACATCCCTGCATCTGCACATACAGCGCACAAAACTGTGAAATACCGCAGATACCGTCCTGGCAGAGTTGAGGTCGGTTAACCGACGCCATGGACGGTATCGGTATTTTCACGGTATACCGCCCAGCCCTACAACCAAGTAAGTAAGTTAAAGTATGACAAAAATAAATTTTATTGGTACAAAACAACAAATGGGACACACAGGTTAAAAACACTTAAAATACCAAACCAATCGAACATTGTGCCGTGTATGATAAGCATGGCACAAGGACAAGCTGACAAACAAAGGTAAATAGGATCCTCACTGGTGCAAGTAATGTGTAATGCAATAGACACAAGTGCAAAAAAGATGCAAGGCAAATAGAAAAAGGGCCGAAGCCCAACGGATGTATATCACCAGACAAGAGGATCTGTATCAGCGTCCACAGAACCCCACGCGTTCCGTCCCCGCTTGGGACTTTCTCAAGGGTAATAGTACTGATAACAAACATCATATATATACCCACTTGTAATCAAATAGATAATAAACACAAGATGTGTATAGTAAACAGAATTAGCCAAACCTCGTACATGATGCCGGTAATTAATAATAAAAAATAATAAAAAATAAAAATAAAAGTTAGTAAACTATAAATAGAATATAAATAATAAAATAATAAATAACAACAAAAGTAACAAATAATAATAATAATAGATCAATAAATAATAACAATAAAAAATAAAAAATAAAAAAATAATAAAAAAATAAAAAAATATAAAAAAATAAAATAAACAAAATTTAAAAATAATTATCTTTTAACACCTAAGTATAACTTTCAAACACATAATGCACTAGGTTTATATCCTTTTATGGTTAAATTATTTAATATTATTTTGTAGGTTTATTTGGGGTTTTCATTCTCTCATGTTCTTTTTTTATCTGTTTATTTACATCTTTTTGTCTATTGTCTTTTGTTGATTAAGTTGCTTCATACAGTCTATTGAGCCAGTGTGATCATAGGGTTGTTATATTTGCGTGTTCACACGCGTCATCCGGCCTCAACCTGGATTCAATAAAGTTGTTGAAACGGACATTGCAGGTCACGTGGACGGAGGGCCCGGACATGTATTGTTTGCGCATGCGCAGTCTGTATACATGGACGCCGCGGCCATGACTGGGAGCGCGGACCGGCATCATGTACGAGGTTTGGCTAATTCTGTTTACTATACACATCTTGTGTTTATTATCTATTTGATTACAAGTGGGTATATATATGATGTTTGTTATCAGTACTATTACCCTTGAGAAAGTCCCAAGCGGGGACGGAACGCGTGGGATTCTGTGGACGCTGATACAGATCCTCTTGTCTGGTGATATACATCCGTTGGGCTTCGGCCCTTTTTCTATTTGCCTTGCATCTTTTTTGCACTTGTGTCTATTGCATTACACATTACTTGCACCAGTGAGGATCCTATTTACCTTTGTTTGTCAGCTTGTCCTTGTGCCGTGCTTATCATACACGGCACAATGTTCGATTGGTTTGGTATTTTAAGTGTTTTTAACCTGTGTGTCCCATTTGTTGTTTTGTACCAATAAAATTTATTTTTGTCATACTTTAACTTACTTACTTGGTTGGTATTTGATTTTGGATGTGCCACCGATACATTTGGCATGCTTTTGTTTGTGAGTTTTGAATTTAGTTGATTCATGCCAATTCGGTTCGAGCACCCTAGATAGCTTACAGTGTGCTTATTTATTGAATACATCACATTGTGTGGGGTAGTGCCTTGTCCGCTCTTGTAGTTATAAGACCTGACCAATACCACCATACTGTGACTGGATAACACCTCCATACCAGACCTGACCAATACCGCCATACAGTGACTGGATAACACCGCTATACCAGACCTGACCAATACCGCCAAACTGTGACTGTATAAATCTGCCATACCAGACCTGACCAATACCACCATACTGTGACTGGATAACACCGTCATACCAGACCTGACCAATACCGCCATACTGTGACTGGATAACACTGCCATACCAGACCTGACCAATACCGCCATGCTGTGACTGGATAACACTGTCACAGCACCTCCACCAACTCTGTACTACAGGTATAGAGAACCCCAAACTATACACTACAGGTATACAGGACCCCCAAATTATATACTTCAGGTATACAAGACCTCCACCAACTCTATACTACAGGTATACAGCACCTCCACCAACTCTATACTACAGGTATACAGGACCCTCTATACACACTGACACTTTATACCCGGGCAGCGCCGGGTACATTTTCTAGTATATATATATATTTATACACACATATACATACATACACACACACACACACACACACACACACACTGTATATATATACAAAAAATTATAACCACAATGAAATGTCACCCAGGGCTCTGTGAGTATACTCCAGACTGGAACCTAGGTGTGTCGTCACTGGCGGCACGAGCGAGCCCTCCCATTCAAACTGATAGAAGGCAGGATTTGGCGCTGATTCTTTAGGGTGAATGGGGCCTAGCCACACAAAAAGGGCTCTAGCTACACTAGTGGCAGCAATATTGGAGTAATAAAAAGCAGATGTGGTGACCCAAGCTTTTCTTAAAGGGGTACTCCAACATAAGATAGAGTGAACTTTCAATACCTATTTCTTTCACTCCTTGTCTGCTCAAATATAGGCTGGAGTGGCTGGTCAGAGAAAGAGAATCACTCAGGGGGTGGGAGACAAAATCCAGCCAAGTGACATCAGGAGGAGGATGATGCATTGTCACGGAAAAGAGGGAGAAGTTGGGACCAATACAAATTTTGTAGTCCTTCTATTTTGAATTGTCTGTCAGTGCTGAAGCACGGAAAAGCCACTGAAGAAAGTACTATTGGTAATAATATTATATTATAAAGTTATATACCTTGGGGTGATAGTTTAATTTAAATTCAATTTTCTGGAGTACTCCTTTAATAACTCATCCATTTTTCTATCCATGGGATCCCTTAACTGGGAGGCATCCTGAAAAGGGAGGTTTTCTTTACAACCTTGACGTCTATCTTAAGAGCTTCCGTTCAGAGCTTAGTGTCACACTCTTAAATGGAGTCTCGCTCCAATTTCCTAAACTCCTGCACATTTTCAATATCCATCGTGCTACTAACTGCACCAAACAAAATATCAACATTCTCAGAGGAACACTTCTTATTTTCCCTCGAAGGAGAGAACTTGTGACAGTTTCCTCCTCCACCTCAGAATCATTGTCCGATAATAATACATTTTACATCAGAATCTGAGTCAGAAATAACAGCCGATTTATAGACGCGTGAATGCAGCCTTATTCTTTAAAGCGACTCTGTACCCACAATTTGACCCCCCAAACCACTTGTACCTTTGGATAGCTGCTTTTAATCCAAGATCTGTCCTGCGGTCCGTTTGACAGGTGATGCAGTTATTGTCTTAAAAAACAACTTTTAAACCTACAGACCTGTGCCCTACGGGCGTGGCTTAGAATATCTGTGCCAACTTTGTACCACCCCTCCGTCCCTCCTCTGCACCCTCTTCATCATTAGGAATGCCACTGGAACATTTTCTCCATGCTGAACATTTGCACAGGTTTGCACGATCCAGTTCATGTGCGGGGCTGACATAGCTGACGAATAGTAGGCAATCTGCCTGGAGCATTCCTAATGAACAGTAGGGCAGGGAGGAGGGACAGAGAGGTTGTGCCAGCCTAATGCATACACAATCTAGGCCACTCCCGAAAGGCGTGGGCTGCCAGTTTAAAATTGTTTTTTATAACAATAACTGCATCACCTGCCAAACGGACCGCAGGACAGATCTTGGATTAAAAGCAGATATCCGAAGGTACAAGCGGGTTGGGGGGGGGGGGGGGGGGTGAGATTGTGGGTACAGAGTCACTTCAAGGAGGGGGTGTGAGACCTTTCCTTGGACAATACTGCAGACACTGAGGCTTGCACCTCTGGATTTGATTCCATTTGAGTAAAAACCAAAGGGTATCCCTTATTTAGGAATATCCTATTTTCTTTCCAGAGTTCACTATGCAAACACAACTATGACAAACTACTGCGGGGTATTTCATTAGAGGCCAAATCCCTTTCCAAACAGGATATCTCCTGAATTGTAAGGAATGCCACCCTCAAATATGTTCCTACTCTACCTGTTTAGGACCCTTCCAATCTCCCTTCCTACCTCTTTTTTTATTAAACTTCGCCACATTCTTCAAAAATTAATCTGGATGGATCAAAAACCTTGTATCACTTTTAACAATATATGCAAGCATAAAGCTACAGGAAGCTTGAGGTCCCAAATCTGAAAAACTATCACATTGTAGCTCTGACCTCCATGCTAAGAAAATGGTGGAAGAACTCAACCGAATTTCCGTTGGTGCAGATTAAAACACATAATGCACGCCCTCTCTCGCTCCAACATCTCCTTATTCTCCCATTTTGAGTTAAACCGCATAAAGGCAATGAACAAAACTGATCTTCCATTAGAGTTCCTACACACCATGTTGCCAGGAGTGAACTTTAGGGAGTGGAGGGAGAGAGGTGTAGCTACAGTGTCCGATATTTGTAGTAAAGGAGATTTGTTACCTTTTAATACACTCAGACATACATAAAAATGACTTCTCCAAACACTTACAAATTAGGAATGCTTTGTTGCGCCTAGCTGCTAAATCTCTGTATCTGGACCCCCACAGTTATCCCATTTCTTAGATGCGGTGGTTTGTGCAAATTGTACACTGAGATGGATGCGCACAACCAATTTGTCATAACTTACCCATTGAGAACATGGGAGCAAGATCTCGGAGGGAACTACTCTGGGGTGGCATGAACTACCAGACATAAGTATATATATATAAGTATCTGAGGTGCAGTTCTCATGTAAAATCCGCCCTTAAGACTATCTTAAGGTGGTATTAACCCCATCTTGCTTTGTAATACTTCACCCTTACTTCACGGACCATTGCTGAAGGCACTGTACCACCAAAGGTACTTTGTTCCACATCCTATGGTTGTGTATGCTTGTCCGCAGTAATTAAGACTCACACTAAAACATTTTTTTTTAAGCCTTGAACATGTCCCACTAGCGTGGTCCTCACAACTGGTCCTACTCTCTTTAGGGATGGACAAGATCCCTCTTAAATTCAGACCCTTCTGCTGTAAATTTTTTTTATAATATCCAAAATTGTTCTGACCAGACATTGGAAATCTCAGATCATTCCTGACCGACATGAAGTCTCTTCGCTGAATACCACTTATATGTATGAAAAAATTATAGCGCTTGGTTCACCTAATTTCTCCAAATTTTTGGCAGATTGGATGAGATCTAGCCAATGTTATCCTGCTTCCTTTTTAGAAAGCCCCCTTTCAGCCCTGATTTTTCTGGGCATCCCTTTCTAAAGCTGTTATCCAGAACCTTCTTAATACCCCCCTAACTTTTCTTTCATGACTCGGACATGTGTATAAAGCTGTTGGACACACAAGCCTTGGTAAATATGCTATTTATGTTTTTTCCCTGGTTCCACATTAATATTATGGACTGTAAAACAATGTGATCCAGCAGCCCTTAGTAATGGAGCACTCATACATATATACTGCATTAATCTCTATAAGCAATCATGGCAGTGCTCATGGCAGTCCTCTAGGGGGACTACAAATTATTAAAAGAAAAAAAAAAAGTTTTTTTAATAAGAAATCCTATCCCATAATAAAAGTTTAAATCACCCCCCTTCCCCATTATATAATTAAAAAAAAAAAGCAAAAAAACATTTGCCATCCCAACATGCGGACTCCCCGAACTATTAAACAATCACATTCCTGAAGAAATGCAAGTGCTATGGCTGCATATTATGTATGCGGTCTTACATCAGCAGTAAGCTGCAGCTCTCTTTTGCTATTACAGAAAAATAAACAGCTTTGAGTTTTTACTATAAATGCAAAATACTTCAAAAGCAAAACACTAGGTAAAATATTGCTGACTTTATAGTAAAAGTAGCTGAACTGTTAAATTTTTTAGTTACCTTGAAAGTTTCAAATTTCCCCCCTACAACATCTCCCCGAGCAAAGACATCCACACCAATGTAGATATCTTTCTTGCGTGGCTCTGCTGTCATGTGCTGTAAATGTTCTTCCTTCCAGTTGTAGTTTGTAAAAATTCCATCACATGCACTGAAAAACTGCCTGTTGTGACAGGAAAGAGATGACAACTGAAGTAATGTGACAAAAGCCATCTAAATCAACATTTCAATAAAGCAAGTCAATAGGGCAATAGCGTTACACACTAAACAAAGCACTTTTCAGGCAGTGGGCCAGTCAACATTCTTCACTGTCCAAAGCACTGCATACCCTAAAATCTGCTGGAGTCTTTACTGATGGCATCCGCATGGAGAAATTTATATGTATAGACCATGGATAATGCAGTCATGTCATTACATCAAGTGAATATTAAAGGGGTTGGCCAATTTATACTACTCATTGTATATACAGACAGCAGCTCCCTGTGCACCCTTATAGAACTAAAATCAGACTCCCCTCCTCCAGTGGGACTGTGGGAACTCTCTACCTAAGTTTAATCATTAGGTTCCCCGACCCAACTGCTAAGTCCCCTCCTCCAGGCTGTACTGTCCTGCTCTGTGGAGTTTCTGTCCATTAGATGGCCGACATGGAGGAGCATGTAATGATGCCTCGCCAGTGGCGGATTATAATGTGGGCGGTTTGGGCGGCCGCCCGGGGCCCAAGGCTCCGGGGGGGCCCGCGCCGCCCACATTAAGATCTTGCATAGCAGCGCCAGCAGCACATCACTTTCGGGGCCCAATGGGCCCCCGAGTGATGTTCTGCTGTGGCGCGCTGTCGTCGGAGTCCGCCGCGGCACCGCCCCCTCTCTCCTTGCCGTCTTTGCGGTGCCCGTACTTCTCTCCTGGCGGCGTGATGACGTCACATCCTGCGCGCCGCCAAGCAGAGAAGTTCGGGCACCGCGGGGCTGCACTGTGAGCTTCCGGCCTGCTCTCTCTGCCGGAAGCTCACCCTGGCTCCCTGCCGCCCGAATATACCCCCTGCCACCCGGCTGTACCCCTTGCCCCTTAGCTGCTCTCCATGCCGCCCCATCTTCTCCCCCTGCTGCTACCCCCATCATCTTCTCCCCCTGCTGCTACCCCCATCATCTTCTCCCCCTGCTGCTACCCCCATCATCTTCTCCCCCTGCTGATACCCCCATCATCTTCCCCCCCTGCTGCTACCCCATCATCTTCTCTCCCTGCTGATACCCCCATCATCTTCTCCCCCTGCTGCCACCCCCATCATCTTCTCCCCCTGCTGCTACCCCCATCATCTTCTCCCCCTGCTGCCACCCCCATCATCTTCTCCCCCTGCTGCTACCCCCATCATCTTCTCCCCCTTCTGCTACCCCCATCATCTTCTCCCCCTGCTGATACCCCCATCATCTTCTCCCCCTGCTGATACCCCCATCATCTTCTCCCCCTGCTGCTACCCCATCATCTTCTCCCCCTGCTGCTACCCCATCATCTTCTCCCCCTGCTGATACCCCCATCATCTTCTCCCCCTGCTGCCACCCCCATCATCTTCTCCCCCTGCTGATACCCCCATCATCTTCTCCCCCTGCTGCTACCCCCATCATCTTCTCCCCCTGCTGCTACCCCCATCATCTTCTCCCCCTGCTGATACCCCCATTATCTCCCCCTGCTGCCACCCCCATCATCTTCTCCCCCTGCTGCTACCCCCATCATCTCCCCCTGCTGCCACCCCCATCATCTTCTCCCCCTGCTGCTACCCCCATCATCTTCTCCCCCTGCTGCCACCCCCATCATATTCTCCCCCTGCTGCCACCCCCATCATCTTCTCCCCCTGCTGATACCCCCATCATCTTCTCCCCCTGCTGATACCCCCATCATCTTCTCCCCCTGCTGCTACCCCCATCATCTTCTCCCCCTGCTGCCACCCCCATCATCTTCTCCCCCTGCTGCTACCCCCATCATCTTCTCCCCCTGCTGCTACCCCCATCATCTTCTCCCCCTGCTGCTACCCCCATCATCTTCTCCCCCTGCTGCTACCCCCATCATCTTCTCCCCCTGCTGCTACCCCCATCATCTTTTCCCCCTGCTGCCACCCCCATCATCTTCTCTCCCTGCTGCTACCCCCATCATCTTCTCCCCCTGCTGCTACCCCCATCATCTTCTCCCCCTGCTGCTACCCCCATCATCTTCTCCCCCTGCTGCTACCCCCATCATCTTCTCCCCCTGCTGCCACCCCATCATCTTCTCCCCCTGCTGCCACCCACATCATCTTCTCCCCCTGCTGATACCCCCATTATCTCCCCCTGCTGCCACCCCCATCATCTTCTCCCCCTGCTGATACCCCCATCATCTTCTCCCCCTGCTGCTACCCCCATCATCTTCTCCCCCTGCTGCCACCCACATCATCTTCTCCCCCTGCTGATACCCCCATTATCACCCCCTGCTGCCACCCCCATCATCTTCTCCCCCTGCTGCTACCCCCATCATCTCCCCCTGCTGCCACCCCCATCATCTTCTCCCCCTGCTGCCACCCCCATCATCTTCTACTCCTGCTGCTACCCCCATCATCTCCCCCTGCTGCCACCCCCATCATCTTCTCCCCCTGCTGATACCCCCATCATCTTCTCCCCCTGCTGCCACCCCCATCATCTTCTCCCCCTGCTGCTACCCCCATCATCTTCTCCCCCTGCTGCTACCCCCATCATCTTCTCCCCCTGCTGCTACCCCCATCATCTTCTCCCCCTGCTGCTAACCCCATCATCTTCTCCCCCTGCTGCCACCCCCATCATCTTCTCCCCCTGCTGCCACCCCCATCATCTTCTCCCCCTGCTGCCACCCCCATCATCTTCTACTCCTGCTGCTACCCCCATCATCTTCTCCCCCTGCTGCCACCCCATCATCTTCTCCCCCTGCTGCCACCCCCATCATCTTCTCCCCCTGCTGCCACCCCCATCATCTTCTCCCCCTGCTGCTACCCTTCATCATCTGCTGCCACCCCCATCATCTTCTCCCCCTGCTGCTACCCTTCATCATCTTCTCCCCCTGCTGCTACCCTTCATCATCTTCTCCTCCTGCTGCTACCCTTCATCATCTTCTCCTCCCGCTGCCACCCCCATCATCTTTTCCCCCTGCTGCTACCCCCATCATCTTCTCCCCCTGCTGCTACCCCCATCATGTTCACCCCCTGCTGCTTCCCTGCCTTCCCAGCTTCCCCCCCCCCCCTCCCCGGCCTCATTTGCCCCAGCTTCTCCCCCTGTCGCCCCAGCTGCCTCCCTTCCCCAGTCACCCCCAGCTCCCCGCCTGCAGTTGAGTTGGGGCCGGAGAAGTCTTCATGATGCTGCGCCAAATAGAGAGGAAAGGAAAAAGTGAGCGACGGCAATCGGAGAAGACGTCACCTGTGAGTCATTAGTAACTGCACTGTAATCACTTATAGGCTGGGTTCACACACAGTATATTTCAGTCAGTATTGTGGTCCTCATAGCAACCAAAACCAGGAGTGGATAGAAAACACAGAAAGGCTCTGTTCACATAATGTTGTAATTGAGTGGATGGCCGCCATTTAATGGCAAATATTTGCTGTTATTTTAAAACAATGGCTGTTATATTGAAATAATGGCCGTTATTTACTGTTATATGACGGCCATCCACTCAATTACAACATTGTGTCAACAGATCCTTTCTGTGTTTTCCATCCACTCCTGGTTTTGGTTGCTATGAGGACCTGACATGAGGACCAAATACTGCCTGAAATATACATAGTGTGAACCCAGCCTTATAGTGTGCAGAGCCTGTGTACCATTGGGGTCTAAATGGGTCAGTGTTTTGTTTGCGGTAGTGTACTGACACAGCCCCGGGGTCACTACAGTACACTAGCGAAAACTTTTAAACTAGAACCCAACTACAACTGCAGGCACTACAACTCCCAGCATATTATGAGGGCTGCAGACTGTCAGTACATGCTGGGAGTTGTAGTGCATGTAGCTGTTTGGTCCTAGGTGCATTATACACTGGATTCTTTGTGGCATATAAGAATACAGAGGTCTGTGGGGGCTCAGTGCAGGGAAGTGACCCCAGAACATCACTAATAGGGGATAGAACAAAAACATCCCCCCTATCCCCTATTAGTGATGTTCTGGGGTCACTTCTATATACTGATCCCCCTCAGACCTCTGTATTCTTATATACCCCACACAGCCTGCTGGGGTGGCTGGGGGGGGGGGGGGCCCAGGTTGGGTGGACAGCCCGGGGCCCAGGGTACATTTAATCCGCCACTGTGCCTCGCCCACAGTGTCCTCCATAGACATATACAGGCTCAGTTGTGGACACAGGGGGCAGGGCATGGTCACATGCTCCTCCATGTCAGCCATCTTATGGACAGAAACACCCCAGAGCAGGACAGTACAGCTTGGAGGAGGGGAGTCTGATTTTAATTCTATGAGGTACACAGGGAGCTGCTGTCAGTTTATATAGTGAGTACACTTACTAATACTGTACACTGAAAAATTTTACTATAAAGTTGCCAACCCCTTTAATGAAATTCAATATCTAAGCAAACTCCCTCTTTTCATTTATTTCTGTGTATACTATTCTACCTCACTGAAAGTTAAAAATTCTAGTATAGAAATGCCATAACTTTCCAGTTCTTTATTCTGATCTCAGACTTTAAAATTGTAAATTCGTTTAAAAAAAAATTACACTCTGACCTGCAGGGGAGCAGTGGCGCTTTGGGCAAGCTTCTTCTCCAAAAGGTCAGAGCACACCCTGCTGGGCCGCCTGCCCACACCCAAGAGATCGCAACCACCACCCGACCCCATACACCCACCCACAAGATCGCCGCCTGGCTGCCAGCTTCCAGGAGATTGCTGTTGACCTCCCACCTGCACCTGCAGGGGGAGTAGTGGCACATCCGGCAAGCTGCTTTTCCTGCAGGTCAGAGCACCCAGTGCTAGGCCACACACATCCAGGAGATTGCAACCGCCGTGCACTTGCAGGAGGACAGACCCAGAGCAGAAGAGACCCACTACTATTGCTACTACTACTCTCACTCCTGATACTACTACTCCCACTATTATGCTACTACTACACCAACTCCTGATACTACTACTCCTAAAACTGCTACTATAACTCCCACTACTATTGCTGGTGCTACTACTCCCACTCCTGATACTACTACTCCCATTACTATTGCTAATATTACTCCTGATACTAGAACTACTCCTACTACTACTTCCACTCTTGATACTACTACTCCTAAAACTGCTACTATTACTGCTGCTACTACTACTGCCACTCCTAATACTACTACTCCCACTACTGTTGCTATTCCTACTTCTACTCCCATTCTTATGGCTACTACTGCTACTCCCCTTATCTACTCCTCATCTTCTATACCTCTAATATTACTACACCCCTCATCCACGATGCCTCTACTACTACGACACCCCTCATCAACTATGCCTCTACTACTACACCCATCATAATTAGCAAAAAAAAAGTGCTTTATTACTGATATATGGAGGAAACTAATGTGGAGATTTATCAACAGACAGAGGAATTTTCTGTGTGTAGTCTATATCTGCTATGGCAAGAAAAGACTGGTCTATTGAAAGTGGAATTTACCATCAGGGATAAGCCTAGTCTATTTTATGTGGTGCTGATTTGTTTGTCTCAGAATTGTCTCAATGACATCCATTATCAAATCGAGACTTAGGGCCCTATTCCACCAAACGATTATCGTTTGCATATCATTAACGATTAACGATCTCAAACGACCACTATTGCGAAAGACCTGAAAACGTTCACTCATTTCCATTGAACGATAATCGTTACTTATGATCGTAATTGCGATCGTTTTTTCTTCGCTATTTATTCGCTATTGCATTCGTATCTATTGCGAACGACCGAACGATGTCTTATTCAACGCGAACGATTTGCGAACGAGCAACGATAAAAATAGGTCCAGGTCTTTTAAAGCGATCAACGATTTCTCGTTCGGTCGTTAATCGTTAACTGCATTTCAACCGAACGATTATCGTTTAGATTCGAACGATTTAACGATAATCTGAACGATAATCGTCCAGTGGAATAGGGCCCTTAGTGTTGGCCTATAAAATGGCTAAAACAAACCCCCACATTTTTTCCCCAGTACCCGCCACCATAGGGGTACTTGGAAAAGCCAGGTACCAGTAGTTCCAGAGCATCAAAGAATGGCGCTCCTGCAATGGGCAGCAGCAGGCTGGTATTATTAGGATGGGGACAGCTAAAATAAATGGTCCTTTGCACACAGGTATTACTAGGCTGCTGCTGTTTGGTTTTTACCTAGCTGGTTATGGAAAAGGGGGGATCCTCCACGCTTTTTTTCCTTTTTCAACTTATTAGTGATTACCTGATAACACCTTTAAGGTTCTACCTCAGAGTCCAGGAACTTCAAGTTATGGCATATATACAACAGTTGCCATTGGCTAAACAGTAAGTGAAATGAAATCTTAATAAAATGCAGAAAAGACAAAAATAAATAAATAAAAAGATTTACCTGTTTTGATCATTCAGTTCATTCTGCCACTTCAGTTGTCCGCTGTGGATCACACTGTCATACCAAAGAACCAGACCACCTGGAATTTGTGAGTGCAGCTTTTCTGTTAAATAGGAGAGGAACGAGGGCAGCTGGGACACTGCAAGTGGCTACACAGAATAAAAATACAATACTTTATGTCCATGCAATATTTTCTCTTGTTATAGGAGGAAATAACTGTGGTTCATGGAAATATGCATTACTTACACTCAGAACATTCTCGATATTTATCAACCATCCATCAAACCTGTAGAAACGTGCAAGAGAAACCATCTGGTCTGCAACTGCTTTATATGTAGACTCGGCACCAGCCAGAAACGATTCACACACTTTGGCACCATCTTCCCATTCTGTGATAAATGTACCTGAGTAAATGTGTAAAGCAAACAAAAATTAATCTGTCAAATAAAAGCTAACAGAGCAAGCATCAACAGTGTCAGTCCACTGTTGACAAAAGGTACAAGCTACACGGTTCCCAGGGCCGATTCTGGGGTTTCTGCCGCCTGAGGCAAACCTCAGGCGGCCGCCCCCTGACAACCCCCCCCCCCCGCCGTAACCGAATCACCCGCGCCTGCACCCCCCGCACCCCCCCCCCCCCCCGGGCCGGCCCTGCAGCCACTCACCTGTCCTGCAGCAGCCGTCCCGTCCCGCTCACCGCTGTCTCCCGACCCTGCAGCCGCTCACCTGTCCTGCCGCAGCCGTCCCGTCCCACCGCTGTTCCTTTCCGCCCTCCAGTGCCGTCAGTCAGCAGCTGTCATCGCCCTCCAGAGAGTCGTGAGTGCCTGGGGTCAGCGGGGGCATCGCGGCCCCCGCTGACCACGGGCACTCACGACTCGCTGGAGGGCGATGACAGCTGCTGACTGACGGCGCGGGACAGCGGTAAGCGTTGGCGGCGGGACCGGACGGCTGCGGCAGGACAGGTGAGCGGCTGCAGGCGCAGGGCTGCTGTCTGCCGCCCCCTGCAGGGGCGCAGAATCTGCCGCCTGAGGCGGAATACTCATTCCGCCTCATGGCAGAAACGGCCCTGACGGTTCCACAAAATGTTTTTGGCGACCAACTACTTTATAATGGCCCTGTTACTATAATATGCTACTGTGTAAATCAAAAGGATACAATGACAAATAGCCCTAACATATATTTTACTATTTGTCTAAATACCCCAGCACCCTTATTTTCATAAGACTGATATATTCAAAGGATAAGTGCTGCCTCAGTCCTCCTCAGTCCTGTGGAGTGATGGCAGTCACAGCGTCAGGAGACATACATACATTTTTCACCAGGCACTCAAAACAAAATGAGGGAGCTAGAGGCCTTGGTTCTTCAGGAACGCATTGAAGGAAAACTCCGGCAAAAAATACTTTTTAATATGTTATTACTTGAGGAAAGTTAGACAAATTCCTAATGTACATTAATTATGGGAAATGCATGTATTTTGCTATTTCCTTTAATTTAGTAGATCAGGGAGGCTTCAAATTCCCTAAAAAACAGTGACGTCACGAATCAGTTGTAATTCCTACGGAGTGTCCAGCAGGGGGTGCACTATATGTAGAAGTCTGGCACTGTATTGCCTGTGGAAGTCTATGTCATGTAATGTAGTGTAATGTAAACTACCCATTATTGATGGACTATGTTTATGGAATAATTTAGGGAGCAAGGACACCAAGCAGGGAGGGAGAGAGGTGCCTGTGCATGTAACTACCTCCCCCCTCTCCCTGCTCGGTGCAGTAGGACAGATACACACTACTCCTCCTCCCATCACCTGCTCATAATGATGGGGGAGTATTATCAGGGAGATCCCCATCACCAAGCCCCCCCCCATCAGACATCACCCCCTGCCCCCGCTGCCATTACCCTCCCCGCATAGTGACATGTCAGGGCCCCACCCTCACCTCAGCAAGGCCATTCACTTCCCTGCCGTCCCGGACTGCCTCACTTCCGCTTCCGCGTCCTGCCGACTTGGTTCGGATGATGAGGGCTGTTGGGGGTGACAACAGGGACGGAGTCAGCAGGACGCAGGGGCGGCACTGAGCTGGAAGTCCGGGACAGCAGGGAAGTGAATGGGTGTGCAGTGGTGGTGGTGGTGGGGGCTGGGGTGTTGGTAATGGGGACCGGACCTCTTACTATACGGGAAGGTGAATGGCAGTGCGGCAGCGGAGGAGGGGGATGTCGGCATCTGACTCCCGCTGTCTGCCGGCTCCGTGCAGCGGGTGGATACAGCCTAAGGAACGCCTGGAAAACTGTGCCATGGCCGTAGGCTATATCCCAGTTTTCTAGGCGTTCCTTATGCTGTATCCACCCGCTGCACGGAGTCAGCAGACAGCGAACCAGAAATCCGGCAGGTTCGCTCATCTCTAACTATGAGATGCAATAGAATCTAACAGTCTCAACTTGTGATTATCAACACTATCCAGATACTGATACAATGGCTGCAGCCATCACCTGTCAACCAGTGCCATTATCACTGACACAGCTCTGCTGCACTAGTCATTATCATTAATGCAATTCTGCTCTTCCAAATAGCCTGATCACTAATGGTGCACGGAACGATTTATCGTTCGAATTTGCACGATAACGATCGAATTCGAACGATAATCGTACATGTAAACGCAGCGAACGATCAAGTGACGAGCGAGAAATCGTTCATTTTGATCTTTCAACATGTTCTCAAATCGTCGTTGATCGTTCCCAAAAAATTCGCAGATATTTCCGTGTAAACATTCTTTCAACTATTTCACCTATGTGTGAGATAGGCTTAAGCGATCGCAAAACGATTTTTCCGTACGTTGTATCGTTCCGTCTAAACGCTGATTGTTATAAAAAAAACATTGTTCATTCAAAATTGTTAATCGTGCGAATTATCGCTCCGTGTAAAACCACCATAAAACAGCTCTGCCATACCAAGTAAAGTGATCACTTAGACAGCTCTGTTATAGCAAGTGATCACTTTGCTCTGCTATAGCAAGTGATCACTTAGCTCTGATATAGCAAGTGATCACTTAGCTCTGCTATAGGAAGAGATCAGACAGCTCTGCTACAGCAAGTGATCAGACAGCTCTGCTACAGCAAGTGATTAGACAGCTCTGCTAGAGCAAATGATCTGACAGCTCTGCTATAGCAAGTAAACAGACAGCTCTGCTGCACCAGATATCACTAACACAGCTCTGCTGCACCAGATATCACTAACACAGCTCTGCTGCACCAGTTACCATGATTGCGGAGGAAGAGAAGAGGAGATTACACAGGATCCCACACACACTATAGCCAGAGCAAGGCCGATCTCCCCCCCCCCCCCCCTGTTCACCGCCGCATCATTGATGTCTGCTCCTCACGGCCCCGGCCCACCTCCCCCACCTGCCAGCCGGCTGGATTCTCACGTGTGCTGCACATCCACTCTGACCTCTCTCTCTGGGACTTCCCGCTCTCAGTCTTCTCTCACAAGCCGCCCATACCTCTGTGCACCTCCAGCTCCATTGCATAAATCATTTCTCTGATAACAGAGTCTGGCCGAGCCATACTTTGTTATCAGAGAGACACCAGCAGCAGGGGTCTGGTACACTTAGTAGCTGACTCCCGCTGCATATGGAGCGGTTCGGAGGGGTTAGATGCCGTTGTCAGTTGTGAACGGCATCTACACAGTTAAACAGCTGGCACAAGCGATAGCTAAGTGCTGGCTATTTGAAATTGGCGCCGATGGGAGTGGAGCAGAGGAGGTGATCGCAGGGGCACAAAGAGAACACAGCCGGCACTCAGCTAGCCACCGGCCGTGTTCTCTGCACTGTACTTTATGTTAAGCTGCGCTATTATGCAGTGTAACAAAGTATAGATACCAGGAAATTCTGGTACCAAACCATTTTTTTTTGCCCGAAATATCGATAGTAGTATCGATATTTCGTTGCAACGTGCATTCCTATAAGGCACTATAAACAGGAATATATAGGGTAATATTATACATGATAACCAGCATGCTTTTACAAAGTCAAAAAGGTGACTAAAAGCCTGGATAGCGGGGAGGCTGTGGATATAGTGTACCTGGATTTTGCAAAAGCATTTGAGACAGTCCCTCATGGTGGTCTGAAGGGTAAATTAAGGTCTATGGGTTTAGAAAGTTTAGTTTGTTACTGGACTAAGAGCTGACTTAATAATTGTACCCAGAGAGTGGTGGTCAATGATTCCTACTCTGAGTGGTCCTCGGTTATAAGTGGTGTACCCCAAGGGTCAGTACTGGTCCCTCTTCTGTTTTAACTTGTTTGTTAATCTTATTGAGGATGAAATTAACAGCAATGTTTCTATCTTTGCAGATGAAAAAAAAACAACAACTCATGGGAGCCAACAATGACATCTTTGGCTGGTCACCCTGAGATCAGTGATTGGTTTCCCGTATGGCCCTACTAGGCAATGTCTAGTAGAGCCATGCAGGAAACCAATGACTGATCTCAGGGCAACCAGCCAAAGATAACACTGTTGGCTGCCGGCTAAAGCGCTCAATACAGTGAAATCCTAGAGGCATTGCTCCCTCCTAGCCAAAATCCTACTCCACACTGATAAGGGGTAACACCCCGAAACAGCTGTCTATTGATGGATACCTGGCCTTGTTTTTTCCCTTGTCATTACATTGACTTAATATAGTGGCTTTTCTACAGGTGCCACCCCTTGGCTGGGCCCTTCCCGAAAGGATATATGGCTCGTCCTGTGTTTTCAAACTCCTAAATGAGGCTCCACTGTTTCTTTTGTGCATATTTCTATATTCCAGGGAGCAATGCACCTAGGATTGGAGCGCTTTAGCCGGCAGCTGATCAGTGATCAGTGTTCTGTTTCCTGTATGTCTTTGCAGATGACACCAAGCTTTGTAGTACAAGCTTTGAGTATAAATGTAAAGTTATGCACCTGTGTACTAATAACCCACATGCATATGTCATATGGGGAGTTACTCTGGGAGAGTCGCTGGTAGAGAAGGATCTGGGTTTACGTGTAACGAATAGACTACAGAACAGCACACAATGCTTCTAAGGCCAGCAGGATATTGTCATGTGTTAAAACAGGTATGGACTCTCAGGACAGGGATATACTACCGCTTTATAAAGCTTTGGTGCGGTCACATCTGGAGTATGCTGTTCAGATTTGGAACCAGATTCATAGAAAGAATGTCGTAGAGCTGGAAAAGGTACAAAGACGGGCAACTAAACTAATAAGGGGAATGGAGCATCTTAGTTATGAGGATAGATTAAAAGAATTAAATTTGTTTAGTCTTGAAAAGAGATGTTTAAGGGGAGATATGATTGACTTTTGTGAGTATATAAATGACCCTTACAAATTATATGGGAAAGAGATGTTCCAGGTAAAACCCCCTCAAAAGTCAATGGGGCACTGTCTCTGCCTGGAGAAAAAAAAAGGTTCAATCTCTGGAGGTGACAAGCCTCTACCCATCACCGACCCCCAACCCCTACTTGGTTGAACTTGATAGAGGTGTCTTTTTTCAACTTTACTAACTATGTAAAGACCAGTCTAATAGCAAAGATCAATTTGTTGTAAAGTAGTGTATGAAGAGTATGTACTAATATAGACAATTTATTAAAAGCCTGCTGATCAGAGAGGCTGTTGATGTGTATGCCTGAAAATGTTCAATGCTTTAAAGATCAGGTAACTAATTTTAGTTAAGGCACCATACACATTAAACAAAAGTCGGTCAAACCAGACATCTTTAGTGGGACCAGCTGACTGTAACATTTAGGTTTGCTTCCTGACAGATGATGTTGGGGGAAAGAGGGGTCAGGTAGGTTTGATTTCAACTATCTGACGCTTTTGTTCTCAGGGGAATAAGCCACCATCAGAGGAGTCTGGCAGCCACTTGCACCTTCATGTCTATGTGGGGAATGGGAGAGATAGCTGAAGTGCATGACCATCTTAATTTCTCGTTTTATAGACAGCCAGTGCAGCCTGCCTGAAGGATTAGTGTCACTGTTGTAATTGCTTTGTCTGTCAGGCCTATAGTATGTTTAGGGCATTACAGTAGTTCAGTTCTGAGGTTATGTTCTGGTAAAAGAATGTGTTTAACCCTTTAAAGTGACTCTGTACCCACAATCTGCCCTCCCCAATCCGCTTGTACCTTAAGATAGCTGCTTTTAATCCAAGATCTGTCCTGGGGTCCTTTTGGCAGGTGATGCAGTTATTGTCCTAAAACAAATCTTTTAAACTTGCAGCCCTGTGTCAATTTGCTGAAGCCTAGAGTGTCTGTGCCCTAACATTGCACCGCCTCTCCGTCCCTCCTCCCCGCCCTCTTCACCAGGAGTGGCCCTGGCAGAATTTCTTCTATTCCTCACCTGTCTGAACAGTGCACGATCCTTAACGATCCAACTCATGTGAAGTGTTCACAGGTGATGAATAGTAGAATACCTGAATGGAGCATTCCTAATGATGAAGAGGGTGGGGAGGAGGGATGAAGAGGTGGTGGCAACCTAATGCATAGGCACTCTAGGCCACGCCAATTTGACACAGGACTGCAAGTTTAAAAGTTGTTTTTTTAGGACAATAACTGCATCACCTGCCGAACGGACCCCAGGACAGATTTTGGATTAATAGCAGCTATCCAAAAGGTACAAAAGGTTCGGGAGGGGGTAAGATTGTGGGTACAGAGTCGCTTTAAGGCACAATCTCTAGTTTTTATTAGTATCATACTTTTATTAATTTGTTTATGATAAATAATGAGACAAGACTCTTAATTCAGTCGAATGGACCCACATCAATCCAGGAGGTGCTTTGCTATATATGCAGGCAACGAGGAGAGAACTTTAAAAAATGCACCTTGTTTCCCTGGTGGTTATATACAGGATAAAACTTAAAGTGTAACTCTAATTTAAGCAGCCAAAAATTAAATTGCTTAAATAAAAAGCCCACATGTTACTCTTTAAAAAGAGCCCTAAACTGTGCTCATATCTTGTGCGCTTGCTGAGATATCTCCAGTTTTTTGGCTCAGAGTAATAAAAGAATTTTGTGTCTCCTGCTTACCACACAGCCTGGTAACAGTGACCGAGGTCCAGCAGGGGCAGCCGTGATCACACAGGAGAGGAATGATGCCACTGGAGTTTGGAGGGGGGGTCCAGTCAGGTTCTGTCTGGTCCAATCCTATCTAGTCAGGCATTCACCACAGAATGGCTTCCTGCTATGTGCCCCAGTGTCTGACTCATCACCGGAGCATATAGCAGGCACCTTCTGCCTACTGCCTGACACCTCCTCACTGTCTGTCATCTCTGCCTTGCTGACAATCCGTACCTAACTGCTACTTAGGCAGTGTACGGATTTTCAGGAGGGCGGGACAGTTTTGCACAAGTAGTAGAGAGGCAAACACACAGCTAAGGGGACATTCAGCTGCATATATTTAAAGTGTCACTGTCATGAAATTTTTTTTTTGCAGAAATCAATAGTACAGGCGATTTTAAGAAACTTTGTAATTGGGTTTATTAGCCAAAAAATGAATTTTTATCATGAAAAAGCAGTTTGAAGCTCTCCCCCCTGTTTTCATTGTTCTCCTATGGAAAGAGGGAAATGAGACACCAAAACAGGACAACAAAGAGTTAATTTACAACTACATGACCCGGCTATCTCCTCTGACAGTCAGCACTGACCTCTTTGACCTCTGAATACAGCTGTCACCCAGCTCTGTGCCTGTAATCCTTTGTTCTCCGCTCTCATGTCCCTCCCCCCTTCTCTATAGAACAGACAGGATTGTGTCTGATGCAACAAGTCACAATTTCCTGATATTTTGCAGTAAACAATTATTCACAGAATAACACACATTACAAAGTTGTGCAACTTTGTAATGTATGTTATGTCTGTGAATCGCCCCCTTCCCGTGTCCCACCACCCCTGCACGTGTACTCGGAAGTGTGGTGCATTATACATACCTGATCCGTGTCGCGCATGTCCGCCATCTTGTGCCGAATCACTGCCGCCGTCCCTGATGCCGGCCCCCCTCTGCCGTGTCATAACTGTGCTCAGCCGCGATTGGCTGAGCACAGTTATGCTCAGCCAATCGCAGCTGAGCAGCTAATGATGCTGCAGAAGGCGGCCGGCACTAGGGACGGTCGGAGCGGTTCGGCCGTCCGTCCGAAGATGACGTCTTGGCACAAGATGGCGGACATGCGCGACACGGATCAGGTATATATAATGCACCACACTTCCGGGTACACGTGCGGGAGTGGTGGGACACGGAAGGGGGCAATTCACAGACATAACATACATTACAAAGTTGCACAACTTTGTAATGTGTGTTATTCTGTGAATAATTTCTTAGCCCCGCACTACCCCTTTAATCTAAATTGCAAAAATTCTTATAATGGCCTAAACTAAATTGTAAAAATATTTTGTAGTTGCGCTTTAACATTTGTTAATAATGCTTACAAAAGAGGATGAAGTGCACGTTAGAACTTTAAAATCAATTCCACCTTATTCAATGTGTAGAGGGGCGGACTTAGGGCCCTATTACACGGGATGATTATTGTGCAAAAAAAAAAAAAAAAAAAAAAAAAATCGCTATATCGTTTGAATTTAAATGATAATCATTCTGTGTAATTGCAGGCAACGATCGAAACATCGTCCGTTTGTCGTTGATTTAGATCTGAGCCTAAAATTATCGTTAATTGTTCACTGTAATTCCACATTTTTTCACTAATCGTTCAGTGTAATTGCACATTGTTCATTGTTTTTCTGGGATCAGAAGGAATAAACGATTATAGTAATGATTACAATAACGATTTTTAGTAACGATCGAATCTAACGATTATCACTCTGTGTAATACGGTGAACGATTTCAGGTTAACGATAAACAATCTCATTTGCGATCGTTTATAGTTAGTGGTTAAAAATCGCTCCATGTAATAGGACCCTTAGTTCAGATAAGCTCACTTGCTAAGATAAAAGCACCATCTATAGGTGATTGTGTTTACTGAAGGGAGATCAGGCTTCCCTGGTAATTGCTTTCTTTCGAAAGTGATCTGTTAGTAGTTATATCAGCACTTCCTAGGGAAAAATGTAAAAGCCCTATTACAACCAGCTATGATCGGCCGTATGTGGCTGATTATTGGCCATTAGGGCCGATAAGCTCTTGGTGTAATAGCACCTGTTAAAAGGCAACAATCAGCTGACATGCAGGATGTTGGCTGATCCTTGTCTTTCAACATGTTCAAAAAGCTAGTACAATAGCTCTGTGTAAAAGGCCTGCACACCGCCACTACCATCTATGGGCTCCCCTCCCACATCTCCCAGTAGCCCCCTCCCCACTCTTACACACTCGCTGCCGGTGTGTGTAATAGTGCAGGCAGCGAGCGGGGAACGAGGAGCAAGCGAGCGCTGATCTAACAGGTCAGCGTTTGCTTGCTTCTCCAGATCGGCCTGTGTAACAGGACCTTAAAGGTGCTATGTGTTAATTTATCAGCCTGTACAGTTAGATAAACGCTTCCCTAGTAATTGCTTATTTTAGTGATTCCTTAGGCTAGGTTCACACTACGTTTTTGCAATCAGTTTTTTTTCACACTATTTTCAAATAATTTGTAGGTCCCCCTAAGTAACCATTACATACAATTATTAGATTGCATACATTGTTCAACGAAATGCCATTGCAAAGCATTGATCAGTGAGTGTTAATGGCGATCTGCACCGAGTCTGCCTGAGGGAGATTCTATGACCAGACTGCATGGCGTTAAGCATTAGACCTCAGGCAGTCGGGGAAAACAAGTGTGTGGGGACCCAATTGGACAGTGACAGGAGCTCAGCTCAAATAAAATAAAAATATATATATAAATGTTATAGTTGTAAATCTGAACCTGAATCAAGACATTGTTTTCTTTGGCATGCCAACTACCCTTCAAACCTTACCCAAGACAGAAACACCATGTTTGTGAGCAGCATTTGTCCAGCAAACAGGAGGTAAAGTAAACATCCGATGACTGAAGTACACAAAAATATCTATGTACTGCCAATGGTAGAATACATAAGCATCCTCGGACTCAGCACCTTGGATAAACCTGCAAATAAACCAAGATTAAAATCAGGTTACATGTATTCTTACTTCCTAATAACCTATCACATACCATTATGATTGAATTCACATGAAAACTGATATTCATTTAAAGGGAACCTGTCACCCCCCGTGCCGGGGTGACAGGCTCCCGACCCCCCGTTAGAGACCCCTATACTTACCTCATCCCGCCGGGTCCCGCTTCTGGATTCGGTCGGGTCCCGGAGATCTCAGCCGCTGCAGCCCGGCGCGCGCGCTGACAGATGAGTCCAACGCTCATAGAGAATGACGGAGCGCTGGACTCTCCCGTCATTCTCTATGGGTGTTGGACTCATCTCTCAGCGCGCGCGCCGGGCTGCAGCGGCTGAGATCTCCGGGACCCGACCGAATCCAGAAGCGGGACCCGGCGGGATGAGGTAAGTATAGGGGTCTCTAACGGGGGGTCGGGAACCTGTCACCCCGGTACAGGGGGTGACAGGTTCCCTTTAAGACAAGGTGGGGCAAACACCCCCATTATACCTGTCTTCCAGATATCCTCCCATCATATCATGGCAAACAAGTGTCTTTGGTCTCTGGCCATCAATAGGTGGATATCGTTTTGCAAGAGATGTCACAGCAATATTAAACATGTCCTGGCTGGTTGGTTTCCATGAAAGCACTTCTTCCATATTTGAGAAGAAAAAGCTGATTGGTTCGGTTGTTCTTCTGTCATGATGCCTAGCTAAAATGATAAGAAATAATTATGAGTGGAGTTAAACCTGCCTGAAGTACAGAAGGTATGGAATCTGCATCAGTTAATGTCACTATGGAAATTAGATAAGATTTTGTTCTTACCAGACAATGGAGCAGACTCATATCTAATGATTTCTTTATAAACTTTCATGTTTGGATTAAGAGGTTTCCTAAATAAAAAGAAAGAGAACTAAAGTTATGTATGAACACTCAGACAATATGCTAACAAATAAAAAAAAAAAAATGACTGGCGTATATAAAATACACAGAACTTCCTGTTTTCTGGCTGTTTCCTGTTTTTTGAGAAAAAAAAAAAAGTCAGAAAACAGGAAGTGCCATGTTTTCCATGATAACTAAAAAATAAATAATGAATGTAATTTGCAAATTTGTTTTATATCAGATCTACTGTTGATTTAGATTTTGAAAGTTATAACCACAGTGACACTTTAAATGACCACTGTCTTTATAACTTTCAAAATTGAAATCATTGGGGGATTTAAAACAAAGCTATACTTACTTGAAACCCAAGTCCAGTCTCCTAAAGGCAGCTTTTTAGTTTTGTGGTTATTAAGAAAACGAGACTAAAACACATGCAGAGAAGGTATTTATCCCAGGCCATCTGAGCGCTCACTCTCTGTACTGTCTGGAATTCCTGTGTTTGTTTGTTTGTTTTCTTTAACCAGTGCAAGTCAGAAAATCTGCCTTCAGGAGACTGGAACTGGATTTCTGGTAAGTTTAGCTTTGTTTTACAGCATGATAACAACAAAAAAAATAACGAATGTATATTGCAAACGTGCTTCATTTCACATCTACTGTTGATTTAAATTTCGAAAGTTATAACGACAGTGACACTTCAACTCCTCAAGAGCACAGCCAATTTTAGCCTTTTTAGGACAAAACCCTCAATTATCAAATCTGACCTATCCTAACGGTGCGTTTACACGGAATGATTATCGTTTGAATTTTCACAATTAAAGGGAACCAATCACCCAGAAAATCAATGTAAAGACAAGGATATGTGCTGATAGATCACCCAGCACACTTCCCAAATATGCCCCTGTAACCTCTGTGCCCCCCTCAATTAGACAGTAATCTTACTTTGTTCAGGTCACGCGCTGTATGTAAATTTTTGCTAACTAGTCCTGGTGGGCGTATGTAGTCCTGGTGGGCGTATGTAGTCACGGTCCGGGGGCGTATCTAGTCACGGTCCGGGGGCGTATGTAGTCACGGTCTGGGGCTGTAATCACGCCCAGAGGGGCGTGATTCGGAGGCTTGCGGTCCAGTGACGTCATCCGGCGGCTTGCGTTCCGCGTCGCGGCCGCGCTGACGTGTTCGGGAACCCTCGCATGCGCAGTACGTCAGCGTCGTCTCCCGCCGTACTGCGCATGCGCGGGTTCCCGAACACGTCAGCGCGGCCGCGACGCGGAACGCAAGCCGCCGGATGACGTCACTGGACCGCAAGCCTCTGAATCACGCCCCTCTGGGCGTGATTACAGCCCCGGACCGTGACTAGATACGCCCCCGGACCGTGACTAGATACGCCCCCGGACCGTGACTACATACGCCCACCAGGACTACTTAGCAAAAATTTACATACAGCGCGTGACCTGAACAAAGTAAGATTACTGTCTAATTGAGGGGGGCACAGAGGTTACAGGGGCATATTTGGGAAGTGTGCTGGGTGATCTATCAGCACATATCCTTGTCTTTACATTGATTTTCTGGGTGATTGGTTCCCTTTAACAATCGCATTTAATCGATATTTGGCTCGTTACCACAGCGATCGATCAAGCAACGAGCAAGAAATTGTCCATTGTGATCTTTCAACATGTTCTCAAATCGTTGCTGGTCAGTCGCTAAAAATTCACAGATCGCTTCGTATAAACAGTCTTTTAAAGATTCACCCTGTGTGTGAGATGGGCTTAAGCGATCTTAAAAACGATCGCAATATCGATTTTTCTAACAATTTATTCGTCTAAACACTGATCGTTCTAAAAACCAAATTGTTGCTTCAAAATCGGTAAAAGATCAATTGGGCGAATTATTGCTTCGTGAAAACTGACCATTACTGTATGTAATTATAACCTGCTTTATTGATGTGATAGAAAGGCATTTATTGTTTCAATGTCTTATAAAGTCAATAAAAGTAAAAATACATACATAAGTCCTTTCCCAGTAAATATACATTAGGTATCACCACATTCGTAATGACCCATACTATAGAATTATAATGTTCTTTACCCCACACTGTGAATACTATAAAATAATTTTTTTAAAAGCCAACCTAAGCTGTTTTTAGTCACCTTGTGTCCAAAGCAGAATAAAAATAATCAAAATTTTGCATGGACCAATAAAAAGAACTCATCTTGCAACAAACAGGTTTCATGATTGCAAAAAAAAAAACACAACACCACTATATAAATCATGTGCAGCTGTTATTGCTTAATAAAAAAAATATAAAACATGCCATTTTACCCTCCCTCCCCCACCCCTTACTGAACGGACAGAAGAGATGCAAAGAGGGGAATTAAAATAAATAAAGTCCTCCCTAATTCTATATAACCTTCATATAATTTGATCACGTTTCCATTCAAATATCGTTGAAGATACTGCCAACATCCATTTCTTAATCATTTGTAATCTTGACGCAAAAAAACATTTCTGTCCTCTTTTTTCCCCTATATAGTGCATATCTTCTGCTAACAAACATGACACAGACAAAAAGGGTGCTTTTATCTGCTCCTTTACCTCCTTCATTACGTTCCCCTAAAATTTCTGTAACTGGGAACATGACCACATCAGGTGTAACCATCCAGGCAGCTCCCTTCCACACTCCGACGCATCCTTTTTCTTTATCTTAAACTGAAATTTTGGGGTGTAATATACTCTAACAATGTTAAATTGTACTATACGGTGATTGATATTCATTGAGATCTTTCTGATATTTCCTAATATTCTATTGCATTTACCTTCTTCTAGTTTCCATACAGCATCTTCCCATTTTTTTTCCTTCTACTTATATCCTCTTTTTTGTGTACATATTCTCTTAGGGTACAAACCCACTTGACGTATTTGCTGCGTGAATCAGTCTTAAAAATAAGCAGGCAAAACGCAGGTTGGCTTTATACAATTGTTCTGCATTAAAATACGCAATTGCGTATTTTTGAAGCGTAAAGCTTGTTGTTAGCAAAGCATCAGTTGTTAACAACCTGTGCGAAAAACGCATGTAGCTTCACGCTTCAAAAATACGCAATTGCGTATTTTAATGCAGAACAATCGTATAAACCCAACCTGCGTTTTGCCTGCTTATTTTTAAGACTGATTCACGCAGCAAATACGTCAAGTGGGTTTGTACCCTTAAAGGGGTTATCCAGTGCTACAAAAACATGGCCACTTTCTTCCAGAGACAGCCCCAATTTTGTCTCTAGCTTGGGCAGGGTTTTGCTGCTCAGTTCCATTGAAGTGAATGGAGCTTAATTGCAAACCGCACCTGAACTGGAGACAAGAGTCGTGTTGTCCCTGAAAAAAAGTGGCCATGTTTTTGTAGCACTGGATAACCCCTTTAATTCACTGTTTATTCTTGCTAAACCTTTCTTCTGCTGTGTGGCAACTCTTAACTCTCAAGCGATCCCAAGATTTCAGCCAACCCTGCTGACGTATATCTTTTACTTTTTGTATTCCTGCTTTAACACACCTAAAGGCCCTATTCCACCAACAGATCTGACGACAGATTATCTGCCAAAGATTTGAAGCCAAAACCAAAAGCCTCCTTTGAGAAAGCCAGAGGTTTCTGGCGAAACTAGTTAGGTCTGTAAAGGCAGCATATTTTAGACAGTGGTTCGTTGAATAGGTAGCCGATCTCCAATAGTACAGCAAATTAACTGACTTAGGAAAACACGCAGGTTAGCCGCGATAAGGAGAGCGTTCTGCCACAGCGGCCGCGGGGCATGGTGCCCGCGAGCACATAGCAAGACGCCTCTCCTACTGACTGAGGCTTGTTTCTACGCAACTTTAGCAGGCTATAATCGCCGCTAGCGTTCAGCCACTAACCCTCACAGTCAGAAAGGAACACGTAATATGATTGAGCGATCAGGTCTGCTGCTAGTAAAAGTAACCCACAGTGAGGCAACGTATCATCAGTAACTTATACATTAATCACACATGCAAACATTGATACAAGTGTGCCACTACGCAATACCTAATCACAAATGAGTAGTGCTTGATTAGCCGGCAATCAAGCATAACCGTATTATGACTAAGTATACTGATGAATGAATACAAGTGCATTGTAAATTGATCGCAAGTTTTTCAACACGGCATACCTGCAAGCTATATACCGAGCAAAACCATTCAATGAACTACTTTTTACTATAGCACTGTACAGGGCCGCCGTCAGGAATTTTTGGGCCCCATACAGCCAAAATGTCTGGGCCCCCCTACCAAAA
The DNA here is from genome assembly GCF_027789765.1 of Dendropsophus ebraccatus. Lineage (NCBI taxonomy): Eukaryota > Metazoa > Chordata > Amphibia > Anura > Hylidae > Dendropsophus > Dendropsophus ebraccatus. Next base: position 39,422,581 of record NC_091467.1, on the reverse strand, counting down.
TGGGGGACACATTATTGTTTTTTTACAGCCCAAAATATTTGCTGATTTACAAGCCAAAATATAGTGTACAGTACCTTTTCTGCAATCTCTGATATGTCATAGTAACAGTTATCAGTATTGCAGCGTGTAGTTGTACAGGTAGTCAGTACATGCTGGGAGTTGTAGTGTAGTCGCAGGTTAGCTGCCAGTACATGCTGGGAGTTGTAGTGTTGTCACAGGCTGACAGCTAACGTGTGACAACACTACAACTCCCAGCATGCACTGACAGCCTATGACAACATTACAACTCCCAGCATGCACTGACTGCCTATGACTACACTACAACTCCCAGCATGTACTGACAACCTGTGACAACACTACAAATCCTAGCATGTACTGACAACCTGTGACAACACTACAAATCCCAGCATGTACTGACTGCCTGTGACGACACTACAACTCCCAGCATGTACTAACTGCCTGTGACAACACTACAACTCCCAGAATGTACTGACTGCCTGTGACAACACTACAAATCCCAGCATGTACTGACAACCTGTGACAACACTACAAATCCTAGCATGTAGTGACTGCCTGTGAGGCTGTGACAACACTTCAACTCCCAGCATGCACTGTCAGTACATGCTGGGAGTTGTAGTGTTGTCACAGGCAGTCAGTACATGCTGGGAGTTGTAGTGTTGTCACAGGCTAGCTGTCAGTACATGCTGGGAGTTGTAGTGTTGTCACAGGCTAGCTGTCAGTGCATGCTGTAAGTTGTAGTGTTGCACCAGCTGGATACACACAGAATGGGAGAACCCTCTCTGACACCACATGACAGTCCTCCAGCTCCCAGCATGTCTACTAACTCAGCTCTGCTACACCGGCCCAGCACATGTTCCTCTCAGGTGTCTCTAACTTCTGACCTCTTCAGTGTACAGGAGTCGGGGAGGAGACATCACCATTGGGGGAGCATGATCCCAGCATGTGCGATGGCACGGGATACACTGCCTGCTGGACTCACAGGACACGCTCACCTGGCCACCATGTTTGAATTAGGCAGCACCAACAGCTGCAGCAGCATCTCTGTCAGCGAACAAGCGTCCTGTCATGAACTCTTCATCACATGACACTGAGGATCCTACCCATAAATAACTCTGTGGGATGAGGTGATGGGGGCGCGCAGCGGTTCTGGTCTCCTGGGGGCGGGCAGGCGAGCGGCCCAGCAGTGGGTGCCCTGACCTGCAGGAAGAGCAGTTTGCCCGGAGTGCTACAGCTCCCTCTCCAGGTCAGAGCGCACTTTTCATATACACACACTCTCTCACACACACATTCACTCTCACACATACATACATACATACACTCTCACACATACATACATACATTCACTCTCACACATACATACATACATTCACTCTCACACATACATACACACATACATACATATATACATACACTCTCACACATACATACATTCACTCTCACACACACATACATACATACATATATTCACTCTCATACATACATACACTCTCATACATACATATATACATACACTCTCACACATACATACATATATACATACACTCTCACACATACATACATATATACATACACTCTCACACATACATACATATATACATACACTCTCACACATACATACATATATACATACACTCTCACACATACATACATATATACATACACTCTCACACATACATACATATATACATACACTCTCACACATACATACATATATACATACACTCTCACACATACATACATACATACATACATACACTCTCACATACATACATACATACATACACTCTCACACATACATACATACACTCTCATACATACATACATACATACACTCTCACACATACATACATACACTCTCATACATACATACACTCTCATACATACATACATACACTCACACATACATACATACACTCACACATACATACATACACTCACACATACATACTCTCACACATACATACATTCACTCTCACACATACATACATACACTCTCACACATACATACATACACTCTCATACATACATACATACATACACTCTCACACATACATACACTCTCACACATACATACATACACTCACACATACATACATACACTCTCACACATACATACACTCTCATACATACATACATACACTCTGATACATACATATATACATACACTCTCACACATACATACATACATACATACATTCACTCTCACACATACATACATTCACTCATACATTCACTCTCACACATACATACATTCACTCACACAAACACACACACACACACACACACTCACTCCCAAACATACAAACAGACACTTACATTTCATTAGGAAGCTCCTTACATCTTCCCAGCACCTGCAGATCCTCTGTCCTCCTCCTTCTCACCGGCACCAGCTCTCCCGCCCCTCCCCCTCCTCATCTGCACGGGGCAGGAAGGTCTGTGAAAGCCAGGAGGGTGAGGGCCCCGGTAACATCTCCACACAGCACAGGGGAGGGAGCAGGATCCCCAGACTGTAGCTTAGTGAGAAGAACAGGTCTGTAAAGGTCCGTTCTTGTCACTAAGCATTGCAGTGTCCTGACAGCAGCACCGGGCCCCTCTCTGTGAGTCACCTGGCCCGGGCCCCTTACAGCACTACCGGCAATACTGCCCTGATGACGGCCCTGGCCCTGTAAATACACAAGCACACCTTTACTGTTTAATTAAATCTAATAAAAGTTTAGTTTTAAATCCCTATGGGGAAAGAAGGTAACAGTCTGCCACGGCAGATTTAATTTCTCGGACCAAGTCATTACCTCCCATAAGGTGACGGATCAACTACCCTCAAAGATTTGAAGCCAAACCCAGGAACAGACTATAAACAGAGAACAGGTCATAAAGGAAAGACTGGATTTCTCCTCTTTTCAAATCCACTCCTGGGTTTGGCTTCAAATCTTTCACAGATAATCTGTCGTCAGATCTGTTGGTGGAATAGGGCCTTTAGTCCCTTGAGCTTGTCAATTTTCGGCAAATTCCTATTATACTACAAGGATGACCTTAGTCCTCTATTATGGCTTTTAGTTCGTTCCATACTCAATAGTCAATTGTAACAGTGTGTGTGTGTGGGGGGGGGGGGAATCTCCCGATCCTCGGCTGTTTACATAACTATCCAAAGCCCAGAGAAGGGAATAATAAGGGTCGGAGGGTCTCCACCCCCCGGAAAGGGTGCACAGAAAAGAAAAGGTAAAGGACTATTAATAAGGAATCCTATCTAAAGTAAATAATGGATCAATTTTCGTGGTAGACTGATCAGGATCTAAGGAGAAGAGTTTTAATGGTCTTAAAGGGAACCAATCACCTAAGATACTGCTTTATGGTGCGTTCACACCTACAGGTTCTGCAGCTGATTTTCTGCAGCAGATTTCATTTAAAGGACAATTCCGGCGAAAAAATTTTTTGGCTTATTTAACACACATTACAAAGTTATATAGCTTTGTAATGTGGTTAAATACCCGGTCTGGCCCCCTTCCCCCACTTTCCGACCCCCCACCCCGGAAGTTAAAGAATGTATACATTACCTATTACGGTCGTCACGGTCCTCTTCTCCCGGGCGGCATCTGGCGACGGGTGACGTCAGAGCTGGGGGGCGGTCCGGGTCTTCTTCCTCTTCGGCGTCTTCATTGAGAGTGAATGGGAGAGAAAAGGCTGCTGGTGCACATGCGCACCAGCAGCCTTTTCATTGGCTGGAGCGCATCACATGGCTTCCAGCTTGCTCAGCCCTGATTGGCTGAGCTTGCTGGAAGCCATGTGATGCGCTCCAGCCAATGAAAAGGCTGCCGGTGCGCAAGAGACATCGCTGGACGGCGGACGCAGGTGACTGTGAGGCAGACGGCGGGCGAATGGAGTGGCAATGGTCACCGGAGGGATGGTGAGTATGGTGTCTGTGTGTGTCTGTGTTTTTTTTTTTTTTTTTGGGGGGGGGGGGGGGCCCGCCGGAGTTTTCCTTTAAATAACTGAACACAGCACTGCAGATCCTGTAGATGTGAACACACCCTTAATGCTATTGAAATGTGCTGCAGCAGCGCCCAGCACACTTCCCAGACATGCTTTTTTAAACTTTCCTCCCTGCAATGTATATTTCCCTAGTCGGCATCTAGTCACAGTCCCCTCTGCCTTCCTCCACGCCCAGGGGTGTGATTCAAACATAATAATTAGCCTGACGTCATTCAAGGGCGTGCCGTGCATCACGTAGAAGCGCCCACGTTCTTAGTACGCCGCGCATGCGCAGTACAGCGGTCCCGATGCGCTCTGTACTGCGCAGGTGCAGAATAGCCTTGAACATACTGCTGGATCTCCGGCAATGAGTTAGAGGCTTTACAGCGCATGCGCGGCGTAGTAGGAATGTGGGTGCGCAGACGTGATGCACAGCGCCCCCCTAAATGAGGTCCGGCTAATTATTCCATTTGAATCACACCCCTAAGCGTGATGGACGTGGAGAAAGGCCCAGGGGATCGTGACTAGATGCCAGTGGCTCACCGCCCAGATGACTAATTGCGGCGGATTTGCATACAGGGCACCAAGAATATAAAGTAAGTTTGGGGAATATACTTTGCAGGGATAAAAATTTAAAAATCATGTCTGGGAAGTGTGCTGGGCGCTGCTGCAACACCTTTTTAATAGCGTTATAGCGGTGTTTTAGGTGATTGGTTCCCTTTATGGTGCGTTCACACCTACAGGATCTGCAGCTGATTTCCTGCAGCAGATTTCATTTAAATAACTGAACACAGCATCAAATCTGCTGCAGATCCTGTAGGTGTGAACGCACCCTTAAAGTAGGATAAATAGTACTGTAGTTGTATTACTCCCCCGGGAAACATCAAATTACTGTATGTGAAAAAAAAATATTTTTTTACTAATAAAAAAATCCCCTTCCCTAATAAACATTTAGATCCCCCCCATTTTCCCATTTTATAAATTTAAAAAAACCTATTTGGAATCGCTGCATGCGTAATCGCTCAAACTGTTAACAGCGTAAGCGCCAAAACCCACCAAAATGCAAAATTGCACATTTTTGTTTACATCAAATCCAGAAAAATCAAAGAGCCACTTATATGCCAGCAAGGTAGCGGTAAAAAGAATAGATCAAGACGCAAAAATGATACCTCCCACAGCCCCATAAACTAAAAAATAAAAGCGTAAAATTTTTTAAAAGCCATCAAATAAAATAAAAGTTATACATATTATTGTAATCGTACCGCCTTAAGGAACATGGATAACTTGCCAGTTTTACCACAGGGTGAACGGTATAAACACGAAACCTCTGAAAATAAAAAGAATTGCACTTTTTTTTCAATTTCACTGCACAAATAATTTTTCTTCAGTTTTGCAGCATATTTTACGGAAAAATTAAGTGTGTAGTTGCAAAGTATGATTGGCGTTTCAAAAAAATAAGGGCTCATGTTGCTCTATAGGTGAAAATAAGAAAGAGATATGGCCTTTAACCCCTTAACGACCGCAGGCGTATATTTACGCCCTGCGGCCGCCACATGTAGCCCGGGGCCGCGGCAATTAGCGGGCACTGTCAGACGTTGTCCTGGAGAAGCAATCCACACATCCTGCTCGGGCCAGGGTCTGCGCCGTAATGGCCCTGATCCTGGATCGGCACTTGATTGCTTCCGGCTGCAGCTCATCTCATTGATCTATGCTGTATAACTAAACAGCATAGATCTCAATGAGGGATCAGTGTGCTTATACTAGAAGTCCCCTAGGGGGCGCTTCTAGTATATGTGTAAAATAAATAAATAAAGTTTTGTTACTAAAGGGGTAGCAGGGCTCCAGATGGCGACCAAAATGGTCGCCAATGCGACTAACATCTTGCAAATGGCGCCCAGATTTATTAATCTGGGCGCCATTTGCGACTGGCCCCGGCGGCGGCTGTCTCTTTAAGGACTTCCGCCTTCCGCATGCTGCACAGAAGCACGTGGCGCCTCTGCGGCCGTCCGTCCAATGAATGACGGACGTGCTGGATGACGTGTGCGGGGACACGCTTCTCCAGTGACGTCATCCAGCACGTCCGTCATTCACTGGACGGACGGCCGCAGAGGCGCCACACTCCAGCGCCTCTCACCAGCACCGTCTCCTGAATCCTGCCTGCCCAGCCGACCAGATAACCTGAACGTATGTGTTGCCGTCACCAACTTGTGGGTTTACATAACTACAGCTCCCATTAAGCCCTAGCAGTCTTCAAGAGCCTTGCGGGAGCTGTAATGGAGGACCGATGACCCTGCTTTCCGGTAGCTCAGTGAAGCATAACCCATGTAGATTGTATCCATATGCCACTCATGACCCTGGAAAAGCTGGGTGAAGTCAGCAAGGAGCCTGTGTAGGTTATCTGTCGTTCAGGGCTCTAGGAAAGCTGGATGACAGCCCTTGTGGGAGCTGTAATGGAGGACGTAGGGCCCTATTAAACGGGACAATTATCGTGCAAATTATCGTTATATTGTTCGAATTTAAGCGATCATCATTTTGTGTAAATGCAGCAACAATCAGACGACCAATAAGAAATCATTCATCGTTCTTTTGGTGCTGACGGCAAAATCATTGTTAAACTTCACTGTAAGAGTCATATGCGATGAAGCGATTTTTAACGATTGCAAATGAGACGGTGAACGATTTCAGGTTAACGATAAATGATCTTGTTTGCCATTGTTTAAAAAAAAATCACTTTGTCTAATATGTCCCTTACTGGTGTTCATCCAGCTTTCCAAGCGTTCAGAGCAGCTTATCCCAATGCGATGTGTCTACCTGCATGTAGAGCTGCCATTCAGGACTCCCGGAAAGCTGTGGGGACATGTAGAGCAGTGAACCCACTATCATCAGTGTCTGTATATATAGACTGCACAGTACCACTTCCCTCAGTGTCTGTATATATAGCGGTTCAGGGAAGAAACAGAGTGCTGCACCTCACACCTATGGCTGATACTAGTGCCCCTAGGCTAAATAAAAAACACATCAGAATTTTGTGTATGAATTGATCAGGCCATACTGCCCCATGTACCTCGTGCCGGTATCTGATACACATGGGTCCCTACACTAAGTCTACACCGTGCCAGTCAGTGGCCACCAACCCCGCAGGCGTGCACAGCCAGGGAACGGGGGCCATGGGACGGCCCTGCGACCCCCATGCCACAGGACCAGACCCAAAAACACCACACCAGAACCCGGCCAGCACCGCCGGCGGAGAAGGTCGCCCCCAAGCAGCACAAGTCTGGATAAGGTCTGTATATATAGACTGCACAGTACCACTTTCCTCAGTGTCTGTATATATAGACTGCACAGTACCACTTCCCTCAGTGTCTGTATATATAGGACTGCACAGTACCACTTCCTTCAGTGTCTGTATATATAGACTGCACAGTACCACTTCCCTCAGTGTCTGTATATATAGACTGCACAGTACCACTTCCCTCAGTGTCTGTATGTATATACACTGCACAGTACCACTTCCCTCAGTGTGTGTGTATATGTATACACTGCAAGTTGTAAGTTTCCATGTTGAACGTTTTCAAACTAAGAAAAGAAAGGATTTAAAGGAGGAGGATGCTGCCGTGGCCTCTGCACACAGTAAGTCCCATTTAACATAACATTAATTTTACATGTTTTAAAATGTTGGCGACCAAATATTCTATTTGGCGCCTAAATTTTTCAGGTTAGGAGCCAATGGCTCCTAGGTAAATTTTTTAGTCTGGAGCCCTGGGTAGTGCGGTGTTTCAAACTTATTCAGTAAATAACACACATTACAAAGTTATACAACTTTGTAATGTATGTTATGTTAGTGAATGGCCCCCTTCCCCGTCGCGGCTGAGCAGCCAATGACGCGACAAAGGGGGGCCGGCATGAGGGACAGATGGAGCGGTTCGGCCGGCCTCCCGAAGATGACATCATTGTCCCAAGACGGCGGACGGGGGTCGACACGAATCAGGTTTGAATAAAAGTTTGAATCACCCCCCCTTTTCCCATGTTATTAATAAAAATAAATAAACATGTTTGTTATCGTCGCGTGCGTAATCGGCCGAATTATTAAATTTATTTCATTCATGATCTCGCACAGTAAACAGCGTAAGCGTAAAAAAATCCCAAAGTGGAAAATTGTGCATTTTTGGTCGCATCAATCCAAGAAAAATTGTAATAAAAAGCGATCAAAAAGTTGCATATGCTCAAACAAGGTATCGATAGAAAGAACACATGGCGCAAAAAATTATATCCCCATAGACCAAAGGATAAAATCGCTATAAGCCTGGGAATGGAGCGATTTTAAGGAACATATATATGTTAACAATGGTTTGAATTTTTTACAAGCCATCTCATAATATAAAAGTTACACAAGTTAAATATCATTGTAATCGTAACGACTTGAGGAACATATATAACAAGTCAGTTTTACTGCAGGGCGAACGGTGTAAAAACAAATAACCCCCAAATAAACAGAATGGTGTTTTTTTTTCAATTTCACTACACATTTATTTTTTTTCTGGTTTTGCAGTGTACTTTATGAAAAAAATTTAGCCAATCATTGCAAAGTACAATTAGTGGCGCAAAAAAATAAGGGCTCATGTGGGTTTCTAGGTGAAAAAAATGCAACTGCTATGGCCTTTTAAGCACAAGGAGGAAAAAAACAGAAGTGCAAAAATCGAAATTGGCCCTGTCTTTAAGGGGTTAACCCCTTCAAATCCGGGACCATATTATTTTGTCTAACGATATGTAGAACAATTCTAAAACGTTAATTTACACCTCGAGAAAATAAATGTTTTTAGCTTCATTCATGCACTTTTAACACCTTTAGGACAGGGACAATTATTTTTTTTTTGCCTTTTACTTATAAAATTACTAACTCTTTCATCTTCTGGTCACTATAGCGATAGGAGAGCTCTTTATTTACCTGATTAGTTGCGCTTTCTTGTAACCAGGGCTGTGGAGTGGGAGCTAGTTTTGGCTGGAGTCGGAGCTAGTTTTGGCTGGATGTGACGTCACACTGAACTTCTGAGACTTTCAGTTTCTGAGAGACTTACCTGCTCTACAAAAGTACCGGATAACAGAGCCAACACCGGTCGGGACGTGCTCCTCCGGACGCAAAAAACAGAGGATCAAGAACTGCTAGCCATCACAGAAGATTAGAGCAGCAAACCAAGTATCGTTTTAAATATTGGAACAACAGACAAAAACTGCTGTACTACTGGAGCACATGAGGACTCTGCTATGCAATCACAGTGAGAGGGTGAGTGCGTTTATCTTAGTATACAAACTGACCTTGGAGAGTATACTGCTGTGATTAGGGGAACGCTACTATCTATACTAAACTTAATATCATTTAATACAGTGCTTCTCAAACTTTTTCTACTCGAGCCTCACCCAACAGACCAAGGCAATGCCTGGGCCTCACCAGACTGACCAGGAGGGTTCCTGGGCCTCACCAAAGTCCAAATAAAAGCTGAAAATAATGCTAGGGCTACCTGTCACCCATCTCCCAAGCTCTAGATACTAATAAAGCAAATACAAAATAAATTAATAATGTTGCTAAAATGGAGATTTTTGCAAACAGCAAAAGGACTGAGCAGATCATAGTCACTTTTGTGAAAACTGGCTCCCCAGCTGGGCCTCACCAACAACTAGGGGGCGCCTCACTGAGAAGCACTGATTTAATATATACTATTAGTGTCTCTATATATATTTATCTTCCACACTCCATTGTAGTGAGAGGATTAACCAAAGTGTGCATATAGCCAGAGAATAAATAGGCACTACTTCAAGCCAACGCCCTGAGGACTTAGCAATTAAGAGGAGCGCAATCAGATAACTTGTTTTATATTGTTACCATTGTGAGCTACATGCAGGTAGTACCTCTACACTGATACGCAGACCCCAAACATAGAGTGGACAGCGCTATATAGTGCACCATATTGCACTCTAGTTTTGGCTGGAGTACCAACTCTGACTCCAGCTTTAAAAAAATCTTTAAAAAATGAATTGAATTTTGATATGAATTTTAAAAGTTTTGCTCATGAATATATATTATGAGCAACATTCTAATAGGACACTGGCCCTATTACATAAGGGTGGTCATGGAAAAGTTGTCGGTCACTATTTGGCAGTTTGTTTCTGAGCTGGAAGAGTCCATTGTGTGTGGGGAGATCTGTGCTGTTCTCTTCCTGGATGCTGGCTGACTGTATATGAGCAGCAGTGTAATATGAAGATATCCTGTGTAATATGAAGGAGGAGGAGGAGAAGACATAAGTAGTAGCAGTAACCTCTGTCCTCAGTGTGGTGTTTTCTCTCTGGGAGAAGATTGTGTGTTTTTCTTCAGTGTTCTATGGCTGCAGCTGTGTGTGTGTGCGCGTGCTATGGCTGCAGTAGGTTGTGCGCGTGCTATGACTGCAGCAAGCTGTGTGTGTATGCTATGGCTGCAGGAGGTTGTGTGTATGTGCGCTATGGCTGCAGCAGGCTATGTGTATGTGTGCTATGGCTGCAGCAAGCTGTGTGTGTGCACTATGACTGCAGCAGGCTGTGTGTATGTGTGCTATGGAGGCAGCAAGCCGAGTGTGTGTGTGGTGTGCGCTATGGCTGCAGCACGCCATGTGTGTGTGTGCTATAGCTGCAGCAGACTGTGTGGGTGTGTGTGTGTGTGTGCGTGCTATTGCGTGCCCCCACAGTGGCCTTCTATATCACTGTGTGACCTCTATATCACTATGTGTGACCCCTCTCTCTATCACTATGTGTGACCTCTCTCTCTATCACTATGTGTGATCCCTCTCTCTATCACTATGGCTGACCTCTAGATTACAGGTATCTGGTATTGTTAGCAGTGTTTCTTTAAGTATGGTGAATATTTAGTTAGAAACATGGAAGACTGTCAGCAGGAAAATACCACCTGCTTCATCTAGTCTAGTTGTGAATAGTTCAGGACATGGAGGCTGGAGACTGGCTGCATCCACACAAAGGAGAAGCTGCTTTATATCTTTCCTTATTCCCTCAGAAATCGCCCCAGGATCATGTAGGACATTAGGGAGAAGATGCTGAGCTAGTGTGATAAATGACTCCCCTGGTATATGACTGGCCATTTATGAAGGAGCAGGAGTCTGAGTTGGAGTCGGAGCTGCGGCTTACCGACTCCACAGCCCTGCTTGTAACATAATAAATTTCAACACATAATTTGTAACGCCTGAAAACCCGGCTCATTTTATTTTTTTTTTCTAGAAGATCTAAAAAAAGACTGGATATTAATACCTCAAAGGAAACAGGACAAGCCTGAAAAAATTGATCCTCTCAGAGGGAGTCAGGGGAGATAAGAACAATGTTATTAGCACCTTTGGCTCCCGGATTTAGCCGCAGCACGAGGAAATCCCGGCAGAGGCACGACAGCCAATCACTGACTGGGGCACTTTCCAGCACCGGCACCCTGTCAATGATTGGCTGTCATGCATGGTGACTTGAATGACATTTTAGCACGGCGCCTAAAATGAAAGAGCCTTGGATGGGATTTCTCCATGCCACGGTTAAATCCGGGAGCCAAAGGTAAGAATCACATTGTTCTTACCTCCTCACTGAAAGTATTAATTATTTTAAGGCATGTGCTTTAATTCATGCACTGTCAATCTAAAAAATCTAAATGTTATCCAATCACGCTACCATATTCTAGAAGAGCGCTTACTCTTGTACGGATTCTATAATTTTCAGACATTTTTACTGTACGGATTTGGAGCAATGTGATGGTAAAATGTCCATCCCAAACAGATCGTTTGGCATTTGATTAGCGGTGGCTGCTAAAGTTGGATAAAGCCCCAAGGCTATGTGGAAAACATGGATATAGTCATTGGCTGTATCCATGTTTTCCAGACAACCTTGGAGCTTTATCCAACTTCAGCAGCCACCGCTAATCAAATGCTGAACAATCGTGTTGGGATGAACTCAAGCATGCTCGAGGTTCGCTCATCTCTAGTTATCATCCATCAGCCATGAAACTGGTCTCTCCTGTGATTGTAAGTATCCCAGAATTTTATTGGGCTTCAAATTGTGAAGAGTATAGCCCCAAATAGACATTTTACCAACCCACTACTCCAAATGCCTACAGTATCTCTGTATCTCTGATTGGCTAACAATTTGATTTTGTGATTTTATCAGACTTCAAATTGTGCGACATATAGCCCCAATTGATATTTTACCATCCCATTACTCCAAATCCGTACAGTAGAAATGCCTGAAAATCATGGAATTCGTACAAGAGTAAGCGTTCTTCAAGGATATGGTAATGTGATTGGATAACAATTTGATTTCATGATTTTATTGGGCTTTAAATTGTGCAACATATAGCCCCAGACATTTTCCCATCACATTACTCCAAATCCCTACAGTAAAATTGTCTGAAAATCACAGAATTCATACAAAAGTAAGCGCTCTTCGAGAATATAATAGCAAGATTGGATAACAATTTGATTTTCTGATTTCATAAGGTTTCAAATTGTGCGACATATAGCCCCAAACAGACATTTTCCCAAAAGATTACTCCAAATCCATACAGTAAAAATGTCTGAAAATCACAGAATCCATACAACAGTAATCGCTCTTCTAGGATATGGTAGCGAGATTGGATAACAATTTGATTTTGTGATTTTATTGAACTTCAAATTGTGCGACATATAGTCCCAAATAGACATTTTACCATCAAATTACTCCAAATGTCTACAGTAAAAATGTCTGAAAATCATAGAATCTGTACAAGAGTAAGCGCTCTTCTAGAATATGGTAGCGTGACTGGATAACATTTAGATTTTTTAGATTGACAGTGCATGAATTAAAGCACATGCCTTAAAGGACAACTCCGGCGGGACCCCCCCCCAAAAAAAAAAAAAAACACAGACACACACAGACACCATACTCACCATCCCTCCGGTGACGATCGCCACTCCATTCGCCCACCGTCCGCCTCACCGTCACCTGCGTCCGCCGTCCAGCGATGTCTCTTGCTTCCGGGTCCATGAGAGAGAAAAGGCTGCCAGTGCGCTTGCGCACCGGCAGCCTTTTCATTGGCTGGAGCGCATCACATGGCTTCCAGCAAGCTCAGCCAATCAGGGCTGAGCAAGCTGGAAGCCATGTGATGCGCTCCAGCCAATGAAAAGGCTGCTGGTGCGCATGTGCACCAGCAGCCTTTTCTCTCCCATTCACTCTCAATGAAGACGCCGAAGAGGAAGAAGACCCGGACCGCCCCCCAGCTCTGACGTCACCCGACACCAGAGAAGAGGACCGTGACTACCGTAATAGGTAATGTATACATTCTTTAACTTCCGGGGTGGGGGGTCGGGGGTCGGAAAGTGGGGGAAGGGGGCCAGACCGGGTATTTAACCACATTACAAAGTTATATAACTTTGTAATGTGTGTTAAATAAGCCAAAAAATTTTTTAGCCGGAGTTGTCCTTTAAAATAATTAATACTTTCAGTAAGGAGGTAAGAACATAAGAACAATGTGATTCTTACCTCTGGCTCCCGGATTTAGCCGCGGCACGAAGGGAATCCCACCCAAGGCTTTTTCATTTTAGGCGCCGTGCTAAAACGTCATTCGAGTCACCATACATGCCAGCCAATCACTGACAGGGTGCCGATGCTGGAAAGCGCCCTGGTCAGTGATTGGCTGTCGGGCGTGATGACGCATTTGACGAATGACATCAATTTATTATGTCACAAGAAAGAGCAACTAATCAGGTAAATAAAGAGCCCTCCCATCGCCATAGTGACCAGAACATGAAAGAGCTAGGAAGATTAGAAGTAAAAGGCGATAAAAAACAAAACAAAGATACAAAAATAAAAAAATTGTTCCTGTCCTAAAGGGGTTAAAAGTGCATGAATGAAGCTAAAAACATAAATTTTCTTATAGGTGTAAATTTAAATTTTTGAATTGTTCTACATGAAGTTAGAAAAAATAATATGGTCCCAGATCTGAAGGGGTTAACAGTGTATTAAACTGTGGTGGGTGTTAAGAGGTTAAAAGTGCATGAATTAAAGAGCTGTGGATCTGAAGGTGTTAAAAGTTGACATTTTTAGTTAATTTTACGTGTAGGTGTCACCCTATGGTCTTCCTGGCACATTCTGAAGCCTGGAACTAACTAGTCCTGGTTATTACCGTAGTACATGGTATATACTGTAAGAGCAATGCAATTCTAGTGCTGAGGGGCATCCAAGCCTCAATCAGGCAGATCTGCCCCGCTGGCATAAATGAGAACCTACACAATACTAGCTATACATATACATACATACATCAGCACACAGGTCGTTATTGCACACAGATGCAGAATATGCACATATGCAGTAATATGTGAATACGGCTGGGTGATCCCACAGATGTTGCCAATATGAACACTGTACATATTCTGCATGGATTTTGCTGCAGCCCTCATGGCACTGGCACACACGACACTCTTCTTTTCTGATGTATTGCACACATCGTGCGCCCTAGTGCCATATTAATACAAGGACAATGCATGACATACCGACCGGTCAGGGGAGGCGACTGCTCAGAACCTGCACAATACGGCAGCCTCCTTGCTGGCTTGATATAAGCTGGAATGTAGGTGGATGGTAAAATGTAGGTGGAAGCTGGAATGTAGATGCCAGAGGTAGGTGTAAAGGACCTTTGATGAAGTCATGCCCATGTGACCAGACTCGTGTGGGAGGAGCTATCTTCCGTCAGCTGAGCTTTCTATGAGGCAGCTGGTTCCCACAGCTTTTTATAAGGCAGCAGTATTGCGAGTGCAGTGTATACAATCAGCAGGAGGTAAGCCGCATTGAGGGTGCTGTTCTGCAGGGTGTATGGGTGCAATGGTTTGCAGGGTGAAGGTTCTGTGGGTGCATTGTTATGAAATATTCTGCAAGGTGAGAGTTTGCGGTTGCATTGTTCTGCAGGATCAGGGGGCTGTGGGAGCACTTATATGTTGTAGGTTTGGGGACCTGTGGGTGCACTGTAATGCAATGTTCTGCAGGGTCAAGGGTGTGTGGGTGCACTCATATGAGATGTTCTGCGGGGTTAGGGTGTGTTGCACTCTTATGTGATGTTCTGCGGGGTTAGGGTGTGTTGCACTCTTATGCGATGTTCTGCAGGGTCAGGGGTCTGTGGGTGCACTGTTGTGATGTTCTGCAGGGTCAGGGGTCTGTGGGTGCACTGTTGTGATGTTCTGCAGGGTCAGGGGTCTGTGGGTGCACTGTTGTGATGTTCTGCAGGGTCAGGGGTCTGTGGGTGCACTGTTGTGATGTTCTGCAGGGTCAGGGGTCTGTGGGTGCACTGTTGTGATGTTCTGCAGGGTCAGGGGTCTGTGGGTGTTGTGGAGTATGCCAGACATTGGTCTGACGTCACATGTGGCTACACAATATTTTTAGTAACTATTGGGGGTCTCTGCACCAGAGCCCACAACTGTGAGAGGAGGGAAGGGTTGATGCTAGGTGAATGTTGATGCTATATGTTTGTCGGCCATCAGTGGTCGGTGGTGCCTTGTACAACATGGACTTAAAATGTAACTGACATGTAAACAGTTTTCCTAGTGGATCGGTTTGTCAACAATTTTCCTTGGTGGCAGTTTAAGAGAAGCAGCGAGGAGAAGTATGCAGCCAGGAGAAGTATGCAGCTCAGTTTCCTCATCGATGTGGCACCCCCCAGGTAAGTAGGTTACCATCATGGCTAAGGCTGTAGAGTCGGTAAGCTGCAGCTACGAGTCCTGAATTTTATCAGGGACTGACTCCGACTCCGAGTTCCAACTCTAGCCCCTTCGAAAATGGCCAATCAAGCACCTCTGTAGTTGTTTTCACACTGGCTCAACAGCTTCTTCCTAATGTCCTACCTACAGTACATGATCCTGGGGTGACTCCTGTGTGTATGTGCGTGCAGTGGATGCAGCTAGTCTCCAGTCACCATGTTCTGAAGAACTTGTAACTAGACTAGATGAACCAGGTGGTCTTTTCTGCTGACAGTCTTCTTCTGACCCAGCCTGCTGCATCCATAGCGTGCACACACACAGCCTGCTTTAACTGTAGCCCACACACAGCCTGCTGCAGCCATAGCGTGCACACGCGTAGCCTGCTTAGGGTGCCTTCACACCTACCGGAACCGCTGCGGATCCAGTCCCATTCATTTCTATAGAAAACATACTCGCAGTGGGATTGACATCCCGCTGTTAGTATGTGCTTTAATCCCCTGCCGCCTGTAGCCCCGCCGCCTTCAGCCCCGCCGCTGAGAGCATACATTACCTGCTCTGGCGACGCGGCTGCATGTCAAGCTCCCGGCTCCGGCTGCACACTGTGCACTGATTGGCTGAGTGTGACCGGACCTGGGAGCCTGACATGCAGCTGCGTTGCCAGAGCAGGTAATGTATGCGGTCGGCGGCGGGGCTGTGGGTGACGGGGTTAAAGCACATACAGCAGGATGTCAATCCCGCTGCGAGTATGTGCTCTATATAAATGAATGGGATCCGTAGCGGATCTCGCTGCGAATGCGCAGCAGGAAATCCGCTGTGGATCCGTTAGGTGTGAAGGCGCCCTAAGGGTGGGTACATACTACGGAATTCTCGCGGACAATGTCCATGGAATTCCGCAGTATGTCCGTATGCACGGCCGCATGCCTTTCTGTCTGCTCCATAGACCCCATTCGATGGGCCGGTGTATTCCACCATCCGCCGAAAGAAGTGACATGTCATTTCTTTCGGCGAATAGCGGAATACGCCGGCCCATAGAATGGTGTCTTTGGAGCCGGCGGAAAGGCGCGTGGCCGTGCACGCGTACATACTGCGGAATGTTTATCCGCAAGAATTCCTTAGTATGAACCCACCCTTAAGCTGTAGCCCACACACACACAGCCTGCTGCAGCCATAGCTCACACACTGAGCCTGCTGCAGCCATAGTGCACACATACACACACAAACTGCTGCAGCCATAGCGCGCACACACAAACTGCTGTAGACTTAGGGGGAGATTTATGAAAGGGTGTAAATATACACCTGGTGTAAACTGCCCACAGCAACCAATCACAGCTCAACTTTCAGCTCTGGGAAAATATAAAAGGAGCTGTGATTGGTTGCTGTGGGCAGTTTACACCAGGTGTATATTTACACTGTTTCATAAATCTCCCCCATAGTGTACACACACACACGGCCTGCTGCAGCCATAGTGCACTCACACACACACAGCCTGCTGCAGCCATAGGCTATGTTCACACTGCGTAAAAGTACGGCCGCTGTTGCCATCGGCAACAACGGACGTACTTTGTACGGGTGAACAATACCTATTGTTCTATGGGATCCCGGCCAGAGCGTATACACATTGTATGCGCTCCGGCCGGGATCCTGCACTGGCCGCAAACCCAGTCAGTTCACACAGTGAAGCGAGCGGATCCGACTGCTCGCTTCACTGTGTGCTATGGGAGGTTCTGGTGCGGGCGCGCGCTAATGTGCCCGCATCAGAACCCTGCGGCCGAAAGATCATCCGGCCGATACTTAAATACCGTCCGGGATGATCCGGGCAGAGATCGGGTCACGGAACGGCCGGTCTCTATACGTTGTGTGAACATAGCCATAGTGCACATACACACACAAAGCCTGCTGTAGCCATAGTGCACACACAGCCTGCTGCATCCATAGCGCACACAGCCTGCTGCAGCCATAGCGCGCACACACAGCCTGCTTCAGCCGTAGCCCACACACACACAGCCTGCTGCAGCCATAGTGTACTCACACGCCGCCTGCCGCAGCCATAGCGCACACACACAGCCTGCTGCAGCCTCAGTGCACACACAGCCTCCTGCAGCCATAGCCTGCTTTAGCCGTAGCCCACACACAAACACAGCCTGCTGCAGCCGTAGTGCACACACACAGCCTGATGGAATCATAGAAAACACACACAGCCTGCTGTAGCCATAGCGCACACAAACACACAGCCTGCTGTAGCCATAGCGCACACAAACACACAGCCTGCTGTAGCCATAGCGCACACATACACATAGCCTGCTGTAGCCATAGCGCACACATACACATAGCCTGCTGTAGCCATAGTGCGCGCACACACATCCTGCTGCATCCATAGCACACACAGCCTGCTGCAGCCATAGTGTACTCACACGCAGCCTACTGCAGCCATAGCGCACTCACACAGCCTGCTTTAGCCGTAGCCCACACACATATCCTGCTGCAGCCATAGTGTACTCACACGCAGCCTGCTGTAGCCATAGTTCACACACACGGAGCTTGCTGCAGCCATATTGCTCACACACACACACAGCCTGCTGTTGCGCGCGTACACACACACTGCCTGCTGTAGCCATAGCGCGCGCGCGCACACACACACACAGCCTGCTGTAGCCATAGCGCGCGCGCACACACACACACACACACACACAGCCGATTCCTGGATCCTGAAGTGGAAACACCAAGGTATGCGGGGAGGGGGGGCGTGACAGGCAGGAGAGGCGGGGAAGGCCGTAAGCATCAGGGACACAGGGCGGGTACGGTGCTACGTCATTGCATCAGCGCCAGGGGGTCAGGAGGTGGCGCAGGTGCAATTACAAAAAGAATTGTGCGGCGGACAGAGGGCAGTACGGGAGGCAGAGGGAGACTGAAAACACCACCACCAAGGCGGCGCTGGCCTTGGGCACGAGCGCTCTAGGCCACGCCCTAGGGCACCGCTGCACCTCAACTAAAGTCTTATTTTTGCCCTCAGGAAAGAACAACAAGCGTGGTTAAAGATACCATCTGAAAGAACTGCTCTGCAGCTGCAAGAAGGTATACTGACTAAAAGATACTGGGGAAGTCATACTAACTTCAAGATGCTGGATGACTTCCATCATACTGAATACAAGGTACTAAGAAAGCTGGGTGACCCTTATCATATTGAGAACAAGAAACTTGGAAAGCTGGGTTACCCCATCATACTGAGAACAAGATGCTGGGAAAGCTGGGTGACCCCCATCATACTTAGTATAAAATGCTTGGAAAGCTGGATGACCTCCGTCAAACTGAGTACAAGATACTGGGAAAGCTGGATAACCACATCATACTAAGATTAAGATCCAGGAGAAGTCTTATGTGGTGGTTAGAACCGGACAACATACGGTGCGGTAGAGATCTCTCCAGTACTCCCCAGTTCATTCTAACCACCGATGCATCCAGGTCAGGCTGGTGTGCGCATGTGGAGAACCAGTGGGTTCAGGGCACATGGTCAGTGCAGGAGGGTCAGAGTTCGTCAAATCTGCGGGAGATGAGGGCGGTTCATTTAGCCCTATGGCACTTTGGTCATCTAGTTCTTTATTGCAGAGTACTGGGCAATCTGACAACCTGGCCACCATCTACTATGTGAACAAGCAGGGAGGCACGAGCTCATCTGATGAAATAGTGCGAACTGCTGATGACCTGGGCAGAATCCCATCTTATGGATTTGAAGGCGGTACACATTCTGGGCAAACTGAATTCCAAAGCAGACTGGTTGAGCAGACACCATCTTGCTTCAGAAGAGTAGAGTCTTCATCCAGAATCCTTCGCTTGGATTGTGAGCCAATTCGGTCAGCCAGACATCGACATCATGGCAACCAGACAGAACAAGAATTTGCCCAGATTTTGCTCCATATGCAGATGGAACAACCCAGAAGCGATAGATGGCCTATCTCTACCTTGGACCTTCTTCCATACATTTTTCCCCCGTTGCCTCTAATTCCAAGGGTTCTCGGGAAGATACAGGAGGAGCAAACCACAGCGATTGTAGTGGTGCCATATTGGCCACGAAGGGCTTGGTTCCCTCTCATATTAAAGGGGAACTCCGGATAAGAAATTCTATTAAAAGTACACTAAAAGTTAAATATATGTGTCTATACAATGTATAACCGTACAAAGATAACAGATGCTTGATCATAATATGTGTGTGGAAATAAAAAGAAAAAAAAATTCTAAAAGTTCTTTACTTTATTCCAATATCAGCATTACAGGTAGAGAATACAGTGTGCTTTGTGGTGTTACAGGTAGAGAATACAGTGCTGTGTGGTGTTACAGGTAGAGAATATAGCGTGCTGTGTGGTGTTACAGGTAGAGAATACAGCGTGCTGTGTGTGTGGGTGGGACCACAATGAAATCATAAATTACTGCAAATAATTCAGTAACACAATGAAACTGCAACAGCCTAGATGTTCTGCAACAGCTTTGGGTGGGGAATATGCATGGTGGAGGACTGTGATGAACAGCTGAGGGAAAGCATTGCATTCTGGAACCTGTAGTACTGTGTACAACTGATAAACCAGGAAGTGCAGAAACACAAAACCCCCCCAAAACAAATGGATTTTAGGTAGTTTCAAAAATGAAATAGATAGGTAAGTAATGCTTTATGCTTCTGCAGAAGTTTTATTTTTTTTTAACTTCTACCTGGAGTTCCCTTTTAAGACTTTCGATAAGCTGTTACAAGCAAATTCCAGTCTGTCCAGACTTGCTGAGCCAGAAGGGCCTGTACCAACCCTGCCCAGAAATATTTCATCTTACAGCCTGGAAGCTAACAGGCAGGGGCTAAGAGAAGCCGGTCTGTCTGAAGAAGTGGTGGACATTCTGAAGGGTTCCAGAAGACCAGCTACTACTAAAGTTTACAATAGAGTAGACCAAGGGCCACATGTATCATCCGGCGGACGGATGATTTTTGGCGGAAAGTGCCGATTTGCGTATTATTTTATACGCAAATGGCCGATTTGCGAATAAAATAATCGCAAATCGGCACTTTCCGCCGAGTACGCCAGGGGGCGGAAAGGGGGCGGAAAGTAGGCGGGAAGTGGGCGGAACGGAGGGCGCGGACTCAGAGTCCGCGCGATTTATCATCCGTTCCGCCCAATTCTACGCCGAAAACCTACTCCAGTACTCAGCTGGCGTAGGTTTTCGGCGGTGCGCACCGGCGCGCACAGGATTTATGTACAGGCAGTCCGCCTCTACATAAATCTCCGTACCGCCGGAGCTGCGGGGGCATTTTTAAGTCCGGCGTAAAAAACGCCGGACTTAATAAATGCCTCCCCAAGTGTTCAGCTCCTGGTGCTCTAGTCATGAAGTTTCTTTACCATCACTTTCTGATGTATTGAAATTTTTACAGGAGGGATTTGCAAAGGATCTGAAACTGAATACGCTTAAAGTTAAAGGAGAAGTCCGGCCAAAATTAATTTTTGATATGTTGTTACTTATGAAAAGTTATACAAATTTCTAATGTACATTAATTATGGGAAATGCACATATACTGCTATTTCCCTTAATTTAGTAGATCAGGAATTGTTAGAAATATCTCTGAAGAAGTGACGTCACGACCCAGGGTGTAATTCCTATGGAGTGTCCAGCAGGGGGCGCTCTCTATATAGAAGTCTATGGGACTTTATTGTTTCTATGGGTTTCTATGTAATGTAATGTAATGTAATGTAGTGTACAGTGCTTTATTGAATGAATACATCTATGGAATACTTTGGGGAGCAAGTGTCCTTGCTCCCCAAAGTATTGCATAAATGTATTCATTCAATACATTCAATACACAGTAAGCCCGCCGATCCGCCGCATTTCCGCCGATCCGCCACACGCTGATCCGCCGCATTCCCGCCGATCCGGACCATATACATTGAACTACAGCTCCCATCATCTGCTTCTAGTATGAACAGGTGATGGGAGCTGTAGTTGGGTAATGGATATGACATGCCGCCGGGCGCAGGGGGGAGCCGCTCAGTACACAGGAGCGCTCCCCCCTCCTCCTCCTCCTTCCGTGATAACTTCCGCCTATACCAATGCTGACTCCCTGCCTGGCCGCTGCTCTCCGCTCACATATACCGGCTCCCGGCATCAGCGCGGACACCAGGATGCATCGGGAGCCGGTATGTATGGGGGGGAGAGTGGAGAGCGGCGGCCAGGCAGGGACTCAGCATTGGTATAGGCGGAAGTTATCACGGAAGGAGGAGGAGGGGGGAGAGCTGCTGTGTACTGAGCGGCTCCCCCCTGCGCCCGGCGGCATGTGATATCCATTACCCAGCTACAGCTCCCATCACCTGTTCATACTAGAAGCAGATGATGGGAGCTGTAGTTCAATGTATATGGTCCGGATCGGCGGGAATGTGGCGGATCAGCGTGTGGCGGATCGGCGGGAATGCGGCGGAAATGCGGCGGATCAGCGGGCTTACTGTGTATTGAATGTATTGAATGAATACATTTATGCAATACTTTGGGGAGCAAGGACACTTGCTCCCCAAAGTATTCCATAGATGTATTCATTCAATAAAGCACTGTACACTACATTACATTACATTACATAGAAACCCATAGAAACAATAAAGTCCCATAGACTTCTATATAGAGAGCGCCCCCTGCTGGACACTCCATAGGAATTACACCCTGGGTCGTGACGTCACTTCTTCAGAGATATTTCTAACACTTCCTGATCTACTAAATTAAGGGAAATAGCTCTATATGTGCATTTCCCATAATTAATGTACATTAGAAATTTGTATAACTTTTCATAAGTAACAACATATCAAAAATTAATTTTGGCCGGACTTCTCCTTTAACTTCTTAGCCATAAACTGTTTTTGAGGGCAAATTTTCTAACCAGCCTCTGATTAAAAGATTTTTTTAAGGCTATAAAGAGTCTTTGTCCTCCTGTGAAGACGCCAGTAGCCTCTTGGGACTTACCTTTGGTTCTTGAAGCATTATCTTCCTCTCCCTTTGAACCACTAAAAGAATCCTCTATCAAGTTTGTCAACTGGAAAATGTTGTTCCTAGTGGCCATTGTATCGGAAAAGAGAGTGGGGGAATTATAAGCCCTTTCTTGTAAGGAGCCCTACTTGTCCTACAATCAAGAGGGACTTGTGTTGAGAATGGTCCCGTGTTTTTTACCAAAGGTTGCTTCTTCAGATAATATTAATCAAGAGATTGTATTACCCACTCTATGTGAGCATCCCCAAGGGGGAGGAGGAAAAGGAGCTACATTCACTGGATGTTAATTGAACAGTTCTGGCCTATATTAATCAAACCAAATTCTTCACTGTTTATCCAGTTTATCCACATTGAGGTAGAGCGGCTTTGAAAGCCTCATTATCCAGATGGCTGTAGGAGATATTGAAGTTAACTCTATTATTCACTATGCTGCCTACGGACTCGTGAAAAGAACACATTTTAAATGTCTTGATAAGTGAAATTATTAAATAATTCATAATTCTTTTTCTTAGTCTCACAGCCACAAGACTTAGGGGGAGATTTATCAAACATGGTGTAAAGTGAAACTGGCTCAGTTGCCCCTAGCAACCAATCAGATTCCACCTTTCATTTTCCAAAGAGTCTGTGAGGAATGAAAGGTGGAATCTGATTGGTTGCTAGGAGCAACTGAGCCAGTTTCACTTTACACCATGTTTGATAAATCTCCCCCTAAGTCTGTGACTATGCAGGTCAGATCAAGTTCTGGGAACACATACTGTTATTGATGTGTTTATTTGCAGTGCATATTAGTGATATTGATTCTAATATTGATTCAAAATATTGGTGCGGCACCAGGATTTCCTCGTAGTCAATACTTTATGTTAATAGCATGGCTTAACATGGAGAGAATACTGCAGAGAACATGGAAGCCTACTAGCTGAGTGCCTGCCATGTTCTCTGTGTTGTCCCCCCCCCCCCTCACATTGTTAACACAATGGGGGAGATTTATGAAACTGATGAAAAGTAGAATTGTACCAATCAGATTCCACCTTAATTTTTCAAAAAATCTGTAAGGAATGAAAGGTGGCTAGGAGCAACTAAGATTCTACATTACACCAGTTGGACAAATCTCCCCCAATGTGTTAACAATATCTGGTGCATCAGAGCTGTCTAATTGATCAAGTTACTTGGTATAGCAGAGCTGTCTAAGTGATCATGTGATATACAGAGCTGTTTGTGATCACTTGGTATAGCTGAGCTTTCTAAGTGATCCCTTTACTTGGTATAGCAGGGCTGTCTAAGTGATCACTTTGTATGCCATAGCATTTTTTGTGACCACTTTACTTGGTATAGTAGAGCTGTCTTAGTGATCCCTTGGTATAGCTTTACTTGGTATAGCAGAGCTGTCTAATTGATCACTTTACTTGATATAGCCGAGCTGTGTAAGCAGGGGCGGTCTTGGCATTTCTGGGGCCCCAAGCAAAGTTATGTCTGGGCCCCCCCCTCGACACGCGTTCCAAAACAATAGACCGCTGTGTGTTGCCCCCAGTAGTATATACCCCCTGTGCGCTACCGCCAGTAATATATACTCCTTGTGTGCTGCCCCCAATAATTTATACCCCTTGTGTCCTGCCCTCAGTAGTGTATACCCCTTGTTTGCTTCCCCCAGTAGTATATAGACCCCTGTGTGTTCCCCCAGTTATATATAGCCCCCCGTGTGCTCCCCCAATAGTATATAGACCTCCTGTGTGCTGCCCCAGTTGTATATAGACCCCCTGTGTGCTGCCCCAGTTGTATATACCCCGTGTGCTCCCCCACAAGTATATTGGCCCCCTGTGTGCTCCCTCAGGGGTATTTAGCCCCCCTGTGTGCTCCCCCACTTGGATATAGACCTCCTATGTGCTCCCCCACTTGGATATAGACCCCTGTGTGCTCCTCCAGTAGTATATAAACCCCCTGTGTGGTTCCCCCAGTAGTATATAGAACCCGTGTGCCCCACCAGTATTATATAGACCCTTTGTGTGCTGCCCCAGTAGTATACAGACCCGTGTGCTCCCCCAGTTATATATAGACCACCTGTGTGCCTCACAAGTAGTATATAGACCCCCTGTATGTTCCCCCAGTAGTAAATAGACCCCCTGTGTGCCCCACCAGTAGTATATAGACCCCTGTGGGCTCCCCCAGTAGTATATAGCCCCCCTGTGTGCTCCCCCACTTGGATATAGACCTCCTGTGTGCTCTCCAAGTTGTATATAGACCCCATTCTGCTGCCCCAAGTAGTATATAGACCCCCTGTGTGCTGCCCCCAGTAGTATATAGATCCCTCTGTGAAGCCCCAGTAGTCTATAGCCCCCTGTGTGCTCCCCCTGTTATATAGCCCCCCTGTGTTCCCTCCATTTATATAGACCACCGATGTGCGCTCCCCCAGTTAAACAGACCCCTGTGTGCTCCCCCTCCCATATAGTATATAACACAATAAAACAAACACTTATACTCACCTGGGTCCGGGCGTCTCCTCTTAATTTCATTCTTGTGGCCGCAGGAAGGGTTTTCCTGCGATCACAACAGGCCGCGCTCCCCTTGTCCTGGCGCCGATGCTCCAGTGATGTCACTGGAGCGCCAGCACCACAAGGACAAAGCTGCCACTTGTAACCGCAGGGAAAACCCTTCCTGTGGCCACAAGAGTGATTGACAGGAAGGGGGCCAATGTCTCCCGCCCTGTCAGTGCTGCTGCTGCATGTAACTATGAGCGCTCATTACGAGTGCTCATAGTTACAGTTCAGATGGCAGCAGCGAGCGGGGCAGCGGCCCTGTCTAGCGGTCTTGAGCACAAGAGCGGGGCGTGGGGGCCCCCCTGGATGTTGGGGGCCCCAAGCGATCGCTTGGGGTGCTTGGTGCCAAAGACCGCCACTGTGTGTAAGTGATCACTTGGTATAGCAGAGCTGTCTGATCACTTTACTTAGTATAGCAGAGCTGTTTTAATGATCACTTGGTATAGCAGAATTGTCTAAGTGATAATTTTACCTGGTATAGCAGAGCTGTTTTAGTAATCTGGCTATTTGGAAGAGCAGAATTGGATTAATGATAATGACAACTAGACAACTACTGCAGCAGAGCTGTATTAGTGATCATGGCACCTGGTTTAGCAAAGCTGTGCTAGTGGAAACAATAGAATCTGTCCCTGGTGATGGTGACAGGTGATGGATGCAGCCATTGTATCAGACTCTGTGGGTAGTCGTGATAATCACAAGTACAGACTGTTAGATTCTATTGTATCTTGAAGCATTGACAACCTGTGGCTGCCAGTGAACTAAAAGCCCCAGCATACCCTGATAGCGGAAATATTACAAGACTGCAACCCCCAACATAGTATGATAGCTGAAATATTACAAGACTGACAACCCCAGCATACTATGATAGCTGAAATATTACAAGACTGCAACACCCAGCACACCCTGATAGCTGAAATAGAATAGGGCAATTTTAACAACAATTATTTAAAAGATATAAACTTTATTTTCAACGTAATAAAATAAAAAAAAAAGTCCATACATTGGTATCACTGTAATAGTGCGGGCCTGTACAGATAACATTTCTGATTTACTATATTTGCTGTCTAGGGGGAACAAAATCACAGGGGCGTATCACACTTCTAAAAGATCACATTTAAATTCAACATTCAAATTCACTATTAACTGATATTCAAAATAATTTTAGTTAACGTGACAGTCACAAATCATAAAGTTAACTGATGTTACAAAACATAAATAACCCGACCCGTTTCCACGTGGTGATTTATGTTTTGTAACGTCAGTTAACTTTATGATTTGTGACTGTCACGTTAATTTAAAATTATTTTGAATATCAGTTAATAGTGAATTTGGGTGTTGTTGCCCTACAATCAGGATCGGATGATCTGGACGACCTATATCTTAGCCTGCACCTCATATTTATGGTTGCAAAAGGTGTAGATTTGGAGAATCTGTTTTTGTGGCGTTTTTAACATTTTAGCCTAACGAATAAATGTGATGTTTTAGAAGTGTGATACGCCCCTGTGATTTTGTTTTTGATTTGTACATATCTAAGGCTTTTGGTTGGTAACAACTTACTGACGTTTTCTGTGATAGTCTTGCTGTCTAGGAGGTATTCTATTTTTACCGTTGTTTTAAGAATCCCTATAGAAAACCTTTCCTGCTCTGGATAGTTCTTGTCTCTGCCAGACATGTTAGCAGAGAGCACTGTGTCTGAATGAAAATAAAACAACATTTCCTGCAGGACATACAGCAGCTAATAATTATGGGAAGACTTGAGATTTTTAATAGAAATAAATTACAAATCTATATAACTTTTTGACAGCAGTTGATCTGAAAGAAAAAGATTTTTTGCTGGACAACTCCTTTAATGGAAAAGAAAAATCCAAAATGGTGGGTGCAGCTCACAACTTACTCTGATCTTACTTGAAAATAGGCAACGATTACCCTAAATCACTAGTATCACAAAAGGAAATAGTACAAAAATAGGGCAATAAGCAATTGGTGTGTGTGTGAATACAGTGGTGCCTTAGATTACGAGCATAATTTGTTCCAGGGCCATGCTTGTAATCCAAATCCACTCTTAAGCCAAAGCAAGACTTCCCATAAGAAATCCCTGAAATGCAGACAATTGGTTCCACACCCCAAAATAATAACTTATTATTCTGAATAGCATGTAAAACAAATGAAACAAAGATTTAGAAACGGCTGAATATGTCATATTATCAGTTACAGTACAGTATAGCAATCAGCATGTGGTGTATAATGCATAGTAAGTGCATAAACCTGAAAAACAGCTGCTGTTTGTGGATACAGGATGGAACTGCAGATCCCCATAATGGAGAGGATGGTAAACACAAGGGCTGACAGAGACTGCAGGGAGTATGAAGGAATGAGGAGGGTGTAGAGTGAGCACAGTTTAGCAGCACTCTGTCTAGGGGGCTATGAAGAGATTACCTCCACAGTCCTGTCCCCTGATGTAAGCCCCAGTCTGAAGTGGATCTGCTATGATTTGGAAGATGAGGGAGACTTCCTGGGTCAGAGGACAGTGCTGTAGACCCCGCTATGCAGACCCTGCTCCTCCCCCACTCCCCCTCCCACCCAGTACAGGGAGCTCCTTAACCAAAGCAATGCTCTTAAGCCAAGTCACAATTTTGAAAAACTGTGAGCTCTTAAACCAAAACGCTCTTAATCCAAGTTACTCTTAAACCAAGGTACCACTTTATATTAGTGAGAATGATATTGTTAATGTAAAAGTTTATTTTAGTGTTAAATAAAATAATTAATGAATAAAACTGCAAAATTCACAGTTGCACATAAAACTTAAAACATACACTATTTATAGACAATTGTTTGTTGTTATAAGATAAAAGTTATAAAATGATAGTTGTCATAAAGTCAGTTTCATATCATCTTGTAATAGTTCTAAACCGTCATATGAAAGTTCTGTGAGAGATGCTCTATGTGCTATGCTCTCTGTAAGAAGGAGCCGTGAAATAATATGACTGGTGCTGAGCGCAATCTAGCACTTATTATAATGTCCCGGTGTTGCCTCAGTCCTGCTGCAGCAGCGGTCTGGGATAGAGTATGCCGCCTCTGGTGGACTAGAAGTCAAGGCGGGTCTTTAGAGATAGGTATTGTGATGTACGTATATATGCTCGTTATGCTAGGGGAGATGCAGAGGTCATGAGCACATAGACCAATTTAGACCAATATAACACCAATATAACATAGCAATAGACCAATACAACAATTAGACAAGTTCGAGTTATGAACAGCAAAATATTGATTTTGAGAAATTAAAGTTCATAAAACAAAACATTGATTTGGATGACGTTGAGGTGAGCCCCACATTATATTTTTAGGCCCTGGGAGTGTGCCAACCAAAAATAAAAATTTTAGGCCCTGGGAGTGTGCCCCACAAAAATAAAATTTTTAGTCCTTGGGAGTGTGCGCCCCCAAATAAATTTATAGGCCCTGGTAGTGAGACCCACAAAAATTCAATTTTTTTGGCCCTTGCAGTGAGCCCCATAAAAATTACATTTTTAGGCCCTGGAAGTGAGCCCCACAAAAATTAGCAGGGGTTGTCCGAGCTGTCAAAGTTGTGGCAACCCTGACAGATCCAGAAACCGCAATTTTGGGCGGAGGGGGAAGGTAGGTCGTCCCAGGGTGTAACCCAGTCCCTCTCTTCACAACGTCAACCCAGTGTGCCATCTGGGAGGTGTAGCATCCCTGTCCACAAGCACTTTTCCACATGTCAATGGTCGAGCTGTATTTTGCGCTAACCGCATGACCCAGAACCCGCCTGATGTTATGTGACACGTGAGGGTGCAAAGCAGGGACGGCACACTGGGAAAAGTTACAACTAGGGACAGAATAGCGCGATGTGGCAGCCGCTATTAGGTCGCGGAAGGCATACTTCCGGCGGTGATCGAATGCCTGTGGACAACTGCTAGGACAAGGCGGATGATGGTGCAGGCGAAGGGGAAACTGAAGGCGAAGACACAGAGAAACACAAAGGGGGTGCTGCAGAGGCAGATGTGCAGGTCTCCTGGACTGCAGTGGCAGCACACAAAAGGGAAGAAGAGGCAGTGGTTTCACCAACTCGCGCAATTTGTGGCTATTGACTCCCAGTCCAATGCTTGGCTTCCAAGTGCCACCACATGCTGCTGGTGGTCAAGTTGCTCTTTCCAGAACCTAGAATGGCCTAGAACGACGCAGTGCGCAGACAGTGCTCAATTTATCGTCCGCGCACACGTTAAAATATTTCCACACCAAGGAGGAACCAGCCCTCGATGGGGGAGCTTGGCAAGAGGGTGTGCTACAGGGAAGAGCTGCGGCCCTGCTGGCTTTGGCTACATGGACTGTCCTCTGCCTCTGGCCACCCTACTGTCTTCTTCCTGCCTTTTGCTGAGTTGCACATGCCTCCACCTCTGCATTTCTTTCCTCGCTAGACATGACACCTGGCCAGGTTGTGCCACTCACTTTGTCATCTGCCACCTCCTCTTCCACTTCCTTACTCTGCACCTCCTCCTGCCCACTGAATATACCAACAGCTTTACTTGCTGTCAACTGTATCTCGTCATAATCACAAATAATTTCAGACGAAAGTTGCCAGGCCACGGCACCAACATCACCAAGAGATGGAGGATGCTCCAGTGTTTGGGCATCAGTAAACACAAACTCCTCTGATAACTCCTGCAATTCTAGCAGTATATGAGAAGTACTCAATGTCAGGAAATGGATCTGAGAATATCTCCTGGGAGTGGGCAAGGGTGGGATAACTCTGTTGGTAACATTGGGCAGGTTGGGAATAATTTCCCCGGTCACGTCCTCGTCCCTTTGCGCTAGCCTTCTGCATTAGAAAAGTTTGTATTTTTAAGAACAGAGATATATGTAAAGCGCAAAACAAGCAGTAGCGTATACAGTATAGGTAGAAAAGTGGACATATGCAGATATGTCACTGAATCCTTTGCTCTCTTTTTCTAATCTGCGCAGAGCGCTATTAACTGCACTGTGACAATTTTTAGCTAACAGCAGTTAAAGGGGTACTCCAGCGGGGGAGCACTTTTTTGCTGGGACCGGGGAGGAGGTGGCCGAGGGAAAAGACGTCCACTCACCTCGCCGGTTCAAGCGGCGGGTCCCGCATTGCAGCACTCGGTTCCAGGCCGCTTCCGGGTGTCTGACGCGGGCCCGAGACGTGGCGGGATCCGTTTCAAGTCCGCTCAGATCCCGCCTCTGTCACTGAGTGACTGAGCGGACCTGAGACGTATCGTCTCAGGCCCGCGTCAGACACCTGGAAGCGGTCGGAAACCGGGCACCGGAGTGATGCGGAACCCGCCACTGGAACCATGGAGGTGAGTGGATGTCTTTTCCCTCGGCCACCCAGCAAAAAAGTGCCCCCCCCCCCCCGCTGGAGTAACCCTTTAAACAAGCAGTGGCATATAGGTAGAAAAGTGATGTATAACAGATGCTGATGTCACTGAGTCACTTTACTCAGCGCAGAGCACTATGAATTGCACTGCGACAATTTTTAGCTAACAGCAGCTAAACAAGCAATAGCATATACAGTATTGGTAGAAAAGTGGACGTGTAACGAATGCCGATAAGTCCTTTGTTCTCTTTTTTTAATCTGCGCAGAACACTATGAACTGCGACAATTTTTAGCTAACAGTAGCTAAGCAGACACTGGCGTATACAGTATAGATAGAAAAAGGACGTATGGCGCCAGCAAATACGTAGCCTTTTTTGTCATTCTTAAATATGCGCAAAGCGCAATGAACTGAACTTTCACAATTTGGATGATACACATGATAGGCCAACACAGGTGTATACAGGAAAATTATTTGCTACTTGCCTGTCTAAGTAGTTGATGCCTAGTAGTCTGTTCACTGCATGAATTTAGATACAGTGGTGCCTTGGATTACGGAGCATAATTCGTTCTGGGACCATGCTTGTAATCCAAATCCACTCTTAAACCAAAGCAAATGTTCCCATGAGAAATCATTGAAATGCAGACAGTTGGTTCCAAATCCCAAAAATATTAATTTTTTATTCTGAATAACATGTAAAACAAATGAAAAAAACATTTAGAAAGAGCTGAATGTCATATTATAAGTTACTGTACAGTATAACAATCAGCATGTAGAGTATAATGTATATTAAGTGCATAAACCTGAAAAAACAGCAGTAGTTTGTAGATACCAGGAAGAAAGAATCACAGAGCTGTGCAGGAGGACAGTGACAGAAACTTTTCTATACAGCAGTGTGAGTGTAAGTGCAGGCACATTATAGCAGGAATGGAAAGGATGGAAAACACAAGGGCTGACAGACAGCAGGTAGTATGAAGGAATGAGTAGGGTATATGTGGGAACATAAATGCAGCACTCTGTCCGGGGAGAGAGGGGTTACAGCTATGAATAGATTACATCCACAGGTCTGGCCTCTGATGAAAGCCCCAGCCTGAAGTGGATCTTAAACCAAGGTACCACTTGTATATGCTTTAGCCCTAACAAAGAGTTTTCGGGTCTTGCCTGTCTAAAATGTCTGACAATCCTCACTGTCCCAATTAGACAGTGCAACAGTTAGACTGTAGGAGCAACTAAACCCAGTGTAGCACACTCAGAATACACACCAGCTGCCTGTTTGTCTGAATGAAGCAGCTGCTGTGCAGGTAGCTGGCCAATTCTATGTATATAGGAATGGAATGTAGTGCCCTGTGTCTTCTAGTAGCCCTAGCTAGGGCTTTTGTGGTCTTTCCTGCCTAAAATCCTCGAAAGCCTAGATCTCCGTTACACACTCTTCCTCTCTAGGTCCAAGATGGCATATGATGACAAGCAGGAAGTCACACGTTTTTTTTATACTCTGGAGGTCACATGAGTAAGCCAGCCAATGAATGTAGATGCTGTTCTCGCGATGCTACCGTGCTCCTAGGGCCTCTCACATTCCCCTTGCATAGTTATTGGTCCAAAAAAAGGAGCCAGGGAAGGTGGGAGGAACATCAAATTTTTACTGAGTATTTGTTCGGATGCTCTTTCGAAAAGGAGTATTTTGAATAGTGTAGCATCAATCGAATACCTATTTCATAGAGTACTACTCGTTCAACTCTAATCATTACATAAGTGAATCTGTCACAACAAACCAACATGTGAACGTGTCCATATATACAATACATATAGTAGGTGAATGTGCATATTCATATTGCGCATCATGCACCTAATCGTGCAAATAGTGTCCATAATATAAAAAGTTAGTTCATTAATCACAAATAGGAATCCCTGGGGCTCCACACCAAAATGACTGACGGACTGGCAAGGTAAGTAATGAACGTGTACGATGGTGGCTTCTTGTATACAAACTTAGCATGATAAGAAGTGATACTGCGCATGCTTCTAGAGTAGACCAACGATCGCCGGGCCATAAGGTGTCACAGACCGTGCTTCTACTAGGCTAGAGAGCACTCAAGCCCACGTGGTCTCCTCAACTTCACAAATCGCAACTAAGTATGAACAACGTTTAAGTCCAGGAAAGGTCCCGTAACACTGCAGAATCTGAAACCTGCATGGTGCATATGCTCTGGCATCAGTATGTATCACTTATGTTTTATTCAACATGTTGTTCTTTGTCATTCTGTTGCTCCTATAGCAAGAGGTGCAGGTTGACCTCTCGCATCTGCATCCCCACTGATACGCACTCCGTTACGTTCATTATGGGATTTGCGTTCCATCTGAGATTTACATCCAAGTATCTGTTCCATCGTGTCTACCTCCTGGTATCCATTGATTGGTGAGCTGTTTTCATCATGTGTTCATAATGTTTATAATTATCCAATTATATTTTCTTTTCACTTGTGTACGATTTACGCTATATTTCACATTCACCATTTATGATATATGGTGATTCGCTCCTCATATTACTATTCACATTGTTTTATTGATTTTCACTATGTATATACACAATTTTATTGTATAATGATTCAATTATTCACATGTGTGCTGTGCTGTGTATAAGGGTCCATTTACACAGATTATCTAACAGATTATCTGCCAAAGATTTGAAGCCAAAGCCACGAACAGACTATAAACAGAGATCAGTTAATAAAGGAAAGCCTGAGATTTCTACTCTTTTCAAATCCATTCCTGGCTTTGGCTTTAAATCTTTGGCAGATAATCTGTCAGATAACACAGGTCAACAGCATTTTTGGGGCCAAAGATATTTCAACGAATTTAGGGTAACTTTGGGGTGCTGATTCTGAATATGTCATCAGTTTTGCCAGATTGGCTCAAGTTTTTGAGAATTTTCGTGAAATGTGTAAAAAAAAAAAAAAGACGTAATTTGCTACACGTGCATTAACTTTATTGCTATTGTCATGAATACAATAAATTTTACAAAGTAAATGTTGATTTTAGTTTATTTTAACTAGTTTTAGAAAGTTATCTTCAAAAATGAACAAGACATGAAAAAAAACTTGAGCCAATCTGGCAAAACTGATAGCATATTCAGAATCAGCACCCCAAAAATACCCCAAAATCATTAAAATATTTTGGACACCAGTTAATTTTTTTTTTTTTTGTTGACCTGTGTAATCTTTCTGTGTAAATGGACCCTAATGCTAAGTTTACACGAGGCGACTATTGGGCCGATCGTACGATTAATGATTTTGAAGTTACCATTTTTTTTTTTTTTATAACGATCAGCGTTTAGACAGTATGATATATCGTATGGAAAAATCGTTTTGCATTCGCGCGCCCGCAGCCCGCCCCCCCCCCCGCTCAACCGCAGCCCCCGGCGCCGCTCCGATCGCCACCCCCGCCGCTCCGATCCGATCGCCCCCCCCGCTCCGATCGCCACCTACCGCCGCAGCCAAGAGCATACGTTACCTGCTCCGCGCAGCAGGTCTTCGAGATCCCCGTCTCCCCTCTTCAGCGCATTGATTGGCTGAAGAGATGAGCCGGGAATATCAAACGGCTCCTCTTCAGCCAATCAGTGCTCCTCTTCAGCACTGATTGGCTGAAGGGGAGCCGTTTAAAATTCCTGGCTCCCCTCTTCAGCCAATCAATGCAAGGCAGCACTGATTGGCTGAAGAGGGGAGTCGGGAGTTTCAAACGGCTCCCCTTCAGCCAATCAGTGCTGCCTTGCATTTATTGGCTTAAGAGGGGAGCCGGGAATTTCAAACGGCTCCCCTTTAGCCAATCAGTGCTGCCTTGCATTGGTTGGCTTAAGAGGGGAGCCGGGAATTTCAAATGGCTCCCCTTCAGCCAATCAGTGCTGAAGAGGAGCACTGATTGGCTGAAAAGGGACCGTTTGAAATTCCCGTTTCATCTCTTCAGCCAATCAATGCGCTGAAGAGGGGAGCCGGGGATCTTGAAGACCTGCTGCGCGGAGCAGGTAACGTATGCTCTTGGCCACGGCGGTGGGGGCGATCGGAGTGACGACGGCGGCAGGTGGGGGGGAGCGGCGGGGGTGGGGCGATCGGAGCGGCGGTGCGATCGGAGCGGGGGCAGCGGCGGGTGGGGGTGGCGATTGGTGCGGCGGGGGTGGCGATTGGAGCGGCGGCAGTGGTGGGGGTGGCGATCAGAGCGGCGGCGGGGGTGGCGATCGAGCCGGCGCAGGGGGCTGCGAGCGTGGGGGGGCGGGCGGCCGGCCGGACTGACTATCGCGCGACAACTGTTTACACGGAACTATCGGCAAATTTTTGGCGAACTACGAACGACGATTTATGAATATGTTAAAAGATCATAATGAACGATTTTTCAATCGTTCGCCGCATTTACACGTACGATTATCATTCCAATTTGATCGTTATCGCGAAAATTCGCCGGATAATCGCTCCGTGTAAACTTACCATAAGAAACAAAGTTCTCTGAGTAGTGTT
Source organism: Dendropsophus ebraccatus (assembly GCF_027789765.1). NCBI lineage: Eukaryota > Metazoa > Chordata > Amphibia > Anura > Hylidae > Dendropsophus > Dendropsophus ebraccatus. Next base: position 39,387,473 of record NC_091467.1, on the reverse strand, counting down.
CACTGGCTTGAAAAAAGTTCACATTGACTGAACAGAAACGTCGCTGCTGTATCCTATGAGCTAAAATAAATCACGTTTGACTTCACTTTGGAAGTGCTACCATCTTATTTAGACACTATCTCTCTCTCTATCATCTCTCTATCTATCTCCTATGTACCCTGTTTCCCCGAAAATAAATAAGACATCCTCCGAAAATAAGGCATAGTGGAGGATTTACAGGATAGCTTAAAATAAGGCATACCCCTGAAAATAAGGCATCCCCCAAAAATAAGACCCCCGCCGGAGGGGGTGGGGGTGGGGGGCTGTAGGGGTGAATGAGGTGGTGGGTTGTCTGGTTATTCTGGTTTGGGATGACAACTACTGTACAGTATATAATATATGTTAATTTTTTTTGTTCAACAAGAAGTGTGAATTCTCCTTCATGGAAAAATAGGACATCCCCTGAAAATAAGACATAGAGCTTCTTTGGAAGCACAAATTAAAGAGGATGTCCCACCAAATAGCTTATAATGAAATATACATACCACCCTGTAGGAGCTGTAATGTAGAACCCAGTGATGATGCAGAGCTTTTCTAAATCCGTTGCCCGGTTGCCGTTAAAACCGCTGATAAAGTAATATGCTAATGACCTGCGCTCAAGCACTGGAGGTCGGCCCTGCTCCGGATTTTGAAATTTCTTTCCTCCCCTCTCCGCGACGTGCCAGCACACCTCCTATTCTAACGTGGATAAGCCTCTTATGCTAATCTTAGAACATCGCAGCATAGAGCGGGGTACTCATTACTCAGTAGTACTCATACCCCGCTCTGCTGACAGCACTCGTGATCCCAGAGTGATGACGGCGCAGCGGCCGGGCAGAAGAGAGGGGGTGGGGCTGTGGAGCTGGTGGTCCGGAAATAGCATAAGAGGCTTGTCCACATTAGAATAGGAGGCGTGCTGGCACAAGCAGAAGCTGGCACGTCACAGAGGGGGGAGGAGAGGAATTTCAATAACCGGAGCACAGGTCAATAGCATATTACTTTATCGGCGGTTTTAATGGCAACCGGGCAACAGATTAAAAAAAGCTCTGCATTACAACGCCTACAGGGTGGTATGTATATTTCATTTTAAACAGGTGGTTTTGTTGAGGAATTTATATTTTATTGGTGAAAACGTTTCATTTTATATAAATTGTGGTCATTTTGCAGAGTTTTTTTTATTTCTTCCCCCCACTGTTTTTGTGAGGTATGTGTTGGAGAAGTAAAGAGATGCTACTGAGTGGTATTATATAACAACCAAAGAAAAAGGAAAGTACTGAGCCAGCACACCCAAAATAATGTATCAAAAAATATAATTTTATTTGAGCACAAACATAAGACATAAAAACATTTAAAAACATACAAACATAGTGCTAGCCACAATAAGCTGCACTAAAATCTCTGTCCACAAGATGGCAGTAGTATACTGCCCATATCTCACAATAAGGAAAAATAATGTAAAGATTCCTGCATATAGAGGTGAAGTGCAGGTAATACCCTACCTTGTATCAATAATGCATAATATCCTGCCACTTCCCTCTACATGCAGAAAGAAAGCCTCAGTGCAAACAATACAAATGCCATAAGGCTATCCTATACAACCTGCACCGCGGCCAATATTAAGGGGACAGATGGAGAAGAACCGCCCAACGCGTTGTGTCGCACAGTGCGACTTCGTCAGGGGCAACCTTTGCCCCTGACGAAGTCGCACTGTGCGACGCAACGCGTTGGGCGGTTCTTCTCCATCTGTCCCCTTAATATTGGCCCGCGGTGCAGGTTGTATAGGATAGCCTTATGGCATTTGTATTGTTTGCACTGAGGCTTTCTTTCTGCATGTAGAGGGAAGTGGCAGGATATTATGCATTATTGATACCCTACCTTATATTACCTGCACTTCTCCTCTATATGCAGGAATCTTTACATTGTTTTTCCTTATTGTGGGATATGGGCAGTATACTACTGCAATCTTGTGGACAGGTTTTAGTGCAGCTTATTGTGGCTAGCACTATGTTTGTATGTTTTTACATGTTTTTATGTCTTATGTTTGTGCTCAAATAAAATTATATTTTTTTATACCTTATTTTGGGTGTGCTGGCTCAGTACTTTCCTTTTTCTTTGGTTGTTATATTGTTCAATGTTATAGTACTGTAGCACCCTGCTATTCTTATTTTGTGGTGCCCTCCCCCCCATTATATTATAACTGAGTGGTATTTGTCCAATAGGCTCCTATTGTATTGTACTGTTTACTGTGTTGTGTACTGCATGACTGTATGCACGCTGCCACTTCTTATCTTCCGGGAACAATGGGGGTCTTATAGCCCTATTTCACGGAACGATTATCGTTCATAGACTCGCTCCAACGACCGCTCGTTAACAAGCACTTAACGATTTTTTTAAGCGAACGATAACACATAATACATGTGGGAACGTGAACGATATCTGTAGTGTAACGATTTTTTGGCGGTCGTTACATGGTCGTTTAAAACGTTCGCCGGGCTGAGCATGTAGGTGGGGAAATGTAGGTAGACATTTCAAGAAAGACTGAAAGATTTTTTTATTCAACGAAAAGATTAGCGAATTATTGTTGAAAGACCAACGATTTTTTTTCGACATGTTGAAAAAAAATTGTGAACGACTCAACGACGATTTCGTAGTTGTCGTTCGCTCGTTTACAGCTATACCACAGAACGAATATCGTTAATGAGTGGTTGTTTGAGCGATTTTATGAACTATAATCGTTCAAAAACATTCCGTGGAATAGGGCCTTTAGCAAGCTGAACCCCGCCATTCAGCTATCTATCCCGAGATATTTAGTCCACGAATCTGCACCTGTTTTTCTCAGTGTGCACGGACCTTTAGGGTGCCTTCACACTAGGGATGGTACGAACCCGAACCCTCGGTAATGTTTCCCGCTCCGTGCGGTGGGCGAATCCAGCGGGAGGACCGCCTGGAAAACTGGGATACAGCCATAGCCATAGGCTGTATCCCAGTTTTCCAGGCGTTCCTCCCGCTTTATCCACCCGCTCCACGGAGCGGGCAGACAGTGGGAATCTGATGCCGAGCTTTCGGGTTCATACAAACCCGAACCTCGGCAGGATCGGACCATCCCTACTTCACACCTACCAGATCCGCAGCTAAATCCGCTGCGGAGCCAGTGCCACTCATCCCTATGATAGCACATACTCACAGCGGGATTGACATCCCGCTGTGAGTATGTGAGTTAACCCCCTGCCGCCAAGAGCATACATTACCTGCTCGGGGACTCCATGTGAGGCTCCCGGCTCCAGTCACGCTCAACCAATCAGTGTGCGGCAGCCGCCTCGCCGAGCTGGTAATGTATGCTCTCGGCTGTGGGCGGTTAACTCACATACAGCGGGATGTCAATTCCGCTGCGAGTATATGCTATCATAGGGATAAGGGGCACTGGATCCGCAGCGGATTTGGTAGCTGTGAGGCTATTTTCTCACACAGACTTTTGGGCATTGTTTAAAAATAACAATCATTATTTGCCATTAAATGACGGACATCGACTAAATTTTAACAGTGTGTGAACACAGCCCTTGTGTTTTCAATCCGCTCCTGGATTTGGTAGCAAAATACTGTGTGGGAACATAGCCTAACACTGTATGCGCAAATATCCATACTTTGTCACTATATGTCTGCACAACCTTCACAAATGTCTGCCTCCCAGTTGTCATTTCCTATACAGCCTGCAATTATTACTTAAAGGGGAACTTCCCAACCTCTAACACTTACATGCTAAAGCGGTATCTTCGGATGGCACCTTGTGTTAGGCGACGACATCCATTAGGTCATTTGTGGTTCTCAAGTTGTTCATAATTTATCTGTGGGCCGAACCTAGCGCTTACACGGCGCCGGCTCATCTGTACAATGTTAACTTAGTAACGCTGCGAACAAGCTCGGTCACTTCCTGCGACGGAACTCATTTAACAGCGTTGGACCGCGATGCATGCTGGGGAGGGTGGAGACTGTCTGCGAGGCGTGCCGGGTATTGTAGTTTGCAAGAGGAAGACGGAAGTGCAGTGCATTCGCTGGATTCTACCAACAGTGATCTACAGTTGACTTGGTTACACCGGCAACCCAGGACCAGAACATCGGTGAGTTGTGACGACCATTCGGTCCCTGCGGCAGACAACCCATTGTAATACGTGTTCTTATTATGATCAGATCAGAGGAGAGTAGAGTTGGCAGCCTGGGCTCTGGGCTGAGCGATGTATGAGTTCTCCTTTCATCCAGCATTGCTCCCCATACATGTTTATGGTGTCTGAGGTAATGTAATCGCTCCAGAGAGAGCTAAGTTTTGTTGCGTTGTATTTTTGGAATCCATTACACATATTCAGGACAAAATTGTGTTTCACTGATGACTGTCCACCTACTGGTACCACCAATTGGGAAGATTTCATCTACTTTTAAGAGGCACCAAGGGCACTGTCACGATTTAAAAAAATAATAATAATAATTAAATAGGGGTTGTGCCTGCAAGTAACTTTGTAATATGCATTTAAATTTTTTTTTATTTTTTGCATTTTGTATGTTTAACCATTTGATGACGAGGCCCATTTTTCCTTATTGTGCTTAAAAGGTCATAGTGCTTGCAATTTCTCACCTACAGACCCACATGAACCCATATATATAATATATATATATATATATATATATATATATATATATATATATATATATATATATGTTATGCAACACCAATCCAATTGTACTTTGACCTAATTTTTCCATAAAATATGCTGTGAAGCCAGTCAAAGATTTTTATGCCATTGAAAATAAAAAAGCTATTTTTCTTTTTCATTTGCATGTTCCCCTAGCTAGTATCATTACAATGATAGACAACTTATATAACTTTTACTTTATTTGACTCCTTTTTAAAAAATTAAAACCTTTTTAAGGGTGCGTTCACACCTACAGGATCTGCAGCAGATCTGCAGCAGATTTTATGCTGTGTTCAGTTATTTAAATGAAATCTGCTGCAGAAAATCTGCTGCAGATCCTGTAGGTGTGAACGCACCATAAAAAGACTTAAATTGCTCTATCCTTATAACGCTTTTTTTTTTGGTCTATGGGGGCTGTGTGAGGTGTCATTTTTTGCACCATAATCTGTATTTTCTGTCAGTACTTTTCTTGAATTGCAGTCCATGCAGGTCTTGGGTTCACATCCCAGGTACTCTAGTTTTGACAGAGACAAGTTACAAAATTTCTATTTTATTACAGTGATGACTGGACATGTTACTTCTATGCAAGCATATATTTTTTTCCCATAATGCCACAACAGCTGTAGAGTAGTACCGTGTATCTCTAAAAATAAGACCTAGCTTTGTTTTGCAGGCTTTTCGAAGATAGCTTTAATTATATGCTTATAAAAAGTGTGGAGATCCCAGTGGCACGATCCATTTTTCAAAACACCCGAATCCTGCAATTGGCGCCATTTCCTTCATGTGCACTTTTGCCCACTCTCTTCACTGGAGGTGGGCCCAGCACCCCCAGGGTAATGATATCCCTCACCTCGATGACGTAGCCAGACTTGATTCTAATAGAGGCGCATCACTTAGGGGAGGGGATATTGTTACACTTGGGGTGGTTCGGCCCACATCCACTACATAGAACAGACCGAATGATGTTCTGATCATAGGAACTGGGTGGCACAACAGGGATCTCTGTGACGGCGCTGGCCTGGTATTTAAAAATAAATAAATAAATCAGTAAGCAAATTGGTACATTCGTTTTTAATAAAAATAAAAAGCATTTAGGAAGGATCACAGACACTGCCCAAGCAAGTCTGCGTGTATTTTTTACACACTTGATGACAGGTACGCTTTAAAGCCACCTTCAATAGGTGGTACTAGAAAGCTAGCAGCTTGCCCCCTTTGTGTATCATTTTTGCTTATATCTTTTCTGTGGGGCTCAACCTATGCCAAGAAACGTCTGCAATGTATGCCCCATTGCTTTTAAAGAGAATATGTCCCGTCCCCCCCCCCGCAGCTCCCCCCGGGCCTCCCCAGACTCACCTGCTGCTGCTGCGTGGAATAGTGGCGGCAGTGAGCGGGATACGAGGAGCAAACGAGCGCTGAGAGCGCTCGTTTGCTCCTCAAGTCGGCCCATAGAATAGGTCCTTTAGTGAAATTGTGTCACAAATCCAGAATGCACAGTCTAAAACTATTTATTTACTTTCCCATTTTCCCCTGTAGGCAGTGGCGGATTATAATGTGGGCGGTTTGGGCGGCCGCCCGGGGCCCAAGGCTCCGGGGGGGCCCGCGCCGCCCACATTAAGATCTTGCATAGCAGCGCCAGCAGCACATCACTTTCGGGGCCCAATGGGCCCCCGAGTGATGTTCTGCTGTGGCGCGCTGTCGTCGGAGTCCGCCGCGGCACCGCCCCCTCTCTCCTTGCCGTCTTTGCGGTGCCCGTACTTCTCTCCTGGCGGCGTGATGACGTCACATCCTGCGCGCCGCCAAGCAGAGAAGTTCGGGCACCGCGGGGCTGCACTGTGAGCTTCCGGCCTGCTCTCTCTGCCGGAAGCTCACCCTGGCTCCCTGCCGCCCGAATATACCCCCTGCCACCCGGCTGTACCCCTTGCCCCTTAGCTGCTCTCCATGCCGCCCCATCTTCTCCCCCTGCTGCTACCCCCATCATCTTCTCCCCCTGCTGCTACCCCCATCATCTTCTCCCCCTGCTGCTACCCCCATCATCTTCTCCCCCTGCTGATACCCCCATCATCTTCTCCCCCTGCTGCTACCCCATCATCTTCTCTCCCTGCTGATACCCCCATCATCTTCTCCCCCTGCTGCCACCCCCATCATCTTCTCCCCCTGCTGCTACCCCCATCATCTTCTCCCCCTGCTGCCACCCCCATCATATTCTCCCCCTGCTGCCACCCCCATCATCTTCTCCCCCTGCTGATACCCCCATCATCTTCTCCCCCTGCTGATACCCCCATCATCTTCTCCCCCTGCTGATACCCCCATCATCTTCTCCCCCTGCTGCTACCCCCATCATCTTCTCCCCCTGCTGCCACCCCCATCATCTTCTCCCCCTGCTGCTACCCCCATCATCTTCTCCCCCTGCTGCTACCCCCATCATCTTCTCCCCCTGCTGCTACCCCCATCATCTTCTCCCCCTGCTGCTACCCCCATCATCTTCTCCCCCTGCTGCTACCCCCATCATCTTTTCCCCCTGCTGCCACCCCCATCATCTTCTCTCCCTGCTGCTACCCCCATCATCTTCTCCCCCTGCTGCTACCCCCATCATCTTCTCCCCCTGCTGCCACCCCATCATCTTCTCCCCCTGCTGCCACCCACATCATCTTCTCCCCCTGCTGATACCCCCATTATCTCCCCCTGCTGCCACCCCCATCATCTTCTCCCCCTGCTGATACCCCCATCATCTTCTCCCCCTGCTGCTACCCCCATCATCTTCTCCCCCTGCTGCCACCCACATCATCTTCTCCCCCTGCTGATACCCCCATTATCACCCCCTGCTGCCACCCCCATCATCTTCTCCCCCTGCTGCTACCCCCATCATCTCCCCCTGCTGCCACCCCCATCATCTTCTCCCCCTGCTGCCACCCCCATCATCTTCTACTCCTGCTGCTACCCCCATCATCTCCCCCTGCTGCCACCCCCATCATCTTCTCCCCCTGCTGATACCCCCATCATCTTCTCCCCCTGCTGCCACCCCCATCATCTTCTCCCCCTGCTGCTACCCCCATCATCTTCTCCCCCTGCTGCTACCCCCATCATCTTCTCCCCCTGCTGCTACCCCCATCATCTTCTCCCCCTGCTGCTAACCCCATCATCTTCTCCCCCTGCTGCCACCCCCATCATCTTCTCCCCCTGCTGCCACCCCCATCATCTTCTCCCCCTGCTGCCACCCCCATCATCTTCTCCCCCTGCTGCCACCCCCATCATCTTCTACTCCTGCTGCTACCCCCATCATCTTCTCCCCCTGCTGCCACCCCATCATCTTCTCCCCCTGCTGCCACCCCCATCATCTTCTCCCCCTGCTGCCACCCCCATCATCTTCTCCCCCTGCTGCTACCCTTCATCATCTGCTGCCACCCCCATCATCTTCTCCCCCTGCTGCTACCCTTCATCATCTTCTCCCCCTGCTGCTACCCTTCATCATCTTCTCCTCCTGCTGCTACCCTTCATCATCTTCTCCTCCCGCTGCCACCCCCATCATCTTTTCCCCCTGCTGCTACCCCCATCATCTTCTCCCCCTGCTGCTACCCCCATCATGTTCACCCCCTGCTGCTTCCCTGCCTTCCCAGCTTCCCCCCCCCCCCCTCCCCGGCCTCATTTGCCCCAGCTTCTCCCCCTGTCGCCCCAGCTGCCTCCCTTCCCCAGTCACCCCCAGCTCCCCGCCTGCAGTTGAGTTGGGGCCGGAGAAGTCTTCATGATGCTGCGCCAAATAGAGAGGAAAGGAAAAAGTGAGCGACGGCAATCGGAGAAGACGTCACCTGTGAGTCATTAGTAACTGCACTGTAATCACTTATAGGCTGGGTTCACACACAGTATATTTCAGTCAGTATTGTGGTCCTCATAGCAACCAAAACCAGGAGTGGATAGAAAACACAGAAAGGCTCTGTTCACATAATGTTGTAATTGAGTGGATGGCCGCCATTTAATGGCAAATATTTGCTGTTATTTTAAAACAATGGCTGTTATATTGAAATAATGGCCGTTATTTACTGTTATATGACGGCCATCCACTCAATTACAACATTGTGTCAACAGATCCTTTCTGTGTTTTCCATCCACTCCTGGTTTTGGTTGCTATGAGGACCTGACATGAGGACCAAATACTGCCTGAAATATACATAGTGTGAACCCAGCCTTATAGTGTGCAGAGCCTGTGTACCATTGGGGTCTAAATGGGTCAGTGTTTTGTTTGCGGTAGTGTACTGACACAGCCCCGGGGTCACTACAGTACACTAGCGAAAACTTTTAAACTAGAACCCAACTACAACTGCAGGCACTACAACTCCCAGCATATTATGAGGGCTGCAGACTGTCAGTACATGCTGGGAGTTGTAGTGCATGTAGCTGTTTGGTCCTAGGTGCATTATACACTGGATTCTTTGTGGCATATAAGAATACATAGATCTGTGGGGGCTCAGTGCAGGGAAGTGACCCCAGAACATCACTAATAGGGGATAGAACAAAAACATCCCCCCTATCCCCTATTAGTGATGTTCTGGGGTCACTTCTATATACTGATCCCCCTCAGACCTCTGTATTCTTATATACCCCACACAGCCTGCTGGGGTGGCTGGGGGGGGGGGGGCCCAGGTTGGGTGGACAGCCCGGGGCCCAGGGTACATTTAATCCGCCACTGCCTGTAGGGCTCGTCAACCTCTGTAGTAACACTCCTGTAGTAAACACTCCTGTAGTTCACCTCCTTTGTCCCCCTGCAGGTAAGCTCCCATCATTTGTAGCTAATCCCCCTGTACATAATTCCCCCTTTGGGCAACTCTTCTCTGATGTGATAAGCCCCCTCCCCTCTAGGCAGCCACTCCTGCACCTAGACCCTTTGTAAGTTTTTCCCCCAGGCAATTTCTCCTGCAGGTCTTCAATGCAGGATGATAAAGCATTTAGTTTTGAAGGCTGCTGGCAAGTAGGAAAAATGTGTGGGACTTCGGTGTCCGGTGTGGGAGTCGGCGGTCATCACAGCAGGAGCCAATGCGGTGAAGCATAGAGTTTTCTTCCGTTAACCCTCTTTGTGCTGCAGCAAGAGATATGCAGAGCTTATTTACTTTGCAACTTACAGGCTGCAGTAAAGAAAGGGTTAAAGAACAGGATTTTTTGCTTCTGCTCTGCATTGTCTGCACAGTCCTGTCCCTCACATTTTGTTTTCAAAAAATAGGTGGCAAAAATCTAACCCTGAGGGTGAATTGAGTATTAATTTGATAAAAGGGGTTATCCAGCGCTACAAAAACATGGCCACTTTTTCCCTACTGTTGTCTCCAGTTCAGGTGCAGTATGCAATTAAGCTCCATTTACTTCAGTGGAACTGAGTTTCAAAACCCCACCCAATCTGGAGACAACAGTAGGGGGAAAGTGGCCATGTTTTTGTAGCGCTGGATAACCCCTTTAATTGCCCTGCTCTACTACCCTGTAAGTGTCATTGAAGGGACAGGCGTAATGCAGCCACAGCTTTAATATATGCAGCAGTGTATTCTGAGATCATACATCGGCAGTGTTCAGAAACCCTGTAGGCAATAAATAGTGTGCTGTGTTCTTAGAAATATTTTATCTCCATTCTACAGATTGGTGGGGCCACATTGGTCAGACCCCATCGATTAACATATTATTATGTTGTAACATGCTAAGATGGAAATATTCCTTTATTGCAGAAATGGGGAACCATCGACCCATAGTTTTGCAACAACTGTAGGGCTGGAGGTTCCCTATCCCTGCTTTAATGGCATGCTAGTCTGAAGAATAGGTGCATAGTACAGTTTATGGACGATTTCAGGTTGTACCACCACCAGCTTAGAAAAATCAGTCGCCATAAACATTAGCTTGATGCCAACCAGACCTTTTGTCTCCAGCAAAGCTAAGTAAGGAGACAGTCTGGCAGCTACTTGGTGGCATATAATGGGGGAGAGAGAGCGAGCAGTTTGGAATTTCTGGGAAGTGTGTACCTAGTTGTTAGGCTCATAGTGATTCCTGCAGGAAATTTGCATTGTTTTCTATAGCATTGTCCTCTACTGTTTATGGCAGATATATTGTTATATAAACACCATTGTCCTGAATCCACTAAAACTATGGTAATTTGTTATGTTAATGTAAAAGAAGACTGGAATCAGTCACAGTATCCCCTTATCTCTGTATTTGTTCAGGTGACAGACGTAGGTAGGTGCAGCTAACTTCAAAGGGTGTCACACCCTGGACTACGTGGTATGTAGATTGCTGTTTACTTGATAATCAGGTTTTTCCTACTCTACAACTTGTCGCACACTTTTAAAAAAAAATTTAATTACAAATAATAATTTAAAAAAGCCTCTACCCTCTAGAGGTTTACCAGAGCTGTGCTGTTCACTACAAAAGGGAGCCCAATAAATTGAAGTGTAGTCTGCAAACATCATATTATATAAAGCAAGAGGAAAACAGATTGATGTAGAGTGTTGGGAGAAACCCTCCTTATAATGCCAGATTCACATGTTCTCTTTTTAGTGATTTTGATTGACCTTGGCTGTTTTTTTTTTTTTTTTCCTGTCAGGGTCCTGACTTGCAACCCTGATGCCTTTATGAATACCTACAAACAACTGGAATGTAAAGAGTCTATGAACCCCCTGCGGATCAGCGTGGGTGGCCTCCCTGTTCTAACGTCCATGACAAAGACTGCAGATCCCCGTTTCCAGCCACGCTGGCGTGCTATTGTTGTTTCCTTATTGGGCTTAGCATTATTGTTGTTGCTGCTCTGCTTTCATCGATCTTCAAGCCCAAAGACTGTATTACCTAATGTTCACAATTGGAAGATAGTTCAGCCCCTAGCTAGTGAACTGTATAATGACACCTACCCACTCTCTCCAGCCCAGAAAACACTGGATGGAATTCGCTACCAAATTGGAGTTATTGCAGACTTAGACACTGACTCTCGCAGCTCCAAAGACAACACTTGGTTCAGCTATCTAAAGAAAGGTCACCTAACGCTTTTCAATAGTGGCGACCGAGTTACCGTACAGTGGGAGAAAGAGGACATTGTCTTAGAAACACACTTGGCAGAAAAAGGGAGAGGAATGGAACTGTCTGAGCTAATAGTATTTAACGGAAAGTTGTATTCAGTGGATGATCGTACAGGTGTTATTTACAGGTTGGATGGAAACAAAGCTATACCATGGGTTATACTGACAGATGGAGATGGCTCAGTGGATAAAGGTGAGTGATGGCTTGGGGTGTAAATATTTAAAGCATCTAATTTAATTTATCAGCTTTGTTTTTATTGAGTCAAAGCAGTATGCATGATTCCTTTCCGTTTTGCTTAAAGGAACTAAAGTGTCAACATTACAAGAAAGGGAAGGATTTGACAAATGTGTAAACACTATCATAATTATATAAGCAGCTCATGCTCTTAAAATTAGTGTTTGACACTCCTAGATATTACAGACATATACATATACATACACACACACACGCAAAATTAGGGATGGTCCGAACCTGGTTCGTACAAACCCAAACTCTCGGAAATAGGCTGTATCCCAGTTTTCCAGTCGGTCCTCCCGCTGTATCCACCCGCTGCACGAAGCTGGCAGACAGCGGAAATCTGATGCCAAGAGTTCAGGTTCATACGAACCCGAACCTCGGCAGGTTCGGACCATCCCTACACAAAATGTAATATTAATATATAATACCAATTGATTAGATAGCATTTTCACAGTGACACAAAGTCAAAATGGATACATTTCTCACTGTATTATCTTTGCATCATCTTTTATTAAGAGTGCCTTGTTAAGAGGGTTGTCCAGAGAAAAATGTTTTTCTTCCAAATCAACTGGTGTCAGAAAGTTATATAGATTTGTAATTTTCTTCTATTTAAAAATCTCATGTCTTCCCATATTTATCATCTGCTGTATGTACTGCAGGAAGTGGTGTTTTATTTACATTCAGACACAGTGCTCTCCGCTGACATCTTTAGCCGAGTCAGGAACTGTCCTGAGCAGGAGAGGTTTTCTATGGGAATTTGCTACTGTTTTGGACAGTTCCTAACATAGAAAAAAGTGTCAGCAGAGAGCACTGTGTCTGATGTCTGAATGTTAATAAAACAACATTTCCTGCAGGACATATAGTAGCTTAAAGGTATGAGAAGACTTGAGATATTTAAATAGAAGTAAATTATAAATCTGTATTACTTTCTGACACCAGTTGATCTGAATTGAATTTTTTTTCGCTGGACAACCCCTTTAAGTTCTCAAAACAGGATTTTGCAAGAGATTTGCGGCGCTGACTCCAGTCTTGGCCATGTACCCATCTCAAAGAGTGGATCTGTGTACCATCCTGGATTTCCTATGGGATTTATGTATTTTTATACGTGTGCAGAACAAGTGGCATTCTAGGATTGTTCCTTAATAAATAAATAAATATATATATAATATATATATATTTTTTTCATCTAAACCTGGTACATTGGCAGCATTGTCCCCAATATGCAAGTTCCAGGTAAAAAGCTACTTCATGGTCTTAGGTCCTGTTCACACTATGGATTCGGCCGAATCTGTAGTGTGAACGGGCCCATACTAAGTGGTGTTGAGTAAGAATTACTTCATAATAAGTGCCCCAACTAATATTTTGTCATTCATTGTGAATAGAAAATAGACATTCATAGTCTGTGTCTTCTTATCTTTGTAGGATTTAAGGCTGAGTGGCTTGCGGTAAAGGATGAACTCTTGTACGTTGGTGGGCTTGGAAAGGAATGGACAACCACTACTGGCAGGGTGCTGAATGAAAACCCTGAATGGATTAAGTTAGTAGGGCCCAGTGGGGATGTACAGCACAGAAACTGGATTCCCAACTACAATTTGTTACGAGAAGCTGCTGGAATAAAATCCCCAGGTAAATGAATAAATGCACAACTAAGGCCACATTCACATGTTCCATGTTCGCTCTGTGAAACATGGACAGTGAACGTCTGTTTCCCCGCACAGCATGATGTATCAGTATGCTGTGAGCGGCATTCACCGTCCGTGTCATCCGTGTTTCATGTAGTGAACACAGAACGTGTGTATGCAGCGTAACTGTGTTACTAGCTTTAACCCCTTCAGGACCAGGCTAATTTTAGTTTTTTTGCACTTTCATATTTTCCTCTTCATGTTAAAAAGACCATAGCGCTTGCATTTTTTTTACCTACAGACCCACATGTTAAAATAAAAGTCATATAAACTACATATTGTTGTAATCGTACCGAACTGAGGAACATACATAACATGTCAGTTTTTTTATAGGACGAATGGCATAAACACAAAACCCCCAAAATGAAAACAAATTCCTTTTTTCTTTTTTTTTCAATTTCACTGCAAAAATAATTTTTTTTCTGGTTTCACTGTCATTGCAAAGTACAATTGGTGTCACAAAAAAATAAGGACTTATGTGGGTCTGTAGGTGAAAAAATGCATGCACTATGGTCTTTTAAACACAAAGAGAGAAATTGAAAATGCACAAAGGAAAATTAGCCAGGTCCTGAAGGGGTTAAGGACCAGGCCAATTTTTGTTCTTGCACCTTTGTTTTTAATTCCTAGTGTTAAAAAGGCCAAATCGCTTGCATTGTTATACCTACAGACCCATATGAGCTTTTATTTTTTGCAACACTTAGCAATGACAGTCAATCTTTTTTAGAAAATATGCTGTGAAACTGAATTGTGCTAATTGGTTCCCTTTAATAGTTCGGCAATTCCACATGCGGCAATGGCAAATATGTATTATTATTAGTAGTAGTAGTAGTAGTAGTAGTAGTAGTAGTAGTAGTAGTAGTAGTAGTAGTAGTATTTAGAAAATAAGAAAAGGGTGATTAAAACATTTAATATAGAAAGATTTATTTTACAATAATTTTTAGTTCACCCAGGGGACTCCTATAAGCAGTTCACTGATTGCTTATAGGCATCATTGCACTACATATGTACTGCATTGATCTATGTAATCCACGCTCAATTACTAGGCAGCCTCTACTGATTGCCAAGCCTGGATCAGTGCCAAAACGTCACTAAGGCGCATGCCAAATAGATATGACAGATCAGCTTCTCACAATCACATTGTGGAAAGCTAATCTCACCACTATACCACAAACTAAACCTTTTTACCAGCATTTAAATACCATTGTCAGTTTTGACACCTGCAATGGTTAATAGCCACGGTCCCGGTCTGAAGAAGGTTTGCATCATGAGAGATATCCTGCTTTTAAGTGATATAAGCAAATTAGCCTATAAAGCCCACAGGGTGTTCCCCTGGGTTGCAAAAGCCCAGCAAAGGTCATCTCTTTTAATCGATAATTGGTAAAAGTGTCTCAGTGATCAGCTGAGGAGCAGGAAACCGCCTACTCATCTTTTGATCACATCTTTTGTGCAGCCCTAAAAATCATCATTTATCGGCCGCACATCTCCCTATATGAACAGGGTGTGTGCGGCCTATAGCAATGTATCTAAATGGCTGCACAAATGATACAGTGATTCTTATTGCCTTGTAGAAAAGTCCTATTGATCAGCTGAGGGACAAGCACTTATTTGTTAGCCGATAGATGGGATAGTGTGGCCCAGCAATAGTCTACTGCACATCCCCCTGTGAAATATGATCATATACAAGAAGGGCTTCACAAAAAATCCTCACAAGCAATCAAGTACTGACAATAATTGAGCAGTGTAAAGGATCTTATATTGGTCAGCATTCCACCCATCTAAAAGGACCCTTACACTTCCAACTTCAATGGCTGAAAACATAGGGTGTAATGGTAGGCAACACACACCACCAAGGCTAGGTTCACATTTGCATCAGAGGCTCCGTTCAGGACCTCCATCACAGATTCAGTTTAAATAAAAGGACAAAAAAAGTCTAGTTGTGGAATATTTTGTCCATTTAAAATCCAGCAGAATTACGGACACCAGCTGGAAACCTGATAGGACTCCCATTGAAGTGAATGGGTTCTGTAGGGCCCTGTTGTCTGTTGTGCAGCAGATCGGCCAGCTTAGTCTGCTACTTCTAAACACAATCTGGCATATAATGCATCTCATCCCTAACCAATAACTGTTCTGTACCAAATTGCACAGTAGGCACTATAATATACATTTTGGTAAGTATTGTTCTCTGCTCATGTGCTAAACTAATGGTGCGTTTACACAGGCAGATTTATCTGACAGATCTTTGAAGCCAAAACCCAGAACAGACTATAAACTGGGAACAGGTCATAAAGGAAAGACTGAGATTTCTTCTCTTTTAAATCCATTCCTGGCTTTGGCTTCCAAAATCTGTCAGATAAATCTGCCTGTGTAAACGCACCATCAGAATGGTCAATCAGACTGCGAGAGGTGATTAATCACTCAAGCTGTTTACATTGCTTCCAATACCAGTGACAGTGTGCTTTACACCACTTGAGCCAATGCTTGACCTCACGAGCAGTGATCTTAGAAACATAGAAGATTGTCAGCAGTAATAGTGGGGTTTACCATTTTGTGTTTGACTTGCAGTTTGCGTTTTAGAAAAGGCGATATTTTTTCACAGGTTATATGTTGCTTTGCTGTAATTTTTAGGATGTCTCACATATTTCTACTCTTTCCCCACAATCCAGGTTACTTGATTCATGAATCTGCTGCATGGAGTGAATCTCTACATAGCTGGTTTTTCTTGCCACGTCGTGCCAGTAAGGATAGGTACAGTGAAAAGGAGGATGAACGGCGTGGTGCAAACATCCTTCTGCGTGCTTCTGCTGATTTCTCCAAAATAACACTATCTCATGTGGGAACACAGATTCCCACCCATGGATTCTCCTCATTTAAATTCATCCCAAACACAGACGATCAAATCATTGTTGCTCTTAAATCAGAAGAGAACAATGGCAAAGTGGCTACATACATCACAGTCTTTACAGTGGATGGTCAAGTCCTATTACCCGAGACCAAGATTGGAGACGTTAAATATGAAGGAATTGAGTTTATCTGATCATTTGTTTCTTTGGTATTAAATAAAGTCAGCCGGGACCACCTACCAAGCTGGCAGTATCACTGGATAGATATCAATAGTTACATTCAGAATTAGGGATGGTCCGAACCTGCCGAGGTTCGGGTTTGTATGAACCCGAACGCTCGGCAGCAGATTCCCGCTGTCTGCCCGCTCCGTGGAGCGGGCGGATCCAGCGGGAGTAACGCCCTGAAAACTGGGATACAGCCTATGGCTATGGCTGTATCCCAGTTTTCCAGGCGGTCCTCCCGCTGGATCCACCCGCTCCGGGAATGATTACCGAGGGTTCGGGTTCGTACAAACCCGAACCGAACTCTGTTCGGACCATCGCTATTCAGAATCTTACCGTTGTTTGTGTTTTCAATTTCATGAAAGAAAATGCCTTTATTTGTGCCATCAATAGTGCCAAGGAGGCAAGGCTGATCATACCGAGGGCCCTAGCATCACTGTGCCTCACTGTGCTGTATGCTGTTCGTTTGCATGATCAATAACCTGCAATGTGCATACAGTCCTGCCTTTTTGACACTCTTTATGGCCTGATGAAGGCATATTTTATGAAGACACAGGCAGCTTAAGTATTTTCTATCTAGGTATCTATGCATCACTGCCACCAGCTCAGTATGCAGTCAGGCGGTGACAGATTCAGTTTAATAAAAATAAAATCTGTCAAAAACCATTTTGCAATTACTAATAATAATCTTGAATAAGAGGACTGAATTGCTGGAGGTGAAAGATTAATATTATTGTGTAGAATGTCTCTGAAATCCCAACTGGTGTCTCTTTTCTGGTCTTTTTAATAAATAATATTTTTAACAATTTTTTTTTTCTTTTTTTGCTTAGAAATTTTGCATTGCATTTTTGCCATCTAATACCTTAACCCTTTAAGGACAGAGCAAATTTCGATTTTTGCGTTTTCGGTTTTTCCTCCTTGTGCATAAAAGGCCATAGCACTTGCATTTTTCCACCTAGAGACCCACATGAGCCCATATTTTTTGCGTCACTTATTGTACTTTGTAATGACAGGCTGAATTTTTGCATAAAGTACACTGCGAAACCAGAAAAAAATTCAAAGTGTGGTGAAATTGAAAAAAAAAAAAACGCATTTTGTTTATCTGGGGGAAATGTGTTTTTACGCCATTCGCCCTGGGGTAAAACTGACTTGTTATATATGTTCCTCAAGTCGTTACGATTAAAACGATATGTAACATGTATAACTTATATTGTATCTGATGGCCTGTAAAAAATTTAAACCATTGTCAACAAATATACGACACTTAAAACCGCTCCATTCCCAGGCTTATAGCGCTTTTATCCTTTGGTCTATGGGGCTGTGTCAGGTGTCATTTTTTGCGCCATGATGTGTTCTTTCTATCGGTACCTTGATTGCGCATATACGACTTTTTGATCGCTTTTTATTACAATTTTTCTGGATTTGATCCGACCAAAAATGCGCAATTTTGCACTTTGGGATTTTTTTGCGCTGACGCCATTTACCGTGCGAGACCAAGAATGTGATTAATTAATAGTTCGGGCGATTACGCACGCGGCGATAGCAAACATGTTTATTTATTTATTTATTTACTTTTATTTATAACCTGGGAAAAGGGGGGTGATTCAGACTTTTATTAGGGGAGGGGGCTTTTTACTAATAATGACATTTTTTTTTTAACTTTTACACTTATACTAGAAGCCCCCCTGGGGGACTTCTAGTATAAGTGCTTTGATCTCTCATAGAGATCTCTGCAGCATAGATATGCTGCAGAGATCCATGAGATAGGCACTCGTTTACTTCCGGCTGCCGCAGCCGGAAGTAAACGAGTGCCGAGCCGGGGACGGCGCCATCTTGGAGCGGTCCCTGGCCGGCTTCATTTACGGAGATCGCTCCTCCGGGATAACATCCCGGAGGAGCGATCTCCCCACTAGACACCAGGGATGACGCTGCGTCCGGTAATCGGATGCAGCTGTCATGTTTGACAGCTGCATCTGATTACTGTATTAGCGGGCACGGCGATCGGACCGTGCCCGCTAATACCTACGGTCCCGGGCTACACGCGGCACCCGGGACCGGCGCGGTTCAGAGCGGGGCCGCCGGGCGGCCCCGCTCTGAACTCCCTTACCGGCATCAGGGCGTAAATTTATGCCCGATGTCGTTAAGGGGTTAAAGGGACACACTCACCTTCAAAACACTTTCTAAACTTTACTCAAGTTAAGCTATCAGTCAATAGAATAAACAAAGTTCTGAATCTGCAATTTTTATCTTTCTACATACTTGCATTCCTTTGCTATAAGCCCACAAACAAAGGAGTCAAAAGCCACTATTACACGGGGTGAGTGAGAGGAGCTGTCAGCTCGAGACAGCAGCAAGCGGGTGAGAGCTGGGGGGGGTGCGCGGAGAGGTGTGAGGGGGCTGCCCGGGTGATCGCTGATCAGGCAGCCCATAGCATATAGCAGCGATCTGCCGCTGCTCCCATTACATGGGGCGATGGCAGCAGATTACTGCTATATGAGTCGTTTGTCTTTCAACATGTTGTGTTCTATTACACAGGACTTTATCGTCCGTAACGGCCGATAATCATTCCGTGTAATAGGGCCTTAAGTTGTCGTCTCCACTATACTCTTGAGCTAAGTAGCCCTCTCTATACATTAACATGCCCAGTTTGCAGGCTTAGGCCATGTTCACATGGCATATGACACCGGCCGTTCTGTGACCTGGCCGGGTCACAGAACAGCTGGTATCAGTGAAGATCATCCCGGCCGGAGCCACACTCTCCATTGTGAGACCTGTCAGCAATGTGCGGCTGCACAAAACTGACATGTCAGGTTTTTGTACGGCCGCTAGCGATCCCGGCTAGAGTGATTACTATGTGTATACACTCCAGCCGGGATTCCCTGTAACTGCAGTGCATGTAAGTTGTCTATTTATCATGGTCGTTGTTGCAGATCGGCAGCAACGGCCGTGATTAATACACAACTTACATTGTGTGAACATGGCCTTACAGCGGCGAAATAGGAAAGAGTAGAAAGATAGAAATTACAGATTTGAAATCAGCATTCTTTATCCTTTTTACAAATTATTTTAGTTTAGGGGATGAGGCAATACAGCCCCTCACGATGAGCAAGGCACTTAGTAAGACTTATACTCCGGGGTTTCCATAAAGGTCACCCAAGGCAGCCACAAAATAGTTGTAGGTTTCACCCTGTTGTGCAGTTCTGCACGCATTTCCTTCATCCTATGCAAATAAAGTACCTCTGCAAACCAATTAGAAACTGAAGGGAAGGCATCTGTTTTCCATCTACGAGGTATAACTGAACGGGCTGCTAGGAGTAGGAACTTAATAAGGCTTTTCCTCAGTTTTGAGAGTGGGCCAGATAACATAGAAAGTAGCAGGGAGGAGGGATCGTTAGGTACTGCTACTCCCGGGATTTTACATGTTACATGGACCACAGCTAACCAAAAACCTTGTAAGTGAGTACAACTCCACCAAATATGGGTCATGGAGCCTCATGCCAGCCCACATCTCCAGCAGGTATCAGGGACGTTAGAATAAAGTGTGTGGAGTAGAGCAGGAACCCTATACCATTTAGACATTATTTTATAGTTTGTTTCCTGAGCTCTGCTGGAGACGGAGGACTTGTGACAAAGCAAAAATGCCTTATCCCAGTCCTCTTCTGTAAAAGTGCGGTTGAGTTCCCTCTCCCATCCCAACTAGAAGGGTACTCTGTGTGATCTCTTCGGGGAGTTTAACAGCATATAAAGTAAAAATTTACTTACCGAAATTTCTTAGCACAAAGACATAAGGGTTAACTTAGTTTCCTCATCCTGCCAGGCAGAAGGAACAACATGATTAATTAAATTAAACATAATTAACTAATTGACTGCACCTCATAAAAGAGACCCAGAGTGTACAAGCCGTGTACGTTTGCAGCAATAACACACAATTTATTAGGGCGGGATGTTGTGCTGCCTATGGACTTATAAAAAGAATAAATTTTGACTTTTTTTATATCATCCTACGGCAGCACAAGGAGAAAAGGGAAAGCAAAGCAGTAAACTCAAAGGGGGGGGGGGTATTTAACTTGAAGATGCCATTTGCAGCACTTTTCTGCCAAAGGACACTCTGCTATTGGAGATGACATCCAAGTGATAATGCTTCACAAAGGTAGATGAAGAAGCCCATGTTGCAGCATGACAGATTTGATCCAATGAGACCTGGGGCAGTTCGGCCCAGGATGCTGAAGTAGATTGTGTAAAGTGCCCCTTAATGCCCACTGGCAGAGGAAGACCTTGTTTGGTGTAACACTACGCGATGGCATCTTTGGTCCAACAGGACAAGGAGGCCTTGGATGCAGCTTTTTCTTTATTGGGCCCTTGAAACTGAAGAAACAAGGAATCTAAAGAACAGAAGCTGCTTGAACGATTAATGTAGGTAAGTACCGCTTGCTTTGACATCTAGGAGTTGGAGCTTTTCCTGCTCTGCTCCTTTTGGGTTTTCAAACAGGGAAGGAAGGAAGATTTACTGGTTCACATTAGCTGATGAAGAGATCTTGGAAGAAACCCTGGTCTGGTTCTTAGCAGCAGACCCTCCTGGTTGACAACAAGGGAAGGTTCCTTATAAAAGAGCGCCTGGATCTCGCCAACCCTTTCAGCTGAGACAATGGTTACAAGAAATAAAGTCTTTAATTAAAGGAATTTCAGGGATGCTTCCTGCAATAGTTCAAAGGGACTGGTGGATATGGCACCCGAGCTAGATCCCAAGACGCTATCGGACTCTTTACTGGAGGTCTGAGGTTCTTGACAGCTTTGAAGAATCTACAGGTAAGCGTCTGGTTCGAGAATTTACCCTCGAAGAGGAAATTGACTGCAGAGAAATGCACCTTGAGATTGTTGAACTTTAATTAATCCTCTCGCATAACCTTTCTGCAGGAATTTAAGCACGTCTGTAAGTAACAGCTTGGCAAACACACCATGACTTGAAAACTTTAAGGATTTTGTCATAGACCTTGATCATAGCTGGTTTTCTGGATGATTCCCGCAGATCGATAACATCTTCGGCAAAGCCTCTTTGACTTAAGGCAAGACGGTCAAACTCCAAGCTGTGAGATGTAGGTGTTATAGAGCCGGATGGAATAGGCCTCTCTGTGAAAGAAGGTCCGGGCGGAGAGGGATCTCTGCATAGGTCCCCCTCGATAGCTCTAATACGAGCGGAAACCAAGCCCTCCTGGGCCAAAAGGGGATTACCGAAATGGCTCTGACATCCTCCTCCTGAATGTTCTTGAGCACCCTGGGTATATGAGGCAAAGGATGAAAGACATAAATCAGCTGATTGCTCCAGTCGCAGGACAGGCCATCTAAAACATCAGGGGCATCTGCCCGATAGATGGAACAGAACTTGACAACTTTCCTGTTGTCTCGTCGCCATGACATCTACATCTGGCATCCCACACCTTCAGGTGACCCAGTCGAAAGGATTCTGTATGAAGGCTCCATTCCACCTGTTGTACTTGGTGTCGGCTGTGACATTGAGGTCTCCCTTGATGTGAATGACCTTAAGATCCATTAAGTGTTCTTCCGCCCAAGACATGAGTTGGTGACATTATTCCGTCAGAGGGACTGATCTGGTCCCCTCCTGCTTGTTTAAGTAGAACACAGTTGTCAGATAGTTGGATTGGATCAGGACTAGTGATGAGCGAGTACTAAACTGCTCGGGTGCTCATTACTTGAGACGAATATCTCCCGATACTCGAGTAATCGTTTCGAGTAACGAACCCCATTGAAGTCAATGGGACACTCAAGCATTTTTGCAGGGGACCCAAGTTCGGTAGAGGGAAGGTCGTGTGAAAACCTGTCAACCTCAGAAATTGATGGAAACACAACGGAAATGGACAGTAAACAGCAGGGGCAGCATGTTTGCATGCCTTTGAGGCTGCCTAATGGCACATTATGCCTAATTCTGTGCAACAGCCTGGTTAAAACAGAGGTAGGCATATGGACCACCCAAAAACTCAGCCTGATACAGCATGGCAGTGAGAACACAGGAAACCATTAAAACAGAGGTAGCATATCATGAAACAGCCAAAAATTTAGCCTGACACAGCATGGCGGTGAGGACAGAGTGAACAAGGTAGAAGCGGTAGCCAGTCAGCCTTCCAAAAATTATACCAGACCTAGCATGGCAGTGAGCACACAGAGAACCATTGAAAGTGAGTGAGGAAGCAAGTGAGCCTCCCAGAAATTAGGCCAGACACTGCATGGCATTGAGCACACAGAGAACCATTAAGAGTGAGTGAGGAAGCAAGTGAGCCCACCCAATAATTGGAGTGAGTCCAGGGGCTGGGATATTTAGTGGACATGAACCCGGGTGCTGACAGCTAACTGGCTAGGCCAGCTGGTCAGGCCCCGGCCACGGCCAAACCAAAAGAAATAATATAAAACAGCTGGCGGGGGCGCGATCGGCGGGCCCCCGGCAACCAGTCCCGCTCCTCCGCAGACGTAGTGAGACGTCAGAGCATGGCAATGAGGACACAGAGAACCATTAGAAGTGAGTGAGGAAGCAATTGAGCCTCCCAATAATTAGGCCAGACCCTGCATGGCGGAAGAAGACTTGGCAGTTGGCTGAGAATTGAAGGAAGAGGAGGAGGAGAGGAGATACCAAGAATCTTCATGTTGAGCTGCTTTCCCCATGGTGGGTTGAATTCAGGAGAAATCCAGGCTTTGTTCATTTTTATAAACGTCAACCTGTCAGCGCTGTCAGTTGACAGGTGGGTGCGCTTATCGGTGATGATGGCACCAGCTGCACTGAAGACCCGCTCTAACAACACACTAACGGCAGGGCAAGCCAGCACCTCCAAGGCGTAAAGTGCCAGTTCGGGCCACGTATCCAGCTTTGAAACGCAGTAGTTGTAGGAAGCAGAGTGATGGGTAAGGACGTTGGTATGGTCATCAAGGTACTCTCACAACATCTTCCTGAAGGCTTCCCCCCTACTCTGTCTAGACTGGGGACGGTTGACATAGTCTTGCTGGGGTGCCATGAAACTATCAAAGGCCTTGGAGAGTGTTCCCCAGCCCCTTGACAAGCTGCGTGCTCTACTGCTCCTCGGCCCACAGAACTACGTCCTCTGGCGCTAGTGGTGTCAGATGGGAAATACATTTTCAGCTTTTGCACCAGGGCCTGGTCAATCCTGCCTTCGAAAAGGCTACAACATTCAAGGAAGGTAGACGGTACCGGTGAAAGGCCTGGTCAATCCTGCCTTCAAAAAGGCTACAACAACATCCAAGGAAGGATAGAAACTACTGTTGAAAGGCTCGGTCAATCCTGTCTTCAAAAAGGCTACTACAACATCCAAGGAAGGATAGAAGCTACTGGTGAAAGGCCTGGTCAATCCCGCCTTCCAAACGGCTACAACATTGAAAAAAGGTAGAAGGTACTGGTGAAAGGATGGCAGAGGACACCTCTAAGATAAGATGTCATCCACAGATAATATGGTTCAAAATGGAAAAGACAAGGAAGGTAAATTGAATTTGACTATGAATTTGACTCTAGCAGTTGGGGTTACATTCCCTGCATCATGTGACTCCCCACTTCTCCCCCCACCATTGTTTTGAGTTTGAATTTGACTTTGAATTTGACTGTAGCAGTTGGGGTTAGTTTAACTGGTTGACTTGTGGAAATGCACACAGATGCGGTGCACCTTGGCAGGGCTGGCTCCAGGTTTTTGTGGGCCCTTGGGCGACAGAGCCTCAGTGGGCCCCTTTGAGGAACAAATCATGGAGATACAGGCGAGGAAAGATTTGCGGCTGCTGCATATCTTTCTCCTCCTGTATCTCCTGATCTCTGCGGGTGTCACATTACAGAAGCTATATACTGGAGAAAACTAGAAGCCCCAGCATGTCCATGTTGTATATATCACAGACAGGAGTTGTATACAGGAGAACTAGAAGATCCAGCATGTCCATGTTAAATACACATAGCATTAGCTGTATACAGGAGAACTAGAAGCTTTAGTTCTCCTGTATACAGCTCCTGCAGTGATATATACAATACATGGACATGCTGAGACCTATAGTTCTCCTATATACAGCTCCTGTCTGTGATATATATAACACATAGACATACTAAGATCTATAGTTCTCCTATATACAGCTCTTGCAGTGATAGATAGAAATATCTATCGATCTATCAATCAATCAATCACTGCAGGAGCTGTATATAGGAGAACTAGAAGCACCAGCATGTCTATGTGTTATATATATATCACTGCAGGAGCTGTATACAGAGCTGTATATAGAGCCTCTAGTTCTCCTATATACAGCTCATGCAGTGATATAAATAACACAGGGACATGCTGGTGCTTCTATTTCTTCTATATACAACTCCTGCAGTGATGTATATAACACATGGTCATGCTGAGCCCTCTAGTCTAGACCTCTGTGCAAAGCTTTAACACTCTCTTCTCTGTCAGGAATAGTCTCATTGCTGACGAGTCAATCCAGAAACCGACAAGTCTTCGAGGAAACCAGATACGACTTCTGAAGATTCAGGATGAAACCGTGGAATTCCAACATCCGTATGGTCATCTGGATGTATTGAAGCAGCTTTTCTCATGATGACGCCTTGATGAACCAGTCGTGGAGGTAGGGGACTATAAAGACTCCCTGGAGTCTGAAGGCTGCTGATAATACTACAATCATCTTGGTGAATACCCTTGGGGAGGTGTAAAGGCCGAAGGGAAGGCATGTGAACTGCAGATATAGTATTTTCTTCCCCTGAGAAATTGCCACTTTCAGAAACCTGCGGTGAGAATGCAGGATTGGTATATGCAAGTACGCGTCCTTTAGGTCCAGCGTGGCACCGAAGTCGTCTTGCTGAAGAAAAGTTGTCACAGATTTAATGTTCTCCATTTTGAAGTGAATTTGTTGAGGAAAGATGAATTTGTTGAGGAAAAACAGATCTTTGACCAGTCTCCAGGACCCCTCTTTTTTGGGCACCGTGGTGGTGGCAAACCATGCAGCAGCAAAATGGGAAAGCCTGCCTCCTACCGGAGGGTTAGAAAGCCTGGCAATCATGCCTTTTGGTCTTTATTGTCGGAAAATTGCTTCTTTCTGAAGGAAAAGGTATTGGACTCTCCCTTAACCTTAAAATTACCCTGGTTTCTCTGTGGCCAGGTTCTCCAGCTTGCTGGCGACCTATGGGTCTGTCTACGAAAGGGCCTAAACCTCTTTGGTTTAGAAGATTGCGGAAAAGCTGAACCCTTAATTTTGCTTATAGAGTCCCAAATTTTATCCAGCTGGGGTCCAAACACACTCTCTGTCTGGAAGGGTAGGGAGCAAAAGTAATTTTTGGAAGAGAGATCACCTGCCCATTTTTAATCCATACCGCTCTTCTTGCTGTAGCTGACATCGCCATTGTTTTGGAACTCAGCTTGAGAGTATCTAAAGGAAATTACGCCAGGAAATCAGAGGCCTTTTTGATCTCAGGAATATCTTTCAAGAGGTCTTCCCTTGGCACCCTAGAGGAGATATCCCTGGCCAGCTGGCTAATCCATACTCTTAAAGCAACAGGGACTGTAGCCATAGCCGCTTTAGTTCTTCCATGGGGATGGCAGATTTTTTAGATAGGCGGGTTACCGCCAAGTCCACCACACTTAGGGAGAAATTTATCAAAGGGTGTAAATATATATCTGGTGTAAACTGCCCAGAGCAACCAATCACAGATCCTCTTATATTCTGCCAGAGCTGAAAGCTGAGCTGTGATTTGTTGCTGTGGGCATTTTACACCAGGTGTATATTTTCACCCTTTCATAAACAGGGCCGGCCTTTGGAGTGTGCGACCTGTGCAATTGCACAAGGCGCATCACTCCTGGCCATCTGGAGGGCGCTCTGGCAGACAGAGAGCTGCACATATAACTTAGACAAAGGAATCTCTAAGTTACATGTGCTTTGTGTCTTCCGGAGCGCCCCCCAGCTGGCCGCCTCCCCTCCTCCCAGGCTGGGTGCTTTGGGGCGCTCCTGCAGAAACACAGCACATCTAGCTTAGAGATTTCTATTTCTAAGCTTGATGTGCAGCCAGTAGGAAGGCGCTCCCCAGGCCAGTGACTCGGCAAATGAATGTTCCGGGTATATGCCGGTAAGCTCCGCCCCCTGTCGACAAGCCCCCAGTATAATGGAGGTCACCCAGCTTTCCAGCATCTTGTATATTAGTCAGTACAATGGAGGTCACCCAGATAGATAGATAGATAGATAGATAGATAGATAGATAGATAGATAGGTAGATACATAGAAGATAGATAGATAGATAGATAGATAGATAGATAGATATTGTAACCTGCTTATGTTCCCTATGGGTAACATAATCATTTAGGGGCCCACACAGACTCGCTCACCCCTCCCCTAGGCTGAACCCCTAGCTAAGCCCCTGTGTACAATTGTCTGCAGGAGCGCTAATCAGGAAGGTCACGGCCAGCCGCGGAGACACCTGTCCCCCTGTGTGCTGGTAAGCACCTTTATCGGGAGTCGGGTGGTTTAGGGTGTTTAGGGGTTAGGGGTAGTGCTCGTTGTAGTAGGATTTACAGTAGTCTATCATATCTAAATCCTTCAACCTCAGCCTGGTTTGATTGTGGGGGTTGTCTGGAGGGGTGGGAGGCTGTGGGATTTAGTCTATGTCACTATTAGGAGGCATCAAGGGGGGGGGGGGGCACCGAAAGAAAGTTTCGCACAGGGCGCCATCTACCCTAAGGCCGGCCCTGTTCATAAATCTCCCCCTTAGGGTCTAATTTGTAGACCGCTTATAACCTGGGACTGGCTTCAGGCTTTTTCTCTGGTTTGGACCAGTCCATCTCCATGAGTTCTTTAAGGAGATCATGAGAAGGCAAAACTTGGTGTGGAGTGACTGAAAAATAAAAAAGGCATAGGCGTTTTTCATGCCATGGAGAGGCCATAGTACAGTGTAGGACTGCCCCGTGTATGAGGCCACCGTAATGTGGTGAGGTAGTTTACACCATTTTCAAATGGTAACCAGGAGCCTCATTATTTTTGTGGAAGGTTTTTTTGGCAGTTGTGGGGGGCTGCTTTTAACTATTTTCATGTCTGTAGTGGGTCTGTATCTTGCCGTTGCGGTGAGCTGTTGCATTTTTTTTTTTTTTGGGGGTGTTTTCTTTTTTATGCAACCCACTAGAAGAGGGTTCCACTTCCAAGGTTCACTTGACAGATTTTATTAAAGTGCTAGCTGCTTCTTTCTTAAAAAGAAAAATTTTTTCTGGAGCACCAGTATCTGATTCGTCTGAGGATGACACCACCTCTCCTTCAGATAAGACGACATGCTCAGCTTCAGATGAAGAGGCATGAACTTTCTCCCCTTTATGCTTTTGTACAGATTTGCGTGCAGAGGCTTCATTAAAGACATCAGAAATTTTGGATCTGAATCATCCAAAGAGGTCCTGACCTTCAGACTGGAAACTGCAGCCCTCTTTAGGCAGAGCACAGTCATCACAAATATTAGCTGAAGTCTCATCAGGTAAGGGCTGGTTGCATCTGGCACAAAGCCTGTGTTTAGATGTGCATCTTCGTTTCCCTGAGCCATTAGGAGAAGCCATCTGCAAGTATATAAATAAGGGAGAACAGATGCAGCAACAGTAACAACAAGGGCAACATACATAAGCTGTACAATGCAGCAGACTGTATCTTGTTACCCAATACAGAGCATTCCTGGCAGAGTGCTGGGTAGGTCTGACCGCTAGCATGCCAGGAGATATACTGCAAAAAACCCGGGAATGCTCTGACGCAGGTGCAGACCGGAATACCGACTGTGCCTGCGCGGTACCTGATGACAACTTCTGCCCAATGACACACTCCGCCAGGACGTGCAGGTCCTGGGAATCGGTGCTCCTAACTTCCGTCCCAACCAACATAGCGGCCGCGCATGCAGAAGAGCGCTTGATTCCTGAAGTAGACAGGTCGCACGGGAGCTGCCTTGCATAAAAAACTCCCACCAGCGGACAGCCCAACGGAAGTCATACGGAAGCCATAGATAGAGCCAATGAGCCAATGACCTTCCCGGTCACCAGGCCGTGGCCAGGACAACTCAACTAATCAGGTAATCTGACAGGAGATCGGGGAAATAACAGGCCGTACAGAAACACTGCCAGCACTGCCACTGCTTTAGATGATAGGACGAGGGACGAGCTTGATTCCTCCTGCCTACAGAAGAAACAAAACACAGCTTGTGTGGTCTCTGGGTCTCTTTTTTAGATGCAGTCAATTAGTTAATTATGTTTAATTGATTAATCATGTTGTTCCTTCTGCCTGGCAGGATGAGGAAAATACCATTGTGTCTTTGTGCTGCCGTAGGACGATAAGAGATACCGTGTGCCTCGGGGGGATTGCACACATAGCTCCTCAAAGGGAAAGAGATCCTTGTGCAAGAGCAGGCTAGTTATAGTAGAGAGGTAGAAATGTCTCAGTTGTAGGTAATGTTAGTTAGCTCTTAGCTAGAGTCAAGGTGGATCTATCCAAGCGCGGGCGCAATCTCATCCAGATGTATTTAGAGAATAGTCTCTGCACTGTCTGGAAGAAAGAGCATGGCAGGATGACAGGAATCGCTTGAAAAAGGTAAAGCAGCCTAGGCAGGAAGTTCATTTTAAGCACGGTGGCTCAGTGGTTTAGCACTGTAGTCTTGCAGAGCTGGGGTCCTGGGTTCAAATCCCACCAAAGGCAACCAAAGAGTTTGTATGTTCTCTCCATGTTTGTGTGGGTTGCCTCGGGTACTTCAGTTTCCTCCCGCACCCAAAAAACATACAGATAGGTAAAATGCTGCGGAAACTGTGTGCGCTATATAAATAAAGCATTATTAAAATGTCGATCCTGCCAATCCACGAAAAGTCTTTACGGTCCCACTTGGCCAGATCCACCCCAAAAGCAGCCAGTAACGGAGTAAAGTTCAGGTCAATTGTTTTGGACAAATCAGAAGGAATATTCACCCCCAGGTATTTGAAAGAGAACAAGGGAAGCGCGCCTTAAGGGAGGCGAGTGTGCTCTGAGGTAAGGTGACATTCATAGCAACACTCTTAGACAAATTTATTTTGTGATTGCTGACATTGCTAAAGTCCGCCAACACCTCCAGGAGTGCAGTAATATACAAATGTAAATCGTCCGCTGGGAACACTTCAGGTGCAAATCTCCAGCCAATCAGTGCACGGCCCTGCTGCAGTCATTGATTGGCTGCACGGGATCTCTGGGAGCCTCAGATGTGGCCAGATCATGGGACAGGTAATGTATCATCCCGGGGACAGGGGGTTAATGGGGCCGGGACTTACATGTAATCACATTGGAAGTGACAGGGGAGGTATCCGCTGCGGATACGTCCAGTGTGAATTTGGCCTCACACTGCTCAGTGCACAGAAAAATACAACATTTACAGGACTCAGAGAATTGGGATGCAAGGTGATTTCTTCTTCCAGAAAAAGTTGTGCCTTTGTTTTAGGCTGCTGCCACACACTGTTCTGTCAGACTCTGCAGTTTTGAAGGGGGGGGGGGGGGGCAAAAAGTTTAATTTGCCCCACAGTAAAGTAGCCCCCATATAACAAAAAATTGTGATGAAAGACAGAAATTACTCTGATGGGAAGGGATTACTGTAATGGTACTGGTGAGGGTCCTCAGCCCTACAGACTGAGGCTGGAGCAACCTGGCAGAGTATCAGACATACCGGGGGCGGGAACCTCAGATCCCCACCTGGCTCCAGCGCTTTCTGTGTAGCAGCAGTATGTATCCATAGGTCTGTGTGGCAAGAGGCAAGCTGCTACACAAAGTTAGTAAGGTAAGGAAGTGGCAGGGGGCCAGCCAGGCCCCTCTGATTGGCGGGCCGGGTTGCAACTGCTACCCCTGCGACCACTGTAGCTACGCCACTGCCATTATGTGTAGTGAGGGGGTCACTGAGAGATCAATTAATTCTACTATATGCTTGTGGGGCCTGATACAACGCCCTTATGCGGTCACACATATAATTAGCCAATCCTATGCCTCTCAGCACTTCCTCCAAGAAACCCCAGTCCACCCAATCAAATGCTTTCTCAGCATCCAGGGAAAGCAACATACAAGGTATGTGGGAAGACCGAGCATAATGTATCCCTTCACTGAGCCCCCACAGAACTCTGTATAGTGATCTTCCATAAAACATCCAGTGTATGATACACCTAGGACTCAACTACAACAGCTGCAGGCACTACAAC
Organism: Dendropsophus ebraccatus; assembly: GCF_027789765.1. Classification (NCBI taxonomy): domain Eukaryota; kingdom Metazoa; phylum Chordata; class Amphibia; order Anura; family Hylidae; genus Dendropsophus; species Dendropsophus ebraccatus. Next base: position 39,356,547 of record NC_091467.1, on the reverse strand, counting down.
TCCCAGCATTTACTGACAGTCTGCAGCCCTCAAGATATGCTGAGAGTTGTAGTACAGTGTAGACAGATGTATTGCTGGAACCTCAAGGCTGATGGTTGTCACCCACAGATTGCAGCCACCAGGAGCCTCTGTACACAGGGTTGTGCTCTCAGAAACTGCAACTCCCAGCATACCCTGAGAGCTGTGTAAATGTAGGGTGTTCTGAGAGATTTAGTTTGACTGAAAAGGCATTTGTCACAGATACAGATGATTCCAGGAAAGGACCGGGTCATCATTTCGTGTCTCACTTGTTCTATATTGGTAGATCAGTAAGACGATAGATAGATAGATAGATAGATAGATAGATAGATAGATAGATAGATAGGAGAGTGATAATTCGCTGCAGCTGACATTTACATTATCCCTTGTCATGTCGTCTGTTAAGGGATTTTCCTCACTGAATACAGTAGAGAAGAATGTATTTAGTAGATTGGCCTTTTCCTCATCCTCCTCCACCATTACACCCAGATTATTTTTGAGGGGATCAATATTTTCAGCTTTAAAGGGGTTGTCCAGCGGAAAAAAAATTTCTTTCAAATCAGCTGGTATCAGAAAGTTAAATAGATTTGTAATTTACTTCTATTTAAAAATCTCAAGTCTTCCCATACTTATAAGCTACTATATATCCTGCAGGAAGTGTTGTTTGTTTACATTCAGAAACAGTGCTCTCTACTGACATCTCTGGCGGAGTCAGGAACTGTCCTGAGCAGGAGAGGTTTTCTATTGGGACTTGCTGCTGCGCTGGACAGTTCCTGACTCCGCCAGAGATGTCAGTAGAGAGCACTGTTTCTGAATGTAAACAAACAACACTTCCTGCAGGATATATAGTAGCTTATAAGTATGGAAAGACTTGAGATTTTTAAATAGAAGTAAATTACAAATCTATTTAACTTTCTGAAACCAGTTGATTTGAAAGAAAAAAAAATTTCACTGGACAACCCCTTTAAGTCTTTTATTATTTATATTGGTGAAGAACATTTTGGGATTTGTTTTAATTTCTGTTGCAATCCTTCTTTCTGTTGAAATTTTTGCTTCTTTTATTTGTTTTTTTTACACATTTTATTCTTCTGTCTATAGTTGCTCAATGCTTCCCTACTACCTTCTTGTTTTAGAAGTCTGAATGCTTGTTTCGTATCATTTATTGCACTCTTAACAGATGTAGTTAGCCACATTGGTTTTCTCGTATTTCTACTACTTTTATTCCCATATGGTATGTGTCGTTCACACGATCTACCCAGGATGCTCTTAAATATGTCCCATTTCTCTTGTGTGCTTTTATTTCTGATGGCAATATCTGAGTCTATGTCCCCAAGGTTCTCTCTTAGTTTTTTTAAATTAGCCTTCCTGAAATTTAATGTTTTTGTAGCCCCTCTACTGTGCATTTTATTGAAGGATAATTGAAAACTTATTATGTTGTAGTCACTATTACCTAGGTGACCACTCACTTCTATTTTTGATATTCTGTCTGGCCTATTGGTTAAAATCAGGTCCAGAAGTGCCCCCCCCCCCTTGTTGGTTCCTGTATTAGTTGGGAAAGGTAATTATCTTTTACTATTTCCAAAAACCCACAGTCTTTGCTGGAGCTGCAGGTTACTGCTTTCCAGTTTATATTTGGGTAATTAAAGTCCCCGAAAAAAATTACTTCACTTTGCTTCGATGCCGCATCTATTTGTCTTATAAGGAGATTTTCTATTCTTCCACTATACTTGGAGATTTATAATTTACTTCTTTATAAATTTTATTATTCTTTGTCCCTCCCCTTATTTCTATCCAAAGAAACACATTATCATCACTTATATCCTCCCGCAGAATCGGCTTAAGGCAGGATTTAACATATAAACAGACCTCTTTCTTATTTTTATGGTCATTTCTGAATAGACTATAACCCTGGATATTAACGGCCCAGTCATAGCTCTCATCCAGCCATGTCTCGCTTATCCCCACTATATCATATTTCTCTTCCACCATTATGAGTTCTAATTCCTCAGCTTTATTAGTGAGGCTTCTAGCATTTGTATACATACATTTAATATGTTTGTCCATATTTCCTTTCCTCTTATCAATAGTGACTGTTATATCCCTTCCTGCCGCTCCATTCCCAGTTCCATAATCTAGCCCCAGCTCTCCATCTACTCTGTTCCTTTAAGATCGGCTTTGGTACAGTCCCTTAAGGAGCAACTTTGGTGCCAACTCTTTAAGAGTGACCTATGTACTTTCCCTTTAAGACCACTCATGTACTGTCCCTTTCAAAGCGACTTAGGTACCACCCTTTGAAGAGCAACTTTAGTGCTGTGCCTTTAAGAGTGACTTTGGCCCTGGCCGTTTAAAAACAACTTTAATACTGTCCCTTTAAAAAAGAGACTTTAGTACTGTCTCTTTAAGAGTGTACCGTCCCTTAAAGAGTTACTTTGGTACTGTCTCTTTATAAGAGAATGTGGCCTAGGCCCTTTAAGACAGAGTTTGATACTGGCACTTTAAGAACGACTTTGGTACCGCCCCTTTAAAAGCGAGTTTAGTACCATAACTTTAAGAGCTAATTTGACTCACCTCTGGTTCATCACTTACTCACCTCTGCTACATCACTAACTCAGCTCTGCTCTATTATTTGGGTATCAGCTCTGCTGTATCATGCGGGTGTCAGCTCTGCTACATCACTGCCTGACCTCTGCTACATCACTGACTGACCTCTGCTACTTCATTGACTTACTGCCATATAATGGTAAAGAACATTGTTTGGTTACCATGACAATCTTGCTTACGTCAGTGAGAAATAATTGTTAAGGACCTTCCATCTTCTACATTTTCTATACGCCAATATTGGACATTTGACTGTGTGGATGTTGTCAGGCATTGACTGACAAGATCTTAGAATATTATAATATATTTCAGCTATTTCCATATGTGCTGTGATTGACTGTTAAAGCAACTCTGTACCCACAATCTGACTCCCCCCAAACCGCTTGTATTTTCGGATAGCTGTTTTTAATCCAAGATCTGTCCTGTGGTCCGTTCGGCAAGTGATGCAGTTATTGTCCTAAAAAAATACTTTTAAATTTGAAGCCCGTGCAACACGGGAGTGTCTGTGCCCTAACTTTGCACCACTCCTCTGTCCCTCCTCCCCACCCTCTTCATCATTAGGAATGCCACTGGAACATTTTCTACATGCTGAACATTGCACAGTTCCTTAACGATCCAGACCATGTGCCAGCTAAGCAGGTGGGGAATAAGAGGTAATCTGCCTGGAGCATTCCTAATGATGAAGAGGGTAGGGAGGAGGGACTAAGAGGTTGTGCAAAGTTAGGGCACAGATATTCCCGTATGGCACGGGGCTTCAAGTTTAGGGCTGCGTTCACACTGCGTATATTTCAGTCAGTATATTTCAGTCAATATTGCAACCAAAACCAGGAGTGGATTAAAAACACAGAAAGGCTCTGTCCACACAATGTTGAAATTGAGTGGATGGCCGCCATTTAACAGTAAATAACTGCCATTATTTCAATACAACAGCCATTGTTTTAAAATAACAGCAAATATTTGCCATTAAATGGCGGCCATCCACTCAATTTCAACATTGTGTGAACAGAGCCTTTCTGTGTTTTCAATCCACTCCTGGTTTTGGTTGCAATATGAGGACCACAATACTGACTGAAATATACGTAGTGTGAACGCAGCCTTACTGTGTGGCCATTATTTCCTATGGGCCTATATTTCTTTAGGGAAATTAGGGGTCTTTAAACGTAAATTTCTTAAAAACGACAAATATGATTGAAACCAAAAATACTTAGCAAATCTGTCACCGCAGAGGGCTTTGAAACGCATTTTGAAAGTAGTCTGTGCGCAAAGCGCTTCGGGCTGTATTAATCGCAGAAGAATAGCTGGAAGAAGAAGTGGAAAAAGAAGAAAACGGATTACAATATAGTGCTTTTTCAACCACTATAAATATTGGTACGGCGAACTACAAGTGCACTTACATGAAGTGCAATAATATAATAGGCTATGTTCACACTACGTATGAGCCCGGCCGTAGTTCGTACGCAGCCATACATGTGCGGCTGAAAGTACGGCTGTGGGAAAAATAGACATGCGGCCGGATTGCGAACATGCGGGCGAACCGCGAACATACGCCTCTAGTAGAGTTATGCTTCCCTAGCTTGTTTCGAAGTGATCTGAAACAGGTCATTTACTTGGAAATCTACGCCCAGCCCAATAAAACACACAGAACCTTTTGGATCTAAAAATCAAGTTCAATTTGGCTGAAATAAGTACTCCGTACGGGACCGCATGGATATCCACGGCCGTGAGTTGGAACATTTCCGTCCTCAAACAATGGTCTTGTTCATTTTTCACGGCACCGTATGCGATCCGGCCGTAAGCTCATACGTAGTGTGCATTGTGCATATATCGTATACTTTCCAGCGAACGCATCAACCTCAAAACTATGTGTGTATATTCGCGATTCGCACTACGGCCGGAAAGATACGTAGTGTAAACATAGCCATAAAGCGTGAGTGCTAAAGCAAAAACAACAATACAGAAGTAGGAACCCTAATTAATAAAGCCACCACTCAGATAATCTAAGACCTAGATCATATACTAAAACAGAAAAGCAATTGCCTATGAGCTGGAGCAACAAAAATATAGGTCATTATTATATCATGGCTGATATTATATTATATGCAATAAGCCGCCACATAGTGCCTGATGGAAATGGTGTACTGAACTGTCATGTGGATAAACTGTAACTGTAGCAATCTGCAAGTGCACCCAAATTACGTTCAATTGCATGTTTGTCAATAAGCTTCTAGTTCCAGACAGGTAATGTGTATAAAAATACCAAAATATACAGCTGAAATACAATCACCTAATGACAAACCAATCTTAAAGCCCGGTCGTGCACTTATATAGAGGTCTATTATCAATAAAATAAAAAAGGTATAATAAAAGTCATCATCACACCATGTCTGAAAATGTGCCCATGTTATAGAATTTTACTTTATTTTATTTGATTCTGTTGTTGGTTTCTTTGAGATCAGGCGAGAGATCTGACATATTATCGTCATCAGGATTACTCTCAGGGATATGACATCATTTGCACATTGATACCGATTGAATCCTTTATTGCAATGGGTGGATAATTTACATCCTTTAGATCAGCGGCATTAAATATAGGCTACGTTTGTAATAAGCTGAAGGGATGTATAGATACAAGTATATAATATTTATAGCTGATTTATTCTATGTCGTAACTCATATTTCTTGCTTTGGACGCTATTATTACCTATTAATGATGAATATTTATTTTATGTGCTCTTATAATATCGACCACTAGATGGCAGCAGCACCCTACTATTAGGACTATGGGTTAGACCATAGTGATATTATACATACATCTCCCACTAGATGGTAGCAGTGTATAACTATTGATACTGTGTGCGTGATGGAATGAGAGTCATCTTATCTCTTATTCTATTACATGGGCACATTGTCAGACATGGTCTGATGAAGACTTTTGTTTTATTTTATTCCTAAGATTAGTTTGTCATTAGGTGGCTGTATTTCAGGTCTATTATTTTGGTATTTTTATACACATTACCTGCCTGGTACTAGCAGCTCATTGACAAACATGCAATTGCACGTTATTTGGGTGCACTTGCAGATTGCTACAGCTACTTATCATCCATACGACATTTCAGTACACCATTAATTGGCTTATTGCCAATAATTTTTTTTTTATGCATATATGTTCCACTAGATATCACTACCATTCATATGGTTACTTATGAGTTCATGATTTATATTGTCATAATTGTTTAAACCTCTTGGGTAGGCTGCTGAGCAATAATGTGCAAAGGACGTGAAATACATCTTGTTTCCATCAGATGGCAGTAGCACTCCACTTCTGGGTTTTTGTGCTGTACTATCATGATGTTATTCACCTAGTTTCCACTAGATGGCAACAGTGCTCCATTATTGCGATGTAGCATATACTTCTGATGTGAGCTGGTACGTCATCCACCAATCACTATGATTTGGTGTCAGCCATGATATAATTATGGTCTATTTGTTATTGACAAATTCTTTATTTATGTTTATGTTGCCCTAGCTCATGGGCAATAGCTTTTATCAGTTTGGTGGTTTTAATTAGGGTTTATACTTATGTATTGTTATGTTTTAGCACTCGCACTTTATTATATGATACACTGCACTTTATGTAAGTTCACTTGTAGTTTGCTGTACCAATATTTATATATTGTTGTGTATATCTTGTCATTTAAGAAACATTAGCACATTAATTTGTATTATTGTAGCATGTGCACTTTATTACCAAATTTGATATGTGTACTACTTTAAGGCTTATTCAATAAGCATACTGATTTATTTAGTTCATTTGTTTGGGGCAGCATTCATTGATTCCAACTAGGTACAACAAATAGGTAAAATGCAAATATTGGCCAAGCAGTATGTACCAGTTTTCACTAGATGGCAGCAGCGTTTCACCATTGGGTCTATGATCGTATTGGCTTATGATTTTAGCCTCTATATTTACCTATTTCACTCTATGTCAGACTATGGGTCACCTGACCTGACATGTCACAGGTCCGCAAGCGCATGCGCATTTGAACATGTGTATTATTAGGAGCACATGTGCTTTTTCTTCCACGTGTAAGTTATTTCAATATAAATACTGGCTTATTGTGTATATCATTTTACTCCTTGATGAAGCTACTGTGTGTACAGTAACGTGTGGGGTCAGGCACTCAATGTACTTTGTACATTTCAGCATTAATGCTGTCTTTATGTCTGTAATCCATATGCACGTGATTTGGGCATTACTGAGATCTATGCTTTTATTTATGTATATCTTTTCTGTGTATATGTTGCAGGGAAATTATAGAACCGTTACATCATCTCCCTGAAGAAAGTCAGGGATTTGATCAAATCCCTGACCCCTTTCAGGGAAATGATGAAATGAATGAGTCTGGAGTCACCCGGCTCTATGTTTATTTATTAAATAATATGACAATAGTCATTGAATCGCGAATTATTTATTTGAAACTAATTAAAACAAAGGAAATAAGTAGTTAAGCTGGTATTTTTACCGAATGTAATTAATAAATCATCATTTTTATTATTATTATATTTATTATTTTTTAATTAAAACACGTTGATTTGTGGCATCTGATTTGTGGCATCTCAAGTTGCAGAGTACCTCACTTTTTTTTTTTTTTTTACTGACTTTTTTTTTTTTTTCGTTTTACATTGCATTTTGGACTGTTCACAGGAACACTTTTTTAAATCTTTGACCTCCAAATATGGATAATTTTCCTGCAATCTCAAGCAGACTGGGGAACTGTTTTGGTAAATGTTGTAGTAGCAACTTGAAGAGCGTTTCTAGGTAGCCAATCTTTTATAATTCCGACCAAGGTACCGATCTGGTGTGTGTGTGTATATTTACATATACACTACCGTTCAAAAGTTTGGGGTCACCCAAACAATTTTGTGTTTTCCATGAAAAGTTACACTTCTTCACCACCATACTTTGTGAAATGAATAGAAAATAGAGTCAAGACATTGACAAGGTTAGAAATAATGATTTGTATTTGAAATAACATTGTTTTTACATCAAACTTTGCTTTCGTCAAAGAATCCTCCTTTTGCAGCAATTACAGCATTGCACACCTTTGGCATTCTAGCTGTTAATCTGTTGAGGTAAGCTGGAGAAATTGCACCCCACACTTCTAGAAGCAGCTCCCACAAGTTTGATTGGTTGGATGGGCACTTCTGGCGTACCATACGGTAAAGCTGCTCCCACAACAGCTCAATGGGGTTCAGATCTGGTGACTGCGCTGGCCACTCCATTACCGATAGAATACCAGCTGCCTGCTTCTGCTGTAAATAGTTCTTGCACAATTTGGAGGTGTGTTTAGGGTCATTGTCCTGTTGTAGGATGAAATTGGCTCCAATCAAGCGCTGTCCACTGGGTATGGCATGGCGTTGCAAAATTGAGTGATAGCCTTCCTTATTCAGAATCCCTTTTACCCTGTACAAATCTCCCACCTTACCAGCACCAAAGCAACCCCAGACCATCACATTACCTCCACCATGCTTAACAGATGGCGTCAGGCATTCTTCCAGCATCTTTTAATTTGTTCTGTGTCTCACAAACGTTCTTCTTTGTAATCCAAACACCTCAAACTTGGATTCATCCGTCCACAACACTTTTTCCAGTCTTCCTCTGTCCAATACCACATATGTAAAGTCTGTAGAACTCCACCATACAAGACACTACCAGTAGTCTTCTAATGTATGGGGGATAGGTATTAAGTTACGAATTGCGGGTTCTAGTAGCAAGCTAAATACCAATAAAAGAACAACTGAACCTCTAATATATTACAACATACAAATTTTATTGTTTAAAAATACACTATGATGACAAAATAATCAATAAATACACAATGAACCATGGCTGACAATATGTTAAAAAACGACAAACATACAATGAGGGGGCTGCTGCAGATGGACATTAGTGAATAAATAAATAAATCAATAAATCAAATAGTGGACTAAAGTGCTGAGTATGATACAGAGAGAATAATAAGATAATAGTAAATAAACTGAAAAGTCCTATAAAGAATTCATAAATCTCAAACTGGTATAGAGTCATAGAAGTATCATACCACAAATAATGGAGTCAAAGTGTCCACCGGCGGCCCCCACCCCAACGCACGTTTCGGCATAGCCTTTTTCAAGGGGTACCTATCTGCTGGAGGGTCACGCTATAAATACCCAAAGTGCTGCTATGTAGCCCAATCAACCACCCGCTCCGCACATGTTTACAATTACCTGCTGGATCAGAGCAATACTTCCGGTAGCGACTCACGTCAGCGCAAATGGCGCGACGTGATGACGTTCATCTGACTAGTCACATGGTACACCACGTATCATGTGATACCTGTATGACGCGGACGCGCGCCGGTCACGTGGTGCGCACGAATACGCGCCGGTCACGTGGTGCGCACGAACAACGCAACCGCGCGCATGCGCGTCACCCAGGTAAAGAGATGAAAGAAAAAACAAAGTCTGCTGCCATCTACTGGCAAAGCGGACACAAAGCCAGTTTAAAAGAACGTAATGTGATACCATATGACCAGTATAGTATCCCTGAGGGCCATGTACGAATACCAACAATGTATAATTGTCCATTGTCCATTATACATTGTTGGTATTCGTACATGGCCCTCAGGGATACTATACTGGTCATATGGTATCACATTACGTTCTTTTAAACTGGCTTTGTGTCCGCTTTGCCAGTAGATGGCAGCAGACTTTGTTTTTTCTTTCATCTCTTTACCTGGGTGACGCGCATGCGCGCGGTTGCGTTGTTCGTGCGCACCACGTGACCGGCGCGCGTCCGCGTCATACAGGTATCACATGATACTTGGTGTACCATGTGACTAGTCAGATGAACGTCATCACGTCGCGCCATTTGCGCTGACGTGAGTCGCTACCGGAAGTATTGCTCTGATCCAGCAGGTAATTGTAAACATGTGCGGAGCGGGTGGATGATTGGGCTACATAGCAGCACTTTGGGTATTTATAGCGTGACCCTCCAGCAGATAGGTACCCCTTGAAAAAGGCTACGCCGAAACGTGCGTTGGGGTGGGGGCCGCCGGTGGACACTTTGACTCCATTATTTGTGGTATGATACTTCTATGACTCTATACCAGTTTGAGATTTATGAATTCTTTATAGGACTTTTCAGTTTATTTACTATTATCTTATTATTCTCTCTGTATCATACTCAGCACTTTAGTCCACTATTTGATTTATTGATTTATTTATTTATTCACTTATGTCCATCTGCAGCAGCCCCCTCATTGTATGTTTGTCGTTTTTTAACATATTGTCAGCCATGGTTCATTGTGTATTTATTGATCATTTTGTCATCATAGTGTATTTTTAAACAATAAAATTTGTATGTTGTAATATATTAGAGGTTTAGTTGTTCTTTTATTGGTATTTTCCTCTGTCCAATGTCTGTGTTCTTTTGCCCATCTTAATCTTTTTCTTTTATTGGCCAGTCTCAGATATGGCTTTTTCTTTGCCACTCTGCCCTGAAGCCCAAAATCCCGCAGTCGCCTCTTCACTGTAGATGTTGACACTGGGGTTTTGCGGGTACTATTTAATGGAGATGCCAGTTGGGGACCTGTGAGGCGTCTGTTTCTCAAACTAGAGACTTTAATGTGCTTATCTTCTTGCTTCTTGCGGCCTCCCACTTCTTTTTCTACTCTGGTTAGAGCCTGAAATCTTCAATTTCTTAGCAATTTCTCGCATGGAATAGCCTTAATTTCTAAGAACAAGAATAGACTGTCGAGTTTCAGATGAAAGTTCTCTTTTTCTGGCCATTTTGAGCGTTTAATTGACCCCACAAATGTGATACTACAGAAACTCAATCTGCTCAAAGGAAGGTCAGTTTTGTAGCTTCTGTAACGAGCTAGACTGTTTTCAGATGTGTGAACATGATTGCACAAGGGTTTTCTAATCATCAATTAGCCTTCTGAGCCAATGAGCAAACACATTGTATCATTAGAACACTGGTGTGATAGTTGCTGGAAATGGGCCTCTATACACCTATGTAGATATTGCACCAAAAACCAGACATTTGCAGCTAGAATAGTCATTTACCACATTAGCAATGTATAGAGTGTATTTCTTTAAAGTTAGGACTAGTTTAAAGTTATCTTCATTGAAAAGTACAGTGCTTTTCCTTCAAAAATAAGGACATTTCAATGTGACCCCAAAATTTGGAACGGTAGTGTATATGTGTGAAGTGGTAGGCTCTCTAGTAATCACCCTTTGTGTAAAAGAACTACATTAAGTATGATTAATTCAACATTTATATCTTTTACTAGTGTAGAAAAAATGAATAAAACAAAGTTAAAAATAGATTATATGCCCATTGCACATCCACAAGGAGTATATAGCAATAAACTTAATGTTATAAATTGTTAAAAACATGAAAATTAAGAAAATTATGAAAAATATATTATATTAACATGAAAAGTCTTGTGGTGAATACTTTATATATAAATATATATAGCTATGATTATTGTCCGTTGGCGGCTTTGCAGGGCCCTTGCAAGCCGCCAATTGTTTAAATACTGTGCTGGCAGCAGGGTATTTAGCATCTACTGCGTATTAGATGGGATGTTGGATAGTTGATCATTTACTGAAAATTCATTAAAAATTCATTAAATAATTCTCCGTTATTTGTGCTGCTTGTAATACATTAAGAGGAGAAAAAGTATGTTGGCGGAAGTCCACCTCTCACCAGTCCTTTGTTGTTCTTAAAATCTACGGCCGTAGATGCAGAGGATACGTGGGATAGGCTGTGGATTCCCCGCTTGTGTGTGAACACTGATGGATGCTTCTTCCTGCAGTTTGTACAGCGAAGCTTGAGCAGTGGAGGCTCACTGCAGCCAGGTAATTCCCATAGATGAGATGTTGGGAGTGTTGGTAAATGCTTCAAAAGCCAGGGATTGAGGCTAGGATATATGCTGAGAGTTTAGCATAGTATAGTAGTGTACAGTAATGTATTGACCACTAGTTGCAACTGTAATAGACGCGTTTCTGAATAATCCTCTATTCTTTCCTCAGTATTAGGTTGCAAAACCTAATATATAAATGTTGAATTAATCATACTTAGTAGTGTAGTTCTTTTACACAAAGGGTGATTACTAGAGAGCCTACCACTTCACACGAATTTATCCGCTACACAGGTGCTAACCAAGTAGTGCACTCGTAATATACCCTCAATCCCATCTGCATTATCAGGTTGAGTTCTTACCACACCAAAACCATTCATATATATATATATATATATATATATATATATATATATATATATATATATATTGTGATATAAGTCACTGGGATCGCCTTTGCTGGGGTCAAAGGACACGTATCTGGTTCATCCAAATCAGGCCAACAGCATACATAGGTGCAATCTGACACGTAGTCAGGTTTATTTAAAAGGTTGCAAGCAGAAAATAAAACAAAACAGCAACGAAAGGAAATCCTTGCCTGTCCGGCACTTACTATACATTCAGGTATCCTGACTATCAGCTGGAGAGCTGCTCCCTGCCAGCTTACCAAACACTTAAGCAACCTTTACTACTCACATCAATCTCTCACACAGACAGGCTTTCTGTGTCCCTAGCCAGAGAGAGCTATCTGCCCTCCTGGCTTCTCTTATATACCCGCCCTCTGAGCAGCTTCATTAATTACCCTGCAGGTGAGAGGCCTGGGCTGTTAGCTGACATAGGAGAGGAACCTAGGAGAAATATACCTCCGTTCCACAACCATTCCTGCATAGGTGTCACAATATATACACACACACACACACACACACACACACATATATATGTGATATGTGCCTGAATGTATAAGTGTGTGTGTCTGTGTGTCTGTGTGTATATATATATGTATATATATATATATATATATGCCTCTGTTAATACGTGTCTGTAATGAGACATATATATATATATATATATATATATATATATATATATATACACACACACATGCACATATTGTATAAACACCCAGGCACATATAGTCACATACTACATATGGTCAGCCACATAAATACCCATTCAGAGACAAATATGCTGTACACTCAAGCACATACAGTCACACAGATGCACATGCATACATAGAGACACATACAGTCACATATACACACAGAGTCAGGCACATATACAGAGACACACACATGCTCTGCACACAAGCACATACAGTCATGGCCAAAAGTTTTGAGAATGATACAAATATTAAATTTCTACAAAGTCTACTGCTTCAGTTTTTAAAATGGCAATTTGCATGTACTCCAGAATGTTATAAAGAGTGATCAGCTTAACAGCAATTACTTGCAAAGTCAATATTTGCCTAACATTGTTTCAGTGATTGCTCCATTAACACAGGTGTGGGTGTTGATGAAGACAGGGCTGGAGATCAATCTGTCATGATTAAGTAAGAATGACACCACTGGACACTTTGAAAGGAGGCTGGTGCTTTGCATCATTGTTTCTCTTCTGTAAACCATTGTTATCTCTAAAGAAACACGTGCAGTCAGCATTGCACTGCACAAAAATGGCCTAACAGGGAAGAGTATCGCAGCTATCAGTCAACAATCTATCACATCAAGAACTTAAAGGAGAGAGGTTTCATTGTTGCCAAAAAAGGCTCCAGGGTGCCCAAGAAAGAAAAGCAAGTGCCAGGACCGCCTCTTAAAAGTGTTTCAGCTGCGGGATCGGGCTACCAGCAGGGCAGAGCTTGCTCAGGAATGGCAGCAGGCAGGTGTGAGTGCATCTGCACGCACTGTGAGGCGGAGACTCACACATATAGACAGATATATATACCCATACAGAGAGACACACACCCACACACGCTGTACACAGAGGCACATATCATGTACAGTACATATACAGTCAGGCACATATCCCATACAGAAAAAACACACATACACATACACAGAAGCACTAACATAGTCCTCTTCTCCTCTATTCTCCTGCCGGGCAGTCTGTGGGTGTAGCTTCCTCATGCAGGGGGACATGTTGTCCCCTCTCACTGATCAGCATCCTGGGACCAGTGCAGCAGACTTCATGTTCCTCCTCTTCCTAGAGCCATGTAAGGGCGTCCGGCTCTCAGCAGATGCTTAGATAGCTCCGGGAGGAGGAGAGGGGGCCTTGGGAAGGAAGTAAGGGCTGTCCCCTGCACTGCCTGTTACTGTTTCTTTTTTTGTATGCAGCATTTAATTTTACATCAGGCGGCCTCACAGGAACTGGCAATCTGGTTAGCACACTGGTCTGCCAGATTGTCAGTCCGGGCAGGGAGGGCTTAGTGCACTTCTCCCGAACTGGCTGTCATTTTCACAGCCAGTTCGGGAGAACTGCAGAGTGACAGGAAGTGGTGAGGGTGGACAGCAGGCCCCCCTAGAGTAGGGACCCGGTCGCCATGGTGACCGCTGTGACCCCTATAGCTACGCCACTGCATTCTAGCATGTTTAGTTCTGAAAGGTCTGGAGTGTATACTCTCCATCAGGTGTATCCTCTCCTCTGAAAGGGCATACATTCTAGCAAGTGCAGTTTTGAAAGGTCTAGAGCAGTGCTTCTCAATTCCAGTCCTCAGGCCTCACCAACAGGTCATGTTTTTAGGATTTCCTTAGTACTTAACAGGTGATATAATTATACTCAGGTACATCAGGTATTCTCACAGGTGTCCTTTGTATGGGAAATTCTTAAAACATGACATGTTGGTGAGGCCTGAGGACTGGAATTGAGAAGCACTGGTCTAGAGCACAGGTAGACTTCAGCCCTCAGCTGATATAAACTACATTTCCTTTTATGCCTTACCTGTCCAGGCATGATGGGAATTGTAGTTTTGCAACTGCTGGAGGTCCTAAGTCTAACATCTTTGGTGTAAAATGTTCTCTTTTCTAACTGCAGGGTACACAGTTTAGCATGTTCACTATTGAAATGTCTACTATGTATCCTCTCCTCTTAGGGTATCCTCTCCTGAGCTTCTCACTGAGCGGGCTGTATTACACGGCATAATTAGGAGGTGAAAGAGAGCAGTAACGTGTTAGGTCAGTGCTCGCTTCCCCCTTGTTCCCCGCTAGCTGTCTGTGTTATTACACGCACAGACAGTGAGCAGGGGAACCACGGAGAGCTGGGGGAGGGGAAGCCCGGACAATCGTTAGATCGTTCAGGCTGCCCATTGTAGACAGCAGCACTATTGGGATCTGGATTTCTCAACCGGTTTGAAGACTACAATCAGCCGATAACATGGATTATTACACCAAATGATTATCAGTCAGAAAGTCCAGGAATTATCAGAATACGGCCAATAATCCTTTGGTGTAATAGGACCCTTAGCTGTACAAGGAACAGGACTGGCGTGTGTGTGGTTTGTATACAGGGGGAGAGGACTGCTGTGTGGGGTCTGTGTACAGGCGGAGAGGACTGGTGTGTGTGGGGTCTGTATACAGGGGGAGAGGACTGGTGTGTGAGGTATGTGTACAGGGGGAGAAGACTGGTGTGTGTGGGATCTGTATACAGGGGTAGAGGACTGCTGTGTGGGGTCTGTGTACAGGGGGAGAGGACTGGTAGGTGGGGGGTCTGTATACAGGGGAAGAGGACTGCTGTGTGGGGTATGTATACAGGGGGAGAGGACTGGTGTGTGTGGGTCTGTATACAGAGGGAGAGGACTGGAGTGTACGGGGGTCTGTATACAGGGGAAGAGGACTGGTGTGTGTGGGGTCTGCATACAGGGGGAGAAGACTGGTGTGTGTGGCGTCTGTATAAAGGGGGAGAAGACTGGTGTGTGGGGTCTGAATACAGGGGGAGAGGACTGGTGTGTGTGGGGTCTGTATACAGGGGGAAAGGACTGGTGTTTGTGGTCTGTATACAGGGGGAAAGGACTGGTGTGTGGGGTCTGTATACAGGGGGAGAGGACTGGTGTGTGTGTGGTCTGTATACAGGGGGAGAAGACTGGTGTGTGTGGGATCTGTATACAGGGGGAGAGGACTGGTGTTGGGGGGGGGTCTGTATTCAGGGGGAAAGGACTGGTGTTGGGGGTGGTCTGTATTTAGGAGGAGAGGACTGGTGTGTGGGGTCTGTATACAGGAAAAATGATTAGGGATGAGCGAACTTTTGAAAAGTTCGGTTCGGTTCGATCCGGCAAACTTTCGTGAAGATTATTGTTTTATCACAATGTATTGACACGAACAATATATACTACATGTAGACTTATCCAGACCACACCAATATGGCCGCCAGCTATATTCTGCGCATGCGCTGAAAGTTAGATAGTCTTGCTATGTGTTTTATACTTATATTATATATATTATTATATTATATATATTATATACTATACTTTTATTTTTATGCTATACGTCACTTCCGAGTCATAGGGCACTTCCGGTCAGCGCGGCCGTGGCGGGATGCTGGTACCAGTTGGCATGTGTTGTAAGTAATCCTGAACATATAAAAGACCGTATAGAGCACAGATCCTTTGTCCCTGACAAAGTCACATTGAGCGACGCAATGCGTTGGGCGTGTCTTTGCCATCTGTCCGGTTACAGACCTCGGTGCAGGTTGTATATCTTTAGCGCTTAGGCGCTCTACATTTTCATGCACTGGGGCACTTTGTGCATATAGGATGAGGGAGCAGTTTATCATGCATACCTAATACTATACCTTGTATTTACCTATACCTATATGTACTAGTTTCTCATCTGTTTCCCCTACCTAGGGATATAGGCAGTATACCACTGCTACCCTCTGGACAGAGGCTTTAGTCCAGCTTATTTTGGCTTGTACTATGATTGTATGTTTTTAAATGTTTTTATGTTTTTCTGGTCTTCAATAAAATGAATTATTTTTGTGACAATATATAGGTGTGCTGTTATAGTGCTTTCTTTTTCTGTATATCTTGATTGTTTAGCACTATAGCACGCCCTCTATTTGGTGGTGCCCTCCTCACAATTATTACTAACGATGTTACCTGCCACACTAAACACTCTGAACTCCTGACGCCACACTACTGGCTGGGCAGGACAGCAGAGCCAAAGAAAACTCTGCCAGTTGAGGCCAAATCTTCAGTTTCTCTGCCCAGTACTGCACGGGGTCGGTGACACTTTGGGGCAGGGTACTCTCCAGGTAGGCAGTGACCTGGTGGGTGAGCTAATGCTGGTCCACGCCATGAGTCTGGTGTTGTGTCCTCTCTTCAGCAGCTGGCTGCATGAAATCGCTCATCAGGGATTGTAAGCTGTAGCGACTTCTCACACCTCCACTAGTGGTGGTGGGAGTGGAGCGTGCTGATTCCCCCCAAGAGGATGTTGTCGGGGAACCTAGCTGGTCTCGCAGGTAAGTTGAGACCAACTGACTGGTGAGTATGTCCCGGAAGTACACCAGTTTAGCCTCCCTCTGTGATGGCGGGAAAAATTCAGCCATTTTGCGGCGGAAGCCAGGGTCCACCAGGGTGGAAAGCCAGTATTGGTCCCTCTGGTGGATGTCCACAATTCGGCTGTCATTCCGGAGACACTCCCACAGACACCTTGCCATCTCCACCAAGGACAATGAGCGTCTCTCCTCTCCACTGTCCTCGGTATAGTTCCAGGGTCTTCTGGGGTCTTCCTCCTCTTCCTCCACCACCTCATCCTCCATCTCCTCCTGTGATGGAAAGGCAGAGAAGCCAGGTGGCGGTGTGTGGAATGGCTGGGCGTAGATATCTCCCTCCTCCTCAACCTCCATCTGCACTTCATCCAGCTCTGGGCTCAAGGCGATGTTTAACCTTGGAGTTGTGGCCTGGGAATCCTCGCTGATGATGTTGGTCAGCGCACTTTCCAGAACATGGAGGAGTGGGATGATGTCATTGATCCCATAGTCCTGCCTGTTCACAAAGAGAGTCACGTCCTCAAAAGGGATCAACAATTGGCAGACTTCCTGCATTAACTGCCAGTGTGTGACTTGGAAGTCGCAGTGTGGTGTGAAGCTGCCTGATTGCCCCATGAAGTAGTCTGTAACGGCTGACCTTTGTTCGTACAGGCGGTCGAGCATATGGAGGGTATAATTCCAGCGTGTTGGCACGTCGCCGAATAGCCGATGTTGGGGCACACTGCCCTGTCTTTGGGTTTTGAGCAGGGTGTTCCTTGCAGCGTAGGAGTGGCTGAAATGTTTGCACACTCTGTGTTAAAAATAGAAAAGAAAGAAAAAAAAAAAAACTTTGGGAGCGGTAAAGTCTTCTGTGTGAACTAGTCCTTAGAAATGGTGAACTTACACTTGGTGAGTGGTGAGGATTTCACCACTCCTAAAAGTAACACGCCCAAAGATAATTATGCAAGGCTCGCTGCGATCCTCCTGGTGTGAACTCCCAGTTCCCCGGTCTCCGAAATACCAAACAAAAAATATAAAAAATAGGAGAGCGAACTTTACATCTGATAAAATCATAAATATGTATCGTTAAAAAGGGAGCACAGATGTTACTCACGCTGAGGAGGGGAGTTTTGGAACGCTCCCCTCCACCTCCAGGTTCTCCTTCAGAAAGATCTCAGCAGGCATCCAGATCAGTCTTTGTTTCTTGTAGCTACCTTTCAGCATCTGGAGAGAAACACTGGGATTCCTGTATCGATTTCTCAAGTAAATTAGGGTTCTGTATACACTTTACTAGGTTTTATTCATAGCCCAACGCGTATCGAGATTTCAAATCTCTTTCTCAGGATTGTCCTGGAGAAAGAGATTTGATATCTTGATACGCGTTGGGCTATGAATAAAACCTAGTAAAGTGTATACAGAACCCTAATTTACTTGATAAATCGATACAGGAATCCCAGTGTTTCTCTCCAGATGCTGAAAGGTAGCTACAAGAAATAAAGACTGATCTGGATGCCTGCTGAGATCTTTCTGAAGGAGAACCTGGAGGTGGAGGGGAGCGTTCCAAAACTCCCCTCCTCAGCGTGAGTAACATCTGTGCTCCCTTTTTAACGATACATATTTATGATTTTATCAGATGTAAAGTTCGCTCTCCTATTTTTTTTATTTTTTTGTTTGGTATTGCACACTCTGTGTGACATCCTCATAAGGTCTTGTAGTGAAGGAAATGATCAGAGAAACCAGTGCACTATGAGGTTTATAACATGTGCCATACAAGGTGTATGAGTCAGCCCTCCCCGCTGCACTGCAGAGACAATGTTCCTCCCATTGTCTGCTACGACACTTCCCACCGTTAGTCATCGTGGGTTCAGCCATTCAGGTATCTCCTCCCTGATGGTCCGGAGGAGCTCCTGCCCACTGTGGCTCCGTTCACCTAGGCTGACTAAATGGAGGACAGCCTGAGAGTGCCGGGCCTGACATCGGTGGTAAGAGACCGGGGCAGGTTGGACTGCAGTGGTGGTAGAGGCAGAATTTGTGCTTCCCGTTTCTGGACCCTTAAAGCACCGTGGAGGTGACAGTGGCAAGAATGGGTCAACTTCCTGATGGTCTCCTGGGAGGTTGTTGACCCAATGGGCAGTAAGGGACATGTACTGGCCTTGCCCATAAGAGGACCAGACATCAGCACTCAGGTGCACAGTCTTGGACACCGAGAGTCCCAATGAGTCGCCAACCTTTCTCTTCACATAACTGTGCAGTGATGGGACAGCTTTGCCAGAGATATAGTAGCGGCTGGGGACTCGCCATCTGGGGTGTGCACACGCCATGAAATGCCTGAAAGGCTGGGAGTCCACAAGGTTGAACAGCAGGGACTGAAGCACTGAAGCACCAGCAGCTTAACCAGGTGTCCAGTCAGTTTCTGGGCCATGGGATAGCTGCTGGAGTACACCTGACGTTTAGCCATGGATTCGGTCAGGGATTGCTGCCTCAATAGGTGTGTAGATGGCAGTGACACTGTGCTGCTGCTGGCACCTGAGGTTGACAAGGCCTGAGTTCCACTGAGAGGATGCTGCATGATGGAATCTGCATGTGTATGGTGCATCCTGACAGGAGGTGGTATTGGGGTTACGGTTCTTTCAGGCCTGTTGGTGTTGCCTTTCCATATGCTTTTGCATTAACGTTGTGCCAAGATTATCACCCCTACCACGACTAACCCTCTCATTGCACAGCAGGCACAGAGCGATGTGCTTATCTGTCCCCAGGCGGAAAAACTGCTTGACAACAGAGGACCGTGGTTTGCTGACAGCCACGGGGGGTCTTGCGGCCTATTCACTGTCACTGCCCCCTCAGGACCAAGGCTTACAGGTAAGGAACTCTGCCTGGTAGGTTGTCTCCTACCCCTCACTCTTGTGTCTCGGTTCCTTGCAACAGTCAGATGTTGCTGCGTCGGTTGCACCTCTAAGGGCAGCTCAAGGTTTGCCAAGAGTTCCCCAAAGGTGTGTGGGATAGTAATAAGAGGGGAGGGGGCAGAGGACTCTCGCTGACCGTCTCATGTTAGGGTGGTGTCGGATGTTCCAGCCAATGGTTGACTCCTCGTTTGGGAGCTTTGGGCGGTGGAAGTTGAGGATTGGGTAAGCCAATCTAGAAACGCTGGCTGTGTGGTTCTTACATGACCAGTGGGCGTCTGGGGTAGCTGCACCCTGCTGCCACGCCTGTTACCACGGCTGCTACAGGGCCTGGTGCTGCCACTTCTCCTACCGTCACCACCTGCTGCGGCAGTCCTTGCCTGTGAAGTGCTGGAAGTAGCATGCTTGGACATAATGATTTGGTTGGTGGAAAATGAAATGAGAATTATAAAAAAATATATATTAACAAGTGAGTTATTGGACCGAAGGCACAAAGTTTCAATCAGTGATGCTTTGTGGCTTGACGGCACCCAGCAAAGCAGAAACGGACAGGTTTTGTGGCCCACTGACTTCGCCTTACACCCTATGGAGGGCTTCAATGACTTTTGCTGCTATACGTTAGTTCACCTAAAAAACAGCTTATGAGAAACAATTTTTTTTTTTTTCCGTTTTTTTTTTTAAATAAATATTTTTTATTACTTTTTTAACCGCTTAAGGACAGAGCCTGAAATGGCCTTAATGACAGAGACAAATTTTATGAATATGACCAGTGTCACTTTATTCATTAATAACTTCGGGATGCTTTAACCTATCCGGCTGATTCTGAGATTGTTTTCTCGTGACATATTGTACTTTACATTTCTGGTAAATTGGAGTCGATACTCATAACAAATCTTTATGAAAAAAACCCAAATAATGTGAAAAAATTTGAAAAAATGCATTTTTCCAACTTTGAAACTTTTTTGCGTATACAGAAAGTGGTTATACCACATAAATTATATATTAAATAGCATTAGCAACATGTCTACTTTATGTTGGCGGCATTTATAAAACTATCTTTCATTTTTTTAGATGATAGGAAGCTTAAAACATTAGCAGCAAATTTCCAAATTTTCAGTAAAATTTCAAAATCAGATATTTTTAGGGACCTGTTCAGGTTTAAAGTGTATTTGAGGGGCCTGTATGTTAGAAAGCCCCACAAAGCACCCCATTTCAGAAACTGCACCCCCCAAACTTTGCAAAAGCATATCCAGAAAGTGTTTTAACCCTTTAGGGGAGTCACAGAAATAAAAGCTAAGTGTGTAAGGAATTTGAAAATTTTAATTTTCTGTGCAGAGATTTTATTGTAATCCAATATTTTTCATAATTATAAACCTATTACCAGAGAAATGCACCCCAATAATTATTGTCCCGTTTCTGCAGTTTATAGAAATACCCCATATGTGACCCTATTGTGCTATTTGACGCAACCACAAGCCTCAGATATAAAGGAGCGCCTAGTGAATTTCAACGCCTCCGTTATATTTGGTCATTTTTGACTGTACCACTTCAGGTTGGCAGAGGCTCTGGGGTGCCCTAAAAAACACCCCTAAAGGGACACCATTTAGAAAACTACACCCCTCAAGGAATGTAACAAGGGGAGCGGTGAGCATCTGGACCCCACAGGTGCTTCACAGATTTTCCGAACAATATGGCGTGAAAAAATAAATTTTTTTTTTTTACACTAAAACGTTGTTCTAGCCTTCAATTTTTCATTTTCTTAAAGGGATAAGAGGCAAAAAAAGACACAAAATGTGTAGCGCAGTTTCTCCCGAGTACGGAAATACCCCACATGTGGCGATAAAGTGCCAAGGGGGCGCAGGACGAGCCTCCAAAGGGAAGGAGCGCCAATTGGCTTTTGGAAGCTGAATTTCACTGAAAAGGATTTCAAGGGCCATGTCGTATTTACAGAGCCCTCGTGCTGCCAAGACACTGGAAACCCCCCACAAGTGACCCCATTCTGGAAACTACACCCCTCAAGGAATCTAACAAGGGGTTCAGTGAGCATATGGACCCCACTGGTGACGGGCACAAATGTGGAACAATGTGACGTGAAAGGGAAAAATTTCATTTGTTCACTTTCATGGCACAAATGTGCCCGTCATCAAGGGGTCCATATCCTCACTGCACCCCTTGTTAGATTCCCTGAGGGGTTCAGTTTCCAGAATGGGGTCACTGTGGGGGGTTTCCAGTGTTTTGGCAGCACGAGGGCTCTGTAAATGCGACATGGCGTTCATCATCCATTCTAGCCAAATCCAACCTCCAAAATCCAAATGGCGCTCCTTCCCTTCGGAGGCTTACCCTGCGCCCACATGGCGCTTTATGTCCACATGTGGGGTATTTACGGACTCGGGGGAAATTGCTATACACATTTTGTTTTTTTTTCCTCTTTTAACCCCTTGTGAAAATGATAAATTCAAGGCTAAACCAACATTATAGTGTAAAAAATGTAATATTTCATTTTCACGCCACATTGTTCCACATTTGTGCCCGTCACCAGTGGGGTCCATATGCTCACTACACCCCTTGTTACATTCCTTGAGGGGTGCAGTTTCCATAATGGGGTCACTTGTGGGGGGTTTCAACTGTCTTGGCAACACAGGGGCCTTTTGAATGCAACATGGCCCCTCGAAATCCATTCCATCCAAATCCAGCCTTCAAAAACCAAATGGCGCTCCGTCCCTTCGGAGGCTTACCCTGCACCCGCATGGCGCTTTATGTACACATGTGGGGTATTTCCGTACTCAGGGGAAATTGCGCTACACATTAAATGTTTTTTTTTATCTTTTAACCCCTTGTGAAAATGAAAAAATCATGACAAGATTAATGATTTAGAGTAAAAATTTTACAAAAATTACACTAAATGTTGGTCTAGCATTGATTTTTTTCCATTTCCACAAGGGGTTAAAAAAGAAAATGAACACAAAACGTGTAGGGTAGTTTCCCCTGAGTACGAAAATAGCCCACATGTGGGCATAATGTGCCATATGGGCACAGGGCAAGTCACCAAAGGGACAGAGCACCATTTAGACGCTGAAATGGAGGATGGAGGCCATGTGGCAATTACAAAGCTCCTGTGCTGCCAGGACAGTAGAAACCCCCGACAAGTGACCCCATTCTGGAAACTACACCCCATAAGGAATCTAACAAGGGGTGCAGTGAGCATATGGACCCCACTGGTGACGGGCACTTACGTAGAACATGTGCCGAGAAAATAAAAAATACAATTTTTTTCATTTTCACGTCCCAAATGTGGCCGTCACCAGGGGGCCATATCCCCACTGCCCCCCTTGTTAGATTCCTTATCGGGTGTAGTTTCCAGAATGGGGTCACTTGTGGGGGGTTTCTACTGTCCTGGCAGCACAGAGGCTTTGTAATTGCATCATGGCCTCCTCTAATGGGAATGGCGGCCATACCTACTTAGCTGGGGAAAAGGGACAATTCTAATTTATTTGGGGGTATTAGGCCAATTATTAGTTTATAAGGTTAAAAATGACAGATGTCCATCAAACTCAACCTGTGTTGATCCAGAGGAAGGCAAAAACCCCTCGTAAGGCAGACGACAGTAGCCTCATCACTGGGAAAAATTTCTTCCCGACTCCATATTGGCAATCAGAATAATCCCTGGATCAACGTGACCCCTGAAATAGGAACAAGGGACAGAATTTAGATAATGTAGAACCCCAATGACGTGTGGTGCGCCTTGGAGCGATCCAGTATGCAGAGGCCGGGGGGATCAGGACAGGCGTCACACTGGAAAATGGTGTCCTTCCTGATCCCCCCGTTACACCACACTCTGCACTTCTTCTGGGGTCTCCCGTTCTCCTGTGTGCGGGACGTCACCTGGAAAATGTTGTCCTGGTGCGATACGGGGTCCTTCATATCCAGAAGCGCTGGGTCCGCTCCATGGCTGCTAAATATTAGGGCTTTATTACTGCTTCTGATATGTTCGGATCGTGCCGCAAGCTACGGTAGCTCGGGCAGCGAGGGACCAGAAGAGGGGTGCTGGTATAAAAGTTATCCCCGTACAGGTGGTAACCTTTATCCAGCAGTGGGAAGATCAGTTTCCGAACGATCTTCCCACTTGTTCCGAGGATGGGGGGGGAGGGGGCATCTGGGGGCTGCATTCGGGTGTCCCTTCCTACATACACTCTAAGGGTACGTGCACACTGCGGAATCGCGACAGATAACCCTTCGTGCATTCCGCAGTTGGCACCCGCCGGCGGAGTGATGCAGGCGCACGTCTCCACACGTGTCATAGACTTCATTCTATGCACGGGCAGATTCCGCTCTCCGTCCAACGTATTCATTCTTTGGACGGACGATGGAATCCGCCCATGCATAGGATGGAGTCTATGACACGGGTAGAGACATGCGCCCGCATCAGTCCGCCGGTGGGTGCCAGCTGCGGAATGCACGAAGGGTTATCCTTCTCCATTCCGCAGTGTGCACGTACCCTAAATCTGTAAGAGTACCCAGAGGTACGCTCACACAGTTTGTAGAATTTCACACCATACCGTCATCTCTTATTGGGACAGTACTGGCGGAAAAGACGTGTCTGGGGGGCATCGTACGCTACGCTACCCCCAGACACATCACTGGATGATGAGGATGATGAGGATGAATGGAGGAAAGAAGGATCCCTCCCATTCATCCTTACTGGCTGTTTCGGTGTCGGAGGCAATAATAACGTATCCCTCTGACACCGAAAACACCCTGGGGGTCATCTTTATACGGGGATTGGTTTATGGGGTATGTAGTGGTGTAGTGTCAAACTTTATTCAATGTAGTGTGGTGTAATGTAGTGTTTTTTACGTGTTGTTTTACAGTAAGTATGAAAAAAAAACCTACGCCAACAAAGGAGTTGCTGATAAATGCCGCACTTATGTGCGGCACTTATAAGCAGACCGTGGCAGTAGAATATAGAAAAAAAACACCCTACGCCAAAAAGGAGGAGTTGCTGATTAGCAGCGCACTTTCGTGCGATGCTGATCAACACTCAGCGGCGATAGGGTGTGGAAAATAGAAAAAAAAAAATTAAAAATTTTCTACATTCTGAACATCCCTGTAGCTGCTGATAAGTGTATTACACATATCAGCCGCTAGAGGGCAGCAGAGCGCAAAATACGGAAAAAGCCGACGCTGGAGCCGAAAATAGCCGAGAGAAGCCGAACGTGACGTCACGGAGGAAGCCGAAGACCCGAACGAACACGAGGACGCCGTGAACCCGGAAGACGCCGATCAGGAGCCCGGGACAGGTGAGTAATGTACAAATACCTGCTCTGGACCCCTCGGCTACCTAGCCGAGGGGTAGCCGAGGCAAGGGCACTCCGTTCTCAGCGATCTAAGACATATGTCCCCCATATCATGACGCCCGCTCAGACCAGGGAGCATCTCCCAGCGGGCATTGCAAGGACGTTCAGGGACTTCTATGCCACCCTCTATAATGCGGACATCTCCAACCCCCTCACCCAATCCCCCACTTTCCGTACCCGGGTCCGAAACTATATTGCGGATTCAGGCCTTCCCAGTTTTACGGAGGAAATCATAGCCTCCCTAGAAGCCCCGATATCTGAACAAGAATTCAGAGCTGCCGTCAAGGACTCTAAGACGGGCAAAGCCCCGGGCCCTGATGGCCTCACTCTGCCATACTACAAACAGTTGGAACAGATCCTCACTCCTCACTTCCTCTTGGCCTACAACTCCTTGGCACAGGGATTGTCTCCTCCTAGAGATAGTACTCGGGCCACGGTAGTTGTCATACCCAAGGAAGGTAAAGACCAATCCCAATGCGCCAGCTACCGCCCGATCTCGCTCCTGAATGTGGATCTGAAGCTCTTTGCGAAAATTTTGGCGACCCGACTGGTGGTGCACTTAGACACTATCATTCACCCGGACCAATCAGGCTTCATGCCCGGCCGCGAGGCCCGCGATAACACCCTGCGCACAGTTGACCTGGTCCATAGAGCTCTAGTCTCCCGCACTCCGCTGATGTTGCTATCCACCGACACGGAAAAGGCTTTTGACCGGGTCAACTGGGCGTTCATGGAGGAAACATTAAGAGCTCTGGGCCTAGGCTCAAATTTCCTATCCTGGGTCTTGTCATTGTACTCCAACCCTTCAGCCAGGGTCCGGGTGAATGGTATCCTTTCCGAGAGCTTCACGATCCACAACGGGACCAGACAGGGCTGTCCCCTATCCCCATTAATTTTTGTACTCACCCTTGAGCCCCTCATGCGTAACATCCGGGCCAATGGGGATATTGAGGGGATCCGCGTGGGGGGCACCACTCATAAGGTGGCCGCCTACGCGGATGACCTACTCTTTTTTATCTCCTCCCTGAGAATTACATTACCAGTCTTGATGAGAGAATTGGAGGTTTACTCCTCCTTGTCTAACTTCAAGATAAACTATTCCAAATCGGAGGCACTTAACATCTCCCTCCCAACGGAGGTGGTGTCCTCCATCCAACCTTCCTTTGGCTTTCGCTGGGCCACAAGGTCCATCAAATACCTGGGTATTGTACTATCTGCCTCTTTCCAGGACCTATACACTCTCAACTACCCACCTCTCTTAGCCCAGATTCAATCCTGCTGTTCCGAATGGAGCAAGGGGACGTTCACATGGTTCGGTAGATGCGCCATATTTAAGATGACGCTCCTGCCAAAGTTGCTGTATGTTTTCCAATGCCTGCCAATCGGGGTCCCTAAATCCTTCTTTAAAGCAATAACATCCATTCAGCTGAAATTCATCTGGGGCGCAAAACCAGCCCGCATAAAAAGGACAATCTTGTGTAGACGGAAGGAGTGTGGAGGAGTGTCCTTGCCAGACATCTACATGTACTACCTGGCTTCCCTCCTGACCAGAGTGATTGATTGGACTAGGCACGCCAAGACAAAACCCTGGGTCGCCATAGAACAGGCCTCGACGGACATTCCCCTAAGTTGTGTACCATGGCTCCCTAGAGAGGCATGTAGCGCTCTCTACCCGCACCCCACGATTGGCCCGACGGTTAAGGCATGTGGACACCCCACGGTCCAAGACAGGTTCATACCAAGGAGCTCCTTGATGACGCCAGTCCTTGGTAACCCGGATTTTGTGCCGAGCCTTTCAGACCCAGTCTTTCGGAGGTGGATATCCCTAAGGGTCTTTAGGGTGAAACATCTCTCCTCGGGTGCCTCTTGGCTTACCGCGGAGGCTCTGAGGTCCAACCCAGACATCCCGCCCCTGGGAATGTGGAGGACTTTACAGCTTACCCACTATTTTAGGTCCCTCCCGCCGCCGTCCCAATTCTCTACCACAATGACCTACTTCGAGACCCTCTGTGATGGCTCTGACACATTACGACACTCTCTCTCCCTGATTTACTCCGATTTGGTGTCCCCACCTGACCAGGACCCCCCCCCATATCTGGTAAAATGGGAGGTGGATTTGAATCTGAACCTGACCTCGACCCAAAGGACCAATATCCTGACGCTCGCACATAAGAGCTCGGTGAGCTCGCGTCTCCAAGAGGCGGGGTACAAGATCCTGACGCGATGGTACCAGGTTCCGGTGAAATTACACGCGATCTGGCCTGAGTCTGACCCGCTCTGTTGGAGGTGCCGAGACTCTCAGGGTACGTTCCTGCACATCTTCTGGTCCTGCCCCTTACTATCCAATTTCTGGAACCGGGTGATTGAGACCTCGAGACGTGTAACGGGAGCCTCCGTGGAATTCATCCCTG
Source organism: Dendropsophus ebraccatus (assembly GCF_027789765.1). Lineage (NCBI taxonomy): Eukaryota > Metazoa > Chordata > Amphibia > Anura > Hylidae > Dendropsophus > Dendropsophus ebraccatus. The sequence goes on along the minus strand of NC_091467.1, from coordinate 39,328,903 downwards.
CTCTCTTCCTCCTACATCACAGCGGGATGGCAATACAGACATACAGGCGGTCTCTGCTGCGCTTTCTGGTCATGGCTGCCAGGGCGTGTGTGCCTCTGTTCTGGAAACGCTCGATTTCTCCCCCTGTGTCGCTGTGGGTAACCAAAGTTAATGAATTGATGAGGATGGAGGATCTGACGTCCTCCCTGCACAACTCCAACTCCCGCTTCACGAAGACATGGTTCGCCTGGATGGAGTTTCAGACCACTCCCGAATATGCTACCCTCCTGGCTGGGGACACTGTCCCTTCGCCAATGTAGAGGTAGCCGTGGGTTGCTCTGGAAGTTGCCATCTGGGTCCTGACCCCCTCCCCCCCCCCCCTCCCCCTCCTCTAATACCCCTTGCCCCTCTCACCTGGTCCTCTTTTCCCTCCCTCCTGCATTCTCTCCTACCTAACCCCTTTCTCTGTACTCGATGTCTCGTGGGCACCTTACCCATGGGACCCCTTTTTCTTCTTTCTCTGGGAAAGCAGCGGAGCCGGGTGTGGGCCCACCCTTGGGATGGCCTTCCCGCCTGCCCTCTCATGTGTACCACCGACTATGGCCATAGTTTTGTGCAGCATCCCGATACACTCCCCGTTGCACCGTGAGTACACGATATACAGCGCTCACACTGGTACGTACGCCACGTTTGTGGGGTTATCCCTATGCCATCCCTGGGGGATGCGGCCCCACTTCTGGCTCTTATCTGCAAGAAAATTGTGTTTTGCTTTCTTTATTGTTGTGTATTTTATTTTATTGTCTTGGTTTGTATCTCTATGGTGTTTGTTTTCTTTTTTTTCTTCCTTTGTATTAAATAAAGAATTTATAAAAAAAAAGAAAATAGGGCCTGGCTGCTTTGGAGTAGGGGAGAGATGGGTTGGCTCCTACTCCACTTGGCCACTCCAGGTATTGGGAGTGACTCTGGTTACTCAGGTGCAAGCCTGTGTGTGCTATAACAGGGCAGACAGCTCACAAGATGATGGCTCTCTCTGCTCCTGGGTAAAACTTCATTGTGAGTACACTGTGCTGCATGTTTTGTTTGAGAGCTGTGCAGTAGGCTCAGCTCTGGTTAGTGAGTTGATAACTGTTTAGTTAGTCGCCAGACGGCGTAGGTTTCCTTTTGTATTATTGTTTCTTTTATCTGCTGCAAAGAAAAATAAAACTGGTTGCGGCCAGTTGCACCTTACTTGCTGGTGTGGACTGTGTTTTGTGCCACAAAGCGCCCATCTAACCCAGGAGATGGTGATCCCATGAGCTAATCCCCTCACAAATGGTGGAGGCTGCGCTGGCACAAAAATTCAGCAAGTTGCATGTCGTGGGTTAAGTCTGCTGCTGTAGCAAAACCAAAGACTGCAGATATGGATGAAGTGGTGAAGCAGCTGATCCAGGCTAACATTCAGCTGCAGAAAGCCAATGCTAACCAGCAAGAAACCAATCGCTTGCTAATAGAGTCTACGCAAACTGCCTTCAGAGAGCAAAAAGCGATTAATGCTAATCTGGTGGAGCAAATAAAACTGCTGGCGGAAAGGCCTCATGTTAAGGCCGAGTCTGTATCTGCTGCAAGGAGAGTGCAAGCCTCTCTGCAGAAAATGACTACAGAAGACGATGTGGAGGCGTTCCTGGTCATCTTTGAAAGAGCTGCTGAAAGAGAGAAACTTCCAGTGGACCAATGGGCGGACGCAGTGGCTCCTTTTCTGAGTGGAGAACCTCAGAAAGCCTACTTTGATTTGGGTGAGCCAGATGCAAGACTTTATCATAAACTGAAAGCAGAAATTCTTTCTCGCTTAGGTGTTACACCTGCTGTCAGAGCCCAGCGTGTACATACCTGGACTTTCCAGCTGGATAAACCCGTGAGGTCACAAATGTATGACCTAATCCACCTGGCTAAAAAGTGGCTGCAACCCGAGGTCTCCACGGCAGCCCAGGTGCTTGAAAGAGTGGTCCTGGATCGATTTGTCCGAGCCCTGCCGGTCCGTATACAGCGCTGTGTGGGACAAGCAGAGTCCAGTGATGCGGATCACCTGGTCGCACTTGTGGAGCGGTACCTGAACACAGAGGAACATCTCCAGAGCCCCTCACCTACACGGCCGACCCCAAGGAACCAGAAGACCTCTGAACCTGGTAAGACTGTTCCTAATTATAAGGGGGTAAAGGAGGCCCATAAAGGAGGGGTGGGGACAGACTTTGTGGCCAGACATCTTAGGCCAGTTAACCCTAAACATCCTCAGACTGTCAAGAACATTGTTTGCTGGCGTTGTCAAGGGCTGGGACATGTAGCTGCCAATTGTCCTCTTGTGGATGAGCCTATGGAGTGTGATAGTGGGCGGAGAAAGTCACTGTTTGCAAGACCTGCCTACTCTGCCTTGCTCTCACAAAATACAGAGCGACAATCTTGTAGCCTGGTCGTGGAAGGACATTCCGTGGAAGCTCTATTGGACTCCGGCAGCCTGGTGACCCTTGTCCACGCCAGTTTGGTTGACACCAGAAAGTGGCAAAGCAAACATATGGGGGTCATCTGCATACATGGGGACACAAAAGACTATCCCACTGCTGTTGTTTCCTTTGAAACTCCATGTGGAAACATCACCCATGAGGTTGGGGTTGTAAAGACTTTAATGCACAAGGTCATTGTGGGATGTGATTTTCCATTATTTTGGCAGTTGTGGGAAATGCTTGATAAATGTTTATCTGTGTCTGCTATAGACCCTGTCCCACTAGCTGATGCTAACAATGTGCAAACAGTAGGGGTGACCCTGAGTGAGACCAATAATTTCCCTTTAGAGGTTTTTGCAGGAGATGTCGAAGTAGATGCTCCTGAAATTGGTCTCCCTGACTTGCCGGTCTCCAGTGATAATTTCGGGACCGCTCAACTCAGGGGCCCTACGTTATCCCATGCATGGGAAAGTGCAAAAGTTATTAATGGGGTGCCCCAAGAACCTGGGGCTGAGAAAAGGTTCCCACATTTTGCTGTAGAAAATGATCTCCTCTACAGAGTAAATGAGGTGTCTGGACAAGCTCTGGAACAACTAGTAGTCCCTAAATCGCATCGCCAGAAAGTGATGGATTTAGCCCACACACATGTACTAGGGGGACACTTGGCCTATGATAAAACAAAAGACAGGGTGTTGCAAAGGTTTTATTGGCCAGGGGTACATAAAGAGGTAAAAGAATACTGTGAGTCGTGCCCAAAGTGCCAGTTACATAACCCTGTACCATCCTTTAGAAGTCCCTTGGTGCCTCTCCCCATTATTGAGACCCCCTTTGAGAGAATTGCAATGGATCTGGTGGGACCTCTTGTTAAGTCCGCTAGAGGTCACCAGCATATCTTGGTTATCCTCGATTACGCCACCCGCTATCCAGAAGCAATCCCTCTAAGGAAACCCACAGCTAAAGCCATCGCAAGGGAGTTATTCCATATGTTTACCAGGGTCGGGATACCAAAGGAGATACTTACTGATCAGGGGACGCCATTCATGTCCAAAGTCACAAAGGAGTTGTGCAAACTGTTGAAAATAACTCACTTGCGTACTTCAGTTTACCATCCACAGACAGATGGCTTAGTGGAGAGGTTCAATAAAACTCTCAAGGGGATGCTTAGAAAAGTGGTGGCACAGGATGGGAGGGACTGGGATTGCCTCTTGCCTTATCTCATGTTTGCGGTACGGGAGGTACCCCAAGCATCCACAGGTTTCTCCCCTTTTGAGTTAGTGTATGGTCGACACCCCCGAGGTCTCCTGGATATAGCGAGAGAAACCTGGGAACAAGAGGCTACACCATACACAAGTGTTATTGAGCACATCACACAAATGAAGGATAGAATTGAGAAAGTTATGCCCATTGTTAAAGATCACTTACAGCAGGCCCAAGAGAGTCAGTCCAGGGTTTACAATAGGTCTGCAAAGCCAAGAAACTTCAACCCAGGTGACAGAGTACTGGTCCTTGTCCCTACCGTGGAAAGTAAGTTCTTGGCTAAATGGCAGGGCCCATATGAAGTAGTGGAAAAGGTTGGAGCGGTCAACTACCGAGTTCATCAGCCAGGTAAACGTAAACCGTTCCAGATTTACCACGTAAATTTAATTAAACCATGGAAAGATCGGGAGGTATTGTTAGCAGACAGTACATGTAAAATAGATTGTGTGGCGGGGATACCAGAGGTAAATATTGCAGAAACGTTGTCAGTCTCCCAAATTCAGGAAGTAAAGGAATTTGTACAGGAAAATAGGGATGTGTTCTGTGATCTACCAGGGCGGACCAATGTGATCAAACATGATGTCATTACAGAACCAGGGGTCAGAGTAAACCAAAAGCCATACAGAGTACCTGAGGCCAAGCGTGAGGCAATTGCAAAGGAGGTGCAGATGATGCTAAAGTTGGGGGTCATAGAGGAGTCTCATAGTGACTGGTCTAGTCCTATAGTCCTAATCCCAAAACCTGATGGCACGTTGAGATTTTGTAACGACTTTAGAAAGTTGAATGCCGTGTCAAAGTTTGATGCTTATCCAATGCCTCGAGTGGATGAGCTAATTGATAGACTTGGTAACTCTAGGTACTTCACTACATTAGACCTTACAAAGGGTTACTGGCAGGTGCCACTGACAGAGGAGGCAAAAGAAAAGACAGCCTTTAGTGTTCCTGATGGCCATTATCAGTATGTGGTCCTTCCATTTGGTTTACATGGAGCCCCAGCCACATTCCAAAGGTTGATGGACAGAATTTTAAGATCACATCGCAAATATGCAGCAGCCTATCTGGATGATGTGATCATACATAGTCCTGACTGGGAGAGTCATTTAGCCAAGGTTCAAGTGGTTCTGAACTCCATTAGGGAAGCAGGTTTGACAGCAAACCCAAAAAAGTGTGCCATAGGACAGGAAGAGGCCAAATACCTTGGGTACACAATTGGGCGAGGTACTATCAAGCCTCAAATAAATAAAATTGAGGCTATTCAGAATTGGCCCAAGCCTTTAAACAAAAAACAAGTCAGGGCATTCCTTGGTTTAACTGGGTACTACAGGCGTTTTATTGAAAATTTTGCCAGCATTGCAGCCCCTTTAACTGACCTCACGAAGGGTAAGGATTCAGTTATGGTTAAATGGTCCCCAGAGGCTGAGCAGGCCTTCCAGAGACTAAAACAGGCTCTATGTGCTCAGCCAGTGTTAATAACCCCTGATTTCAGGGCAGAGTTCATTGTGCAAACAGACGCCTCTGATGTTGGTGTAGGAGCGGTGTTGTCCCAAATGAGGGGTGGAGAAGAGCATCCTGTGGTTTACCTGAGTAAAAAGTTGAACGACCATGAGAAAAGGTACTCCATTGTCGAAAAAGAGTGCCTGGCAATAAAGTGGGCATTAGAAGCCCTCAGGTATTATCTGCTTGGGAGAACATTTAAACTTGTCACTGACCACGCCCCTCTGAAATGGATGTGTGTAAACCGGGAGAAAAACAGGCGAGTAACCCGCTGGTTTATGTCATTGCAGGACTACAGCTTTACAGTGGAGCATAGACCCGGGCGCCAGTTGGGTAATGCCGATGCCCTATCTAGGGTGTACTGTTTAAGGGCACAGAGTGTTCCGTCCCCAAGGTCGAAACAGGGGGGGAGGATATGTGACAGGACCAGGGGCAAAGTAGTGTATGTTTCACCTAGGTTCCTGTCATATGTGTGTTAAATAGGCAGGCAGGGAGTTAGGATAGCAAGGAGAATATGTTTCCTTGCTATAGGTTTTGGCAAAGACTAGAAAATAGGGCCTGGCTGCTTTGGAGTAGGGGTGAGATGGGTTGGCTCCTACTCCACTTGGCCACTCCAGGTATTGGGAGTGACTCTGGTTACTCAGGTGCAAGCCTGTGTGTGCTATAACAGGGCAGACAGCTCACAAGATGATGGCTCTCTCTGCTCCTGGGTAAAACTTCATTGTGAGTACACTGTGCTGCATGTTTTGTTTGAGAGTTGTGCAGTAGGCTCAGCTCTGGTTAGTGAGTTGATAACTGTTTAGTTAGTCGCCAGACGGCGTAGGTTTTCTTTTGTATTATTGTTTCTTTTATCTGCTGCAAAGAAAAATAAAACTGGTTGCGGCCAGTTGCACCTTACTTGCTGGTGTGGACTGTGTTTTGTGCCAAAAAGCGCCCATCTAACCCAGGAGATGGTGATCCCATGAGCTAATCCCCTCACATGGTGTATTCTGTGAAAAAAGTACAATTTTGCGTCGCCGTTGTTTTTTTAACAGATTCGTAAGGAACTTTCTCAAAGTTCGGTTCAGTACAGAACCAAACGTTTGGTAAAGTTCTTAACCAATCTGGTTTGTTACGGTTCAGTTCGCTCATCCCTAAAAATGACTGGTGTGTGGGGTCTGTATACAGGGTGACAGGACTGGTGTGTGTATGGGGGGGTCTGTATACAGGGGGAGATGACTGGTATGTGGGGTCGGTATACAGATGGAGAGGACTGCTGTGTGTGGGGTCTGTATACAGTCATGGCCAAAAGTTTTGAGAATAACACAAATTTTATATTTTCGCATGATCTGCTGTCCTTTGGTTTTTATGTGTGTTTGTCAGATGTTTTTATCACATACAGAAATATAATTGCAATCATATCATGAGTAACAAAAGCTTATATTGACAGTTAGAATGAGTTAATGCAGCAAGTCAATATTTGCAGTGTTGACCCTTCTTCTTCAGGACCTCTGCAATCCTCTCTGGCATGCTCTCAATAAACTTCTGGACCACATCCTGACTGAGAGCAGTCCATTCTTGCACAATCAATGCTTGCATTTTGTCAAAATTTGTTGTTTTTTTGTTTGTCCACCCGTCTCTTGATGATTGAACACAAGTTCTCAATGGGATTAAGATCTGGGGAGTTTACAGGCCATGGACCCAAAATCTCTATGTTTTGTTCCCTGAGCCATTTAGTTATCACCTTTGCTTTATGGCAAGGTGCTCCATCATGCTAGAAAAGGCATTGTTGATCGCCAAACTGCTCTTGGATGGTTGGGAGAAGTTGCCCTTGGAGAACATTCTGGTACCATTCTTTATTCATGGCTGTTTTTTTTAGGTAAGACTGTGAGAGAGCTGATTCCCTTGGCTGAGAAACAACCCCACACATGAATGGTTTCAGGATGCTTTACAGTTGGCATGAGACAAGACTGGTGGTAGCGCTCACCTCGTCTTCTCCGAATAAGCTGTTTTCCAGATGTCCCAAACAATCGGAAAGGGGATTCATCAGAGAAAATGACTTTACCCCAGTCCTCAGCAGTCCACTACCTTTTGTAGATTATCATATACTGAAAAAACACTGAGGCTAGTTCCCATAAAAACCATATACTTTATTCATAAAATTATACACAAACACTAAAAAACAACAAAGAAACAGACCAGGATGAAAAGTGGCAGTGGGCAGAAATGGCATGTATTACAAAAGATGACAAAAAAGTAATTTATGGGGAGATAAATTCATAAATCTCACAGTATTGTGTATGGTTAGCTACCTATCTCACTGTAACCCCTACAAGGAGTATTCGTACCGGTCTCCCAATACACATACAAGATCTCAAGTGAACATCATTAAAACTCACCCATTGTGATGTAAACTAATGCCACCGCCACCAGATCCCCCTAACGCACGTTTTCGCGTCTATCGCTTCCTCAGGAGGGCGTGGCTTAACTAATGTCTCGGCCTGCTATTTTTATGGTGCCCATGGATGACGTCGGCGCCGGTCACTGGGTCATGTGGGTATTGCGTCACTTCAGCTTCTGGCTACTCAATGCTGGAACGCATATCCGCCGTGTGACCCGCACACGGACATGCGCACAGCGTACCTGAGGCCGTTTTGGAAGGACGCCCACACTCCAATCCCAGAGGCCGGCGCACCATCCTAGGTATATATAAAAATGAAATAATCTAACTATTGAATACCTGTATTCGGCCGTGAAGGGAGCAAGAAGGGAAACTTTCAACTAAAAAATGTCATTATAAGAATATAAACGGGATGGCTATTTGCATATCTGTTTACCTACATATACTACCACCTAGTGGTAAACAAGTGAAATATATGTATATGTGCAATAATATCAGATATAAAGTGCAATGGGCATAAGTGTATATGTAAACAATCAAGTAAAGTGTCATTTAGTGCAGTATAAAGGTGCTTCAATATATGACTATAGACTATGTACTAATGTGCAAAATATACTCATATTCTATACAATCCAAATTCATCGTGAAATAAAAAGCAATAAAAAATTCATACAGTTATCATGTGAATGTGTAATTTTCAATCACAAATACAATACGTGAAAAAATAAAAAATACTTAATAATAAATAACATTTACCCTGACATTAAAGACAAAGACAACACAACACACACAACCCCTACCACATATATCCAACACCTTCGCCCCTACCTACACACATGCAACACTGTGTCACCCCACATAAACCACATACATACATACACACATTCATACTAACAACACTATTAGGTTACAGAAAATGCAAATTACAGATATCAAGGGTATTATTCGTAGTCCATCTCTCATATTATACCATCCATTCATCCAATGACATTTTCTTCGTCTTTATCTTCTCTCTACTTCTTATTCTCTTCTCTCTACTTCTTATTCTCTTTTTACTTTTTCTTCCCCTCCCCCGGCGTATCATGTCAATCATCGATATGCAGAGAATCCCCTCACAACTGACACGGAATCCCCACAGATAACTATGGCACCATATACCACTAAAATAAACATACAAAAGACAATAGTTAAAACACAAAATAATAAAAACTGACATTTAGGACTTAAAGGTAAGATACAAAGCTTCTTTGTTCATTTAAGCCTATAGGATACAGCGTACCCAGAGTTGTTATCCACCTGCATTCTTTTTGAGCCAAAATCCTTCTCATATTCCCCCCTCTGATGCCACCGTTGATCTTCTCAATACCCTTTACTTTGAATGTCCTTGGGTCACTATTGTGAAAGGTTTTAAAGTGTCTTGGTAGTCTTTTGTAGAATATCAGTCTGTCCCTGATGCTTCTTTTCTGCCCTCCTTGAGACCAGGCCTTTCTCCAAGAGACTCTGCCTGCAGATGCACTCACACCTGCCTGTTGCCATTCCTGAGCAAGCTCTGCACTCCTGGTAGCCCGATCCCACAGCTGAAACACTTAAGAGACGGTCTTGGCACTTGCTCGTCTTTCATGGGCGCCCTGGAGCCTTTTTTGGCAACAATGGAAACTCTCTCCTTGAAGTTCTTGATGATGGGATAGATTGTTGACTGAGGTGCAATCTTTCTAGCTGCGATACTCTTCCCTGTTAGGCCATTTTTGTGCAGTGCAATAATGACTACACGTATTTCTTTAGAGATAACCATGGTAAACAGAAGAGAAACAATGATGCCAAGAACCAGCCTCCTTTTAAAGTGTCCAGTGGTGTCATTCATAGGGTGGGTTCATACTGAGGAATTCTCGCGGATAATGTGCGCGGAATTCCGCTGTCTGTCCACACGCACTGCTGCATGCCTTTACGCCGGCTCCATAGACCCCATTCTATGGGACGGCGTATTCCGCTATCCGGCGAAAGAAGTGACATACGCTGGCCCATAAAATGTGTCTATGGAGCCAGCGGAAAGGCGCGCGGCCAGCCGACAAAATTCCGCGGAGTTTATCCGTAGTGTGAACCCACCCATACTTAATCATGACATAATGATCTCCAGCCCTGTCCTCATCAACACCAACACCTGTGTTAATGGAGCAATCACTGAAACAATGTTAGCTGGTCCTTTTAAGGCAGGGCTGCAATGATGATGAAATGTATTTTGCGGGATAAAGTTCATTTTCTAGGCAAATATTGACTTTGCAAGTAATTGCTGTTAAGCTGATAACTCTTTATAACATTCTGGAGTATATGCAAATTGCCATTTTAAAAACTGAAGCAGTAGACTTTGTACAAATTAATATTTGTATCATTCTCAAAACTTTTGGCCATGACTGTACAGGGGGAGAGGACTGGTGTGTGTGGCGTCTGTATACAGGAAAAAGGACTGGTGTGTGGGGTCTGTATACAGGGGGAGAGGACTGGTGTGTGTGGCGTCTGTATAAAGGAAAAAGGACTGGTGTGTGGGGTATGTATTCAGGGGGAGAAGACTGGTGTGTGGGGTCTGTATACAGGGGGAGAGGACTGGTGTGTGGGGTCTGTATAAAGGGGAAGAGGACTGGTGTGTGGGGTCTGTATCCAGGGGAAGAGGACTGGTGTGTGTGGGGTCTGTATAGAGGGGAAGAAGACTGGTGTGTGGTGTCTGTATACAGGGGGAGAAGACTGGTGTGTGGGGTCTGTATACAGGGGGAGAGGACTGGTGTGTGTGGCGTCTGTATAAAGGAAAAAGGACTGGTGTGTGGGGTCTGTATAAAGGGGGAGATGACTGGTGTGTGGGGTCCGTATACAGGGGGAGAGGACTGGTGTGTGTGTGTGGGCTCTGTATACAGGAGGAGAGGACTGATGTGTGGGGTCTGTATACAAGGGGAAAGGACTGGTGTGTGTGTGTGGGGGGGCTTTGTATACAGGGGGAGAGGACTGATGTGTGGGGTCTGTATACAGGGGGAGAGGACTGGTGTGTGTGTGGGGGGGCTTTGTATACAGGGGGAGAGGACTGATGTGTGGGGTCTGTATACAGGGGGAGAGGACTGATGTGTGGGGTCTGTATACAGGGGGAGAGGACTGGTGTGTGTGGGGTCTGTATACAGGGGAAGAGGACTGGTGTGTGTGGGGTCTGTATACAGGGGGAGAGGAATTTTGTGTGTGTGTGAGATCTGTATACAGGGGGAGAGGACTGGTGTGTGGGGTCTGTATACAGGGGGAGAGGACTGGTGTGTGTGTGTGGGGGGGCTTTGTATACAGGGGGAGAGGACTGATGTGTGGGGTCTGTATACAGGGGGAGAGGACTGATGTGTGGGGTCTGTATACAGGGGGAGAGGACTGGTGTGTGGGGTCTGTATACAGGGGAAGAGGACTGGTGTGTGTGGGGTCTGTATACAGGGGGAGAAAACTGGTGTGCGGTGTCTGTATACAGAGGAAGAAGACTGGTGTGTGGTGTCTGTATACAGGGGGAGAAGACTGGTGTGTGGGGTCTGTATACAGGGGGAGAGGACTGGTGTGTGGGGTCTGTATACAGGGGAAGAGGACTGGTGTGTGTGGGGTCTGTATACAGGGGGAGAAAACTGGTGTGCGGTGTCTGTATACAGGGGAAGAAGACTGGTGTGTGTGGTGTCTGTATACAGGGGGAGAAGACTGGTGTGTGGGGTCTGTATACAGGGGGAAAGGACTGGTGTGTGGGGTCTGTATACAGGGGGAGAGGACTGGTGTGTGTGTGGGGTCTGTATACAGGGGAAGAGGACTGGTGTGTGTGTGTGGGGTCTGTATACAGGGGAAGAGGACTGGTGTGTGTGTGGGGTCTGTATACAGGGGAAGAGGACTGGTGTGTGGGGTCTGTATACAGGGGGAGAGGACTGGTGTGTGTAGGGGCTCTGTATACAGGGGGAGAGGACTGATGTGTGGGGTCTGTATACAAGGGGAAAGGACTGATGTGTGGGTTCTGTATACAGGGAGAGAGGAATTTTGTGTGTGTGAGATCTGTATACAGGGGGAGAGGACTGATGTGTGGGGTCTGTATACAGGGGGAGAGGACTGGTGTGTGGGGTCTGTATACAGGGGAAGAGGACTGGTGTGTGTGGGGTCTGTATACAGGGGGAGAAAACTGGTGTGCGGTGTCTGTATACAGGGGAAGAAGACTGGTGTGTGGTGTCTGTATACAGGGGGAGAAGACTGGTGTGTGGGGTCTGTATACAAGGGGAAAGGACTGGTGTGTGGGGTCTGTATACAGGGGGAGAGGACTGGTGTGTGTGTGGGGTCTGTATACAGGGGAAGAGGACTGGTGTGTGTGTGGGGTCTGTATACAGGGGAAGAGGACTGGTGTGTGGGGTCTGTATACAGGGGGAGAGGACTGGTGTGTGTAGGGGCTCTGTATACAGGGGGAGAGGACTGATGTGTGGGGTCTGTATACAAGGGGAAAGGACTGATGTGTGGGTTCTGTATACAGGGAGAGAGGAATTTTGTGTGTGTGAGATCTGTATACAGGGGGAGAGGACTGATGTGTGGGGTCTGTATACAGGGGGAGAGGACTGGTGTGTGGGGTCTGTATACAGGGGAAGAGGACTGGTGTGTGTGGGGTCTGTATACAGGGGGAGAAAACTGGTGTGCGGTGTCTGTATACAGGGGAAGAAGACTGGTGTGTGGTGTCTGTATACAGGGGGAGAAGACTGGTGTGTGGGGTCTGTATACAAGGGGAAAGGACTGGTGTGTGGGGTCTGTATACAGGGGGAGAGGACTGGTGTGTGTGTGGGGTCTGTATACAGGGGAAGAGGACTGGTGTGTGTGTGGGGTCTGTATACAGGGGAAGAGGACTGGTGTGTGGGGTCTGTATACAGGGGGAAAGGACTGGTGTGTGTAGGGGCTCTGTATACAGGGGGAGAGGACTGATGTGTGGGGTCTGTATACAGGGGGAAAGGACTGGTGTGTGGGCTTTGTATACAAGGGGAGAGAACTGATGTGTGGGGTCTGTATAAAGGGGGTGAGGACTGATGTGTGGGGTCTGTATACAGGCGGGGAGGACTGGTGTGTGTGGGGTCTGTATACAGGGGGAGAAGACTTATGTGGGGTCTGTATACAGGGGGAAAGGACTGGTGTGTGTGTGGGGTCTGTATACAGGGGGAGAGGACTGATGTGTGGGGTCTGTATACAGGGTGAGAGGACTGGAGTGTGGCGTCTGTATACTGGAGAGAGGACTGACGTGTGGGGTCTGTATTCAGTGGGAGAGGACTGATGTGTGTGTTTAAGGGCTGTATACAGGGGGAGAGGACTGATGTGTGGGGTCTGTATACAGGGGGAGAGGACTGGTGTGTGTGGTCTGTACAGAGGGGGAGAGGACTGGTGTGTGTGCGTGGAGTCTATATACAGGGGGAGAGGACTGGTGTGTTGGGTCTGTATACAGGGGAGCGGACTGGTGTGTGGGGTCCGTATACAGGGAGAGCAGACGGGTGTGTGGGGTCTGTATACAGGGAGAGCGGACTGGTGTGTGGGTTCTGTATACAGGGAAGAGGACTGGTGTGTGGGGTCTGTATACCGGGGGAGAACGATTGGAGTCTTTTGGGGTCTGTATACAGGGGGAGAGGACTGGGGTGTGTGGGGTCTGTATACAGGGGGAGAGGACTGGGGTGTGTGGGGTCTGTATACAGGGGGGGAGGACTGATGTGTGGGGTCTGTATACAGGGGGAGAGGACTGGTGTGTGTGGTCTGTACAGAGGGGGGGAGGACTGGTGTGTGTGTGCGTGGAGTCTGTATACAGGGGGAGAGGACTGGTGTGTGGGGTCTGTATACAGGGGAGCGGACTGGTGTGTGGGGTCTGTAAACAGGGGGAGAGGACTGGGGTCTGTATACAGGGAGAGCAGACGGTGTGTGGAGTCTGTATACAGGGAGAGCGGACTGGTGTGTGGGTTCTGTATACAGGGAAGAGGACTGGTGTGTGGGGTCTGTATACCGGGGGAGAAGGATTGGAGTGTTTTGGGGTCTGTATACCGGGGGAGAAGGACTGGAGTGTGTGTGTGTGTGGGGGGGTCTGTATACAGGGGGAGAGGACTGGGGTGTGTGGGGTCTGTATACAGGGAGAGAGGACTGGGGTGTGTGGGGTCTGTATACAGGGGGAGAGGACTGGGGTGTGTGGGGTCTGTATACAGGGGGAGAGGACTGGGGTGTGTGGGGTCTGTATACAGGGGGAGTGGACTGGGGTGTGTGGGGTCTGTATACAGGAGGAGAGGACTGGGGTATGTGGGGTCTGTATATAGGGGAAGAGGACTGGGGTGTGTGGGGTCTGTATACAGGGGGAGAGGACTGGGGTGTGTGGGGTCTGTATCCACGGGGAGAGGACTGAAGTGTGTGGGGGTCTGTATCCACGGGGAGAGGACTGGGGTGTGTGGGGGTCTGTATCCACGGGGAGAGGACTGGGGTGTGTGGGGGTCTGTATCCACGGGGAGAGGACTGGGGCGTGTGGGGGTCTGTATCCACGGGGAGAGGACTGGGGCGTGTGGGGGTCTGTATCCACGGGGAGAGGACTGGGGTGTGTGAGGGTCTGTATCCACGGGGAGAGGACTGGGGTGTGTGGGGGTCTGCATCCACGGGGAGAGGACTGGGGTGTGTGGGGGTCTGAATCCACGGGGAGAGGACTAGGGTGTGTGGGGGTCTATATCCACGGGGAGAGGACTGGGGTGTGTGGGGGTCTGTATACATGGGGAGAGGACTGGGCTGTGTGGGGTCTGTATACACCAGTCCTCTCCCCCTGTATACAGACCCCCCCCACACAAACTAGTCCTCCCCCTGTATACAAACCCCCACACATCAAGCCTCTCCCTCTGTATACATACCTACTGCATCTACGGGGAGAGGACTGGGGTGTGTGGGGGTCTGTATCCACGGGGAGAGGACTGGGGTGTGTGGGGGTCTGTATCCACGGGGAGAGGACTGGGGTGTGTGGGGGTCTGTATCCACGGGGAGAGGACTGGGGTGTGTGGGGGTCTGTATCCACGGGGAGAGGACTGGGGTGTGTGGGGGTCTGTATCCACGGGGAGAGGACTGGGGTGTGTGGGGGTCTGTATCCACGGGGAGAGGACGGGTGTGTGGGGCTCTGTATACACGGGGAGAGGACTGAGTTGTGTGGGGTCTGTATACACCAGTCCTCTCCCCCTGTATACAGCCCCCCCCCCCCCCACACACAAACTAGTCCTTTCCCCTGTATACAAACCCCCTCCCCTGTATCCCCCCCATATTACTGTGGACACTGGCGCTTCCTTCCCTCTGTTTATGCAGGAATGAATGGTGCAGCAGCTTCCTGCTTCCTGCTTGTAAGGTCATTACAACTCCGCCCCTTCTGGTCGAGGCCCCGCCCCTCCTGTTGACATCACACTCTAGGATACACTCTAGCATCTACCTTCCGATTTGCTGCGTTCTATACACAGGCCCTCTGGCCATGCGATAGTCACCGGTTCTAGAAACGGATATTACTGGGGCGGAACAGGAAGTGAGAAAGTCTTGAGAGGAGACAGTGTGGCCGGGTAAGTGCTAGATCCAGAGATGTAATGTATCGCTGTGTTTTCTGTGTATAGCGCTCAACTGCTCGCGAGGTCAGCACCTTTTTGCCAGGCTTGTGTAGGCACCGAGGGTGGTACACGACGTGTACTGGTACATGTGCATACAGGCGCTCACCTGGCGCATATCTGCCGTCTAGATTTGCTTCATGTAAGAGCTTGGCCAACTGAGATCAGATCGATAAGTGTGATGTGTCGTCCATTAGTGATTGCCTGCTGTAAGCTGTGTACATACCCAACACTGTTCAATCGCATGCAGTGAGGATTGTGCGTGTATGCCCCATCACCCCATACATTCTGTGGAACATCGAGCTCAGTGTGCATGCCATTCGTTGTGGGGACAATTTAGTGCGGCAGCCATAACGCACTGAAGAAAAACACACGAGGAGATTTATGAAAGAGTGTAGATATACACCTGGTGTAAACTGCCCACAGCAACCAATCACAGCTCAGCTTTCAACTCTGGTAAAATAAAAGCTGAGCTGTGATTGGTAGCTGTGGGCAGTTTACACCAGGTGTATATTTACACCCTTTTATAAATATCCCTGACAGAAAACGCCACATTGAGGACAGAGGTTATTGCTGCATTACTTATGGCCTATCCAACTCCTCTATATTAGGCTGGGTTCACACTGCGTTTTTGCAATCTGTTTTTTGAAGAAAAAAAAAACGGATGAAAAACGTTTGCATTTGTGTGCATCCGTTTTGATCCGGTTTTCCATTGACTTCCATTATAAAAAAACGGATCAAAACGGATCCGTTTTTTTTTTTGACGGACGCAAAAACGTTGTTGACACTATTTTTTTTTCTTTGTCCATTTCTTTGTCACCTATAATAGCGCACAGTGCCCGGAGACACGTGGCACTCTGACAGTGAGTAGGGGGGTGGCTTATGGAGACATGAGTGCTGCAGTGTGGTGTTAGGTTGCTGCAGGTGAAGCAGTATCTTGTTTGGTTAAAGGAGAAGTCCGGCCAAAATTAATTTTTGATATGTTGTTACTTATGAAAAGTTATACAAATTTCTAATGTACATTAATTATGGGAAATGCACATATAGAGCTATTTCCCTTAATTTAGTAGATCAGGAAGTGTTAGAAATATCTCTGAAGAAGTGACGTCACGACCCAGGGTGTAATTCCTATGGAGTGTCCAGCAGGGGGCGCTCTCTATATAGAAGTCTATGGGACTTTATTGTTTCTATGGGTTTCTATGTAATGTAATGTAATGTAGTGTACAGTGCTTTATTGAATGAATACATCTATGGAAGTGTCCTTGCTCCCCAAAGTATTGCATAAATGTATTCATTCAATACACAGTAAGCCCGCCGATCCGCCGCATTCCCGCCGATCCACCACACGCTGATCCGCCGCATTCCCGCCGATCCGGACCATATACATTGAACTACAGCTCCCATCATCTGCTTCTAGTATGAACAGGTGATGGGAGCTGTAGTTGGGTAAGGGATATGACATGCCGCCGGGCGCAGGGGGGAGCCGCTCAGTACACAGGAGCGCTCCCCCCTCCTCCTCCTCCTTCCGTGATAACTTCCGCCTATACCAATGCTGAGTCCCTGCCTGGCCGCCGCTCTCCGCTCTCCCCCCCATACATACCGGCTCCCGATGCATCCTGGTGTCCGCGCTGATGCCGGGAGCCGGTATATGTGAGCGGAGAGCGGCGGCCAGGCAGGGACTCAGCATTGGTATAGGCGGAAGTTATCCCGGAAGGAGGAGGAGGAGGGGGGAACGCTCCTGTGTACTGAGCGGCTCCCCCCTGCGCCCGGCGGCATGTCATATCCCTTACCCAGCTACAGCTCCCATCACCTGTTCATACTAGAAGCAGATGATGGGAGCTGTAGTTCAATGTATATGGTCCGGATCGGCGGGAATGCGGCGGATCAGCGTGTGGCGGATCGGCGGGAATGCGGCGGATCGGCGGGCTTACTGTGTATTGAATGAATACATTTATGCAATACTTTGGGGAGCAAGGACACTTGCTCCCCAAAGTATTCCATAGATGTATTCATTCAATAAAGCACTGTACACTACATTACATTACATTACATAGAAACCCATAGAAACAATAAAGTCCCATAGACTTCTATATAGAGAGCGCCCCCTGCTGGACACTCCATAGGAATTACACCCTGGGTCGTGACGTCACTTCTTCAGAGATATTTCTAACACTTCCTGATCTACTAAATTAAGGGAAATAGCAGTATATGTGCATTTCCCATAATTAATGTACATTAGAAATTTGTATAACTTTTCATAAGTAACAACATATCAAAAATTAATTTTGGCCGGACTTCTCCTTTAATGCAGGTGGAGCAGTACATGTGTTAGCTTATTAAAGGTGGAACAACATTTATTTCTGCAATGTGGTATTGGGTAACTACAGGGGACAGTATTTATTACTTCAGTATGGTTTTGGGTTACTACAGGTGAAGTAGTTCTGCACTTTGGTGCTGATTTGGCACTGCTCTGGAATATTATGTGCACAGCATGGCACTTCTTGGCGCTGCGCAGTAGTATGTCTTTGTTGGTGAGGCCCCAGCATCAACAGAGATTGCGAGGTGAGGCCCGACAACAAAAAGTTTGAGAAGCACTGCTCTAATGTATATTTTTTTTATGAAATCCTTTTTTTGTTTACAATTATTAATAAAATGGTCCTATTGTGACTCTTATAACTGTTTTAGTTTTTCACCTACGGGGCTGTATGGGGCGTCATTCTTTGCGCCATTATCTCTAGTTTTTATTAATACCATATTTGAGTAGATCGGACGTTTTGATCACTTTTTATTATTTTTTTTTTTATATAAATAATGCAACAAAAAAAATCTGCAATCCTGGCACTTTTTCCACTCTTTCCATTTATGCCGTTTGCAGTGACGATTGTTAAATTATATAAGATCGGACAATTACGCACGCTACGGTATATAATTATGTTAATTTTTATATGTTTTACTTTTATAATTGGAAAGGGGGTTGATTTTACCTTTTTATTGGGGGAGCAGCTTTGGAGTATTTTTAAAAACCTTTTCACTTTTTTTTTTTTTTTTTAACACACACTTTAAAGGGGTACTCCCCCCAAGAGCTAAAAAAATGAAATGCTCCCAAACCTAGCTGGCCTTACTCACCATGTCCCCCTGAGTATTTTAAGCCGTCTCCCATCTTTCTAGCTGCTGCAGTTCCTGAGTTACAAGTTTTTCTAAAAGCCAATCTATATCCAAGATAGGAAACTACATTTCCCATCATGCAATGCTTATGCCTGATGATGGTGAAGTAGCAGAGCTGAGACAATGAAGGAGATGATGACGGTGTAGCAGAGCTGAGATGGCGGTGTCGGTGTAGCAAAGCTGAGTTGGAAGAGACGTTGTAGCAGAGCTGAGTTGGGGGGACGGCGCGGCAGAGCTGAGTTGGGGGGACGGCGCGGCAGAGCTGAGTTGGCGGCGACGGCGCGGCAGAGCTGAGTTGGCGGCGACGGCGCGGCAGAGCTGAGTTGGCGGCGACGGCGCGGCAGAGCTGAGTTGGCGGCGACGGCGCGGCAGAGCTGAGTTGGCGGCGACGGCGCGGCAGAGCTGAGTTGGCGGCGACGGCGCGGCAGAGCTGAGTTGGCGGCGACGGCGCGGCAGAGCTGAGTTGGCGGCGACGGCGCGGCAGAGCTGAGTTGGCGGCGACGGCGCGGCAGAGCTGAGTTGGCGGCGACGGCGCGGCAGAGCTGAGTTGGCGGCGACGGCGCGGCAGAGCTGAGTTGGCGGCGACGGCGCGGCAGAGCTGAGTTGGCGGCGACGGCGCGGCAGAGCTGAGTTGGCGGCGACGGCGCGGCAGAGCTGAGTTGGCGGCGACGGCGCGGCTGAGTTGAGTTGGCGGCGACGGCGCGGCTGAGTTGGCGGCGACGGCGCGGCTGAGTTGGCGGCGACGGCGCGGCTGAGTTGGCGGCGACGGCGCGGCAGAGCTGAGTTGACGGCGCGGCTTGCGTGGGGGGGTGCCGCGGCTGAGTGCAGCGGCTATGCCTCGGGTAAGTGAGGGATGCCACGGGTGATGGTGGGGCGGGGGGCTGTGTGCTGCGGGTGAGTGCTGCCGGGAGGCTCTGGACACGGGGTGAGCGCTGGGCTGGGGGTGACCGGGTGGCTGCTGTTCGAGAGGGATGCAGTCACAGCTGCGCTGATCACTGTCTCCCTCTGTAACAGCAGCCACCCCATCAGTGTTCTCAGTCACTTCACTGTGCTGGGACTGAGGACACGTGATGCCGACACGGAGGGTGGGGGCCAGGAGCAGGGAGCGTGTCGGTGTGGACTGAGGTCTGATGATTCTCTGCAATCCGTGGGGGTGAATGCAGCTGGATAACAGCAAAACTGTGCAGAATTCATAATAACTTTATATTGGAAAGATGGAAAGCTACGGGTGGGCAACGTATTAATGCAAAAATAATTTTGGGGGGAATACCCCTTTAAGTCTTTTACATGCAGTCATTAGATTTCACACACTGTACAATGCTATGCCATAGGCATAGCATTGATCAGTATAATAGGCGCTCTGCTCATTGAGCGTGCCTGTGGCAGACTCAATGAGCAGATCGCACTGATCACACTGCACGGAGGAAAATAAGAGACCTCCCACGGTCCGTTAAAACGATTGGGTCCCCTGAAGTTACACTGCGGGGGTCCCGATCGGTAAGTGACAGAAGCTGCTTCTGTCACTTACACTTAAACGGCGCAATTGCGACGTTTAAGGGGTTAATGACAGGCTGCAGCATAATCGCTGGAGTCTGTCATTAATGGTGAGGGCCTGGCTGTACGTCATGGGTTGTCTAGGGGTTAAAGTGTCACTGTCATGGTGTGTGTGTGTGTCGTGTCCCCCCCCCCCCCCCCCCCCCCCCCCCAGAAATCAATAGTAAAGGCGATTTTAAGAAACTTTGTAATTGGGTTTATTAGGCAAATATGCCATTATCTGCATTCAAAAAGACGTTCCCAAGGCCCCCCCCTCCTCCCTCCTATCTCTCCTTCACTGCTCATTATCAGGAAATCACGTCTTGTTTACATCAGACGTGCCCTGTCTAATCTATGGAGAGGGGAGGAGGGAGATTAGTCACCAGCGGAGAGCAGAGAACAAATGATTACACAGTGGGAGCTGTGTGAAAGCTGGTATTCATAGGTCAGTGCTGACTTCAGAGGAGAGAGCCCGGTGATGTAGCTGTAAATTAACGCTTTCTTGGGGTATGTGCACACTGCTTAAAACAGACGGAAACTCTGTTGCATAATCCACAGCTTTTTCGTGATAAAAATTAATTTTTCGGCAAATAAACCCAATTACAAACTTTCTTAAAATCGCCTGTGCACAAAGATAAAATAGAACAAATGGCGCTGCATGTGCAGATCAATATGACAGAGCATTCAGGTCTTTACAAACACAAGTGCACGCCCACCTGTTGTGGTCATACGTGCTCGGGTACGACTCTAATGTGCGCACATTGTATTAAATCAGGGTTTGCTGCCGTCCACCTCCTGAGGGTCCTTTCTGGTTCCAGTAGATGTAGAAATCAGAGTTTTGTAGAATAATGGTTGATCACACGTAGGCGCCAAAACCCCTTTTTGAAAGCCAGATCTCACAATTGAGAAAAAGACGCTTTCAGGCTCTTTGCCTATGAGTAATTCTTCTGTGTCTCTGTCTCTGTGTGATATTTTCTAAATGTGTTCATAAGGTGTTGTAAAATGTAAGTTTTGTGTTAGTTTCTCTTTCTTTCATTGTAGAGCAAAGATGCCAATTGTGGAGAAACTAAAAGATGCCTTGAAGCCAGGCCGCAAGTACTCTGATGATGTAGAACTTGTGAAGTTGCTGACTTCCTCTGCTAAAAAGATTCTTTTACAAAAAATAGAGTTTAAACCTGCAAGCAAAAGTTTCTACTACCAGTTGGAGACATTGAAGAGCAAGTATATCCTGTTGAGTCCCACTCTTCAACCTACCATTTCACAGATGTTCTTGGAAGGGGCCCAGAAGCAGAGTATGTTACGAATGTTTGGCTTTTTTATTTTTATTTATAAAATGCATGGGTTTTTTGTTTGAACCATAGGACCTTGGCCGATACAATAGCTATCTGAAGTGTATAGCCACCTTAAAAGGGATATTTCCATTTCAAGAGGTTATCACCTGCCCACAGAATAGGGCATAACACACCGTAAGTGTGTGGCCTTCACCCATTTCTCATTCTGGTTCATTTTTTGTGGGGCTTCCAAACATTGCCTAGTGCTGTCCCGGTTGTTGAACACACACCAATCCGCTTGTTATCCCTTTGAGCTGTTGAGTATTTTTAAAGCGTTACTGTCATTTGAAGGAATTTCTGATGTGATAAATGTAAAAAATTATTTGATCTTACTCCTGGCAAGCTGGCTGCCCCCATCAAAAAGAAGAAAAAGTTCCTTTTCATTACGTCCAGTCATGACCGCATCACCTGGATATTGACCCCATTAGTCCTAATAGGAACAGAAGCACAGAGATTTTAAAATAGCGCCCCCCCCCCCCCCCCCCAGGACTGGCCTCAGTGGTTTTTTCCTGTTCCTATCAGGGCTAGCACGAAGTTGTTACTCTCCTGGTACAGGGGGCTGGCAGGCTGGATCAGCGCACTTGGCAGGCCGGATAGGTCCGTCCGCTCCCACTCCTGCACCGGATCGCAGGGTTCGCCTCTGCCTTCTGGTCCCTCTTGTCTCTCGCTGCCATGCTCCAGGAGTTCACGCTGCGGCGAGGTGGCGTTCCCATGCCGCTAGCCAGGTTTCAGGTGCATGTGTGTGTTCCCCCTGGTCTCTTCCAGTTCGGATTTCGATGGCTCCCCCCCCCAAGATTTCCTGTCTTTCCTGTTCATGGAAGTATTAAAAACATGATGTTAGATGACTGGAAGGAACCTGAGAAACGCTTACACATTTCTAAAGAGTTCAGAGCTAGATTCTCCTTTGAGTCCCCAAAAATAGATGTTCAAGTTGCCAAAGTTGTTAAAAAAAAGTCTTTACCTTTTGAGGATACTTCTCAACTTAAAGTCACAACTCTAGCTGTGCGGGCTGTAACTGCTGGAGAGGATAATGGCTGGGGGACACTGAGGGACACAGGGCACTGAAGGGACACTGACCATCCCTCTAGTCCAACAATAAACCACCATGCTGAATAACCAATTTCCTTATGCAAACTTTTTTACTTTTTCTTTTTAGCAGTTTTTCACAAAGATGTAAAATCCATACAAAAATACATATCACCTGGTGCTCAGTTGGAGGACTTCCTATAGCTGGGGATAGCTGTGCAAATGGAGGATCATGATCTTCTGGAGGAGTAAATAGTGATCCTCATCTATAGGGTGTCTGCCAACTGAGCACCTCGGGTGATATGTATTTTTTGTATGGATTTTACATCTATGAAATACTTTTTGTGAAAAACTGCTAAAGGAAAAAGTGAAGTTTGCATAAGAAAATTTGTTATTCAGCATGGGGGTTTATTGTTGAACAGCAGTGTTGGAGAGTGGAGCTTCCATTTACACCCACTAATCTACCCAGGTGCACTCAGCTAATGTTGTGTTTAAAAGTGGACTGAGCATCCCTCTGCCATCATCCTCTCCTGCAGCCAGAGCCTGCACAGCTTTCGGAGTCAGGTCGTGACATCACCATTTTATCCAGGAAGTGAAGCCTTGATGCAGTAGTAAGTGCAGAAAAAAAAGCACTTCATAAGCATTTCCTGTAATAAGTGTATACTGGTGATTATTATAACTTTTGGGGGGCAAAAATAATACTTTAATAAAAATTTTCGCCAGACTTCTCCTTAAACCTTTGAGGACCAGGCCCAAAATCACCCAGTGGACTGCGCAAATTTTCATTTTTGTGTTTTGGTTTTTTCCTCCTCCCCTTCTAAAATCTCTAGCTTTTTCAGTTTACTATCTATAGGGCCATGTAAGGGCTTGTTTTTTTACAGGAGTAGTTGTACTTTGTAATGGCATTTTTCATTCTAGCATAACATGTTTGATGGAACCCCAGAATTATTATTTATGAAGATATAAATTGGTGAAATCGTAAAAAAGAATGCAATATGGTAACTTTTGGGGGGTTCCTGTGTCTACGTAATGCACTATACGGTAAAAGTGACATGATACCATTACTGTATAGGTCAGTCCGAACACAACCTTATGCAGGTTTACACATTGTGACGCTTATAACGGTTTTATTTTTTCACCTACGGGGCTGTATCGGGGGTAATTTTTTTTCCACCATGATCTCTAGTTTTTATTAATACTATATTTGTGGAGATCAGACATTTTGATCACTATTTATTTATTTTTATATACTGTAACAAAAAAATCTGTAATCCTGACACACTTTTCCCTCTTTTGGTCAACGGCGTTCGCCGTTAGTGATGACGCTTGTTATATTTTAATAGATCGGACAATTGCGCAAGCTACGGCATATTATATTATAGTTTATTTATTTGTTTTATTTATATAATGGGAAAGGGGGGGGTGATTTAAATTTTTATTGGGGGAGGGGCTTTGGGGTATTTATAAAGTAATTTTTTTTTTTCTTTTTACACATTTTAAGTCCCCTTGGGGGACTTTTACATACAATTGTTAGATTATGCACACTGATCATTGCTATACCATAGGCATAGCATTGATAAGTGTGATAGACGTTATGCTGATTAAGCCTGCCTGTGGCAGACTTAACCAGCAGAGCGTCGATCGGACCGCAGAGAGGAAGGTGAGACACCTCAGACGGTCTGTTAAAACGATCGGGACCCCCGCAGTCACACTGCGGGGGTCCCGATTAGTAAGTGACAAGGGACTGACCCTGTCACTTACACTTGAACGCCGCGGCTGTGCCACGATTGCAGCGTTTAAGGGGTTAATGACACGCTGCAGCCTGTCATTAACGGTGAGGGCCGGACTGCTCGCTACAACCGACCCCCACCTCCTATGAAGCGCGCTCCGCTCCGTGCTTCATAGGAAAGGATGTACTGATATGCCCAGGGTCGTCTGGGGACAGACTTCCAGGGCGTACCGGTACGTCCTTGGTCGTCTAGGGCTAAATGTTTCCCTCCATGAAGAGTTAACAGCTGGGAGCCTGGGATGGCCCGACATAGGTTTTGTTGAGAATCTGTCACTAGGTTTATGCTGCCTTAAATTAGGGTAGTATAAACCAATGCCAAAAATGCTGAACAGAACAATGTACAACACCTGGCAAGAATTATGGAATCACTGGCCTCAAAGGTTGTTCATTCAGTTGTTTTAATGTTGTAGAAAAAAAGCAGATCACAGATATGACACCTAACTAAAGTCATGTCAAATGGCAGCTTTCTGGCTTTAAGAAACACTAACAGTAATTAAAAATGTGGTAGTCAGTAACGTTTAATTTTTTAGACCAAGCAGAGGGTAAAAATGATATCACGAAAAACAAACAAACAAAAGAACACTCTAAAACATCACTAGTGTTTTGTTGCACCACCTCTAGCTTTTATAACAGCTTGCAGTCTCTGAGGCATGGACTTAATGAGATGCTGACTAACAAGCAGATCTAATTTGATGCAGGTTTTAGTTGTGGGAATGAAAAATTACAGGGTGATTCCATAATATTATTATTACTTTTCTCTGCACCCCTCAGCTAGGTAGCTGAGAGGTGCAGAGAAGGTGTGTGTGGTATGTGAGAACCTTACTCACCGGAACCCGGCGTCCGGACGGAAGATCTGTGGTCACGCGGCGTCCTCTTGGTTCTCGGTCGTGGTTCTCGGCTCCGCTCGGCTCCCGTCGGCTTTTTCGTCGATCTTCGGCCAGGTATCTTGGCTGATTAGTGTATATAATACACTATTCCGTGGCTTTGGGGTGAAAAGGTTTTTTTTTTGTTTTTTTTTTAGCGCCCTTCCACCGCTAAGTGCTGATCAGCATCGCACGTAAGTGCGCCGCTGATCAGCAACTCCTCTTTTTTGGCGTAGTTTTTTTTTTGCCCCTTTCCCCCCCTTTTTTTTCTATATCCTACACTGTCTGCTGATAAGTACCGCACATCAGTGCGGCATTTATCAGCAACTCTTTTTTTGGCGTAGGTTTTTTTTCCTCCCTTACTGTGAAAAACACGTATAAAACACTACATTACACTACACTACCCCACATTACACTACTTGAAATAAAGTTTTACACTACACCACTACACTACATCACATTTACATACCCCCCATACACCAATTCCCGTATAATAATGTCCCAGAGTGTTTTCGGTGGAGGCATACGCGCTTATTGCCTCCGACACCGAAACGGCCAGTGAGGATGAATGGGGGGATCCTTCTTTCCTCCATCCTCATCCTCATCATCATTATTATCATCATCATCATCATCCAGTGATGATGACTATCGACCTAAGCGTCCATGGAGGACGCCTTGGGCTGCCCGCCAGACACGTCGTCCCATCCCACCCCCCAGACAGGTGACCCCATCCTGCCCCCCACCCCCCAGACAGGGAAAATCATCAGCCCCGGATTCCTGGCTTTATGGCAACGGCGGGAATCCAAATTAACCCCACAGGTCTCAGAGAAATAGACTTTTTCAAGCTCTATTTCTCTGATGAACTTGTAAATTTGATGGTGGCGCAAACAAACTTGTACGCGCACCAATTTATCTCCCAGAACCCCTCCTCTTCTTAAAAAAAAAAAAACACAATTTGGCTGGAGTGGGGATATTATATATAATACCCCACTTTACAGTATGGCCATGGCACAATGACAATGCAAGGTGCCCCCCGCGAGATGATCCCTCATATGACCGACTGTACAAAGTACGGCCGGTCATAGAGCACTTCTCAGCCAAATTTACTGAGATGTATATACCAGAGAAATACTCAGTAGATGAGTCCCTCCTGAGCTTCAAAGGAAGACACCATTTCCGCCAGTACCTTCCCAATAAAAGATCACGGTATGGCGTGAAACTATACAAACTCTGTGAGAGTACCTCAGGGTACACTTACAGATTTGGAGTATATGAGGGTAGGGACACCCAAATCCAGCCCCCAGAATGCCCCCCCATCCTCAAAGTTAGTGGGAAGATCGTTTGGGAACTGATCTTCCCACTGCTGGATAAAAGGTTATCACCTGTACGATGATAACTTTTATACCAGCAATCCCCCTGTTTCGGTCCCTCGCTGCCCGAGCTACTGTAGCTTGCGGCACGATCCGAAAAAATCAAAGGGGCCTCCCAAGTCACCCTGTTAGACAACTGATGCAAAGGGGGGAGAGCAAGGCCTATGCCTGTGAAAATATGTTGTTGGTCAAATATAAGGACAAGCGCGATGTCCTTATTTTGACCACAATTCACAGGAATAGCACCACCCCTGTCACTGTACGTGGTACCACAAACGTGGTGAACAAACCTGATTGTGGCCACCATTCCCATTAGAGACTTGCCATGTTGCATTTTCAAAGCTTCTGTGCTTCCAGGACAGTAGAAACCCCCCACAAGTGACCCCATTCTGTAAACTACACCCCATAAGGAATCTAACAAGGGGGGGCAGCGGGGATATGGCCCCCTGGTGATGGGCACATTAGTGCTGTGAAAGTGATTTTTTTTTTTTTTTTTTTTCATCTTCACAGCACATGTTCAACATATGTGCGGGGTCCATATGCTCACTACACCCCTTGTTAGATTCCTTATGGGGTGTAGTTTCCAGAATGGGGTCACCTATGGGGGGTTTCTACTGTCCTGGCAGCACAGGAGCTTTGTTAATGTGACATGGCCTCCATCCTCCATTCCAGCCTCCAAATGGCGCTCTGTCCCTTTGGTGGCTTGCCCTGTGCCCATATGGCACATTATATCCACATGTGGGGTATTTTCGTACTCGGGGGGGGGGGGGGGGGGGGGGGAAGTACCCTACACGGTTTGTGTTTGTTTTCTCTTTTAACCCCTTGTGGAAATGAAAAAAAATCAAGACTAGACCAACATTAAGTGTAAAAAAATTTAAAATTTTTACACTAAATCATTGATCTAGTCTTTATTTTTTCATTTTCACAAGGGGTTAAAAGATAAAAAAAGACACGAATTGTGTATCGCAATTTCCCGCAAGCACGGAAATAACCTACATGTGGACATAAAGCGCCATGCGGGTGCAGGGTAAGCCTCCGAAGGGAAGGAGCGCCATTTGGCTAGAATGGATGGTGAATGCCATGTCACATTTACAAAGGCCCTGTGTTGCCAAAACACTGTAAATCCCCCACAAGTGACCCCATTCTGGAAACTGCACCTCTCAAGAAATCTAACAAGGGGTGCAGTGAGGATATGGACCCCTTAATGACGGGCACATTTGTGCTGTGAAAATGAAAAAACGAAATTTTCCACTTTCACGTCACATTGTTCCACATTTGTGCCCATCACCAGTGGGGTCCATATGCTCACTGCACCCCTTGTTAGATTCCTTGAGGGGTGTAGTTTCCAGAATGGGGTCACTTGTGGGGTTTTTCCACTGTACTGGCAGCATAGGGTCCTTGTAAATACAACATGGCCCTCAAAATCCATTCCAGCCAAATCCAGCCTCCAAAAGCCAAATACCAGCACCTTTCCTTCAGAGGCCCGTCTTGCGGCCGCATAGCGCTTTATGTCCACGTGTGGGGTATTTCAGTACTCGGGACAAACTGCTCTACACGTTTTGTGTTTTTGTTTGTCTTTTAAATCCTTGTGAAAATGAAAAATTCACGGCTAGGCCAATGTTTAAGTGTCAAAAATGTAATTTTTACACAACATAATTGATCTAGTCTTGACATTTCTCATTTGCAAAAGGGGTTAAAAGAGAAGAAACAAAACAAAACATGTAGAGAAATTTCCCCTGAGTACGGAAATACCCCACATGTGGACTTAAGGCGCTATACGGCCGCAAGACGAGCCTCCAATGGGAAGGAGCGCCATTTAGCTTTTTGGGGATGGATTTTGGTAGAATGGATTTCGAGGGCCATGTTGCATTTACAAACTCCCTGTGCTGCCAAGCCAGTGAAAACCCCCCACAAGTGACCCCATTATGGAAACTACACCCCTCAAGGAATGTAACAAGGGGTGTAGTGAGCATATGGACCCCACTGGTGACAAGCACAAATGTGGAACAATGTGGCGTGAAAATGAAATATTACATTTTTAACACTATAATGTTGGTCTAGCCTTGATTTTTTTTCATTTTCACAAGGGGTTAAAAGAGAAAACACACAATGTGTAGAGTAATTTCCCCTGAGTCCGTAAATACCCCACATGTGGACATAAAGCGCCATGTGGGTGCAGGGCAAGCCTCCGAAGGTAAGGAGCGCCATTTGGATTTTGGAGGCTGGATTTGGCCAGAATGGATGATGAACGCCATGTCGCATTTACAGAGCCCTCGTGCTGCCAACACACTGGAAACCCCCCACAAGTGACCCCATTCTGGAAACTACACCCCTCAAGGAACCTAACAAGGGGTGCAGTGAGCATATGGACCCCTTGATGGCGGGCACATTTGTGCCTTGAAAGTGAAAAAATGGAAATTTTCCCTTTTACGTCACATTGTTCCATATTTGTGCCCGTCACCAGTGGGGTCCATATGCTCACTGCACCCCTTGTTAGATTCCTTGAGGGGTTTAGTTTCCAGAATGGGGTCTCTTGTGGGGGGTTTCCAGTGTTTTGGCAGCACGAGGGCTCTGTAAATGCGACGTGGCCCTTGAAATCCATTCCAGTGAAATCCAGCTTCCAAAAGCCAATTGGCGCTCCTTCCCTTTGGAGGCTTGTCCTGCGCCCGCTTGGCACTTAATGTCCACATGTTGGGTATTTCCGTACACGGGAGAAACTGCGCTACACGTTTTACGGTTGTTATTCCTTTTATCCCTTTGTGAAAATGAAAAATTGAAGGCTAGAACAACATTTTAGTGTAAAAAACATTTTTTTCTTTTTTCACGCCATATTGCTCTGAAAATCTGTGAAGCACCTGTGGGGTCCAGATCCTCACCGCACCCCTTGTTACATTCCTCAAGGGGTGTAGTTTTGTAAATGGTGTCCCTTTAGAGCCTCTGCCAACCTGAAGTGCTACAGTCAAAAATGACCAAATACAATGGAGGCATTGAAATTCACTAGGCGCTCCTTTATATCTGAGGCTTGTGGTTGCGTCAAATAGCGCAATAGGGCCACATATGGGGTATTTCTATAAACTGCAGAAATGGGGAAATCAATATTGGGGTGCATTTCTCTGGTAATAGGTTTACAATTATGAAAAATATTGGATTACAATAAAATCTGCACAGAAAATTTAAATTTTTAAATTTCTTACGTACTTGGCTTTTATTTCTGTGACTCCCCTAAAGGGTTAAAAAACTTTCTGGATGTGCTTTTGCAGAGTTTGGGGGGTGCAGTTTCAGAAATGGGGCGCTTTGTGGGGCTTTCTAACATACAGTCCCCTCAAATACACTTCAAACCTGAACAGGTTCTTAAAAATATCTGATTTTGAAATTTTACTGAAAATTTGGAAATTTGCTGCTAATGTATTAAGCTTTCTATTGTCTAAAAAAAAAAAAAAGAAAGATAGTTTAATAAATGCTGCCAACATAAAGAAGACATGTTGCTAATGCTATTTAACATATAATTTATGTGGCATAACCATTTTCTGTATAAGCAGAATAGTTTTAAAGTTGGAAAAATGCATTTTTCACAATTTTTCATGTTGTTTTTTTTTTTTTTTCATAAAGATTCATTATAAGTATCGACTCCAATTTACCAGAAATGTGAAGTACAATATGTCATGAGAAAACAATCTCAGAATCAGCGGGATAAGTAAAAGCATCCCGAAGTTATTAATGAATAAAGTGACACAGTTCATATTCATAAAATTTGGCTCGGTCCTTAAGGCCATTTTAGGCCCGGTCCTTAAGGGGTTAAACAACTGAACGAACATCTTCCGAGGCCACTGATTCAATAATTTTTGCCAGGAGTTGTTAACATTCTGTTCAGCCGTTGTCCTAATATACAGGAGAATGAGCTTTTTACTGTGCCACTCTCCCTGCTCTCCAGCTGCTTATTGACAGTTAGCTGCCTATACACGGCATGGATAGATAACTGCCAATCAGAAGCGGGTGGGAGAATTTTGCTGCTACTTATTAAGGTCTACTGAGCTAACCCATGGAGAGCACTTATTATAGTGCTTGAAAAGCACTATACTGTAATCTGTATTCTCCGTCTTCCAGCTATATTTCTGTGATTAATACAGCCCGAACCGCTTTGCGCACAGACTTCGTTCAAACTGCGTTTCGAAGCCCTCGGCGCTGTGAGGTGTGCAATCTATTTTTCGTTTCGATCGTATTAGTCGTTTTTAAAGGGAACCTGTCACCCCCGTGCCAGGGTGACAGGCTACCGGACCCCCCACCCCCCCCCCCCCCCCACGGCCCCCTATACTCACCTGATCCCGCCGGGTCCCGCTTCTGGATCCGGTCGCGTCACGGAGATATCAGCCGCTGCAGCCCGGCGTGCGCGCTGAGAGATGAGTCCAACGCTCATAGAGAATGACGGAGCGCTGGACTCGCCTGTCATTCTCTATGAGCATTGGACTCATCTCTCAGCGCGCACGCCGGGCTGCAGCGGCTGATATCTCCGTGACGCGACCGGATCCAGAAGCGGGACCCGGCGGGATCAGGTGAGTATAGGGGACTGTAGGGGGGAGGTCGGGAGCCTGTCACCCCGGCACGGAGGGTGACAGGTTCCCTTTAAAAAATTTACGTTTAAAGACCCCTAATTTCCCATAAAAAATAATGGCCACACTCTGAGCGCTAACAGCCAATCACAGCACATATGCAAATAGATGAAATGTAGCAGCCAATAGGAACTCTAAGGTCTTGTCAGGCAATGTATCACAACATTCACACAGTCACATGTCCACTATTGGCCAATAGAAGATGGAAGGTCCTTATAGAGATGAGCAAACCTCGAGCATGCTCGAGTCGATCCGAACCCGAACTTTCGGCATTTGATTAGCGGTAGCTGCTGAACTTAGATAAAGCCCTAAGGCTATGTGGAAAATATGGATATAGTCATTGATTGTATCCATGTTTTCCAGACAACCTTAGAGCTTTATCCAAGTTCAGCAGCCCCCGCTAATCAAATGCCGATCGTTCGGGTTCGGATCGACTCTAACCCGAACCTGGTTCGCTCATCTCTAGTCCTTAAAGGACAACTCCCGCGGGACCCCCCCCAAAAAAAAAAACACAGACACACACAGACACCATACTCACCATCCCTCCGGTGACTATCGCCACTCCATTCGTCCGCCTCACCGTCACCGCCGTCCAGCGATGTCTCTGTCTTCCGGGTCCTGGGGATGGAAAAGGCTGCCAGTGCGCTTGCGCATCGGCAGCCTTTTCATTGGCTGGAGCGCATCACATGGCTTCCAGCAACCTCAGCCAATCAGGGCTGAGCAAGCTGGAAGCCATGTGATGCGCTCCAGCCAATGAAAAGGCTGCTGGTGCGCATGTGCACCAGCAGCCTTTTCCGTCCCATTCACTCTCTATGAAGACGCCGAGGAGGAAGAAGACCCGGACCGCCCCCCGGCTCTGACGTCGTCGTCACCAGATGCCGCCCGGGAGAAGAGGACCGTGACGATTGTAATAGGTAATGTATATATTCTTTAACTTCTGGGCGGGGGGGTCGGGGGTCCGAAAGTGGGGGAAGGGGGCCAGACCGGGTATTTAACCACATTACAAAGTTATATAACTTTGTAATGTGTGTTAAATAAGCTAAAAAATTTTTGGGTGGGAGTTGTCCTTTAACGATTTGTCTCCTTGACATGAGTAAGATTGTCATGGTAACCGAGCAATGATTTTTACCATTTTATAAGTAGCAGAGCCGCTCTTAAAGGGGCGGGACCCAGGTCGCTCTTAAAGGAGCGGGCTGAATCAAAAGATCACAGATAACACTGATCCCTGCAATGCTATGGCATAGCAGGGATCAGTGAATGTAATGTAATACATGCATGTGAACGTTCCCTAAGGGAACTATAAAAGTGTAAAAAATAAATCAATAAAAGTTTTACAAAGTGCCCCAAAGCCCCTCCCCCAATAAAAGTGAAAATCACCCCCCCTTCCTATTTCATACATAAAACACATAAAAAGTAATAAAGTTAATTAACATAGAAAACCTAGTAAACATGCATATCGCCGTGTTCAGACAGACCTATAGAATCATTCATATTATGGCAGATTAAAAGTTGCCATTACGAAGTACAGCTGTTCCTGAAAAAAACAAGCCCTCACATGGCCCTGTAGGTGGAAATATGAAAGAGTTATGGGTCTTAGAAGGCGAGGAGGAAAAAACGAAAACACAAGTGACAATTGGCCCTGTCCTTAAAGGAGACCTGTCACCCCCCCCCCCCCCGTGCCGGGGTGACAGGCTCCTGACCCCCAGTTAGATCCCCTTATATGTAGCTCATCCTGCCGAGTCCCGGAGCCGGTCCTGGGACGGAGATATCCCGGTCAGAAGCCGGCGCACGCGCTCTAGAGAGAGGTCCGGCGTCCATAGAGAATAAATGGAGCCTTGAGCCTGACCGGGATATCTTCGCCCCGGGACC
This sequence comes from Dendropsophus ebraccatus, assembly GCF_027789765.1. Lineage (NCBI taxonomy): Eukaryota > Metazoa > Chordata > Amphibia > Anura > Hylidae > Dendropsophus > Dendropsophus ebraccatus. The sequence goes on along the minus strand of NC_091467.1, from coordinate 39,296,147 downwards.
GACTCCGGCAGCGGGACTCTGCTAAATGAGGTACGTATAAGGGAATCTAACTGGGGGTCAAGAGCCTATCACCCCGGCACGGGGGGGTGACAGGTCCTCTTTAAGGCCATTTCAGGCTCTGTCCTTAAGGGGTTAAAGGGACAGGACCCAAGTCGCTCTTAAAGGTATGTGACCCATGTCGCTTATAAAGGATGCAAATAGTCAGATCCTCCACTCCAAACCCTGGGTATAATCGGGTGCAGGTCCAAGATAGGCAATATAGATATAAGTAAGATATATCTTGGACCTGCGCCCGATTATACCCAGGGTTTGGAGTGGAGGATCTGACTATTTGCATACCGGTTTGGTCTGGGAGTGGCTGCGGTTCACATACATACGTATACTGAGTGTTGTGCCTTGTATTTGCACAACCACAACAGGTGAGAGTCTCCATTCACTCTCCTGTCTTTTCTACCTGCTATCAGACTTTACACTATGGAACGCTGTCCACATTTTTCTTTTCGCTTATAAAGGGATGGCACCCAGGGTTAAAGTTTCTCTTAAAGGGAAGTCACTGGTAAAGGGGCGTTCTTTTCAAGCACTATGTATTTCCCTGGAAATGCAAATCTAGTCATCAATGTTGTTCAGAAAGATATCTCCCAGTAAGGCTGGGTTCACACTGTGTTTTTGCAATCCATTTAATGTATACGTTTTATGGAAAAAACGGTTGCAATTGTGTCATCTGTTTTTCCATTAATTCCATTATAAAACAAAAGGAATCGAAACAGATGCGTTTTTTTTTTAACGGACACAAAAGTATTGGTAACTAAGTTTTTCTGTCCATAAAAGTAACCAATTTAAAAAACGCATACGTTGAACTGATTGCAAAAATGCGTGAACCCAGCCAGAGCTGCACATACCAATGTCAGTGATCATTCTGTTCAGCTTCTGTCACTAGTTTGTTACCCTTACATAGGGCAGCTTCAACCTACTGACAGTCTCTTTAATGATCAGAATGCGCTTAATATATTTCTGTAGTAAACCTAAGGCAAGAGGACTGTATATCACTAGCTGAACTAGGGCTGGGCGATTAATCGAATTAATTCGATTAATCGTCCAGAACGTTGAAATCGATTTGATTTTTTGTGAAAATCGTAAATTCGATTTTCACAAAAAATCATTTCGGGCTGCGGTGCCGGGGAGGAGCTGAGAGAAGGGGGGTTGCGGTGCAGGCCGGCGGGAGAGCCGTAGAGGGGCGGTGTGGGTGAGCGGGGAGAAGATGCTGGGTGGCCAGGCTGGAGAGGGGCGGTGCAGTGTCGGCGGCCTCCAGCCATTGACAGCGCCGCCGCTGATCTGCCCCCGCCCCCTCCACTGAGCGTCCCACTCCCCTCCCGGCCAGATATGGAGGTCCCGGGTCTGTGGAGGAGGAGGCCGCAGGGACTACAGTAGGTGGTGATCGCGGCGCTGCTCGTCCTGGAGCTATACAGCGGGATCGGGGGGCTCGCTGCAGACCCCCGTTCCCGCTGTATAGCACCGTGACCCGCAGCTATGCGATCACCACCTACTGTAGTCCCTGCGGCCTCCTCCTCCACAGACCCGGGACCTCCATATCTGGCCGGGAGGGGAGCGTGTGTGTGGAGGTGAGAGGAGGAGGAGATGTATGTGCCCTCCTGCTCCAATCACCTCCAGCTGCACCAGTCACCCCCCAGTCCCCTCAGTGTCCCGCCAATCCCCTCATTGTTCCCTCAGTGTCCCCCCCCCAGTCCCCTTCAGTGTCCCCCCCCCCCAGTCCCCTTCAGTGTCCCCCCCGTCCCCTCATTGTTCCCTCAGTGCCCCCCCCCCCCAGTCCCCTTCAGTGTCCCCCCCCCCCAGTCCCCTTCAGTGTCCCCCCCCCCCCCCAGTCCCCTTCAGTGTCCCCCCCCCCCCAGTCCCCTTCAGTGTCCCCCCCCCCCAGTCCCCTTCAGTGTCCCCCCCCCCGTCCCCTTCAGTGTGTCAACCCCCAGTCCCCTTCAGTGTCCCCCCCCAGTCCCCTTCAGTGTGTCCCCCTCAGTCCCCTCATTGTTCCCTCAGTGTCCCCCCCCAATCCGCTCAGTGTTCCCTCAGTGTCCCCCCCAGTCCCCTCAGTGTCCCCCCAGTCCCCTTTAGTGTCCCCCATTGTCCCTCCAGTCCCCCATTGTCCCTCCAGTCCCCCATTGTCCCTCCAGTCCCCCATTGTCCCTCCAGTCCCCCAGTGTCACCCCAGTCCCCTTTAGTGTCACCCCAGTCCCCTTTAGTGTCCCCTTTAGTGTCACCCCAGTCCCCTTTAGTGTCACCCCAGTCCCCTTTAGTGTCACCCCAGTCCCCTTTAGTGTCACCCCAGTCCCCTTTAGTGTCACCCCAGTCCCCTTTAGTGTCACCCCAGTCCCCTTTAGTGTCACCCCAGTCCCCTTTAGTGTCACCCCAGTCCCCTTTAGTGTCACCCCAGTCCCCTTTAGTGTCCCCCAGTGTCACCCCAGTCCCCTTTAGTGTCCCCCATTGTCCCTCCAGTCCCCCAGGGTCACCCCAGTCCCCTTTAGTGTCCCCCATTGTCCCTCCAGTCCCCCAGGGTCACCCCAGTCCCCTTTAGTGTCCCCCAGTCCCCTTTAGTGTCCCCCAGTGTCACCCCAGTCCCCTTTAGTGTCCCCCATTGTCCCTCCAGTCCCCCAGGGTCACCCCAGTCCCCTTTAGTGTCCCCCATTGTCCCTCCAGTCCCCCAGGGTCACCCCAGTCCCCTTTAGTGTCCCCCAGTCCCCTTTAGTGTCCCCCAGTGTCACCCCAGTCCCCTTTAGTGTCCCCCAGTCCCCTTTAGTGTCACCCCAGTCCCCTTTAGTGTCACCCCAGTCACCCCTCATCTATACCTGTACTACTACACCCCTTATCCACTATACCTCCACTCCTACACCCCCTATCCACTATACCTCCACTACTACACCCTACGTAGATGGAGGCACAAACATGATTTCCTATACTATATGGGGCCTCTGTTACACTGGAAATCAATACAGTTGTTGTCTAAAATATTAAAATAGTATCTGATGCTGCAGGGAGAAAATGTTCTGTTTATTTAGCAAAAAAGGAAAAAAATCGAGATTTAAATCGAGAATCGTCAAAGAATTTTAAAAAATCGAGATTTTATTTTTTGCCCATATCGCCCAGCCCTAAGCTGAACTATTGACATTTTTTGAAACTCTCAGCATTGTGATTAATTACAATGCAGAGAGCTCCAAAACAGCTTAACAACTTTGCTGCTGAACTGACACTGCTGCATCAACTAGGGATGCACGATGCACCGAAATATCGATACTACTATCGATATTTTGGGCAAAAATATGGTTCGGTACCAGGATTTCCTGGTATCGGTACTTTATATTAAGCTGTGTTATTAGGCAGCTTAATATAAAGTATAGAGCAGAGAACACGGCGGGCGGCTAGCTGAGCGCCGGCCGTGTTCTCTGTGTGCCGCCCCCTGCTCCCTGCAGTCACCTTCTCTGCTCTCCCGGCGGCGGCAAATTCAAATAGCCGGCACACAGCGATCGCTAGTGCCGGCTATTTTACAGTGTACGTGCCGCTGTCACACCTGACAGCGGCATTTAACCCCTTCCCGAGCCGCTTCATAGGCAGCACGAGTCTCCTGCATATGGAGCGGCCCCGCTGAGGAGGAGGAGATGCGGCCACTATATATGTAGCTGAGCTGTGAGGTGGGGGAGGCCGGGGCTGTCAGGATCAGTGTGGACATCAGTGGAGGTGATCGGCTCTGGCTATAGGGGGATGTAACCTACAGATTACCCTGTCACACGGTGCCGGCTGTGCAGCCTTTATTTTATTAAGAACGGCATTGCAGTGCAGACAGCGTCCAGGGGAAATCACATGTCATCACACTGACCGGGATGCAGGGGGCCTGAAGAGAACGCTGCAGCCGCCCGATAGCCCGGACAGGTCGTCAGGACATCAATCACTGCTCTGTATGTAAGGCAGCTGCACAGCGGTCTCCATAGCACAGGCCGTGCTTCCTGGGCAGTGTGGTGACCTCTGCCCGGCCTGTGTGTCTACTCCCTCCTCCACAGCCTCCCCGTGCAGTGTCCAGGACCCTCTCCCTGTGCTGTAAGCCGGTGGAGGCTTATCTCCACTCTTCTTGTGTCCATCAGTCAGTGTGAGTGCCCTGTATCTCCTATCTATCTATCTCATATCAATCAAGCTATCTACAGTATCTATCTATTTCCTCTTTCTCTCTGTCTCCTATCTCTCTCTTTTCTCTCTCTGCGCCCTCTATCTATCTATCTATCTCATATCAATCAATCAATCTATCTATAGTATCTATCTATTTCCGCTTTCTCTCTGTCTCCTATCTATCTCTCTCTTTTCTCTCTCTGCCCTCTCTATCTATGGCATTGTAGTGTCTGAATATTCTGTGGCGGTCTCCCCCCATGTACATTGTGCCAACCCTGGTGCTGTGCATAGACCCGCTGCAATGCCACAATATATACAGACACTTACAATATATATAACAATCCTATAAATATCCAGATCATTTGCTATAATTCTTATGACACAAGTTACTGGCCAATTGCGGCTGTGTTCACATGCTGCGGTATGGTTACTTGTTGCAGGTTTTTACATATTTAAAGAGTCACTGTCGTATTTTTTTTTTTTTTTTGCAGAAATCAATAGTCCAGGCGATTTTAAGAAACTTTGTAATTGGGTTTATTAGCCAAATCTGCCATTATCTGCATGTAAAAAGCCTTTTCCCAGGTCCCCCCCCTCCTTCCTCTTTTTCATCCACTCTGAAAAATCTGAAAATTGTGACTTGTTGCAGGAGACGTACCTTGTCTGCTCTAGGGAGAGGGGAGGGGGGAGGAGGAAGGAGGGAGTTAGCCGGCAGCAGAAAGCAGATAACAGCTGTAATCCGAGCTCAGACAGGTCACTGGTGACTGTCACAAGAGATATCCCTGAGGGATTTGTAGATTAACTCTTTGTTGTCCTGTTTTGGTCTTTTCTTTAGCTCTCCATAGGAGAACAATGAAGACAGGGGGGAGAGCTTCAAACTGCTTTTTCATGATAAAAATGCATTTTTCGGATAATAAACCCAATTACAAAGTTTCTTAAAATCGCCTGGACTATTGATTTCTGCAAAAAAAAAAATTCTTGACAGTGACACTTTAAATACTTTGTGGGCAATAACTGCATTGCAGCCTCCACAAACTCAGTGGTCTCCCAAAATATAGGAAACGGAATAACTAGCTGATTGGTGGGAGTTGTAGTGCACAAAGAGATATGTTGGGAGCTGCAGTTGTACAGCAGCAGCCTCCTGACACAACTCCCAGCATACCTCCTTGTACACAACAACTCCCAGCATACCTCCTTGTACACAACAACTCCCAGCATACCTCCTTGTACACAACAACTCCCAGCATACCTCCTTGTACACAACAACTCCCAGCATACCTCCTTGTACACAACAACCCCCAGCATACCTCCTTGTACACAACAACTCCCAGCGTACCTCCTTCTGCAAAACAACAACTCCCAGCATACCTCCTGCAAAACAACAACTCCCAGCATACCTCCTTCTGCAAAACAACAACTCCCAGCATACCTCCTTGTACACAACAACTCCCAGCATACCTCCTTGTACACAACAACTCCCAGCATACCTCCTTGTACACAACAACTCCCAGCATACCTCCTTGTACACAACAACTCCCAGCATACCTCCTTGTACACAACAACTCCCAGCATACCTCCTTGTACACAACAACTCCCAGCATACCTCCTTGTACACAACAACTCCCAGCATACCTCCTTGTACACAACAACTCCCAGCATACCTCCTTGTACACAACAACTCCCAGCATACCTCCTTGTACACAACAACTCCCAGCATACCTCCTTGTACACAACAACTCCCAGCATACCTCCTTGTACACAACAACTCCCAGCATACCTCCTTGTACACAACAACTCCCAGCATACCTCCTTGTACACAACAACTCCCAGCATACCTCCTTCTGCACAACTCCCAGCTAGGGATGTCACAATACCAAAATTTTGAGTTCGATACCGATACCAGCTTTCGGATTTCGATACTCAATACCAATTCGATACTAAATAAAAAGTTTGAGAAAAAAAACAAGTAAAAATACAAATATAATTTCCCTCCTCCCTGACTACAGATATGTTCCCCCCATGCACAACATTTTTATTTATGTGACTTCTTGATCACTTTGTTACATTTTATAGTTCGGACAATTCCCATGTAATGGATGCCAAATACATGTATGTGTTTTTTTTTTTTTTTTTTTAAAGGGAAAAGGGGGGATTATTAGAACCTTTATTATTTTATTTTTTTTTGTTTTATTTTAAAAACTTTTTTTTACATTTTTTAATTCCCCTCTAACCTCAAACATACCTCCCTGTGCACAACAACTCATGCTAGGAGTTGTAGTGCATAAGAAGGTATGCTGGGATGTTTTGAAAGGCTGCTGCCGCGCAACTGCAACTCCCAGCATACCTCCTTGTGCACTACACCTCCCAGCATACCTCCTGGTGCACTACACCTTCCACAACAACAACTTCCAGCATAATTCCTTGTGCTTTGCAACTCCCCACAAGAAGGTATGCTGGGAGTTGTAGTGCACAAGGAGGTATGCAGGGAATTGCAGTTGTGCAGCTCCTGACACAACCACTCCGTGCAGCATACATTCTTGTGCACTACAACTCCCAGCATGCCTCCTCGTGCACAAAGAGATATGCTGGGGGATGTAGTGCACAAGGAGGTATGCTGCTGGGAGTTGTAATGCATTAGCAGCCTCCTGGCACAACAACTCTCAGCATGCCTCCTTGTGAACAACAACTCCCCACAAGAAGGTATTCTGGAAGTTGTTGTGCCACTGTATCGGTGGGCCCCGCGGAAAGGGGGGGGGGGGCGACAGGATTGTGGACCCGGAGGTTGGGGAACTGGCTGGTGTAAGGGACCGCTGCCGCAGCACCGGCGGGTCCCGTATTTGGAATGGTTGAATGACTGCCGCCCGCGGGATTGCGGGCCGCAGTCATTAGCAGTGAGGGTCCGATCCATATGCAGCAGACTCGTGCTGCATATGGATTGGCTCTGCGGGGGTTAAATGCCGCTGTCGGTTATGACAGCGGCATCTACCCTTAAGGGTATATTCACACGAACGGGCTCGCAGCGAGATTCTCGCTGCGAGCCCGGCAGGTCCTGGCAGTTCCCATACACTACATACTTGCTGCGGTCTAAACGACCACAGCGAGTATGTAATTCTGCCGCCCTTAACCCCTTCTGCTCCCGGCCGGCTCCCCCGCTGTAAGCATACTTTACCTGTCCTTGCTGCACGGGGTCCCGGCGTCCTGCTCTCCCGTCCGGCCAATTAGTGTGTTGCCCAGCTACAGCCACTGATTGGCCGGACGGGAGAGCAGGACGCCGGGACCCCGTGCAGCAAGGACAGGTAAAGTATGCTTACAGCGGGGGAGCCGGCCGGGAGCAGAAGGGGTTAAGGGCGGCAGAATTACATACTCGCTGCGGTCGTTTAGACCGCAGCAAGTATGTAGTGTATGGGAACTGCCAGGACCTGCCGGGCTCGCAGCGAGACCGTTCGTGTGAATATACCCTTAAAATAGCCGGTACTAGCGATCGCTATGTGCCGGCTATTTAAATTTGGCGCCGCGGAGAGCGTGCGGGCGGAGGAGGGGACGACAGGGGGCGGCACACAGAGCACACGGCCGGCGCTCAGGTAGCTGCCGGCCGTGTTCTCTGCACCATACTTCATGTTAATCTGCACTATTATGCAGATTAACATGAAGTATCGATACCAGGAAATCCTGGTATCGAACCGTTTTTCTGCCCGAAATATCGATAGTAGTATCGATATTTCGGTGCATCGTGCATCACTACTCCCAGCATACCTCCTTGTACAAACAACTCCCAGCATACCTCCTTGTACACAACAACTCCCAGCATACCTCCTTGTACACAACAACTCCCAGCATACCTCCTTGTACACAACAACTCCCAGCATACCTCCTTGTACACAACAACTCCCAGCATACCTCCTTCTGCACAACAACTCCCAGCATACCTCCTTCTGCACAACAACTCCCAGCATACCTCTTTGTACACAACAACTCCCAGCATACCTCCTTCTGCACATAGAGGCATGCTGGGAGGTGTTGTGCACATATCTGCAGTCTGGGGGGGGCATTATATTTGTATTTTTACAGTTTTTTTTTTTTAAACTTTAGTGTTGAAATGGTATCGAGTATCAAAATAAAACAGCTGGTATCGGTATCGAACTCAAAATTCTGGTATCGTGACATCACTAGCGTCAACACAGTAGCACGAAGTCTTAACTGTTTTGGAGCTCCTGGCATCATAATAAATCATGATGCCAGAGTTCCAAAAGTGGTCAATAGTTCAGTCTGTGATACACAGTCCACTTGCGGACCGTACATCAGAAATGTTTGCATGCAGCCTTACCTTTTTAGCCATTCATTCATAAATGCCTGTAGATGTCTGGCACCAGTGAACTAATTGTTACACCATTCACAAGTGGATATGACAATTAGGTGAGGTCAGCTAACAAAGTTCATGGTAAGGTGCTTAGAACCAAAGAACCAATATGAAGAGAAAGAGAGTAAAATTTGGCACTTACCACCAGTTCGATTAACCCCTCCCGCAAAATGACGTTTGGGAAATATCATGTAATGCAGGTAGTTTCTGCAACATGACGTTTCCCAAACGTCATGCTGTCCCTAACTACGATCGGGCAGCGGGAGGAGGCTGTGTCACACAGCCTCCTCCCTCTGCCACTGCCCGGAGGGGAGCTGCGCCCCCCTCTCGGGCAGTTAACCCCATAGGCGCCACGGTCCATATGGAATCTGGAGGGAGATCTTCTCCCTCCGACCACCCCCCCTTCACGGCTCCAGGGGGTTACCATGGCAACCCAGATGATGCTGAATGCGTCTGGGCTGCTATGGTATATACTGATCAGGCCCTTGTACTGAGGCAGGGGTCTGATCGTTTATTCATATCACCTCATAAAAAATTATTAGAGTGTCACATGTTCCCCAGAATGGTACACATGGAAACGGCAACTTGTCTTACACAAATATTACGTTGCAATATTATATTACACTGCAAGGCCTCTGTGACATAGTATAATGGCTAAAAAAAAATGAAATTAAAAAAGGGCCCCCAAAATTCACCAGGTCTCTGTCATGTCTGTTGCCTGTGGTTGAGTCACGTGACGCACTGTGGTCATGTATAGGGGGATTTCTAGACACCTTGGAATAAGGGGAATCAATAGTGAGTGGAATTTCTCTGTATTTGCTGTGTTAGAGGAAAAAATTAATTAAAATAGAATATCTGCCAAAAAAAATTGTTAAATTTCCCCAACTTGCTTAAATTTCTGCGAACCGCTCAAAGGGTTAATAAAGTTATGAAATGTTCTTTATATTTCAAAATTTTTGCCCAAATTGTTTTTTTTTTTTTTTTTTACAAAATTTTACAAAAAGCAACTGAGTGTATCACCCAACGTATACCACAAACATGAAGAGGAATATGTCACGAAAAAACAGTCTCAGAATAACTGCAATAGTTGAAAGCACCGCAGAGTTATAACTTCTTAACCCCTTAGTGACCGCCGCAGGTATTTTAACGGCGGCCACTAATGGGCTTTATTCCGATGCGTACGTCTTTTAATGGCGGGCACATCGGAATAAATTACTGCTGAATACTGTCTCCCTGTCTTGTATTGTTTCTTATGAATTGAATAAACAATGTTATGGACTGTGGCACCGGCTTCCCCGTGACGGCCCCGTTCAGTCCGTCGGTTCAGATTAAAGAGGATGTACCTGGTGGTACATCCTCTTTAAAGGGGTATTGCGGCACTAAACAATTATTCACTAAATAACACACATTACAAAGTTATACAACTTTGTAATGTATGTTATGTTAGTGAATGGCCCCCTTCCCCGTGTTTCCCCCAACCCACGCCACCCCCGGAAGTGTAGTGCTCTATACTCACCTGATGCGTGTCGACCCCCGTCTGCCATCTTGCGACAATGATGTAATCTTCGGGCGGCTGGCCGTCCAAACCGCTCAGACGTCCCTCGTGCCAGCCGCTCTCTGCCGCGTCATCCGCTGCTCAGCCGCGATTGGCTGAGCATAACTGTGCGGCAGAGGGCGGCCGGCACGAGGGACGGTCGGAGCGGTTCGGCCGCCTACCCGAAGATTACATCATTGTCGCAAGATGACGGACGGGGGTTGACATACGTCAGGTGAGTATGGAGCACTACACTTCCGGGGGTGGCGTGGATGAAGGGAAACGTGGGGAAGGGGGCCATTCACTAACATAACATACATTATAAAGTTGTTTAACATTGTAATGTGTGTTATTTAGTGAATAATTGTTTAGTGCCGCACTACCCCTTTAGGCTGCGTTCACACAATGTAGATTTCAGTCAGTATATTTCAGTCAGTATTGCAACCAAAACCAGGAGTGGATTAAAAACACAAAGGATCTGTTCACACAATGTTGAAATTGAGTGGATGGCTGCCATTTAATGGCAAATATTTGCTGTTATTTTAGAACAACGGCTGTTATATTGAAATAATGGCAGTTATCTACTGTTATATGGCGGCCATCCACTCAATTTCAACATTGTGTGAACAGATCCTTTCTGTGTTTTTAATCCACACCTGGTTTTGGTTGCAATACTGACTGAAATATACTGACTGAAATATATGTAGTGTGAACGCAGCCTTAAAGAGGATGTACCACCAGGTACATCCTCTTTAATCTGAACCGACGGACTGAACGGGGCCGTCACGGGGAAGCCGGTGCCACAGTCCGTTTTTCGGACCGCGGTCCGGTTCCCGTGCACTGCGCCGTTCTATGCACCGGAACCGTCCAGTGCTCAAGCACTGGAGGTAGGCCGGCCCGTCCCCAGTGGGAGGGAATTCCCTCCCCTGTATGACGCGGCTCCATTAGAATGATTGTAGCTGCGTCATAGAGGGGAGGGAATTCCCTCCCACTGGGGACGGGCCAGCTTTCCTCCAGTGCTTGAGCACCGGCCCGAAAAAACGGACCGCAGCACCGCCTTCCCCATGACGGCGCCGTTCGATCCGCCGGTTCAGATTAAAGAGGATGTACCTGGTGGTACATCCTAGTTAAGTGTCAGGATCACATTCAAATTACTAATAGGTTTCAGCTGGTGTCATGATGTTTCATAACTTTTTGTACCTTTTTTCTTTCACGCAACTTTCTTTATGGACATCTAGGGTTTAGAGATGAGCGAACCGGGTTCGAGTTAAGGTGCGTTTACACGGAACAATAATTCGGCCGATCGTACGATTAACGATGTAGGAGTAACTATTTTTTTTCATTACTATCAGCGTTTAGACAGTACGATATATAGTACGGAAAAATCGTTTTGCGATTGTTTTAAGATTGCGCGCCCGCAGCCCGGCCCCGCGGTCAACCGCAGCCCCCTTCACCGGCTTGATCGCCACCGCCGCCGACCCGATCGCCCCCGATCGCATACCTTACCTGCTCGGCGTAGCGGGTGTTCGAAATTCCCGGCTCCCCTCTTCAGAGCACTGATTGGCTGGCTGAAGAGGAGCTGTTTGAAATTCCTGACTCCCCTCTTCAGCCAATCAATGCACTGAAGAGGGGAGCCGGGAATTTCGAACACCCGCTACGCCGAGCAGGTAAGGTATGCTCGTGGTGGGGGTGATTGGGGTTTTGGGGATGGCGATCTGGGCAGCGGGGGTGGCGATCGAGTCGGCGCGGGGGGCCGGGCTGCGAGCTGGGGGGCCGGACTTTCGCAACGACTGTTTACACGGAACGATCTGCAAATTTTTTGCGAATGACGAACGACTATTTTAGAACATGTTGTAAGATCAAAATGAACGATTTCTTGTTCGTCGTTTGATCGTTTGCTGCGTTTATACGGAACGATTATCGTTTGAATTCGGTCGTTATTGTGCGAATTCGCACGATAATCGTTCCGTGTAAACGCAGCATTAGAGTCCATCCAAACCTGATCGTTCGGCATTTGATTAGCGGTGGCTGCTGAACTTGGATAAAGCTCTAAGGTTGTCTGGAAAACATGGATACAGCCAATGACTATATCCATGTTTTCCACATAGCCCTAGGGCTTTATCCAATTTCAGCAGCCACCGTTAATCAAATGCCAAAAGTTCGGGTTCGGATGGACTCGAGCATGCTCGAGGTTCGCTCATCTCTACTAGGGTTTGATTACTTTTCCTGTGTGGATTGGATGGGTTGTTACTTATCTACTGAGCATTTCACATCAATAGCTTGTTTAGAAAATTGGTGATGTGTTCAATACTTATTTCACCTGCTGTATAAGTAGAGGCACATTAAGGTTTTTTTTTATATTAGTTTCTTTAGTGTTAGATTGTGACTAATGTTTTGTTTTTGTTTGTTTTGTTCCAGGTAGTGAGCTCCCATCTAGTAGCTCAGATGGCATTCCACATCCTCAGAAGGTTCTCTTTCCAGTGGAGAAGCTATCTATGAAATGGGAGCGCATTTCCAGGGTGGGAGCCGGCCTTCAAAATCTGGGGAACACTTGCTTTCTGAATTCTACTGTGCAGTGTCTGACATACACTCCTCCTCTAGCTAACTACCTATTGTCTAAGGAGCATAGCCGCAACTGTAAGTATATTTGCAATAGGGTTGATATTCCTGGAGGTGTCAGTGATATGGTAAAGGATTTAGCTTACTAGATAAGAGTTCACCAGTATCGGCCACCAGCATCCCCTCCCCCCGCTTCTCACTAGGATTATTTGCCAGCCTCCATCTCCCATGCACCTCACCAGTACCATCTGCCAGTATCCAGCCTCCCCCCTCACCAGTACCAACCGCCAACATCCAGCCTCGCCCACCACCACATCTGCAGCCACTGGCCACCGGCATCGGCTCTGCTATATCATCGGTTCATCAGGGAGAAGCAATGCATGATGGGAAATAGTTTCCCAGTAGGGGCAGACACTGCAGTCTACCGGTCAGCAAGAGCGGCAGACAAGGCTCAGCGTGTCGCGGGGCTCCAGAGCTGTTAGCGCTGCTCACAGGCCACCTCCGGACACTGCATATTCCTGATTGCAGCGCCACAGCTTGGCATCCCCCCTAGACGGATAAGCTAGGTGTGATGCTCTGCTCCTCCTGGGAGCTGGAGAAGGGAGCGGTGTGGAGGGGTGGTCGCTGCTGGGCTCTGTGGGTCAGCTCCGGGGACTGTGCTCCCCCCATACACTGTCAGTCCAGTGTATGACCTTCTTTACCCTGCTGCGCTATCTACAGCAATGTCACTACTATTAGAACTGCCAGTCCCAGCGCACCCGATGGCCATACACATGTCAGTCCAGTGTATGGCCATCAGGTGCGCTGGGACTTGCAGTTCTAATAGTAGTGGAATTACTGTAGATAGAGGCTAACCAATAGCAGAGCTTAAAAGGCGTGCCAAGGCAGGGAGGCAGTGCCCGGAAGCCCCAGGAACGCCCCGGATCATGACGTATGGGCCCTATGCCCCGACCCAAGATGGCCCCCGTGGCTGCAAGATGGTGTGTGTATATATATATATATATATATATATATATATATATATATATATAGATATATAGATATAGATATAGATATAGATATAGATATAGATATAGATATAGATAGATAGATAGATAGATAGATAGATAGATAGATATATATATATAGATATATATATATAGATATATATATATAGATATATATAGATATATATATATAGATATATATATATATATATATATATATATATATATATATATATATCTATCTAATATATATTAATATATATATAGATATAGATATAGATATAGATATAGATATAGATATAGATATATAGATATATATAGATATAGATATAGAGATATATATATATATATATATATATATATATATATATATATATATAGATATATATATATATAGATATATATAGATATATATATATAGATATATATATATATATATATATATATAGATATATATAGATATAGTTTTAATGTGGGGAGGGAATGGGGGAAAACCTTTTTGGTTGCACTACCCCTTTAACCATAATGATTGGCTATTTGTGAATAGAATAGTCATTATGCTTTCCTCTCATTTTCAGGTCCACAGTGTGGATTTTGTATGCTGTGCATTATGCAGAACCATCTGATTCAAGCCTTTGCAAACAGTGGAAATTCTATCAAGCCAGTTTCTTTTATTCGTGACCTGAAGAGTAAGAGCTTATAAAATGTTATGATTTTAAAACCAATAATAGTGAATGGATTGTGTGGTGGTTGGGATCACCATTCTGTGTGTGGCATGTTGCTAAGAGGAAGGGGGAAAATCAGTGAGGGTCAGTGTCCAACATTGTGGCCATTTTAAAAATATTGGTATGGTATTTTTAAATAGAAAGTGGAGCATGTGACATGTACCTGAGAATTTGATGAGGATTTCAAATTATAATAAGAGACAACACAGCCCATCTGCTACCTCCAATGTGTGTGGCGTGAACTGCAGGCCTTCTCAAGCCCTGGTCCTGGCACAACTACATATCACTAATGCCACTGCATGCAGTGTTAGTAATACTAAGACTACCTTAAAGTTGTGGCACAGTGAAGCAAAACAAGCTGAGATTGATAGTCATCCCTGCTTACTCTGCTTGACTGCATGCTGCGATATATAGCTTTTTTTAGGATCATGGCTTATGCAGCCCTGCAGACCCCAACACAGTCACTGAGGGAAGCAGAGGGGCTATGTTAACCCCAGTTAATGTACAAATAAAAAAAGTTTTACATTTTCCTTAAAGTTATATAACTTTACATAAAATGTAAAATAAAGGATAATACCTCTTTAATTTTTATTGTATGACATTAACACAGAACGATCCACTACAGAATAAGCTTGAAGTACTCCTCAGTTTGTATCCAGGGCTGTCAGAGTTATCTAGAGTAGATCTAGTTTTGGCTGGAGTTGGAAAAAATGGGGGTGCTTTACTTTCGGTTGGTGCCCCACTGTACAGTCATGGCCAAAAGTTTTGAGAATGATACAAATATTAATTTTTACAAAGTCTACTGCTTCAGTTTTTAAAATGGCAATTTGCATATACTCCAGAATGTTATAAAGGGTGATCAACTTAACAGCAATTACTTGCAAAGTCAATATTTGCATAGAAAATGAACTTTATTCCCCAAAACACATTTCAACGTCATTTCAGCCCTGCCTTAAAAGGACCAGCTAACATTGTTTCAGTGATTACTCCATTAACACAGGTGTGGGTGTTGATAAGGACAGGGCTGGAGATCAATCTGTCATGATTAAAAGAATGACACCACTGGACACTTTAAAAGGAGGCTGGTGCTTGGCATCATTGTTTCTCTTCTGTTAACCACGGTTATCTCTAAAGAAACACGTGCAGTCATCATTGCACTGCACAAAAATGGCCTAACAGGGAAGAGTATTGCATCTAGAAAAATTGCACCTCAGTCAACAATCTATCGCATCATCAAGAACTTCAAGAAGAGAGGTTCCATTGTTGCCAAAAAGGCTCCAGGGCGCCTAAGAAAGACCAACAAGTGCCAGGACGTCTCTTAAAAGTGTTTCAGCTGCGGGATCGGGCTACCTGCAGTGCAGAGCTTGCTCAGGAAGGGCAGTAGTCAGGTGTGAGTGCATCTGCACGCACTGTGAGGCGGAGACTCTTGGAGCAAGGCCTGGTCTCAAGGAGGGCAGCAAAAAAGCCACTTCTCTCCCGGAAAAACATCAGTGACAGACTGATATTCTGCAAAAGGTACAGGGAGTGGACTGCTGAGGACTGGGGTAAAGTCATTTTCTGTGATGAATCCCCTTTCCGATAGTTTGGGACAGCTGGAAAACAGCTTATTCGGAGAAGACTAGGTGAGCGCTACCACCAGTCTTGTCTCATGCCAACTGTAAAGCATTCTGAAACAATTCATGTGTGGGGTTGCTTCTCAGCCAAGGGAATCGGCTCTCACAGTCTTGACTAAAAACACAGCCATGAATAAAGAATGTTACCAGAATGTCCTTCAAGAGCAACTTCTCCCAACCGTCCAAGAGCAGTTTGGCATCAACAATGCCTTTTCCAGCATGATGGAGCACCTTGCCATAAAGCAAAGGAGATAACTAAATGGCTCAGGGAACAAACTGGAAACTCCCCAGATCTTAATCCCATTGAGAATTTGTCGTCAATCATCGAGACGGGTGGATAAACAAAAACCATCAAATTCTTACAAAATGCAAGAATTGATTGTGCAGGAATGGACTGCTATCAGTCAGGATGTGGTCCAGAAGTTGATTGAGAGCATGCCAGGGAGAATTGCAGAGGTCCTGAAGAAGGGTCAACACTGCAAATATTGACTTGCTGCATTAACTCATTCTAACTGTCAATATAAGCTTTTGTTTCTCATAATATAATATGATTGCAATTATATTTCTGTATGTGATAAAAACATCTTACAAACACATAAAAACCAGAGGGCAGCATATAATGTTAAAACATTATATTTGTCATTCTCAAAACTTTCGGCCATGACTGTAGAGTAGGAAAAGTTGTCAATTTACTATATGGCAGTTTGTTTCTGAGCTGGAATTGTCCATTGTTTGGGGGGAGATCTGTGCTGTTCTCTTCCTGGATTCTGAATGATTGTTTATGAACAGCAGTGTAATATGTAGATATCCTATGTATTATAGAGAAGGAGAAGCCATAAGTAGTGGAGCAGTAACATCTGTCCTCAGTGTGATAGTTCCAATAGGGCTCCTATGATTCAGGGGCGCAGACGCTGACAGAGAGCTGATAAATCTGGGCCCATATTTGACCTCTATATCGCTATGGTTGACCCCTCTACCACAGTTATCTGGCATTGTTGGCAGTTTTTTTTTTAATATGCTGAATATGGTTCCATCTAGTCTAGTTTTGAGTTGTTCAGGATGTGGTGGCTGGAGACTAGCTGCATCCACTGCACACTCAGGAGAATCTGCTTCTTATCTTTCCAAATTCAGTCAAGTCACCCCTGAGCCAGTTATAATTAAGATCAGTGTGATAAATAACTCCTCTGGTGTCTGACTGGACATTTATAAAGGAGCTTGAGTCTAAGGGTACTATTACACAGGCCGATGGGGGCCTGATAATAACTGTAAACTAGTGCCGATCTGCTAAATCGGCGCTCGTTTACTGGGCCTATTACACGGCTCGATAATTATTTAACAAGGGCTGCATGGTCCTCATGCAGTCTGCTTCTCATCGGGTCCCGTGCACGGGACCCGGGGAGAAATGGAGCACAAGAGGAGCCCTGCAGCCCTGGATAGGTAATATATATAGAGTTTTGAAATCGCCGGCTGCGCATGGCTATTACACGTAGCGATGCGAGGTCGGCGCTCGACAATTATAGGTGCAATCCTATATCAACAATCCATTGACTAATCATTGGGTTTATTACACATTTCGTGTAATAGGGCCCTTAGTCGAGAGTTGGAGTCAGTCCCTGATAAAATCAGGAGTCTGAGTTGGAGGCGTGGCTTACAGACTCCACAGCCCTGCGTGTCTCCCATTTACAAGGTGCTGATATTAACAACCCAGCATAAATGCTTGCATTGGTGGCCAGAATCCACTATTGCTTGTATTCCACACTGTGGATTTTCACTCGGTAAGCTCTGGGCTTCACAGGTGGATGTCCAAGGGGGTGAGATTTAGCGATCACTGTGGCCATTCCACTATGACACCCACTCGACCTCCCAAAAAAATTTGCTGACTCATTTTTACGATGTTCACCATGTCGTAAAACTGACATGATATATGTTGTTCAGTTTACAACTACAATTACAACAGATTACAACGTTACCCAGTTTATGTACCTATTTATTTATTTTTTACCACTTTCCATTTTTACCATTTCCCGTTGGTGGATTGTCCGCTCAGTGACTACAGCTGGGTTCAGCGCCAGTCACTGATGGCAAATGGCCAATCCAAATGCTGCTAGAGGCCGTGGCTTAAAGATATTGTGAAGGATGCATGGGGATAGCACTGTTAAGAGCTTGTCGTGTGTGTGTGTGTGTGTGTGTGTATATATATATATATATATATATAATATATATATAATATAATTTTTTTTTTTTTTTTTTATTATATATTATTATATATTTATTATTTTTTTTATTATATATTTATTTATTTTTATTATTATATTTATTATTATATATTAATTATTATTATTTATTATATATTATTTATTATTTATTTTTATATATTATTATAATTATTATTTTTTTTTTTAAATTGAAGCCTGCCTGATCTAGTAAATTGACTGAAATAGCACTATATTGGCATTTTCCATAATTAGTGTATGTTAGGAATTTGTCTAACTTTGCTTATGAAAGAACAACATATTAATTAGTTTTTGGTGGGACTTTTCCTTTAACCAACACAATGGAAGTAGAAGAAAACAGTGCCCGGCGCACATAGTGTATTATTGTAGCATATTGTGTCCAATTAATGCAGATATGGTGTTGTTCTCCTCTGGTGGTCGCGCTACAAGCCCGACACCACCTGAAGCTTTAGCTGAACCAACTTAACGCCCGCTGTCCATCCGGGGGTCTGTAAATTCGGTAAGAAGATCCAAGAAAGTTTCACTCTTCTGAGGTACGATGGGTGGAGTCCCTGGAAGCCTGGCGCAGAGCGAATCAGCCACAGATAGTGGTCCAATAGATGATGGGAGTAGTGTTGTAGGATTTTTAAACACCTTTATTATGATGTAAAAACCATGTTTCGAGGATGGCCTTCTTCATCAGATTATTACAAACATAGATACTTCTCAGGGCTTTATAATCGGGACCCACAGATGCTTCAAAATTCAAATTTCCCGGCTCAAGCAGTCATTGGATACATTGTTAATACTGCCTATTACCGCTAAACCCCCTTAAACTAACTTAAACACATGCATTGATAAGCTAAAATAGAATTATATCAAAATTACAACAATATAATAAACTCCTAAACCCCTAGACGACCCTGGGTGTACAGGCACGTCCAGTGCCGCCTACGGGTTTTCAGAGCGTGGTCCCGGGTGCCACATGTAGCCTAGGACCACGGCTATTAGCGGGCACGGTCTGATCGCCGTGCCAGCTAATTAAGTATGCAACTTTGACAGCTGCATCCGATTACATTATGCAGCCCTTCCCTGGTGTCTAGTGGGGTGGATCGTCCCGGAGGAGTGATCCGCACGTCCGGCTCGGGGCGGGGCCTGCGCCGTAATGGAAGCCGGAAGCAATCGAGTGCCTATCTTATTGATCTATGCTGTATAACGCTACAGCATAGATCTCAATGAGAGATCAGTGTGCTTTATACTAGAAGTCCCCCAGGGGGGCTTCTAGTATAAGTGTAAAAGAAAAATAAAAGTGTTGTTAATAAAAGCCCCCTCCCTAATAAAAGTTTGAAATACCCTCCTTTTTCCATGTTCTAAATAAAAATAAATAAATAAACATGTTTTGCATTGCCGCGCGCGTAATCGGCCAAACTATTAATTTATCACATTCTTGATCTTGCACGGTAAATGGCGCAAGCGCAAAAAAAAAAAACAAAGTGCAAAATTGCACCTTAGACAAAAGGATAAAAGCGCTATAAGCCTGGGAATGGAGCGATTTTAAGGAACATATTTTTGTTAACAATGGTTTGAATTTTTTACAAGCCATCACATGATATAAAAGTTATACATCTTACATATCATTGTAATCGTAACAACTTGAGGAACATATACAATAAGTCAGTTTTACCCCAGGGCGAATGGCGTAAAAAAAATACCCTCCAAATAAAAGAAATGTGTTTTTTTTTTTTTTTTTTTTTCAATTTCACCACACATTGTTTATGAAAAAATTCAGCTTGTTATTACAAAGTACAATCAGTGGGGCAAAAAATAAGGGCTCATGTGGGTTTCTAGGTAAAAGAATGCAAGTGCTATGGCCTTTTAAGCACGGAGGAAGCAAGGAGGAAAAAACGAAAACGCAAAAATTTAAATTGGCCTGGTCCTCTAAGGGTTAAAAGTATCTTTTTTATTTTATTTCATTACTTACATTTTTGATCTATTTGATGAACTAATCCACCCCTGTTTGAACAGCATCTACCTGTAGTGCAATGGTAAGTGTTGGGTTTGCTATGCTCTCAGACCTGGGTTCAAGTCCCATCAGGGCCGGGACTACATACTGGCAGCATGTAGTCACATTGGAAGTCACGGAGACTGTATCCGCTGCAAATATGCGGCGTTAAATCTGCTGCAGATCCGCCCGTGTGAATTTACCCTCAAACAAAAAATAAAGATACTTTTAAAGAGTTTATTATATTTTTATAGTTGTAATTTTGATATTCTTTTTTTGCTTATCAATGCATGTGTTTTAGTTAGTTTGAGGTTTAGAGATAATAGGCACTGTTAACAATGTATCCAATGACTGATTGAGCTGGGAAATTTTAATTTTGAAGCACCTGTGGGTCCTGATTATAAAGCCCTAAGAATTATCTATGTTTGTAAAAATCTGATGAAGAGGGCCACCCTTGAAACCTATGGTTTTTACGTCATATTAATTAAGGTCTCTATCAATCCTACACCATGACTCCCATCAACTATCGGACTACTATCGTGGCTGATTCGCTCTGCACCAGGCTTCCAGGGACTCCACGCATCGTAACTCACATGAGTGAAATTTTCTTGGATCTTTTTAAACAACACAATGTAACTCCAAGTAATTAAAACTTCTGAGAAATCAAATTGTCCACTTAGGGTCCATTTACACAAAGATTATCTTCCAAAGATTTGAAGCCAAAGCCAGGAATGGATTTGAAAAGTGGAGACCTCTCAGGCTTTTCTTTGACCTGATCTCTGTTTATAGTCTGTTTCTGGCTTTAGCTTCAAATCTTTGGCAGATAATCTGTCAGATAATCTTTCTGTGTAAATGGACCCTTATGCTACGTTTACACGGAACGATTATGTGGCAAATTTTCGTGATAACGATCGAATTTGATTGATAATCGTACGTGTAAATGCGGCGAACGATCGATAAATCGTTCATTTTAATCTTTTAACATGTTCTTAAATCGTCGTTCGCAAAAAATTTGCCGATCGTTCCGTGTAAACAGTCGTCGCCCGCAGCAACGCCCGCTCATCCGCAGAACCCTGCGCCGTCTCTATCGCCACCCCCGCCGCCTCGTAGCAGGTCTTCGAAATCCCTGACTCCCATCTTCAGTGCATTGATTGGCTGAAGAGGGGAGCCAGGAATTTCAAACGCCTCTTCAGCCAATCAGTGCTTCTCTTTAGCACTGATTGGCTGGAGAGGAGCTGTTTGATATTCCCGACTCCCCTCTTCAGCCAATCAATGCATGGCAGCACTGATTGGCTGAAGAGGAGCCGTTTGAAATTCCCAGCTTCCCTCTTCAGCCAATCAATGCGCTGAAGAGGGGAGCCGGGGATTTCGAAGACCTGCTACGCGGAGCAGGTAACGTATGCTCGCGGCGGGGGCGATCGGAGCGGTGGCTGTCAGCGTAGTGTGCAGAGACTGGAGGCACTACCAGGAGACAGGCCAGTACACCATGGAGGAGGCCATAGGAGGGTAACAGCCCAGCAGCAGCACCTGCTACCTCTGCCTTTGTGCAAGGAGGAACTGGAGAAGCACTATGAGAGCCCTGCAAAATGACCTCCAGTTTGTCTGCACAAACGTTTAAAAACCGACTCCATAAGGATGGTATGAGGGCCTGATGTCCACAGATGAGGGTTGTGCTAACAGCCCATCTCCGTGCAGGACGCTTGTCATTTGCCAGAGAACGCAAGGATTGGCATATTTGCCACTGGCGCCCTGTGCTCTTCACAGATTAAAGCATGTTAACAATGAGTGCATGTGACAGATGTGACAGTCTGGAGACGCCTGGAGAGTGATCTGCTGCCTGCAACATCCTTCAGTATCACCGGTTTGGCAGTGGGTCATTAATGGTGTGGGGTGGCATTTGCTCACCAGAGGTAGCCTGACTTGACATTAGGTACCGAGTTGAGATCTTCAGACCCCTTGTGAGACCATATGCTGGTGTGGTTCGCCCTGGTTTCCTCCTAATGCAGGACAGTGCTAAACCTCATGTGGCTGGAGTGTGTCAGCAGTTCCTGCAAGATGAAGACATTGAGGCTATGGACTGGTCCGCCTTTTCCCCAGACCTTAATCCGATTGAGCACATTTGGGACTTAATGTCTCGCTCCATCCACCAACATCACATTGCACCACAGTCTGTCCCGGAGTTCCACGTCTAGAAGGAGATCCCTCAGGAGACCATCTGCCACCTCATCAGGAGCATGCCCAGGCGTTGTAGGGAGTTCATACAGGCACGTGGAGGCCACATACAATACGGAGCCTCATTTTGACATGTTTTAAGGACATTAAATCAAAGATTGATCAGCCTGTAGTATGTTTTTCCACTTTTAAAATTAATTTTGTGTGTGACTCCAAATCCAGGCCTCCATTGGTTAATAAATTTGATTTCCATTTGTGATTTTGTTAGAACAAAGTATTCAATAAGAATATTTTATTCATTCAAATCTAGTATGGTTGAGTGTTCTCTTCATTTTTTTGAGCAGTGTGCAGTATATTTGGTTTTGTGTATCCTGCCCATATATATGAACATGTATAATTTTTGGGCTTGAAAGTTGGTGACAATTTCTTCCAGTGGCAATATGAGAATATTTCTTATTTGGGGTGGTTTTGTGTTTACACCATGCGCCCTATGGTAAAACTGACTTGTTATCTATGTTCCTCAAGTTGATAATAATTATAACGCAATGTAGCTTGCATAACTTTTACTTTGGTAGCTTTTAAAAACTTAAAATCTTTAAAAAAAAAACAACCAAATTTTCCTTAAAATTGCTCTATTCCCATCCTTATAACGCTTTTATACTTTGGTCTATGGGGCTGTTTGAGGTGTAATTTTTTTTGCGCCATGATTTGTACTTTCTATCGGTACCTTACTTGCGTATATATGCAATTTTTTTAATCGCTTTTTATTACAATTTTTGGGGACTTGATGCAACCAAAAATGTGCAATTTTGCACTTTGGAATTTTTTTCGCACTTATACCATTTACCGTGCGAGATCAGAAATGTGAAAATTCAATAGTTCGGGCGATTTATGCATGCGATGATACCAAATATGTATGTTTATTTATAAAATGGGAAAAGGGGGGTATTTCTGACTTTTATTAGGGGAGGGGATTTTTTATTAATAAAAACACTTTCTTTTTTTTTTTTCCCTTCTTTTACATTAATTAGAAGCCCCCTGGGGGACTTCTATATACACAGCACTGATCTCCTATTGAGATCAATGCTGTCTATAAAATAGAGCACTGATCTATCAGATTGGTGCTCTTTTATTCTGGTCTGCAGCAGACCAGACGTATGGATTGCCGAGTCGGGATCAGCTCCATTCCGATCCTGAGCCCGGGCCCTGTCAGTATACTGGATCTCCCATCCGCAATTGCATCGCGGGGGGGGGGGGGGGGGGGGGGAGAACTGGCCACTAGACACCAGGGAAGGGGCTGCAAATGACTTTTAAATGTTTGACAGCTGTTTTTAACTGTCCTTATTAGCGGGTGTGGCGATCGGCCATACCTGCTAATAGCCACGGTCCTGGGCTGCAGAAAGCAGCCGGGATTGTGGCGGTTCAGACCAGGGTCACTCTCTGAACCTCCCAGCCTGCCGCAGGAAAATAATTCCTTCAGCAATCTTAAGTCCACACACCACATCAAGGTTCCTGATAACGTGTGGGTCACTTAATGTCTCAGACCCATGCGACTACCACCACCACAGCAAACAGCGCCACAAGAGGGAGAAGGTCAGTTGCTCAGCAGCCCCAATGCTGCCAGACATAGCCCTCTTGGGATCTGGGCCACACCACCAGCAGACAAAGTGCCGCCACAGCAATGGCCACCACAATAGAGACTGCACCACACAAGGAGAAGCAGATGGAAAGAAAAAAAACCCTCTTACCCTGTACTCTCAGCCAGTAAGACTGAGTAAAGCCAGGCTCTGCTCTGACCCTATATGTATACTTGGACGTGTATATACTGGTACCGGGATTTTTACATGAATAGACTGTCGTGGGTGTGCTGTTGCTGCAGCGACTGTCTATTCTAGGCACTGGCCTGAAACACTGGAGGCAGGCACGCCGGCCCTCAGTGTGACGAATGGAGTAGACTGGCACCGTGCACAGGCTTATTCATGTAAAAATCTTAAAGCGATGTACCTAATGGTACATTCTCTTTAAAGGTGCTGATTACAGTCTGCAGGTGCGCTTAAGAGATTTTATTCACAGCTTCCCTATCATATCTGCGGTATCTTCATTGGTAACCATGACTGTGGAGTCAGAAGGCTGCAACTCTGACTCCTACTCCTGAATTTTATCAGGGACTGACTCAGACTCCAGCTCCTTTATAAATGGACAGTCAGACAGCAGAGGAGTTCTCAAACTAGTGTAAAGTAGGACTGGCTCAGAAGCACTTCCTCCTGATTGGCTGAATAGGCAGTTCTAAGTAGGGACATCACAGGATTGGGAGCCCAGCGATGCACACTGCACTGCAGGGGCACAGGGACGGTTAAATAGGAGCACTCAAATACAATCATCCAGCATCCAGGAAGAGAAAATCTCAAGGATGCATCCACACATACATGATCTGCTGCAGATTGATGCATGCATTTAGTTACATTGATATCTCCAAATCTGCAGCAGATCCTGTATGTGTGAATGCATCCTTAGGTCCCATTCACACATCAGTAACCCTATCTGTAACTAAGGACAGGATTACGAATATATTTCAGTAACTGTCCGCTTTTGCATGGACCAACTTTTAAATAGATGACATGGACCACACAGTGGAAAGGGGCCATAATGTCACATGACTGTTCTGTCCTCTCCTGGCGCTCATAACTTAGCTCCAGTTCCCATCTACCGTCTTCACCATCTATATCAGGGGTGGGGAACCTTTTCCTGCTCGAGGGCCATTTGAGCATTTATAAAATCATTTGAGGGCCATACACTACATGGCCATCGCACTTAATGTTATACTGTGCTAGGCAAGATGATGCCCAGTTAGCTGTAGTTAACCCTCTAGTGGTGCCCTTAGTAGTTGTAGTTAACCCCCAAGTGGTACCTTTGGTAGCTGTAGTGATCCCCGAACCCCTCCTCTCCCCCCCCCCCTCCTAAAGTGGCCAAAGTGGTGCCCTGATTACTGTAGTTAACCCCCCTTCCCATGTGATGCCCTGATAGCTGTAGTAACCTCTTCCTGTGATGCCCTGTTAGCTATAGTTGCCAACAGTCCCGCTTTCGCCGGGACTGTCCTGGATTTGACAGCCAAGTCCCGGCTAAGTAATGTTTTGGGTTTGTCCCTTTAAGCCCCACCCCCTGTGACGTCATGCCCCACCCCCGTGACGGCCCCCAATGCATTGAAGCCTAAGCATGGGCTTTTTGGCTGGAGGCTGTATATTCTGCCTCTAGCCACCAGAGGCCGCTCTCTCCTCCCAGCTACAGGACCTGACAGTGAGGTCACTCACTCCTGCCTCTGGGATAGAAGAGCAAGATGGCCATATGCAGCAGGGAGCCAGGTAATAAGGTGACCACATGAGGGGGATTATGCTGATAGACTGGTATACAATGTAAACCAGTGACTGGTATACACCGTATACCAGTCACAGCTCTGACTACCAGTCTTCCAGTATACTAGCCTCTCACACCAATGTATAGTTTATAATCCCCCTTATGAGGGCTCCTCATTATACCACCAGTATTATAAGTGCTGTGAGACTGGTGGTATACTGAGGTGCCCACATGAGTGGGATAATGCTGAAGGAGATAAAGCTATATACACTAGTTTGAGAGGTTAATATACTGGTAATCAGCGCTTTGACTGATATACAGTGTCCTAGCCTCTCACATGATTGTATATAGCTTTACCTCCTTCAGCATCATCCCCTCATGTGGGCACCTCAGTATACCACCAGTCTCGCAGTACTCACTGAATTATACTGGTGGTATAATGAGGGACCCACATGAGTGGATGATGCTGAAGTCTTCCCCAGTCCGCCTCAGCTACCCCAAGTAGCCCCCAGTCTGCCCCAGTCTTCTCCACCCACCCCCAGTCTGCCCCTAGTCTCCCTTCAATCTTCTCCAGTCACCCCCCAGTCTGCTCCAGCCACCCCCCAGTCTGCCTCAGTCTCCCCCAGTCACCCACAGCCACCCTGTCTGCCCCAGCTACACCCAGTCTGCTCCAGTCACCCCCATCTACCAAGGTTTCATGGGGCCCCATGACTCCTAGCTGCACCCCTGCCCCTCATCTGTTCCTGTACTACTACTACTACACCCCTCATCCTTTTGTATTGTTCTGACTGTAAAGTTCTAACTGAAAAATTCTGGAAACACCCCCCCCCCCCCAAAAAAAAAAAAAAAAAAAAAAAACTCTGGTGACAAGCCACACCCTGTAAACCACACCTACTATAAGCTACACCCCTTGTTGACAACGCTAAAGTGTCCCTGGAAAGAAATGTCAAATGTTGGCAACTATGCTGTATTTACCCCCTCCTGTGATGCCCTGATAGCTGTAGTTACCTCCTCCTGTCATGCCCTGGTAGCTGCAGTTACCTCCTCCTGTCATGCCCTGGTAGCTGTAGTTACCCACTCCTGTCATGCCCTGGTAGCTGTAGTTACCCACTCCTGTCATGCCCTGGTAGCTGTAGTTACCCACTCCTGTCATGCCCTTGTATTCAGTGCCAAATAAAAACAATAAACATTCCACTCAGTTATAATGTGCATGACTCTGACACAGAAGGATGCTGATCTATATTATAGTTGCCCACCACCATTCTCTTGTTTAAACACTTTTTCAGCCTCTCAATCTCTTAACCATCAGTACAGATGTGATGTGGTTTCTCCTCCCCCCATGCATCTGATTATTTTCTAGCACACCAGAAAGCTGCCAGGAAGTTTTGCAGCCCTCCACTGTTTTTGCTGGGATTAGATCCTGGGGTAGACTAGGCTTGTGGCCAACGAAGATTGAACTTTTTTCTTTCTCCAGGCAGAGGCATTGTCTCAGAGGAGTTTCACCTGGAACATTTTTTTTCCCTTGTAGGGGCCATTTATATATTTAAATTAATCATTTATCACCTTTTTAAAGCACGTATGTCACCTAAATTTTCTTTGCATTATTAGTGTCCAGTATTAAAAGTATTTTTATTCTAATCGGTTTCTATTTTCTGAGTTAACATTTTTTAGTTTCACTTTTTGTAAACTGTTATGGGGGCTGCTATATTGCCTGGGCTGCTGTTAATTGCATTTAGGGACATTCTTTCACAGGGAGCTGCTATTGACTTGTATCAATGCTATTTATCTACTGGTTTCACATGTTGCTGTAATACTGTATAGATCACTTTACAGCAGCCTCCTTTTTATCACTACAAACACAACATGAATTATTATAAATTATTTTATAATTTATTTATAGATTGAAAATGGAAAATTGGAAAAAAGTCACGAATTCTTAAATATGTTTAACATAAAAACATTATTTAAACAAGAAGTAATTTTCTGATTGCACATTCCCTTTAAATGTCTCTTCCCAAAAATAAACAAATTGAATTTGTTTAATCTGTTCTCATAACTAAGATGGTCCATTCCCCTCATGAGTTTAGGTGCCTGCCTTTGTACCTTTTTAATGTATATCTGGTGAAGAAGAGGTGAACCAGAATTGTGATCCAAGAAGGAAGCAGCGTACCTAGGCTTACAAGGCACACTGTGTGAACATAGCCCAATGCGTAAAGAGTGTAATTTATCTGCTTTTAGTTGTTATTGCCTCCATATTAAAGGATTGGAGTTTTCTAGGCTTCATACGAGCTGAAATAGGGGAAAGGAATGGGAGCACAAAAAAAAGCAAGAATCCTCCTTTGACTTCAAAATCTTTGACAGAAGTAGTGTAATGACAACCTTGTTGGTTGAGCACAGGATGCAGCAGCCCATCGCAGGCTTCAATAGTTATAAGCACTTGCATTGCTTTGTGTACAGGGATCTCATTGTAGCACTTGCAACGTACTGCTCTACAGCAACCTTTGTCTTTCTAGTTATTGCAAAACCACAGCTCCCGTCATGTCATGACAACTGAAGGCTGTGATGCTAATTAGGGATGGTCTAAACCTGCCGAGGTTTGGGTTTGTTTCTCGGCAGGTTCGGACCATCCCTAATGTTAATGTTTTCAACAACTAGAAACCCACAGGTTGGGAAATAGTGCTGTATAGAATTGGAAGCGTCTTCAGCGTCTTGAGCATATAAACAATCCAGTGGTTCTCACGCTGTATGTGGTCTCCCTACTCCTTCCATGTACAGTATATAGGATATCTATTGCACAGAAAAGGCATGTTATTTCTACATTGCTTAAATATGTATCATGTAGTTCTGTGCTAATCTTTGCTTCTATTTTCATTATGTCCAATTTAGAAATTGCCCGTCATTTCCGCTTTGGGAGCCAAGAAGATGCGCATGAGTTTCTGCGGTACACAATTGATGCCATGCAAAAAGCTTGTTTAAATGGATATGCCAAGTAAGGATCCAAATAACTTTATCTTTTAAACCTATTTTCCTGTCTTATACGATTGTTGGCCTGTTCTCAGGATCCCTAATTAGCAAAGCGCTAGTACTAGGCACCCACACAGATCAGCTGTTTGAACCACACTGCACAGGAAATAGGGCCAGAAGCAGTTTGCTGTTTGTTTTGTAATGGTGGCACACAGTTACTGTAGCTCAAATTTTGGAAGCTTCAGTGGGTGTCTGAATCTTGTCCATTCTGAGAATAGAGTATAAGCTATCAATCATATTAGCATAAAAAACTCCTTAACTCCACAGCCACTTTTGGGGTTAAGGGCCGAACACTAGTCTCATTTTTTGTGCTAATAACATTGGGAAACTTATCCAAGCGATTCTGAGGCTGTTTTCATGTGACAGTGTCCTTCATGTTAGTAGTAAATTTTGGTTAGTACATTAACCCACAGTTCGTGAAAAAACGGAAATGTCAAGTTGAATAATTTGCATTTTTTTAGGTTTGAAATTCTCTTCCGGTAACAGTCACTCAACACAAATGTGATAATTTACATTTACAATGTGTCTACGGTCAGCATTTTTGGTAAAGGTCCATTTACCTAACGTACCTAATTGTCGCTCCTGTTAGTGTACGTGATCATTGCTACTGTAACTATATATGAAATTAGAAAAATTTGCCCTCAAACTTCTAAGCCCTATAACATCCTTAACCTATGTTCACATGCTGTACAAACAATTGCTGTTCTGCGTGAACGGCCATTGTTTAACGCTACCTACGCCCGAAATTAATGATCATTAATTCCGGCCATAGGTAGTGTTAACCCCTAGACGACCCTGGATGTACCTGTACCCCCTGGTCGCCTGTCAACTCATGACCCTGGGCGTACAGGTACGTCCCGGGTGTGTATCCTGCTATGAAGCGCGCTTCATAGGAGGTCGGGACCCTCACTGCTTATAGCTGTTTATAACTGGATATACACCCTGGACGTACCTGTACGCCCAGGGTCATCTGTTAAATAAGTGACTGGAGCAGCTCCTGCCGCTTACCAATTGGTCCCGATCACTGTGCCGGACCGCCACTGGTCTCTTAACTACCTTCGTGTGGTCTGATCGGCGCTCTGCTCATTGAATCTGCCACAGGCATGGCATTGAACAGTGTATGCAATTTAGTGATTGCATGTAAAAGTCCTCCAAGGGGATTTTAAATGTGTAAAAAAGTGTTTTTAAAAATACCCTAAAGCCCCTCCCCCAACAAAAATTAAAATCCCCCCCATCCTATTATACAAATAAAACCTATAAAAATAAATAGTCGCGTAATTGTCCGATCTATTAAAATATAACAATGGTCATCCCGAATGGCGTAAACGAGAAGAGGGGGGGAAAAGCAAAATATGGTATTAATAAAAACTAGAGATCATGGTGCATAAAATGACGCCCCATAGGTGAAAAATTTACAGTTATAAGAGTCACATTAGGGAATTTTATCCAGTATTTGCAAAAAAGAAAGGATTTCATTAAAAAATAAATAAATAAAAAAGAAAATCTGTGTAAACCTGCATATGGTTGATAAAAGTGAAAATTTACATTTTCTTTTTCTTAATGTTTACCTTTCCCCTTTCATAAGGAACAAGAAGAAAAACACACACAACAATGTTTTCAGCAATTTCTTCTGAATAAAAAAACCAACCCACATGGGGTCCTAATGTACTGTTTGGGCAGTCAACAAGGCTCAGAAGGGAAGGAGTGCCATTGAGCATTTTTAGCACAGATTTTGTTGGAACTGGGTTTAGGCACCATGTCACATTTACAACACACCTGTGGTATCAGTACAGTTAAAACCCCTTCAGAAGTGGAAACTAGACCCCTCAAGAAATTCATCTAGATAAATAGCGAACATTTAGACCCCAGAAGTGTTGGAGGAAACCTTTTAGAATCAGGCAAAGAAAGTGAAAATTGACATTTTTTCTTAATGGGGAACTCCAGGTAGAGGTAGAAAAATTAAAATAAACCTGCTGCAGAAGCATATAGCATTGCTTACCTTTATAACACAGTTTTAAAACTACCAAAAATCCATTTGCTATGGGGGGTTTTGTTCTTTATTTTGTGGCTGTACTGGGTGAGCATTTGTACACAGTACTACAGAATGCATTGCTTTCCCTCAGCTGTTTATCACAGTCCTCCACCCTGCCCATTCCCTGCTCTAAACTGTTGCAGAAAATCTATTGCAGTATCATTGTGTTACTGAATTAATTGCAGCAGGGGCGTAACTAGAAATGGCTGGGCCCCATAGCAAACTTTTGATTGGGCCCCCCCCCCCCCCCCCGACTGACCACTAAACGGTCAAGTGAAGTTATAACTACATAACTGCTAGCTCTGGTCAGGAGTGCTTGCAGTTAAAGGGACATTTGCAAAACCCAGGAGACCAGCAGGGCCACCCGATGCTGCAAATGATGACGGCTCAGGGGGCCCAGTGTATTGCAGGATCAGGCCATGGGGCCCCCTGATGCGGCGGGCCCCATAGCAGCCGCTATGGCTGCTATAGTGGTAGTTACGCCCCTGAATTGCAGTACTTTCTCATTTCATTATGGTGCCACCCACACAGCACACAGTTACTACCTGTAACACCACACAGCACGCTGTATTCTCTACATAACGCAGATATTGGAATAAAGTAAAGAACTTATTGAATTGAATTAAAAAAAATTTTTCATCTCCTTGCACGTATTATGATCGAGCATTTATTTTTTTTGTCATTTTAGTGGGATGATCTTTTCAGAGACCAGCCGGTCCAATACGCTGTGGGAACATAGAGTATACATTATACATCTAATGAAATATACAGTAGATGTGTATCTAATACAACAACTGTTTTAGAAACAGACCTAAAGCAATATATATGTAACACTATCAGCGATCATACCTTACTGACCTATGGTTATAGATGTATATCTAATACAACAAAAGATTTAAAAACAGACCTAAAGAAATATGTATGTAACACTATAATATAGTGTGTGTGTGTGTGTGTGTATATATATATATATATATATATATATATATATATATATATATAATAAAACTAGCTGTATTTCTTTATTAGATATAAAACAAGTTATCAGTGTATGAATGTAGTATATTTGTAACTTTTCTGAGCCTTTTTTCTCTACCTATCATATTACTAAGACAGACATGAATCTATCTATCTATCTATCTATCTATCTATCTATCTATCTATCTATCTGCTTTTCTGATTCTTCTTTTGTTCTGTCTTCTGCCCTACCTGCCTAACTGTGTAAGTACACAGGAAGGAGAGTGAGTGTGTGTTTGTATACAGTGGTGTCTTGGATTATGAGCATAATTCGTTCCGGGACCATGCTTGTAATCCAAATCCACTCAAACCAAAGCAAATTTTCCCATAAGAAATTATTGAAATGCAGACAATTGGTTCAACACCCCAAAAATATATATTTTTTTATTCTGAACAAAGTGTAAAACAAATGAAACAAACATTTAGAAAGTTACTGTACAGTATAGCAAGCAGCATGTGGAGTATAATGTATAGTGAGTGCATAAACCTGATAAAACAGCAGCAGTATGTAGATACATGATGGAACTGCAGATCCCTATAATGCAGTAACATAGTACAACAGGCTAGAACAGAGAAGCAGGGCTGCTGTCAGAGGTCAGTGTGGTCACATGACTGCAGTGGGGAAGGGGTATGTGTTCAGCCTGGACCAATCAGGAAGAGAGAATCAGAGCTGTGCAGGAGGACAGTGAAAGAAACTCCTATAAAGCAGTGTGAATGGAGGAGTGCAAGTGGAGGCACATTATAGCAGGAATGGAGAGGATGGGAAACACAAGGGCTGACAGACTGCAGGGAGCATGAAGCAATGAGCAGGGCAAATGTGGGCACATACATACAGCACTTTGTCTGGGGAGAGAGGGGTTACAGCTATGAAGAGGTTACCTCCACAGTCCTGTCCCCTGATGCAAGCCCCAGCCTGAAGTGTGTGTGTGTGTGTAACTTTTCTGATTGTTTTCTTCTGCCCTACCTGCCTATCCATATCACTAAAACAGAGTGTATATATAACTTTTATGATTCTTCTTTTGTTCGTTCTTCTACCCTACCTAACTATATCACTAAGATGGGCAAGACATAATATATATAGTGTGTGTAACTTTTTTTTATTCTTTTTCCCTACCTGCCTAACAGTATCACTAAGATGGACAGAAGATACAATATAGATATAACTTTTCTAATTCTTCCTGTCTTTTTACACCTATACATATATATTATTCACTATGGCAGCTCTGTAACAATTTTCCTCTCTATCACTCTCAGCCAGACTGAAACTTACAGCTGTTCAGAGCAGAGGGGAAGTTTGTTTTGCAAATGATTGAAGAATCATGGAAATCATCTCCCTAGAGATTAAGTTTATTGGTCCATGATATCTGGGCAGAAACCTGTGTGTGTGTGTGTGTGTGTGTGTGTGTGTAAGTGTGTAAAGAATTCTGGAGTTCAGTATGGGAGTTCTGGGCTGTACTACTGATTTGATGGCTCTCTTTACCCTTCACTAGATTATTCCTTTCCAGCAGCTTTCCTGTGGGATTTCATTCACCCCCCTGCGGTAATCACTGTCAGCACTACGCATAATAGAAGCAACGATGTCTTCTTCTATGCTACAGCTTTCAGCAGTGCTTCAGTGACTGCTAGGCTGTAGTTTACTGAATAATACACTTCTTTAGAAGTTTCAAGATCTTTCCCATTGGATTTCATTCACCCCCTGCTGTATGATCACTGTTGGGGCTTAGAGTTACAATGCTGAAAGCTGACAAGTGTAGAAGTGCAGCACTACACATAATAGAAGCAGCCGATGTGTTCTGTGCTACAGCTTTCAGAAGTGCTTTAGTTACTGCTAGGCTGTAGTTTACTGAATACCTTTCTTTAGAAGTTTCAGGATCTATCCCATGGGATTTCTTTTACCCCCTGTTGAATGATCACTGTCAGAGCTTAGATTTACTGTGCTGACAGCTGTAGCATAGTAGTAGACATCCTTTTTCTATTACATGTAGCACTGTAAATCTAAGCTCTGTCTGCAACCATACAGCAGGGCAGGTCAATGAAATCCCATGGGATAGATCCTGAAACTTCTAAAGAAGGGTATCATTCAGTAAACTACAGCCTAGCAGTCACTGAAGAGCTGTAGCATAGAACAAGACATCGTCTACTTCTATTATGTGTACTGCTGCACTTTCTCATTTCTGACAATGATTGTACAGGAGGGGGGGGTGAATGAAATCCCATGAGAGACCTGCTAGAATATGTTAAGAAAGGCATCATGCAGTAAAACACTCACTAAAGCAGTCTGCACACTTCAAATTCCCCTCCATGCCAGGAACATATATATACATTCCAACTCCGCAAGGCATCTGTATTTAGAATGTATATAGCCATATGGCTGATGTGAAAGGGTAAATTAAAAGCTTATGAACCAAGTTTAAGAATAATATCTGCCTTTAGGCACCACAATCCAAAGGATCCTAGTCTGTCTTTAGAATGAAGACAGAGTCAGGGGGAAAACCCTTGCTAAGTGAAATGTTAAGATTTATGCCCAATATACCTTATTGGAAAAGAGTCAGGACCAGAGGCCTTACCCCTTGCAGTGGCACCAGGGCGCCGCGTGATTATCAAATTGTGCACTTGATTACTCAGTCAAAGCTGGAAGACTTGTAGTAACAATGAAAGCGGCTTTTTCTGTAGATTAAACATTTAATTAGTAATTTACTGATTACAAGTATGCTCTGAAGTGCTGACTACATGACTGAAGGTTAAATTTAGGATAGCTTCACGCATAACTTATCCGCAGCGAATTTCACGCTGCAAAATCCCCTGCGGATACCTCTCCTGTCAGTGTGAATGTGATTACGATCTCGCAGTGGGATTGTGCCGCCCCTCTGCCACCGGGAAAGATTATTTACCTTGCCCGTGCTTCGGCCGCTTTGTGCGTCCGTGCACTGATTAGCTGCACAGGACCGCAAAGAGCCTCAAATGCGACCGGAGTGTGGACGAGGTAAAGTATCTTCCCGGTGGCAGGAGGTTGATGGGGGCGGTACTTAATCACATTGACACTGACATGAGACGTATGCTCAGAGGAACTCGCAGCGGAAAATCTACTGCGGATAAGTTACGTGTGAAGCTACCCTTGATATTGAAGGAAAACTATCAGCATGTAAGAGCAAACAAACTTGCTGACTGCTCCCTGCTGCTGCATCCCTAATCTTTCCGGCGTCTGTCTTTTTTTAGTCGGCCCCACTGTTTTCAATCATTTAAACCAAACAAAAATATGTAAATTAGGATGTTAGGAATTCTGGGGGTTTTCCTCAGTCCCCAGAACACCATTCGGCCCACTGCCTCCTCCTTTGGTTAGGCCTACCTATGCATAAGCTGGCCAGCCTTTAGGTATGTGTGACTGAAGGAGCCAGCAGGCAGGCTTAATGGTGCTTTTGGGGGCTGAAGGACACCCCCAGTGCTCCTAATGTGCTAATTTACATATTTCTGTTTCATTAATCCCTTCCCCCAAAATGACGTCCAGGGATGTCATGAAAAGCAGTACCATTCTGCATCATGACGTCCATTCTGCATCATGACGTCCCTCATGCTTTCCCTGCCTGCCCCCACTGCTCCTGAGATCTGGCAGCGGGAGGAGGCTGCCACTGCCCGGAGGCGCCCCCCCCCCCCCCGGACAGTTAACCCCATAGACGGCGTGGTTGCGTCCACAGCATCTATGGGGAGATTCTCTGCCTCCCGTTGATCGGGTGGCTGGAGGAGGCTGCGGCACGTTGCTTCCTCCCGCCGTCAGTGCTGTAATCCTCCCCCAAAACCCCCTTCCTTCTCCCTCCCCCGTCCCGATTCAGTAGTTCCCCCCGTCCTCCGATCCAGTCCCTCTCCATCGCCTTGTGCATCGACCCCACCCCGAATACTGCTCCCTCCCCGTGCTGTACAATCAGGCCCCTGCACTGATCGTTTGAATGAGCTGCAGGGACCTGATCGTTTCAATGAGTGTCAGCAGGGGCGGGCTGGGCCGGGGGGCAGGGTGGCATCTGCCCCCCCGGGCCAGTCTTTCTCAAGACAGTATGGGGCCGCACAGCTGCCACTCACTGACAGCTCTTTGAAGGTCTCAGGGCCGCCCTGCAGCTTCTAACCACCCCAGCGCTTTTTTCTCTGACACCTAAGAGTGCTGGAGGGCCGGTCTGTGCTGCGGGCTGCCGCTGAAGCTCCGCCCCACCACGCCGTCAAGCCCCGCCCCCTCAGCAGACCCCTATGCTTTTAACTAAAGCCTATGAGGCTTATAGTTAAAAGCAAACTGCTGCTCTTTCTCCCTCCGGCCACTAGAGGCCGCTCTGTCCCCCCAGCTGTCACTCCTACAGCCTGGATAGAGGAGCCGGAAGACAGAGAAGATGGTGGTCTGCACTCTGCAGGGAGCCAGGTAACATCTGTACAGGGGAGACCTACACAGCATCCCCTGCAGCCCCCCATACACAGCATCATCTGCAGCCCCCCCATACACAGTATCCCCTGCAGCCCCCCCATACACAGTATCCCCTGCAGCCCCCCCATACACAGTATCCCCTGCAGCCCCCCCATACACAGTATCCCCTGCAGCCCCCCCATACACAGTATCCCCTGCAGCCCCCGCATACACAGTATCCCCTGCAGCCCCCGCATACACAGTATCCCCTGCAGCCCCCGCATACACAGTATCCCCTGCAGCCCCCATACACAGTATCCCCTGCAGCCCCCATACACAGTATCCCCTGCAGCCCCCCCCATACACAGTATCCCCTGAAATCCCCCCCATACACAGCATCCCCTGCAGCCCCCCATCCCCTCACACACAGCCTCCCCCCATTCCCCCCCACAGACAGCCTCTCCTGCATCCCCCCTATCCCCACACACACAGCATCCCCTACAGTATCCCCTGAAGCTCCCCCATTCCCCCCCCCACAGCATCCCCTGCAGCCCCCCCCATCCCCAAACACAGCATCCCCTGCAGCCCCCCATCCCCACACACAGCATCCCCCCATCCCCCCCCACAGCATCCCCTGCAGCCCCCATCCCCCCCACACACAGTATGCCCTGAAGCTCCCCCATTCCCCCCCCCACAGCATCCCCTGCAGCCCCCCATCCCCAAACACAGCATCCCCTGCAGCCCCCCCATCCCCAAACACAGCATCCCCTGCAACCCCCCATCCCCACACACAGCATCCCCTGCAGCCTCCCCATCCCCCCCACACACAGCATCCCCTGCTGATCCCCATCCCCCCCACACACAGCAGCCCCCCATCCCCCACAGCATCCCCTGCAGCCCCCCATTCCCACACACACAAATAGCAGCCCCCATATCCCTCACACACACAGAGCATCCCCTGCAGCTCCCCCATTCCCCCCACACACAGCATCCCCTGCAGCCTCCCCCCCCACACACACAGCATCCCCTGCTGACCCCCATCCCCACACACACAGCATCCCCTGCACCCCCCATCCCCCCACAGCATCCCCTGCAGCCCCCCATTCCCACACACACAAATAGCAGCCCACATATCCTCCCCCACACACACAGAGCATCCCCTGCAGCTCCCCCATTCCCCCCACAGCATCCCCTGCAGCCCCCCCCCATCCCCACTCCACAGTATCCCAGGGCCATCCACTCCCTTCCCCCCACCAACCAAGGGAAGCAGCCACACAGGATCAGAGGAGGACAAAGCAGGAACCAGGACAGATGAGAACTACAACCCCCACCATGTCCTCCTAACAGTTCATGGTGGGAGTTGTAGTTTTGCAGTCTGTGGACATTGAGGTGCAGGACTACAACCCCCATCAAGCCCTATTGGCAAATCATAAAGGGAGTTGAAGTTGTGCAACAGATTAGAGGTTGACACAGTATAGGAGGGGGGAGCAGTGGCACAGTAGTACTACATCCCCCAGCATGGTGTATAGCAGTGCTTCTCAATTCCAGTCTTCAGGCCTCACCAACAGGTCATGTTTTGAGGATATCCCGAACAAAGGACACCTGTGATAATACCTGATGCGCCGAGTATGATTATATCACCTGTGATATACTAAGGAAATCCTCAAAACATGACCTGTTGGTGAGGCCTGAGGACTGGAATTGAGAAGCACTGGTATATAGGGTAGGCTGTACAACTACATCTCCCAGCATGATCCTCTGATGCTTTGGTAGAACTACAGTATGTGTGCATGTTGCTTTGTTTACTATGATTTTTACTAATAGGGGGTGTGCACATGAGGGGAAGGAGAATTGAACTATGGCTGGCCCAGTAGAAATTGCCCATACCCACAGGGGTATTGCTTGGGGGGGAGGCATTGACAGAAAAGGTGATCATGTGGAGGGAAAAGTGAACTATGGTGAAAATACAGAAACCCCAGTTTCTCAGCATCTTGTATTGTAATCAGTATGAGGGAGGTCACCCAGCTTTCTCACCATCTTATACTCAGTATGATGGAGGTCACCCAGCTTTCCCAGCATCTAGTACATAGTATAATGAAGGTCACCCAGCTTTCCCACCACCTTATACTCAGTATGATGTGGTCACCCAGCTTTCTACCCTTCTTATACTAAGTATTATGTGGTCACCCAGCTTTCCCAGCATCTTATACTTAATATGATGTGGTCACCCAGCTTTCCCACCATCTTATACTCAGTATGATGTGGTCACCCAGCTTTCCCAGCATCTTATACTCAGTATGATGGAGGTCACCCAGCTTTCCCTGGATCCTATACTCAGTATGATGAAGGTCACTCAGCTTTCTGCCCATCTTATACTCCGTATGATGTGGTCACCCAGCTTTCCCACCATCCCACCATGCCTTAGGGAGCTGCACAGTAAATCTATACTGTGCAGCTGAAAACCATATTAGCACAATTGTGCTAATTGGTTCCCTTTAAAGAAGCACTCCGGCCATTACCTATTATTGCGCTTCCCATATCAGTGCACGGATGGTAGATGGTACCCCCGGCCTGTACTTCTGCCAGCGGCGATGTTCCGACAGTTCGAATAATGTCTCCAGCCCTTCTGGTCATTTGTGACCAGGGAATTCCTACTGCTCTGTGTGAAGGGGCCAGAAGTCACTTTCTCAATGTAAGTCTATGGGACTATGGTTCCGTGTCAGTGCTGAGCCGTCCCATATACTTATACAGGAAAGTGACTTCACAGTGAGTAGTAGGAATTCCCTGGTCACAAATGACTGGAAGGGCCGAATGTGTTATCCGAACTGTCAGAACAATTCCGCTGGAGGAAGTACAGGTCCGAGTGGCATCTACCTTCCTCGCACTGATGTAGGGAGCGTAATAATAGGTAAGGGCCAGAGTGGTACTTTAAGGATGGGCCGCTAGCCGGCTACTCATGGGCCACTGCTGTGTGCTTGCCCCCCAGGCTAAAATTTGCCAGCCAGCCCCTGATTCACTATATAATGCATTACGGCATGGATTATGTGATGTAATGCATTATACATGTACCTGCAAAAGTAAAACAAACAAAAAAAACACAAATAATTTATTTAAATAAATAAATTAAATAAATAAATTAAAATAAATATACACATTCCCCATCCCCCTTTCTTGAAGATCCCCTATAAATAAGATACACATATTTGGTTTCACCACGTCCGTAATGAAACAGTCTATTAATCCGTTACATTAATTATACCGCTTGATTAACGCTTTAAAAATTTTTTAAAATCTAAACAAAATGACAATTTTTTGTTAATCCCGCCCCCTAAAAAATATACCTGTACCCAAAAGGTGTACCACTAAAAACGTCAGCTTATGCTGCAAAAAAAAATAAAAAATCCCTCTCATAACTCCATTGGCAAAATAATTTAAATGTTACTGCCCTTACAATATGCAAGACACAAACAGTTTTTATAGTATAAATGCCATAAACTATAACACAAGTTATATAAAATGGATATCACTGTAATCGTACCGACCTGACGAGTACCAATAACATGTCATGTGACGTATAGTAAATGGCATACAAAAAAAGATGTAAAACAGCTGCTAAATTGTTTTTTTTTTCGTACCACCTCATAAAAAATTTAATAATGATCAGGGTGTCACATGTCCCCCAGAATGGTACAAATGAAAACTTCAACTTGTCTTACACAAATAATTTGGCACCGCAAGGCCACTGCGACCTGGTATAATGGCTAAAAAAAAAAAAACTGAAGTAAATAAATGACCCCAAAATTCCCAAGGTCTCTGTCATGTCTGAGGTCTATGGTCATGTGACCACAGTCAGGTATGCACTGTGGCCACATATGGGGGATTGCTAGAAACATTGGAATAAGGGGAATCAAAAGTGAGTTCCATTTTTCAGTTAGTATTTGTTGTGTTTTGAGGGAAAAAATTTATTAAATGGAATATCTTCCAAAAAAAGGAGAATTTTAAATTTCCCCTCCAACTTAAATTTCTGCAAAACACCTAAAGGGTTAATACACAATTCCACTTTAGAGCTAAACTGGTCGCTAAAAAAAATCAGAATTTGAAATTTTCCTGAAAATTTGAAAAATCGCTGCAAAATTTTGAAGCCCTCTAACATCCTAAAAAGTAAATGGATGGTGACCAAATGACGTCACCATGACACGTTGTAAATGATGCAGTAATAATTAGTTCATGTGGCATAACTATTTTTCTCAGAAAGAGAATTTTGAATATAAAGGATTTGTAAATTTTGCAAATTTTTGCGCAAATGCTGTGTTTTTTTTTTTTTTTTTTACAAAAAACTATAGAGTGTATCAACCAAAGTATACCACTATCATAAAGAGGAATATGTCACGAAAAAACAATCTCTGCATAACCACGATAGTTAAAAGCATTGC
The DNA here is from genome assembly GCF_027789765.1 of Dendropsophus ebraccatus. Lineage (NCBI taxonomy): Eukaryota > Metazoa > Chordata > Amphibia > Anura > Hylidae > Dendropsophus > Dendropsophus ebraccatus. The sequence goes on along the minus strand of NC_091467.1, from coordinate 39,255,587 downwards.
AAAGTTATCACTACATAAAGAGAACAGGTCAGATTTGCAAAATAGGCCCTGGGCATTGAGGCCAAAGCAGGCTGCGGAGGTAAAATTTGTTGGCCTCAATGTGATACCTCTCCTTTCCAAAATTAAAAAGAAAATCCAAATATGGAACAAACTCCTGATTGGTATGGCGGCTCGAATGAGTATTATTAAAATGGTCCTATTGCCTCAAGTCCTTTTTGTGTTAGCAAATAGCCCAGTGTGGATAACAAAAAACATTTTTTCGTCATATAATTGCTCTATGTAATATGCTCATATGGAAGAACAAGAGTGTAAGAATTTGATATGACACATTAATCCAAGATAGAACCAAGGGTGGCTTTAAACTACCAGATTATGATCTTTACTTTCTTGCTGTTCAAATGATGTATATTGTTAGATGGAAGTTGTACAATTTTACGGGGACTTAGGAGCCACAGGTGAATCAATTTCATTCAGACCTCCCGACCTTGCTAGAGGCTGAGAAGATTGGTAATAAAAATAATCCAATAGATTATATGGTAAAAAAAAGTATGGTATAGGGTATAAAGGAAGCTGGAGCTTAAAGGGATAAACCATATTACACCGTTAAGGAAAAATTATAAAATTAAAGAACTAGGACAAATTTGATCAGCTCTTCTAGAACATTATTCACACTAGGCAGGAGCACGTTGCTATGGCTGAAATTGCAAACACACAAAAACCCACAAAAACCCAAAAAAATGCAACAGCTCACCGCAATGGCAAGATACAGACCCACTACAGACCTGAAAATAGTTAAAAGCAGCCCCCCCAACTGCCAAAAAAAAACTTCCACAAAATTAAAGAACTAAACAAAATAGATGATCCTATATTTTGGGTAAGGAAGGGAAAACACAAATTGATCATTTAGTAGATAAGGGGAGAAGTAATAAGAAGTTTGAGTTATTGCAAAAAGAATTTGGAATTAGTTATAGAGAGCACTTTAGGTATATGCATATTCGGCATGGATTAATGGCAACACAAGATAGAGAAATATTTAGTGTACTAGATCATATTTTTTAACCACTAATAATTCATGCTAAAAAAGGGTTTATAGGGAAAATATATAAACTTATTGTACAGAGAACTAAATATAGAATAAATGCACATTATAAAATAAAATGGGAAGAGGATCTTGAGACACAGGATATAGATTGGTCTGCAGTGTTAGAAGCAGCAAAGGATTGTAGTCCCCGTTTTAGGGCCCTATTTCACCAGACGATTATTGTTCAGATTATCATTAAATCGTTCAAATCTAAACGATAATCGTTCGGTTGAAATGCAGTTAACGATTAACGACCGAACGAGAAATCGTTGATTGCTTTAGAAGACCTGGACCTATTTTTATCGTTGCTTGTTCGCAAATCGTTCGCATTGAATAAGACATTGATCGGTCGTTCGCAATAGATACGAACGCAATAGCGAATAAATAGCCAAGAAAATTACAATCATAAGTAACGATTATCGTTCCATGGAAATGAGTAAACGTTTTCAGGTCTTTTGCAATAGCTGTCGTTTGAGATTGTTAATCGTTAACGATAATGCAAACGATAACCGTCCGGTGGAATAGGGCCCTTAGCCGTACGGTTTTGCAGCTGTCTATAATCTATAGGACACATTATACCCCTTTGAAACTAGCAAAAATGAAAATTAGAAGTTCAGATGTATGCATTAGATGCTTAGGGGCAAGGGGAGATCTGGTACATATGTTGTGGAGGTGCCCCATGCTATTTAGATATTGGAGAGATGTAGTAATAGACTTACTAAGATTAAAATTCATCTTAAACCTTTGTGTTGTATATTGGGGATTTTCACAAATATGAGATGCCCTGTACATATACTCTATTCGTGGCTAGAAATTGTATTTTAAGCCAGTGGACACAACCTCGGTCACCAGAGATCTCTAGTTGGAAAAAAGCAGTAAATAATATAATAGTGATAATATAATAGCCAAGATAAGCAACAAGATTCAGTTGTTTTGGAAAACATGGAAAATGTGGCCACTGGAACTTAAGTTGGGAATAACTGATGGAGGTGGGTGGTGGTGGGGGGTTAGATAAGGTTTTTTTTTTTTAAATTCTCCATATTCTTGCTATGACTATTGTTATGGGTGGGTAAGAGAACATGTATAGTTATGAAAATTTGTTTGTTTTTTAACCCAAAGAGGAGGTACAATATGGACTATTAAGGTAATACCTTTTATAAAGGATTGTGACCGGTGGAGTACGCGCGGGACACCTGTGTTTTTTAGATAAGATATTGGGGTTAGCTCTGGGGTTGACCGTGCGGGGGGTCATCTGTGCCCGGTTGGGCGGGGGGGGGGGGGGGGGGGACGCGCCCTGGGTCTGGGCTGAGATGATTAGGTATGACATTTTTTTTTTTGTTTTGTTTGTTTTTTCTGTTGTCTGTTTTTTTTTTTGTGTAGGATTATATATATATGAAGGTGATAAGGTAAAAAGGAAGAGACCTCTTTTTTGCAGCCTCGGCTGGACCTCGCTTAGGTGCAGCCCCAGTTTGGTGTGTGTGTATATGGAACCTGGTCTTCCCAGGTGTCAGTCTAGATCATATGTGGTTGGCTGGTCATCAGGGGAGAGCAGAGTAAGCGCGATAACCTCCACAGTGATACTGGGGAGGGCTAGAGCCAGTGTGACAAAATCTGGGGTGGACTCGCTGTGTGTTGGGTACCCATCTGAAGAAGGTGGGTGGCCGACGCAGGCGAGTATATCGTTTGTGAGGAGGGGGCTCCCATGGCTGGGTCTGCTGAAGAGAGGTCAAGTATATGAATAGCTATAGCAGTTAACTTCTGAAAGGTTTTTTTTTTTTTTTGTGGAGTGGTCTGTTCGGCGTGGCCTGGGGAGCGGTTCTCGCGCGTGCGGGAACTCTGGGCGGATAGAATAAAATTAATTTCTTGAACAAGTTAGTGGGAGGTGGAAGTGAGAGACAGAGTTGAGACACCTCATAATTTGAGGATTACTATATGATGTCCTGCGGGATTGACTCCATAGGAAAAAGAGGGTTTGTATTGGCTCATGGGTTTAACTGGAAAGATGTTCTCTGTGGGGATGGGCGGGTGTGTGTGTGGGGGGGTGTTAAGTTATATGTTTAGATATTCTGCTGTTATTGTTTTTATTGAGAATACTTTAAGCATTAAGGCCAAAACAGGCTGCGGAGGCAAGGGGTTAATGTTACTGGAGAGATAAAATACGTGGCTGCAAGTAGCTTTCAGCAGGCCCATTTGCACAAACCTGCTGACAATTTTCCTTTTAAATGTTTAAAGCCTTTATGAAAAAAAAGATTTGTATGAAAATGTAATTTTCTTCCTAGGCTGGATCGACAAAGTCAAGCAACAACTTTAGTTCATCAGATATTTGGGGGCTACCTGCGGTCTCGAGGTGAGTGAAGAATAAAGATTTTTCACAACAAAACTGCATAAAAGATAGTTGCAACATTTTTAAAAACTGTTTTTTCTTTTTTTCCCCTCTTTTTTCTTCTTTAGTAAAATGTTCAGTTTGTAAGAGCGTCTCTGACACATTTGACCCATATCTGGATATTGCTTTGGAGATACGGGTAATTTTTAACTTTCTGTCATCATGAGTTGTATGTAGATTTTTATTATTGTATCCTGTCTTTGAATGCCTATGCTTGAACCCGAAGGCTTAAAGCACACATCCTTGTGCAGCATGTGATATTTAGCCAGTGTGCTGACCAAATATCACACCCTGTACAGCCACAGTACTACACTCACACAACTTGTAGTGTCTGTAGTGTGGTGCTCTATTATGATGATGTAGAGCAGGGGTCTCAAACTCCTGGGCCAACTGCGGCCCTCGGGACACTAATTTGCGGCCCCCACCTCAATGGTAGCTTTCCTGTAAGTGCGGCCCTAATCAGCTGCTCAGCCGCGATTGGCTGAGCTCAACTTTATGCTCAGCCAATCGCGGCTGAGCAGCGGATGACGCGGCAGAGGGGGGCCGGCATCAGGGAGGGCTGCAGCTGTTCAGCCGACCTCCCGAAGATGACGGAGAGGTGGGCGGCGGCGGTGGTGGGAGGGGAGGTGTGCGGCGGCGGTCCCTGGCGTCCCTGCCGCACATGCAGCTTCCCGGTCTCTGGAGGAGGAGGCCGCGGGGACTGCAAGGTGATCGCATCGCTGCAAGTCCTGGGGCTGTTCAGCAGGATCGGGGGATGCAGCGCAGACCCCCAATCCTGCTTTACAGCCCCAGGACTTGCAGCGATGCGATCACCTCACCCTGCAGTCCCCGCGGCTTCCTCCAGAGATCGAGGAGCTGCATGTGCGGCTGAGAGGAGAGGGTCGGTGCCGGGGGTGAGAGGAGGAGGAGGGGTGTGTGCCCAGCTCCCCCCAGTCCCCTGTGTCACCCCCCCAGTCCCCTCTCAGTGACCCACAGCTCCCCCCAGTCCCCTGTTTCACCCCCAGTCCCCTGTGTCACCCCCCCAGTCCCCTGTTTCACCCCCAGTCCCCTGTGTCACCCCCCAGTCCTCTGTCACCCCCTGAACCCCCGAGTCCCCTCTCAGAGACCCCCAGTCGCCTTTGTCACCCCCAGTCCCCTGTGTCACCCCCCAGCTCCCCCCAGTCCCGTGTCACCCCTCCAGTCCCCTTCTTGTGGAAAACCTGATGCGGACCAGTCTCACCCAGACTCTACCTCCAGCGGCCCCCGGGTAAATTGAGTTTGAGACCCATGACGTAGAGAGTCCAACTACAGATAAGTGTTTAGTTTGTTATACGTAAAAAGCACACAAGCCATCCGTCAGACTGCACACGGATGTGTTTTTAAAGCGACTCTGATGGTACAAGCGGTTTGGAGGGGGTCAGATTGTGGGTACAGATACCTGCTTTTAATCCAAGATCTGTCCTGGGGTCCATTCGGCAGGTGATGCAGTTATTCTCCTAAAAAAAACAACTTGTAAACTGGCAGCCCTGTGCCAAACGGCCTTTGCCTGGATTGTGTATGCATTAGGCTGGAACAACATCTCCATCCCTCCTTCCCGCTCTCCTCATCATTAGGAATGCTCCAGGCAGATTATCTCCTATTCATTAGCTGTGTGAATACTGAACATGGGCTGGATCGTTAAGGCACCTGTGCAATGTTCAGACAGGAGAAATTGTTCCAGTGCCATTCCAAATGATGAAGAGGTTGGGGAGGAGGGACAGAGAGGGGTGGTGAAAAGTTAGGGCACAGATACTTTAAGCCAGTTTAAGTTTTAAAAGTTTTTTTTTGTTGGGGGGGGGGGGGTCAGATTGTCGCTTTAAGCCCAACGCTTCTCATTTAAATGTTTTCATAGTTGATGATCCTCCATAAGCCCGAATTGCTTTGAAGTTTTGGATTAAGATGTATATTTACACCCTGATGCCGTTAGGGACGTTCAGAGCGGGGCCGCTCGGCGGTTCCGGGAGCCGATTGTAGCCCAGGACCGCAGGTATTAGCGGGCACAGTCCGATCGCCGTGCCCGCTAATACAGTAATCAGATGCAGCTGTCAAAGTTGACAGCTGCATCCGATTACAGGATGCAGCGTCATCCCTGGTGTCTAGTGGGGAGATCGCTCCTCCGGGATGTTATCCCGGAGGAGCGATCTCCGTTTCTGAAACCGGCCGGGGACCGCTCCAAGATGCCGCCGTCCCCGGCTCGGCACTTGTTTACTTCCGGCTGCAGCAGCCAGAAGTAAACGAGTGCCTATCTCATGGATCTCTGCAGCATATCTATGCTGCAGAGATCTCTATGAGAGATCAAAGCACTTATACTAGAAGTCCCCTAGGGGGGCTTCTAGTATAAGTGTAAAAGTAAAAAAAAAAAAAAGTGGTGTTAATAGTAAAAAGCCCCCTCCCCTAATAAAAGTCAGAATCACCCCCCCTTTTCCCAGGTTATTAATAAAAGTAAACAAATAAATAAATAAACATGTTTGCTATCGCCGCGTGCGTAATCGCCTGAACTATTAATTAATCACATTCCTGATCTCGCACGGTAAACTGCGTCAGCGCAAAAAAATCCCAAAGTGCAAAGTTGCGCATTTTTGTTTGAATCAAATCCAGAAAAATTGTAATAAAAAGCGATCAAAAAGTCGTATATGCGCAATCAAGGTACTGATAGAAAGAACACATCATGGCGCATCTCACACAGCCCCATAGACCAAAGGATAAAAGCGCTATAAGCATGGGAATGGAGCAATTTTAAGTGACGTATATTTGTTGACAATGGTTTGAATTTTTTACAGGCCATCAGATACAATATAAGTTATACATGTTACATATCGTTTTAATCGTAACGACTTGAGGAACATGCATAACAAGTCAGTTTTACCCCAGGGCGAATGGCGTAAAAACACATTTCCCCCAAATAAACAAAATGCGTTGGTTTTTTTTTCAATTTCACCACACTTTGAATTTTTTCTGGTTTCGCAGCATACTTTATGCAAAAATTCAGCCTGTCATTGCAAAGTACAATTAGTGATGCAAAAAATAAGGGCTCATGTGGGTTTCTAGGTGGAAAAATGCAAGTGCTATGGCCTTTTAAGCACAAGGAGGAAAAAACGAAAACGCAAAAATCAAAATTGGCTCTGTCCTTAAGGGGTTAAGTATACACAGCAAGCACACAGGTGTAATGTGCAGATCCAAAGAAGCACAATCACGCATTAACCCCTTAATGACAATGAACGTAAATTTATGCCGTGAAAATCATGGCCTAAATGACACGTGGCATACTTTCACATCATGGTCTGCAGGGGCTCTATGAAGCAAACTCAGAAGCTGAACTCTCTTCATAGAGACTGCGGACCAGCTGTATCTTCACGGTTAATAACGAGCCGCCGTGATCCGCAGCCGCCCACATTTACCCTTTCAATGCCGCTATGGTGGCATTTAAATGTCAGTAACAGGAGCTGTGCTCCTGTCACTGTCCTATCGGGACCCCCGCTGTGTAATGTGGGGGTTCTGATCACTTTTTTTCTGGCTGCCGGAGGTCTTTTACCTTCCTTTCGGGAGTTAGATGGGTGATCAGTGCATAGAGTTTGCCACAGGCCAGGCCGTGACTCCGCTCTTAACCGTGCGGCTCCTGGGCACTATCTGCTCATTGCCGATTGCCGTGCCAGGCTACTCAGCCATTTAAATGCAGCTGTGAAAACTGATAAAATGAAAGTTGTACAAGTGCATATTGTTGTAATTGTTCTGTCTTGGGGAACATAGGTAACATGTTATATAGTTATATAGTTAATATAATTGAAAACAGACACAAGTTCAACCAAGTAGGGGGTGGGGGAAGGGAAGGGAAGGGGATGGATGGTTCTATAAGTATGAATTAATGTTATTTAGTTTAAGAACTTGTCTAGGCCTTTTTGGAAGCACTCCATTGTTTTCGCTCTGACCAGATCCTGGGGTAGACTGTTACACATATTCACTGTTCTCATGGTAAAGAAGTCTTGTCGCCTCTGGAGATTGAACCTTTTTTTTCTCCAGGCGGAGGCAGTGCCTTCTTGTCTTTTGAGGGGGTTTTACCTGGAACATCTTTTCCCCATATTTCTTGCAGGGGCCATGTATATATTTAAATGAATTAGTCATATCTTCCCTTAAACGTCTCTTCTCAAGACTAAACTACTTTAATTCTTTTAATCTATCTTCATAACTAAGGGTCCATTTACATACACAGATTACACTGGTCAACGGCCAAAAAGGTTCTGACATGAAAACAGTTGATCTTAACTAATTTTGGGGTGCTGAAATCGAAAATGATGATCAAATTTTGAAATTGGCTCTAATTTTCAAGATATAGACATACTTTCTATATTTCTCACAGCCTGTGATACAATACTGGGAAAAGTTTGCATCATCAACTGGTATATTGCATCATCTTAGAATGACCAATATGGAAAAAAGGTATCAGGGTAAGGCTAGGTTCACACTGCGATTTTGAAATCCGTTTTTTTGCAAAAAACGTATACATTTGTGTGCATCCGTTCTTCCATTGACTTCCATTATAAAAAATAAAACGGATCAAAACGGATCTGTTTTTTTGACGGACACAAAAGTAGTGTCAGCTACGTTTTTGTGTCCATTAAAAAAAAAAAGGATCCGTTTTTTATTTTTACAATGGAAGTCAATGGAAAAATGGATCAAAACAGATGCACACAAATGCATCCGTTTTTTCATCCGTTTTTTGCAAAAAATAAAAAAAAAAATGGATTGCAAAAACACAGTATGAACCTAGCCTCAATGGAAGCCATCAATGCTTGCAGATTACTGTTGGACAGTTATCAGAGACAATCCCTTGTATGAATACAAAGGACATGTGTATATGCACCGAGAAGCCATTGAATAAGGACCTACATTCCAGAGTTCAATAAACATTATTAATTTGTAAAAATTCTAGGATCTGCCTGTAAATTGGAGTTGATTTCAGATAGAGCTAAGTTTCCTATGAATATATTTCAAAAGCTTATGAACAGTAAACTTGCTTCCTTATGATTGAAGAAGTAATAAATATGTCGGCTATTATACTGTATTCTATACAATTCACAAAACAGTAACATGAGAACTCTGCGATATCATAGAAACTAGAGCCAATTAACATTTTTCCTTGTGATATTTGAATTCAGCACATAAAAATCATTAAGAAATGGCTAATTTTATTTCGGAACCAAAGAACTTTTGAAAGTTTGTTGGCCAGTGTTATCTGACAGATATCTGACAGATTTTTGCAGCCAAAGCCAGGAATGGACTATAAACAGGAAACAGGTCATAAAGGAAAGACTGAGATTTCTCTTTTTTTCAAATCCATTTCTGGTTTTGGCTGCTAAAATCTGGCAGATATCTGTCAGATAATTTGTGTGTGTAAACAGACCCAAAGATGCTCCATTCCCCCTATTAGTTTAGTTGCCTGCCTTTGTACCTTTTTCCAGCTCTAGGACATCCTTTCCATGAATCGGGTTCCAAAACTCCAGATGAGGCCGCATCTAAGCTTTTATAAACGGGTAATAATATGCCTGTGTCCTGAGAGTCCATGCCTGTTTTTATGCATGACAATATCCTGATGGCCTTAGAAGCAGCTGAATGACATTGTGTGGGGTTCTGTAGTCTATTATCTACGAGTACACCCAGATCCTTCTCTACCAGTGACTCTCCCAGTGTAACTCCCCCTAGAACCCCGGGAGCACAGCATCTAAATGCAGCTGTCAGGTTTGACAGTTGCATTTAGATGCTTAATTAACCGGCGCGGCAACGGGACCCACGCCGGCTAATAGAGGAGCTGCCAGGCTGTACATAACAGCCGGGACCCCGCTCTGAACGGCGCTGCTCCTGGCTGTTATGTACAGCCTGGCAGCTCCTCTATTAGCCGGCGCGGGTCCCGTTGCCGCGCCGGTTAATTAAGCATCTAAATGCAGCTGTCAAACCTGACAGCTGCAGTTAAGTTAAAAAAAAAATTTTATTAATAAAAAATCCCCTCACCTATTAAAAGTTCAAATCACCCCCCTTTTCCCATTTTATAAATAAACAATAAACATATTTGATATCGCAGCGCGCGTAATCCCCCGAACTATTAATTTACTACATTCCTGGTCTCCCAAGGTAAGCGTAAGCGGGAAAAAAATTCCAAAGTGCAAAGTTGCGCATTTTTGGTCGCATCAAATCTAGAAAGAATGTAATAAAAAGCGATTAAAAAGTCGCATATGCGCAGTCAAGGTACTGATAGAACACATAATGGCGCAAAAAATGACACCTCAAACAGCCCCATAGACCAAAGGATAAAAGCGCTAGAAGCCTGGGAATAGAGCAATTTTAAGCAACATATATTTGTTAACAATGGTTTTTAATTTTTTAAAAGCCATCAGATAAAAGAAAAATTAAACATGTTACATATCGTTGCAATCGTAACGACTTGAGGAACATGCATAACAAGTCAGTTTTACCCCAGGGTGAACGGCGTTTTTTTGTGGTTTTGCAGCATATTTTATGGGAAAATAAAGTCTGTCATTGCAAAGTACAATTGGTGTCGCAAAAATACGGGCTCATATGGGTTTCTAGGTGAAAAAATGCAAGTGCTATGGCCTTTTAAACATAAAGCGGAAAAAGCAAAAGCGCAAAAACGAAAACTTGCTTTGACCTTAAAGGATGAAACAGAAGGGGGCCCAGTACTTAACCAGTACTAACCCTTGGGGTACACCACTTATAACCAGATAAGGAATCATTGACCACCATTCTCTGGGTACGGTCATTTAAAGGGGTTATCCCGTGCTACAAAAACATGGCCACTTTTGCTCCATTCTTGTCTCCAGTTCAGGTGTGGTTTGCAATTGAGCTCCATTTACTTCAATGGAACTGAGTTACAAACCCCACTCAATCAGGAGACAAAAGTGGTGCAAAAGTGGCTATGTTTTTGTAGTGCAAAAGTGGCTATGTTTTTGTAGTACTGGCAGGCCAGCATCTGCCATGAGGCGAAGTGAAGTCTTCGCCTCAGGTGGCAGCTCTTAGGACCCTGCAGGGGGCGGCACTGGCCGCCCCTGCACAGTGAGCATCCATGCATATATTACATGCATGACCGCTCACTGACTACTGGAGCAGAGAGATCAGCCATAGACTGATGTGTCTGCTCCAGTATGTGTATTCCGGGGCGTGCTACGCTAATAGCGTACCGCCCACGGAATTTACATGCAGAAGCAGGGACTCCAGTGTGATGCTGGACTCCCTGCTTCTGCACTATAGGTGCGCCCCTGCTGTCAGCTGTGTCTGTGTCCTTATTAGGAGGCTCAGAGCAGGGAACTATCAGTTCTCTGCTCTGCCATTCACTTCTAGATCGCAGGCTGTGTTAGTGCTGCAATCTAGAAGTGATCTGGAGCAGCCAGTGATATCTAACTGGTCAGGCTGCTCCATGAGATCTGTGATCAGCCTGACCAGGAAGCGACCAGGAAGCATCCAGGAGGCCACAGGGACAGCGTGGGAACGAGTGGTGAGGTGAGTAGCTGCTGGCCTGTTTTTTGTTTTACTTTGCGGAGATGGGGGGACACAGGAGATGGATGATACAGGGGGTGATTGTGGGGAGATGGGGGGACACAGGAGATGGATGATACAGGGGGTAATTGTGCGGAGATGGGGAGACACAGGAGATGGATGATACAGGGAGTAATTGTGGGGAGATGGGGGGACACAGGAGATGGATGATACAGGGGGTGATTGTGGGGAGACACGGGAGGAATATGAGGAGATGGATGATACAGGGGGTAATTGTGGGGAGATGGGGAGACACAGGACATGGATGATACAGGGGGTAATTGTGGGGAGATGGGGGGACACAGGAGATGGATGATACAGGGGGTGATTGTGGGGAGCAGGGCTGGACTGGGACTTAAAATCAGCTCTGGCACTCAAACCTCAGCAGCCCACATAATATATGCTCCCCAATATATTATAGACAGCAGTGTGCTATACAGGCTGTAGCGAATTCTGCTCATTACTCACTACTTCATTAAATACATGAACCCTACCATCAACACATAAAAAACAACATAATCTGCTGTGGATTTGATGTTGCATATTTATGTATTTCAGATGCACCAAATCCACAATGGATTAGGTATGTCTGTGCTCTTAAAGGGAATAAGAGTGGTCCATACCACGTACAGTGTTGTAGATCCCGGCATACAGGTGCGAGGGAGATATAAGTGACAGGACCTAAACTTTTATAATCATTACCAGCTGAAGTGTGAGAGGTAGAGCAGAGCCCCAGCTGCACCTCCTGCCCCGGCCTGCTCTGACTGATTTACACTTTAGCTGGTAATAAAAAGGAGTAATTATAGTGCAGTTACATCCAGTGACTCACAGGAGGTGTCTTCTGTGCATGAATAGCAAGTGACGTTTTTGCTGAAGTTGTTCTCTTTTTCTTGGTTGGCTATCATGAAGACTTCTCCAGCCATGACACCTCCCTGCAAGATCTACCAGACAAACAATTTAGGATCCTTGCTCCAGCATCATCTTCAAGTGTATTGCTTAACACAGTAACCTTTCTCCCTCTGTGCCCCCTTATAAGCAGTCTGTGCTACTAAATAGTAGTCCAGCCCTTCTGCACCTCTATATAGTATTATAGTATCAGGTCCCCTCTGTATTTCTTACCCGCATCCACACACCACATATGCTATACATACATCACAAACACTCAACACACACTGTGCACACATACATACATACTGTGCCTACATACATACATAAAGATAAACACACACACTGTGCATGCATACATACATTCATACATACACACACACTGTGCACACATACATACTGTGCATGCACACAAATATACATACAGACACACTGTGCACACATACATACGTACACATCGTGCATACATATATGCATACATACATACATACACACACACACACACTGTACATACATACATATACACATACATACACACTGTGCATATACATACATATATATATATATATATATATATATATATATACATACATACACACTGTGCATACATACATGTATACATACAGACACACATTGTGCATACATACATACAACATAAACACACACTGTGCATGCATACATATGTACACATGTAGCCGGCATTAAACAGATTGTGCTGATGCTACAGTTTGTGTATGGTCACATGTCGGCACAATTTGTCTACCACAGGCAGTATACACTTTGTGTCGCGCTGTGTACTGCAGATTCCCTTGGGCTGGGCGCACTACAACCAACCCCTGGCATCCCTCTCACAAAGTAGACTATAAACTAGGACTGCATCTCCTCCATGCAAAACATGTGTTTTCATGTTCTACCACATTGTATATACAAAATATATATAATACTGTAAGAATAAAAAGACACAATTTTTGCATGAAGTAGATGTGGTCCTTTGTATTTTGTTTAATACATGCACATATGAACACAATCTGTACAAATATACATTATAAAGCCATGTTCCCACTGCGTAGGTTATGTAACAATCATGGCTGTTGTAACAACGGCCATGATTACTATGGAACTTATGTAATGGTACTTTCTAAGGAATCTTGACTGGAGTGTATACACATAGTATACACTCCGGCCGGGATCCCTAGCGGCGCAGCATGAAACTGACATGTCAGTTTTCTGGGGCCACAGAAAACCGAGTCTGTTCACACATTGGCGCGTGCGAATTCGGCTGCAGACACACACTGATGCGCCTGCATCCGAATTCAGCGGCAGTGAAGATTATCCGTCTGGTACTGCAGTACCGACTGGAATGATCTTCTCTAACACCGTCCACAGAACGGCCGTTATGTTACGCCATGTGAACATGGCCTCTATATGCATGCCTACTGCACATTCATACATGCATTTATCATAAGCATACTACAGAGGAATGCATACACTATATACACACACACACACACACACACACACATATATATATATATTGTAAATGCATATATCATATATAAATACACACTATACATACATATAGAAATCCTTTACACACACAATACACATACTGTACACACTACTATATAGATACACACTTTCACTTTGCACTCACAGTATAAGACAAGAAACAATCACTTACTGTTCATAGACAAGCTCCTTCCATCTCAGATGCTGACAGGTCCTCCTCCCTCACAGCCAGCATGGTGCTCCCCTGCCCCTCTGACAGCAGAGCAGGAAGGAGATGATGACGTCACTGAGTGGGGGGAGGGAAAGTTGGTTGCGTCCTTACACAGGGTGGGAGATCAGGCTTTGGCTGTAGCTTGGTGAGAAGAACAGGTCTTTAACAGTCCTTCTTTCTTATCACCAAGCAGTGCTGTTTGTTCATAGCAGCAAGGGCCCCCTCTGTGTGACTCCTCAGTTGGCAGCAGCCACTCTATGCTGCAGGGGGCAGCAGCTCCTTCTCCCCTGTCCTCCATTAATCAGCTCCCCTGCGGCAGGAAATGACGTCAGCCGATGGTATGTGCGGCACCTCTGCTACACATAGAGAAATAACTAAGGGGCAGAGCGGCCCTTGAGTGTTCTGGAGGGGAGGGGGAGGAAGGGAGAATATGCCGGCTCAGCCCCATTAGCAGAGGCCGAGGGAACAGTGCGGTGGCCGGCAGCGCTGTTCTCTCAACCACTGCAGGGGCCGATATTAGTTTGCAGGGGGACCAGCAGCCCCTCTGATTGGTAATCCTGGCGGCCCAGCGGGCATTCGCCCGCTCCGCCAGATTACCAATCCGGGCCTGGTGGGGAGACGCAGGAGATGGATGATACAGGGGGTGATTGTGGGGAGATGGGGGGACACAGGAGATGGATGATACAGGGGGTGATTGTGGGGAGATGGGGGGACACAGAAGATGGATGATACAGGGGGTAATTGTGGGGAGACACAGGAGATGGATGATACAGGGGGTAATTGTGGGAGATGGGGGGACACAGGAGATGGATGATACAGGGGGTAATTGTGGGGAGATGGGGAGACACAGGAGATGGATGATACAGATGGATGATACTGGAGAGGGATGATACAGGGGGTGATTGTGGGGAGATGAGGGGACACAGGAGATGGATGATACAGGGGGAAATTGTGGGGAGACACAGGAGATGGATGATACAGGAGGTGATTGTGGGGAGATGGGGGGACACAGGAGATGGATGATACAGGGGGTGATTGTGGAGAGATGGGGGGACACAGGAGATGGATGATACGGGGGTGATTGTGGGGAGACACAGGAGATGGATGATACTGGGGGTGATTGTGGGGAGATGGGGGACACAGGAGATGGATGATACAGGGGGTAATTGTGGGAAGATGGGGGGACACAGGAGATGGATGATACAGGAGGTGATTGTGGGGAGATGGGGGGACACAGGAGATGGATGATACAGGGGGTGATTGTGGGGAGATGGGGGGACACAGGAAATGGATGATACGGGGGTGATTGTGGGGAGATGGGGGGACACAGGAGATGGATGATACGGGGGTGATTGTGGGGAGACACAGGAGATGGATGATACGGGGGTGATTGTGGGGAGATGGGGGGACACAGGAGATGGATGATACAGGGGGTGATTGTGGAGAGATGGGGGGACACAGGAGATGGATGATACGGGGGTGATTGTGGGGAGACACAGGAGATGGATGATACTGGGGGTGATTGTGGGGAGATGGGGGACACAGGAGATGGATGATACAGGGGGTAATTGTGGGAAGATGGGGGGACACAGGAGATGGATGATACAGGAGGTGATTGTGGGGAGATGGGGGGACAAAGGAGATGGATGATACAGGGGGTGATTGTGGGGAGATGGGGGGACACAGGAAATGGATGATACGGGGGTGATTGTGGGGAGACACAGGAGATGGATGATACGGGGGTGATTGTGGGGAGATGGGGGACACAGGAGATGGATGATACAGGGGGTGATTGTGGGGAGATGGGGGGGACACAGAAGATGGATGATGCAGGGGGTGATTGTGGGGAGATCGGGGGACACAGAAGATGGATGATACAGGGGGTGATTGTGGGGAGACACAGGAGATGGATGATACAGGGGGTGATTGTGGGGAGATAAGGGGGACACAGGAGATGGATGATACAGGGGGTGATTGTGAGGAGATGGGGGGGACACAGGAGATGGATGATATAGGGGGTGATTGTGGGGACACAGAAGATGGATGATGCAGGGGGTGATTGTGGGGAGATGGGGGACACAGGAGATGGATGATACAGGGGGTGATTGTGGGGAGATGGGGGGACACAGGAGATGGATGATACAGGGGGAGATGGGGGGACACAGGAGATGGATGATACAGAAGGTGATTGTGGGGGGACACCGGAGATGGATGATACAGGGGGTGATTGTGGGGAGATAGGGGAGACACAGGAGATGGATGATACAGGGGGTGATTGTGGGGAGATAGGGGGACACAGGAGATGGATGGTACAGGGGGTACTTGTGGGGAGACACAGGAGATTGATGATACAGGGGGAGATTGTGTGGAGATGGGGGGGACACAGGAGATGGATGATACAGGGAGTTATTATAGGGATATGCGGGGGAACACAGGAGATGGATGATACAGGGGGTAATTGTGGGGAGATGGGGGGACACAGGAGATGGATGATACAGGGGGTGATTGTGGGGCGATGGGGGGGACACAGGAGATTGATGATACAGGGGGGTGATTATGGGGAGACACAGGATGAATATGAGGAGATGGGAGGATTATGGGGGGCACAGGAGGAATATGAGAAGATGGTGAGACACAGGTGGGGGGGGGATTATGATGAGTTGGGAGGATTATTAGGAGATGGGGGACACTGGGGATTATGACTACATATGGAGAATAGGGATTATAATAGTGTGGAGATGCAGAAGGGATCTTCTAAATTGTGGAGCCTAAAATGTCTGTCAAATAGATGCTGCGGGGACAAGTCATGGCTAACAGAAGCCTTCATGATGGAGTCGGATCCGAATGGTGAAGAAAAGAGAAAGTGAACAACTCTGATGAGAGAAGACGTCACCTGTGAGTCACTGGATGTAACTGTACCCTGATCACTATACTGTCACTGTGTGGGGGTAATGCTGGACTCTATACAGTGTTTTTTATTCAGTAGCAGTACTGGTGGTATTGATCAGTCATTAAGCAGGGGTAGTGAGTTCAGGATGTGGCAGAATTTTTCCCTTGTAGTGGTAATATTGGTGATAGTATTTAGTCACTATGGAGTGGTGATATGCAGTCATTATGTGGCGCAATTTCAGTTCTCGCCTCAGGCAGCAGAGGAGCTAGAATCGGCCCTGAGTACTGGATAACCCCTTTTAAGCCAATTTTCAATCCAGTTGCAAACTAAACTTTCTAAACTCGTGGACCTCAACTAACCCATGAGGGACAGTGTCAAACGCTTTTGTAAAATCCAGATACACTATATCCACAGCGACCCCACTATCCGGGCTTCTACTCATCTTTTCTTAAAAACATATTAAGTGGGTTTGACAACTTCTGTAATTAGTAAAACTATGCTTGTTATCACTTATAATACTATTACCCCCTACACATTCCTGGTTGTAGTTACTTTTAAACCCTTTAAATAGTTTCCACACAATGGACGTTAAGCCTCTACGGGTCTGTCGTTATCTGGGGAAGACCTAGAGCTCTTTTTGAAGATTGGCATTACATTATTCAAAGGCAAATTGAGTTCCCTAAGAACTTAGGGAACTCAATTTAGCGAGTAATCCATCAAGTCTTGGGGCTTTGCTTACATTAAGTTTATTTCCTTTATCTTGGACCGGAACTGAAGTAAGCCAGTTCAGTACATTACACGTGTTAGCAGTACTGACCCCAGCCAACTTCAGCAGTGTCCCCGCCCTCCTCAGCTCCACCCTCCTCTTTTAGATATACAGAGCTGAAGAACCCATTCAGTAACTCAGCTTTCTCAGTAAATAACTCCCCATCACCATTATTTAGAGGACCTACATGCTCTGACCTTGTTGTTTTTGTTTTTTTTATTAATATTATTGAATAAATTTTTTCTTTTTTCTTCAAGTTTCATTTGCTATCTTTGGCTACCTGCTTTTAGTTTTGAATTTTTTCAGCTTTTATTGCATTTTTACAGGTTTTTTTGACCTCATAATGTTTAACCCCTTCCCGCACAAGGGTGTAACTGTACTTCATCGGGTGGGGAAGTTCAGAGCGGGGCCACGCGGCGACCCTGCTCTGAACTGCCGTGGTCCCGGGTGCGACATGTAGCCCGGGACCGCTGCTATAAGCGGGCACGGTCCGATCGCTGTACCTGCTAATTAAGTCTTCAGATGCAGCTGTCAAAGTTGCCGGCCGGGGTCTGTGCCGTAATGGCGCTAATCCCGGCTCGGCATTCTATTGCTTTTGGCTGCAGCAGCCAAAAGCAATAGAACACTGATCCCATCGATCTATGCTGTATAACTATACAGCATGGATCTCAATGAGAGATCCGTGTTTATATACTAGAAGTCCCCCTGGTCCCCTAGTAAAGTGTAAAAAAAAAAAAAAAAGATGTATAATAAATAAATAAACCCCTCCCCTAACAAAAGTTTGAATCACCCCCTTTTCCCATGTTGTAAATAAAAATAAACAAACATGTTTAGTATCGCTGCGTGCATAATCCCCCAAAATATTTAACACATTCCTAATCTCGTACGGTAAACGGCGTAAGGAAGTTCCCATTTATCTTATGTATCTGGCTGGCTGCAGAGGGACATGTATCGGACTATAGAGATATCTAGCTTCAAGGGGACATGGCTGCAAGGAGATGTGTCTGGCTGCATGTATATAGATTTATATGTATGTGGCTACAGGGCGAGGTATATGACTCAAAGAGGATTTGTATCTGGCAGCAAGAGAGAGGTAATTGGCTGTAGAAAGACATGTATCTGGCTGGGGGGATATACAGGGGATTTTCTGGCTGCAAGAGGACATGTATGTGGCTACAGAGGGGGAGGTATCTGGCTGCAAGGGGGGAGGTATATAGCAGCAAAAGGACATGTATATCGCTGCAAGAGGGGGGTATATAGCAGCAAGTGAACATATATATCTGGCAACAAGGTGGGAGCTATATGGCTACAAGAGAGGAAATATCTGACTATGGGGGAACGTATCTAGCTGCAAGGAAACATGTATCTATCTGCAAGTGGGAGGTACCTGGCTACATGAGGAAATATGAGGCTGCATGGATACATATCTGTCTGCAAGGGGGCATATCCAGCTCCATGGTGCATACCTGTCTGCAAGAGGCATATTCAGCTGCAGGGGGGTATACCTGGCTACGTGCACATTTGGCTGCAGGAAGCATACCTTGCTAGAGGCATATGCAGGTGCAGGGGACATATCCTGCTGCAAAGCCATATCTGTCTCCATGGGACATATCTGGCTGCAGGGGACATACTTTGATAGGGACATATCTGCTCAATTGGACACATTTCACTGCAAGGAGCATATGTGACTGCAGGGGCATACCTAGCTAAAAGGCACATATCTAGTTACAGGCAGCATATCTGGCTGCAGTGGGCATACCTGGCAACAAGGGGCATAGCTGGCTGCAGTGGGCATACTTGGTTGTATGTGTGATACTTAGCGGAAAGGTGCATATCCTGGCTGCAAGAGGCATACCTGGGTTCAGGAGCCATACCTAGCTACTGGGGGCATTCCTGGCTACATGGGGCTTTTCTGTCTAAAGGGGGCATATTTAGCTACAGGGTGGACATTATTGCAGGCCACAGGGGCTGTTGTTATTGGGAAGAGGGCATTAAAAATTGCTACAGGGGTCATTACTAGTAGGGAAGGGAGATTTATTATAGGAGGAGGCATTAACATTTTATACTAAAGTATTATTACTGGGTCCTACAGATCAGTCACATTGTTATGGGGAGGGGGATCTGGTCTGGGAATCAACTGCCGACAAAGACTTTATACAGAGTCTATGGTGGCAGTGTGATCTCGCCTAATTAAAGGGGTTTTCCCCCCAAAATTATTTTTGCATTAATACGCTGCCCACCCGTAGTTTTCCATCTTTCCAATATAAAGTTATTATGGATTCTGCACAGTTTTGCTGTTATCCAGCTGCATTCACCCCCACGGATTGCATAGAATCATCAGACCTCAGTCCAACCCGACATGCTCCCTGCTCCTGGCCCCGACCCTCCGAGACGGCATCACGTGTCCTCAGTCCCAGCACAGTGAAGTGACTGAGAATACTGATGGGATGGCTGCTGTTACAGAGGGAGACGGTGATCATCGCAGCTAACTAACAGCAGCCACCCGGTCACCCCCAGCCCAGAGCTCACCCCCTGTGGCCAGAGCCTCCCCGCCCCACAACCAACCGCCCCCTCATCACCTGTGGCATCCCTCACTCACCTGCGGCACCCCCCCCCCCCGCGGCAAGCTCCGCCCCCGCAATCGCCCGTGGCAAGCTCCGCCCCCGCAATCCCCCGTGGCAAGCTCCAACTCAGCTTTGCTACGCCGTCACCGCAGCTCTGCTACACAGACACCGCCATCTCAGCTCTGCTACACTGTCATCATCTCCTTCATTGTCTCAGCTCTGCTACATCGCCATCATCAGGCACAAGCATTGCATGATGGGAAATGTAGTTTCCTATCTTGGATATAGATCGGCCTTTAGAAAAACTTGTAACTCAGGAACGGCAGCAGCTAGAAAGATGGAAGACGTCTCAAAATACTCAGGGGGACTTGGTGAGTAAGGTTTTGGAGCATTTCATTTTTTTTAGCTCTTGGGGGGAATACCCCTTTAAGGTAACACTTCTAATTGGGTTACTCGGCTGAAGCATCTCATCACAATGGGGTACTTGAAAAAGTTGAAAAGGTTTAGGATTGAACACACTTTAAGGCTTTATCCCTATAGAATTCTGTATACTGGACTTGGGGACCTGCACCACAACCCAGAAGCGTGGAGGATTACAACTGTAAGGGATTAGGTAGCAGGAAAGGGTCTCCTGGGGTAGAAAGGCACTCTGGCAGGCCCACATGCAGGAGTCAGTCAACCCCAAGGTTTGGTTTAACTGACCGCAGCCAGTTTTATTTCTCAGGTTGTAGCAAAACAAAATAAAACAGTCTGGCTCTAACAAAACATAAATGCTCCTGGCTAACTCCGTGCAGGCCTAGTACCTGGCACCAACAAAACACAAAATAGCACAGTCCATACAACCTGATGCAGTTTTAGAGCAGGGCTCTCTCAGACACTTCGCCTTAGCTCTTTTCCCCAGGAAGAGAGAGAGACATCTGAGCTCCTAGCAGACTGTTATACGGCCATCACACCATGAGTCCTGATTACTCTGCCTCAGAACTCTAAAACCCAGACTGTCTAGCTGTGGCCTGGACATCAGCACCCATTACTAGGCTTTACATCAGACCTATTGCATACATTCTGATTAGGGATGGTCCGAAACTGCCGAGGTTCGGGTTCGTATGAACTCGAACGCTTGGCATCAGATTCTCGCTGTCTGCCCACTCCGTGGAGCGGGTGGATACAGCGGGAGGACCGCCTGGAAAACTGGGATACAGCCTATGGCTATGGCTGTATCCCAGTTTTCCAGGCGGTCCTCCCGCTGTATCCACCCTCTCCACGGAGAGGGCAGACAGCAGGAATCATTACCAAGAGTTTGGGTTCGTACGAACCCGAACTGAACTCTGTTCTGACCATCCCTAATTCTGATAAAACTTGGGGAAATATAGACTCCATCCACAACTTCTCCACATTGTCTGTTACACAACATCGTAAGATGCAGTGAATTAAGTTCTCTGGTTCATATAATCTGTAGGATCCATAGGGATTTTGGTTTCTTTTTATCTTTTCTAGTGCTGCAGCTTCTTTCATTATCTTTTAGAGCAGTGCTTCTCAATTCAAGCCCAAATTTTTGGAATCCGATGCTCTTGCATACAATATTGAGTTAGTCTTTTTATTTTTTATATATTTTTACACCATAAACTTTGCAGAAAATATTAAAACATGATTAGTCTAAAATGCATTAACAGTCAAAAATACAAATACCATAGCACACCTAATAGGTCTCTTAACAGACTCAAAACATTGTTGAAAAAGTCTCTATATGAAAAAGGATGAAACAAAGTTACCAGTCCTGCAGGACAAAGTCCATAGAAAAGTGCAAAAGGTAACAGCATCCAGGCGTTGTAATTCCGGATCTCGTGGTAAGCCTCATCTGTTTTATTCCAATGTGAACAAGTGTCCATTGTATAAACCCCGATACAGCCTCCGAATTCAGTAGCGATTTCATGTATCCTCTCAAGTTCACAAAAAGGACACTGGCAATACACACCATGTAGATGTCTTCTTAATTGAGCCTTATTTCTCCTACGGATAACAACATAAGTATCCAACCTTAGGACGTGATAGTGCACCATAGTGCAAGTAGAGTACGATCCCTTATCATAACAATATGTGTGTTCACAGTAACTTGCGGTTGTCCCAATGAAAAAAAAGCTGAAAAATAAATGCAGAAAAGTACCAAATATTGCAAAAAAAAAAATAAATAAATAAATGCAAAAAAGTATATTTATACTCATCATGCCGACTCCCATACAGCAAAAAGAAAAAGAAGACCCCAACAAAAACTAAATCCAACCACTGGAGAGTCGGGTGCAAGTTTCTCAGGTAACTGCAAAAAAACAAACATATAAAAACCAATTCATTATACATTCTAAAAACATGCAATCAATTAAAAACAATATAACATATGTATATCATAAAAATACAGACACGGGCTGTCACATACCTGGAAGTACCTTGTACTCGAGATTGAGTCCCTTGGGGCTCAAAGTATCGAGTACAAAGATCCACCTTAGCTCAAGTTTCTTAAAGTGTCACTGTCGTTAAAATTTTTTTGCTGAAATCAATAGTCCACGCTATTTTGAGAAACTTTGTAATTGGGTTTATTAGCCAAATATGCCATTATCTGCATGTAAAAAGCCTTTTCCAAGGTCCCCCCCTCCTCTCCTTTCTGCTGTCCACTCCTCAGAATCAGGAAATATCGACTGTTTTTTCATCTTTCATCAGTCGGATCCTGTCTGGTCTATGAAGAGGGGAGGGGGAAGATTAGCCAGCAGCTGAGAGCCAAGAACAAAAGGCCCTATTCCACGGAACGATTATCGTTCGTATTCGGCCGATATCGGCCGCTACGGACGATAATCGTCCGGTGGAATAGAGTGCAACGATCAGCCGACATCGTTCATGTCGGCTGATCGTTGCAGTCGCTTGTTTTTCAACATGTTGAAAAACAAGCGACTGATATAGCAGCGATCTGCTGCCGTCGCTCCGTTGAATAGGAGCATCGGCAGCAGACGCTGCTATATCCTATGGGCTGCCCGGACGATCAGCGATCCCCCGGGCAGCCCCCCCGCAGCTCCCCGCCGCCCCCTCCCGCACTCACCCGCTCGCTGCAGCCGCGTTGAATAGCGGCGGCAGCGAGCGGGGAACGAGGAGCAAACGAGCGCTGAGAGCGCTCGTTTGCTCCTCTAAACGACCTGTGGAATAGGGGCAAAAGGATTGTTCAGTGGGGGAGCTATTCAGAGCCCTAATTAGAGGTCAGATAGTTCAGTGGTGATGTCAGAGGAGAGAGCCCTGGATGTGAGTGTAAATTAACTCTGTTGTTCTGTTTTGCTGCTTGTACTTTCTCTCGCCATAGGAAAACCATGAAGACAGGGGGGAGAGCTTCAAACTGCTTTTTCATGATAAAAATTCATTTTTCGGCTAATAAACCCAATTACAAAGTTTCTTAAAATCGCCTGGACTATTGATTTCTGCAATAAAAATTTTAACGACAGTGACACTTTAAGTCTTCTGTTTCCACCCCTAACCAGTGGTGGTACATGGTCTATCACCCTGAATCTCAGCTGATTTACTGTATGTCCTGCTTCATTAAAATGTTTAGGAATAGGCAACTCTGTTTTTTGTGTCCTAATTGTGCTCTTATGTTGTTTTATTCTGTATCTGACTTCCTGCGTGGTCTCCCCGATATAACATAGACCACATGGGCATACAATCATATACACAACAAAATTCGATCTGCAAGTAAATCTCTTTTTTTAACACACTGTTCTGTGGTGTGTGGATGAACAAATGTTTCACCTTTTAGTAGATTGCTACAACATGAGCAGCCAAGGCAGGGAAAACAACCCGTCTTGGCTACACTAAGGGTCCTATTCCACGGGCTGAGGAGGGCCCGATCAACGTTGTAAACGAGCGGGGATCCGCTAGATCGCAACTCGTTTACTGGGCCTATTCCACGGCCCGATCGTTGAGCGAGGGCTGCAAGGACATCGTTACCGATGTCCTTGCAGTCCTTGCAGCATCATACATTACCTGTCCAGGCTTCTTCTCCGCGCTGTCTTCATCCCTGGGTCCCGCTCGCTCTATCTTCAGAATGGTCGGTCAGCTGATGGAGCGCTCGGCCAATCACAGGCCGCGGCGGTCCCGGCCTATGATTGGCTGAGCGCTTCGTCAGCTGACCAGCCATTCTGAAGATGAAGCGCACGGGACCCCGGGAGGAGAAGCGTGGAGAAGAAGCCTGGACAGGTAATTTATTACTGCTGCTGCTGTTTGTCAAATCGTCGGTTGCCCGCCACGCACCGCTATTCAACCGTAGCGATGCGCGGTGGGGGAACGATGATTTTAGGCCTGACCCTAAATGAACGATCAGCCGATGACACGATCATCGGCTGATCGTTCTCTCTATTTCACCGAACGATAATCGGACGAATTGTGCCAAATGGGGCCGATCCGGCCGATTATCGTTACTGTGGAACAGGGCCCTAAGTGTAGTCTGTCTGGGACCCTTGGACACCCCAATGTCTGATTTCACAATCAGATCCTTTATATTCTTTGTCCGTTTATATGACATTACAGGTGGATTAATGAACTCTAACACCTTGGGGCACCCCTTACTTAAGATACCCCAATTCCTCCTCAGTATATTACCAATACGTCCACTCAAGGGCCCATATGTGGAAACGAAGGGTATAGGCTGTGTGCATGAGTGTGTGTCTCTCTTAAAAAGAGTAGCTCTGTTCACATTTTTCACTTTTTCATGATGTCTCTCAACTAGTTCTGTTGGATAACCACGTGCAACAAATTTATCACCCATTTCATCTTATCTATGATCAACCACAGACTCATCGGCTACTACACGCCGTACCCTTAACAACTGACTCCAAGGCAACGAGTCAACCATTTTCCTGGGATGATTACTCTGATAATGCAAAATATTATTCTGATCCGTCGGCTTTACATGTCAGACTCAAAACCACCATTTTTGATACTAATAGTCGTGTCTAAAAACTGCTCACTGAACCAGACCAAAGTAAATTTCAAATCTTCTTGTGCCTCATTCAATACACCCAAAAATGACTCCAATTCAGGGACGGTCCCGTCCCACACCAGAAAAATATCGTCTATATACCTGAGCCAGCTCAAGACGTGTCTCCAGTGCGCAGATGTTAACACGACCTTCTCCTCCTTGGCATAAGTGGGGACCACATTGGACCCCATGGCGGCCCCCTGTTGCTGCAAGAATAATTCGTCACCGAACGCAAAATAATTCTTACGCAAGATGAACTCCAGCAGCGTCAGGAGGAGGTCGGCTCGTTCCGGGACACGTCTGAGCTGGCTAGTTTTCTCTTGACCGCATCAAGACCCCTGTCATGGGAGATAGAAGTGTACAGTGAAACTACGTCGAAAGACTTGCACTTTAATATTAAGTGTTAGAGTTTTAGATTGGTAATAAACTTCCATAAGGCTATTTTCAAATGTTCGGGTTTTTAATTGTTGTTGAGAGGAAAGGTGAAAATCTATAAAGTAGGATAGTATACAAAGTTGCTGAACGGCACTGTGTGGCTCAATGGCTCAGGTAGGGTGCTCTGCCTCACGGTCCCAGACCCAGATCCCGGCAGTATTGCAGAATAAAGGAAAAAGACGGCACTCCAGAAATAAGTAAATTAAAGTGATTTCGTTTATTCACCCAACATGCAACGTTTCAATCTTCTCAACGAGATCTTTGTCAAGCAATAAAGTAAACCATAAGGGGCTGTTATCAATTAAGGCTATGTTCACACTGCGTATGATTCCGGCCGTAGTGCGAACCGCATATATACGCACGTAGTTTTGAGGTTGATGCGTTCGCTTGAAAGTATACGATATACGCCCGCACAATGCACACTACGTATGAGCTTACGGCCGGATCGTATACGGCGCCATGAAAAATGAACAAGACCATTGTTTGAGGACGGAAATGTTGAAACTCGTGGCCGTGGATTTCCATGCGGTCCCGTACGAAGTACTTATTTCAGCCAAATTGAACTTGATTTTTCGATCCAAAAGGTTCTGTGTGGTTTACTGGGCTGGGCAAAGATTTCCAAGTAAATGACCTGCTTCAGATCGCTTCAAAATAAGCTAGGGAAGCATAACTGTACTACGGGCGTATGTTCGCGGTTCGTACGCATCCGGCCGCATGTCTATTTTTTCCACGCCCGTAGTTTCAGCCGCACATGTACGGCGGTGTACGAAATGCGTCCGGAATCATACACAGTGTGAACTTAGCCTGTCAATGTAACATACATAATATATTTATTACAGTGTAATATTAAAGTGAACACAACATAACTGTGTATAGTGCAAATAATGTAAGGGATGAGGCCGATTACTGTATTGAAGTCCTAATCTGTTTCAAAATAATAATAATTTTTATTTTATTTCGCTGCACTTTACAATTCTGGAGTTACATACATAGACAAAAATAGACGTTACAGTGATATACAATTATCCATACATGAGGAGTGAGGTCCCTGCTCGCCTGCATGAGCTTACAGACTATTAGGAGGGGATTTGAGACAAAATGGCAGAGAGGCAAAGTGCTTCATTGTTCTTATGGTCCGGCCATCTTTATAAATAAGGCAGTGCAGGTAAGGGTGGGCGAACCTGTCGCCAACCAATGCCTGCCTGCTATAGGTCTAAGTGCTTAAATGCTTGGCGTGTGTGCATGCATGTATGTGTCTGTGTGTGTGTGTGTGTGTGTGGTGGTGGTAGTGGGGGGGGGGGTGAGGGTAACAGTCAAATTAGGGAACCT
This sequence comes from Dendropsophus ebraccatus, assembly GCF_027789765.1. Taxonomy (NCBI): domain Eukaryota; kingdom Metazoa; phylum Chordata; class Amphibia; order Anura; family Hylidae; genus Dendropsophus; species Dendropsophus ebraccatus. The sequence continues at coordinate 39,228,966 of NC_091467.1, read as the reverse complement.
GATAATCCTGCTTGAACAGATGAGTTTTGATAGCACATTTGAAGTTTTGGGTATTTGAGGTGAGTCTAACAGTCTTGGGTAATGCATTCCATAGAACTGGTGCAGCTCGGATAAAGTCCTGGAGACTGGAATGAGAGGTGCGGATCAAGGTGGATGTTAGTCGTAAGTCGTTAGAGGAGCGTAAGGCACGGCTTGGGTGGTAGACAGAGATGAGGGACGAGATATAGAAAGGTGCAGCACTGTGGAGCGCTTTGTGGGTGAGCAGAAGGTTTATATTGTATTCTGTGCTTAATAATGAGCCAGTGTAGTGACTGGCACAGGGGGGAGGCATCTGTATAGCGGCTGGACAAGGAGATGAGCCTGGCCGCTGCATTGAGAATGGACTGGAGAGAGGAGTGTTTAGAGGAAAGAAGGCAGATTAGTAGGGAATTGTAGTAGTCTAGACTGGAATAAATCAGAGCGAGTTTTAGCTAAATCGACAGTAAGGGAGGGACGAATTTTAGAGAGGTTTTTTAGATGCAGATTACAGGAGCGTCAAAGAGATTCAATATGAGGAGTGAAGGACAGATCTGAGTCAAACATAACCCCAAGGCAGCGGGCTTGTTGTCCAGGGGTTATGGTTGCACCACAGACAGAGATGGAGATGTCAGGTGGAGGGTGGTTAGCAGAGGGAGGGAATACAACGTAAGAGATGGCAGACAGACAGTTACCCCCGCTCTTCTACAGAACACCAGTGATATCACGGGAGGAGGTATATAGCTGGGTATCATCAGCATGGAGATGGTACTGAAAACCAAACTTGCTAATGATTTGTCCAATTGGTATATAAGTGTAAAGTCAGAAAAGGAGAGGACCCATGATCCTGGATCCATGAGGAACCCTAACTGTAAGGGGAAGAGAAGATTAGGTGGAACCAGAAAGTGATACACTAAAGGAGCGGTCAGAGAGATAGGAGGAAAACCAGGAAAGAGCAGAGTCCTTGAAGCCGATAGAGAGGAGCATGGAGAGGAGGAGCTGGTGGTCTACAGTGTCAGATTGATCTAGGAGAATGAGAAGAGAGTGGCCACCTTTAGATTTGGCGGTGAGGAAATCATTAGAGACTTTAGTAAGGGTAGTTTTTGGTGGTGAGGATGAAAACCAGACTGAAGGGGGTCAAGAAGAGAGTTTTCAGAGAGGTAGCAGGTTAGGCAGGAAAAGACCAGACGTTCCAAGAGTTTAGAGATAAAAGGGAGATTAGAGACAGGTCGATAGTTGGCAGCACAGAATGGGTCTAGAGAGGGTTTTTTTCAGTGGAGTGATGATGGAGTGTTTGAAAGTCGAGGGGAAGATGCCAGAGGAGAGGGAGAAGTTGAAGATTTTAGTAAGCTAAGTAGTGAAAACAGGAGAGAGAGACTGGACAAGGTGTAAGAGAATAGGGTCACTAGGGCAGGTGGTGGGGCGAGAGGAATCTGGAGACTTCCTCCTTTGTCACTGGCTCAAAGGATGAGAGGCATGAGGAGGAACAGTAAGAGGGAATAGGATTACTATTACATGGGGACTGGGAGATGATCTCCTGACGGATTGTGTCTATTTTGTCCTTGAAGTAGTAGGCTAGGTTTTCAGCGCAGAGGTTAGTTATGGGTGTCTGAAGTTTGGGTTTAAGGAGAGAGTTGAGGGTATCAAAGAGGCGTTTTGGGTTATGGGATACAGAAGAGATCAGAGTGGTGAAGTAGGATTGCATAGCAGAGTGAAGAGCAGAGTAGTAGCTTCTAAGCACAAACTTAAAATGTAGAAGGTTGGCTGTTGTCTTGGATTTCCTCCATGGACGTTCAGCACACCTAGAACACTGTCTAAGAAAACGAGTTCTGGATGTGTGCCAGGGTTATGGCTGTCTGTGTCGGGCTGTTTGGGGTATAGGAGGTGCAAGTTTGTCCAGGGTGGTTTTGAGGGTGTCATGGTATTGTTTGGCAGCCAGATTAGGACAGGAGAGGGAAGAGATGGGGGGTAATGATGACTGTAGCGTGACTAGGAATTGTTGGGTGTATATAGCACTTAAGTTCCTGCATGTGATTGAGGTCGGGGTGTCAAGAGGAGGATGAGAATTTGTTATCATAAAGGAGAGGAAGTTGTGGTCTGAGAGGTCAGTGGTAAAGTTAGTAAAGTTGGAAAATGGACAAAGTCTAGAGAAGACCTGGTCCAAGGTATTCCCACCCTTGTGGGTTGGAGAATCAGAATGCTGGGAGAGGCCAAGAGAGGAGGTTAGAGAAAGAAACTGAGCGGCTGATAGGGAGATTGGGTTCTTAATTAGGGTGTTAAAATCACCCATGATTAGAGCAGGAATATCAGAAGATAGAAAGTAAGTAAGCCAGGTAGAGAAGTGGTCAAGAAACTTGGTGAACCAAGAGGGCGGTAGATGACTGCGACTCTTAGGGAAAATGGACAGAAAAGTCATACGGCATGAACTTCAAAAGAGGAGAATGAGAGGGAGGGCACAGGGGGAATAACCTGGTAAGTGCAGTCTGAAGAGAAAGGCATCCCACTCCTCCACCATGCCTGTTATCAGGTCTAGGGGCATGGGAAAGGTGTAAGCCACCATGGGTCAGAGCGGCGGGTGAGACTGTGTCTGACTCTTGTAGCCATGTTTCCGTGAGAGCCAGCAGGTCGAGCGATTTAGTGATGAACAGATCATGAACTTCTGTAAGTTTGTTACAGACAGACCGGGCATTTCACAGAGCACAATTAATGCGGATAGGATCCGGCAAGCAGCGAATGCTGACCAGGTTATGAGGGTTTCTGTAGGTGGTAGGTGAAGAGAAGCTGTTAGTGAAAGAGGGAGGACCAGGGTTAGAAGAAATGTCTCCCTCTGCAAGAAGGAGGAGAATAGTAGGAGATAGTAGATGATTTAGTGACTTATGAGGACGGTTTCTGTGCTGCACCTTGGAGAAACTAAGGTGATGGGGGTTCAAATAAGTAAAAAGTATGAACAGTACGTGGGTGACAGAAGGAGAGAGGAGCTGATGTGGACAGAGTCCACAAAGGGAATGGGTGGGGGCCCACTAATATAGTTCTATGGCTATGATTAACTCTAATCCAGCAACTTCATAGTTAATGGAGAGGTCCGGGTATCGCCAATATTCATATCAAGCAGCTGCTCCACCATGCTGTATACCGGAATCGTTGACTGTTTGTACACAGTTGTCCTGCGCATGCGCGAGGAGTTCACCAATAGGAGGAGTCTGAGTGTCATAGCTTCCGATTAGAAGAGAGTGGCGCATGTGGTCTAGCATAAGGGTATCAATCGTCGCCGTCTTGGCTGATGGCAAACTGCGCGGACATCACAGAAGTCACTATTCCAGCTGGGTGAGATCTGAGATCTTGGCACATGCGCATCATGATGTAAGGCTGCGCCATCTTGGAAATGGTAAAACTTGCCCATATTTGTCGTTTTATATTGAGGACACATAAAGGAAAGACTGAGATTTAGGCTTTGTATTCAGTAATTTCTGTAAAAAAAACTAAACATATGACCATACCATCAAAGCGTGATTGTTCTTTTCAAAGGCTTGAAAAAACCCTTTAATGTTGCAATGTTCTTTTCCCTTCCTTTCTTGACAGCACTCTGCAAATATAATTCGTGCTCTGGAGCTGTTTGTAAGATCGGATGTTTTGAGTGGAGAAAATGCCTACATGTGTGCAAAGTAAGACTACTCCTATAAGCAGTAGCTTTAATGTTATTTTCCAATAACCATATCAGTATAACCATATCATTATAACTGAATATTTTCTTCAGCACTAAATAAGCTTTACAAAAACAGTGGGGGAATATATTAAAAATTTAAATTTAAATGACCAAAAATAAGTTTCTCCTGCCTCATGTCCATTTTGTATTGATATCTCTGTAAACTCATGTCTGCCTTAGGCTATGTTCACACTCAGTATTTTTGCTCAGTTTTTTTGGTCAGTATTTTTGTACCCGAAACCAGGAGTGGATTGAAAACACCAAAAGGCTATGTTCACACATTGTTGAAATTTAGTGGATGGCCGTCATTTAACGGCAAATAACGACAATTATTTTTCACTGTGTGTGAACATAGCCTTATCTGTAATCATAGAATCCTAAATGAAATGTTACACACAACGTAAATTTTTAAACAGATGTGCAACATTTTCTATGTATGTCCTCCAATCCCTCACAAGTAGATTTTAGGTGCAACATGCGCCTAAAGTGGCATTAAACAGTGGTGAGCTTTGTCTTTTTCTGCCTTGGATAAAGGTTTTATGCTCAGAGCTGCATCCCTACTTACTTCTAAACATGCAATTAGCCATGTGCACAGATTACTTGAAGCAAAGTGTCCGACATCCAGAAAGCATATATCTAGCACTGATGGGGAATAAAAAGTTGTCTTTATTATACAATTCGGAACAGACACCGTTTGTGTTTCAGCCCACTGCTGTCATTTCTAGTGCTCAGTAAACACAGGTGCTGTGTCCCAAGGGGTGTGGGGTGGAGATTTCTGGTGAGCGGGAGGGAATGATCATATGCTAAGTGGAACCTGAGGAAGATGCGAAGTGGTGCAGCAGGGAGATGACAGGTCCCTGGAGTGGTCATCTCTTTGTATCTTTTGTATTGGGGGGAGGGAACTTGGAGGCTGAGCTGGAGGGGACATTGTTGGTGCAGAGCTGACAGGCGCCAGGGTGAGGTTGTGTCTGGTGAGTTAAGGGCCTATTACACGGGTCGTCAAAGGAGCAAACGAGCGCTCTCAGCGCTCGTTTGCTCCTCGTTCCCCGCTCGAAGCTGCCGCTATTAAACGCGGCTGCAGCGAGTGGGTGAGTGCGGGGGGGCTGCCCGGGTGATCGCTAGATCGTCCGGGCAGCCCATAGGATATAGCAGCGTCTGCTGCCGACGCTCCTATTCAACGGAGCAACGGCAGCAGATCGTTGCTGTATCAGTCGCTTGTTTTTCAACATGTTGAAAAACAAGCGACTGCAACGATCAGCCGACATGAACGATGCCGGCTGATCGTTGCACTCTATTCCACGGGACGATTATCGTCCGTAGCGGCCGAAATCGTCCGAATACGGACAATAATCGTTCCGTGGAATAGGGCCTTTAGAGGGAGACAGGGCAGGCACTGTCATTAGTAGAGTGAATAGACAGGACACATGATTTTCTCTCTGAGGGCCAGATTAGCTGTGTCTACAAAGGTAAGGGGGGACATGGAGCAGCGCATTGTCAGGGAGGACACCCAAATAAAGGTTAGGGTGGTACTACACGGGCCGAGCAGGGCCCGATAATACCTATAAACAAGCGCTGATCTGCTAGATCATCACCGTTTACTGGGCCTATTGCAAAGCTCGATAATCGTTTAACAAGAGCTGCAAGGACATCATTACCGATGTCCTTGCAGCCCTTGCTAAACTGGCATACATTACCCATCCACGTTCCAGGGCTGCTCCTGCCGTCCGCTTCTCCCGTGGTCCCGCGCGCGCTTTAGCTTCACATCGGCCTGTCAGCTGATCACGCTGCGGCCTATCAGCTGACAGGCCGCTGTGAAGCTAGAGCGCGCGCAGGACCCCGGGAGAAGCGGACGGCAGGAACAGCCCTGGAACGTGGATGGGTAATGTATATGGTTAATCGCTGCCCGTGCACCGCTATTACACGCAGCGGTGCACAGTCGGCGCCCGACAAAAATAGGTTCTAACCTATATCAACGATCAGCCGATAATCGTTGTCATCGGCTGATCGTTGCATTTATTACACGAAGCGATAATCGGCCGAATCGGGCCAATTCGTCCGATTATCGTTCCGTGTAATAGTACCCTTACACATTGGATTGAGGGTGGTATAGGACCTTTTTTTTTTTTTTTTGCCGCTTTAATGATGCAATAATCACTGGCATTCCCCATAATAATTCAGTGGGTTTCTAAGGATTCTTCAGTATCTATTTATGAACATATCTAGCTTAGCTGTGATGGCTCTGTTATAAATACAAATAAATATAAAAATAAATATACGCTATCCATAAATACAAGCCATGGTGCTATTGTGAATAGCGCCTAATCACTGAAAATCTGTGTTTACTTATAAAAGTGAGCTTACACTTTTCAAACCTTCATATAAGAGATTTTAGCAATTATTTTATATACATTTAATACCACCCCATGAAGTGAATCTGTGGCGTATGTATTGCGGATCCATAAAACTACAGATAGCCCAGTAGAAATCAATGTGCCCTAAATTTGTCCTTAATTTCAAAATGCTTAATTACAGATAAATTTACGGAACGTGTGAATTAGGCCTAAGGTGCTTATAGATGGTTAGAAGACTCTACACACTATTAAACCTACATTTATGTTTCCGTAGCACACTGGAAGCTGAAAATAAAGGTCATTTTCTAACCTTCATCGTCAGCACCTTTTCACTTCAGTTTAATTAATATGTAAATGAGGTGATACAGCCATCCGCCCCTCGTCATCAATATTGGGGAGGTGCTCTGCCGTGATGTCACTCCAGCACATCACTGCAGAGCGCCTTATGGTTATGTTCATGAGGCCTTAACGATGTTCATGAGGCCTAAAAGATTTTGTGAAAACTCCACTGGGGATAAATGTATGAAAATGACCTACATTCTCATTGTCCCTAGCCCTACCCGAAGGTAACAGCATGTCTTCAAGCGTGCTGTGAACTTCTCTTTTAGTTACTCTAACTTTTGTGTAGTGAAATCTGTCCTCTCCTAAACAAACTTCTTAGCTGATTTATGACCAGATCAAAGGTCAAGTGGGTGCTGCAGTTTTTCATCCACAACTAACTGGATTAAAAAATGGGAAATATAAAGGAGGGATGTATACTTTTCCTTTTTGCTTGATCTACTTCTGGCTGTGTGTGGTAGCAGCTATTAAAGTTTCTTCAAGAGAGGCGAGGTTAGTATTAGAGACTTGAGTCTATCAGGTATCTTCTGAAAAGGGACTGTAATTGAAAGCTTAGAATCGGCTATTGTTAGTTTTCTTTTTTTTTTTAATCTATTTTTCTCTTAATCTTTTGTAAGATGTAAGAAGAAAGTTCCTGCTACCAAGAGATTCAGTGTTCACAGAGCTTCAAATGTCCTCACTTTGTCACTCAAAAGATTTGCCAACTTTAGTGGTGGCAAAATAACCAAGGTAAGAAGCTGAAATGTATTGTACTTTCAATTAAAAAAAAAAAATGGGTTGATGTCATAATGGGGATCTTCTGACTTTACAATCATTTCCATTTTATAGGATGTTGGATACCCTGAATTTTTAAATATCCGTCCATACATGTCGCATAATAATGGAGACCCTGTTATATATGCACTCTATGCCGTTCTTGTACATTCCGGATACAGTTGCCATGCCGGACACTATTATTGTTATGTAAAGGTGAGCATATCTACTAAACTGTGTATGTGTTTGGAAAGCATAAACGCACTGCAAGTCACAGCTACTGAGCCTTACATGTTATAGGTGCTTTTTTTAATCCTAGCACTGTGACAGTATATATCTTAGGATTCCTACAAAAACAATTGAATGGAAAAAAATTAACAGCTGAGGAAACACAATATGAACTTGAAAATTTTAAATAGGAAAAAAATTGCTTTAATCCATTGGACACTTTTATCCCTTCATCTTAAATTTGTGGGGCAATATTTAAAGGGTTATTCCACCCAAGAGGTTAAAAAAAAGGAAATGCTTCTAAACCTAGCTGTTCCTACTTACCAAGTTTCGCTGAGTATTTTGAGCCATCTCCTCTCTATTTAGCTGCCCCTGTTCTTGAGTTACAATTTTTTCTGAAAGCTAGTCTATATTCAATATGGCACCGGCCAGGAAACTACATTTTCCATCATGCAGTGCTTCTCTCTGACTGGTCTCTGATGTAAGCATCAGTAGGAAAGGGTAAAGAGCTGGCGCTATGTATGTGGGGTCTAGAATTAGGAAAGGGTTTTAGTTTTCCTGAGCACGGTGATAGTCTATGCCTGGCTGGCGCACTGGACGCGGGCCCACCATCCCCCAGTTTGACGTAACCCCCTCCCCTCTGTGACTCAGCTCCATTGATTCTAATAGAGCCCCGTCACAGAGGGGAGGGCAGAACGTCACAATAGGGGTGGGCCCACCTCTAGTGCTTCAGGCTGGGCCTGATGGTACGTTCGTGTTAAAGGATTTTTTTTCAAATTAACAAATATTCTCACCTAATAATGGGATAGGCAATGTCTGCATCAGATAAGTTGTATTGATAAGAAAACTATTTTATTAAAACTTAACCAAAAAACGACCAAAGTGGGTATTCCAGGGGTGTGGGACGCCAGTACGTCATGACGTAGGACGTGCGGTCCGGATCTCCGCCCTCCCTCCTCCCTCTCCCCTGGAGTCGCTCTGAGGCCGGCTGCGGCTGTAGCCAAGGCAACGCCGAAGGCCCGGCTGAGCCGCCCAAGATATGCCCGTGATACGCCTGTAAGCTCCACGTCCTCGGCCCCTCTGGAGGAGCAAGTCATGAGCGGTGGATGGCGGGGGAATGGAGAAGGTGACCGGAGCTATTTCTGTCTGTGCCGCTAATGAAAGCGTGCGGCGGGATTGTGAGCGGAGACGGACGCAGCTGGCAGGGGCAGGACACCCCTGCCTGATCAGGTGACGTAGCCGCCTTATAAGGAAACGCCGCAGGGGGGCCTGTTTGATGAGGTCCTGGCAGCACGCTTAAGGAATGGTGTCTACCGTGGCTTGGACGGTCCCCGCCTGATTGGTGAGAGATGATGGAAGGCTCCCTGCCCCTGGAGCTCTTGGCAAGGGGTCAATGTGTGGTGAGAGCCATGTGTTAAGTGTTTGTATGGCTGCAATCATCCACCCTCTATGTCTTTCACAGTGACTTTTACCCTGGGCCATCACGCTGAGGAGCTTTATTTGATTGTGAAAGGGGTGCCAGAATTTCCGTAAAGTGTATTGACTGTCAGCAATGCCGCCTAAGCCATCGCAGAAGAGGGGCGGACATACTGGTTCACCTAGAGATAAGCCTGCTAAAACAGACAAAATTGATAAATATCTAAAGTCCCCTAATTGCACAATAACCCCTGCCTCATCGCGTTCTCCGTCTCCAGCTGGAGCCGAGAGAAAGATACCTGGCTCCAGATTTACTGTCCTGCATGAAGAAAGGGGAGAGGAAGTAGAGGTGGGAGAACCTGCGGTGACAGCCAGTAAATTAGATGCTATTTTGGCTGAGGTGTGCAGCTGTAGTAGATCTTTGGCAGAGCTCACTCTAAATGTAAATACGTTGGCGGTGGATGTCTCACTAATCAAAGATGATTTGAATAAGATCCGTGGGAAAGTAGACATACTGGAAAAATCAGTGCCCACATTAGAATCTGAATTATCCGAGATGAAAGTGAAAATGAAGGACTTTGAGAAGCAGCTTAAAGTTAATATGGAGAAAGTTACTGATCTTGAAGACCGGTCTAGGCGGGCTAACGTCAGGATCCTGGGGCTGCCAGAGGGGGCGGAGTTCAATGAGGCAGTGGATTTTTGTCAGAAGTGGCTGGTGGAAGTATTTGGCAGAGACTCTTTTTCCACTCTATATGGCCTGGAGAGAGCACATAGAGTGCCGTTGAAACCCCTCCCCCCGGGTAGTGCTCCTAGAACAATGATTGTAAAGTTTGTTTGCTCAGGGGATCGAGATAAAGCGCTAAAATTACCAAGAAATAGAGAAGATATCACATATAATGGGGTGCGTGTTGCCCTCTTTCCGGATTTTTCGAGAGCCACGCAGGCCAAAAGGCTGCAGTTCAGAGAAATAAAAAAAAGACTGCATAAGGCTGACATCTCTTTTTCATTAATATTCCCGGCCAAATTGCGAATTGTTTACAAGGACATGGTGCGGTTTTTTCTGTCTCCTAAAGAGGCAACAGAATGGATGGACAAAGAAGGCCTTTAAGGATATGAAATGTGTCATTGGGGGGAGAAGTCGGAGGAGGGGAGGGTTGGGGAGAGGGCTGTTGACTGGCTATGGATAGAGGCCGTTCTTGGGATGTGTATAATGTCCTAGGGGGGTCAGTTGGGGTAGGGGGGGGGGCAAAGCACGGAAGGGTCCCTCTTTTTTTTTTTTTTTTTTTTCTTCTTCTTTCTGAGTTATAATGAGTTTTGACATTTTTTGTTGGAACCTGAGGGGATTGGGGGAGAGGACCAAGAGAGTGGCGGCATTTGACGTAGTGAATAGGCATCTGCCTGCGGTAGTATGCCTTTTGGAAACCCATGGGACAGAGGAAACAATTGGTAGGTTGAGGCGAAAATGGGCAGGTGTAGAACTGCATTCGGTTTTCAATTCATATTCATCTGGGGTATCGGTATACGTTCATCATAAAATCCCGTTTGAGACAATGTCTAAAAAGATAGACGGGCGAGGCAGATACGTGTTTGTGCAATGTAAAATTTATGGGAAAGTAATGGTGCTTGCCTTTCTTTATGTTCCTCCACCTTTCTCCCCTCAGTTTTTTTTTGATTTATTGTCCTGGTTGCATGGTAAAGAAGAGCTGCCTCTGATTATTTGTGGTGATATAAACTGTGTCTTTGACATAGGCTTAGACAGGAAGGGCCCTAAGCTTAAAACTACTAGAGGTATATCCCCCATTGCTAAAATAGCTGGGGAGGTAGGGTGGTATGATGTCTGGCGCTTCCTGTATGGTAATAAATGTGAATATTCGTGCTTTTGCCCAGCTAAGGGTTCTGCTTCAAGGATTGATGTAGTTATTGTTAATGAGGGGGCCCTTCGCTGGGTAAAAAAGATGAGGTATGAGACGCGTTCACTATCAGACCACTCTCCCATGACAGTGAAAATAGATGTGGCGGATCAAACACCACACCACACCAAATCCTTTAAATTCAACACTCATTGGTTAACACTGTTTGATGATAAAAGCAAAATTGGTAAGGAATTGAATGAATTCTGGGATATTAATATAGGTTCAGCAAGTCTTCATTATGTGTGGGATGCTTCTAAGGCGTTTCTTAGGGGTCTCCTTAGCCGAGAGATATTTCGTAAGAAAAAGCAGTTTAAGGAACAGGAGAGGAACTTGCAGGAGGCAGTTGAGGTGGCAGGGGCAGCATTCGCACAAGATAACAGTGAGGTCAATGTGGAAGGTCTAAAAGGGGCACAAAAAGCCTACTCAGACTATCTGAGAGATAAAGCGCAACAAAAATTTTTTTTTTCAGGGCAGAAATATTTTTCAGAAGTAGGTAAGCCGGGGAAGCTTTTGGCTAACGTACTGAAAGCACAAAGGGAGAGTGGTCACATTGCAGCTATACAAGGGGCGCAGGGGATGGTTACACGAGATCAGGGACAGATTCGGGAGGTAGTTAAAGACTTCTTCTCTCAGCTGTATGGGGAAGAACCTGCCCACTTGGAGGGAGAATATAGTTCTTTTTTTGAGAAGATCCATTTGCCCCAAGTCTCAGAAGAACAAAGAGTTAAATTAAATAGCCCAATTACTCTGGGGGAGCTGGGGGATGCATTGAAGAGCATGTCAGGGGATACAGCACCTGGTTCTGATGGCCTACCTTTTAAGATCTATGTGGAATATGGGGAGGTACTGATGCCACGTTTATTGTCTATAATTAATGAATCCTTTAGCAGAGGCATCTTACCTGACTCTATGAGACAGGCCAATATTGTTTTGATCCCCAAAAAAAATAAGGATCCCTTGCTGGTGGAGTCGTATCGGCCGATCTCCTTGCTCAATACAGATTGCAAGATTTTTGCGAAGGTTTTGGCAAGGAGATTGGCCGAGGTGATCCCGGATCTGGTAACACGAGACCAGGTGGGCTTCATTCGCGGGAGGTCAATTTTTGACAATATATCCAGAGCCTTTGCCAATATTCAGCTGGGGGGGACGGGGCCCCACTCCATTCTGTCATTAGATGCGCTTAAAGCGTTCGACAGGGTGGAGTGGGGCTTTCTGTGGAGGACATTGGAACAGTATGGGTTGGGCGCAGAATTTATAGGGTGGATAAAATTGTTATATAAGGCTCCTATGGCCAGGGTGTTAGTTAATGGGGATCCCACTGAAGGCTTTGAGTTAAAAAGAGGGACCAGACAAGGGTGTCCGCTGTCCCCCCTCCTCTTTGACCTATACATGGAACCTTTGGCAGAAAGAATACGGGGGGCAGGAGATATAGTGGGTTTTGGTCTGAGAGGAGGGGCGGATAGGATTTTATTATATGCGGATGATGTTATCCTTTTTATCGATGACCCCAGAAATAATCTGGACAGAGTGATGGGTTTGGTAGAGGAATTCGGTAGTATCTCTGGATTTAGCGTGAATTGGGGGAAATCTTCATTACTTCCAATTGTGGTTGGGGAAGATATAGAGTATAAAGATCTGAAGGTTAAAGAGTCTATAGAATATCTGGGTGTGGTGATCAGTCCCTCTGTTAAGGATTATGTTGCGTTGAACATTAAACCTCTGTGGGATAAGATAGGTAGGAAAGTTGAGACCTGGCTTAAGCTACCCTTAGCGATGGTAGAAAGAATAGCAGTCATCAAAATGGTGGTCTTACCCCAGGTCTTATACTTTCTAAATGCGGCTCCAGTTTGGATTCCAGATGCGTGGTTTAAGAGGCTTAGGGTCATGATGGATCGGCTGATCTGGGGTCGGAAACAGGTCAGGATTAAATATGAGGTGTTGTGTCAGGAGGTTGGTAAAGGGGGTCTCGCCTTGCCTGACTTTCGGCTCTATTCCATTTCTGGTGGAGCCCAGGGTCTGGTGAAGTGGAAGACCTCCTTGATAGTAGAGCACATCTTAGTTAAAACAGGGAACGCTGGGAAAAGTTTTTTTGAAGTACTTGAAGCTGGACATTGCGCGAGTGGGCCCCTAGATAAATTTTCGTTTTGTACACTGTATAATAGAGTGTGGAAGACTTTGAAAAGAGTAAGTGGAATCAAGGGGTCTTTGGAATTCACACCACTATGGGATAATGGTAATTTAAAGGAATTTTTGAGCCAGGATCTGGCAGGATTTTGGAAGAGTAGGGGGGTAAAATTTGTGTCTGACTTATTTGAAAATGGAGAAGTGATCACATTTGTAACTGCTCAAAGTAGATATGGGGTTATTAGATTCTCACAGATTTCAGTATGCTCAAATTAAGCATGCAGTACGTTGTTCACAAGGGATAGATTGGAGATGTGTGGAATCACATGAAGTAATTGATTTATTATGTAATTGGAAAGGGATGGGTAAGTGTTTGCCGAAAATATATAGAATATTAATTAGAGAGAAAAGAGTGCCACACTTAGAGAGGATAAAGTCTAAATGGGAAAGGGCATTTGGCGTGATACATGACACAGTGTGGGAAATTATAGTTAAGAATCTAGGAGTAGCATCATGCAGTCCGGCACATAGGTTAATACACTTTAAAATTTTGTTTTGGCTTTATAGAACCCCTGAGTCTCTATCTCGCTTTGGTAGACAAACTGTGAGCTGCAATAAATGTCACACCGAGAGAGCGGACATGATACATATGATATGGGCTTGCCCAACAATCTGTACCTATTGGGAGAATATAAGGGATCATATTGAGAGAGTAATGGGAGTGCCTCCACAAGGGTCTTGTTCCATACCAGAGCTGTTACTGGGGGGTTTGGTGGAGGATGGGGAAATTAATTCGTTACTGAACAGGATAATGGGATGTGCAAAGGTTCTGATAGCAAGGAGATGGGTGAATTGCCTACCCCCTGTGTTGGAAGAATGGAAGCAGATGGTTAGAAAGGTGAAGAATTATGAGGAGATAGTGGCAAGAAGGTCTATTAAAGCAACCCTAAGGTTTCAGAAGCTCTGGAGACGTTGGAAAGATTGACTTATTAAATTTTTTTTTTTTTTTTTGGTGTGTGGGCCCCGTGCTGTGGGTGGGTGGGTGGGTGGGGGGATATATATATATTGAGAGCTGTGATATGCTTGTTTGCCTTTTATATTGTAATAACAATAAAATATTTGATATAAAAAAAAAAAAAAAAAAAAACTTAACCAAAAAACGTATCAATGCCATACAATGAAAACAAATTGGCTGTTTAAAAATCTGTTTGTGGAGGTGTGTTCTGTGCAAAATAGACTAAGGGCCCTATTCCACGGAACGATTACCGTTCATAAACTCACTCCAACGAACGAGCGAACAACAAAGGCGAAATCGTTATACTGTCGTTCAAAATTGTTTTTCAGCATGTCGAAAAAAATTTGTTTGTCTTTGAAAGATAATTTGCTAATCGGTTTGTAAAATTTGAAATCTTTCAGTCGTTCGTAAAAAGGTTTAAAAAAAGTATTTGTGTCGTATGGTCATGATCACGCCGGCGAACGTTTTAAACGATCATGTAACGACCGCAAAATAATCGTTACAATACATATATCGTTCACGTTATGTGTTATCGTTCGCTAAAAAAAATCGTTAAGTGCTCGTTAACGAGCGGTCGTTGGAGCGAGTTTATGAATGATGATTGTTCCGTGGAATAGGGGTATAATCAACACCCAGCTTCCCCACTAATCAGCTGTTCAGTGCTTAAACAATGCAGTTGGGTCCATTCACTTTGTAATGGCTGGGATTCATTCATGTGTTGCCACTGCTATAATGTGAACAGAGCTAACTGCTGCTTTCCCCATTGACCATGTAATGCAGACACTAAACAGCTGATCAGCAGAGGTGCGCTGGGTGTCAGCACACCATGAATTAGTGAGTGAATAACTGTTTTGTGGATAGCTCATCAGTCTGTTTTGCCTGGAAATCCCCTTTAGGATGCTTTCACACGTTCGGGATCTGCAGCAGATTTGATGTTTTGAAGTTGCAGATTCAATGCATGCAAATCTGCTGTGGATCCTGTACGTGTGAACGCCCCCTTTAAAATCTATTTACCTGGATTCACATTCACGTATTGTCATTTTTGTGACTCTTTCCTCTGCAGGCTAGTAATGGACAGTGGTATCAGATGAATGATTCACTTGTTCATGCCAGTAACATCAAGGTGGTGCTGAATCAGCAGGCTTACGTTCTCTTTTACTTGAGGTAGGCTTTGTATAAAAATATTTAAATCTTTCTGCATTTTTACATTCTATTTGCTGGTACTTATTGTATTATTGTCAGTAACACACACCATAAATTGAAGTTTTCAGTATACCTACTATTATCTGTCTATACTAACCTGTTAATTATCTTCCTGATAAAGTAATTTTATTTATATATATATATATATATATATATATATATATATATATATATATATATATATATATATATATATAAAATATATATATATAAATATATATATATTATTGTAACAAGAAGGATAATAACATTGTAACAAGCAGATATATTATAGAAGCTACTCTGTTTCTTCTCACTGTTACAATTGCTCAATTAATATTGTCCTCCGTTGAACAGGGTTCCTGAGTCCAAGAAGAGTTTTGATGCCTCTCTCTGCAAAGTGCCACAAACCCAACTGTCTCGCCCTAGCTCTGTCCCTCCTACTTTAAAGAAGACCCAATCCAGTGGAAGCCTTTCATCTCCTCTTAATGGGAAGGTGATTCATTCTCTCCATATTGAATAACATTTCACTTGGGACCTGTCTATAAATCTTCTTCTTTTTTTTTTTTTTTTAGTTAATATTTTGTCAATGATTTTAAAGTGAAACTAACAGGTTAGAAGAATCTAACTGCTGTTATGTTTGTATAGGGCTGAAGATATGATTAAAACAAAGCTGAAGATGAAGGCAGGCAAACTACCTTCTCTATCAGCAGCTTTTCCATGTTCTATGAAAATATAACTGGTTGAATTTTTCTAACCAGCTATTGGTTTCCTTTTAAGCCATGTTGTTGATGCTGAGCACTCTAGTTCATTCTAATGCACGTAGTCTGGAAAAGGGTGACTCGAGAAATCTGGTAATGTTGCATTGTCGTCAGGAGGATAACATGCATTCTATATTCTTTTTATTTATTTTTTTGTACATTACTACTAGATTACTACTAGAGGTTGTCCGGGCAAAATTGTCTTGTTCCCCATCCACAGTATAGGGGACAAGTAAGAGATTGAGAAGGGGTCCAACCTCCATATCAGGCCCACGGTTCCTCTGTTATGAATACAGCCACGGGCACGGCACGAACCCGCAGCTTTATTCATTCCTATGGAGCTGGCAGAAAGACCCAAGTAAGCTGGGAAATGCTTATTCAGCTCTTTCCAGCAGCTACGTAGGAATAAATAACAAAGAAGCTGGGGGCCTGATACGGAAATTGGCGGAGGGTACAGAGGTCTGATCCCCCGCAATCTCTTACTTGTCCCCTATCCTGTGGATAGGAAGCGAGGTAATTTTGACTGGACAAACTCTTTAATTGATTTTCCCGTCCCATTTAACATGTTATGAACAAAAATCTTTATTTCTAGAAGTCTGAAGTGTTACATGAAAAGAAGCCACAAAAAGTGGAAGACATTGGGATCCCAGTCAACCACACTCATATTTTGCCTTACACCAAGGACCATAATGGAGTTAACCGTACACGGCCTCTTAGTGCAGGCCCTTCTCCTAAGCTCAGCAGTAAAATGGTATATGCCCCTTGTATTTTTGACGACCAGTTGAGTAGAATGAAAAAACCTCTCCATGCCAAGCTTAAGGCATCTCATGGCAATGAAGCAGTAATGCAGGAAGAATCTAAGCCAAACTTGGATCTTGAGGATTTATCTTCCACTGCTAAAACTGAAAATCCTGAAACCCAGGAAAGTGACAAGACAAATCCAGAAGAAATAATGGAAAATGTAAAACAAGAATGTCATGTAAATGGTCAATCTTTAACTCAAAGCACCCCCACAAATGGAAGCACATCTTCCCTACGCTGTTCCTCAACAATGGAATCTGAACAACCTGGGACAAGCAGTACTATGAAATCACCTACTCTGGCAAGCGTATGTGAGGCTTTAACTACCATGTCACCACCACCTGCTAAAAAATTAGCCCTATCAGCAAAAAAGGTGAGTAGACAATACAGAGTATACAGTAAGTAAATGGAATAATACCTAATGATTACCCTGCTAATTATTGAGAGCAGGAATTAAGCCAAAAGCTAGACCCTAAGCAATAACATAAAGCATTTTTGTTGACCCACAAAATGTCTATTTCCTCCAGATTGTAGAGAATTATAGAATTCTTTTTCAATGGTAAAGGATTCTGTTCAGGATTTAGCCTTCAGTTTCCTCTAGCTGTTGGAGGTATTAGGCTGTCATTGTGTCTCAGACTTCTGCAACTTATTTGTGTCACTTAAACATGAAGCCCTGGGTCCTACCTGTCTCCATTTCTAAAATCAAAAAGGTCCTCCTTAGTTTTAAGGATTTCCGAAACGTTGGGAGGGGGTGGGGCTCAATCGAGTCACGATCATTGCACGTGCTTGAAACATGCCCGCAAGCGATTTCTAATTGCTGCACAGTGTGTCTGTAATATTGGAGATATTGTGCAACTATTTGACATCGCATGCGAGTGTAGTTTCACCTGCACACCATGATTGTGACTTAACCCAGCCCCACAGCTTATTTTCAAGACATTAGATCTAAGAAAGTGAGCAACCGACAAGCATAAGGCTTCAGCAATCTTCTGCTCGCTGGACAAACTTTTTGTCCTACTGCAGACACTGCTGAGGGGTGAGAGAAGGCTGAGAAGTAGAATGAGGCTTATGTCTTTGGAAACACTGAAGATTTCTCTATAGATATCTAATTTATAGTTGTAATATGAGACCAAATAGAATGAAAGGAGAGAAAGAGAGAGATGTTTACAAGGTTAGAAAACATGTCTGCTTTCTTCTTGACACAGTGCCATACTTTTTTATAGGTTTTACATGGTATTGTAGTTTAACTCCATTGAGGTGAATTGTGGCTAAGATGCAATACCAAAACCTTTTGACATAATACCAATGTCCACAATTTTCTTTTTTTTTTTCTTTTTAAACCTAGAACACTGGTTAGGTGGATAAACATCTTTTCATTTATTAGTTCAGTTCTTTCTTAAAGTTGTTGTCTATTGATGTACTTTTCTTTTTAAATTGGACAGGCTGGGCTTAAAAAAAAATAAATTTGTAACCCCTGCTCTTCTCTTTTTGCTAACTCAGCGCAGTTTAACCCCTTAATGACCATGGACATACATTAACGCCCCCCACTGCCTGTGCCTTAAAGCAGGACAGCGTAAATGTATGCCCTGACAGGGTCCCGGGCTATGGAGCGGGCTCACGAGCTGAGATCGCTCTATAACCAGTGAGGACTGGCTGCTATCTGCAGCCAGGCCCTCGCCCTCAATGGCGGGCGACCGCTGCATTTAAAGGGGTAGTGCAGTGCTAATCATTTATTCACAAAATAACACACATCACAAAGTTATGCAACTTTGTAATGTGTGTTATGTATGTGAACGGCCCCCTTCCCCGTGTGTCGTCGCCCCCCCCCGATAGAGCCGGAAGTGTTGGTGCATTATACTTACCGCTATACTTACCGCCAATCGCGGCTGAGCAGCTGATGACACGGCATAGGGGGGCTGGCATGAGGGACGAATGGAGCAGCTCGGCCGGCCGTCCGAAGACTATGTTATGGTCCCAAGATGGCAGACGGGGGTCGACACGAATGTGGTAAGTATAATGCACCAACACTTCCGGGTCTAGCGTGGCTGGGGGGGAATACGGGGAAGGGGGCCATTTACATACATAACACACATTAGAAAGTTGTATAACTTTGTAATGTGTGTTATTTAGTGAATAAATGATTAGCGCCGCACTACCCCTTTAAGTATAAGTGACCAGAGCATCTCTGGTCACTTAGCGATCGGGACCCCCATAGCGTGTTTGCGGGGGTCCCGATCGCACTGCCTGACTACTGGAGGTCTAATCCATACCTCCATGTAGTCTGATCTTCTGATAGAGCCTGCCTGTGGCAGACTCTATCAAAAGATCGCCGATAACACTGATCCCTGCTATGCTATGGCATAGCAGGGATCGGTGTTAGCAATCTAATGTAGCAATGTAAAAGTCCCCTAAGGAGACTTAAAAAGTGTAAAAATAAAAATAATAATAAAAGTTTTAAAAAATGCCCCAAAGCCTCTCCCCCAATAAAAATGAATAATAAAGTTAATTAATATATAATATTCCGAAGTGTGTGTAATCGTCCGATCTATTAAAATAAAACAACACTATTCCCGCATGGTGAACGGCGTGAACAAAAAGCGGTAAAAACGCAGAGATTGCTTTTTTGTAATGACATTTTATGTATAAAAAAAATTAATATAAAGCAATTAATATGTTTGATCTAGAAAAAATGTAACTAATAAAAACTAGATATCATGGCGCAAAAAATGACACCCCATACGACCCCGTAGGTGAAAAAATAAATGCGCTATAGGAGTTACAATAGGAACATTTTGAATATGCCTATTTGCAAAAAAAAAAAAGTCTTACAGCTAATAAAAATGGTAAAACATTAGAAAACATTCATATCGCTGTGTTCAGACTGACCTATAGAATGAAGAAAAAAAATGCCAGTTTTACTGTAATGTGCATTACATAAATATGGAAGCCCCCCAAAATTTGCGGAATCATATTTTTTGACCCAAGTTCACCCCATAAATGATATTTTCGGGGTTCCATCATTCATTTTATGGCATATTGAAAGATGCCATTACAAAGTGCACCTGTTTCTGAAAGAAAACAAGCCTCACATGGCCCTGTAGGTAGAAAAATGAAAAAGTTATGGGTCTTAGTATGTGAGGAGGAAAAAACGAAAATGCAAAAGTGAGAATTGGCCTGGTCCTTAACCCCTTAACGTCATCGGGCGTAAACTTACGCCCTCGCGCCCTGGTACTTAGCGCATCAGGGCGTAAATTTACGCCCGATGTTTCCCCGATCGCTGCGTGTTCGCACACAGCGATCGGGGAAGATGGCCTGCTATAAATCATAGCAGGCCATCTTAGCTTCTCGGCACGGGGGGTGGTTAACACCCCCCGTGCTTACGATCGCCGCTATAGGCTGATCAATTCAGATCAGCCAATAGCGGCGATCGGAACCTTTCCATGTCATCGGTGACCCGATGACCCGGAAAAAAATGGCGGTCGGTGCTGTCCGAGGACGGCACCGACCGCCATTACTGTAAAAAGTAATGGTGGTCACCGTGCCACCGGCCCGATCGCCGTGAACGGCCGGCCGTTCACGGCGATCGGGCCGGTGGCACGGCGATCAGAGTCCCACAAAATAATAAATACCTGCCCTGGACCCCTCAGCTAGGTAGCGGAGGGGTCCAGAGCAGGTATTTGTACATTACTCACCTGTCCCGGGGTCCTGATCGGCGTCTTCCGGGTTCGCGGCGTCCTCCGTCTTTCCGGCGCGTCTTCGGATCTTTCCGGCGGTCCCCGTCTTCTTTCGGCTATTTTCGGCTCCAGCCTCGTCATTTTCCGGATTTTGCGCTCTACTGCCCCCTAGCGGCTGATATGTGTAATACACTTATCAGCAGCTACAGGGATATTCAGAATGTAGAAAAAGGTTTTTTTTTTTTCCAAATTTTTTTTTTTCTATTTTCCGCACCCTATCGCCGCTGAGTGTTGATCAGCATCGCACGAAAGTGCGCTGCTAATCAGCAACTCCTCCTTTTTGGCGTAGGGTGTTTTTTTTCTATATTCTACTGCCACAGTCTGCTGATAAGTGCCGCGCATAAGTGCGGCATTTATCAGCAACTCCTTTGTTGGCGTAGTTTTTTTTTTTATACTTACCGTAAAAAAAACACGTAAAAAACACTACATTACACCACACTACATTGAATAAAGTTTGACACTACACCACTACATACCCCATATACCAATCCCCATATAAAGATGGCCCCCAGGGTGTTTTCGGCGTCAGAGGGATACGTTATTATTGCCTCCGACACCGAAACAGCCAGTGAGGATGAATGGGGGGATCCTTCTTTCCTCCATTCATCCTCATCATCCAGTGACGTGTCTGGGGGTAGCGTAGCGTACGCTGCCTCCCAGACACGTCTTTTCCGCCAGTACCGTCCCAATAAGAGATGACGGTATGGTGTGAAATTCTCCAAACTCTGTGAGCGTACCTCAGGGTACACTTACAGACTTAGGGTACGTGCACACTGCGGAATGGCGAAGGATAACCCTTCGTGCATTCCGCAGCTGGCACCCGCCGGCGGACTGATGCGGGCGCATGTCTCTACCCGTGTCATAGACTCCATTCTATGCACGGGCGGATTCCGTCGCCCATCCAAAGAATGAATATGTTGGACGGAGAGCGGAATCCGCCCGTGCATAGAATGGAGTCTATGACACGTGTGGAGACGTGCGCCTGCATCACTCCACCGGCGGGTGCCAACTGCGGAATGCACGAAGGGTTATCTGTCGCGATTCCGCAGTGTGCACGTACCCTTAAGAGTGTATGTAGGAAGGGACACCCGAATCCAGCCCCCAAATGCCCCCAGATGCCCCCTCCCCCCCATCCTCGGAACAAGTGGAAAGATCGTCCGGGAACTGATCTTCCCACTGCTGGATAAAGGTCACCACCTGTACGGGGATAACTTTTATACCAGCACCCCCTCCTCTGGTCTCTCGCTGCCCGAGCTACTGTAGCTTGCGGCACGATCCGAACATATCAGAAGCAGTAACAGAGCCCTAATATTTAGCAGCCATGGAGCGGACCCAGCGCTTCTGGATATGAAGGACCCCGTATCGCACCAGGGCAACATTTTCCAGGTGCAGAGTGTGGCTTAACAGGGGGATCACGAAGGACACCATTTTCCAGTGTGACACCTGTCCTGATCCCACCGGCCTCTGCATACTGGATCGCTTCAAGGCGCACCACACGTCATTGGGGTTCTACATTATCTAGATTCTGTCCCTTATTCCTATTTCAGGGGTCACGTTGATCCGGGGATTATTCTGATTGCCATTATGGAGTCGGGAAGGAATTTTTCCCAGTGATGAGGCTACTGTCGTCTGCCTCACGAGGGTTTTTTGCCTTCCTCTGGATCAACACAGGTTGAATTTGATGGACACCTGTCATTTTCAACCTTATAAACTAATAATTGGCCTAATACCCCCAAATAAATTAGAATTGTCCCTTTTCCCCAGCTAAGTAGGTATGGCCGCCATTCCCATTAGAGGATGCCATGATGCAATTACAAAGCCTCTGTGCGGCCAGGACAGTAGAAACCCCCAACAAGTGACCCCATTCTGGAAACTACACCCCATAAGGAATCTAACAAGGGGGGCAGCGGGGATATGGCCCCCTGGTGAAGGCCACATTTGGGACGTGAAAATGAAAAATTGTGAAAATTTATTTTCTCGGCACATGTTCTACGTAAGTGCCTGTCACCAGTGGGGTCCATATCCTCACTGCACCCCTTGTTAGATTCCTTATGGGGTGTAGTTTCCAGAATGGGGTCACTTGTCGGGGGTTTCTACTGACCTGGCAGCACAGGAGCTTTGTAATTGCGACATGGCCTCCATCCTCCATTCCAGCCTCTAAATGGCGCTCTGTCCCTTTGGTGGCTTGCCCTGTGCCCATATGGCACATTATGCCCACATATGGGGTATTTTCGTAATCAGGGGAAACTACCCTACACGTTTTGTGTTCATTTTCTTTTTTAACCCCTTGTGGAAATGGAAAAAATCAAGGCTAGACCAACATTTAGTGTAATTTTTGAAAAATTTTTACTCTAAATCATTAATCTTGTCATGATTTTTTCATTTTCACAAGGGGCTAAAAGATAAAAAAAAAACAAATGTGTAGAGCAATTTCCCCTGAGTACGGAAATACCCCACATGTGGGCATAAAGCGCCATGCGGGTGCAGGGTAAGCCTCCGAAGGGAAGGAGCGCCATTTCGTTTTTGAAGGCTGGATTTGGATGGAATGGATTTTGAGGGGCCATGTTGCATTCAAAAGGCCTCTGTGTTGCCAAGACAGTTGAAACCCCCCACAAGTGACCCCATTATGGAAACTACACCCCTCAAGGAATGTAACAAGGGGTGTAGTGAGCATATGGACCCCACTGGTGACGGGCACAAATGTGGAACAATGTGGCGTGAAAATGAAATATTACATTTTTTACACTATAATGTTGGTTTAGCCTTGAATTTATCATTTTCACAAGGGGTTAAAAGAGAAAAAAAACACACTATGTGTAGAGCTATTTCCCCCGAGTCCGTAAATACCCCACATGTGGACATAAAGCGCCATGTGGGTGCAGGGCAAGCCTCCGAAGGGAAGGAGCGCCATTTGGATTTTGGAGGTTGGATTTGGCTAGAATGGATGATGAACGCCATGTCGCATTTACAGAGCCCTCGTGCTGCCAAAACACTGGAAACCCCCAACAAGTGACCCCATTCTGGAAACTGCACCCCTCAAGGAATCTAACAAGGGGTGCAGTGAGGATATGGACCCCTTGATGACGGGCACATTTGTGCTATGAAAGTGAAAAAATGAAATTTTTTACTTTTACGTCACATTGTTCCACATTTGTGCCCGTCACCAGTGGGGTCCATATGCTCACTGTGCCCCTTGTTAGATTCCTTGAGGGGTGTAGTTTCCAGAATGGGGTCACTTGTGGGGGGTTTCCAGTGTCTTGGCAGCACGAGGGCTCTGTAAATGCGACATGGCCCTTGAAATCCTTTCCAGTGAAATTCAGCTTCCAAAAGCCAATTGGCGCTCCTTCCCTTTGGAGGCTCGTCCTGCGCCCCCTTGGCACTTTATCGCCACATGTGGGGTATTTCCGTACTCGGGAGAAACTGCGCTACACATTTTGTGTCTTTTTTTTCCTCTTATCCCTTTAAGAAAATGAAAAATTGAAGGCTAGAACAACGTTTTAGTGTAAAAAATAAATTTTTCTTTTTTCACGCCATATTGTTCGGAAAATCTGTGAAGCACCTGTGGAGTCCAGATGCTCACCGCACCCCTTGTTACATTCCTTGAGGGGTGTAGTTTTCTAAATGGTATCACTTTAGGGGTGTTTTTTATGTTTTGGCACCCCAGAGCCTCTGCCAACCTGAAGTGGTACAGTCAGAAATGACCAAATATAACGGAGGCGTTGAAATTCACTAGGCGCTCCCTTATATCTGAGGCTTGTGGTTGTGTCAAATAGCGCAATAGGGTCACATATGGAGTATTTCTATAAACTGCAGAAATGGGGCAATAATTATTGGGGTGCATTTCTCTGGTAATAGGTTTATAATTGTGAAAAATATTGGATTACAATAAAATCTCTGCACAGAAAATAAAAATTTTCAAATTCCTTACACACTTAGCTTTTATTTCTGTGACTCCCCTAAAGGGTTAAAACGCTTTCTGGATATGCTTTTGCAGAGTGTGGGGGGTGCAGTTTCTGAAATGGGGTGCTTTGTGGGGCTTTCTAACATACAGGCCCCTCAAATACACTTTAAACCTGAACAGGTCCCTAAAAATATCTGATTTTGAAATTTTACTGAAAATTTGGAAATTTGCTGCTAATGTTTTAAGCTTCCTATTGTCTAAAAAAAATGAAAGATCGTTTAATAAATGCCGCCAACATAAAGTAGACATGTTGCTAATGCTATTTAATATATAATTTATGTGGTATAACCACTTTCTGTATACGCAAAAAAGTTTCAAAGTTGGAAAAATGCAGTTTTTCACATTTTTTCACATTATTTGGGTTTTTTTCATAAAGATTTGTTATGATTATCGACTCCAATTTACCAGAAATGTAAAGTACAATATGTCACGAGAAAACAATCTCAGAATCAGCAGGATAGGTAAAAGCATCCCGAAGTTATTAATGAATAAAGTGACACTGGTCATATTCATAAAATTTGTCTCTGTCATTAAGGCCATTTCAGGCTCTGTCCTTAAGGGGTTAAAGGGAATGTGTCGCTAAGTAAAAAAAAATTTTGAAAGTGTTAAAACTGAATTTGTTATTTTTTTTATTAATTTATATGTGTTTTTAATTTTTTTTACATGTCAGTAAATATGAAAAATTAACAATCTAATTTTTCATATTTCCCAGTGATGGCCACCAGGGTGAGCTCCAGCAGGAAACTGCTGGTAAAAGCAGCCTGAAAAAGGGATGCTGAAAAAAAAGAGGCTGTCCCTGCTCAGCTGCTGTGACATCATCACCTCCCCCCTCTTTTCACAAAAGAACAAAGAGGGGAAAGGTGATATTATGTGTACTGTTGGGCATCGCCATTTTGTTGTTGTCTGCACAGCAGTACAGCTATAAGAAGCATGTGACACTGCGGACACCAGAGAACAATAGCCTGTACTCTCCTATCTATCTATCTATCTATCTATCTATCTTTCTATCTATCTAGCCTACCTGTGAAATGTGTGACACAGCGGACACTAGCCTGTAAATATAAATAAATATATATATATATATATATATATATATATATATATATATATATATATATTTATTTATATTTACAGGCTAGTGTCCGCTGTGTCACACATTTCACAGGTAGGCGGGATATAGAGACAGGGGGTAGAGGCTGGGGTGATGGGAGGGAGAGGCTGGGGTGACAGGGGGCAGAGAGGCTGGGGAGACAGGGGGCAGAGAGGCTGGGGTGACAGGGGGCAGAGAGAGGGGGCGGGGAAAAGTGGGGGGCACAGGGAGAAGGTACGGTAGAGGCAGGCTGGTTCCCCCCTAGAACAGGGCAGCACGGTGGCTCAAGTGGTTAGCACTGTAGCCTTGCAGCGCTGGAGTCCTGGGTTTAAATCCCACCAAGGGCAACATCTGCAAAGAGTTTGTATGTTTTCTCCATGTTTGCGTGGGTTTTCTCCCACACCCAAAACATACAGATAGGTGAATTGTGAGCCCTAAAGGGGACAGGGAGCAATAATTGGCAAAAAAACCCACAAAAAAACGATGTAAAGTGCTGCGGAATCTGTGTGCGCTATACAAATAAAAGCATTATTATTATTATAACAGTTACAGGAGGTGGAGGAGGTGAAGGGGAGAGAGGAGAAGATGATGGGGGTGAGAGGAGAAGATGATGGGGGTGACAGAGGAGGTGAGGGGGTGATGGGGGTGACAGAGGAGGGGATGATGGGGGTGACAGAGGAGGGGATGATGGGGGTGACAGAGGAGGTGAGGGGATGATGGGGGTGACAGGAGGGGATGATGGGAGTGACAGAGGAGGTGAGGGGATGATGGGGGTGACAGAGGAGGGGATGATGGGGGTGACAGAGGAGGTGATGATGGGAGTGACAGAGGAGGTGAGGGGATGATGGGGGTGACAGAGGAGGTGATGATGGGAGTGACAGAGGAGGGGATGATGGGGGTGACATTGGAGGTGAGGAGATGAGGGGTGGATTTAACATCGGGGGTCTAATCGGCGCAGAATAATCCTATTCAGACCTGAGAGGGATCCGGGCAGCTGTCAGAGAACCGGGCCGGCGAGGAGTCGGGGTGCGCGCTCCGGGCTGTGACAGGAGTGGAATGCTAACCGGAAGATGGGGCAGCCCCGGCATCCATCGGCTGCCGCCGCCGCTGTTTCCACCTAGTGGCCCTGGATGCCGGGGCTGCCCCATCTTCCGGTTTGCATTCCACTCCTGTCACAGCCCGGAGCGCGCACCCCGACTCGTCGCCGGCCCGGTTCTCTGACAGCTGCCCGGATCCCTCTCAGGTCTGAATAGGATTATTCTGCGCCGATTAAACCCCCAATGTTAAATCCACCTCCTCACCTCCAATGTCACCCCCATCACCATCGTGATGCTGCCGCACCCGGGTCCGGCAGCCGCAGGGGGGACAGCATGCAGCAGGGGGAACGCTACTGTGCCCTGCTCCTCCAGCGATCAGCCTGACTCTCTCCATCCCCCCGCAGCATGCTGCTGGGGGAAAGGAGAGAGCTGCGGTGACTGGTGCCGGGACATTGCTGCGTGATAGCAGTGTCCCGGCACCCAAAGCAAAAGTTTATTTACTTTCTCCCACTCCGGCGGGGGGTGGGGGGTGGTGCAGAGAGAGCGCTGCACACACAGATCTCCTGTCTCTCTCTCTCCTCCCTGGCTCCCGTGCCGGGACTTCAAGAAAATGGCGCCGCCACCCACCCCATGTACTTCAGCTGTGTACTGCGCATGTCTATACGCATGCGCAGTACACAGCGACGGAACCTCAATGTAAGTGAACCAGACGGACTCCGTCGGTTCACTCTAATGATCTGGAGGTGCCGTATAGCATCTGTGTGTGTGCCGTGAAATGACGTCACACACACACTATAAACATGGCAGCCCCCTGTGCAGGAGTAAATTTTATTAAAAATAATCAAACACTAAGTTAAAAAAAAGAAAAAAATCCAACACACTTATTTGATCTTATTACTTTTCATTAAAAAATTTCCAAAAATGTGACACTGTCCCTTTAAGGGGTAATATGTCCCGACCATCCATTCACTTGTTACAGTGAGGCAATGTAACACCTCAGGCAGTCATTAAAGTGGATCCAACGTAGAAAAGGTTTTCCACAGCTCCTTTAGATAGTGCAAAATTCTTTATTGGTACATATAAGGTGAAATTAAAAACTGGTTAAAATCGCGCCGACGCGTTGCGGAGGCAGCCCTCCTTAATCATGGCCATCTAAAGGAGCTGTGGAAAACCTTTTCTACGTTGGATCTGCATACACGGGACACGGCCCGCATCTATATCCACGTGCTCCTCTTCATTCCTGGAGACTCGTGTATCTGCATGCACCTCTATTCAGCTGGGGTGAGCTGATCTCTATGTGTGTGTTTCTATAGTCATTAAAGTGGATTTGTCACCATCTGACATGAATATTGCAGACCAGAGTTCTCCAGACCATAGCACCACTACATCTTTGTGCTGTATGCACAGATCACATGGCTGATTATGCAAAGGGAAGGGCTTAAAGCACAGTGAGGTGTAGAGGGCCCAGTCCCCACATTGACACTATTCATAGCCCGAATAAGGACTCCTTTTTTATAAAGGGGATATATATATATATATATATATATATATATATATATATATATATATATATAATATAATTAGGGATGCACGATGCACCGAAATATCGATACTACTATCGATATTTTGGGCAAAAAAACGGTTCGGTACCAGGATTTCCTGGTATCGAATTGTTTATGTTAACCGGCGCATGGAATATACCGCGGAAAACATTGCGGGCGGCAAGATGAAGTCTTGCTGTGTGTTCATTCAGTGACCGGCTTCCCCCCCTGCTGCGGTTTGCTATTGTCTGCCGCCCCGGCTGCTAAAAATCACCTGATTCGCCGAACTTGTACTCCTACTACCGCCTCTCCTACTCCATTGGATGCTCCACTTGCCTAGTCCTAGTTACTTCCGTGGTCACAACCTTCATCATTTTAGGCTGCTGCCCCAGCTTCTCCCTGTTCCGGAACGTGCATACAGGATCTGGAGAACTGAATACAGCACAACTTTCCGGCAGCTCTATTCATCCTCTCTGCACGCTCTGGAAGTTGTGCTGTATTCGGCTCTCCAGATCCTGTATACACGTTCTGATCTATGATCTCTTACAAGTAAAGTTCAATAGGAAAACCCCTGTAACCATTTAGATGCCGATTTCCAAAACTAACAGTGGTGTCAGAATCCTGCCAGTGCGGACATCAGGGGGATCGGCTCTGGCTATAGGGGGGATGTAACCTGCAGATTACCCACTCACACAGGAGCGGGCTGTGCTGCTTCATTGTATTAGAAGAAACTGCATTCCAGTGTAGACAGCGTCTGGGGAGAAATCACACTTCGTCACACTGACCGGGAAGCTGGGTGTCTGAAGAGAACGCTGCAACCGCCCGACAGCTGCTGCTGGACGCTCTGCCAGACTGGTCATCATGACATAAATTATTGGCCTGTATGTGTGTATGTCAGCTGTGGCAGCGTTCTCCGTAGCACAGGCCGTGCTTCCCGGGCAGTGTGGTGACCTGTGACCTCTGCCCGCCTGTGTGCGTCCTCCCTCCTCCTCAGTCTCTGGTGCAGCGTCCAGGATCCCGTGCTGTAAGCCTGAGGATTATTTTCTCCTATCTATCTATCTATCTATCTATCTATCTATCTATCTCTCTATCTCTCTATCTCTAATCTCAATATTCTGTGGAAGTCTACCCCATGTACATTGTGCCATCCCTAGTGCTGTGCCACAGTATATACAGACACTGGGGGATTGGGGGTGGTGGTGATAGGAACATGGAAAATTTAGCTAAAACACTAGTGTGGCTTACAAAAAAAGCCGTGTCAATTAGCATTACCGCAACTACATGTGTCTGAATAACCGTGATATTGATTTCGGCCAATATCGCCCAGCCCTATGTACATGATATATATATATATATATATATATATATATATATATATATATATTATAATTTGTTACACTTGCAGTGCAGTACAGATCAATCCATTTAATAATCTGGGTCCCTTCCCCCTTTCCCACCTTAGGATATCGCAGCAGAGTTTATGGTTCCCATTCTAGCAGTCAAATCCACAGCGATACTGATGTAACTGATGATCCAAATCAGTTAAATTACTCAGTATTGCAGTGGATTTTACTGTGAGACTCAGTATGAACTCTGCTGCAATACGCTATGTCTGAAGGTGCCCAAATGGTCCCTACCATTCACACATACTGGATCTGCTGCACATTTAATGCTGCAGATATTAATGTAATTAAACAAAGGAATCACATCATGTATGTGTGAATGGATCCTAAGGGAAAAAGAAACCCCCTCACTGGCCAAGGCCTTAAAATGGAATCTAACCTGCTGATAACCCCCTAGTGGGCGTAGGGGGTATGTCCCCAGTTGTGCCCAGTAAGCAGATAGGAGCACTGTGGTGTGGCTACCACAACTCCAAGCACCGATCATTGATAATCACTAGAAGGGGCTGGTTGGCCAGGTGGTGCATCCCTGCTCCCCAAGTGGCAATCTGCCTCCGGCGGCCTGTCCCCCTGATTATCATCAATGGAGTGGGCCATCCCAGAACGGTGCTTGGAGGTGCAGTAGGCACAACCCCAGTGCTTACAGGGCACAATTAACAGCACAGGAACATAGAGACATCCTCATCCTCAGTCCCTTGTGCCCACTAGGGAGCTATCAGCAGGTTAGATTTGTCTAACCCGCTGATAGTTCCCCTTTAGAATATCATAAAGGATTAGAAAAGTAAAAGAAATATTTTGTGTAAAACTCCAGATTAGTGTTGCACGATGCACCAAAATATCGATACTACTATCGATATTTCGGTCAGAAAAACGGTTCGATACCAGGATTTCCTGGTATCGATACTTCATGTTAATCTGCATAATAGTGCAGATTAACATGAAGTATGGTGCAGAGAACACGGCCGGCAGCTACCTGAGCGCCGGCCGTGTGCTCTGTGTGCCGCCCCCTGCCCCCTGGTGTCCCCTCCTCCTCCCGCGAGCTCTCCGCTCCCGGCGGCGCCAAATTTAAATAGCCGGCACATAGCGATCGCTAGTGCCGGCTATTTGCAGAGGTCCTCAACTGGCGGACCGCGTGTCCGGACCCCTGGTCAGACCTCCTAACCGCCCCGGATCCGGTCTGTCCCGGGGCGGTTAGGAGGTCCCGCTCCCCACCGCACTGCCTCCCGCCCCATAGGCGTACTGTCCTTAGATGTCAGTACGCCTGTGGGGCTGGGGGCAGTGTCGGTCCGTCCCCCGGCTGATACGCGCTCTCTGGGGATGTTCCGGGGATTCCCCAGCAGAGCGCGCACCACAGACCTCAGTGTACGCTGCCGGCCTGTCCTTCCCGGAAGTGCAGGCCGGCGGCGTACGCTGAGGTCACTGATGCGCGCTCTGCTGGGGAATCCCCGGGACATCCCTACAGAGCGCGTATCAGCCGGGGGCCGGACCGACAGGAAGAGACGAAGACAGCCGCAGCGGGGAACGAGGTGCTAGGTGAGTTCTTTTTGTTATTTTTTTTTTTCTGTCTGGGGGGCATCTACAAGGGGAGAGCGCACAGGTGGACTATATACTACAGGGGGGACCTCACAGGGGGCTATATACTACTGAGGGGGCTATATACTACTGGGGGGAGCGCACAGGGGGCTATATACTACAGGGGGGACCTCACAGGGGGCTATATACTACTGAGGGGGCTATATACTACTGGGGGGAGCGCACAGGGGGCTATATACTACAGGGGGGACCTCACAGGGGGCTATATACTACTGAGGGGGCTATATACTACTGGGGGGAGCGCACAGGGGGCTATATACTACGGGGGGGCCTCACAGGGGGCTATATACTACAGGGGGAAAGCACAAGGGGGGCTATATACTACTGGGGGGAGAGCACAGGGGCGCTATATACTACTGGGGGGAGCTCACAGGGGGCTATATACTACAGGGGGGAGCTCACAGGGGGGCTATATACTACTTGGGGGGAGCTCACGGGGGCTATATACTACTGGGGGGAGCTCACAGGGGGCTATATACTACAGGGGGAGAGCACAGGGGGGCTATATACTACTGGGGGGAGCTCACAGGAGGCTATATACTACTGGGGGACAGCGCACAGGGGGCTATATACTACAGGGGAGAGCGCACAGGGGGGCTATATACTACTGGGGGAAGCTCACAGGGGGCTATATTCTACAGGGGGAGAGCGCACGGGGAGGCTATATACTACTGGGGGGAGCTCACAGGGGGCTATATACTACAGGGGGAGAGCGCACAGGGGGGCTATATACTACTGAAGGAGAGCGCACAGGGGGGGCTATACACTACTGGGGGAGCAACAGGGGGGCTATATACTACCAGGGCAGTCACCCCCTTTGTACCTAATATCAAAGGCCTGGTGAGAGAGAAAAAAAATGCACGTTTTCCCGCTAATAAGCAGCAATTCTGTATATAAATAGTTGAACGTTTGTGACAAAGTAACAAAACACGTTTCCTACTGATGTTCAGCTCGGACCTTCACCTGACAATAGACCCCGGTAAGTGGACCTTCACTAAAAGTTGTTGAGTACCCCTGCCCTAAAGGGTAGATGCCGCTGTCATAACCGACAGCGGCATTTAACCCCTGCAGAGCAGCTCCATATGCAGCACGAGTCTGCTGCATATGGATCGGCCCCTCACTGCTAATGACTGCGGCCCGCAATCCCGCGGGCGGCAGTCTTTCAACCATTCCAAATACGGGACCCGCCGGTGCTGCGGCAGCGGTCCCTTACACCAGCCAGTTCCCCAACCTCCGGGTCCACAATCTTGTCGCCCCCCCCCCCCCTTCCCGCGGGGCCCACCGATACAGTGGCACAACAACTCCCAGAATACCTTCTTGTGGGGAGTTGTTGTTCACAAGGAGGCATGCTGGGAGTTGTTGTGCCAGGAGGCTGCTAATGCATTACAACTCCCAGCAGCATACCTCCTTGTGCACTACATCCCCCAGCATACCTCTTTGTGCACAAGGAGGCATGCTGGGAGTTGTAGTGCACAAGAATGTATGCTGCACAGAGTTGTGTCAGGAGCTGCACAACTGCAATTCCCAGCATACCTCCTTGTGCACTACAACTCCCAGCATACCTTCTTGTGGGGAGTTGCAAAGCACAATTATGCTGGAAATTGTTGTTCACCAGGAGTTATGCTGGGAGGTGTAGTGCACAAGGAGGTATGCTGGGAGTTGCAGTTGCGCAGCAGCAGCCTTTCAAAACATCCCAGCATACCTTCTTATGCGCTACAACTCCTAGCATACCTCCCTGTGCACTACAACTCCCCACAAGAAGGTATTCTGGGAGTTGTGCACAGGGAGGTATGCTTGAGGTTAGAGGGGAATAAAAAATGTAAAAAAAGTGTTTTAAAATAAAACAAAAAATAAAGGTTCTAATAATCCCCCCTTTTCCTTTTTTTTCAAAAAAAAGTAAAAAAAAAAAAGAACATACATGTATCCATTACATGTGAATTGTCCGAACTATAAAATGTAACAAAGTGATCAAGAAGTCACATAAATAAAAATGTTGTGCATGGGGGGAACATATCTGTAGTCAGGGAAAAGGGAAATTATATTTGTATTTTTACGTGTTTTTTTCTCAAACTTTTTATTTAGTATCGAATTGGTATTGAGTATCGAAATCCGAAAGCTGGTATCGGTATCGAACTCAAAATTTTGGTATCGTGACATCCCTACTCCAGATCAACCATTGCCAATGCAAGACTGTGGTGTTCAAGTCAATAAAAATTTGGTGTTGAAAAATTTGCCAATTTTTAATTGTGTTTTTTAAAAAAAAATACTTTTAAAAGTATCGAATTAGTATCGGGTATTGAAATTTGATAGTTGGTATCGGTATCGAAATTAAAATTCTGGTATCGGGACATCATTAAAATATATATATATATATATATATATATATATATATATATATATATATATATATATATATTATAAACAGACAAAGGCAACCAGCTCAGTAGAAGTTCATGGGATGACAGATTCTCTTTGAATTTGAAGCACTGCCTTGTGTGAGACTGGAACTAGGAGGTGGTGAGCAGCAGGTACCAGCGGCTGATGAGTACAGGTTTTTCTAATTATTATTTTTTGCCCAGCCATGAAAGTTCATGGCAAATCCATGAAGATCCTTATGTAATGTGAATTGTTTTTTCTTTAACTTTTTATTACATCAACTGTATCTTATTGCTGTGCCTGTGGTCTACTATATTCTAAAATAAAGTGAGCACATATATACCTAGATACATATGTGCTGCATCCAGCACTTGGAGTGATATTTGCGATATAAGGCTATGTTCACACTACGTTGCCGATGGCAACAACGGCCGTAGTTTTTGCGGGGTCGAACAATACCTTTAACCTAAACCCATTGATCGAACGGCGCCGGCACGGGAAAGTCGGTGCCGCGGTCCGTTTTTTGGACCGAGGCCCCATTCCCGTGCACGGCGCCGTACTATGCACCGGAACGGGCCGATGCTCAAGCACTGGAGGCGGGCCGGGCCGCCCCCAGTGGGAGGGAATTCCCTCCCCTCTATGACGCGGCTCCCTTAGAATGAATGAAGCCGCGTCATACAGGGGAGGGTATTCCCTCCCACTGGGGGCGGCCTGGCCCGCCTCCAGTGCTTGAGCATCGGCCCGTTCCGGTGCATAGAACGGCGCCGTGCACGGGACCGGAGCCTCGGTCCGAAAAACGGACCGCGGCATCGGCTTCCCCTTGCCTGCGCCGTTCAATCAGTGGGTTTAGGTTAAAGAGGATGTACCAGGTGGTACATCCTCTTTAATTTCAATGGGATCCCATATGGGGCCACAAATAACTGACATGTCAACTGTCATTCATTAAATTCCGGCCGCAGAAAGAACTGTCAGTTCACACAGTGATGCCAGCGGCTCCGGCCGGGGTCACGGAACGGCCGGTCTGATACGTAGTGTGAACATAGCCTAAATGTGCCTATTGGTAAATATTGTGCATACAAATATATTAAAGCTTGTTGTCACACAGCGATGCCTGGTCTCATACACATCAGTAGTAAGTCTGCAATAAATTGCCACTACAATGCAGATATTGGAAAAAGTCTACCTGTTATAATATGTAGGCTTTTTCCAGTCTGGGGAGACAAATAGGGTTCTTCCAACATCTAGCTGCTATATTGAAGCATTATATAGCACAAGTGTTGATTCTCTTGAAACTACAAGGGATCTTATCTTTTATATGTCTACTATATTCTCCTGTTGCTGTTTTTTTTTTTTTTTTTTTCTTCATATATCCTTCCTATGCATTCCTATACACATATATTTCATATTTAATTTATGTGGCTTATAGAAGAATATATAAAGTCTCTATTTTTCCCTTCTTTTTCATTTGATTTAATTTGCTTCAAACCTCCCTTTTTCTTTACACCACCAAGATTTTATTTATGTCGATAACTACAGGGCAGCATGCCGCAGAAGGGAAGCAGAAATGACGCCCACTCCCTTCCTCCCCTCTCCATTACTGCTGGTTCCACTCATCTCATCTCTGTTTCCCCTGGTCGCACCACAGTCAAGTTGCATCATATGCATTGGTAAGTGACATAGTCATACATAGATAGACAGATTGATTTTATATATCATTCTTTTCACATTTCCCATTATTATAAACATCATGTGGTATGCTAGCTGTAAAGTCATTCAGTAATCTTACATAATAATGTTTGTTTATTTAATAGGATTCCTATTTATTACCAAATTTCAACAAAACTGCTGTCATGGTTCTGGCTCAAAAATATGCAGTTTCTTCACTTCTATTGGCCACATAAGGCCAAGTTCACATGGCGTGAGAGACACGACCCGGTCAGGTCACGGAGCGGCCGGTCTCTGAAATGATCATCCCAGCTGGTACTGCAGTACCGGACAGATGATCTTTCGGCCCGCAGAGTTCTAGTGCGGGCTTATCCGTGCGCGCCCCCATCAGAATTCCCCACAGCACACAATGAAACAAGCGGCTGGAGCCGCTCACTTCATTGTGTAAGCTGACAGCTTTCTGCGCCCGCTATTTAGTGAATAGCAGCCGCAAAAACTGTGAGTTTGGTGGGCGGCTCCCCGCTCGTATCTAGTCACTGCGCTCTGCCTGGCAGCGCACTCAGAGGGGATGATTGACAGGCAGAGAGGTCAGTAACTGGCCTCTCTGCCTGTCAATCATCCCACCGAGCGCGCTGACAGGCAGAGCGCAGTGACTAGATACGAGCGGGTAGCCGCCCACCATGACTACTTCCCAGCTCGTATCTAGTCACGAGCCGGGGAATAAAAGTCATTTTTTCCGTTATAAAGCACCTGCTGCGGCCGCGGCCGGTACGTGCTGGGGCCGCTCCAGGTGCTTTATACAATGCTCAAGGGAACCATATCAGCTCAAACGGGCTGATTGGTTCCCTTTAATGCTACATCGGGCAATTCCACCCCGGATTGGGATGGATTGCCTTATGATGCATTGTATCAGGTTATACGTTAAGCTATAATGAGGAAAAAGCTTTCCAGTTCTATACGTTAAGCTATGATGAGGAAAAAGCTTTCCAGTTCTATGGAAGAAGCATAATGCTGTTGCCCAAGCCAGGGAAAGTACAAAGTAGAGGGATATAGACCAATATTGTTAATAAATGTTGATGCCAAGTTATTTGCTAAAGTTTTGGCCACCCGATTATGGAAAAATATGAGAAGTTGTGCATGAAGATCAAGGAGGTATATTTAGCAGGATTGGCTATATAATATTAAGAGACTGTTTGGAAACATACAAACAGTAGTAGAGGGGGATTCCCACTCCATCCTGTCTCTCAACGCTGTTAAAGCATTTGATAGGATAGAGTGGGAATATCTATGTAATGTATTGAGACGGTTTGGGATTGGTGAAAAATTTATTGACATGGTTAGGCTGTTATACACAGATGCAAAAGCTTCGATGGTGGTTAATGGTAGAGAATATGAGCTTTTTTTCCCTAGGTCGTGGGACTAGACGGGGTTGTCCCCTCTCCCCTCTACTCTTTGCCCTTGGAATAGAACCATTAGCTATATTGAACAGATCAGATGAAGAATTGGAAGGGTTTGGGGCAAAGGGTAGAGGGTGGAGGGAACAGGACATTCCTCAATGCAGATAACTTGTTGTTTTATCTGAGACATCCAAAAGTTGCAATTCTTAGGGTATTGACTGTAATTCAAGAAGTTGGTGTATTTGCAGGGTTGAAAATAAATTGGTCAAATGTCATTAAGAATTATTTAAAGGTTTTCCCACCTTTAAGAACTCAGGAAAAACTCCCCCCAGCTTCCAATCTTGGAATTCTTGTCTCGAGAAAAATAAGCAAATACAATAAATGCACCAGTAAAGTGTAGAATTTAATGATAGTCATGATCTTAATTTCTTCA
Organism: Dendropsophus ebraccatus; assembly: GCF_027789765.1. Taxonomy (NCBI): domain Eukaryota; kingdom Metazoa; phylum Chordata; class Amphibia; order Anura; family Hylidae; genus Dendropsophus; species Dendropsophus ebraccatus. The sequence goes on along the minus strand of NC_091467.1, from coordinate 39,192,138 downwards.
TGCAGCCAAGTGTAAGTGAAAGTCCCAAGAATAAATAAATAGCTGAAAGAGTCCAACCTTTGGAACTCTCCACAAATCTCAAAAGCAGTTCAGTTGTCCCCAAAGTAAGTTCAGTGACAGCAGATATGTTTAGCTACCACTCTATTCACCGTCTATGGGACTTCTTGCAAAGCAGTTTTTTAGGCAGTGTTTGGAAATCCCATATAGAATTATAGAAACTGTCGCTTCTTTCACTCGGGACAATTCATCTGTTCTTGTGATCGTTAGAGGTCCTAGTAGTTAGTAGTAGTTAGTAAGAGATATCCTTTTAAGGGAAACTCCAAATAGGGAAAATTTTCTATAAAAGAATTTGCAAATGAATTTGCAAGAGAAGAGCCTGCGGAGCCTCATTTAAGAGTCTCAAAACACAGGATTAGCCAGATATCCCTCTGGGAAGGACCTTTGGTCTTTCCCTTGTCATTACATTGACAGGGCCACTTAATATGGTGGTTTATGTGGTTTCCCTACAGGATCCACCCCTTGACTGGGTCCTACCCAGAGGGATACCTGGCTAGTCCTGTGTTTTGAGACTGTTAAATGAGGCTCCACAGGCTCTTCTTTAGCATATTTGTTTCCCAGGGACCTAGGATTTTACTGCATTGAGCGTTTTAGCTGGCAGTGTTATTGTTTGGCTTGTCTCCCTGAGATCAGCGATCTGTTTCTCTTAAAAAATAAAGCTAAATTGAAAGTTATATAGATGTCTTTATATAATGTATTACTGTGTCTGCGTGGTTCTGCTGCACTGGAAGTGAAGGAAACTGGCTCCTGTGCAATCCACTCCTTCTCAGGAGACTGGGATTATGTCACAACTGTCTCACATTCAGTTTTTCTGAGCACGGACTGGAGATGCAGACATGATGGGTGGAGATTGGGTAGGTGGCTATATCAGTACATTTCTGGGAAGAGTTAAAGGGGTACTCCGGCCAGGCTGTATTTTTCAAATATGGCCGGGGAGGGAGTGGTTATGGATGCCAGAGGTCACTTACCTTCCCAGTTCCAGCATCGGGTCCCAGATTGCGGCGCCCCATACCCCCATCCCGCGGCCGCTTCCTGGTCTGAGCTGCAACATGAGACGTCTCCAGGCAGCTCAGCCAATTGGCGGCCGTAGCGGAGTCCCTGAGATGATTTTTAGCTTTGACATGGTGCATTATCCTGCTGAAAGTAGCCATCAGATGTTGGGTACATTGTGGTCATAAAGGGATAGACATGGTTAGCAACAATACTCAGGTAGGCTGTGGCGTTGCAACGATGCTCAATTGGTACCAAGGGGCCCAAAGAGTGCCAAGAAAATATTCCCCCACACCATGACACCACCACCACCAGCCTGAACCGTTGATACAAGGCAGGATGGATCCATGCTTTCATGTTGTCAACGCCAAGTTCTGACCCTACCATCCAAATGTCGCAGCAGAAATAGAGACTCATCAGACCAGGCAATCTTCTACTGTCTAATTTCGATGAGCTTGTGCAAATTGTAGCCTCAGTTTCCTGTCCTTAGCTGAAAGGAGTGGCACCCGGTGTGGTCTTCTGCTGCTGTAGCCCATCTGCCTCAAGTTCGAGGTACTGTCCGTTCAGAGATGCTCTTCTGCCTACCTTGGTTGTAACAGTTGGCTATTTGAGTCACTGTTGCCTTTCTATCAGCTCGAACTAGTCTGCCCATTCTCCTCTGGCATCAACAAGGCATTTCTCTCCTCACCTTCACGACGGCACCATAGGAGGATGGGTTGTACCCTAGGGACAGGAAAAAGCACGAGAGGTTAAAAGCCCCTCCCTTTCCTCCCAGCACCAGTGCTTTTTCCTGTCCCATTAGGGCAGGCACGAGAGGGAGGGGATCCACGTGAAGGCGAGGAGAGATCCCCTCTAAGAAGAAAAAGATTTACCAGTAAGGCTGTGGGATCGATCGAGGCCTCGGCTTCCTTCCTTCCAAGCAGACAGCCGGCCGCAGGGCAGGAGCAGTCCCGTCGTTTCCCCTGTGGAGCCTCGCACTGTCTCCAGGTACTCGGCAGTGAGGGGGACCCGAATTAATCACCCCCCGCCGGTGGATAACGGGCAGACGGTATCCTGGCTATGGGAAGGCCGCGACGCCTCACCCGTGACGTAGACGCCGCGGTGCTCTGCGTATGACGCGGAAGCCGCGGCGTTCTACGTGTGACGTAGGACGCCGCTGGTGACGTCGGACGCCGTGTCACCCGCGTGTGACGTGGAAGACCGGCGCTCCGGAGATGACGTCAGATGCCGTGCGCTCCACTTCCGGGACCGCACGGTTAAATCTTCAGCGCGAACTGGTCGGATCGTCTCGCTGTTGGTGATGGATCCCTCCACGTCCGACAAGACTGCTACGGCGGTAACTGTGAGTAGTGTATCGGCTTCGGCCGCTTCCGCATGCGCAGCTCTGCATTCAGCACGCTTCCTATGCAAACTCTGCAGTTTTTTTCCCTCTCTGAAATCAGTGCATGTCTTCCACTATGGGTGATATTTTACATTGATAGTACAATTGTCATATCATGAGGGTCTTCTCCACTCAAAATCTGTGTATGAATATATATATATAGATATGTGTATATATATATATATATATATATATATATATATATATATATATATATATATATATATAGATATATATACTCTCTATGGCTATACAGCCAGTGTGGGGGTACTTACATTGGATTATCATCTTTTTTTTTTAAATCTGATGTATATATTGCTTATCCTCCTTAGGAGACTAAAGAATCTAATCCTAAGAAAGATAAACCTAGAACACCAGAGAGGAGATGTGTGACCTGCAATGCAAAACTGTCATCCAGTTGCAAGAAAAACATCTGCCCATCTTGCATTGGGGAAATCATAAAGGAAGAAAGATCATCATTCCTGGAAGATATCAGGAAAATGATGAAGGAGGAGATAGCTACATCTATAACTAGACTCCCTCCTCCTCCCCTGCCGCTACCTCTACCTACCCCTCCTCCTCCTCCTGCTCCACTAGACCTAAATCCTCCTCAGGTCTCCCCGGTCCATCAGGTAGTGTTTAATGATGCACCGGTGGATATCATGTCGAGTTATTCTGCTTCTGTAGCAGCTTCAGAAGAAACTACATTATCCAGGAAACGTAGGAGACACTCATCCGCGTCTTCTGATGAATCAGGTCAGATTCAGGAAACAATAGAACTGAGCGATAATGAGACTGAACAGAAAGAAGAAATAAGGAAATACTTCTTTCCCTCAGAACACACCTCTGCCCTACTCAAAGCGGTCAGAGATGCTCTGAGTGTGGAACAAGTTCAGGAGCAGGTAGCCCCTAAAGATAAGATGTTTCAGGGATTGAAAGCCAAGCAGAAATTGGTTTTTCCAGTCCATGAGACATTACAACAGTTGATCACTGATGAGTGGGCAGAACCAGAAAAGAGGTTACAGGTGCCCAGCGAGATTAGGAGACGGTTACCCTTCGGGGAAGAAGATACGTCTAAGTGGGGAGATATTCCTAAAATAGACGCTCAAGTAGCTAAAACCACAAAAAAATCCTTACTACCCTTTGAGAATTCCTCTCAGCTCAAGGAACCCATGGACCGTAAGGCGGAAAGCCTCTTAAAAAAATCCTGGGAAACAGTATCATACTCATTAAAAAATAACGTTGCTGCCACCTGCGTAGCCAGGGCCCTCCACGTTTGGGTAGAACAGCTAGAAGGCCATTTAAATGATAAATGTCCAAGACAACAAATAGTGGACTCCCTACCCCTACTAAAGGACGCCACTGCATTTCTAGCCGACGCCACAGCCGAATCTATCCGATTCGCAGCTAAAGATGGCGCACTAACCAATGCCGCCCGCCGGGCGCTCTGGTTAAAAAATTGGACCGGAGATAATACCGCCAAATCGAATCTTTGTGGTATACCGTTTGAAGGTCAATATGTGTTCGGAACACACCTGGATAAAATTATAGAAAAATCGGCAGATAAAAAGAAAGCCTTACCAGAAGAAAAAACCCCACAAAAGAAACAGTACAAAAGACCGAAGTTTCAGGACAACTACCGCGGTAAAGGGAAAGGAGGCCGCTGGAGTTACTCCAAGGGAGGGAAAGGGAGAAATATTTTTTTCAACCCCAAGTCCTCCCAAGATAAACATTGACACCGGTCCGGTAGGGGGAAGACTGAAGGACTTTTCAGATGCGTGGACATATATTACCAACAACAACTGGGTAACAAATATCATCAGGGAGGGCTACCGAATAGAACTAACTCAGCCTCCCCCACACAGATTTACAATCTCACGTCAGTCTTCAGATCCCCTACAAAAAGAATTGGTGAAAAGCGTGAGGAAATTACAGAGTATGGAAGTAATCTCCCTAGTTCCACCAAAGGAGAAAGGAGCAGGTCACTACTCGAACTTGTTTCTAGTAAAAAAAAACAACGGCTCCTTCCGTCTAATTATAAACCTAAAACCATTGAACCAATACGTCAGGTATCAGAGGTTCAAGATGGAATCAATACAGACGACAACACTTCTAATAGCGTCCAGGGCATTGATGGCCTCCATAGATCTCCAGGACGCTTACTATCATGTTCCAATACATCAGGATTCCCAAAAATATCTAAGGTCTGCGATTCTCATAGGGAAAGAAGTACGCCACTATCAGTTCAGAGCTCTCCCGTTCGGGATCTCCTCGGCTCCAAGAATCTTCACCAATGTGATGTCAGAGGTGATATCTTTTCTTCATCTCCAGGGAATAAATATAGTGGCCTACCTGGACGATCTCCTCATCATAGCAGACACACAAAAGAAGCTGATACAAGATCTGGAGACAACTCGCAACCTTCTAACATCTTTAGGATGGATCATCAACGTCGACAAATCCGACCTGGTGCCATCTCACAGAAAAGTGTTTCTAGGAATCCTCCTAGATTCAATTCTTCAAACGTCATTTCTTCCGGAGGAAAAAATACAAAAGATCCTCACAAAAATCAGGAGACTAAAGAACAGCTCACTGACGTCTGTGAGAGAGGCAATGTCAGTTCTAGGCTCAATGACTTCATCCATCCCAGCAGTACCTTGGAGTCAAGCCCATTCCCGATCACTTCAAGCCCAGATTCTAAAAACCTGGAACAAAAGGCCTTCGGGATTAGACAAAAAGTTTTCCCTCACCCCCCAGACGAAAAGATCTCTATGCTGGTGGCAAGAAAGAGAGAACCTACAAAAAGGGGTACAGTGGAACCCTCAACCCAAGATAATAGTAAAAACAGACGCAAGCCAGACAGGTTGGGGAGCCCAACTCGGAACCCAATTCTTTCAGGGGATTTGGGACACAAACGATTTAACAGACTCCTCAAACCTCAAAGAACTCAAGGCAGTCAAAAATTCATTACGGGCGGCTCAAAACACCTTAAAAGACACCCATGTACATGTTCTATCGGACAATGTCACCACGGTAGCCCACTTAAGACACCAGGGCAGTGCGAAACACAATCCCCTATGGTCAGTATCAAAACAGATATTCACTTGGGCAGAGTCTCACCTTCTATCTCTTTCAGCAACTCACCTGAAAGGAACAGAAAATACTCAGGCAGACTTTCTCAGTCGCCACCAGGTTCATCCAGGGGAGTGGTGTCTCAAAGATCAAGTCTTCTGTCAACTAGTAGAACGCTGGGGGAAACCCGAGATAGATTTGTTTGCCACAAGAAAGTGACAAACTTCTACTCCCTGAATCCGTCAGACCACCCTACTGCAGTAGATGCCCTGACACAAAATTGGAAGGTAAAAATAGCTTACGCCTTTCCACCCATCCCACTGATACCAAAGGTACTCCAGAAGATCAGGGACCAAGGAATAAAGGTTATCCTGGTAGCTCCATATTGGCCAAAGAGGAGCTGGTTTGGCCTCCTCAAGACATTAGCATTGGAGGAGCCAGTCCTACTTCCACAAATAACAGACCTTCTTTTTCAGGGTCCGATTCTCCATCCAGAGCCAGAAAAACTACAGTTGTCTGCATGGGTCCTGAAGAGACAATATTAAGAAGCCGAGGCTTATCAGAGGAGGTAATATCCACTCTCATGAAAAGCAGAAAGAAGGTAACTACTTCCATCTACCTAAAAGTTTGGAAGGTGTTCTCCTCTTGGTGTAGATCTCCTCCACCAATTCCGGCAGAACCAAACATAGCCCAAATCCTGGACTTCTTACAGGCGGGACTTTCTAAAGGCCTTAGGCCAGCCACCCTTAAAGTACAGGTTTCCGCCTTATCGGCAATCTATGACACAAATTTAGCTGACCATAGATGGATCAAAAGATTTATAAGAGCTGCGTCTAGAATTAATCCTAAAGCTCAGACTATTCATCCGTCATGGGACCTGAATATAGTCTTAGAAGGCTTAACAAAACCTACCTTTGAACCTATAACAGACATCAATATAAGACTTCTCTCATACAAAACAGTCTTTTTGGTCGCGATATGTTCAGCCAGGAGGGTGAGTGAAATCCAGGCCTTAACTATTCGTAAACCATACTGTACTATCTCAGAAGACTGTATTACCTTAAAAACAGATCCTTCTTTTCTACCTAAGGTAGTTACAGAGTTTCATAAGAATCAGGACATTATCCTTCCATCATTCTGTCCAAATCCAAAAAATTCATTAGAAGAAAAATTCCATACTTTAGATGTTAGAAGAGCAGTCCTACAGTATATGGAAACTACGGCTCCCTGGCGAACTGACCAAAATCTATTCATCCAGTTCCAGGGGAAAAACAAAGGGAAAAAAGTCTCAAAAAGTACCATCGCCCGATGGATAAAAAACTCAATAACAGAAGCCTATAAAGCTCAGGACCTACCTTCTCCCATTAATATAAGAGCTCATTCTACTAGAGCGATGTCTACATCATGGGCCGAAAGGGCTTCGGCCTCTCTGGAACAGATCTGCAGGGCCGCGACATGGTCGTCCTCCCACACATTCACAAGACACTATAGACTACTTCTGCAGTCAAAAGAAGATCTGTCCTTCGGCAGGAAGGTGCTGCAGGCTGTGGTCCCCCCCTAAGAGTAATGGTTGGTATTGATCCTATGGTGCCGTCGTGAAGGTGAGGAGAGAAAATAGGATTAGTCTTACCGGTAAGACTGTTTCTTCGAACCTTCACGACGGCACCAGTATCCCTCCCTAGTATTGTATGTTTAATATGATACTCACGTGGTGCTATTGGTTGTTATAAAGGCACTGGTGCTGGGAGGAAAGGGAGGGGCTTTTAATCTCTCGTGCTTTTTCCTGTCCCTAGGGTACAACCCATCCTCCTATGGTGCCGTCGTGAAGGTTCGAAGAAACAGTCTTACCGGTAAGACTAATCCTATTTTCCGCCCACAGAACTGCCGCTCACTGGATGTTTTTTCTTTTTCGGACCATTCTCTGTAAACCCTAGAGATGGTTGTGCGTGAAAATCCCAGTAGATCAGCAGTTTCTGAAATACTCAGACCAGCCCTTCTGGCACCAACAACCATGCCACGTTCAAAGGCACTCAAATCACCTTTCTTCCCTATACTGATGATCGGTTTGAACTGCAGGAGATTGTCTTGACCGCCATGTGATTGGCTGATTAGAAATTAAGTGGTAACGTGCAGTTGGACAGGTGTACCTAATAAAGTGGCCGGTGAGTGTGTGTGTGTGTGTGTGTGTGTATATATATATATATATATATATTATATTATATAATCCTTACAGCAAGGGTACAACAGGAAACATCCAAGAGCATTGATACTTTGTCAAATTCACTAGTATGACTCTGCTATTCACTTTGCATAATAGAGTACTTCAGTGGGAAAAAAGGAAATGCCAGATATGATCTTGCAAATGGAGGCCAGCTACTACTGTGCAGCTTAAAAGAAGACTTAATACCCCTAGGTTACAGTTTAAGATGGCAGCAACAACACTTGGGAGTTTGTCACCTCTGACTGCTTATGGAAGGCCTCTGAGCTTAAAATTATTGCAGTATATGTAGTTACAGTGGTGCCTTGGATTACGAGCATAATTCGTTCCAGCACCGTGCTTGTAGTCCAAATGCACTCTTAAACCAAGGCAAATTTTCCCATAAGAAATCATAGAAATGTAGTCAATTGGTTCCACGCCCCAAAAATAAATATTTATTCTTCTGAATAACGTGTAAAACTAATGAAACAAACATTCAGAAACAGCAGAATATGTGATATTATAAATTACTGTACAGTAATGTTGAGGATGGGAAACAAGGGCTGACAGAGACTGCAGGGAGCATGAAGGAATGAGCAGGCAGATGTGGGCACAGCATAGCAGCACTATCTGTCCGGGGAGAGAGGGGTTACAGCTATGGAGAGATTACCTCCACAGTCCTGTCCTCTGATGCAAGCCCCAGCCTGAAGTGGATCTGCCATGATTTGGAAGGTGGGGGGGGGGGGGGACTTCCTGGGTCAGAGTACAGAGCTGTAGACCACACTATGCAGACTATGCCCCTCCCCCACTCCCCCTTCTACCCAGTACAGGGAGCTCTTAAACCAAAGCAATGCTCTTAAAGTCACAATTTTGAAAAACTGTGAGCTTTTAAACCAAAACGCTCTTAAACCAAGTTACTCTTAAACCAAGGTACCACTGTATTTAGAGCTAAATGCAAAGTAAGGTCACTCTGTACAGTGGCATGCAATGAAACCTCAGGAGGAACGAGGTGCACACTGGCAAAACAACCATTTTTCCAGCTCACAGAAACCAGCACCTGACAGCAACAGATCACATGGCCAAGGAAGGAGGCAGAGATGCATTTGTAGCACTCAGGACCCCTTGATCGCTCAGGGGACCAATCACGGGCAGAAGAACGGATTTTTAAGGGAGGCACTGATCATGGGACACAAGTGCCAGAGATGCAGCTTCAATTCTTTTGGGTTCCTTTTCTGTGTTTTGGGGGCTATTCCACAGTAATCTCTGTCTTGAGCACACAAAGAAAAGAAATAACAGTAAACTGTGCAAACCTATACATATCCCCTGTGATTGTCAAGTCACTTTTGACTGACCATCCACGGTGATCACAGACAAAGGACCAATCCGATTGGTCCTGTGCAGGTTAGCAATGACTGTTAGCTGTTAGGAACAGGTATAGTCAAAGAGATATCACCTTGTCAAAGGACACAGTGATGAATCATACCAGCTGTAACTGTATGTCCATGAGAATTAAAGGAGAAGTCAGTCCGTATTTAAAATCTGGCAGCCAGCAGGGGAGAATTTGTTAGCGGCGGGCCCGGCCTCAGGACCCCCTTCTGAAGGCATTCTCTCTTTTAAGAAACTTTGTAATTGGGTTTATTAGCCAAATATGCCATTATCTGCATTTCAAAAGCCTTTTCCCAGGTCCCCCCCTCCTTCCTCTTTTCCATCCACTGCAAAAAATCAGGAAATTGTGACTTGTTGCATCAGACATACCCAGTCTGGTCTATAGAGAGGGGAGGGGGGGGGGGGGAGGAAGGAGGGAGTTAGCCGACAGCAGAAAGCAGATAATTGAGGATTACAGGCACAGAGCTGGGTGACAGCTGTAATCAGAGCTCAGAGAGGTCAGTGGTGACTGTCAGAGGAGATAAAGGGTGAGGTATTTGTAGATTAACTATTTGTTGTCCTGTTTTGGTCTTTTATTTAGCTCTCTCCATAGGAGAACAATGAAGACAGGGGGGAGAGCTTCAAATTGCTTTTTCATGATAAAAATGCTTTTTTTCGGCTAATAAACCTAATTACAAAGTTTCTTAAAATCGCCTGGACTATTGATTTCTGCAAAAAAAAAAATTCACGACAGTGACACTTTAACCCTAGATGACCTAGGACGTACCGGTACGTCCTGGAAGTCTGTCCCCAGACGACCCTGGACGTACCGGTACGTCCTGAGCTATGAAGCTTATGGCATAGCAATGATCAGTGTATAAAGTGAAACTAATCAATGTACAAGTTCCCCAATGGGACTTAAAATGTAAAAAAAAAAGTTAAATTCACTAACACACTACCCCAAAACCCCTCCCCCAATAAAAGTCTAAATCACTCCCCTTTCCCATTATATAACTAAAACATATAAAAATAAATAAACATAATATACCGTAGCGTGCGTAACTGTCCAATCTATTAAAATATAACAAGCGTCATTGCGACCGACATACACAAAAAGAGGGGAAAAAATGCGGATTACCGATTTTATGTTACATTATATATAAAAAAATTTTTAAAAGTGATCAAAACGTCCGATCTTAACAAAAATTGTATTTTTAAAAACAAGAGATCATGGCGGAAAAAATGACATCCCATACATCCCTGTAGGTGAAAAAATAAAACTGTTATAAGCATCACAATAGGCCCATTTTTTTAATATTTAATTGCCAAAAAAAAGGATTTCATTAAATAAAATATATATAACATTAGAGAATCTGTGTAAACCTGCATATGGTTGTGTTCGGACTGACCTATAGAATAATGGTATTATGTCGCTTTTACCGTATAGTGCATTATGTAGACACACAGTAGCCACAAAAATCAAGAAAACCAACCGGGAAGACCCATCATTTCAGGTGTTACATCTATTGGTTATAATTTATCCCACTATGTCGATCTTTTCCTACAAAAATATGTTATTACCTTGAAATCATACCTAAAAGACTCCACCACTCTCATCAACTTGCTTTATGATATACCATGGCATAGCAACTACATCTGGGTAACCTTAGATGTATTGGCCCTCTATTCCAACATTCCTCACCAAAAAGGAGTTGAATGCATTGCCAAGATTTTGGATACGGACCTAGACATCCCAAAGAGACAAAAGGAATTTATCTTGAATAGCATCTCATACAATTTAACACACAATAGTTTCACCTTCGAAGGGTTAATCTATAGGCAAACTGGGGGCACAGCCATTGGCACACGGTTTGCCCCTAGTTATGCTAATATATATATGGGCTGTTTTGAAGAACTGTTTATTTATTCCAACCCAGTATGGCTTCCGAAAATACACCCATTCAAACGTTATTTTCGACCTCATTCTTATATGGAATGGGACTTTAGATGAAGCCAAGAATTTTGTATTTTGTATTGTGGAATACCTGGACCTAGAATTTGGCACAGAAAAAGAGAAGATTATTACAAAAACACACTTTAAGAAAGTAGATAGCAATAGCTATTTAGATTACCATAGCTCACATCTCAAAAAATGGAAAGATAATATCCCTTATAGTCAATTTAAGAGAATCAGAAAAAACTGCACTAAAGATACAGATTATGAATCACAATGTAGTATTCTGAGCAATAGAATCATAGCGAAAGGATATCCGAAAAAGGTAATCGATTTAGCCATAAAGAGAACTAACAACCTCACACAGGAAGAGTGTCTTAAACCGCTAAAAGAAAAAACACCTTTGGAAAAAGAAAAGGCGAAGCAACATAACCTTGCTTTCATTACCACTTTCAATTCTGACCACAAGAGATTGGAGAACATAATCAGGAAACATTAGAGTGTCCTTCTCTGTGACCCCTTTCTTAAAAACGAAATCCCAAAAATCCCAAGGTTTATCTACCGTAGAGCCAAAACTCTGAAGAATCGCCTGGCTCCTAGCAAATTGCGTCCATCCATAACATCATCCATGAATAAAAATAGGGATACCATAGGAGGAACAAATAAATGCGAGAAGCCGACATGTAAATTTTGCGAGAATATAATATCAACTAATTATTTCTCCAGTAGGTCCACTAGAGAGAAGTTCCCAATCAAACATCATTTAACTTGTAGTATAGACTTTGTAATATACATCTTTACATGCCCATAAGGTTTACAGTATGTGGGGAGAACAACGATGCCCCTAAGAACAAGGATTAATAAACATCGCCATAATGTGAATACGAGTTTCACCAAACATAGTGTATCCCGCCATGCCTCTATACATCATGATAATAATTTTTTTAAATCTGCCCAATAGATCATATACCTGTTGATGTTCCTGATAGATTCCAAAGGCTGAAACGACGCGAGATGTTTTGGATTTTTAAGCTAGACACCCTTTCTCCGAACGGTCTCAATGAAGCTTTTGAGATCAATTTGTAATTCTACTTTTTTCTATAAAGATCACATTACATTTTTTCATGCAGATTATTCGGCAAACATCAGCATGCATGCATTTCATCATCACTACCTCACACTCCTCACATTTTCCATCGTGCAGTAATCATGTCCCTTTGTACCATAAGAAAATTCATTGTACAATTTTTTACTCCAATCATCATGTTTCAAATATATCATACAATCATGTTTCATTTGCATCCTTTTATTGTAACAATTTCATTTATCCCCATATTCACACTATTGCAGCTTTGCCACCAAACTATACCTTTTTGCCGGGATGTCAGCACCGCCTCCTCCCCGGCGCCACCACTCCTACTGGCATTGAAATCCCAATACTGAATAGCCCATATACAGAACCTAGTCCTATCAGGTGCGCTAGTAGCGCAACCGATCTCTTTATTATCATTATCTTTACCCGCGCACGTCATCTGAAGTGTGATGTTTACATATTCCTTAATTTTATTTTTATTGCATCACCTTTCTTCTTACCTTTGTATTTATCTTTTTACTATCCATAACTTCATTTATCTCAAAACCTTTCTTCATATGTCATTCTTGCTATTTATTACACATTGTTAGCCATAGACTCAATAAAGCTTGTTTTAAATCCCTAAAAAAACACACACAAAAAACAAAAACAAAAAAAGCTGATCATGTGACACGGCTTGGGATTACATCACACTATGTGACTCAATAAAGCTTGCCCTAAAAAAAAAACAAAAAAAGCTGATCATGTGACACGGCTTTGGATAACATTTCACTACGATATTTAAATATTTTTATGATGATTTTACATATTTAATGTTGTACCTTACTCTTTTGTAATAGAAAACACTTTTAATGTTAATATTTCATTATTTGTATGTGTCTGTTTTAACCAACCCCTGATGTCAGGGGGCGGTGCCTAAGTTCATAGCTCCTACTTAAGAGACCATTGTATGTGTCATTTTTATGTCTCTCCTGCTTGATAAAGGGGGACATGGTACCTCGAAACGCGTTGCCTCTATGAGACTATTAAAATCCATCTTTTGATACCACGTATTCTGAAGCCGGTGTGCGCCTTTTTTCCTGGCTCTTCTGGTCCTCTGAGAGATCTGTGGACCGAACACTGTATTTGCCCTTATGTAGACACAGGAACCCCCCAAATGTTACCATATTGCATTCTTTTTTATGATTTCACCTATTTATATCTTCATAAATAATATATTTGGGATTCCGTCAAACATGTTATGGTAAAATGAAAGACGCCATTACAAATGTACAACTATTCCTGTAACAAATAAGCCATTACATGGCCTTGTAGATAGAAAACTGAAAGTGCTAGAGTTCTTAGAAGGGGAGGAGGGAAAAACGGAAGCACAAAGATCAAAACTTGCGCGGTCCACTGGGTAATTTTGGGCCTGGTCCTCAAAGGGTTAAATGTCTTAAAGCGAATGTACCATCACATCAGATATTTGCCTTAAATATTACACATGTATAGAAGCTTGTATATATGTGTGTGTGTGTGTATGTATGTGTGTGTGTGTGTGTGTGTGTATATATATATATATATATATATATATATATATATATATATATATATATATATATATATATATATATATATATATATATAAATAATTTTTAGTTCAATCTTCAGTAAGCCTTGCAGGGTTAAAGGCATTATTTAAAGTCTTTTTTTGTTTGTTTTGTTTTTTTGTTTTCCAGGGGATCTCCTCGAGCTGAAGACTTTAGTGGAATTTGTAGCATTGCTTCCAGACAGAAATATTTTAACTTTAATAGAAAGCATAAAAATGACAGTAGAGAATCATACCAACACTTCCCTTCATTTAGCCACCCTACAAGCCTTTCTTCAAATAGTACAACCTCATCAACCATGTCTCTCCAAGGTACTTCAGAAGACAGACCTGTTCAAATGCAGCATTCCAAGTCTTCAAATGAAAAAGAGAAATGTCACTTAGAAACACATACCTTAAGCTGCAGTGGAGACTTTGGAGTCAATGTGGGAAGTGATATTGTAAAGAAAAGCAAGAAGAAAGCTTTAAAAAAGAAAAGGGGGAAAAAAAGTCTTAGATCTCACTTGGAGTCACAGACTATAACCAGTCGCGAATTAAAGGAATGCAAAATAAAACATAAGAGATGTAGACCTCCACAACACAGTAGAAATATAGAACCTGTATCCGAAATGCCTGACGAATGGCAAACTTCAGGACAGTCAATGGGCAAAAAGAAGAAGGAAAGTTTGCAGTCTGGTCAGCAGGTTGAGGATAATCCAGTACTACAGTTAAATGGGTAAGCTGCCCTAACCAGTTTTTGCTCTAATTGTGATGGCGACTCACCACGTACAGTACAATTCAAGTCAATTCATAAATTGGTTGTTTTTTAATTAAGTTCTATTAAATTTAATGGAAAGTGTTATTTCTATTGTTAAAATTTACAACCCAAATTTAGCAACCTTGCTATTGAATACAAAATGCCACATTGGGGACAAAATGCAATTGAATACAAAATGCCGCATTGGGGACAGGGGCCACACTACTTAGGGCTTCTTCTCCTCCTTTTTCTCTTAGAGGATATCTTCATATTACACTGCTGTTCATATACAATCATCCAGCATCCTGGAAGAGAACAGCAGAACCCCTCCCATTCACACACACACACACACACACACACACACACACACACACACACACAATGCAGTCATCTAGAAGTAAACTGACAAATAGTGACCACCAACTTTTCCCCGACCATCCCTATCTAATAGTTCCAATGCTTTATTACTGATATATGGAAGGAATGCTTCACCCTTTCTTTCTAACTTAATGAATGTGAAAAACTTTTTCTGATTTTAACAAGTAAGATCCTTAGCCTGATAACATTTATGAAATTAATATGAAAACTCAAATTTTGAAAGATTTTCTTTAAAGCTGGAGTCTAAGCCGGTACATTCTTTACGACTCCAGCCAAAACTAGCTCAGACTCCACAGCCCTAGTTATATTTGCATTGCGCATTTCCTGATGCTCTGCTCTGTTTTGGAAAACCATGACTTTTATTCACACTGCAAATAAGGCAGTTTGGTGCATTTGGGAGTGGGACCACCATTCTCAGTGCACTGTTCCGCCCTTCCACCCAACTCCCCTTAATTAATTAATATTTAACCAGTGCTTTGCAGAGATCAGCATTGGAGTGACGTCACTACTGAGTGCCTCTCCAATATTCATTTGGAATGACGTACCAGTGGGACAGATCAGTGCAGTGGCAGAAAGTTCTTTCGCAACTGTAGAAGGTTCAAATTAAAGTGAAAATTTTTATGCTTTGGGAGATCCTGTCACCACTTGTGGCCAGTCTGTTTTAGCAAATACTGCAATGGCCAGGAAATAACAATCCTGGGACATCTATTCCTATAGCCCTAGGATGTGCCATTCCTCTGCCCTTCTTACTAGAAATTTGTGACTGAATAACCAGCTGGATGTTCCCAGTGGGTGTCCCTTACTGTCTGACAATAGCCAATCAGAGCTGACAGTGCCAGGCTTGTAGGGACATGCCCTCAACTAATAACATCCAGTTTGGTATTAAGTTATACATATTCTAGTATAGAACAGAGAAACTGCACATAGCTATAAGATTCTATTTTACCTAAACAGACAACACAAGTGGTGGCAGTTTCCCTTAACCCCTTAATGACCACCAATGTGCCTTTTTATGTCTGTTACTAATGGGCCTTCCTTTGACCAATATGCTGTATTCTCACCAATATACCTTTTACAGTGGGGTCTAAATGACTCCCTTTGTGAATCTGCTGCTCCGGGTAATTTAACCGATTGCATGCCACTGTCAAATCATGTAATGTGTCTGATGCAGTATACTTACCAATCAGAAGTTCAGCGGTGTGGTCTTGCTTATGATCGGTCTCCATGGCAATCCCAGGGGCTTTCTCAAAGAAACTGTTTTAAAAACATTTTTTTTTAAAATACGGTTCAGGGATGAACCGTATTTTTTTTAAAATGTTTATTTAGTATTGCAATAATCTTAATGACCCAGAGAATACATTTATTATGTTTTACTGCATGCTGAATAGTGAGTTTAACCCCTTAAGGACCGATGACTTAGTTACACAACAGATTATCTGAAATTTTTTTGAGCCAAAGCCAGAAATGGACTGTAAACAGAGAACAGTTTATAAAGAAAAGATCAAGATTTCTCCTTTTTTCAAATCCATTTCTGGCTTTGGCTTAAAAAAAAAAGTCAGATATCAGTAGAGCTCTTTTAGTAATCTATATACTGACCTTATTTTAGTACCACTGCCCTTTTATGTGATGACAAGAAAGTGGATCATATGGCTAGAAAAGCAAGGAAAAGGAAGCTGATACAGCCAGAACAGGAGAACGCTAAATTTGGTGGTAACCAGAAGCAGAAGGTTCAGGAAGAAAAATCTGGTAAGATAGTTTCTTTTAATCCCTTAACCCCTTCAAGACAAAGCCCTTTGCATTAATCCGACCCAGACTTTTGTGCATCAGTGTTCCTCGCCGCCTTCTAACAGCCATAGCCCTTTTATTTTTCCACCTACAGGGCTGGTTGAGGTGTAATTTTTTGCGCCATGATCTCAAGTTTTTACTAATATCATATCGGTGTAACAGAAAAATTTTGATTGCTTTTTTTTTTTTTTTTGTTATATATAATTTAATAAAATCAGCAATCCTGATGCGGTTTTTTTTTCTTTTTTACGTCGTTCAACGTGCGGGAACAATAATGTTATATTTTAATAGATCGGACAATTCCGTACGCTGCAATATGTTTATGTATATATATATTTTTTTTGGGGCAAGGGGGTCTTATTTATAATGGGCAAGGGGGTCTTTTAAACTTTTTTTGGGAGGGGGTTTATAAGAAGTTTTTAAATACTTTTATAATATTTTTTTTACTCTTATCACTGTAAAATATGCAACCATTAGATTGCAGGACCTCCACCAACTATATACTACAGGTATACAGGACACCAAACTATACACTACAGGTATACAAGACCCCAAAACTATATACTACAGGTATACAGGACCTCCACCAACTATATACTTCAGGTATACAGGACCTCCACCAACTATATACTACAGGTATACAGGACACCAAACTATACACTACAGGTATACAGGACCCCAAAACTATACAGGTATACAGGAACTCCACCAACTATATACTACAGGTATATAGGACCCCAAACTATACACTACAGGTATACAGGACCTCAAAACCATACACTACAGGTATACAGGACCTACACCAACTCTATAATACAGGTATACAGCACCTTCACCAACTCTATACTGCAAGTATACAGGACCCCAAATATACTACAGGTATACAGGAACTCCACCAGCTATATACTACAGGTATATAGGACCCCAAACTATACACTACAGGTATACAGGACCTCCACCAACTCTATACTATAGTTATACAAGACCCTCAAACTATTTACTACAGGTATACAGGACCCCCAAACTATATACTACAGGTATACAAGACCTCCACCAACTATACAAGAGGACACAGTGAGAGGTTAGTTGGGGGAAAGATCAGAAGCAATGTAAGAAAATATTATTTTACTGAAAGAGTAGTAGATACCTGGAACAAACTTCCAGCAGAGGTGGTTGGTAAATCTACAATAACAGAATTTAAACACGCCTGGGATAGACATATATCTATCCTAAGATAATAAGGAAGAAAATACTAAAAGGGCGGACTAGATGGACCCAGTGGTCTTTTTCTGCCGACAATCTTCTATGTTTCTATGTTTCTACATTACAGGTATACAGCACCAACTATATACTACAGGTATACAGGACCCCCGAACTATACAGTACAGGTATACAGGACCTTCACCAACTGTACACTGCAGGTATACAGGACCTCCCTCAGCTATACACTATAGGTATACAGCCCCCCCAACTATGCACTACAGATATGCGAGACCCCTAAAAACTATACATTGTGGGTATACAGAACCCCTCCAACTATGCACTACAGGTATACACTAATTCCACTGAATAACTCAGATGAAACAATACCTTTAGCTTGGCCTCCTGGGCACCTTAGAACAAATCTAATTAACACACTGACACTTTATACCCGGGCAGCGCCGGGTACATTTTCTAGTATATATATATATATAATATTGTGTGTATGTATATATATGTATGTATATGTGTGTGTATGTATATATACACTACCGTTCAAAAGTTTTGGGTCACATTGAAATGTCCTTATTTTTGAAGGAAAAGCACTGTACTTTTCAATGAAGATAACTTTAAACTAGTCCTAACTTTAAACAAATACACTCTATACATTGCTAATGTGGTAAATGACTATTCTAGCTGCAAATGTCTGGTTTTTGGTGCAATATCTACATAGGTGTATAGAGGAAAATTTCCAGCAACTATCACTCCAGTGTTCTAATAGAACAATGTGTTTGCTAATTGGCTCAGAAGGCTAATTGATGATTAGAAAACCCTTGTGCAATCATGTTCACACATCTGAAAACAGTCTAGCTCGTTACAGAAGCTACAAAATTGACCTTCCTTTGAGCAGATTGTGTTTCTGGAGCATCACATTTGTCGGATCAATTAAACGCTCAAAATGGCCAGAAAAAGAGAACTTTCATCTGAAACTCGACAGTCTATTCTTGTTCTTAGAAATGAAGGCTATTCAATGCGAGAAATTGAAGATTTTCTACAACGGTGTGTACTACTCCCTTCAGAGGACAGCACAAACAGGCTCTAACCAGAGTAGAAAAAGAAGTGGGAGGCCGCGTTGCAAAACTAAGCAAGAAGATAAGCACATTAGAGTCTCTAGTTTGAGAAACAGACGCCTCACAGGTCCCCAACTGGCATCTTCATTAAATAGTACCCGCAAAACACCAGTGTCAACATCTTTTAGCTAATAAAGGTTGGGTTCATTTTCCTCCACCCATCTACCCACCCCATTTCTTGACAAAACCTATAAAGAGGGGATAACCCCCCTCTAGCAGCTCTAACACTGGATCTTCTATCCCTATTCTCCATTGTGCAATTAAAGTCCCCAATAACATAAAGGGTGGCATAATTCTGGTCCTTACCAAACTGCAACAGGTCTATCAATACCTCTAGAGAAAAAGGTGGTGGAATATAAACTGCCGCAATGACGGACTCTATACCCTCAAGAACCCCATAAATAAAAATAACCCTACCTTTTTCATCTATCTGGACCCTCCTAATCACCAGGTCCACCTTATTGTGGATCAGAATTGAGACCCCGGAAGAGTAAGAGGACCCAAAAGAATGAAAAGCACGAGTAGCCCCATTTTTTAGTCAGTACATTTACAGTATCTTTTGTTAGATGGGTTTCCAAAACAATAAAAATAGCAGGTAGCATTTTCTTTATTACCTCAAATATAGCAAAACGTTTTACGCGATCCGCCAAGCCTCTTATATTTCAACTAATAATCTTAGTAATTTTCTATAACTATATAGGATCGGCAAGGACCGTCAGCAAAGTAAATGACACAACCAAAAATAATTAAATAAATAGATAAAAAAAGAACCCTCGCAGTCTGGACCCCCCCCCCCCCCCCCCCCCCCCAACCTTATTGATCTCCTTCATCTGAAAAAGACCCCTAACATTGGCCCACATCCTGCTCCAGTAACAGTATTACTAATTGACATTGGAGAGTGTGAACCCCGAGTGCGCCGGGGCCCACCCAACCAGAAGGGGCAACCAGAGCCGGACAGAGCCCCAAAGCCGCCCAGGGAGCACGGACCCCGCAAACGCCCACGTCCATGCCCCCAAGACCGCCCTCGGGCCCCACCCCGCTCCCGCACCCCCCACCAGCCGAGCACCAGATGCCCGGAACGGACGGGCCCAGGCCCGCCCAGAATCCACCCATCCCCATACAACATCCTGAAACCCCACATGAAAGAGGAAGAGGATTAAAAAAAAAAAAAAAAAAAAAAAAGGAACAAGCAAAAAAGAAAATAAATAAATATCAAAACATTATAACCCCTCAGTCTATCCATTTTGAAGTTTCCCCCGCATTCATAAAAAAAAGCACTGTATTCCTATAAACAATTCTCATTTTTGCTGGGAAGAGGACTGAGTATGAGATTCCAGCTGCAACCAATCGTTTCTTAACTTTCCGATAGGAGGCTCTCCTTATTTGTGTCTCCCTGGAAAAGTCAGGATAAAGCGAGATCCTATTTCCATTATACTGGAGATGCCCCTTTAGCCTGGCCTTTCTTAACAGAGTATCCCTATCACTGGAACACAGAATCTTAACAAGAATTGTTCTAGGTTGGCTCCCCACTGGTGTTTTTTTTTTTTTTTGAGGGGATACGGTGTGCTCTTTCAATACCGAATAGGGGAGTAAAACTATCTGAGCCAAAGGACTCAAAGAACCAGTCTTTACAAAAATCTACTGGGCCCTCCCCCTCTGATCCTTCTGGAAAACCAACCAAACTGATATTGCACCTCCTGGACCTATCTTCCAAATCGGCCAGTTTATTTTTAACCATTTCATTATCACTTTTTATCCTCCCGATTTCTTCTGCAAACCCATCTATCTTCTTCTCCATGGGAGCTAGCTGCTTTTCCATTCCATCCATTTTATCCTTTAAGTTATATAAATCCTGTCTCACCAAAGAGATATCTGAAGCCACCCTCCCAACCTGAGTTGTTAGATTTAAGATAGAATGATTACATTTTGAGATTTCAGCAAAGATCTCAGCCAGCCCTAGAGTATCAGTATGTTCTAGTTCCTCCTGGCCAGGAGTCCCTCCCGTAGCACCAACACCGGATGCCTCAGCATCAGTCCCTGCGGCATCTAACTCCAATCCAGCCTCCCCCTTTTTGTTCCCACTGGGAGATTTTAGATATTTATCCAATTTCTGAGCTGTCCCCCTAGTCCCTGCTCCCCCAGGAGTCTTCCGATTCTGTGATTTGCCAGACATTCTAGATGATTTAAAGTGCCATATAACTAATAAGGGATAAAGAAATGGAGAGAGATAGCCGCAGGGCCCCACCCAATGTACCCGCCACAGATAAATTAAAAATACCAGACTTATTAATCTGCAACAAATACTCAATAACAAGGACCATAAGTTGTTGAATAAGTTAATCTCACAGCCTCTTCTTCAGGTCTATCACCCCGTTCTTCAGAATATCACATAGGCTCATTGTCCACCGTTCACATTAACTTATTGGCGCAGGTCTTGGTGTATTTCACACTTCACAAAGTCCCATTCCTCAGGAAACCTCGCATGTGGAAAGGTAACAGCCTCCTTTTCACTGGAAACAAGAATAATAAAACCTCTTTACTTTCCTCTTTACGTCGGCTAAACAATAGTCAACAGTCATTCTCCTCCCGGCATTTTTACCGAGCCTGACAAAGTGGTTCAGACAAACCCAAAACATTTTCCACATTCCGAACCAGCAAGAGTCAGGCAACCGAGTATTAATGCTTGTACTCTCCATATTTCCAAAAAGGACTCAGAGGGTCTTACACGTTTATCAGGGCACCTCAGGCTTACCCCTGTGTATACGAAGCAGGATTCCGTTCTTCTGTCTCCTGTTGGTCTTTTATAGTCCACACTGTATAAACAAAAATTACATTCAGGAGAAAAACAATTTTATCAAGGGAACTTAAAACAATTCCCACCTTCTGAGCAGAGAGGGGAAACATGCAGTTCTATTTGGGGGGCAGTACTTTCGAGGGCCTCAGGATTACCTTGCAATAAGACAGGTTTATTACTTAAAAAGCCGTATTCAGCCCCCTTTCCTCCTGTCAATAATTCCTCACTGAAAGCAAAAGGGACAGGAGTAGGTGATGTTCTCCTAAAATAAGCAAAGTCCTAGACCTCTTCCTTCCCGTTTGAGAGCTCTAACCATCACCCTCCTGGCAGTTCAGGGAGAGTCCCTTGTTACCTCAGGCCTTTAGTCTGATGGGAGCCATTAGCGTCCTCCGCCTTGTGGCACGCTCCGGGAGATGGCCGAAAGCCAGGGCCGCCCTCAGCTGTAAGGGCCGAGTTACGGCCTTTTCTATTGGCTGGGAGACACCACCTGATGCCGCATGTTCTCCAATAGCGGAGGGGCTGTCTCCCAGGAGCTCTAAGGTCCCCTCTAGCCTGGGCTGTCCAGCGGTCTGCCCGCCCGTACCCTGCGGCTCATCTACTCCGTCACCAAAGCCCACGATCAGCATGGCATGGCTTCCCGGGCACAGGCTCCTCCAAGTCGGGACCCCTTCCATGCAGGGCAGCGGTGAGGATTCATCCTGGAGCTCGAGAGCGGGACCTGCGCGCGGCTAACACGTCATGCCGCTGGCCACTCCCCCAGTGTCAACATCTACAGTGAAGAGGCGGCTGTGGGATTTTGGGCTTCAGGGCAGAGTGGCAAAGAGAAAGCCATATCTGAGACTGGCAAATAAAAGAAAAGATTAAGATGGGCAAAAGAACACAGACATTGGACAGAGGAAGACTGGAAAAAAGTGTTGTGGATGGATGAATCCAAGTTTGAGGTGTTTGGATCACAAAGAAGAACGTTTGTGAGATCAGAACAAATGAAAAGATGCTGGAAGAATGCCTGACGCCATCTGTTTAGCATGGTGGAGGTAATGTGATGGTCTGGGGTTGCTTTGGTGCTGGTAAGGTGGGAGATTTGTACAGGGTAAAAGGGATTCTGAATAAGGAAGGCTATCACTCAATTTTGCAATGCCATGCCATACCCAGTGGACAGCGCTTGATTGGAGCCAATTTTATCCTACAACAGGACAATGACCCTAAACTCACCTCCAAATTGTGCAAGAACTATTTACAGCAGAAGCAGGCAGCTGGTATTCTATCGTAATGGAGTGGCCAGCGCAGTCACCAGATCTGAACCCTATGGAGCTGTTGTGGGAGCAGCTTGATCGTATGGTACGCCAGAAGTGCCCGTCCAACCAATCCAACTTGTGGGAGCTGCTTCTAGAAGCGTGGGGTGCAATTTCTCCAGCTTACCTCAACAGATTAACAGCTAGAATGCCAAAGGTGTGCAATGCTGTAATTGCTGCAAAAGGTGGATTCTTTGACGAAAGCAGAGTTTGATGTAAAAACAATGTTATTTCAAATACAAATCGTTACTTCTAACCTTGTCAATGTCTTGACTCTATTTTCTATTCATTTCACAACGTATGGTGGTGAAGAAGTGTGACTTTTCATGGAAAACACAAAATTGTTTGGGTGACCCCAAACTTTTGAACGGTAGTGTATGTATATGTGTATATATATTATACACACAGTATTGATAGATATAGCATCGCTGGTAGGGTCTTCTGTCTGCTTTTCATTGCACATGTTACACAGTAAATACGGTTGAAAAAAAGACTGTTAAGTTCAACCAAGGAGAGGATGGATGCAAGGAAGGGAGATATATATCCAAAATAAAAGAAAACGCCCAAAAAATAACTAGTCCCAAAATGCACCAAAAGCATCACATACAACAAGAAAAAGATCCCATTACGGATCAAAGAAATGCAGGGACAAACATAGATCAATATATCAAACAGAATTTTTTATTTAGACAATTCATATGAATAAAATACAATATATCACATTATCATGAAAAGAAAAAACACACAAAGGAATAAAACACGACCAAACAGATGAAAAAACATACAGGTGGTGAGGGGAGATATACACATATTTTATAGGATCATATATTGCACATGCTATTCAGGATATATGTAATTGAGGGAATGCAGGCAGCCTCCACTAGATGGCGCACTGAATGTAATTATATACAACACTAGATAATGTATAACCTGGCAGAAGCCCTGGAAAGTACGGGAGATACACAAATAAGTGTCTCCCACACAGAAAATAAACTAATGTCTAAAATTTATAAGTAATGGAGGATGGCTGCATTCAATATAGTCCCACTTACCCACTCACCCTACGTGCGTTTCGCGTGGCTTTATCAAGGCTTTATCCCTTGATAAAGCCACGCGAAACGCGCGTAGGGTGAGTGGGTGAGTGGGACTATATTGAATGCAGCCATCCTCCATTACTTATAAATTTTAGACATTAGTTTATTTTCTGTGTGGGAGACACTTATTTGTGTATCTCCCGTACTTTCCAGGGCTTCTGCCAGGTTATACATTATCTAGTGTTGTATATAATTACATTCAGTGCGCCATCTAGTGGAGGCTGCCTGCATTCCCTCAATTACATATATCCTGAATAGCATGTGCAATATATGATCCTATAAAATATGTGTATATCTCCCCTCACCACCTGTATGTTTTTTCATCTGTTTGGTCGTGTTTTATTCCTTTGTGTGTTTTTTCTTTTCATGATAATGTGATATATTGTATTTTATTCATATGAATTGTCTAAATAAAAAATTCTGTTTGATATATTGATCTATGTTTGTCCCTGCATTTCTTTGATCCGTAATGGGATCTTTTTCTTGTTGAAGGGAGATATATATACATATGCATTAATGTTGTTTTGTTCTAAGAACTTGTCTAAGCCTATTTTGAAGCCCTTCACTGGTTTTGCTGTGTTCATAAATGTGACCTTTTGGCACACAGAAGCTGTGCCTGTTTGATCTTCTCTCCGTGTAGTAAGAGATGTATGGCCTATGATTTAAAGGGACACTAACTCCAGATAAGGCTTTTTTTTTTTACTTATTTATGGGAAACAATACTTTTTCAATCTTTTTGACAGTATTTTTTCAGCAGTTGTATGCAATTAAAAATTAAACACAAACATTTGTATTTCTACAAGCAGCCAGCAGTGAAGGTGTAATCTACTGAATAGCAGGGAAAAATGTCACTTTACTACGTCTGTAATCTGAAGATGTTAGTCTAGAGTATAGAAAAAGCAAACCTGCACTAGTAATTGCCTATATAAAACTACCAATGCCTTCAATAGAGGTTTATCAAATGGTCTTTTCAGGGGGCTCACTCTTTGGAACAACATTAAATTCAAGAGACAGTATATGTTGAAAACAAAGGCCAGTCATCAAATAATATGACTACAGATTAGCAAATCACTTGGAAATTCGTTGCATGAAGTTTCGCAAAACTGCATACAAACAAATTTTATTAACCCCTTAAGGACAGAGCCTGAAATGGCCTTAAGGACAGAGACAAATTTTATGAATATGATCTGTGTCACTTTATTCATTAATAACTTCGGGATGCTTTTACCTATCCGGCCGATTCTGAGAATGTTTTCTCATGACATATTGTACTTTACATTTCTGGTAAAATTGAGTCGATACTTATAACGAATCTTTATGAAAAACACCAAAATAATGTGAAAAAATGTGAAAAAAAGCATTTTTCCAACTTTGAAACCTTTCTGCTTAAACAGAAAATGATTATGCCACATAAGTTATATATTAAATAGCATTAGCAACATGTCTACTTTATGTTGGCAGCTTTTATTAAACTATGTTTCATTTTTTTTAGACGATAGAAAGCTTAAAACAAAGATTTTATTGTAATCCAATATTTTTCATAATTATAAACCTATTACCAGAGAAATGCACCCCAATATTGATTGCCCCATTTCTGCAGTTTATAGAAATACCCAATATGTGGCCCTATTGCGCTATTTGACGCAACCACAAGCCTCAGATATAAGGGAGCGCCGTTTTATTTGGTCATTTTTGACCGTACCACTTCAGGTTGGCAGAGGCTCTGGGGTGCCAAAACCTAAAAAACACCCCTAAAGGGACACCATTTAAAAAACTACACCCCTCAAGGAATGTAACAAGGCGAGCGGTGAGCATCTGGACCCCACAGGTGCTTCACAGATTTTCAGAACAATGTGGTGTAAAAAAGGAAAAATTCTATTTTTTACACTAAAATGTTGTTCTAGCCTTCATTTTTCATTTTTACAAGGGGATAAAAAAGAAAAAACACCAAACGTGTAGTGCAGTTTCTCCCGAGTACGGAAATACCCCACATGTGGACATAAAGTGCCAAGCGGGCGCAGGACGAGCCTCCGAAGGGAAGGAGCGCCAATTGGCCTTTGGAAACTAAATTTCACTGGAATGGATTTTAAGGGTCATGTCGCATTTACAGAGCCCTCGTGCTACCAAAACACTGGAAACCCCCCACAAGTGACCGCATTCTGGAAACTACACCCCTAAAGGAATCTATCAAGGGGTGAGCATATGGACCCCACTGGTGTCGGGTACAAATGTGGAACAATGTGACATGAAAGGGAAAAATTTTAATTTTTTCACTTTTACGGCACAAATGTGCCTGTCATCAAGGGGTCCATATCCTCATTGCACCCCTTAATAGATTCCTTGAGGGGTGTAGTTTCCAGAATAAGGTCACTTGTGGGAGGTTACCAGTGTTTTGGCAGAACGAGGGCTCTGTAAATGCGACATGGTGTTCATCATCCATTCTGGCCAAATCCAGCCTCCAAAATCCAAATGGCGCTCCTTCCCTTCAGAGGCTTGCCCTGTGCCCACATGGCGCTTTATGTCCACATGTGGGGTATTTACGGACTCGGGGAGAATTGCTCTACTTATTTTCTGTGTTTTTTTCTCTTTTAACCTCTTGTGAAAATGAAAAATGTAAGGCTAAACCAACATTATAGTGTAAAAAATGTAATATTTCATTTTCACGCCACATTGTTCCACATTTGTGCCCGTCACCAGTGGGGTCCATATGCTCACTACACCCCTTGTTACATTCCCTGAGGGGTGTAGTTTCCATAATCACTTATGATTATGGAAACTTGTGGGGGGGGGGGGGGGTTCAACTGTCCTGGCAACACAGAGGCCTTTTAAATGCAACAAGGCCCTCGAAATCCATTCCAAATGGCGCTCCTTCCCTTTGGAGGCTTACCCCGCACTTCCATGGCGCTTTATGTCAACCTGTGGGGTATTTTTGTACTCAGGGGAAATTGCTCTACACACTTTTTTTTTCATCTTTTAACCCCTTGTGAAAATTAAAAAATCAAGACAAGATCATTGATTTAGTGTAAAAATTAAAAATTTTTTACACTAAATGTTGGTCTAGCCTTGGTTTTTTTCCATTTCCACAAGGGGTTAAAAAAGAAAATGAACACAACGTGTAGGGTAATTTCCCCCCGAGTACGAAAATACCCCACATGTGGACATAATGTGCCATATGGGCATAGGGCAAGCCACCAAAGGGACATAGCGCCATTTAGAGGCTGGAATGGAGGATGGAGGCCATGTCGCAATTACAAAGCTCCTGTGCTGACAGGACAGTAGAACCCCCCCCCCCCACAAGTGACCCCATACTGGAAACTACACCCCTCAAGGAATCTAACAAGGGGTGCAGTGAGCATATGGAACCCACTGGTAACGGGCACATATGTGGAACATGTGCCATGAAAATAAAAAGTAAATTTTTTTTCATTTTCACGCCACAAATGTGCCCGTCACCAGGGGGCCATATTCCCGCTGCCCCCTTGTTAGATTCCTTATGGGGTGTAGTTTCCAGAATGGGGTCACTTGGGGGGTTTTTCTACTGTCCTGGCAGAACAGGAGCTTTGTAATTGCATCATGGCATCCTCTAATGGGAATGGCGGCCATACCTATTTAGCTGGGGAAAAGGGACCATTCAAATTTATTTGGGGGTATTAGGCCAATTTATTAGTTTATAAGGTTGAAAATGACAGGTGTCCATCAAATTCAACCTGTGTTGAACCAGAGGAAGGCAAAAAACCCTCGTAAGGCAGACGACAGTAGCCTCATCACAGGGAAAAAATTCCTTCCCGACTCAATAATGGCAATCAGAATAATCCCTGGATCAATGTGACCCCTGAAATAGAATAAGGGACAGAGTTTAGAAAATGTAGAACCCCAATGATGTGTGGTACCCCTTAAAGTGATCCAGTATGCAGAGGCTGCGGTGATCAGGACAGGTGGCACACTGGAAAATGGTGTCCTTCCTGATCCCCCTGTTAAGCCACACTCTGTACTTCTTCTGGGGTCTCCTGTTTTCCAGTGTGGGGGACGTCACATGGAAAATGTTGTCCTGGTGAGATACAGGGTCCTTCATATCCAGAAGCGCTGGATCCATTCCATGGCTGCTAAATATTAGGGCTTTATTACTGCTTCTGATATTTTCGGATCGTGCCGCAAGCTACAGTAGCTCGGGCAGCGAGGGACCAGAAGAGGGGGTGCTGGTATAAAAGTTATCTCCGTACAGGTGGTAACCTTTACCCAGCAGTGGGAAGATCAGTTCCCGAATGATCTCCCCACTAACTCTGAGGATCGGGGGGGCCGCATCTGGGGGCTGGATTCGGGTGTCCCTTCCTTCATACACTGTAATGGTACATGTACACTGCGGAATGGCGACGGATAACCCTTTGTGCATTCCGCAGCTGCCACCCGCCGGCGGACTGATGCGGCCGTGCGTCTCTGCTCGTGTCACACTCCATTCTATGCATGGGCGGATTCTGCCCTCTGTCCAAAGAATGAACTTGTTCATTCTTTGGACAG
The DNA here is from genome assembly GCF_027789765.1 of Dendropsophus ebraccatus. Taxonomy (NCBI): domain Eukaryota; kingdom Metazoa; phylum Chordata; class Amphibia; order Anura; family Hylidae; genus Dendropsophus; species Dendropsophus ebraccatus. The sequence continues at coordinate 39,163,517 of NC_091467.1, read as the reverse complement.
ACGACGGAATTCGCCTGTACATAGGATGGAGTCTATGACACGGGGGGAGACGCGCCTGCATCAGTCCGCCGGCGGGTGCCAGCTGCGGAATGCACAAAGGGTTATCCTTCGCCATTCCGCAGTGTGCACGTACCCTAAATCTGTAAGTGTACCCTGAGGTACCCTGAGGTACTCTCACAGAGTTTGTAGAACTTCACGCCATACCGTGATCTCTTATTGGGACGGTACTGGTGGAAAAGACGTGTCTGGAGGGCAGCGTACGCTACGCTGCTCCCAGACACGTCACTGGATGATGAAGATGAATGGAGGAAAGAAGGATCCCCCCATTCATCCTCACTGGCTGTTTCTATGTCGGAGGCAATAATAACGTATGCGTCCGATGCCGAAAACACCCTTGGGGCCATCTTTATACGGGGACTAGTATATGGGGTTTGTAAATGTGTAGTGGTGTAGTGCAAAACGTTATTTCATGTAGTGTGGTGTAATGTAGTGGTTTTTACGTTTTTTGTTTTTTTTTACAGTAAGAAAAAAATGTACCTACGCCAAGAAAGGATCTGATAAATGCTGCACTTTTGTGGGCACTTATCAGCAGACAGTGGCGGTAGGATATAGGGGGAAAAAATGCCCCTACGCCAAAAAGGAGTTCATCGGCATTAGGGCGCAAAAAAAGAAAAAAAAAATTCGGGGACCAAAAAAAAAAAAAGCTTTTTCACTCAAAGCAACTGATCAGTGAATGATATTCACTGATCAGCCGCTAGGGGGCAGTAGGGCGAAGCTGCCGGAGATTGCCGAGGCCTGCCGAACCCGAAGACCCGAGTGTTTCCGAAGATTTCCAACGCTGGACGACAAAACCCGGAAGTGACCCGACGAAGAGAAGAGGATGTCGCGGACCGTAGATCGTCGCTCCGGACGCCGGGATCAGGTGAGTATGGTGCACCTACACCACACACACCTGTTCTGCACCCCTCAGCTACCTAGCTGAGGGGTGCAGAACCCGGCAACATTTTTTTTTTACAGTATGATCGCCGTGATGGGCCGGCCGGTTCTGGCCGGCCCATCACGGCGATCGTGGGTGGACATGGGTGAATCAGCGGCGTAAACTAATTTTGTCCCTGGACAGCAGTGGACATTGCTAAATTAGAGGCGTCAAATGACCCTTTCTCCCTGGAGAACAGTGAACATTGGTGGATCAGGGGTGTCAAATCAAATGTTCTCCATGGGCATCATTTGACGCCGGTGGATTAGCAGCGTATGAGTCTTGTTAGTAGGACAGCATTAGATATTTTAAAGCAGAAGCCCCATAAAGGGCATTGTCTTAGCTCTAGAAGGCTCTAGAACAGACACCTGTTGTTTTTTTTGTTTTTTTTCCATCAACCTTAAATTATGTCGTCTTAAACCTTACTGAATCTAGGCCTTTTGGCTTTTACCAAGATGGTACATAATTAATCGACACCAAGTTAATGCAACCCATGCATTCATCTCTCTGGTTTTTAAGCTGTCTCCAGCTTAAATGAACAGGGAAACCCCGGGTATAGGAGTTTCCCTCTCACTCCCAAAACACTCCCAAAACACCTCACCCTAATGGTGCACTCACATGTTGCTTAAGGGCTGCTGCATAAACCTGTCTTTTGTCAAAGTATTAAGCTGGTGTGGATAATGTATTCCATTGTTGGCAATATTTGGTCATGGGATTATATTAAGACATTTTTGTCGTAAGGAGTTAGATTACAAAAAAAAATGTGTTTGGGTGGGTGCATATTATGTTGGGAGTTAAATTGTACAGAACCTGGCACCTGAGTGCTGACTTTCGGCTGATGTTTCAATTGTCAGGTACGGGGGGTGGTAAAATCCGCTACTATCCAGGCTTGGTTCATTTTAAGGAATGTAATCCTTTCTACACTGAGACAAGACAAGCCTGGTCCTCCTGGGGTTCACAATGGCCCCTACTGCACTAAACACCCTCTCTGATGCAATGCTGCTGGCTTGGTGTGACAGAAGAGTGAGAGTGAACTCTCCCAGCTGTGGCCAGATGTCCAGCTTTTCTGCTCAGAATTGCATCGGGGCTGAAATATGCAGTAGAATTTTACTTGAAATTTCAGCTGCTGCCTAATGTAAACTTCAGTGTGGGTCTGCTGGGTTTCTTCCTCTGGTGGCTTCAGGAAGTTGCTCATCATTGTTTGGAGGCTGAAACGACTACCATGGCTACTGCTGGCCCTCACACTTGCGCTACTAGTTGTTATTGTAGACTGGCCAAGTTCCTTATGACTGTTGGGCATGCAGGATGTTGTTGTTTCTGATCGGCCTCAGGACTTAGCAACACTTGATGGTACTGTTTGACTTTTGCAAACCAGTCTGACCGTGCAAAATAATCTGTCATTTTCTGCTGGAAGCGATGGTCAACCAGGGTGGCCAGCCAGAACTCATCTGAGTGCAAACATTCCAAGAGGCACATGAAGGCTAAATGAACAAGCTTCACCGACTGCTGTTCCTCACCCGTGTCCTCGCTGTAAATCCAGGGTGTGCTATACTTACCAGACAGATTTCTCCATCTCCTCTGTTGTGTCCAGGCCAGAGATGGTAACAAGTGGTGTTTAGAATACTTGGCCGTACCTCCTCCTCCTTCACTCAGGCTTAGACTGACATCATAGGCAGTCGCACTGCCCCGAGTCCCCTCTGTGATGATATTATTTAGTGCTCAGTGATGAGAAGCAGAGGGATGACGTCATTCACACCGTACTGGTTGTGGCTGACTAACAGAGTGGCTTTCTCAAACGGTACCAGCAGTTGGCAGACATCACACATAATCTGCTAATCGGTGACCTGGAAACTGCAGTTCTGCAAGAAGGTGCCAGAATGCGTGACGAGGAAGTCAGACAACACCGATCTCTGTTGGTAGAGGCGGTCCAACAGACTTGCAGAGGGTGTGTGTGAGCCCTCCCCACTGCAGTGCCGACACGATGTTACGGCCGTTGTCTGCCGCTACATTGCTAACCTGCATATGCCGACTGGTCAGCCACCTTGCGATGTCATTCCCTCCATGGCATAAAGTAGTTTGCTGCCAGTGTGGCTCCTTTCACCCAGGCAGCGCAGGTGAAGGACCGCCTTGGACTGGGTGTGCAGTGTTGTGATGACTGGATGAGGTTGTGGACGCAGAGATTGATCTTTAGATGATGACAAACAATTCTGGGAGGACACAGCGGTCTGTGCTCTGTTGCCGCTGCACCTCTCCCATTACTACATTAATCCAGTGTGCAGATATGGACATATACTGCCCCTGGCCATAGCTCGAACTCCACACGTCCCCGATTAGACACAGAGATATCCAAAGAGTCACCAACTTTTTTATTTTTATTTTTTTGCAGGTATAAGTGCATTGATGAAAACGCCAGCTACTGGTCACTCTCAATCTCAGGTGTGCACAAGCCATCAGGTCTTTAAAGAGGTTGGCCACTTTATAGTAAAATAGGTCAGTACAAAGTATTAGTAAGTGTGCTCACTGTATATACTGACAGCAGCTCCCTGTGTACCTCATAGAGCTAATATCAGACTCCCCTTCACCAGGCTGGGCCGCCCTGCTCTGTTTTATTACATTCCATAAAATGGCCGACATGGAGGAGCATGTCACCATGCCCTGTCCCCTGTGTACTCCATAGACATATACAGGCTCAGTGGTGGACACTGGGGGTGGGGCATGGTCACATGCTCCTCCATGTAAGCAATCATGTTAGCTCTATGAGGCACACAGGGAGCTGCTGTCAGTAAGTGCAGTGAGTACAGTTACTAATACTGTACACTGAGCAATTTTACTATAAAGTGGCCAACCCCTTTAAATGGCTTTGATTCCACCAAGTGGAATGGGAGGTACTGGAGGGCAATAAGCCTAGCCAGGCGGGTGTTAAGTGTTTGTGCCGTCAGGTGGTTGTTTAAGTAATGCTGTCTCCTGGTCATTACTTCCGACAGCGACTGCTGTCTTAACAGTGGCAATGTTTTCTGACTGTGGCTGATGGAAATGTAAATGTCAAGGACCTACTGCTTGCAACTGAGGCAGCAGAATTTTGGCCTTCTGCTATGGGCTGCATGGTGGTAGTCGCACCTCTTTGGTGTTCCCAGCATGTTTATCATGGGTGTCCCAGTTCTTCCAGGCAGTGGGGTGGTGTCGCTCCCTGTGCTGTTGCATCAAAGTTCGAACCCAAACCACAGCCCACTTTATGCTCACAAATGGGGCAAATGATTGCATGGTCTTTGCCGCCATCGACAACGAAAAACTGCCAGACTGGTGATCTGAGTGGGTGTTTCTACGGAGCAGGTGTACTGGCAGCCTATTGTTGAGTGCTGCCACTGCCTTTGGGTACTCATTCAGTGTCTGGGCCTTGCCGATGCAGACTGGCTAATGTCCATTGCCTCACTCTTTTTCATCTGGACCCACGAGCTGTAGATTGGGGCTGACACTTGGTCGGTGGCACAAATACAGCGTCATCCCCTGATTGGGATGCCCAGGATGTTATCTGTTGACCCAGATTCCATGTTCTTTCTGCAACATCATCGTCATCGTAGTCCGGGATGAAAGTCTCTCCTTTTCCAGGTGCTCCATCTCCGTGGCCATATTGGAGGAACTAAGACTTTGAGCTAAAGCTGCCTCTGCCTGGCTCTCCTGACTTCTTTTGGAGTCTGTCCGCTTAGGGAGTCTCAAGGCTTTTTTCACGGTCTTGCCTGTCAGGCAATTCCTGTTTGGGATCCTCAGAATAGTCATGGAATTGTCGTGCCGCTACTCCAGGATGACCCTTCTGTTCACTGTGGTCTCTGTGTTTGGGTACTGCCTGGCATGGAGCTTGAACTTTGCAGTAGTCAGTCCATGATCCCAGGGTGGCTAGTGTTCGCCTGTCCAGTCTTTCTCACCTTTCCCACCTTTGTCGCTGATGCTTGACATACCCTTGGAAGGCACAGTTTTCTTGGGTTGCTTGGACATATTGCTGAGTTTATGTGAACTGATGGGGGCTTACCTAGAATGGAAGTGGTTGAAGACTTTTTATTAGATGGGTTGGAAGGGGTTTGATGGCGACTTTAAAGTGTTTCCCAAGATTTTTATTTAATACAGCAGGAAATCCACTGAACAGGAACACTGGGTTTATTTTACTCACAGCACTGACACACTGGATTCACTGTATACTAGCTCGACAGCACAGACACACTGGTTTAGCAGTGGGTTAACTTCACCTACAGACTCTTTTACAGTTCAATGGAGACTAGTTACACCAGCAACAGAATAGAACTGGCCTCTCCTATCCTTACTTATCTCTTGTCAGAGCTTAAACCTGCTTCTCACTTCTCTCTACCTAAAGACTGAGTGCTGTCTGCTTAAACAGGCGTGCACTGTATAGAGGGGGACCGGCAGGGGAAAAAACACAGCGACCTTTACATTATTCTGTTGGAGAAAGGGATTATTGAAAATCCCTTTCTTCCATAGACTAACCAAATAACTTAAAGGACAACCCCCGCGCTAAGGAAAAAAAAAAAAAAAAAAAACAATCAGAAACATAGCTTTTATACTTATCATCCCTCCTGAGCTGTCACTGTTTGAATTTCCCACCGTCTGTGTACCTTGTGATTTCTAGTCTTGTTCTTCATTTCTTCCTTGCTTCCTGGTTTCAGCTTCCCATGATGCACTTTGGCTGCTGTGACAAGCCAGCCCCCTGCTGTGACACTGAAAGTGCCTGCCCCTCCATTCACTACAACTCCCATCATACACTTAACATGGCCCCCTCTCTCTCTCTCTTCAGTCAGGCTGCTATATACACACACTGAAGCTGTACACACATACTTTCACTTCACTGTAGTGACATTCTGCAGGATCGCCGTCCCTAATTAGGTCAGGGCAGCAGGGGAGAGATAAGAGTCTGTGTAGCTGACATGCCGGGAGTGAGGAGAAAGATAAGCAAGTGACATGACTCACTCACTCACTCGGCAGCAGGAGGGAGTATGGGGGAGGGGGTCCTGTAGCTGGTTATGTGCCGGGAGTCAGTCACGAGTCATTATTGAGTTGCAGAATGTCACATGGCTTACAGTTGCTTAGCCAATGGGAGCTGAGCAAGCTGAGTCACCTGACCAGGCAGGGGAGGGGGAGGCTGGTGTAACAGGACCTAGACCAGCCCTTCTGCTGATGACACATCGTCACTAGAAGGAGCTGATAGAGGAGCCTGTTGACAACAGTAATTGGGTATGAAAGAGTTTCTTACACTTCCTGGTGGGGGGTTGAGGGGGGGAAAATAGGGAAGGAGGACAGACAGGTGATTGAAGTATATTACAGTGTTATATAACTTCGTAATGTGCTTCAATTACTGGAAAAAAGTTTTTCATGGGAGTTGTCCTTTAATGCTAATATGGATGGCCGCTATGGCTTTGCTACATCATGGACCATGAGACCATTTTTTAGAAAAACTTGTAAGTCAGGCAGCTAGAAAGACAAAAGATGGCTCAAACTACTCGTGTGGACTTGGTGAGTAAGATCAGCTAGGTTTGGGAGCTTTTAAATTTTTTTTAGCTCTTCTGGGAAATACCCCTTTTATGTACATTTAAATGATCACTATGCAGTGGTGTCATTAGCTGTGGATTTTGGTAATTGTGATCATCAGGACTAAAGTTGCCAAAACACTTAACACACTTGTTCGGCCTGAGAGCTATGTATCCCAAAGTGCCTTTATTGGGAAGATGGGAATAAATCTTAACTAGATTTGCATTTCCAGGAAAATACATAGTGCTTGAAAAGAGCGCCCCTTTAACAGTGACTTCCCTTTAAGAGAAACTTTAACCCTTGATACCCTCCCTTTAAGAGCAACTTTGGTACAGTCCCTTAAGGTGCGACATTGGTGACGACGATTTGAGTAACCTACATACTGTCCCTTTAACACCAGCTTAAGTACTGTCCCTTTAAAAAAGACTTAGGTACCATCCTTTGTAAACCAGCTTTAGTACTGACCCTTTAAGGGTGACTTGGGTACCGTCCCTTTAAGGGCGAATTGGGTACCCTCCCTTTTAAGAGCTACTTGGGTACCCTCCCTTTTAAGGGCAACTTGGGTACCCTCCCTTTTTAAGGGCAACTTGGGTACCCTCCCTTTTTAAGGGCGACTTGGGTACCCTCCCTTTAAGGGCGACTTGGGTACCCTCCCTTTAAGAGCGACTTATGTAATGCCCCTTTAAGAGCGGCTTGGGTGCCGTCCCTGCTACATGGCTGCCTCAGCTCTGCTATTTTACTGACTGAACTCTGGTACTTTTGATGGTAAAGATCATTGCTCGGTTACCATTACAATCTTACTCATGTCACTGAGACAAAATCGTTAAGGACCTTCCATCTTCTACATCTTCAATTGGCCAATAGTGGACATGTGACTGTGTGAATGTTGTGATGCATTGCCTGACAAGACCTTAGAATTTCTATTGGCTGCTATATTTCAGCTATTTGCATATGTGTTGTGATTGGCTGTTAGCGTTTAGAGTGTGGCCATTATTTCCCATGGGCCATTATTTTCTATGCGAAATTAAGGGTCTTTTAAGCATAAATTTCTTAAAAACGACAAATCCAATAAAAAAAATAGATAGCACACCTCACACCCCCAAGGGCTTCGAAACGCAGTTCGTACAGAGTCTGTGCGCAAAGCGGTTCAGGCTATATTAAACGCAGAAAAATAGCTGGAAGAAGAAGAAGAATACGGATTACAAAATAGTGCTTTTTCAAGCAATAATTCTCCCATAAACCAAATAATTGTAATGTTAAAGGGGTTGGCCACTTTTATAGTAAAATAGTTCAGTGTACAGTGTTAGTGTACTCACAGCAGATACTGACAGTAGCTCCCTGTGTACATCAAAGAGCTAATATCAGACTGTGCCGCCTTGCTCTGTGGTGAGTCTGTCCATAAGAATGCAGACATGGAGGAGGGGAGTTTGAATTTAGCTCTGTGAGGTACACAGGGAGCTGCTGTCATTAAAGGGAACCAATCACACTAAAATTGGACATAAAGCTAAGGAAACGTGCTGGTACATCAGCCAGCACGCTTCGTAAACATCCCCCTGTACCCTCCATCCCATGTACATACAGCCCGCAAAGTTAGTTTAATAGTCTCCCGTGCTCTATGTAAATTACCATGCAAGTAGTCACGGTGGGCGGGGGCTTCTTCAAAGGGGCACTTCCTCTGCCTGGAGTAAAAAAGCTTTATTCTCCTCAGGTGGCAAGCCTCCTTTACCATGAGAACTGTGAACCTGTGGAACAGTCTCCCTTAGGAGCTGGCCGCAGCAAAAACAGTGGAGGGCTTCAAAATAGGCTTAGACAAGTTCCTAGAACAAAATATTAAAACCTACGTCGAAATATAGAATTTATCCATGCCCCTCCCTTGGTTGAACTTAATGGACATGTCTTTTTTCAACCAAAATATCTAATAAATATAGGCACCTTAACCCCTTGCCTCCGCAGCCTCTTTTGGCCTTAATAACCAGGGCCTATTTTTCACTCTGACCTGTCTCTCTTTATGTAGTGGTAACTCTGTGATGCTTTTAATTATCTCGGTTATTCTGAGATTGTTTTTTCGTGACATATTCCTCTTTATGTTTGTGGTATACTTTGGTTTATACACTCAGTAGTTTTTTGTAAACAAAACATTTGCGCAAAAACTAAAAAAAATTTACTTTTCTTTACATTGAAAATTCTCTTCTCCTAAGACAAATAGTTATATCACATAAACTAATTATTACTGCAATTACAGTGATTTTTCACATTTTCAGGAAAATTTCAAATTCCGATTTCATTAGGGACCAGTTGAGTTCTGTAGTGAGTTTGTGGGGCCTGTATGTTAGTTACACCCATAAATTCCTACACCGTAAAAACTGCACCCCTCAAAGTATTCAAAGTAACATTTCATAAGTGTATTAACCCTTTAGATATTTCACAGAAATTTAAGCAAGTTGGAGGGGGAATTTAAAAAAATTTTTTGGCTGATATTCCACTTTAATCCATTTTTCCCTCTAACACAGCAAATACTAACTGAAAAATGGAACTCACTATTTATTCCCCTTACTCCAATGTTTCTATAAATCCCCCATATGTGGCTGCTGTGCGTCACCTGACTCAACCACAGGCCTCAGACATGACAGAGACCTGGTGAATTTTGGGGTCATGCGGTGCCAAAATATTTGTATAAGACAAGTTGACGTTTCTACCGGTACCATACTGAGGGACATGTGACACCCTGATCAATATTTAATTAATTTTTTTTATAAGGTGGTACGAATAATTTAGCAGCAGTTTTTCACCATTTTTTTTCTATGCTGTTTACTATATGTTATATATGACATTTTATCGTTATTCGTCAGGTCGATACGATTACAGTGATATCCATTTTATATAGCTTTTGTTATATTTTATGGCATTTATGCTATAAAAACTGTTAGTGTCTTGCATATTATAAGAGCAGCAATATTTTTATTTTTTCAGCAATGGAGTTATGTCAGGGATTTTTTTTGCGGCATAAGCTGACGCTTTTAGTGGTACACCTTTTTGGTAGATGTGACGTTTTGATAGCTTTTATCTGTATTTTTTAGGGGGCGGGATTAACAAAAAATTGTCATTTTGGTTAGATTTTTATTTATTTTTTTAATGGTGTTCATTGGGTGGTATAATTAATGTAACAGGTTAATAGACTGGGTCATTACGGACACGGCGGTACCAAATATGTGTATATTATTTATAGAGGATCATTTATAAAGGGGGGATGGTAAATGTGTATATTTATTTATTTTAATTTTTTTCTTTATGTATTTAATTAATTATGTATTTGTGTGTGTGGTTTTTCTTGTTTCAACCTTTGCAGATATATATATATATATATATATATATATATATATATATATATATATCTAATCATGTATATATATATCATGCATTACAGCACATGATCTGTGCTGTAATGCATGATACAGTGAATGAGCTGTCAGCTTTACAGCTGACAGCTCATTCAAACGATCAGGTCTCTTCAGTGCAGGGACCTGATCGTTGAGCACCGGGAGGCAGGAGCGAGGGGGGAACGGTGGAGTGCATGCAAAGCCGGATCGGGGGAGGGAGGGGGCCAATGCATGGGAGAGAAGCCGATCGGGGGGGGGGGGGGGGGGGGGGCGTAGTGCATGGGGGAGAAGCTGGATGAGGGGGAGGAAGCAGGATCGAGGGAGGGGCACATTGGGAGAGGGAGCTGCACGGGGTCGGAGAGATAGGGAGAGAGGCGGGGGGAGGCAGGCAATGTGCTGCAGCCGCCTCCTGCCACCCGATCAGCGGGATGCATCAGATCTCCCCATAGACGCTGCGGTCGCAACGACCGCGGCGTCTATGGGGTTAACTGCTCTGCTGCACTGCACTGCTCCCCTCCGGGCATTGGCAGCGGGAGGAGGCTGTGTGACACAGCCTCCTCCCGCTGCCCGATCTCAGATACGGACAGCTGGGGAAGGCAGAGAAGGCATGACGTCCAGGGACGTCATGTTGCAGAATGGCACTGCTTTTCATGACGTCCCTGGACGTCATATTGGCGGAACGGGTGAAGATTATTATAATGTAATATAATAATGTAATATGGGAAAATATTGCTTTCCTCTCTTTAGATTCTGTCTTTGTATGGGACACCCACATCAAAGAAGGATATAGACGGTCTAATTCTGTTAACGATGCTGAGAAGAAAATTAGTCCTTCTTGGGATGGTACAAAGAATTCATCTGTCGTCAAAAAACTGCAGAAAAATTCCAGTAATAAAGCATATGGGACAGAAGGTAAAGTGTGCTAGAAATTAGAGGAGGGTTAAAGGAACAGCTTCTTTTGAAATATGTAGATGCCATATTAAACAGTACTGAAAAAATGCTATGTACCATATTTTCCGGCGTCAGGGGTTCGCCTTATACGCCTGAAAAAGTTAACCCCTGCCTGACCGCAGCGCTGCTACGATCAGGTAGGGGTTAACTGCAGCTAAATGAATAAAATAACAAACATTTAACTCACCCGGTGCCCGTTCCCGGCCTCCGCGCGTCGTCTTCTCTGCTCCCGTTGCTCCCGTCGCTGACTCCGCCAGGGTTGCCCGAAGCTCACCCGAGCTGCTCGGGAGAGCTTTGGAAGAATGACAGAGGCTTTGGGTACTTCCGGACCCTCCCGAAGCCACTGTCATTCTTCCGAAGCTCTCCGGAGCGTCTCTGATTAGACACTCAGCTGCTCGGGAGAGCTTTGGGCATCCCCGACGCAGTCAGTGTACGTCACACTGCCTGCGCCGGGGAATGGGAGCAGAGAAGACGACGCGCGGAGGCTGGGAACGTGCCCGATTGAGTTAAAAAAAATTTTTAAAATTAAATGGTCACCCCATACGGTGGGGATGCGGCCATTTTTTAGCCCCCCCACCGTATAGGGTGACCATACCCAGCGTATAAGGCGACCCCCGAATTCTGACAAGATTTTTCGGGGTTAAAAAGTCGTCTTATACGCCAGAAAATACGGTATTTTCTATTGCTGCAGTTTCATATCTATCCATCTCATATGCTGCAGAATACCAGTTTAGTGCCATTTGATGGCAACACATGTCAAATTTTTCTTGTGTTCTGTCACAGTGCCTACTTGGGATGGAGAAGAATCTGCTGTGAGTCATGATGCTACAAATCATGCAGAAGAGGCAAAGTTTAGCAAAGTTATAGATGAATGGGATGAAGAATTTGACAGAGGAAAGGTAATAAAGCTGACCTTAGGAAATAATCCTAAACAGATGTTGCACTACATTTTTTTTCCCTGCAAAGTAAAAATGCCAATTTTTTACAAAAATTTGTATGAAGTATTATATTTGCTGTAATGCAAAAAAAAAAATGTAGGCATTGGGGTCGCTTGCAGTTAAAAAAAAAAAAAAAAAAAAGGCAGGGAGTGTCTCTGCTAACCCGAACAGTGCTAAAATTGTCTTTTTTCATAAAGCACCCAAGGCACTTTTTTTAAAAACCTAAACTATTTTAGAAGATCTGGTTGGTAAACTATACAGTATAGTATACATCAGTCTGATCTTCAAAAATGATTATTATTCCACTGCGAAATTCCACCAGTTTTGCTCTGTGTAAATGGAGCCTTACTCTGTCCCCTTGCAGGCTCTAAGTATTCAGGGAATTTCTTCTTCCTTTGGCTTGTGTTGGCTTGATGAACACCTTTGTTTGTTTTCCTGTCTTGCAACTTAAGTCCTGCATGCACAGTAGGCTTGCAGGTTGTATATGTCCAGCCCCACCACTATGTTCTTAGCAGTGGGACCTACAAAGCCTGCTCATCGCATCTTTTGTGTGGCTTCAAAATCTATTATCGGTTTCCCTGTTTTACAATGATCGCCGAGTGACATGGCCGTACGATTGAGTGTGCCTTCTGAAGGCGCTGTGAACGAGCGCCAATCTCTCACAGAACAATGTCATTACCATGATTCTTGCTTCCTTGGAGGCTGATGCGGCATTCTAACCCTTAACGATCTCCATTTCTCCTTGTCAGGGGTCCAATCTAACCACTAAATCCTGTTCCACGGGCCAAAAGGCCCCGGGGTTTAGAGGCCCCTTACTTAAAGTGTCACTGTCATGAATTTTATTTTTTATTTTTTTTACAGAAATCAATAGTCCAGGTGATTTTAAGAAACTTTGTAATTAGGTTTATTAGCTGAAAAATGCATTTTTATCAAGAAAAAGCAGTTTTAAGCTCTCCCCCCTGTCATTGTTCTCCTATGGAGAGAGCTCAATAAAAACCAAAACAGGACAACAAAGAGTTAACCTCTTAAGGATGCATGACGTACCCTAAATTTCACCACACATTAAATTTTTGGCTGGTTTCGCAGTGTACTTTATGCAAAAATTCAGCCTGTCATTACAAAGTACAATTAGTGACGCAAAAAATAAGGGCTCATGTGGGTCTCTAGGTGGAAAAATGCAAGTGCTATGGCCTTTTAAACACAAGGAGGAAAAAACTAAAACGCAAAAATGAAAATTGGCTCTGTCCTTAAGAGGTTAAAGGAGAAATTTTTATTTAAGTATTGTAATGCCCCGAAAAGTTATAAAAATCCCCAATATAGATTTATTACGGGAAATGCTTATAAAGTGCTTTTTTTCCTGCACTTACTACTGCGTTAAAGCTTTACTTCCTGGATAAAATGGTGATGTCACGACACGACTTCCAGAGCTGTGGGAGTTGGGTCGTGACATCACCATTTTATCCAAGAAGTGAAGCCTTGATGCAGTAGTAAGTGCAGGGAAAAAAGCACGTTATGTGCATTTCCAGTAATAAGTGTATATTGGGGATTTGTATAACTTTTGGGGGACAATACAATACTTTAACTAGATTTGCATTTCCAGGGAAATACATAGTGCTTGAAAAGAGCACCCCTTTAACAGTGACTTCCTTTAAAGAAAAACTTTAACCTTGGGAATCGTCCCCTTAAGAGCCACTTGGGTCCCGCCCTTTAACCCTTAGGCAACCCTGGACGTACCTGTACGTCCAGGGCCGCCTACCTGCGTTCAGAGCGTGAACCGCCGCAGTCCTGGGTGCCGTATGTAGCATCGACGTTCCCGCTAATAAAGTAATCGGATGCAGCTGTCAAAGTTGACAGCTGCATCCGATTACTTGAATGCAGCCATCCCTGGTGCCTAGTGGGGTGGATCCCGGAGGAGCAATCCACACATCCTACTCCTGCCGGGCTCAACGCCGTAATGGCTCTGAACCCGGCTCGGCACTCGATTGCTTCCAGCTGCAGCAGCCGGAAGCAATCAAAGTGCCTATCTCATCTATCTATTTTGTATTAGTATACAGTATAGATCTCAATGAGAGATCAGAGTGCTTATACTAGATGTCCCCCAGGGGGGCTTCTAGTGTAAGTGTAAAAGTAAAAAAAAAAGTGTTGCTATTAATAAAAAAAAAAAACCTCCCCTAATAAAAGTTTGAATTACCCCCCTTTTTCCAAATTATAAATAATAAATAAATAATCATGTTTGGTATCGCCGCGTTCGTAATTGCCCGAACTATTAATTTATCACATTCTTGACCTCAAATCCCAAAGTGCAAAATTGCGCATTTTTGGTCGCATCAAATCCACAAAAATTGTAATAAAAAGCGATCAAAAAGTTGCATATGTGCAATTAAGGTACCGATAGAACACATCATGGCACAAAAAATGATACCTCACACAGCCCCATAGACCAAAGGATAAAAGCGCTATAAGCCTGGGAATAGAGCGATTTTAAGGAACATACGCTCACCGGCCACTTTATTAGGTACACCATGCTAGTAACGGGTTGGACCCCCTTTTGCCTTCCGAACTGCCTCAATTCTTCGTGGCATAGATTCAAAAAGGTGCTGGAAGCATTCCTCAGAGATTTTGGTCCATATTGACATGATGGCATCACACAGTTGCCGCAGATTTGTCTGCTGCACAAATCATGATGCGAATCTCCCTTTCCACCACATCCCAAAGATCCTCTATTGGATTGAGATCTGGTGACTGTTGAGGCCATTTGAGTACAGTGAACTCATTGTCATGTTCAAGAAACCAGTCTGAGATGATTCTAGCTTTATGACATGGCGCATTATCCTGCTGAAAGTAGCCATCAGATGTTGGGTACATTGTGGTCATAAAGGGATGGACATGGTCAGCAACAATACTCAGGTAGGCTGTGGCGTTGCAACGATGCTCAATTGGTACCAAGGGGCCCAAAGAGTGCCAAGAAAATATTCCCCACACCATGACACCACCACCACCAGCCTGAACTGTTGATACAAGGCAGGATGGATCCATGCTTTCATGTTGTTGACGCCAAATTCTGACCTTACCATCCGAATGTCGCAGCAGAAATTGAGACTCATCAGACCAGGCAACGTTTTTCCAATCTTCTACTGTCCAATTTCGATGAGCTTGTGCAAATTGTAGCCTCAGTTTCCTGTTCTTAGCTGAAAGGAGTGGCACCCGGTGTGGTCTTCTGCTGCTGTAGCCCATCTGCCTCAAAGTTGGACGTACTGTGCGTTCAGAGATGCTCTTCTGCCTACCTTGGTTGTAAAGGTTGGCTATTTGAGTCACTGTTGCCTTTCTATCAGCTCGAACCAGTCTGCCCATTCTCCTCTGACCTCTGGCATCAACAAGGCATTTCCGCCTACAGAACTGCCGCTCACTGGATGTTTTTTTCTTTTTCGGACCATTCTCTGTAAACCCTAGAGATGGTTGTGCGTGAAAACCCCAGTAGATCAGCAGTTTCTGAAATACTCAGACCAGCCCTTCTGGCACCAACAACCATGCCACGTTCAAAGGCACTCAAATCACCTTTCTTCCCCATACTGATGCTCGGTTTGAACTGCAGGAGATTGTCTTGACCATGTCTACATACCTAAATGCACTTGCCACCATGTGATTGGCTGATTAGAAATTAAGTGGTAACGTGCAGTTGGAAAGGTGTACCTAATAAAGTGGCCGGTGAGTGTATATTTGTTAACAATGGTTTGAATTCTTTACAGGCCATCAGATACAATAAAAGTTATACATGTTACATATCGTAATCGTAACAACTTGGGTAACATATATAACAAGTCAGTTTTACCCCAGGGCAAGTGGCGTAAAAAAGAAAAAAAAAAAGAAAAATGCGTTTGTTTTGTTTTTTTAATTTCACCACACATTGAATTTGTTTTTGGTTTCGCAGTGTACTTTATGAAAAAATTCAGCCTGTCATTGCAAAGTACAATTAGTGGCGCAAAACATGAGGGCTCATGTGGGTTTCTAGGTGAAAAAATGCAAGTGCTATGGCCTTTTAAGCACAAGAGAAAAAAACAAAAATGCAAAAATTGAAATTGGCCCGATCTTCTAAGGGTTACGAGCGACTTGGGTCCCGTCCCTTTAAGATCGGCTCTGCTACTTATAGTGGTAAAGATCATTGCTCGGTTACCATGACAATCTTACTGATGTCAGTGAGACAAAATCGTTAAGGGCCTTCCATCTTCTACATCTTCTATTGGCTAATAGTGGACATGTGACTGTGTGGATTTTATGAGGCATTGATTGACAAGACCTTAGAATTTCTATTGGCTGCTATATTTTAGCTATTTGCATATGTGCTGTGATTGGCTGTTAGCGTTTAGTGTGGCCATTATTTCCAATGGGCCATTATTTTCTATTTGAAATTAGGGGTCTTCAAAGGGGTATTCCCCCCAAGAGCTAAAAAAATGAAATGCCTCCAAACCTAGCTAGTCTTACTCACGAAGTCCCCCTGAGAATTTTGAGCCGTCTCCCGTCTTTCTAGCTGCTTCCGTTCCTGAGTTACAAGTTTTTCTAAAAGATGGTCTATATCCAAGATAGGAAACTACATTTCCCATCATGCAATGCTTATGCCTGATGATGATAATGATGATGATGTACTAGAGTTGAGAAGGTGATGGCCATATAGCAGGGCTGAGATGTAATGGGGATGTAGCAGAGCTGAGATAGTGAGCACGATGTAGCAGAGCTGAGATAGGGAAAACGATGTAGCAGAGCTGACTGCTGAGGATGTAGCAGAACTGAGATAGTGAGAACGATGTAGCAGAGCTGAGATGTGATGGGGATGTAGCAGAACTGAGATAGTGAGAACGATGTAGAAGAGCTGAGATAGTGAGAACGATGTAGCAGAGCTGAGATGTCCAGGGGTGAGAAGGCTGCAGGCGGCCGCAGGTGAGAGGGCTGCGGGCGGCCGCAGGTGAGAGGGCTGCGGGCGGCCCCGGGAGAGGGCTGCGGGTGGCCGCAGGTGAGAGGGCTGTGGGCGGGCGCGGATGAGACGGCTGCGGGCGGCGGCGGGTGAGAGGGCTACGGGCGGTGGCGGGTGAGAGGGCTGCGGGCGGCGGCGGGTGAGAGGGCTGCGAGCGGCGGGTGAGAGAGCGGCGGCGGATGAGAGGGCCGCGGATGAGGCGGCCGCGGGTGAGAGGGCCGCGGGCGTCCAGGGGTGAGCAGGCTGCGGGTGGCCGTGGATGAGGGAGCTGGGGGCGGCCGCAGGTGAGAGGGCTGCGAGCGTCCAGGGGTGAGCAGGCTGCGGGCGGCCGTGGATGAGGGGGCGTCACACAGTTGGGGCTGCAGGCACAGGAGCGCTGCGGGCAGCCACCGGGTGAGCGGGGGTAAATGCACAGCCTAATGGAGAGGGGAGGAGTGAAGGGGTTGTGCACAAAGTGTGGGGGGAGGGAGATGCATGATATGGGTGATCTCTGTGGGGGGCGCCGCTACACAGTTGCACTTATCGGAGGCTGCCAGCGGCCACCGGGAGACAGGGGTCACAGACTATGGGTACGCTCAGGGTGGGGAGGTTACATAGAGCTGGTGAGCTCCAGGGCGAGGGGCACACAGTGGGCGGTGCTGCTGTCAGAGAGGCAGACAGCTGCAGCGTCTCACTGTCCTCCCTCACTTCAGTGGACTGGGTTAAAAGCGCTAACCCAGCCCATTGAAGAGATGGAGGACACGTGATGCCGTCTCGGAGGGTGCGGGCCAGGAGCAGGGAGCGCTGTCGGAGTGGACTGAGAGCTGATGATTCTATGCAATCCGTGGGGGTTGGGGCACCTAGATAACAGCAGAACTGTGCAGAATCTGTAATAAATTTTTGTATTGGAAGGATGGAAAGCTACGGGTGGGCGATGTATTAATGCAAAAATAATTTTGGGAGGAATACCCCTTTAAACATTTTTTAAAAACTAAAAATCCGATCAAAACCAAAAATAGATAACACACCTGTCATAGCCGATGGCTTTGAAACGCAGTTTGAACGGCGTCTGTGCGCAAAGCGGTTCATGCTAGGAAAATTTTACACGCATTTCTTTTAAATTTAAGGATGCATTTACACATCCAGGATCTGCTGCTGATTGATGCATTTAGTTACATCGATATCTGCAGCAAATCCTGCATGTGTGACTGCATCCTTAGGTCCCATTTACACATCAGAAACCCCGTCTGTAATTGCGGACCCAAATGTGTTTCAGTTCCTGTCCGCATTTGCAGGTACCCACTGTCATATAGGTGACACAGACATACAATGGCTTCATTGTTTTGTTGCAGCATGGATCATGTCCCCAAATGGATCAGAAACACCTACAGATGTGTGTATGGGTGACAGGGGCCATAATGTCACATGATTCATGTGAATGTAACAATTTTTAGGATCCAGCTTGCACCGTATGATAGAATAATATGCAAGTTTGGGTCTATTATACAGTAAGAAACCAGACACTTTCTAGAGCAACATTGAAGGTTTATTAATGCAAATCTAATCCCTAGGTCAAAAAGAGGGACATGTAATAGGCAAAGACGGACAGAGGGACGTGGGTCAAAAGTAGGGATTGTCCCTCCAAAAGAGGGACACTTGGGAAGTATAGGTATACAGGACACTACAGGTGTACAGGACCCCAAAACTATACACTACAGGTATACAGGACCTCCACCAACTATATACTACAGGTATAAAGGACCTCCAAACTATACACGACAGGTATACAGGACTTCCACCACGCATACAGTACAGGTATACAGGACCATAAATCTATACACTACAGGTATACAGGACCTCCACCAACTATATACTACATAAATACAGGACCTCAAACTATACACTACAGGTGTACTGGACCCCAAAACTTTACACTACAGGTATACAGGACCCCCAAAACTCTATACTACAGGTATACATCACCTCCACCAACTCTATACTACAGGTATACAGGACCCCCAAACTATACACTTCAGGTATACAGGACCCCAAAACTATACACTTCAGGTATACAGGACCATAAAACTAGACACTACAGGTATACAGGACCATAAAACTAGACACTACAGGTGTACAGGACCCCAAAACTATACACTACAGGTATACAGGACCTCCACCAACTATATACTACAGGTATACAGCACCTCCACCAACTCTATACTACAGGTATACAGGACCCCCAAACTATACACTACAGGTATACAGGACTCCAAAACTATACACCACAGGTATACAAGACCTCCACCAACTATACACTACAGGTTTAGAGATCCTCCACCAACTATATACTACAGTTATACAGGACCCCCAAACAATACAGTACAGGGATACAGCACCTTCACCAACTATGTAGTACAGGTATACAATATCCCCAAACTATACACTACAGGTATACATGACCCCCAAACTATTCACTACAGGTATACAGGACCCCCAAACTGTAAACTACAGATATCCACGACCCTCAAACTATAAACTACAGATATAAAGCACCTTCACCAACTATATAGTACAGGTATAAAGGACCTCCACCAACTATACACTGCAGGTATACAGCCCCCCCCCCAACTATACACTACAGGTGTACACTAATTCCACTGATTAACTCAGATGAAACAATACCTTTTTAGACGATTGCAGTTTCCTGTTAAGCATTGTTTGCAATGGCAATAAACAAGGCCCAAGCCTGATCACTGCAGGTGGCGGCATAAATCTGGATTCTGCATGTTTTCCACATGGACAATTGTATGTTGCTGCTCCAGAGTTGTATCAGGTAAAAATCTTTGTCTATGTACCTGCCAATAACACTGCAAATGTTTTACATAACCAGGCTGTATATAACGAGGCTCTGTATATAACACTGCCAATGTTGTATATAACCATGCTGTATATAACACTGCCAATGTTGTATATAATCAGGCTGTATATAACACTGCCAATGATGTATGTAACCAGGCTCAGTATAACACTACCAATGTTGTATATAACCAGGCTCTGTATATAACACTGACAATGTTGTATATTACCATGCTCTGTATACAGTCTGATCACATGACACCTCAGTTTGGCTATTAGGTATTTAGGATGTTTAAAGTTTTTAGTTTATTTTTAATGTGCATAAGCTGCAAAAGAGGGGTCTGTGGAGCCTCAGTTACGAGTCTCAAAACACAGGAATAGCCAGATATCCCTCCAGTGGAGAAAAGCCTATTGCCAAGGGGGTGACTCCCAGTGGGGAGATCACCAAACTACCCTGATACGTAGCCCCTTAAGTCCCACTCGGTTGCGAGTATTGGAATATAAAAAGGAAAATAACAGGGTGGCCCCTTTTACGTCAAAGTCTAACTTTGCGGTGAGTATTGCGACATGACAAGGGTTTACCAAGGCAGGCATCCATCCACAGACGATCGTTTCAGGGTAGTTGCCCCTCGTCAGTGTGGAGTAGGATTCTGGCTAACAGGGGCAATGAAAAATAGACCAACAAAACACAGCAGTCACTGAACACTGAGACTCTTCAGTGAGTACTCCATTTGATTTTTTGTCGCTGGTCTCCCTGAGTTTAGTGATTGCTGTGTTTTGTTGGCCTCTGCACCTCCCTATACTGGAAGATGCGCTTTGCGACTCAGTATCCAGCAATTTTGCAGATCTTCCATGAGAGTGGCTCTGTGGACACTTACACCTCCCCCATTGACGTGGAAGAAGTAGTGCAAACATTGGAGCAATGTAACTCCTCACCCCGGCGGCAAGATGCTTCCTCACCTGGGAGGGCTTTTACTCCAGCCTGGGGGGGGGGGGCGCCGTTACCACCTTGGTTTCCCCCTGATGACATAAGAGAGATGTGGCACACCGCAGTCCATCGGAGGAAGGCAGATCACGCTGGGCGTAAATATGGCTGTTTGTGAGTCTATTCCTCGTCGCCTCTATCTGTTTTCTGGGGCCCTACATTTTTAGTCACATATGTTCTCTTCAAGTGAATGGACATTGGGACTAGAGTTCTAATCAAGAGGGCAGTAGCATTTGGTTTTAGCCCCCCTACATTGCTGTTGACCACGGTTTGTATCAGGGCTGTGGAGTCGGAGTCGTGGAGTCGGAGTTTGAGCTAGTTTTGGATGTAGTCTGAGCTAGCTTTGGCTGGAGTTGGAGTGGGAAAAAAATGTAATGTTGCCATGGCTGAAGTAGGCTGTGTGTGTATGCTATGGCTGCAGTAGGCTGTGTGTGTATGCTATGGCTGCAGTAGGCTGTGTGTGTATGCTACAGCAGCAGCAGGCTGTGTGTATGCTATGGCGGCAGCAGGCTGTGTGTGTGTGTGTGTGTGCGCACTATGGCTGCAGCAGGCTGTGTGTGTGTGCGGTGTGCGCTATGGCTGCAGCAGGCTGTGTGTGTGTGCTATGGCTTAAGCAGGCTGTGTGTGTGCACTATAGCTGCAGTAGGCTGTGTGGGTGTGCTATGGCTGAAGCAGGCTGTGTGTGCTACAGCTGCAGCAGGCTGTGTGGGTGTATGCTATGGCTGCAGCAGGCTGTGTGTGTGTGCGTGCTATTGCGTGTCCCCAAAGTGACCTCCTATATCACTATGTGTGACCTCTATATCACTATGTGTGACCCCTCTCTATATCACTATGTGTGACCCCTCTCTATATTACTATGACTGACCTCTATATTACAGGTATCTGGCATTGTTAGCAGTGTTTCTTTAAGTATGGTGAATATTTAGTTAGAAACATAAAAGACTGTCAGCAGAAAAAGATCACCTGCTGCATCTAGTCTAGTTCTGAGTTGTTAAGGACATGGAGGCTGGAGACTGGCTGCAACCACTGCACACACAGGAGAAGATTCCTTTGTATGTTTCAGAAGTCGCCCCAGGATCATGTAATACATTAGGGAGAAGCTGCTGAGCCAGTGTGATAAAAAAACTCCCTTGGTATATGACTGGCCATTTATGAAGGAGCGGGAGTCTGAGTCGATCCTAATAAATTTCAGGAGTTTGAGTCTGAGCTGCAACTTACCGACTCTACAGCCCTGGTTTGTATTTTGTCTCTTTTTTGTGGGCAGGTGTTAAATACTTTAGAGATAGCGGGTCTCCATGCTGGGCTCTCATAGTAGAAAAAAGTGAAGTTCAGAGCTCTGTATCACCACCCATACTAGATAGGGTATTAGTGATGGAGCATTTTGGTGCAAGTTATTACAGTTATAGTTGGTGCTGGCAATATTATACTGATGCCCCAGCCTAATTAGGTTCTTGGCCTAGTTGGGCTTTCTACTATCTTCTCTATCCCTGTTTTTCCCTTCTTCTCTTCTTCCTCTTTTTTTCTTTATTGTCCTGTATTGTCTTGTGTGTGCTTTTGTAGTGTCTGTACTGTGTACATGTGTTTCTCTAGTTTGTCTAAGTCCTCCTCATTGCTGATCTTATTTTACAGGACATCATCCTACAGAACTATTGTATGCGGATAGTAAACACAATGAGGATTATTTCCTGGAACATAAAGGGGTTACGCTCCCCTAACAAATGATCAGCCATGCTCAGACATCTTAAACATTTTTGCCCAGACCTTGTATTGTTACAAGAAACACATCTTACTGAAAGTGATTTTATATGCCTACAAAAGTTCTGGGTGGGTAAATTGGTGGGCTCCCCTGCAAAGGAGGGGAAAGCTAGAGTGATCATTTTATTTAACAAAAACTTCTCGAGATCACTAATAAATACACAGAGTGACAACGAAGGCAGATGGATCCATGTTTTACTAGAGGTGTAAGGGCCCCAGTATAGTGTATACAACCTTTATGCCCCCAATGGGGAAAATAGATATTTTTTTCACGACATAGGAATGTTGATTCAGGCTGACACAGTACCCCAAAAGATAGTGTGGGGGGTGAATACTGTTCTCTCGGTATCGGAAGATAGGAAAAGTGCAGATCTTCAAGGGCACACGCCACGTTCTAGAGATAAATTTTTAGGTCTTTTTTTGGAAACCCAACATCTGCATGACCTTTGGCGCCTTGTGCATCCGGAGTAGTGAATTTACCCACTATTCGAATGCTCATAACTCCTGGTCACGTAAAGACTATTTATTGGTTAGTGATATGTTATTAAGTAAACTGGCTCACTCAGACATATTGGACATGGTAATCTCTGATCATGCACTTGTACAAATTGACATCCATGATTTGTTCCCGAAAGGGACCAATTTTTTTTATTTTTATTTTTGGAGGTTTGCCTCCTATCTCACTAATGACGATGGTTTCCTTAAAACCATGAAGGGATGGTGGATAGAGTTTGCCATGAATAATGCAGAACACACGGATAATTTACCACTGTACTGGAGTACAGCGAAAGCAGTCATTAGAGGGGATCTTATCAGTTATATTTCTTCGTTGCGCAAAAAAGTCTCTCACCATTATGCGGAGGCAAGCAAAAAGTTATGTGCGGCATATACAGCATTTTTACTTGACCCATCTAGCCCCTTCATGGACGCATGGAGACAAGCCAAACAGGATTTTGAACTATGGCTTGATAGGAGGGAAAGAATGCATTGGTCTCATTATCAGAACGAGCTGTTCAGATTTGGCAATAAATTAGGTTGTTAACTCGCTAGATTGGCGAAAGGGAAAATTCCCACATTGGCATTTCGCTCGGATCTAGTCTCTGACCCGAAGTTGGTGAATATGGTACTGAAAATTTTCTATGACAATCTGTACAGCTGGACCCCTCAGCCACAGGAAGAAAGGGTTTTCTTTAGGGATGGTCCAAAACTGCCGAGGTTTGGGTTCGTATGAACCCGAACACTTGGCATCAGATCCCCGCTGTCTGCCCGCTCCGTGGAGTGGGTGGATACAGCGGGAGGACCGCCTGGAAAACTGGGATATAGCCTATGGATATGGCTGTATTCCAGTTTTCCAGGCGGTCCTCTCGTTGTATCCACCCTTTCCACGGAGCGGGCAGACAGCGGGAACCGAACCGAACTCTTTTCGGACCATCCCTAGTTTTCTTAACAAAATTAAGTCACCCTCTCTCAGGCAAGAACCACTGGAATGTTTAAACACTGATGTGACTGAACAGGAAGTTAGGGCAACTATTAAAATACTACATAATGGCAAAGCACCGGGCCCGGATGGGTACTCTATAAGGATGGGGAGTTCTATAAGGTTCTTCTAGATCCCATAGCACTGGTACTCACTGAACTGTTCAATCACATCTGGCATACAGGAAAGATGCCTACTCACACCAGCGTAGCACACATTAAGTTGTTCCTGAAACCTGGGAAGGACCACCTGCATCCTAACTCATATAGACCAATATAACTGAAGATGTGAAGATCCTGCCCAAGTTGTTGGCGGAGAGTCTTGGCGCTTACATGGACGATCTGGTGGGTCCTTCTCAGGTTGGATTCATTAAAAATAGATCAGCAGAGGCCAATATAAGAAAGGTCCTAACAGTCCTGGATTGGACACATCACCACCCCCAGCCGAACCAGTCCCCTTTCCTCCTAGCACTTGATGCCGAAAAGGCTTTTGATAGCGTGGACTGGGGCTGGCAGGGGAAGGTATTAGACAGATTTGGGGTGAATGGAAAATTTCGTACCTTCTTGAGTAGTATATACTCTAACCCTACAGCACGAATACATACTACAGGCTTTTTGTCCGACCTATTCCGATTGTTCAAGGGTACTCGCCAGGGGTGTCCTTTATTAGAGCCCCTGGCGAGATCATTGGAGGACTCTAGCATTTCAAAAAGGGATCATGGTAGGGCAAACTGAAATAAAGCTCACCCTTTTTGCGGATGATGCATTACGGTTTTTGTCTGATCCAAAGGCTCATCTTGGGCCACTGATGACTTTCATAACTCACTATGGATCAATTTCGGGATACCGCATCAATTCCACAAAGAGTGAGGTTTTGAAATTAGGGAAAAAATTACCCTCACAAATATAGGTCTCACATGGCCTTGGTCCTCATTCAGTGAAATCGCACCTGACATATTTAGGCATAAAGATTGGAAAGGAACCTAGTTCTTTGTATTTTTTAAATTATTCACCACTCTTTGAAAAAATATTTAGGGAATTGCAAAAATGGGTCCACCTGCCTCTGTCCTTCATGAGGTGTTGTCAACTCATAAAAATTTCACCAAACTCTTGTACCCCATGCAGAATATGCCTATCTTATTAAAACACTCTGAGCTACAACGCCTAAATACCGAATTCACGAAATTTATATGGCAAGGGGAAAAGCCACGAATTGCACTGCAAAAACTAAGGCTTCACCGAATAGTTGCAGGGGTGGGATTCCCTAACATTAGAGGCTACAATTTAACTTGTTTATTTAGGCACGTATTTGATTGGATGCATGCCGCCAGTCAGTTTTCAAACACACACAACTGGAATCAGAATTTGTAACTCCCTGGAGCCTGATGGCATGTCTCCATTCAAAGGTAGCCTCTCTCCCTTTCCCTGTGAAGGGATCAATCGTTATTAGAGACACCATCATTAGAGACACATGGTGGGAAATTAGAAAAATATTTAAACTCCCCTATTTGGTAACTAAAAAACTCCCATTGTGGGATCACCCCAATTTCCAACAAGTTAAAGAGGATCGCCAATACGAATTATGGAGGGAATCGGGCATCACTACAGCCATGCATCTTATGAACAGCCACACACTTCCTCCAGATTCTGAAGGTATCCTCCTTTTGTAAAAGCAGGTTAAGGAATGTGGCAAAGGAAGCAGTAAATACATCCTTTGATGACATAATAGGCTCACGGCCTAGGTAGATTTCCCTATCAGACCTTTACAGGATACTATGTACAGACTTCCTAAAAGTGTCTGCCTCCACTCTTTTTTTCAAACGGCTGATGTTGTAAACGACCCCGACATTGGTGACAAAGTCAGAACGGCTGATGAAAGTCAGACCGTGCGTTGGTTAACAAGAGATGGAGGGAAACCTACTTCAGAATAATCCACCGAGCAATTTATGACTTCAATTTCCCAGTATTTCCACATTTTCCGGACTGCATTACTGTGTGCCCAAAATGCCATGAGCGCGCCACTGACCTTTGGCACGGCCTATGATCCTGCCCAAAATCACAAGAGTATTGGCAGCAAATTATATTGTATATTAAAACACACTGGAAAATTGAACTAAAGGCTGAGCTGCAGATTTCTCATTCTATTGACCCCACAGAAGGGGTATGTGTCCTGGTGACCAATATTCCCATCATAATACATGTGGTTTTGTTGGCGGCCAAGAGGAGGCTCCTGCTTAACCACTGGTTGCAGTAAGATATCCCATCCACAACTGAACTAGTTAACCAGCTCAAAACCTTACTGGGTATTGACAGAGTGGAGATGGAGACACGTAAGGAAAAGGGCACATCAGTTTTTTTCAGGAAATGGAGGACATTTATTCAAAGTCACTACTCTGCCTCAGAAATTCACCATATAGTAAGGCCATTTAGTTATACCACATGGTACTTGAAGGCAGATCTAGCTGGCTCTTTGGGTCTGCTACGTTTACCTCCCCGCCAACCCACAGGGGATGCAAGCAACATCCATGTGCTGATACATCCAGATCCTGACTGAACTATGATAGTGCAGGAGGACTCAGTTGCGCCCTCATAGGGGAAGCATATGACAATACATGTAAACTGTGACTTTTTTTTATAACTTTCTCATACATCCCCCCCCCCCTTTTTTTTTCTTTTCTTTCTTCTTCTCCCCTCCCCTTATGTGTCCTTGTCCCCTTTATGTTGTATGTGACTTATATGCGGAGCTTTTCTTATAATGGCGCTTCTTGCCTAGGGTTTTTGATCCTGAATTACCCATGTTGGGAAGTTAAACATGGAATGGTTATTTGAAAAGAGTATTTCATATTGATTTACTATACTTATGTATAATTTTACATACAATGCATGTACATTTTTTGTACTGTTTGTCTGTTAATAACAAAAAATGCTTAAAAAAAAACTAATGAAAAGAATTATTTAAAAAAATAAATAAGTTCCCATATACAGTAGATGAAAAAATGTGTTATGGCTTTTTAACCCCTTAAGGTCAAAGCCAATTTTCGTTTTTGCACTTTTGCTTTTTCCACTTTATGTTTAAAAGGCCATAGCGCTTGCATTTTTTCACCTAGAGACGTATATGAGCGCTTATTTTTTGCAAAACCAATTGTACTTTGCAATGACAGGCATTATTTTTCCATAACATATGCTGCGAAACCAGGAAAAAATCATTGGCGCTGTCAAATTGAAAAAAAAAAGGAATTTGTTTTGATTTCGGGGAGTTTTGCATTTACGCTGTTTGTCCTATGGTAAAACTGACTTGTTATGCATGTTCCTCAAGTCGTTACGATTAAAACGATATGTAACATGTATAACTTTTATATTATCTGATGGCTTGTAAAAAATTCAAACCATTGTTAACAGATATATGTTCCTTAAAATCGCTCTATTCCCAGGCTTATAGCGCTTTTATCCTTTGGTCTATGGGGCTGTTTGAGGTGTCAATTTTTGCACCATGATGCGTTCTTTCTATCGGTACCTTGATTGCGCATATACGACTTTTTGATCACTTTTTATTACATTTTTTCTGGATTTGATGCGACCAAAAATGTGCAATTTTGCACTTTGGAATTTTTTTGCGCTTACGCCGTTTATCTTGTGAGATCAGTAATGTGATTAATTAATAGTTCGTGTGATTACGCGCACGGTGATACCAAACATCTTTGTTTATTTATATTTATAAAATGGGAAAAGGGGGGTGATTTGGACTTTTAATAGGGGAGGGAATTTTTTATTAATAAAAAAACATTTTTACTTTAATTTTTACTGTAACTAGAAGCCCCCCTGGGGGACTTGTATATAAACAGCACTGATCTCTCATAGAGATCAATGCTGTGTATATACACAGCAAAGATCCATCAGATCGGTCATAGATTGCTATGGCCTGCTGCAGGCCATAGCAATCTACTGCTGAGTCGGGATCAGCGTCATTCCGACGCTGAGGCCTGGCACGGGCAGAAGAACGGATCTCCCCCCCCCCCGCGATCGCATCCGTCCCACTAGACACCAGGGACGTGAGGTCTGAAGCCTCTAAGTGCAGCTGTCAGGTTTGACAGCTGCACTTAGAGGCTTAATTAGCCGGCGTGACAACGGGACCCGCGCCGGCTAATAGAGGCACTGCCCGGCTGCACATGTCAGCCGGGATCAGCGCCGTTCGGAGCGGGGTCCCGGCGGCACCCCGCTCTGAACACCCCCCGCGGCACCATGACGTATCAGATATGTCATGGGTCGCTAAGGGGTTAAACACTAAGTAAATAGCAAACATTGGCTTGGCCCCTAAGGGGTTAAGCATTTTCCATAATGTAATCATCCCTTCCTGGCATTTAAATAGTCCTCTGGGGGCTGATATCGAAATCCTTTAAACCCCTAAGTGAAATGAGTACCCTTTTTGGTCACCATTACATTCCAGGGTGAGGGTAGATTCAAATACTGTTAGTTTCCACAAGAATCAGATCATTCTTCTCTTCTTTAATCAAACCCCAGCCATGAAAGAGAGAGTTTCATAGTTTGGATGTTAGAATTGTTATTCAGTATGTTAAATAATAATGTTAGAATAATTCAGTATTTAGTAGCCCCAACTCTTGGCTTATAGATGACCATTTGTTCATTAAATATTAAGGGGACAAATAGGAGCAGATAGGTCTTTAAAGCCCATTGGCCAGAGACATGCAGAACAACCTCCAATTGTGGTGCTTTCATAAAGGATTAGTGGAAAGTAATTTAACAATAAGAATAATTTTTCATTTTTGTCTAAACGCCTGATGTTTAAAAGAAACAATCATCGCTTGTTGTTTGCTAAACAAGCATTTAAAGAGGTAGTGCGGCGCTCAGAAATTATTCACATAATAACACACAAGTTATACAACTTTGTAATGTATGTTATGTCTGCGAATCGCCCCGTTCCCTGTGTCCCACCACCCCCACCCGTGTACCCGGAAGTGTTGGTGCATTATACATTACCTCATTCGTGTCGAGGGCCGTCCGCCATCTTGTGCCAAACGTCATCAGCGGACGGACGGCCGAGTCGCTGCCGCCCGTCCCCCCTCCGCCGCGTCATAACTGTGCTCAGCCACGGTTGGCTGAGCACAGTTATGCTCAGCCAATCGCGGCTGAGCATCGGATGCCGCCCGAAGAAGATGTCACTCGCTGAAGATCGGAGACTGGTGTCGGCACGTGACAGGTGAGTATAGCGCACCAAACATCTGGGTACATGGGTGGGGGTGGTGGGACACGGGGAAGGGGGCTTTTCACAGACATAACATACGTTACTAAGTTGTATAACTTTGTAATGTGTGTTAGTCTGTGAATAAGTCTTTACCGCCGCACTACCCCTTTAAGCAGTTTATCTGTATGTGTAAGAAGGACCCTTACAGCGCTAGAGACCCTCCCTGCGAACCCCACCCTATTATGACCGTTTATTTTAGTAAAGCATTTAGGATACTTTTCATAACCTGAGCTATGTTGCAATACTGTCTATGTGCAAACACAAGTTATGGGTGATGTTATAGTTTATAATTCTTGATAATTTTATTATTATTTTTTTTAAGGTGAAAAAGATAAAGTTTCGACACGACAGATGGCGAATCAAAAATTGTTTTCAGTCTCTGCAGAACCGGCGTAACTTCTGGTCGGTCACTCATTTCCAACAGTTCTCCAGGATATCATACAAGTACTGATGACATTATGAAAGACAAGAATGTAATGATTTCAAGCTATATTTTTCACACCAAATAACAGTAACACACTATGGATTAATAAAATAATGATCTTTTGAGAGCTGTGTAATAGCTTTGTTTATGATGAAAATGTAACATGAGTCTGTGCTTCACAACATATACTGCCAAAAAAACAATGAAAGCATAAAGATGGCTTATCACTATTGATTTGCCATCAGCCTATGATCAGTGGAGGTACTGTAGTGCTGATCTAGCTTCACAGCTTCCTTCATGTGTGCTTCCTTTTATTCTCTGCACCAGGAGTGCTGCTGTGCAGTGAAAGACAATTCGGCGCTATAGCAATAAATTAGCGATACATAGCCTATTTGCATAATAAAGTTGGGGGTCCTACTGGTCTGACCTCCAGGATTCTTAAAGTGATGGCATACCTTGATGATATTGTATTTGTTTATAGCAGGGGTGGGGAACCTTTTTCCTGTCGGGGGCCATTTGAAAATTTACAAAATAGTTCAAGGGCCGTACAAAATAACGTTATAAAAAATGAAAATAAACTCACCGTTAATGTGATGGCTGGAAATGCTTTTCCTTGGCGATGCGTTTTACGTGGGCTGGTACTGATGATGTTGCTACTCGCAACTGATTTTCTAAGTTTGTGTCAGTCAGCCTGGTACGCAGTTGACATTTTGCTATTGTTAGTTTTGAAAAGAACTGCTCACAACATTAAGTTGTTCCGAACACAGATGCATATTTCAATGCATGTTTTCGTAAAGTGGGAAATTCATCGTTGCTCAGGTAACGTTTATAGAACTCAAGCAGTGGGACATTGTTGTACCTTGCTTTCAGCTCATCATTACTTTGTAACTGAATAATTTCGTGTTGTAGGTTATCAGGCACATCAGCTTGTTCCACATTAAATGGCGTAGAAAAAATGTTTAATTCAATTTGTTTACTTTTCACTTCCTGGAATCTCTCGCTAAATGCCTCAATAAGTTGTGCACATTCACCAGCATATTCAAGTGTTGTAGAAGGCTTTTGTCCTTC
Source organism: Dendropsophus ebraccatus (assembly GCF_027789765.1). Lineage (NCBI taxonomy): Eukaryota > Metazoa > Chordata > Amphibia > Anura > Hylidae > Dendropsophus > Dendropsophus ebraccatus. Next base: position 39,132,974 of record NC_091467.1, on the reverse strand, counting down.
CAGAGTAGGGAAATGCACAGTGTTACTCCTTTCAAGTTGCACTTTCCACAGCTTTAACTTAGCTTCAAATGACTTAACATGCGACAGCAAGGAGCTAAGAAACTGGTTGGGGCCCTGAAGCTTGACATTCAGCTCTGACAGGTACTTAGTAATGTCCACCATAAACGCTAGATCACACAGCCACTTGCTATCACTGAGTTCTCTGACAGGTTTTCCCTTCATCTCCATAAATTGCTTGACTTCATCCCGCAGTTCATAAAACCTGATAAGCATGTTCCCACGACTCAGCCACCGTACTTCACAGTAATATACAAGATCACCATATTCAGAGTCCAGATCATTCAGTAGCTCTTTAAACTGGCGACTATTCAACCTTTGCTTTTGACAAAATTTATGCATGACACAACTATTGACATCACACTGTTTAACCGCAAAGACTTGGCACAGAGACTTTCTTGGTGTATGATGCAGTGGCATAGAACTAAACCACTTGGATCAAGACTGAGACGATTCATCTCTTTCTTCACAAAGGCTGTTAGCCCTTTCTGTGAGCCAATCATGGAAGGCGCTCCATCTGTGGTAAGGCCACTTAATTTCTCAAATGATCAAATTTTTTTCAATGCTGAAACAAGTCTCTCAAACAAGTCTTCACCTCTTGTAGTGCCATGCATGGCTTCCAGAGACAGCAGCTCCTCTCTAGTTTCAAATTCTGCTGTTATGCCACGAACAAAAATAGACAATTGGGCTGTATTTGTTAAGTCCGGTGTTTCATCAAGAGCCAAAGAGAAGAATTGAAAATCTCCTGCAGAATCTTTAAGGGTTTTTTCAATATCTTGGGCTAGGTCTGTGATCCGATCAGACACTGTTCTTCGAGACAAACTAACACTCTTAAATAATTTTAGTTTGTCTGGTGCCAAGAGCTCTGCAGCAGCCACCATACACTCCTTTACAAACTCTCCTTCTATATGAGGCCTCAGCCTCTTTGCAATTAGCTCACTGACAACATCACTGGTATGAATTACATTGTCTCTGTCACACCTAGGCCTAGTAAAAGCAGCTTGTTGGGATTGCAGAGTGCGCTGAAGAGCACTGATTTTATCCAGACGCATCTGACCTTTCAAGTCACTAAGTTTAGCATGTCTGGAGCTGTAATGACGTTCCAGATTGGCTTTTTTCATTACTGCCAATGCCTCACCACAAACCAGACACACAGGCTTGCCTTTGACTTCAAGAAAAAAATAATCATGTGTCCATTTCTCTTGGAAAGCTCGACATTCTGCATCAACTTTCCTTTTTTTGGAAGTCGCCATTTGTACTATCAATGTCGCACCTAAAGGAAAGGAGTATAACCCATAAGAAAAATTGTCACCTTACTAACCTACAGAATTAATGTATCTTTTAGATAGCTTCAAATGGATTGCAACCCTTGCTGCAGTAAAATGTATTGCAATATGGTGGGGGATATCCATATGACACTGTCAAAAAGCTACCTGCATTGATGATTCATGTAATTTTGGACAACCTCAATTGGATTTTAACCCTCACCATGTTGCATTAAAATTTTGCATAGTGGGGGTGGTAGTCCATGTGAGGCTTAATATACCTTTTATTTGGGGGACAGAGTGAGGTGGCCGTATTGTGAATAAGTCTTACTTACACACTACTAAGAGGAGAGCAGGACAATCTTCAAAAGTGGTCTGCAGGCTGATAGGACAGCGGTGGAAGCAGGGCTGGCGATTGATGGTGTGAACTGGCAGCAGCAGGGAACGCAGTGACAAGCTGGGCAGTCTGGGCCGATTCTGCCTTCTCTGCTGCTCAAGGCAAAAATTGAAATACACTTAAAATCATTAGTAGTCATTTGCACATGGGCTACTATGGGCATTATATTCAAGGGCACAGCATGTGGCAGCATTATATACAAGGGCACGGCATGTGGCAGCATTATATACAGGGGCACGGCATGTGGCAGCATTATATACAGGGGGCACAGCATGTGGCAGCATTATATACAAGGGCACGGCATGTGGCAGCATTATATACAGGGGGCACGGCATGTGGCAGCATTATATACAGGGGCACGGCATGTGGCAGCATTATATACAGGGGCACGGCATGTGGCAGCATTATATACAGGGGGCAAGGCACCTGGCAGCATTATATACAAGGGCACGGCATGTGGCAGCATTATATACAAAGGCACAGCATGTGGCAGCATTATATACAAGGGCATGGTATGTGGCAGCATTATATACAGGGGGCACGGCATGTGGCAGCATTATATACAGGGGCACGGCATGTGGCAGCATTATATACAGGGGCACGGCATGTGGCAGCATTATATACAGGGGGCAAGGCACCTGGCAGCATTATATACAAGGGCACGGCATGTGGCAGCATTATATACAAAGGCACAGCATGTGGCAGCATTATATACAAGGGCATGGTATGTGGCAGCATTATATACAGGGGGCACGGCATGTGGCAGCATTATATACAGGGGGCACGGCATGTGGCAGCATTATATACAGGGGCACGGCATGTGGCAGCATTATATACAGGGGGCAAGGCACCTGGCAGCATTATATACAAGGGCACGGCATGTGGCAGCATTATATACAAGGGCATGGTATGTGGCAGCATTATATACAGGGGGCACGGCATGTGGCAGCATTATATACAGGGGCACGGCATGTGGCAGCATTATATACAGGGGGCAAGGCACCTGGCAGCATTATATACAAGGGCACGTTATGTGGCAGCATTATATACAAGGGCACGTTATGTGGCAGCATTATATACAAGGGCACGTTATGTGGCAGCATTATATACAGGGGGCACGGCATGTGGCAGCATTATATACAGGGGGCACGGCATGTGGCAGCATTATATACAGGGGGCACGGCATGGGGGCACATGTGGCAGCATTAGTCAGGGGCACAGCATGATGTTCAGGGGGCACATGTGGCAGCATTAGTCAGGGGCACAGCATGATGTTCAGGGGGCACATGTGGCAGCATTAGTCAGGGGCACAGCATGATGTTCAGGGGGCACATGTGGCAGCATTAGTCAGGGGCACAGCATGTGGCAGCATGATGTACAGGGGGCACAGAGTAATGCTGCCACATTTGCCCCCTGTATATCATGCTGCCACAGCTGTGCCTCCCATGATTCCCCCGCACTCCCGCTACTGATTCCCCTGCCGGTGATTCCCCCGCACTCCCGCTCCTTATTCCCCCCTAGCTCTACCCCGGAACCTGCACCTGTTGGACACAGCATGTGGGAGAAGATGGCGCGGAGGACAGTTGCTGGTGTGGGTGTAAGCACGTGCGTAGCGCCGCAGCGGCCGTACGCAATCAATAAGCTGGAGTGACAGGGGATGCGGCCTATCGCACGGTGGCCTTGTGCCCGCCCACCTCCACACCGCGCTCCCTGACTGCTTAGGAGCGCTGTGAAGAAGTCAGCAGAGATATTTTACTGTTAGCCGGGGGGCCGGGGGCCGGATCGAAGGACTTTGCGGGCCGGACGTTCCCCACCCCTGGTTTATAGGAATACCAATTTAATGACTCACTGGTATGTGGTGAAAGCACAGGGATTTGGGAAAGTATAAAGATATATAGAAGCAATATTTCCAATTCCCTGTATACCATGAGATAAACACATACTCCTATCCTCAAGCAATGCAGGCAGTGTATATTACATTCTCTGTGCACACCCAGGTTTTTGTTATTACTACACCTTTAACAGCAATGCAGCTAAAAATTAATGGTTTATGGGATTTTTATACTAATGGCCTATACTTCAATATTCGATGCATTGGATCTGACTCCCAGTGAGCAGTAAGAAAGGACAAACAGCTCTTTTACAGGTGCTGTGACCTCTTTGCAATCTACCAGACACCAAATTTATGGACTAGAGGCAGACAAATTAAAGGGGTACTCCGGCCCGCGGGTATTTTTCAGATATTGCCGGGGAGGGGGTGGTTATGGATGCTGGAGGTCACTTACCTTCCCCGGTTCCAGCGCCAGTGCCCGGATCGCGCTGCCCCGTACACCTGTCCCGCGGTGTGAGCTGCTGCATGAGACGTGACGTCTCAAGGCAGCTCAGCCATTCAGCGGTTGTAGCGGAACCGGGGAGGTATGTGACCTCCGGCATCCATAACCACTCACTTCCCGGCAGTATCTGGAAAATACCCCCGGCCGGAGTACCCCATTAATTGTAACTTCTTACAGTTACCCACTGGGTCTCCAAAGAAGTATTTGGTATTTCTCAGCATTTTTCACCGGAAAACTGAAATATCAAACTCCTGCCATTTAGCTAAATATATAGGAACAGAGTCAAACTGCTCCCTGCTGCTTTAATTCATTCATTTAAATCATCTAAAAAAGGTCACTGTCATCACAAAAAGGGTGTCGGGAGGAGACAGCCTCATAATTTAAGTGTCTCTGTCGCTTAATTTTTGTTTTTCAGAAATCAATAGTACAGGAGATTTTAAGAAACTTATTAAATTGGTTTATTAGCCGAAAAAATGCAGTGGTGGAGGGAGATGAGGCACCAAAACAGGACAACAAAGAGTTAATTTATAGCTACATCACCGGGCTATTTCCTCTAAAGTCAGCTCTGACCTCTGAAAACCAGCTTCACACAGCTCCCCTCTATGTAATCCTTTGTTCTCTGCTCTCTGCTGCCAACTCATCTCCCTCCTACCCCCCCCCCCCCTCCCCTCTCTACAGAACTGACAGGGGCATGTCTGATGCAACAAGACACAATTTCCTGATATTTTTCAGTGAATGGAAAGAGGAGAGAGAGGGGGGGGGGACCTGGGGAAAGTCTTTTTGAATGCAGATAATGGCATATTGACAAAAAAAAACAATTACGAAGTATCTTAAAATTACGTGTAGTATTGATTTCTGCAAAAAAAACAAAACAAAAAAAAAAACAGACAGTGACTCTTTAAAGTGACTGTACCACCAGGCCCAGGCAGGAGCACTGGAGGCGGGCCGACCCACTCTTAGTGGGAGGAAACCTTAGCCCCTCTATAATAGGGTTCCATTGATTCTAGTGGAGTCACGTCATGGAAGGGCTGGGGTTTCCTCCCACTGGGGGTGGGTCGGCCAGCCTTTAGTGCTTTAGCCTGGGCCTGGTGGTACAGTCACTTTAACCCTTAAGCGACCCTGGACGTACGGGTACGTCCAGGGCTGCCTCACCGCGTTCAGAGCGGGGCTGCGTTCTAAACCGCTGTGGTTCCAGGTGCCGCTCGTAGCCCGGGTCCGCGTGTATTAGCGGGCATGGTCCGATCGCCATGCCCGCTAATACAGTAATCGGATGCAGCTGTCAAAGTTGATAGCTGCATCCGATTACTGAATGCAGCTGTTCCCTGGTGTTTAGTGGGGAGGATCGCTCCTTCCGGGGTCAGCGCCGTAATGGCGCTGATTCTGGCTCGGCACTCGATTGCTTCCGGTATACAGTACATACAGTATGCGCAATCAAGGTACTGATAGAGAACATTATGGCGCAAAAAAATGACACCTGACACAGCCCCATAGACCAGAGGATAAAAGCGCTATAAGCATGGGAATGGAGCCATTTTTAGGAACATATATTTGTTAACAATGGTTTGAATTTTTTACAGGCCATCAGATACAGTTATGAAAGTTATACATGTTACATATCGTTGTAATCATAACAACTTGAGGAACATATATAACAAGTCAGTTTTACCCCAGGGCAAATGGCGTAAAAAAGATTGAGGGTTTTTTTTTTTTTTCAATTTCACCACACCCCAAATAAAAGAAATTCGTTTTTGTTTTTTTAATTTCACCACACTTTGAATTTTTTACTGGTTTCCAGTGTACTTTATGAAAAAATTCTGCATGTAATTGCAAAGCTACAATTAGTGGCACAAAAAATAAGGGCTCATGTGGGTTTCTAGGTGAAAAAATGCAAGTGCTATGGCCTTTTAAGCACAAGAAGGGAAAAATGAATACGCAAAAATTGAAATTGTCAGGGTCCTCTAAGGGTTAGTGTCACTGTCGTGAAATGTTTTTGCAGAAATCAATAGTACAGGCAATTTTAAGAAACTTTGTAATTCGGTTTATTAACCGAAAAATGAATTTTTATCATGAAAAAGCAGTTTGAAGCTCTCCCCCCTGTCTTCATTGTTCTCCTATGGAGAGAGCTAAATAATACACCAAAACAGGACAACAAAGAGATAATCTACAAATCCATCACCCTCTATCTCCTCTGACAGTCACCACTAGTGATGAGCGAGTACTAAAATGCTCGGGTGCTCGTTACTCGAGACGAGTATTTCCCGATACTCGAGTGCTCTATTTAAGTAACGAACCCCATTGAAGTCAATGGGAGACTCAAGGTTTTTTTTTGCAGGAGACTGAAGTTCGGTAGAGGGAAGGTCACGTGAACACCTGTCAACTTCAGAAATTGATGGAAACACAACGGAAATGGACAGGAAACAGCAGGGGCAGCATGTATATATGTTATGTGGCAGCATTATATACAAGGGCACGTTATGTGGCAGCATTATATACAAGGGCACGTTATGTGGCAGCATTATATACAGGGGGCACGGCATGTGGCAGCATTATATACAGGGGGCACGGCATGTGGCAGCATTATATACAGGGGGCACGGCATGGGGGCACATGTGGCAGCATTAGTCAGGGGCACAGCATGATGTTCAGGGGGCACATGTGGCAGCATTAGTCAGGGGCACAGCATGATGTTCAGGGGGCACATGTGGCAGCATTAGTCAGGGGCACAGCATGATGTTCAGGGGGCACATGTGGCAGCATTAGTCAGGGGCACAGCATGTGGCAGCATGATGTACAGGGGGCACAGAGTAATGCTGCCACATTTGCCCCCTGTATATCATGCTGCCACAGCTGTGCCTCCCATGATTCCCCCGCACTCCCGCTACTGATTCCCCTGCCGGTGATTCCCCCGCACTCCCGCTCCTTATTCCCCCCTAGCTCTACCCCGGAACCTGCACCTGTTGGACACAGCATGTGGGAGAAGATGGCGCGGAGGACAGTTGCTGGTGTGGGTGTAAGCACGTGCGTAGCGCCGCAGCGGCCGTACGCAATCAATAAGCTGGAGTGACAGGGGATGCGGCCTATCGCACGGTGGCCTTGTGCCCGCCCACCTCCACACCGCGCTCCCTGACTGCTTAGGAGCGCTGTGAAGAAGTCAGCAGAGATATTTTACTGTTAGCCGGGGGGCCGGGGGCCGGATCGAAGGACTTTGCGGGCCGGACGTTCCCCACCCCTGGTTTATAGGAATACCAATTTAATGACTCACTGGTATGTGGTGAAAGCACAGGGATTTGGGAAAGTATAAAGATATATAGAAGCAATATTTCCAATTCCCTGTATACCATGAGATAAACACATACTCCTATCCTCAAGCAATGCAGGCAGTGTATATTACATTCTCTGTGCACACCCAGGTTTTTGTTATTACTACACCTTTAACAGCAATGCAGCTAAAAATTAATGGTTTATGGGATTTTTATACTAATGGCCTATACTTCAATATTCGATGCATTGGATCTGACTCCCAGTGAGCAGTAAGAAAGGACAAACAGCTCTTTTACAGGTGCTGTGACCTCTTTGCAATCTACCAGACACCAAATTTATGGACTAGAGGCAGACAAATTAAAGGGGTACTCCGGCCCGCGGGTATTTTTCAGATATTGCCGGGGAGGGGGTGGTTATGGATGCTGGAGGTCACTTACCTTCCCCGGTTCCAGCGCCAGTGCCCGGATCGCGCTGCCCCGTACACCTGTCCCGCGGTGTGAGCTGCTGCATGAGACGTGACGTCTCAAGGCAGCTCAGCCATTCAGCGGTTGTAGCGGAACCGGGGAGGTATGTGACCTCCGGCATCCATAACCACTCACTTCCCGGCAGTATCTGGAAAATACCCCCGGCCGGAGTACCCCATTAATTGTAACTTCTTACAGTTACCCACTGGGTCTCCAAAGAAGTATTTGGTATTTCTCAGCATTTTTCACCGGAAAACTGAAATATCAAACTCCTGCCATTTAGCTAAATATATAGGAACAGAGTCAAACTGCTCCCTGCTGCTTTAATTCATTCATTTAAATCATCTAAAAAAGGTCACTGTCATCACAAAAAGGGTGTCGGGAGGAGACAGCCTCATAATTTAAGTGTCTCTGTCGCTTAATTTTTGTTTTTCAGAAATCAATAGTACAGGAGATTTTAAGAAACTTATTAAATTGGTTTATTAGCCGAAAAATGCAGTGGTGGAGGGAGATGAGGCACCAAAACAGGACAACAAAGAGTTAATTTATAGCTACATCACCGGGCTATTTCCTCTAAAGTCAGCTCTGACCTCTGAAAACCAGCTTCACACAGCTCCCCTCTATGTAATCCTTTGTTCTCTGCTCTCTGCTGCCAACTCATCTCCCTCCTACCCCCCCCCCCCCGCCCCGCTCTACAGAACGGACCGGGGCATGTCTGATGCAACAAGACACAATTTCCTGATATTTTTCAGTGAATGGAAAGAGGAGAGAGAGGGGGGGGGGACCTGGGGAAAGTCTTTTTGAATGCAGATAATGGCATATTGACAAAAAAAAAACAATTACGAAGTATCTTAAAATTACGTGTAGTATTGATTTCTGCAAAAAAAAACAAAACAAAAAAAAAAACAGACAGTGACTCTTTAAAGTGACTGTACCACCAGGCCCAGGCAGGAGCACTGGAGGCGGGCCGACCCACTCTTAGTGGGAGGAAACCTTAGCCCCTCTATAATAGGGTTCCATTGATTCTAGTGGAGTCACGTCATGGAAGGGCTGGGGTTTCCTCCCACTGGGGGTGGGTCGGCCAGCCTTTAGTGCTTTAGCCTGGGCCTGGTGGTACAGTCACTTTAACCCTTAAGCGACCCTGGACGTACCCGTACGTCCAGGGCTGCCTCACCGCGTTCAGAGCGGGGCTGCGTTCTAAACCGCTGTGGTTCCAGGTGCCGCTCGTAGCCCGGGTCCGCGTGTATTAGCGGGCATGGTCCGATCGCCATGCCCGCTAATACAGTAATCGGATGCAGCTGTCAAAGTTGATAGCTGCATCCGATTACTGAATGCAGCTGTTCCCTGGTGTTTAGTGGGGAGGATCGCTCCTTCCGGGGTCAGCGCCGTAATGGCGCTGATTCTGGCTCGGCACTCGATTGCTTCCGGTATACAGTACATACAGTATGCGCAATCAAGGTACTGATAGAGAACATTATGGCGCAAAAAAATGACACCTGACACAGCCCCATAGACCAGAGGATAAAAGCGCTATAAGCATGGGAATGGAGCCATTTTTAGGAACATATATTTGTTAACAATGGTTTGAATTTTTTACAGGCCATCAGATACAGTTATGAAAGTTATACATGTTACATATCGTTGTAATCATAACAACTTGAGGAACATATATAACAAGTCAGTTTTACCCCAGGGCAAATGGCGTAAAAAAGATTGAGGGTTTTTTTTTTTTTCAATTTCACCACACCCCAAATAAAAGAAATTCGTTTTTGTTTTTTTAATTTCACCACACTTTGAATTTTTTACTGGTTTCCCAGTGTACTTTATGAAAAAATTCTGCATGTAATTGCAAAGTACAATTAGTGGCACAAAAAATAAGGGCTCATGTGGGTTTCTAGGTGAAAAAATGCAAGTGCTATGGCCTTTTAAGCACAAGAAGGGAAAAATGAATACGCAAAAATTGAAATTGTCAGGGTCCTCTAAGGGTTAGTGTCACTGTCGTGAAATGTTTTTGCAGAAATCAATAGTACAGGCAATTTTAAGAAACTTTGTAATTCGGTTTATTAGCCGAAAAATGAATTTTTATCATGAAAAAGCAGTTTGAAGCTCTCCCCCCTGTCTTCATTGTTCTCCTATGGAGAGAGCTAAATAATACACCAAAACAGGACAACAAAGAGATAATCTACAAATCCATCACCCTCTATCTCCTCTGACAGTCACCACTAGTGATGAGCGAGTACTAAAATGCTCGGGTGCTCGTTACTCGAGACGAGTATTTCCCGATACTCGAGTGCTCTATTTAAGTAACGAACCCCATTGAAGTCAATGGGAGACTCAAGGTTTTTTTTTGCAGGAGACTGAAGTTCGGTAGAGGGAAGGTCACGTGAACACCTGTCAACTTCAGAAATTGATGGAAACACAACGGAAATGGACAGGAAACAGCAGGGGCAGCATGTATATATGTTATGTGGCAGCATTATATACAAGGGCACGTTATGTGGCAGCATTATATACAAGGGCACGTTATGTGGCAGCATTATATACAGGGGGCACGGCATGTGGCAGCATTATATACAGGGGGCACGGCATGTGGCAGCATTATATACAGGGGGCACGGCATGGGGGCACATGTGGCAGCATTAGTCAGGGGCACAGCATGATGTTCAGGGGGCACATGTGGCAGCATTAGTCAGGGGCACAGCATGATGTTCAGGGGGCACATGTGGCAGCATTAGTCAGGGGCACAGCATGATGTTCAGGGGGCACATGTGGCAGCATTAGTCAGGGGCACAGCATGTGGCAGCATGATGTACAGGGGGCACAGAGTAATGCTGCCACATTTGCCCCCTGTATATCATGCTGCCACAGCTGTGCCTCCCATGATTCCCCCGCACTCCCGCTACTGATTCCCCTGCCGGTGATTCCCCCGCACTCCCGCTCCTTATTCCCCCCTAGCTCTACCCCGGAACCTGCACCTGTTGGACACAGCATGTGGGAGAAGATGGCGCGGAGGACAGTTGCTGGTGTGGGTGTAAGCACGTGCGTAGCGCTGCAGCGGCCGTACGCAATCAATAAGCTGGAGTGACAGGGGATGCGGCCTATCGCACGGTGGCCTTGTGCCCGCCCACCTCCACACCGCGCTCCCTGACTGCTTAGGAGCGCTGTGAAGAAGTCAGCAGAGATATTTTACTGTTAGCCGGGGGGGCCGGGGGCCGGATCGAAGGACTTTGCGGGCCGGACGTTCCCCACCCCTGGTTTATAGGAATACCAATTTAATGACTCACTGGTATGTGGTGAAAGCACAGGGATTTGGGAAAGTATAAAGATATATAGAAGCAATATTTCCAATTCCCTGTATACCATGAGATAAACACATACTCCTATCCTCAAGCAATGCAGGCAGTGTATATTACATTCTCTGTGCACACCCAGGTTTTTGTTATTACTACACCTTTAACAGCAATGCAGCTAAAAATTAATGGTTTATGGGATTTTTATACTAATGGCCTATACTTCAATATTCGATGCATTGGATCTGACTCCCAGTGAGCAGTAAGAAAGGACAAACAGCTCTTTTACAGGTGCTGTGACCTCTTTGCAATCTACCAGACACCAAATTTATGGACTAGAGGCAGACAAATTAAAGGGGTACTCCGGCCCGCGGGTATTTTTCAGATATTGCCGGGGAGGGGGTGGTTATGGATGCTGGAGGTCACTTACCTTCCCCGGTTCCAGCGCCAGTGCCCGGATCGCGCTGCCCCGTACACCTGTCCCGCGGTGTGAGCTGCTGCATGAGACGTGACGTCTCAAGGCAGCTCAGCCATTCAGCGGTTGTAGCGGAACCGGGGAGGTATGTGACCTCCGGCATCCATAACCACTCACTTCCCGGCAGTATCTGGAAAATACCCCCGGCCGGAGTACCCCATTAATTGTAACTTCTTACAGTTACCCACTGGGTCTCCAAAGAAGTATTTGGTATTTCTCAGCATTTTTCACCGGAAAACTGAAATATCAAACTCCTGCCATTTAGCTAAATATATAGGAACAGAGTCAAACTGCTCCCTGCTGCTTTAATTCATTCATTTAAATCATCTAAAAAAGGTCACTGTCATCACAAAAAGGGTGTCGGGAGGAGACAGCCTCATAATTTAAGTGTCTCTGTCGCTTAATTTTTGTTTTTCAGAAATCAATAGTAAAGGAGATTTTAAGAAACTTATTAAATTGGTTTATTAGCCGAAAAATGCAGTGGTGGAGGGAGATGAGGCACCAAAACAGGACAACAAAGAGTTAATTTATAGCTACATCACCGGGCTATTTCCTCTAAAGTCAGCTCTGACCTCTGAAAACCAGCTTCACACAGCTCCCCTCTATGTAATCCTTTGTTCTCTGCTCTCTGCTGCCAACTCATCTCCCTCCTACCCCCCCCCCCCCCTCCCCTCTCTACAGAACTGACAGGGGCATGTCTGATGCAACAAGACACAATTTCCTGATATTTTTCAGTGAATGGAAAGAGGAGAGAGAGGGGGGGGGACCTGGGGAAAGTCTTTTTGAATGCAGATAATGGCATATTGACAAAAAAAAACAATTACGAAGTATCTTAAAATTACGTGTAGTATTGATTTCTGCAAAAAAAACAAAACAAAAAAAAAACAGACAGTGACTCTTTAAAGTGACTGTACCACCAGGCCCAGGCAGGAGCACTGGAGGCGGGCCGACCCACTCTTAGTGGGAGGAAACCTTAGCCCCTCTATAATAGGGTTCCATTGATTCTAGTGGAGTCACGTCATGGAAGGGCTGGGGTTTCCTCCCACTGGGGGTGGGTCGGCCAGCCTTTAGTGCTTTAGCCTGGGCCTGGTGGTACAGTCACTTTAACCCTTAAGCGACCCTGGACGTACCCGTACGTCCAGGGCTGCCTCACCGCGTTCAGAGCGGGGCTGCGTTCTAAACCGCTGTGGTTCCAGGTGCCGCTCGTAGCCCGGGTCCGCGTGTATTAGCGGGCATGGTCCGATCGCCATGCCCGCTAATACAGTAATCGGATGCAGCTGTCAAAGTTGATAGCTGCATCCGATTACTGAATGCAGCTGTTCCCTGGTGTTTAGTGGGGAGGATCGCTCCTTCCGGGGTCAGCGCCGTAATGGCGCTGATTCTGGCTCGGCACTCGATTGCTTCCGGTATACAGTACATACAGTATGCGCAATCAAGGTACTGATAGAGAACATTATGGCGCAAAAAAATGACACCTGACACAGCCCCATAGACCAGAGGATAAAAGCGCTATAAGCATGGGAATGGAGCCATTTTTAGGAACATATATTTGTTAACAATGGTTTGAATTTTTTACAGGCCATCAGATACAGTTATGAAAGTTATACATGTTACATATCGTTGTAATCATAACAACTTGAGGAACATATATAACAAGTCAGTTTTTACCCCAGGGCAAATGGCGTAAAAAAGATTGAGGGTTTTTTTTTTTTTCAATTTCACCACACCCCAAATAAAAGAAATTCGTTTTTGTTTTTTTAATTTCACCACACTTTGAATTTTTTACTGGTTTCGCAGTGTACTTTATGAAAAAATTCTGCATGTAATTGCAAAGCACAATTAGTGGCACAAAAAATAAGGGCTCATGTGGGTTTCTAGGTGAAAAAATGCAAGTGCTATGGCCTTTTAAGCACAAGAAGGGAAAAATGAATACGCAAAAATTGAAATTGTCAGGGTCCTCTAAGGGTTAGTGTCACTGTCGTGAAATGTTTTTGCAGAAATCAATAGTACAGGCAATTTTAAGAAACTTTGTAATTCGGTTTATTAGCCGAAAAATGAATTTTTATCATGAAAAAGCAGTTTGAAGCTCTCCCCCCTGTCTTCATTGTTCTCCTATGGAGAGAGCTAAATAATACACCAAAACAGGACAACAAAGAGATAATCTACAAATCCATCACCCTCTATCTCCTCTGACAGTCACCACTAGTGATGAGCGAGTACTAAAATGCTCGGGTGCTCGTTACTCGAGACGAGTATTTCCCGATACTCGAGTGCTCTATTTAAGTAACGAACCCCATTGAAGTCAATGGGAGACTCAAGGTTTTTTTTTGCAGGAGACTGAAGTTCGGTAGAGGGAAGGTCACGTGAACACCTGTCAACTTCAGAAATTGATGGAAACACAACGGAAATGGACAGGAAACAGCAGGGGCAGCATGTATATATGTTATGTGGCAGCATTATATACAAGGGCACGTTATGTGGCAGCATTATATACAAGGGCACGTTATGTGGCAGCATTATATACAGGGGGCACGGCATGTGGCAGCATTATATACAGGGGGCACGGCATGGGGGCACATGTGGCAGCATTAGTCAGGGGCACAGCATGATGTTCAGGGGGCACATGTGGCAGCATTAGTCAGGGGCACAGCATGATGTTCAGGGGGCACATGTGGAAGCATTAGTCAGGGGCACAGCATGATGTTCAGGGGGCACATGTGGCAGCATTAGTCAGGGGCACAGCATGTGGCAGCATGATGTACAGGGGGCACAGAGTAATGCTGCCACATTTGCCCCCTGTATATCATGCTGCCACAGCTGTGCCTCCCATGATTCCCCCGCACTCCCGCTACTGATTCCCCTGCCGGTGATTCCCCCGCACTCCCGCTCCTTATTCCCCCCTAGCTCTACCCCGGAACCTGCACCTGTTGGACACAGCATGTGGGAGAAGATGGCGCGGAGGACAGTTGCTGGTGTGGGTGTAAGCACGTGCGTAGCGCTGCAGCGGCCGTACGCAATCAATAAGCTGGAGTGACAGGGGATGCGGCCTATCGCACGGTGGCCTTGTGCCCGCCCACCTCCACACCGCGCTCCCTGACTGCTTAGGAGCGCTGTGAAGAAGTCAGCAGAGATATTTTACTGTTAGCCGGGGGGCCGGGGGCCGGATCGAAGGACTTTGCGGGCCGGACGTTCCCCACCCCTGGTTTATAGGAATACCAATTTAATGACTCACTGGTATGTGGTGAAAGCACAGGGATTTGGGAAAGTATAAAGATATATAGAAGCAATATTTCCAATTCCCTGTATACCATGAGATAAACACATACTCCTATCCTCAAGCAATGCAGGCAGTGTATATTACATTCTCTGTGCACACCCAGGTTTTTGTTATTACTACACCTTTAACAGCAATGCAGCTAAAAATTAATGGTTTATGGGATTTTTATACTAATGGCCTATACTTCAATATTCGATGCATTGGATCTGACTCCCAGTGAGCAGTAAGAAAGGACAAACAGCTCTTTTACAGGTGCTGTGACCTCTTTGCAATCTACCAGACACCAAATTTATGGACTAGAGGCAGACAAATTAAAGGGGTACTCCGGCCCGCGGGTATTTTTCAGATATTGCCGGGGAGGGGGTGGTTATGGATGCTGGAGGTCACTTACCTTCCCCGGTTCCAGCGCCAGTGCCCGGATCGCGCTGCCCCGTACACCTGTCCCGCGGTGTGAGCTGCTGCATGAGACGTGACGTCTCAAGGCAGCTCAGCCATTCAGCGGTTGTAGCGGAACCGGGGAGGTATGTGACCTCCGGCATCCATAACCACTCACTTCCCGGCAGTATCTGGAAAATACCCCCGGCCGGAGTACCCCATTAATTGTAACTTCTTACAGTTACCCACTGGGTCTCCAAAGAAGTATTTGGTATTTCTCAGCATTTTTCACCGGAAAACTGAAATATCAAACTCCTGCCATTTAGCTAAATATATAGGAACAGAGTCAAACTGCTCCCTGCTGCTTTAATTCATTCATTTAAATCATCTAAAAAAGGTCACTGTCATCACAAAAAGGGTGTCGGGAGAAGACAGCCTCATAATTTAAGTGTCTCTGTCGCTTAATTTTTGTTTTTCAGAAATCAATAGTACAGGAGATTTTAAGAAACTTATTAAATTGGTTTATTAGCCGAAAAATGCAGTGGTGGAGGGAGATGAGGCACCAAAACAGGACAACAAAGAGTTAATTTATAGCTACATCACCGGGCTATTTCCTCTAAAGTCAGCTCTGACCTCTGAAAACCAGCTTCACACAGCTCCCCTCTATGTAATCCTTTGTTCTCTGCTCTCTGCTGCCAACTCATCTCCCTCCTACCCCCCCCCCCCTCCCCTCTCTACAGAACTGACAGGGGCATGTCTGATGCAACAAGACACAATTTCCTGATATTTTTCAGTGAATGGAAAGAGGAGAGAGAGGGGGGGGGGACCTGGGGAAAGTCTTTTTGAATGCAGATAATGGCATATTGACAAAAAAAAACAATTACGAAGTATCTTAAAATTACGTGTAGTATTGATTTCTGCAAAAAAACAAAACAAAAAAAAAAACAGACAGTGACTCTTTAAAGTGACTGTACCACCAGGCCCAGGCAGGAGCACTGGAGGCAGGCCGACCCACTCTTAGTGGGAGGAAACCTTAGCCCCTCTATAATAGGGTTCCATTGATTCTAGTGGAGTCACGTCATGGAAGGGCTGGGGTTTCCTCCCACTGGGGGTGGGTCGGCCAGCCTTTAGTGCTTTAGCCTGGGCCTGGTGGTACAGTCACTTTAACCCTTAAGCGACCCTGGACGTACCCGTACGTCCAGGGCTGCCTCACCGCGTTCAGAGCGGGGCTGCGTTCTAAACCGCTGTGGTTCCAGGTGCCGCTCGTAGCCCGGGTCCGCGTGTATTAGCGGGCATGGTCCGATCGCCATGCCCGCTAATACAGTAATCGGATGCAGCTGTCAAAGTTGATAGCTGCATCCGATTACTGAATGCAGCTGTTCCCTGGTGTTTAGTGGGGAGGATCGCTCCTTCCGGGGTCAGCGCCGTAATGGCGCTGATTCTGGCTCGGCACTCGATTGCTTCCGGTATACAGTACATACAGTATGCGCAATCAAGGTACTGATAGAGAACATTATGGCGCAAAAAAATGACACCTGACACAGCCCCATAGACCAGAGGATAAAAGCGCTATAAGCATGGGAATGGAGCCATTTTTAGGAACATATATTTGTTAACAATGGTTTGAATTTTTTACAGGCCATCAGATACAGTTATGAAAGTTATACATGTTACATATCGTTGTAATCATAACAACTTGAGGAACATATATAACAAGTCAGTTTTACCCCAGGGCAAATGGCGTAAAAAAGATTGAGGGTTTTTTTTTTTTTTCAATTTCACCACACCCCAAATAAAAGAAATTCGTTTTTGTTTTTTTAATTTCACCACACTTTGAATTTTTTACTGGTTTCGCAGTGTACTTTATGAAAAAATTCTGCATGTAATTGCAAAGCACAATTAGTGGCACAAAAAATAAGGGCTCATGTGGGTTTCTAGGTGAAAAAATGCAAGTGCTATGGCCTTTTAAGCACAAGAAGGGAAAAATGAATACGCAAAAATTGAAATTGTCAGGGTCCTCTAAGGGTTAGTGTCACTGTCGTGAAATTTTTTTGCAGAAATCAATAGTACAGGCAATTTTAAGAAACTTTGTAATTCGGTTTATTAGCCGAAAAATGAATTTTTATCATGAAAAAGCAGTTTGAAGCTCTCCCCCCTGTCTTCATTGTTCTCCTATGGAGAGAGCTAAATAATACACCAAAACAGGACAACAAAGAGATAATCTACAAATCCATCACCCTCTATCTCCTCTGACAGTCACCACTAGTGATGAGCGAGTACTAAAATGCTCGGGTGCTCGTTACTCGAGACGAGTATTTCCCGATACTCGAGTGCTCTATTTAAGTAACGAACCCCATTGAAGTCAATGGGAGACTCAAGGTTTTTTTTGCAGGAGACTGAAGTTCGGTAGAGGGAAGGTCACGTGAACACCTGTCAACTTCAGAAATTGATGGAAACACAACGGAAATGGACAGGAAACAGCAGGGGCAGCATGTATGCTTGCCTCTGAGACTGCCTAATGGCACCATTATGCCTAATTCTGTGCGACAGCCTGGTTAAAACAGAGGTAGGCATATGGACCACCCAAAAACTCAGCCGGACACAGCATAGCAGTGAGAACACAGGGAACCATTAAAACAGAGGTAGCATATCATGAACCAGCCAAAAATTCAGCCTGACACAGCATGGCGGTGAGGACAGAGTGAACAAGGTAGAAGTGGTAGCCAATCAGCCTTCCAAAAATTATACCAGACCTAGCATGGCAGTGAGCACACAGAGAACCATTAAAAGTGAGTGAGGAAGCAAGTGAGCCCACCCAAAAGTTGGAGTGAGTCAAGGGGCTGGGATATTTAGTGGACATGAACCCGTGTGCTGACAGCTATCTGGCTAGGCCAGCTGTCAGTCACCATCAGGGGTACACCTGATGCCTCTCGACCGGGGGTGGTGAGGCCACGGCTAGACAAAAATAAAACAGCTGGCTGGTTGGTGGGGGAGCAATCGGCGGGCCCCCGGCAACCTGTCCCGCTCCTCTGCAGACGTAATGTGACACGAGAGCATGGCAGTGAGGACACAGAGAACCATTAGAAGTGAGTGAGGAAGCAATTGAGCCTCCCAATAATTAGGCCAGACCCTGCATGGGGGAAAAAGATTTGGCAGTTGGCTGAGAATTGAAGGAAGAGGAGGAGAGGAGATAACAAGAATCTTCATGTGGAGCTGCTTTCCCCGGGTGGACAGTTGAATTCAGGTGAAATCCAGACTTTGTTTATTTTTATAAACGTCAACCTGTCAGCGCTGTCAGTTGACAAGCGGGTGCGCTTATCAGTGATGATGGCACCAGCTGCACTGAAGACCCACTCTGACAACACACTAGCGTCAGGGAAGGCAAGCACCTACAAGGTGTAAAGCGCCAGTTCGGGCCACGTATCCAGCTTTGAAACCCATTAGTTGTAGGAAGCAGAGTGATCGGTAAGGACGTTGGTATGGTCAGCAAGGTACTCCCTCACCATCTTCCTGAAGGCTTCCCCCCTACTCTGTCTAGACTGGGGACGGTTAACATAGTCTTGCTGGGGTGCCATGAAACTGTTAAAGGCCTTGGAGAGTGTTCCCCTGCCCCTTGACAAGCTGCCTCTCCCCCGCTCTTTGGCCCACAGAACTACGTCCTCTGGCGCTAGTGGTGTCAGATGAGAAGTACATTTTTAGCTTCTGCACCAGGGCCTGGTCAATCCTGCCTTCGAAAAGGCAACAACATCCAAGGAAGGTAGACTGTACCGGTGAAAGGCCCGGTCAATCCTGCTTTCAAAAAGGCTACTACAACATCCAAGGAAGGATAGAAGCTACTGGTGAATGGCCTTGTCAATCCTGCCTTCAAAACGAAAGGATGGAAAAGGACACACCTAAGATAAGATGACTTCCACAGATAATATGGTTCGAAATGGACAAGACAAGGAAGGTAAATTGAATTTAACTATGAATTTGACTCTAGCAGTTGGGGTACCAGTGGGGTGACTCCCCACTTCTCCCCCCCCCCACTGTTGTTTTGAGTTTTAATTTGACTGTAGCAGTTGGGGTTAGATGCGGTGCACCTTAGTGAGCAAGTCAGCCACATTGGGGTAAGTTTTAAGGAACCGCAGCAACACTAGGTTGAAGACATGGGCCAGGCATGGTACATGTGTACCACCAGGCCACCAGGTTCTGCCCCTTGTCACATGCAACCAAGCTCACTGCTAATTACACACGAACCCGGGATGCCAGTTAAGGCCCAGTAGTAGCCAAAAAGGAGGCAAGGGCAGGCACACCAGTAGTCAACATGGATGCCAGTTAAGGCCCAGCAACAAGGAGGCAAGAGCAGGCACACCAGTAGTCAATATGGATGCCAGTTAACGCCCAGCAATAAGGAGGCAAGGGCAGCCACACCAGTAGTCAACATGGATGCCAGTTAAGGCCCAGCAACATGGAGGCAAGGACAGGCACACCCCTAGTCAATATGGATGGCAGTTAAGGCCCAGCAACAAGGAGGCAAGGGCAGGCACACCAGTAGTCAACATGGATGCCAGTTAAGGCCCAGCAGTAGCCAACATGGAGGTAAGGGCAGCCACACCAGTAGTCAACATGGATGCCAGTTAAGGCCCAGCAACAAGAAGGCAAGGGCAGGCACACTAGTAGTTAACATGGGTGCCAGTAAAGGCCCAGCAGTAGTTAACATGGATGCCAGAAAAGGCCCAGCAGTAGTTAACATGGATGCCAGAAAAGGCCCAGCAGTAGTCAACATGGATGCCAGAAAAGGCCCAGCAGTAGTCAACATGGATGCCAGTAAAGGCCCAGCAGTAGTCAACATGTGTGCCAGTTAAGGCTCAGCAACAAGGAGGAGAGGGCAGGCACACCAGTAGTCAACAGGGATGCCAGTTAAGGCCCAGCAGTAGCCAACATGGAGGTAAGAGCAGCCACACCAGTAGTCAACATGAATGCCAGTTAAGGTCCAGCAACAAGGCAAGGGTAGGCACACTAGTAGTCAACATGGATGCCAGTAAAGGCCCAGCAGTAGTCAACATGGATGCCAGTAAAGGCCCAGCAGTAGTCAACGTGGGTGCCAGTTAAGGCCCAGCAACAAGGAGGCAAGGGCAGGCACACCAGTAGTCAACATGGATGCCAGTAAAGGCCCAGCAGTAGTCCCCGGTAATAAGTGGTGTACCCCAAGGGTCAGTACTGGGCCCTCTTCTGTTTAACTTGTTTATTAATGATATTGAGAATGGAATTAACAGCAATGTTTCTATCTTTGCAGATGACACCAAGCTTTGTAGTACAGTACAGTCTATGGAGGAAGTGCAGATGTTACAGGATGACTTAGACACACTGAGTCTTTTGGCAAATGAGGTTCAATGTGGATAAATGTAAAGTTATGCACCTGGGTACTAATAACCCGCATGCATCATATGTCCTGGGGGGAGTTACTCTGGGAGAGTCGCTGATAGAGAAGGATCTGGGTGTACTTGTAGATAATAGACTACAGAACAGTACACAATGTCAGTCAGCTGCTTCTAAGGCCAGCAGGATATTGTCATGCATTAAAACAGGCATGGACTCACGGGAAGGGGTAATAATATTACCGCTTTATAAAGCTTTGGTGCGGCCTCATCTGGAGTATGCTGTCCAGTTTTGGAACCCGATTCATAAAAAGGATCTTCTAGAGCTGGAGAGGGTACAAAGACGGGCAACTAAACTAATAAGGGGAATGGAGCATCTTAGCTATGAGGAGAGATTAAAAGAATTAAATTAGTTTAGTCTGGAGAAGAGACGTTTAAGGGGAGATATGATTAACTTATTTCTTGTACGGGCCATTTATATATTTAAATATGGGGAAAAGATGTTCCAGGTAAAACCCCCTCAAAGGACAAGAGGGCATTGCCTCCGCCTGGAGAAAAAAAGGTTCAATCTCCGGAGGCGACAAGCCTTCTTTACCATGAGAACTGTGAATCTGTGGAACAGTCTACCACAGGATCTGGTCACAGCAAAAACAGTAGAGGGCTTCAAAACAGGGCTAGACAAGTTCTTAGACCAAAATAATATAAATGCATATGTATAGAACCTATCACCCCTCCCCCTTCCCTGTATCCATCCCCCTCCTTGTTTGAACTTGATGGACATGTGTCTTTTTTCAACTGTATTAACTATGTAACTATGTAACATGGATGCCAGTAAAGGCCCAGCAGTAGTGAACATGAATGCCAGTTAAGGCCCAGCAGTAGCCAACATGGAGGCAAGGGCAGGCACAGCAGTAGTCAACAGTAGTCAACATGGATGCCAGTTAAAGCCCAGCAGTAGCCATCATGGAGGCAAGGGACAGTTGAACGCTGCGCTTGGACACCGTATTGGAGGGTGTGGAGCATAGTGGAGGTGAAGGGGTGCGTGTAGGGCAGGAGGCTCTGGGGCCTGGGCGGGGGGACTGACAGAGCCAGCAAGTGACACAGGGGAAGGAGCAGGTGTGCGACTTGCAGTCACTGAATGGCCTTGGTTCCACTGAGTGGGGTGTTTAGCACTCATATGCCTGTGCATGCTGGTAGTGGTTAGGCTGGTAGTGGTGGCTCCCCTGCTGATCCTGGCGTTGCACACTACAGTCCGTCGGTAATCCACACTTTCTTTAAAAAAACCTCCAGACTTGGGAACATCTAGTGCTGGCCACAGGAGTTTGACTCTTCTTCCCACCCCTCTTCCTCTTCCAACCGGTCCTACGGGTGAACTTGCCTCCCCCTCAGAAGCACGGTCTTAACTAGGCTTATCCACCCAGCTTGGGTCAGTCACCTCGTCCTCATCCACCAGCTCTTCCTCCATTTCCTCACTGTCCTCCTCACTTTGAGTTACATCCATGACAACAACCTAACTGTCTGACAACCGGGTCTCATCGTCATCATCAGACACCTCTTCCAACCCCGCTTTCAAGTCCCCACTCTCATCACCCACCCACAGGCTGTGGGGAAGGAGGCTGAGCTAATGGAGCAAGGGTTCCAGTCCCTTGGGTAGTGTGGCTGGACTGCGTGGAAGACTGGGTGGTGGATAAGTTACTGGACACATTGTCAGATATCCACGTGATCACCTGTTCACACTGCTGCGGTTTCAATATCAGTCTACCATGAAACCCTAAGTTGGTCAAAGATGCTAGGGAGTGGACATCTGCGGTGTGCCACTGCTACCTCCTCAACAGGTGCTGCTGTGTCACCCTGCCCTGAACCACGGCCTCCGGCAACGGCATCACTTAGAACCCCATTTTATGGACACTGCACATTATCGAACATAGATAGGCCTTGCATATGAAATACAGAAATCAGGAAAAATACTTGTGCTCCCACTAGTTTAGGGGGGGCTGTACGGTTCAATATGGTACTGGCTGGACCTAGATACACGCTGTGATACCCCCATCCAATGAGCAGTGAAGTTATATAAGGCTATGTTCACACTGCGTATGATTCCCGCCGTATTTCGTATGCCGCCGTACATGTGCGGCTGAAACTACGGGCATGGGAAAAATAGACATGTGGCCGGATGCATACGAACCGCGAACATACACTGGTAGTACAGTTATGCTTCCCTAGCTTGTTTCGAAGCGATCTGAAACAGGTCATTTACTTGGAAATCTTTGCCCAGCCCCGTAAACCACACAGAACCTTTTGGATCGAAAAATCAAGTACAATTTGGCTGAATTATGTACTCCGTACGGGACCGCATGGGAATCCACTGCCGTGAGTTTCAACATTTCCGTCCTCAAACAATGGTCTTGTTCATTTTTCACGGCGCCGTGTACAATCCGGCCTTAAGCTCATACGTAGTGTGCATTGTGCTGGCGTATATCGTATACGTTCAAGCGAACGCATCAACCTCAAAACTACGTGCGTATATTCGCGGTTCGCACTACGGCCGGAATCATACGCAGTGTGAACCTAGCCTAAAGGTGTACTACAAATCCCAGCAATACAGTGTAGTACCCACTAGTTAAGTGGGGGCTGTACGGTACAATCTGGTACTGGCTGGACCTAGATACACGCTGTGATACCCCCTTACAATGAGCAGTGAAGTTTTATAAAGGTGTACTACAAATCCCAGCAATCCAATGTAGTAGAGCAGGACCACCAGCCCCAAAATCAAAAAAGAGTACACTGAGCACTTCTTAGGGGTCTGTATGCAACACCTAATGTCCCCTTTCTGCCAGTAGCCGATAACCACAGTGTGCTGCTGAAATCGTGGTAGCAGCACTGCAAGTCCCAGCCAGCAGTCTGTACTACTACTATTAAAAAACGATTTGAAGCCTTGAAAAGGGCTGTTTGTTTGTATTGCTAGTATTCCCTGCCTACTGGAACGCTAAATCCTACACTGACACTCTCCCTGAGAAGCAGCAGCCCTGTCCCTAATCTCTCACAGCATGTGTCTGAAGCGAGTACTGCCGGCTGTGCGTTTTACAGTATATGGCAGGGTCATTTGATCTGGCCAACCAATCACTGCTATCAACATGTATGGGTCCCACGTGATCGCAGGATGTACCAAAGAGTCTCCTGCATGTTTATTGGCTGAGAAATAGCGCCTAAACTTACAGGAAGCAGATGATGAATTTTTCTCGAGTATCGCAAGAAGCTCGTCATAGTAACGAGTACCATCGAGTACCCTAATACATGATCGAGTACCAAGCTTGGACGAGCATGCTCACTCATCACTAGTCACCACTGACCTGTCAAAACTCTGATTACAGAGTTCACCCAGCTCTGTGCCTGCAATTCTTTGTTCTCGGCCTTCTGCTGTCGGCTAATGCCTTCTTTTCTCCTCCCCTTTTCCTAGAACAGACTGGGTATGTCTGATGCAACAAGTCACAATTTCCTGATTTTTTGCAGTGAATGGAAAAGAGGAGGGGGGGGGGGGACCTGGGAAAAGGCTTAAGGGGGGAACCTGCTAACACCACTCTCATAGACCCATACCCCCCAAAAAACACAATAAACACATGTTTGGCGGAAATTGCAGCATACGCTCAACTTTATTTAACATTGTAAATATAAACGGGGAGGCCCGATGCAAATCACGCCCTTTCAGTCAGGAAAATAAAAGCGACCATTTACTGAGGATAGCCCGGACCAGACCTGCCCTCCCCCATTGGCAGCAGCGCTTCCGTATAGGAGAACTGTCCCTGTCAATGAGGCCCCTAACTTAAAGTGCAAACCTGGGCTGAAAGGATCGTGATTTCCGCCTCACAATAGCACAGTCAATACAACCAAACATACAGATAAATACAATACATCCAATATATAACAACGGTGGGATCTTGAAAAGTGCTGTGTCCCCCTGGTCTGGTTACCTGTCCTTTTATACTCTAAAACCCCACCCCCTGTGTTGAATATGGACAGCCCTGTCCCTATTGATGAGTGTGTAGTTATATTATATGTGGTTATGAAAGTGAAACACTACAGACTGTTATGTGTATTCCACTCACTATACTATAGCTTGTCCAAACATCATAAACTCTGGGCAGTTTATTGAGGGTCTCTGGTGAGAAAACACCAGGCCTGGTTTATTGAGGGTCTCAGGAAACCTGGAGTTCTTATCTACTTCAAAGAATGGAGACCCACTCAAAAACAACACCCCCCAACCATAGGACAATGTTTCAATTACAGGACATATGCAATGAGGTGTCCCTGGTCCTTCCCCATTATCACCTAATGAGCCAATTAGAACAACTCATTATCCTAATCACCTGTTGGGCGGCTCGGAAATCTGAGCTGAGTTTTGACTGTATAAAACATGGTGCCAACAGTAAAACTGGGTGGCAGTGGAGGGGGTCAGTCTGACTGAGCTGCGATCCATGATTTCCCCTACCCCCTGGGAAGGCAACAACTATTGTAAGTGTTAGTTTCTGCTTATTTCTCCCTTTTTTATACTGTTATTGCATGTATGTATGTATGTCATTTTATTTACCTTATTTTTGTAAGCACTGTACCTTTTTGTCTATTAAAGCTTAAAACTTTAATAAGTTTGGTCCTTGTATGCTCTAAGAATCCATAGCCTTTGTATGTTGTGTTTTAACCCTGTGAGTGGTGTTGTGGGTTGACAGTGTCCTTTCACACTTAATTTGAAAGGTGGTGGCAGCGTGTGTGTTGGGGTGCTGGGACTGTGTTGGGGTGTGATTTATGCTCAATTTGCCACCTGAGTGGAAGGTGAGTGCAAGACTGAGTGAGTGGAAATAGATTAACCCCTTGCAGTGGCATCCCCGTCACTTGCTAGTAAGTGTGTACATGCCCCCCCCTTTACCGCCTAGCTCAGCTCACTACCTCCCCCAGGTATTCCCTCCGCATACCCCTTTGTCTCTACACAAAGGCCATACCTGTTCCCCCCTCCCCCACCCTCTATCAGGGGCCATCTTAGTTTCTTAGCTTACCTGTAACCAAACTACTGCCACTATTCTGCTCAGACTTACAACTAACAAAACCCCACTAACCCTGTCATGGTCGCAGAGACCCCCTTATGGCTCCTCGCTGGGAGGCCCCTTTATCCCCAACTCGTCACACTTTTTGAATATAGATAATGGCATATTTGGTTAATAAACCGAATTACAAAGTTTCTTAAAATCACCTGTACTATTTCTGCAAAATAAAAATACAAATACGACAGTGACTCTTTAACCCCTTAAGGACAGAGCCTGAAATGGCCTTAATGACAGAGACAAATTTTATGAATATGACCAGTGTCACTTTAGTCATTAATAACTTCGGGATGCTTTTACCTATCCGGCTGATTCTGAGATTGTTTTCTCGTGACATATTGTACTTTACATTTCTGGTAAATTGGAGTCGATACTCATAACAAATCTTTATGAAAAAAAACCAAATAATGTGAAAAAATTTGAAAAAATGCATTTTTCCAACTTTGAAACTTTTTTGCGTATACAGAAAGTGGTTATACCACATAAATTATATATTAAATAGCATTAGCAACATGTCTACTTTATGTTGGCGGCATTTATTAAACTATCTTTCATTTTTTTTAGACGATAGGAAGCTTAAAACATTAGCAGCAAATTTCCAAATTTTCAGTAAAATTTCAAAATCAGATATTTTTAGGGACCTGTTCAGGTTTAAAGTGTATTTGAGGGGCCTGTATGTTAGAAAGCCCCACAAAGCACCCCATTTCAGAAACTGCACCACCCAAACTCTGCAAAAGCATATCCAGAAAGTGTTTTAACCCTTTAGGGGAGTCACAGAAATAAAAGCTAAGTGTGTAAGGAATTTGAAAATTTTAATTTTCTGTGCAGAGATTTTATTGTAATCCAATATTTTTCATAATTATAAACCTATTACCAGAGAAATGCACCCCAATAATTATTGCCCCGTTTCTGCAGTTTATAGAAATACCCCATATGTGGCCCTATTGCGCTATTTGACGCAACCACAAGCCTCAGATATAAGGGAGCGCCTAGTGAATTTCAACGCCTCCGTTATATTTGGTCATTTTTGACTGTACCACTTCAGGTTGGCAGAGGCTCTGGGGTGCCAAAACCTAAAAAACACCCCTAAAGGGACACCATTTAGAAAACTACACCCCTCAAGGAATGTAACAAGGGGTGCGGTGAGCATCTGGACCCCACAGGTGCTTCACAGATTTTCCGAACAATATGGCGTGAAAAAAGAAAAATTTATTTTTTACACTAAAACGTTGTTCTAGCCTTCAATTTTTCATTTTCTTAAAGGGATAAGAGGCAAAAAAAGACAAAAAATATGTAGCGCAGTTTCTCCCGAGTACAGAAATACCCCACATGTGGCGATAGAGTGCCAAGGGGGCGCAGGACGAGCCTCCAAAGGGAAGGAGCGCCAATTGGCTTTTGGAAGCTGAATTTCACTGAAAAGGATTTCAAGGGCCATGTCGCATTTACAGAGCCCTCGTGCTGCCAAGACACTGGAAACCCCCCACAAGTGATTCCATTCTGGAAACTACACCCCTCAAGGAATCTAACAAGGGGTGCAGTGAGCATATGGACCCCACTGGTGACGGGCACAAATGTGGAACAATGTGACGTGAAAGGGAAAAATTTCATTTTTTCACTTTCATGGCACAAATGTGCCCGTCATCAAGGGGTCCATATCCTCACTGCACCCCTTGTTAGATTCCTTGAGGGGTGTAGTTTCCAGAATGGGGTCACTTGTGGGGGGTCTCCAGTGTTTTGGCAGCACGAGGGCTCTGTAAATGCGACATGGCGTTCATCATCCATTCTAGCCAAATCCAACCTCCAAAATCCAAATGGCGCTCCTTCCCTTTGGAGGCTTGCCCTGCGCCCACATGGCGCTTTATGTCCACATGTGGGGTATTTACGGACTCGGGGGAAATTGCTCTACACATATTGTGTGTTTTTTTCTCTTTTAACCCCTTGTGAAAATGATAAATTCAAGGCTAAACCAACATTATAGTGTAAAAAATGTAATATTTCATTTTCACGCCACATTGTTCCACATTTGTGCCCGTCACCAGTGGGGTCCATATGCTCACTACACCCCTTGTTACATTCCTTGAGGGGTGTAGTTTCCATAATGGGGTCACTTGTGGGGGGTTTCAACTGTCTTGGCAACACAGGGGCCTTTTGAATGCAACATGGCCCCTCGAAATCCATTCCATCCAAATCCAGCCTTCAAAAACCAAATGGCGCTCCTTCCCTTCGGAGGCCTACCCTACACCCGCATGGTGCTTTATGTCCACATGTGGGGTATTTACGGACTCGGGGGAAATTGCGCTACACATTCTGTTTTTTTTCTCCTCTTTTAACCCCTTGTGAAAATGATATATTCAAGGCTAAACCAACATTATAGTGTAAAAAATGTAATATTTCATTTTCACGCCACATTGTTCCACATTTGTGTCCGTCACCAGTGGGGTCCATATGCTCACTACACCCCTTGTTACATTCCTTGAGGGGTGTAGTTTCCATAATGGGGTCACTTGTGGGGGGTTTCAACTGTCTTGGCAACACAGGGGCCTTTTGAATGCAACATGGCCCCTCGAAATCCATTCCATCCAAATCCAGCCTTCAAAAACCAAATGGCGCTTCTTCCCTTCGGAGGCTTACCCTGCACCCGCATGGCGCTTTATGTCCACATGTGGGGTATTTCCGTACTCAGGGGAAATTGCTCTACACATTAAATGTTTTTTTTTTATCTTTTAACCCCTTGTGAAAATGAAAAAACATGACAAGATTAATGATTTAGAGTAAAAATTTTACAAAAATTACACTAAATGTTGGTCTAGCCTTGATTTTTTTCCATTTCCACAAGGGGTTAAAAAAGAAAATGAACACAAAACGTGTAGGGTAGTGTCCCCTGAGTACGAAAATACCCCACATGTGGGCATAATGTGCCATATGGGCACAGGGCAAGTCACCAAAGGGACAGAGCGCCATTTAGAGGCTGGAATGGAGGATGGAGGCCATGTCGCAATTACAAAGCTCCTGTGCTGCCAGGACAGTAGAAACCCCCCATAAGTGACCCCATTCTGGAAACTACACCCCATAAGGAATCTAACAAGGGGTGCAGTGAGCATATGGACCCCACTGGTGACGGGCACTTACGTAGAACATGTGCCGAGAAAATAAAAAATAAAAATTTTTTCATTTTCACGTCCCAAATGTGGCCGTCACCAGGGGGCCATATCCCCGCTGCCCCCCTTCTTAGATTCCTTATGGGGTGTAGTTTCCAGAATGGGGGCACTTGTGGGGGGTTTCTACTGTCCTGGCCGCACAGAGGCTTTGTAATTGCATCATGGCATCCTCTAATGGGAATGGCGGCCATACCTATTTAGCTGGGGAAAAGGGACAATTCTAATTTATTTGGGGGTATTAGGCCAATTATTAGTTTATAAGGTTGGAAATGACAGGTGTCCATCAAATTCAACCTGTGTTGATCCAGAGGAAGGCAAAAAAAAAACCCTCGTAAGGCAGACGACAGTAGCCTCATCACAGGGGAAAAATTCCTTCCTGACTCCATAATGGCGATTAGAATAATCCCCGGACCAACGTGACCCCTGAAATAGGAATAAGGGACAGAATTTAGATAATGTAGAACCCCAATGACGTGTGGTGCGCCTTGGAGCGATCCAGTATGCAGAGGACCGGGGGATCAGGACAGGTGTCACACTGGAAAATGGTGTCCTTCCTGATCCCCCTGTTACGCCAAATTCTGCACTTCTTCTGGGGTCTCCCGTTCTCCAGTGTGGGGGACGTCACCTGGAAAATGTTGCCCTGATGCGATACAGGGTCCTTCATATCCAGAAGCGCTGGGTCCGCTCCATGGCTGCTAAATATTAGGGCTCTATAACTACTTCTGATATGTTCGGATCGTGCCGCAAGCTACAGTAGCTCGGGCAGCGAGGGACCGGAAGAGGGGGTGCTGGTATAAAAGTTATTCCCGTACAGGTGGGGACCGTTATCCAGCAGTGGGAAGATCAGTTCCCGGACGATCTTCCCACTAACTCCGAGGATGGGGGGGAGGGGGCATCTGGGGGCTGGATTCGAGTGTCCCTTCCTACATACACTCTAAGGGTACGTGCACACTACGGAATCGCGACAGATAACCCTTCGTGCATTCCGCAGTTGGCACCCACCGGCGGACTGATGCAGGCGCACGTCTCCACACGTGTCATAGACTCCATTCTATGCCCGGGCGGATTCCGCTCTCCGTCCAACGTGTTCATTCTTTGGATGGATGACGGATTCCGCCCGTGCATAGAATGGAGTCTATGACACGGGTGGAGACGCGCGCCTCCATCAGTCCGCCGGCGGGTGCCAGCTGCGGAATGCACAAAGGGTTATCCTTCGCCATTCCGCAGTGTGCACGTACCCTAAATCTGTAAGTGTACCCTGAGGTACTCTCACAGAGTGTGTAGAATTTCACACCATACCGTCATCTCTTATTGGGACGGTACTGGCGGAAAAGACGTGTCTGGGGGGCAGCGTGCGCTACGCTACCCCCAGACACGCCACTGGATGATGAGGATGATGAGGATGAATGGAGGAAAGAAGGATCCCCCATTCATCCTCACAGGCTGTTTCGGTGTCGGAGGTAATAATAACGTATCCCTCTGACGCCGAAAACACCCTGGGGGCCGTCTTTATACGGGGATTGGTATATGGGGTATGTAGTGGTGTAGTGTCAAACTTTATTCAATGTAGTGTGGTGTAATGTAGTGTTTTTTACGTGTTTTTTTACAGTAAGTATAAAAAAAAAACCTACGCCAACAAAGGAGTTGCTGATAAATGCCCCACTTATGTGCGGCACTTATAAGCAGACTGTGGCAGTAGGATATAGAAAAAAAACACCCTATGCCAAAAAGGAGGAGTTGCTGATTAGCAGCGCACTTTCGTGCGATGCTGATCAACACTCAGCGGCGATAGGGTGCGGAAAATAGAAAAAAAAAATTTGAAAAAAAAAATAAAATAAAAAATTTTACATTCTGAACATCCCTGTAGCTGCTGATAAGTGTATTACACATATCAGCCGCTAGAGGGCAGCAGAGCGCAAAATACGGAAAGAGCCGACGCTGGAGCCGAAAATAGCCGAGAGAAGCCGAACGTGACGTCACGGAAGAAGCCGAAGACCCGAAGGAAGACGAGAACGCCACGAACCCGGAAGACGCCGATCAGGAGCCCGGGACAGGTGAGTAATGTACAAATACCTGCTCTGGACCCCTCGGCTACCTAGCTGAGGGGTCCAGGGCAGGTATTTACTATTTTGTGGGACTGTGATCGCCGTGCCACCGGCCCGATCGCCGTGAACGGCCGGCCGGCCGTTCACGGCGATCGGGCCGGTGGCACGGCGATCACCATTACTTTTTACAGTAATGGCGGTCGGTGCCGTCCTCGGACAGCACCGACCGCCATTTTTTTTCCGGGTCATCGGGTCGCCGATGACCCGGAAAGGTTCCGATCGCCGCTATTGGCTGATCTGAATTGATCAGCCTATAGCGGCGATCGTAAGCACGGGGGGTGTTAACCACCCCCCGTGCCGTGAAGCTAAGATGGCCTGCTATGATTTATAGCAGGCCATCTTCCCCGACCGCTGTGTGTGTGAACACGCAGCGATCGGGGAAACATCGGGCGTAAATTTACGCCCTGATGCGCCAAGTACCAGGGCGCGAGGGCGTAAGTTTACGCCCGATGTCGTTAAGGGGTTAAAGTCTATGAGGCATGTCTATTCTCACTGACCCAGATCAGTGAGAGCATGCCTGATAAAAACTTTTGACATGTCTCTGACATGTCAAAAGTTTTTTCTGATGACAGTGCCACTTTTAGTGTATACATTTTATTTTTTCAGGACTACACTAGAAAAACAAAAAATAGCACCATTGGATGCATATAGTGTTATTTTTCAGGGTATACCATGATGAATTTCACAAGTAACAGGTCCGGGGATCCTGGAAGCAGAGGGCTGGAGATTTGTGTGGGCACTGATCTGCAAACTGACAAGATTCTTCGATCCAGTACTGATGGGGCTTTTAATATACACATACATTTCGAGATTAACTCTTTGTCGGGTTCAGACAAAGAGTTAATCACAGAAGGTGTAGTTTATTAAAAGCCTCTGCTTTTATTTATAGGGGAAAAGAATTTTGCAAGCATATTATCATTAACTCCTTAAAGATAGAGCCAATTTAGATTTTTGCGTTTTCGTTTTTTCCTCCTTGTGCTTAAAAGGCCACAGCATTTTTCCACCTAGAAACCCACATGAGCCCTTATTTTTTGCGTCACGAATTGTACTTTGCAATGACAGGCGGAATTTTTGCATAAAGTACACTGCAAAACCAGAAAAAAAATAAATGTGTGGTGAAATTGAAAAAAAAACAAACACATTTTGTTTATTTGGGGGAAATGTGTTTTTACGCCATTCGCCCTGGGGTAAAACTGACTTATTTCCTCCGCATCCTCCCTCATGGCGGCACCAAAATAGAGGATGCCCCTTCCATCACTGTAGGGACAGGAAACAGAGAGAGTTTAAAGGGCAGCCCCACCCCCGACACCTCGGTGGTTTTTTTCTGTCCCTTCAGGGATGGGAAAAGAGAGACTGCTCTCCGGAGCATCCAGGTACCTGGATCGATCGGGGCCATCACCTGCTTCCTTCCAGGGCCACGGAGGTCAGTACTCCTCTGGGCAGGAGTCCCCTGACAACTCGGGAGGAATCGGGCCTTCTGGAGGCTTCCCTTTCTCTCCCCCCTGTAGTCCGGTGTATCGCGCGACCGGAAGCGCCTTATTCAAAAGGACACAGGCTACTCTCAGGTTTGCAGCAGCAAGCGCAGACCAGGAGAAGATGGACTCCGACTCGCCTCGTTCTGTCTCTGCAGAACCTGCTGCTACTCTGGTGTCCGTGACTATAGGCTGGGGGCCTTCTCCTCTACCCTTGTCCCTCTTCTCCTCTGGGCTGATCGGTGTTCTCTTACACTTGTGTTATAGAAAAAACAAAGGGCGACAGCGCTCCATGGCGAGGATCAGAAGGGCAAGGTGAAAAAGGGATAGGGGTGCACGGCAACCCTCACCTGATGTGGTTGTGCAAAGGGAGGCACAACACTCTGCAGCGTATATATCAAGGACCGCAGCCACTCCCGATATCCAACAGGAAACAATGATGCAAACAACCTCCAACTCCAGACTACACGGATTATGGGGCGCAGGTCCAACTTGAGATCGAGGCACAGTGAGTAATAAAAATATATTTTATTGTGGAGACACCGGTTCCTTTCTCAAGAGTCATCTTGAGAAAGGAACCGGTGTCTCCACAATAAAATATATTTTTATTACTCACTGTGCCTCGATCTCAAGTTGGACCTGCGCCCCATAATCCGTGTAGTCTGGAGTTGGAGGTTGTTTGAACTTGTGTTATAGGGGAGAATCACACTTCAGGGATCCAGAGGAGGACAAAGAGAATGTGCTGTTTGTGCTTCTTGTCTTGATGATTCTTATACCAAGCTTCTATGTACTAACTGTATTAGCAAGGTTATCCAGGAGGAAAAGTCGGATGTTCTAAGTGATATTAGATCCATTATTAAGGATTAAGTCAGTTCTTCTTTGGCCAAAAGGCTTCCGGCAGAGAGGGCATCTTCCCCTCCCCCCTGCAAGCGGTCAAAATTACCAGGGATTTCCTCCTCTTCAGGCGCTGATGTGGAGGAAGTAAAAAACGCAGAGTCTGATAATGAATTAGAGGAGGGTGAAAGACCAGATTCTCCTCCTGAACAATCTCGTAAAAAATACTTTTTTGACTCTGGGGACACGGATACTCTCTTAAAAGCCATCTATAACATACTAGATATAGAAGAGGTGAAGGAAACAAAAACCATACAAGATGACCTGTTTGGTGGCTTGCGTGCACAAAAATGTAAGGGGTTTCCAATCAACCCAAATCTGAAGGAAATGATCCTTGATGAATGGAGGGAAGCAGAAAAGAGAATATTCGGGTCCAGAGAATTCAAAAAGAGACTCCTTTTTGATGAGGAAGAGTCTAAGTTATGGTGTGAAGTTCCCCTTGTGGACATTCAGGTCGCCAAGGTAGTAAAATGCACATCAATACCATTTGAGGACGCTACTCAATTACAAGATCCCATCGAAAGGAAAGCAGAAGGACTCCTTAAGAAAGTATGGGAGACTTCCGCTAATACTATCTCTGCAAATATTGCAGCTACTTCCGTAGCTAGAGCCCAGTTCAGATGGCTTCAACAG
The DNA here is from genome assembly GCF_027789765.1 of Dendropsophus ebraccatus. NCBI lineage: Eukaryota > Metazoa > Chordata > Amphibia > Anura > Hylidae > Dendropsophus > Dendropsophus ebraccatus. The sequence goes on along the minus strand of NC_091467.1, from coordinate 39,099,068 downwards.
GTGGAGGACCATCTGAAATCAGGCTCTAAAAAGGGAAAAAATACTAGAAGCCTTTCCCCTTCTCAAAATGGCGGCAGGCTTTCTAGCAGACGCTTCAGCTGAATCGATTAGATTTGCGGCTAAAGCAGGAGCCTTATCTAATTCAGTGAGACGATCCATTTGGATGAGATCTTGGTCTGGAGATATTCTTTCCAAGAACAAGCTCTGTTCTGTTAAATTTCAGGGGGATCATGTCTTTGGTCCGGAGCTAGACAAGATTCTAGAGTATGCTGCGGTCAAAAAGAAAGATTTCCCGTTTGATAAAACCTCTAAAAAATCCCAGCCCTTTCGAAAAACCTCGGGGAAAAACGAATATAAAGGGAAAGGGAAATCAGGCAGGTGGAGCTACCCTAAAGGTGGAAAGGGAAAAATTTTTATCCTTAACTCCAAATATAGCTCCAACTCCAATACCAACACTGATAAGAAATGACGTTCTCCCTGTCGGGGGAAGGCTCCTGAAATTCTCGGGGATCTGGGATTCAATAACTTCGAATCCTTGGGTACTTCGGGAGCCTTCCACCAGACAGATTCCAGGTCACCAGACCCTCATCCCACTCGGACCTCTTGTTAATCCAACAGGGAGTCCGAGATGTAATCGCCCTGGGTGCAGTAGTCCCAGTACCTCTATCTCAGTTGGGAACCGGACATTACTCCAGGTTATTTCTAGTAAAAAAAAACAAATGGAACCCACCGGACGATAATAAATCTGAAATATCTAAACCGCTGGGTTCTCTACAAAAGATTCAAAATGGATTCCATCAGGAGTATTAATTAAATTAATTAATTCCTCAGGGGTCAGTAATGTGTTCGATAGACCTCAAGGACGCATACTACCACGTTCCCATTCAAGAGTGGAGTCAGAGGTTCCCTTAGATTTGCTATAGAGATGGACGGGTCAGTAAAACATTTTCAATTTCTTTGTTTACCGTTCGGGATCTCTTCGGCCCCAAGGGTGTTCTTGAAAATAGTGATAGAGATGGTAGCATACCTCAGGAGGAGGGGAATAGTAATATTCCCCTATCTCGACGATTTCCTGCTAGTAGCCAGATCCGTCCCAGCCTGCCAGGACCACCTCAACCTGGTACTGGACTTATTCCAGGAACTGGGTTGGATTATCAATTACCAAAAGTCAGACCTCTTTCCCTCCACTCAAAAAATCTTCCTAGGGGTCATGTTAGACTCGGAGAATCAGATATCTCTTCTACCACAACAAAAGAATGTAAATCTGATCCAAAAATTCAAGTCTTTCAAAAAGAAAAATTCAGTATCCATCCGAGAATGCATGAAAATTCTAGCACTAATGACATCATGCATCCAGTCAGTAGCATGGAGCCAGGCACATTCAAGGAAACTTCAAAAATTGACACTGTCGTCATGGAACAGGTCGCTTTTGTCACTAGACAAGATGATAAAGTTACCAGTCCAGGTCAAATCATCAGTAACATGGTGGTTAAACCCCGAGAATCTTTTGCACGGGGTAAACTGGATATTGGAACCAATTCTACCTCTAACGACAGATGCGAGCCTAGAAGGTTGGGGGGCCCACATTCCGGGCAAGATGTGCCAAGGGATATGGACCCAAGAAACACGGGCAAGATCATCCAATTTTCGGGAGCTCCGGGCTGTCTGGGAAGCCCTAAAAAATATGGACAGCAACCTACAGGGACAACATGTAAAAATATTCTCAGACAACATGACAACGGTAGCCCTAATAAAACATCAAGGGGGCACCAGACATCCTCACCTTCAGTCCTTAATCCACAAGATCATGACCTGGGCAGAGGGGTCGGTCCTCTCCCTTACGGCAATACACTTGAAGGGGACCGAGTATCGAATAGCAGACTACCTAAGCTGTTCCCGGGTAGATCCGGGAGAATGGGAACTGAACCCAGAAGTTTTCCAACAGATTGTGGAAAGATGGGGAGTCCCATCAATAGATCTTTTTGCAAGCGCAAAAAATACAAAAGTTCCCAGATTCTACTCGCTGAATCCAAGGGAAAATCCAGTAGCTGTAGACGCTCTATCCCACAGTTGGAAACAAGGCCTGTGTTACGCGTTTCCTCCATTTCCTCTGATTCCAGCAGTAATAAGGAAGACACGTCTGGATCAAGCGACTATGATTCTTCTGGTCCCCAAATGTCCCAAAAAAACCTGGTACCCGGCTCTAGAAAGCATGGCAATACAAACTCCTTTTCCCCTACCTCACAGGCCAGACCTTCTACGTCAGGGTCCTCTTCTTTTTCCAGAAGTTCAAAAATTGAACTTGACCGCGTGGATCCTGAGAGGGTAATTCTGAAGAAACAAGGATTCTTGGATGCAGTTATTTCAACGATCCAAGAGGGAAGGAAATCCTCAACGAATAGTTGCTACTTAAGAATCTGGAAAAAAATTCTGCTCATGGTCAGGTAACTCAACACCTAATCTAAATTCCCCTGACATTCCGTTAATCCTTAGTTTTCTACAGGATGGCCTGGATCTGGGGTTAAGCTGCAGTTCCATCAAGGTCCAAGTCTCAGCTTTATCTAGCTTCTTTCAGACATCTCTCATGGACTCTCCAGAAGTCAAGAGATTCATTCGAGGTGTGGAGAGAATAAGACCGAGAGTAAAATCCCAGTATCCCCCTTGGGATCTGAATATAGTTTTATCAGGGTTAATGATGGATCCAATTGAACCCTTGTCAGCATCAGAAATTAAAATCTTAACCTAGAAAACAGCCTTCCTGGTGGCGATAACATCTGCCCGCAGGGTTGGGGAAATCCAGGCCCTTTCTATTAAAGAACCGTTCATGAAAATCCTCGATGACAAGATCATCTTAAAGCACAATCCTGAATTCTATCCCAAGGTGGTCTCTGAATTCCATTGTGAGCAAGAAATCATTCTTCCCTCTTTCTGTCCTCATCCCTCTTCGGAGAAAGAGAGGAAATTTCATACGCTAGACGTAAGAAGATCTGTACTTCACTATTTAGAGTCAACCAAAACATGGAGAACAGATAACAACTTGTTTGTACAATACGGAGGTAAAGACCGAGGGAAAAAGGCGTCAAAGCATACCATAGCTAGATGGATCAAAGCAGCCATAACGGGATCCTACATAAATCAAAAATTGAAACCGCCAGTACAGGTAAAAGCTCATTCGACCAGAGCCATTTCTTCATCCTGGGCCGAGAGAGCTGACTCTTTGCCAGACCAAATCTGCAGGGCAACAACGTGGTCCTCTATCCACACGTTCACCAAGCACTATCGTCTGGATGTCCTAGCTACCAGAGATGGTGCCTTTGGGCGGAAGGTTCTGCAGGCAGCAGTCCCACCCTAATCTACTAATCTGGTATGTCTCCATTTTGGTGCCGCCATGAGGGAGGATGCGGAGGAAAGTTCGAATTATGCTCACCGTTAATTCAGTTTCCGCGAATCCCTCATGGCAGCACCACCGTATATCCCCCCCTAACTACTGGTGGCGGTTTATATAATCATATCCTTGGTTATTTAGAAAACACTGAGGTGTCGGGGGTGGGGCTGCCCTTTAAACTCTCTCTGTTTCCTTTCCCTACAGTGATGGGAGGGGCATCCTCCATTTTGGTGCCGCCATGAGGAATTCGCGGAAACCGAATTAATGGTGAGCATAATTCGAACTATATGTTTCTTAAGTCGTTATGATTAAAACGATATGTAACATGTATAACTTATATTGTATCTGATGGCCTGAAAAAAATTCAAACCATTGTCAACAAATATATGTCACTTAAGATCGCTCTATTTCCAGGCTTATAGCGCTTTTATCCTTTGGTCTATGGGGCTGTGTGAGGTGTCATTTTTTGCGCCATGATGTGTTCTTTCTATCGGTACCTTGACTGCGCATATATGACTTTTTGATCGCTTTATATTACAATTTTTCTGGATTTGATGCGACCAAAAATGCGCATTTTTGCACTTTGGGATTTTTTTGCACTGACGCCGTTTACCGTGCGAGATCAGGAATGTGATTAACTAATAGTTCGGGCGATTATGCACGCGGCGATAGCAAACATGTTTGTTTATTTATTTACTTTTATTTATAACCTGGGAAAAGGGGGGTGATTCAGACTTTTATTAGGGGAGGGGGCTTTTTATTGACAACAACACTTTTTTTTTTTTACTTTTACACTTATACTAGAAGCCCCCCTAGGGGACTTCTAGTATAAGTGCACTGATCTCTCATAGGATCTCTGCAGCATAGATATGCTGCGAAGATCCATGAGATCGGCACTCGTTTGCTTTCAGCTGCTGCAGCCGGAAGTAAACGAGTGCCGAGCCAGGGACGCCGCCATCTTGGAGCGGTCCCCGGCCGGCTTCAGAAACGGAGATCGCTCCTCCGGGATAACGTCCCGGGGGAGCCATCTCCGCCACTAGACACCAGGGATAAGCTGAATCCGGTAATCGGATGCAGCTGTCATGTTTGACAGCTGCATCTGATTACTGTATTAGCGGGCACGGCGATCGGACCGTGCCCGCTAATATCTGCGGTCCCGGGCTACAAGCGGCACCCAGGATCGTCGCGGTTAAGAGCGGGGTCGCCGCGCGGTCCCGCTCTGAACTCCCTTACCGGCAATAGGGCGTAAATATACGCCCTATGTCATTAAGGGGTTAATTATTGAACAGGGGCCATCTTCGTTTCTTAGCTTACCTTTAACCAAACTACTGCCACCATTACGCTCGGACTTCCAACTTACAAAACCCACTAACCCTGTCGTGGTCGCAGAGACCCACCTTATGGCTCCTTGCTGGGAGGCCCCTTTATTCCCAACTCATCACACTTAAGGGGGGAACCTGCTAACCCCACTCCCATAGACCCATACCCCCCAAAAAACACAATAAACACATGTTTGGAGGAAATGGCAGCATACACTGCACTTTATTTAACATTGTAAACAAACGGGGAGGCCCGACACAAATCACGCCCTTTCAGCCACGAAACTAAAAGCGACCATTTATAAAAGCGACCATTTACTGAGGGTAGCCCGGACCAGACCTGCCTCCCCCCATTGGCAGCAGCGCTCCCGTGTAGGAGAACTGTCCCTGTCAATGAAGCCCCTACCCTAAAGTGCAAACCTGGGCTGAAAGAATCTTGATTTCCGCCACAAAAAGTAGGGACCCCCCGCACCAGCCCTACTTTTCCTCCACCAAACCTTACTTACCTTTAACCGCTGCTCCAGGGATTCCTGAAACAAATTGTTAAAATTGCCCAAGACAATGTCCAAGAAAATGTTAACCTGCATGGTCCAGTAAATCATCATACCCGATGGTGGTACCTCCTAGACCACCAACCAATGCTTCATCTTCTTGTTTACCTTTTTATGGGCTCTCAACTGCCCTCCAAGACAGTGTGGAGAACCACAATGGAGGACCACACCACCGTAACCACTGGCCCCCTTGCCAGCCCCATGCTTCCAGGAGACTTCACTTATGACCTGGTGCAGGTCACTCGCACAGGCCTTTCCTGCCAAACCGATTGACCGCAACTTTCTCTGCCGGCAGACCAAGCTGTAGACCGTATAGACTCATTCCAGCCCGTCTTGCCGCACGAGTGCCCAACGATCCACACCACCTTTTTTCCCAGGAAAATGAAACAGAAACAGTGACCGCACACCATAACACAGGACAACATTACTGTGAAACCTTACTTACATAAGTTTTGAATGCTTTAGACTGCCATCTGCCTATCTTTTTTATCCGACCATCCTCCAAACCTTTTGCAGCCGCGTCCGAAGCTGCCCCAATCCGAAAAGAATGAGACCGGTAACTTGCAGGATTGAGGCCGCCACACTTAAGCATTTCTTCAATACTGCACAAAACTGGAACCGGGACAGTGCACTCCTGTTTTTATGCACTAAAAGGGGGCCCCAAACCCTTTTAACCCTTATCTCCATATATCTGCCCACCGCCCGTAAGTGACATAACTGATCCCCAGTCTTCTGTAGTGACACCCACGCGCCCCTACCCTTCTGATTGGTTTTAGAATGGGCAATGACACACACCACACTATCCCCTGACACCTTAACTTCGCCCCATCTAAGGCCGGACCTCCCCAATTCTTCCACCCTGAATGCTCCGGATAAAAACGCTGCTTCCCATAAGACCTCTTCATAACCATCCCTGCACACTTCCCCTAATACTGCCAAGATCCTTGAAAGTCGACCAAAGTCAATGAGCTCCCTCCTGTCTTTTCTAGCCCTTTCTACCCTAGCCCACCCCTTAAGCACCCTTCTTATTGCAAAAGATCTGCCAGGGTCCTCCATCCCATACAGTTTTCCAAAGAACGATACCGCTGCAAAAACCTCAGAACCAGATGTCTCAATAATCGTATAACAGGCTCTGAACTACTTGACAGGCTATTGATGCCATTAACACTCATATTATCTGACCAAACGATTGCCCCTTTATCTCTCAGCTCCTGCCCCCATAGCTCCACTGCCACAACTATAGGGAACAACTCCAACCACATCAAAATCTTTAACAATCCCCTGGTGTCCCAACTAACCGGCCATTTACCCGCACAAAACTTACCCCCAAAATACCCCCCAAAACCATAAGACCCCGCTGCATCAGTGAACAAACTCAATTTCTGATTGGATGCTGGTTCCCTACCCAAACCGCAACTCCATTAAACCCCATAAAAATGTGTCCCACACAGCAAGATCCTCTCTCATCTCCCTTATAATTCTGATCTTGTGGTACGATTTTCTGACCCCCACAGTGCTCTTCTCCAGACATCTAATAAATATCCTTCCCATAGAAATCACCAGGCAAGCAAAATTTAGGGAACCAGCCAAACACTGCATTTCCCTAAGTGTCACTTTTTCACTCCCGTGCACCTTCAGTACCAATGCCCTAAGGGTCACCACTTTCTCCTCCGTAAGTTTACAAACCCCTGCCTCCGAATATATCTTGATCCCCAGGTACCACAGTCTCATTGTAGGCTCAACCGTTTTCTCATGTGCCACTGGAATTCCACACCCTTCTAGGAACCCAGAAAAGTCCCTCATAACCCCTCTACCAATCTCTGACCCCTGTGGCCCAATGAAGAGAAAGTCATCTTAATAGTGAGCCACTAGACTCCCTTCCGTCAACTCCACCAAGCTCCAATGTTGAAACAAACTGAAAGTCTCAAATAGTGCACAAGATATTGCACAACCCATTGGTTAACACTTGTCAACATAATACCGCCCCATGAAACCAGTGTAGTTAAAACTACTAAGATGTAGGGGAAGCAATCTCAACACTAACTATGTCCACCTCTGCCATCAGTGCACCCCTCCCCGCGCCCCTTACTAACTGGACGGCCTCCTCAAATGACTGATAGTGTACCTCACACAGGTCCTTGTCAATGGCCCCATTTACCTGACCCCCCCCCCCCCCCGGGTACGACAGATGCTGGATCATTCTAAATTTCCCTTCCTCCTTCTTGGGGACTACCCCTAATGGAGACAAGACTAAATCCTCAAATGGGGGTTGCACAAAAAGGACCACCATCCTGCCCAACCCCACCTCCTTCTCCAATTTCTCAAGCAATATCTCTGGGTGCTCTCTAGCTGATTTTAGTTTCCTAATTGTCCAAGATCCCAACACAACCCCAGACACTGGCAACGTAAACCCCTCTAAAAACTTTCCAGCAACTTCACCTTTTCTCTATCTGGGAACACCCGGAGCTAGTCCCTGTGAGGGTGATCTTGAAAAGTGCTGTGTCCCCCTGGTCTGGTTACCTGTCCTTTTATACTCTAAAACCCCGCCCCCTTTACCACCTAGCTCAGCTCACTACCTCCCCCAGGTATTCCCTCCGCATACTAATGACCCCTTTGTCTCTACACAAAGGCCTTACCTGTTCCCCCCTCCCCCACCCTCTATCAGGGGCCATCTTAGTTTCTTAGCTTACCTGTAACCAAACTACTGCCACCATTATGCTTGGACTTACAACTAACAAAACCCTACTAACCCTGTCATGGTCGCGGAGACCCCCTCTATGGCTCCTCGCTGGGAGGCCCCTTTATCCCCAACTCGTCACACTTTTTGAATACAGATAGTGGCATATTTGGTTAATAAACCCAATTACAAAGGTTCTTAAAATCACCTGTACTATTTCTGCAAAATAAAAATTAAAAATACGACAGTGACTCTTTAACCCCTAGACGACCCAGGGCGTATAGTTACGCCATGGAAGTCTGTCCCCAGACGACCTAGGGCGTAACTGTACGCCCTGGGTGTTTCTCCCGCTATGAAGCGTGCTCCGGAGCGGAGCGTGCTTCATAGCAGGTGGGGGCCGGCTGCCGGCGTTTAAGTGTAAGTGACAGGGGGAGTCCCTTGTCACTTACCGATCGGGACCCCCGCAGTGTGACTGTGGGGGTCCCGATCGGTAAAACGGGCCGCCGGAGGTCTCTCACCTGCCTCCGTGCGGTCCGATCGGCGATCTGCTGCACTGAGCCTGCACAGGCAGGCTCAATGAGCAGATCGCCGATAACACTGATCAATGCTATGTCTATGGCATAGCATTCATCAGTGTAGAAATCAAACTAATCTATGTAAAAGTCCCCCAAAGGGACTTCAAATGTGTAAAAAAAAAAAGTTAAAAACACTAACACACTACCCCCAAAACCCCTCCCCCAATAAAAGTTGAAATCACCCCCCTTTCCCATTATATAAATAAAACATATAAAAATAAAAAAAATAAACATATAATATACCGTAGCGTGCGTAATTGTCCGATCTATTAAAATATAACAAGCGTCATTGCGAACGGTGAACGGCGTACACAAAAAGAGGGGAAAAAGTGCGCAGATTACCGATTTTATGTTACATTATATATAAAAAAAATTAATAAAAAGTGATCAAAACGTCCCATCTTCACAAATATGGTATTAATAAAAACTAGAGATCATGGCGGAAAAAATGACACCCCATACAGCCGCGTAGGTGAAAAAATAAAACCATTATAAGTGTCACAATAGTCTAATTTTATTTATAATTAATTGCCAAAAAAAAAGGATTTCATTTAAAAAAAATATATAACATTTGAGAATCTGCGTAAACCTGCATATGGTTGTGTTCGGACTGACCTATAGAATAATAGTATCATGTTGCTGTTACCATATAGTGCATTACGTAGACACAGGAACCCCCCAAACGTTACCATATTGCATTCTTTTTTGCGATTTCACCAATTTATATCTTTATAAATAATATATTTGGAATTCCGTCATACATGTTATGGTAAAATGAATGACGCCGTTACACAGTACAACTATTCCTGTAACAAATAAGCCATTACATGGCCTTGTAGATAAAAAACTGAAAGTGCTAGAGCTCTTAGAAGGGGAGGAGGGAAAAACGGAAACACTAAGATCAAAATTTGCGCGGTCCACTGGGTCATTTTGGGCCTGGTCCTCAAAGGGTTAAAGTCTATGAGGCATGTCTATTCTCACTGACGCAGATCAGTGAGAGCATGTCTGATAAAAACTTTTGACATGTCAAAAGTTTTTTCTGATGACAGTGCCACTTTTAGTGTATGCGAGCTACATTTTATTTTTTCAGGACTACACTAGAACAACAAAAAATAGCACCATTGGATGCATATAGTGTTATTCTGCAGGGTATACCATGATGAATTTCACAAGTAACAGGTCCGGGGATCATGGAAGCAGAGGGGCTTGAGATTTGTGTGGGCACTGATCGGCAAACTGACAAGATTCTTCGATCCAGTACTGATGGGGCTTTTAATACACACACATACATTTCGAGATTAACTCTTTGTTGGTTGTGAGTTAATCACAGAAGGTGTAGTTTATTAAAATCCTTTTGTATCTGGTATCTGCTTTTATTTATAGGGGAAAAGAATTTTGCAAGCATATTATTATTAATTCACAATAAGACAAAGAGTGAGGCGGTCGGCACTATTAGCATAGGTGAAGCTATTTGCGGCACAAGGAAGGTAACTCTAGAGAGACTTGCATAAGTGGTGCTACCATGCATGAGCGAAAACAAGTTCATTGCAATAGTGACATGTAAAAAAGAAGGCAGCAAGGTGCACTCACCATTATGCGATTGTGTAGCTTTTATTTAGGATTCAGATTCAATCCATGCGGGTAATGTGGACGGCAACACCCTCCACTGGGATGACAGCCGTTTCATGCCCTAATTCGGCGCTTCGTCAGACGAAGCGCCGAATTAGGGCGTGAAACGGCTGTCATCCCAGTAGAGGTTGTTGGCGTCCACATTACCCGCATGGATTGAATCTGAATCCTAAATAAAAGCTACACAATCGCATAATGGTGAGTGCACCTTGCTGCCTTCTTTTTTACATGTCAATATTATTATTAATTATTGAACTGTATATATTTTTTATTCCACTTTAAAATGGTACTTTTAACATGACATTTTATCCCTCTGTATCAGTCAAAGCAGGGAGCTAATAAGTAAAAGCTGCTCCAACCAAATATTAAATGAACATTTGAGTGTCATAAAATGCTACATTTCTCCTGCACAAAACGTGTGTCTGGCCAAAACTATCCCTTGATCATGTGGCAGTGTTTAGAGCAGCTGTCTTCATGCAACAACCTTTCTTTTATTTTTTTACCTTATGAGGCTGCGTTCACACTACGTGTATTTCAGTCAGTATATGTATATTCCAGTCAGTATATTTGTCAGTATTGCAACCAAAACCAGGAGTGGATTAAAAACACAGAAAGGATCTGTTCACACAATGTTGAAATTGAGTGGATGGCTGCCATTTAATGGCAAATATTTGCTGTTATTTTAGAACAACGGCTGTTATATTGAAATAATGGCAGTTATTTACTGTTATATGGCGGCCATCCACTCAATTTCAACATTGTGTGAACAGATCCTTTCTGTGTTTTTAATCCACTGCTGGTTTTGGTTGCAATACTGACTGAAATATACGTAGTGTGAACGCAGCCTACAGATGTTTACAGTATTTAAGAGTGCACATGCACATTGTAGACATTCTTAATGAACATGAAGAATCCTATACCTCTGTATTCTTTTTTTCATGAGAATATTGATATAAAGTTTTCAAAGTGAGATAAATGCAGAAGTCCACTCTTTCAGCACCTAAAGAATATTATGTATACTTACCAGATACTGAGTCAGTATAATATGTGTGCAGATCAAGATTTTGTTTTTGAATGTACAGTTTATCAGTTGCTTCTTGATCACCTCTTCAAGTTGTGTCTTCAGCTATTCAGAGTGCTATTCAGAGGTCAGAGAGGCCAGTGGAGACTGCAGAGGAGAGAGCCTGTGATGAGAATGTAAATTAACTCTTTGTTGTCCTGTTTTGGTGCCTCTACTTTATCTTTCCATAGGAAAACCATAAAGACAGGGGGAGAGCTTCAAACTGCTTTTTCATGATAAAAATGCATTTTTCGGCTAATAAACCCAATTACAAAGTTTCTTAAAATCGCCTGTACTATTGATTTCTGCAAAAAAAAAAAAAAAAAATAATAATAATATATATATTTTTTTTTTAACCCCTTAAGGACCGGGCCTGAAATGGCCTTAAGGACCGGAGCAAATTTTATGAATATGACCAGTGTCACTTTATTCATTAATAACTTCGGGATGCTTTTACCTATCTGGCTGATTCTGAGATTGTTTTCTCGTGACATATTGTACTTTACATTTCTGGTAAATTGAAGTTGATACTTTTAACGAATCTTTATGAAAAAACCAAAATAACGTGAAAAATTTAGAGAAAATGCATTTTTCCAACTTTAAAACTTTTCTGCTTATACAGAAAATGGTTATACCACATAAATTATATATTAAATAGCATTAGCAACATGTCTACTTTATGTTGGCGGCATTTATTAAACTATATTTCATTTTTTTTAGACAATAGAAAGCGTAAAACATAAGCAGCAAATTTCTAAATTTTCAGTAAAATTTCAAAATCAGATATTTTTAGGGACCTGTTCAGGTTCAAAGTGTATTTGAGGGGCCTGTATGTTAGAAAGCCCCACAAAGCACCCCATTTCAGAAACTGCACCCCCCAAACTCTGCAAAAGCACATCCAGAAAGTTTTTTAACCCTTTAGGGGAGTCACAGAAATAAAATCTAAGTGTGTAAGAAATTTGAAAATTTTAATTTTCTGTGCAGAGATTTTCTTGTAATCCAATATTTTTCATAATTGTAAACCTATTACCAGAGAAATTCACCCCAATATTGATTGCCCCGTTTCTGCAGTTTATAGAAATACCCCATATGTGGCCCTATTGTGCTATTTGACGCAACCACAAGCCTCAGATATAAGGGAGCGCCTAGTGAATTTGAACACCTCGGTTATATTTGGTCATTTCTGACTGTACCACTTCAGGTTGGCAGAGGCTCTGGGGTACCAAAACCTAAAAAACACCCCTAAAGGGACACCATTTAGAAAACTACACCCCTCAAGGAATGTAACAAGGGGTGCGGTGAGCATCTGGACCCCACAGGTGCTTCACAGATTTTCTGAACAATATGGCGTAAAAAAATAAAAATAATTTCTTTATACTAAAACGTTGTTCTAGCCTTCAATTTTTCATTTCCACAAAGGGATAAAAGGAAAAAAAATGCATAAAACATGTAGCGCAGTTTCTCCCGAGTACAGAAATACCCCACATGTGGCGATAAAGTGCCAAGGGGGCGCAGGACGAGCCTCCAAAGGGAAGGAGCGCCAATTGGCCTTTGAAGCTGAATTTCACTGGAATGGATTTCAAGGGTCATGTCGCATTTACAGACCCCTCGTGCTGCCAAGACACTGGAAACCCCCCACAAGTGACCCCATTCTGGAAACTACACCCCTCAAGGAATCTAATAAGGGGTGCAGTGAGCATATGGACCCCACTGGTGACGGGCACAAATGTGGAACAATGTGACGTGAAAGTGAAAAATTTCATTTTTTCACTTTCAAGACACAAATGTGGCCGTCATCAAGGGGTCCATATCCTCACTGCACCCCTTGTTAGATTCCTTGAGGGGTGTAGTTTCCAGAATGGGGTCACTTGTGGGGGGTTTCCACTGTTTTGGCAGCACGAGGGCTCTGTAAGTGCAACATGGTGTTCATCATCCATTCTGGCCAAATCCAGCCTCCAAAATCCAAATGGCGCTCCTTCCCTTCAGAGGCTTGCCCTGCGCCCATATGGCGCTTTATGTCCACATGTGGGGTATTTACGGACTCGGGGGAAATTGCTCTACACATTTTGTGTGTTTTTTTCTCTTTTAACCCCTTGTGAAAATGAAAAATTCAAGGCTAGACCAACATTATAGTGTAAAAAAAGTAATATTTCATTTTCACGCCACATTGTTCCACATTTGTGCCCATCACCAGTGGGGTCCATATGCTCACTACACCCCTTGTTACACTCCCTGAGGGGTGTAGTTTCCAGAATGGGGTCACTTGTGGGGGCTTTTACTGCCTTGGCAGCACAGGGAGTTTTTAAATGCAACATGGCCCTCGAAATCCATTCTACCCAAATCCAGCCCCAAAAAGCTAAATGGCGCTCCTTCCCATTGGAGGCTTGTCTTGCGGCTACATAGCGCCTTAAGTCCACATGTGGGGTATTTCCATACTCGGGGGAAATTTCTCTACATGTTTTGTTTTGTTTCTTCTCTTTTAACCCCTTGTGCAAATGAGAAACCTGAAAACTAGATCAATGATGTTGTGTAAAAATTAAATTTTTTACACTTAAACATTGGCCTAGCCGTGAATTTTTCATTTTCACAAGGGTTTAAAAGAGAAAAAGAACACAAAATGTGTAGAGCAGTTTGTCCCGAGTACGGAAATACCACAGATGTGCACATAAAGCGCCATGCGGCCGCAAGACGGGCCTCCGAAGGGAAGGAGCGCTATTTGGCTTTTGGAGGCTGGATTTGGCTGGAATAGATTTCAAGGGCAATGTCGCATTTACAAAGACCCTATGCTGCCAAGACAGTGGTAAACCCCCCACAAATGACCCCATTCTGGAAACTACACCCCTCAAGGAATCTAACAAGGGGTGCAGTGAGCATATGGACCCCACTGGTGACGGGCACAAATGTGGAACAATGTGACGTGAAAGTGAAAAATTTCGTTTTTTCATTTTCACAGCACAAATGTGCCAGTCATTGAGGGGTCCATATTCTCACTGCACCCCTTATTAGATTCCTTGAGGGGTGTAGTTTCCATAATGGGGTCCCTTCTGGGGGGTTTTCAATGTCTTGGCAACACAGGGCCTTTGTAAATGCGACATGGCATTCACCATCCATTCTAGCCAAATGGCGCTCCTTCCCTTTGGAGGCTTACCCTGCACCCACATGGCGCTTTATGTCCACATGTGGGGTATTTCCGTACTCGGGGAAAATTGTTCTACACATTTCGTGTTTTTTTATCTTTTAACCCCTTGTGAAAATGAAAAAATAAAGACTAGATCAATGATTTAGTGTAAAAATTTAATTTTTTTTTACACTAAATGTTGGTCTAGCCTTGATTTTTTCATTTCCACAAGGGGTTAAAAGAGAAAATTAACACAAAACGTGTAGGGTAATTTCCCCTGAGTAAGAAAATACCCCACATGTGGATATAATGTGCCATATGGGCACAGGGCAAGCCACCAAAGGGACAGAGAGCCATTTAGAGGCTGGAATGGAGGACGAAGGCCATGTCGGGTTCGCAGAGTGCCCGTGCTGCCAAAACATTGAAAACCCCCCACAAGTGACCACATTATGGAAACTACACCCCTCAAGGAATGTAACAAGGGGTATAGTGAGCATATGGACCCGACTGGTGACGGGCACAAATGTGGAATAATGTGCTGTGAAAATGAAAAATTTAATTTTTTTACACTAAAACGTTGGTGTAACTTTGAATTTTTATGTTCACAAGGGGTTAAAAGAAAAAATAAACCACTACTCATGTAGAGCAATTTCCCCCGATTACAAGAGTACCCCACATGTGGACACAAAGTGCAAAGTCACCGCATGCAAAGCCTCCAAAGGGAAGGAGCGTAATTTGGATTTTGGAAGCTGGATTTGGCCAGAATGGAGGACGAAGGGCTCTCAGAGCCCCGATGCTGCCAAAACAGAGGAAACCCCCCACAAGTGACCCCAACGAACTCAGGAATCTGTGGTTCGTACGGGGTGGGGTCACTTGAGGGGGCTTGTGGGGCTTCCTGGGGCAGCTCCTTGGGGGCTTGTCATCACTAAATGGTGATAACAATGAGGACGAAGAGGAAGGAAGAAGGAACGAGGGATCTTCCTCTTCTCCCTCAATGGTTGTCTCAGTATCGGAGGCAATCCAGGCGAATGCCTCCTCAGCCGAGAACAACCTGTGGCCATTTTTTTTGTTATTTTTTCTTTAGGATGCCTTCACACACACACCGGATCCACACACTGCGGATCCAGCGCCAGTGCATCCGTATGAGAATACATACACGCAGCAGGAATGACATCCCACTGCCTATATGTAAGTTAACCCCTTGCCGGCCGGAGCATACTTTACCTCCTCCCCGCTCCGGCTTGCTTCGGGGCTCCCGGTTTCTGCTCATCCCACGCAGCCAATCAGTGAGCTGCCCCGCCGCAGCTACTGATTGGCTGAGCGAGACGTCCTGCTGAGAACCCCCGAAGCAAACCAGATCGGGGAGGAGGTGATGTATGCTCCGGCCGGCAAGGGGTTAACTTACATACACGCAGCGGGATGTCATTCCTGCTGCGTGTATGTATTCTCATAGAGATGCCCCGGTCGCTGGATCCGCAGCGGATTTCGCTGCAAATCCGCAGCGTGAAATCCCCTGCAGATCCGGTGTGTGTGAAGGCATCCTTAGAGGGGTGTGTAAGTGTTATGCTTTTACACGTGTAAGTGTTAGTGTTTTATGTACTGTTTTTACATTTTATTTGTGTGTTTTTTAGGAGGGGAGGGTGGCAGCGGAGAGGGTAAGAGGAGAGGGTGGCAGGGGAGGGGAGAGGGGCGGCAGGACGGAGGGGAGAGGAGAGAGGTTAAGAGGAGAGGGTGGCAGGGGAGGGGAGAGGGGCGGCAGGACGGAGGGGAGAGGAGAGAGGTTAAGAGGAGAGGGTGGCAGGGGAGGGGAGAGGAGAGAGGTTAAGAGGAGAGGGTGGCAGGGGAGGGGAGAGGGGCGGCAGGACAGAGGAGAGAGGGTGAGAGGAGAGGGGCGGCAGGACAGAGGGGAGAGGGTGAGAGGAGAGGGGCGGCAGGACAGAGGGGAGAGGGTGAGAGGAGAGGGGCGGCAGGACAGAGGGGAGAGAGTGAGAGGAGAGGAGTGGCAGGACAGAGGGGAGAGGGTGAGAGGAGAGGAGTGGCAGGACAGAGGGGAGAGGGTGAGAGGAGTGGGGTGGAAGGACAGAAGAGAGAGGGTGAGAGGAGAGGGGCGGCAGGACAGAGGGGAGAGGGTGAGAGGAGTGGGGTGGAAGGACAGAAGAGAGAGGGTGAGAGGAGAGGGGCGGCAGGACAGAGGGGAGAGGGTGAGAGGAGTGGGGTGGCAGGACAGAAGAGAGAGGGTGAGAGGAGAGGGGCGGCAGGACAGAGGGGAGAGGGTGAGAGGAGTGGGGTGGCAGGACAGAGGAGAGAGGGTGAGAGGAGTGGGGCGGCAGGACAGAGGAGAGAGGGTGAGAGGAGTGGGGCGGCAGGACAGAGGAGAGAGGGTGAGAGGAGAGGGGCGGCAGGACAGAGGGGAGAGGGTGAGAGGAGAGGGGCGGCAGGACAGAGGGGAGAGGGTGAGAGGAGAGGGGCGGCAGGACAGAGGGGAGAGGGTGAGAGGAGTGGGGTGGCAGGACAGAGGAGAGAGGGTGAGAGGAGAGGGGCGGCAGGACAGAGGGGAGAGGGTGAGAGGAGAGGGGCGGCAGGACAGAGGGGAGAGGGTGAGAGGAGAGGGGCGGCAGGACAGAGGGGAGAGGGTGAGAGGAGTGGGGTGGCAGGACAGAGGAGAGAGGGTGAGAGGAGAGGGGCGGCAGGACAGAGGGGAGAGGGTGAGAGGAGTGGGGTGGCAGGACAGAGGGGAGAGGGTGAGAGGAGAGGGGCGGCAGGACAGAGGGGAGAGGGTGAGAGGAGAGGGGCGGCAGGACAGAGGGGAGAGGGTGAGAGGAGAGGGGCGGCAGGACAGAGGGGAGATGGTGAGAGGAGAGGGGCGGCATGACAGAGGGGAGAGGGTGAGAGGAGAGGGTGGCATGACAGAGGGGAGAGGGTGAGAGGAGAGGGGCGGCAGGACAGAGGGGAGAGGGTGAAAGGAGAGGGTGGCATGACAGAGGGGAGAGGGTGAGAGGAGAGGGTGGCAGGACAGAGGGGAGAGGGTGAAGGGAGAGGGTGGCATGACAGAGGGTGGAAGGAAAGGGGAGAGGGTGGAAGGGGAGAGGGTAAGAGGAGGGTGGCGGCAGGACGCAGGGGAGGGAGGCAGCAGGACGCAGGGGAGGGTGGCGGCAGGACGCGGGAAGGGCTGGCAGGACGCGGGAAGGGCTGGCAGGATGCAGGGGGGGCTTGCAGGATGCAGGGGGGGCTGGCAGGACAGAGCACACAGGAGAGGGCTGGCAGGACACGGGGGGGGGCTGCAGGACGGATGGGGGTCTGGCAGGACACGGGAGGGCTGGCGGAACACAGGGGGACTGGCAGAACACAGGGGGGGGGGCTGGCAGAACACAGGGGGGGGCTGGCAGAACACAGGGGGGGGGCTGGCAGAACACAGGGGGGGCTGGCAGAACACAGGGGGGGGCTGGCAGAACACAGGGGGGGGCTGGCAGAACACAGGGGGGGGGCTGGCAGAACACAGGGGGGGCTGGCAGAACACTGGGGGGGCTGGCAGATCGCTGGGGGGGCTGGCAGATCACTGGGGGGGCTGGCAGATCGCTGGGGGGGCTGGCAGATCACTGGGGGGGCTGGCAGAACACTGGGGGGGCTGGCAGATCGCTGGGGGGGCTGGCAGAACACTGGGGGGGCTGGCAGGACAGAGGACACAGGGGGGGGGGCTTGCAGGACACAGGGGGGCTGTCAGCTCGGAGGGGGGGGGCTGAAAACAGGAAGGGGGGCTGGCCGGACTGAGGGGTGGAGGAGAAAACACCGGGGAGGCACGGGGGGGGGGGGGGGGGGGGGGGCGGGCGGAGGAAGATGAGGACGACGGAGGGTAGGAAGAACAGGGAGATCAGCTGTCCTGATCTCCCTGTTACCGGAGACGGGGCGGCGGCGGCGGCAGCTTGGGGGGAGGAGGCACCCGGCGCCCGGCACCCTCCAGGACCGCGCCGGGTGCATGCTGCTCCCATCATCTCCTTCTCTGCTGCTGATTATCAGCAAGCAGAGAAGGTGATGATGGTGGTAGTAGTGTGGATCGCAGGTGATTGGCCGGCTGGCGGCAGCCGGCCAATCACGGGCGATCGGGGGGCCGGATCAACGGGCAGGTGATGCCTGGTCACAGCTGTGATTGGTGCTGTCTCTGACAGCACCAATCACAGCTCTTTGCCGGGGTCCGGTCCCGGAAATCCAGCAAATTGCTGTGATTGGCCGATGCGAAGTCATCGGCCAATCACAGCGATCGTCGTCACGGGGGGCAGGGAAACTGCCCCCTACGTGACACAGGAACATGGCTGCTGATAGAATCAGCAGCCATCTTCACCGGAGCGCCGCGCGATTTCGCGCGGCGCCCGTTTAAAGGGCTGACGTACCGGTACGTCATGGGTCCTTAAGTGACAGTGATCCATGACGTGCCGGTACGTCATGGGTCCTTAAGAGGTTAAACACATTTTTATTGTTTTTTCAAGACCACATCCGCAGAACAAATACAGAAATGGTATCGGGTAAACCCAATACACCAAACTAAATGCGTACATGTGTTCACAAGCAATTACAAACAGGTGTAATCAAAAAGGAGAAAACAGAAACTGCGAGAGAACACTTCCACATGCAAAGACACCATCAAACTGATCAGCATAAGAAGAGATGGTATTTCCCTAATCCGCTATATTCTCTCTCATCAGCACTGCTAGATTGTAATCTACGATATTTGCAAGGCTCCTAGGGTACCCTTAAGCAATTCTGTGCAGTACCATTTAGTCATTTGAAATGGGCGGACAATATCACAGATTCCATCAGTGTCATAGTGCGAAAGTATAAATGGTCTCCATTTCTTAAAGAAAAGTTTAGTGCCCGAATCTTTGTGTCTCTCAGTATCCACCCTATCTACCCCTAGAAAGAATTTCAGTTGTGATATCACCATATCTATATCTGGTACATTAGGTTGCAGCCAGTTAGTGAATAAACATCTCAACGCCACCAATAATGTAATATGCACTAACTGGGGTATGGTCTTAGGTCTGTCAGCGCTTTCAGGGGGCCTTAGTTGGTGGAACAACAGTTCTTTTGGATTGAGAGTCAGCTTCACCTTATAGTGGTTCTGAATGTATGAGACAATCATATTCCAGTAGGACACAGGTGATGCGCATGTCCACATGCCATGCCATAAGTTAGTCAGTGGCATGTGGCATTTTGGGCAGTCTGTGATTCTGTCGGGGAAGGATGGAGAGGGGAGGATGTTAAATCCGTATAAAGCAGAGTGTGCAAGCTTAAAATAAGTCTCTCCATCTTTCATTCACCACACACTTTCTAATAGTTGCCCAACCCTCCAATGTCACCCCCGTAATATCGTCATCCCCTGTCAGCGGGGCCCACTTGTGGAAGATGGTTTTAGGGTTAATTTTTAGGAAATTATTTCGTAGGGCGTTGTAGAGCATGGAAATGGAGGCTTTATTGGACGAGTTCCCTATTATGCCATCCAATGTGTGTTGTTGTGATTCCTTCTTCACATCCCTTAGCCTAGTTATACAAAATTTATGGACCTGGTTTATGTACAGATTATGTGTCTGCGGCAATTGGAACTTAAGTTGAATTTCGCTGGGAGTGAGCCACCTCTGTTGATCAGGGTCCATCAGGTCCCCGACTGTCTTAAAACCCTTATCCCGCCATACTTTTAACCAGCTCCTCTGCTGACCCTTAAGGAACTCTGGGTGGCGTTCTAGCGGCATATGTTGGAGAGCAAAAAGGGAAGCTTGAAGATCTTGCGAATTTCCTTCCATGTTACTACTGTATCCCTTAATAACAAAGACTTTAATCTCTTGCGGTAATTTGGCATATGCTGTATGTAGAAGGCAAGATAGATCCCACGGGTAAGCCAAGGCTTGCTCTAGCTGCAGGTTAGAGAAATGTGAAAAATTATGCAGCCAATCCATTATGTGTCTGAAAATACTGACTAGATTATACCCCCGTATATTGGGAAAGTTAACTCCCCCTTCCGCTTTACATAACATCAGTTTAGCTAACTAAATCTTAGGGCGTTTGCCACACCAAATGAATTTAGAGAAGGCAGCCTGCAGCGCTTTTATATCCACGTGTTTAATTAACAATGGTAAAGTCTGCAGAGGATAAAGCAACTGTGCAAAGCTCACCATTTTAATCAAGTGGCAGCGACCCATGAGGGAAAGGGGGAGATTCTGCCAGGTACGCAATTCAGAGACTATCTTGTGAATTAGGGGTGTGTAGTTAAGTGTATATAGTGAACCCGAGGTTTTCCCTATTTTGATACCTAAGGTTATGAAGGAGGAGGCCACGACTACACCCAGAAAAGCTGCTACTGAACGCAATGGTTGGGTCGCCTTCACCAGGGGCAATAGCTCGCTCTTGGAAGCGTTAACTTTATAACCTGAAAATGAGCCATACCATTCGAGAAAGGCAAACAGACGGGGCATGTCCTCCATGGGATTGCTTAGAAAGAGAAAGACATAGTCAGCAAACATTGTCAGTTTAACCTGGCGGCCATGGACTCGGATGCCTGTAAAGGTGGCAGATGTTAACAGATGACGTGCTAAAGGCTCAATGGCTAGATCAAAAAGTAAGGGAGAAAGAGGGCAGCCCTGACGGGTACCCTTTTCCATCCGGAATGGCTCGGACAGCAGACCCGGGGTATATATACGTGCAGTAAGGTCATGGTATAGCCCGGCGAAAAATACTCTAAAGTTTCCTTGCACTCCAAATCTGTCGAGCACAGATTCCAACCAGTCCCAGCGCACGCTATCAAAAGCCTTTTCGGCATCTAAAGTTAGTATGACAGGCAGGCTACCTGGCTGAGATCTTTGCCGAGTAGAGTCCAAAACCGCCAGCACCTTTCTGATGTTTACTACTGACGACCTACCCTTTACAAAACCCACTTGATGTGCCCCCACCAAATCCGGCAGTAGGGATGTCAATCTGTTTGCCAGAAGTTTAGAAAGTATTTTTATATCTTGATTAATCAAGGAAATGGGCCTGTATGAACCTGGATCTAACAGGCTTTTGCCTTGCTTGGGTAGAACCTTTATAAAAGCTTGCTTATCCATGGGGGAAATGCGACCCGTCTGCAATATTTTGTTGAAATAATCCTTTAGCAACGGGGCCACTTGATCTGCTAGGGATTTGTAGAATTTGCCAGGGTACCCATCAGGACCCGACGCCTTCCCATTATTTAAAGACTTGATAGTGGCCGTAACCTCCTCCTTGGTGACATTTGCACTCAAAAAGGCACTGTCCTCCTCTGATAGGGAAGGTAACTGTAAATCACGTAAAAAGGCTACACTATCTTTGGTATGTACTGGGGAAGAGGTATACAAATTAGTATAGAATTTCATCAGAATATGGTTTATGTCATGAGGGTGTTTGGTAAGGAGTCCCCTCTCGTCCCTCAGGGCCAGAAGATGAGTTGGAGTATGTCTGCCCTTGGCCAACCTAGCTAATAAACGACCTGCTTTGTTGCCCTGTCTAAACAAATCAGTCTCTAAATTAGACCTGTACATTCGTTCACGTCTATCCAACCTCAGGTCATAAGACGCTCGTGCTTCTTGCCATTTCGCTTTAGTCTGAGCAGTAGAATGTTGTAGGAACCGGGCATACGCTTCTCGCAAAGTATTACTGGCTTTCTGATAATGAATAAGTGTTTTCTTTTTCATAGACCCATGATATGCCATTATCTTGCCCCGTATCACTGCCTTCGCAGTTTCCCAAAACAAGGTCTCGTCATGCCTATGCGTCGCGTTGTCAGTTGCATATTCTAACCACCAGCCCTGTAAGAGTTCCACAAATGATTCATCCTTTGCCAAGTACGACGGGAATCTCCAGATATACTCCTGCGTTTTGGGATATGCAGATTGTAATGTTATGGAGATCGGGGAGTGATCCGAAATAACCATGTCCCTAATATCCACCGCCACGAGCCTAGATGCCACAGATAAACTGGTTAAAAAATAATCAATGCGCGACCAAGACTGATGAGCATGAGAGAAATGAGTATAGTTGCAACTATCCGGATGTTGTTGTCGCCAGATGTCACATAGACCCGTGGCGGTGAGAAGCGGTGGGATCATCCTGTCACCAGTCCGAGCTGTCAGGCCTCTACCCCCATATCCCTTTCTATCTAAAGCAACGTCCGCAACAGAGTTCAGGTCACCCCCAACCACCTTCCATGACTCATTATCGTTTTGCAGTTTTAGCGTCAAGGTATCAAAGAAACATCTGTTGTCCCCATTTGGCCCGTATACGTTGTATAAGCTCAAAGTCTGTCCCCTGTGCTCTAAGGCTGTGTGTAAGTATCGACCCGTATCATCAGCTTCCTGAGAAAGGAGCTGAAAGGGGAATCTTTTGTGGATTAATGTGAGCACCCCAGCCTTACCCCCGACAGCTGAGGAACCAAAAACACTGCCAACCCACAGTTTCCTCATCCGGTCAAAGTCCCCGGATTCCAAGTGGGTTTCCTGTAAAAGAACTATGTCCGGGTTAAAACGTTTTAAGTGGCGCAATAATTTCATACGTTTGTAAGGTGATTTAAGACCTTTAACATTCCATGTGAGGATGGTGATAGTATCAGCCATGAGGGAGAAGTCTTGTGAGGTCAACTAACTGCAAAGCATAAGTACCAAGGGAGAGGAAGGAAAAGGAAATTGTAAGCAGAATAACATGTGCAGAGTAAGGAAACAGCCTAGCACAGAGAGTAAAAATGAACAGCATTCCTATGCATGGAGGAACTAATTCTAAGGTCATGTGGAACATATGAAAAAATAAACAAAACCAAAACAAAAAAACGACCCAGAAGAGGGTATCTGATCTCACCATCCTCCTCGATGCTGGTGAAGGACTTCCTTTTTTCAGACATGTGTTGCCGGGGTTCCCCCACCCTGCGCTGCAGTAAGGTAAACCCTCCCTATAAGAAATGGTAAATTGGAGGCAAGGAGCAATAAAGAACAGAAAAACATGTGCAACATTAGGTAAGCGGTTGGAGGGTGGATTGGGACCATCAAATGGAGAATAAACAACATTAAACATAACAGTCCCATCGGTCCAAGTCCCGTCTAGACGAAAGTCTGTCACCGCCCTGGAGGGCGCAAAGGGACCACATGGCAGATCGGCAATATAACAGATTAATGTACCTGAATCCCCAGTGTCCACTCATCCACAGAACATAAGGAGAGTGCATAGGTAGAGAAGGTAGGTTCAGTCCGGAGAAGGTGACCGATCCCCATCATGACGCCTGCCCGAGTTTCTGCGCCTCCTCTTTCTTTCAGCTTGGTCCCCTGTGCCATCCCGACGTCCGGTAGAGGGCCTGGAGGGTCTGGCTTCCATCGGTGATGTTGATCGCGATTTATTAGGACCTCTGTGAGCCTGTGAAGGCGAGAGCAGAGTAGCCAGGGCCTCCTCCGCTTCTGTCACTGTTGCAAAGGATTAGGAGGACCCATCTGAATTGTAGACTCTTAATGTGGCTGGGTACTGTAGCTGAAATCTGTAGTTTGATTTATAGAGACTGGAGCAGATAGTACTGAAAGCCTTACGCTTTTTTGCCATCTCCGCCGAGAAATCTTCAAAGAGCAGTAATTTGGTGCGTTGAAATTCCAGAGGCTTAGTACGTTTGCGAAAGGCTCTGAGTAGGTCCAACTTGTCGTTATAATCCAGCAACTTAAAAATAACCTGCCGTGGTCTTTTGTGGGCTGAGTTCCTGTCTTGCAGGGATGATGATGATGGAGTAGGGCCACCCGGTGAGCTCTTTCCACGCGACAAGTATGCTGGAGGCCTAAGGCCTTTGGGAGGTCATGTTCACAAAAGCGACGTAGTTCTGTAGGTTGAATCGATTCGCTCACTCCCACTATGCGGAGGTTGTTCCTCCGTGATCGGTTCTCAAGATCATCAAGTTTTTCGGCTAGCTTAATGGATCGTTCCTCGGATTGGCTAACTTTAGTGTATAAGTCCTCATTTTCCTCTTCCAAACAGGCAATATGTTGCTCCAGCGTGCCGATGCGGGTGGCCTGAGCCGTTACCTCAGATTTAAGTTGCTGCATAGTAGCACGAAGTGCATCCTCAACTGTTTTTTGCATTTCCGGAGCAAGTAACTTGGCTACATTTGCTGCCAGCTGCATTTGATCAATGCCAGAAGAGAGAAGTGTCATATCCCCATCACGAGGCAGGGAAACTTGAGGCTGGGTACCGACCGGGTCCTCAGAGGACTGCAGTCACGCTATCAGCACTTCACAAAAATGGAGTCACGCTATCAGCACTAGAAATTACAGTGCTCTTATATACCATGTATTACGGTAATAGCCAGGACTAGTTAGTTCCAGGCTTCAGAATGTGCCAGGAAGATCAGAGGGGAACATCTACATGTAAGACTAAAGAATGGCAACTCTTAACCCCTTCAGATCCATTCACCCACTGTTAACCCCTTCACATCCACTACAATCTAATTCATATACTGTTAACCCCTTCAGCTCCGGGAATATTTTATTTTTTTCTAACTATACGTAAAACAATCCTAAAATTTTAAAGTGCTGCGGAATCTCTTGGTGCTATATAAATAAAAAATTATTATTATTATTATTATTATTATTATTTTAATTAACACCTATAAGAAAATAAATGTATTTTGCTTCATTCCTGCCCGTATAACCGCTTAAGGGTAACTTTACATTACCGGATTCGCAGCGGATTTCACGCTGCCAGTTTGCAGTGAGATTTGCTGTGAATCCTTGTACTGAGAAGGTGAATCGGGTTCCGCTTCTTGTGATGCATTAAATTTCGCCACATAATATTTAACACCTGAAAACCCGGCTCATTTTAATTTATTTCTCTCATTTG
The DNA here is from genome assembly GCF_027789765.1 of Dendropsophus ebraccatus. NCBI lineage: Eukaryota > Metazoa > Chordata > Amphibia > Anura > Hylidae > Dendropsophus > Dendropsophus ebraccatus. The sequence goes on along the minus strand of NC_091467.1, from coordinate 39,073,891 downwards.
TCTTATAGAAGAATCATTGTTACTGTAGGAATTTGGAGTAATGTGATAGGAAAGTGTCTATTTGGGGCTATATGTTGCATTTTTTGAAGTCCAATAAAATAAAAAAATCTAATTGTTATCCAATCACACTACCATATCCTAGAAGAGGGGTTACTGTTCTACAGATTCTGTGATTTTCAGACATTTTTACTGTAGGGATTTGGAGTAATGTGATGGTGAAATGTCTTTATGAGGCTATATGTCGCACTATTTGTATCCCAATAAAATCACGAAATCAAATTGTTATCCAATCACACTACCATATCCCTGAATAGCGCTTACTCTCGTACAGATTCTGTGATTTTCAGACATTTTTACTGTAGGAATTTGGAGTAATGTGATGGGAAAGTGTCTATTTGGGGCTATATGTCGCACTATTTGTATCCCAATAAAATCACGAAATCAAATTGTTATCCAATCACACTACCATATCCTAAAAGAGCGCTTACTCTCGTACAGATTGTGTGATTTGTAGACATTTTTACTGTAGGAATTTGGAGTAATGTGATGGTAAAATGTCTATATGGGGCTATATGTCGCACACTTTGAAGTCCAATAAAATCACAAAATCAAATTGTTATCCAATCTCGTTATCATATCCTAGAAGAGCGCTTACTCTTGTACAGATTCTGTGATTTTCAGACATTTTTACTGTAGGAATTTGGAGTAATGTGATGGGAAAGTGTCTATATGGGGCTATATGTTGCATTATTTATATCCCAATAAAATCACGAAATCAAATTGTTATCCAATCACACTACCATATCCTAGAAGAACGCTTACTCTCGTACAGATTCTGTGATTTTCAGACATTTTTACTGTAGGAATTTGGAATAATGTGATGGGAAAGTGTCTATTTGGGGCTATATGTCGCACACTTTGAAGTCCAATAAAATCACAAAATCAAATTGTTATCCAATCTCGTTACCATATCCTAGTAGAACGCTTACTCTTGTACAGATTCTGTGATTTTCTTTTTTTTAAAAGAATTTATTTAAACATTTTCTCTCTCTTTTTTTTTCCATGGAGAAAAGACATACAAAACAAAACCAGGCACAATCCGCCCGTCACATGTTATATAACAACATAACTGCAGGGAACTCAACATGCTACTGCAGATCGCAGCAACAGCAATACAGCAATCAAGGGTAACAGCAAAAGCGTATCCCAAATACCTAAGCTGCCAGGTAACCGTAATCCTGATCAATTAGGAAAGGACGGAACAAAAAAGACTCCACATACACTCGAGCACACACATACCTGGGCTGCGCCGCATTCCCCCTCCCCCCAGCCAGAGAACCAACAGAAAGGATCAAACGTCGGCCGTCTCATCTAGCATGAGCCAGTGAATCCATATTTTCTTAAATTTCTGGGGGCATTTGCGATGTTCATATAGGGCTTCATATAACGGGACATATTTGTTAACTAGCTGCTTCCAGTGAGCCAGGGAAGGGGTATCCATACACTTCCACTCTATGGCTATAATTTTTTTAGCACAAAATAAAAGGAATCTAATGAATACCCTATAATATTTGTTGCGTGTGATTCCGTTAATTAGTCCTAAGAGACATACAGAGGGGGTACAGACAAAGGGGAAGTCAAAGTGATCAGACAGAAATTGCAAGACTGAACGCCAGAAGATCTGTATTTTAGGGCATGACCATACAGCGTGCATGAAAGTGCCGACATCCGACATACATTTAAAACAGGTATCCGATGGGGATACCCCCATCTTCCTGAGTCTCTCCGGGGTATAGTATGTTCGCATCAGGAAGCGAAACTGAATCAATCGGTCTCTAGCACTTACCACCGTAGGATAATATGTTTGCACCACCTCCTTCCACTGCTGTTCCCCCAATGAGGGGACATCTATCACCCATTTCTCGTATGCCTTTTGGAAAGGGGATGAGTCGTCCGGGCTCAATAGTAAATAACTATGCGTCAGGGGTTTATCAAGGTCAGGGGAGCCCAAGAGCTTCTCAGCCAGCGTGAACTCCAGGGGAACCGTGAGGCTGCCGAACTGAGAATGAACAGCGTGACGCAGCTGCAGGTAATGAAAGAACGCTGTGCGAGGTATCCCATAGAGCTCACACATGGCCGAGAAGGAGCGGAACACATTGTCGGGTGCAAATATATGTGATAGATAACGGACACCATGTTTACCCCAAAGAGAAGCGCCCTGCAGGCCCAGGAGTTCTGGGAGATGAGGATTAAGCCACAGGGGAGTACGGGGGGAGAAGGGGGGTGAGGACATCTGCCTTTGTACAACTCTCCACACCCTCTGCACCGTAGCCAGAGGAGGGGCCCAAGAAGAAGACGGGGTGTATCTATAAAGGGTATTCGTCAGACCCTCATAGGAGCCCACCAACGCCCCGGCCAACGCCACCGCTGCATTGCTAAGGTCCAGGTCTAACCACCAGTTAGCATATACCAACTGTGAGGCTAGAAAATAGTGATACATATCAGGAGCTGCTAGGCCCCCCTGATGCTTGGGCGCAAGGAGGTGAGAGTAACCAATCCTAGGTGACCCGCCCTGCCAGTAGAAGGATCTCAGAATCTTAGCCAAATCTGTAAAGAACTGTTTAGGAGGAAAGACTGGGGAAGCGTGAAACAGATAGAGGAATTTAGGAAGAAAGATCATTTTAAAGATGTTAATCCTACCTAATAGGGAGAGCGGAAGAGGCCCCCATTTCTGCAAACGGAGGTTGGTAGTTGACAGGAGAGGCACTAGGTTCAGGGACATGTAGCTGTTTATGGAGGCCGTGATCTCCACGCCCAAGTAACGGAATTGACGAGTCACCAACAATCTATCCGGCAGGGTAGTAGGAAGGGGGAGAGAAGGTGACAGGGGCATAAGGACCGACTTAGGCCAGTTCACCATCAAACCGGAAATGGCACTGAAGTCGTGGATAAGCGACATTAGAGCCACCAGGGAGGGACCCACGTCTGCCAGATACACCAGAGTATCGTCCGCATATAGCGACACTTTCTCAACGATGGACCCCCTCTGGAGGCCCCCGATCGAGGGCGAGGCACGGACCGCCGCCGCCAGCGGCTCGATGGCAATGGCGAAAAGTAAGGGCGACAGAGGGCAGCCCTGCCTCATTCCCCGACCGAGAGAGAAAGAGGGGGAGATATCAAGGTTGGTACGTATTTTGGCAGTGGGCTCCGCATATAACAACCGAACCCAGGCTCGGAACCGCGGGCCAAACCGCATCTCGCCGAGCAGAGACCACAGATACGGCCACTCTACAGAGTCAAAGGCCTTATGAATGTCAAGACTGAGTACGTACCCTGGAACAGCGTCCGACTCACTAGCAGAGATGTTCATAAATAAGCGCGAGATATTGATATCTGTGGCTCTACCCGGCATGAACCCGGTCTGGTCAGGGTGTATCACCGAGTGTATGACCCCGTTTAGCCGTATCGCAAGCACCTTAGCCAAGATTTTCACATCAATTGTAAGGAGAGAGATAGGTCTGTAGGAGGAGGGGGATAGTGGGTCCTTGCCTGGCTTCAGGAGCAGCACAATCAGGGCCTCACGGAGTGATTGCGGGAGGCGTCCCACTTCAAGGGATTCTCCGTACATAGTAAGGAGGCGGGGGGCTATAACCTCAGCATTATTTTTGTACCAGTCTATGACTAACCCATCCATACCCGGCGTTTTCCCCAGAGGCATGGATTTAATGGCCTCCACTATCTCCTCCACCGTAAGAGGGGAGTCAAGAGCTTCGGACTGTGAAGGGGACAGGGACTGTAAGGGAGACTGGTCCAAGAAGGTCGTAGAGGCCAAGGGATCAGAGGAGCAGTGGGGGGAGTAGAGGTCTTGGTAGAAGGCCCGAAAGATCGAGTTAATCTGGGCCGCTTCAGTCACCAGAACCCCTTGGTCATCAACGACCCCGGGGATGGAAACCGTGGGGCGCTCTGCCCTCGCCAGATAAGCCAGCAGCCTGCCATTTTTGTCCCCAAACTCGAAGAGAGCCGCCTCAGTGGCAAAGAGCTTTTTCCTTGTGCGCTCCTTTTGTAAGATTAGCAAGTCCCTCTGGGCCCTAGACCATTTTTTCCTCTTGTCCTCCTCCCCAGTACGCGCCACCTCCACCTCCAGAGAGTCAATAAGGGCCATTAAAGAAGTCTCCTGTCGCCTATGCATATTCTTTTGCGTGGTAACCCCTGTGACGTACGCTCCCCGGATGGTTGCCTTATACGCGTCCCACTTAATCAGCGGATCCGGGAAATCGGAGTTGTGCTCCCAATAGGAGGCGTGAGCAGTTGACAGAGCCTCCTGCACCACCTCGGAGGTCAACCATCCGGGTTGCATACGCCACAGCTTAGAGGAAGAAGGGCCAGATATTTTGAGGGAGATTAGTAGGGCGGAGTGATCTGAGATCCCTCTACTGGTATAGGATATCTCCCCAATACGGGGCAATAAGTCAGGAGAAGCAAGGGCCAGGTCTATCCTAGAAAAAGTACCATGTACCTGCGAGAAGTAAGAGTACTTCACCGTTTGCGGGAACCTCCAGCGCCAAACATCTTGTAAATGTAGAGCAGCACACCAGGCGTTGAACCGGGCGGAGGCCGGATCCACACCACTCGTCCGGTCCAGAGAGGGGTCGGGAACTACATTGAAGTCACCTACCACCAAGACAGGGTCTACAGGGAAAGAGGATAAATGCACAGAGATTACGTCCAGGAGAGACTCAGAGAAGGGGGGGGGGGGGACATAGAGGGAGACCAGGGTAAATGACAATGACTGACATGCACAGTGCAGGATCACAAATCGACCAAACTGGTCACATGCCACCTGGGAGACCACTACCGGCAGAGCTTTAGAGATGAGCACAGAGACACCTCTAGAAGATGTAGAGTAGGTAGCATGGTATCCCTTGGCTATCCAGGCCCTCTTCAGAGCCAGGGTTTTCTGTCCGGTCACATGAGTCTCCTGTAAACATATAATGTGGGGAGAGTGGCGTTTCACAAAGTCCAACACCAAGGACCTCTTGAATTTGGAATTAAGGCCCCTCACATTCCAGCTAAGAACTTTAAGGGATGCCATCATACTGACCAGAAGATAGGAATAGATCCATCAGGACCAGCAGCCAAGGGGGGGGAAATGCGCAGCCACACACACCACCAAACACACCACACAACGAACTGGACAAACACGGAACAAACTTCAAACATATGACGAACAAAAAGCAAGAACATCCTAGTCAACTGGACTGGGTACCCAACTCCCTGTCTAACACTACCTAACTACGAGTGCAGACCTTAGACCCTAACTGAACACTAATCGACAGAGCTAGTCACTGCCGAGGCTATTACTCTAAGTTGAGCTAACTAATCTCCAACTCACCCCCGCCCTCCTTGATCTATGAAGTATAGACCCCCCCCCCCAAACCCCCCCTCCCCAAACCCCAACCAGGTGAACCCAGGATCCCTGACCCCCAGCTAAAGACTTAGGAAATGTCCATTGTAGACAAACGGTCCCAGGTTGTACAGCAGCTGGAACACCGCAAGTAGGGACACCGTCCTGTGTCTCTTCAATCAGCCGGTGGAGCACGTGACGCCGCCTCCACCCACTCCAGGGCAGCCGAGGGGGACGTGAAGAATTTCGTGGTATTCCCAACTACCACTCGCAGGCGAGCAGGGTACAGCATGGAGTATTGGTATCCTTTGGCCCGAAGTTTATTGCGGACTTCTGTAAATTGTGTGCGCTGCTTCCGTACTTCCACGGAAAAATCAGGGTAAAAGGACACTCTGTTGTTGTCAATCATAACTTCCCCCAGGACCCGAACCGCTCTCAGGATGGCATCTCGATCACGAAAATGCAATAACCGAAACAGGAAAGGCCTGGGGGGGGCCCCCGGCGGCGGGGGTTTAGCAGGAACACGGTGGGCTCGCTCAATGGTGAAGTAAGCAGAGAAGGTCTCAGCAGGCAGAATTTGGCGTAGCCAGCGTTCGGTGAATCCCACCGGGTCGTCACCCTCCGTTTTTTCCGGCAGCCCCACAATGCGGACATTATTCCGTCTCAGCCTGTTTTCAAAATCGTCCGCGCGGGCCACGACTGCCTTCATCTGCCGCTGCAAATCCACAATCTGAGCAGGAATAGGATGGACAGTATCCTCCATCTCCGAAACCCTCCTCTCCACTTCCGTGGTGCGCTCCCGGATCTTTTGGGTTTCATGCCCCAGAATGACAAAGTCCTGGCGGAGTTCGTCCACCTTAGTGACGAGCATTGATTGACAGGTATTTATTGCAGCCAGGATTTCTGAGAATTTCCCATCAATAGCAGAGGCGGAATATTGGGACCGTTCAGGTGAACTCAGTCTGGGTGGGCTAGGAGAGCCCTCAAAGCAGGATACATGACTGTCTCTGGAAGCGTCCCGGCGGCGTGCCATGGATCTGGAAAAGCGTTCTAGTTGTTTGGCCGCTTTAGCCTGCACTTTCGTGGGAAGAGGGCTGCGCTCTACAGGGGTCTCCTCAACGCCTTCAGGCCCAGAGTCTAGGTCCGATGGGGGACGAGAGGGAGCCGCTGGGGTCCCCTTGTTCCTCTTGGTCTTATTAGGATTGTGCCCTCCTTTGGACCCTCCCATAACACCTGGGAGGGGAGCGAACAGCACAGGTAACCCAGCCGCCTATGAGGGTACAGTAGGATACAGTCTCCAGGGGGCAAGGCAGGCGGGCGGATAGATGGCAGCAGGGAACAGCAGCAGAGGCCCCGGCAGGTCTGTGGCAGAAGGGTGCACGGTGAGAGACACAATCGTCTATAGCCCCAACCTCATTAACTGAATGAAGGTCCACTCCTTACCCCACACTGCAGGACCGAGGAGCTGTATATGCAGCTCGTATCTGTGAGGGGGGAACCAGGGCCGTCCTCCACGTCGGGTCTGCGCCCGCAGGGTAGTGGACGGAGGGCTGCCCTCAGCTAAGATGGCGGCCGCAGGCAGATGAATCCGGCGGGAAGCCGCAGCGCAGGGGCCTCCACCCAGGCAGCACCGGTGTTCACCCGGGGCCGCAGCCAGCCGTTCGCCCGGGGAGGACAAGAGGACGGGCACAGATGATCACCGCCGACTGTCTTCAGGCCAGAGAGAGGAGAGGAGGGGGAGCGCCGAAGTGTAATGGCGGCCGCCAGAAGCGGAGGCAGGGCCGGGCGCACTCACCACCTGTCGCACCACCGGAGCTCGGAGGGGACCACCGGAGGATGTGCTGTTCCCGGGAGACGGCAGGGAGGACCGGAGGACTATGCAGATGTCGCTGCCACCCGCGGTGAGTTTCCTGTGCGGCGCGCGCACGCTGCTGCTGCCGCCCCGTCCGTCACACTAGGCCGCAGGGTCAGAGGATCCACTACAGGGCACCGCCAGTCTCCGGGGTTGTCGGGTGGAGTACGGGGGTCTCCGGACACCACAGGGGGGTGAGCTGGGGCCGGGGAGGGGAGCCCTTTCAGGATATTTGCAGGAGAATAAGTCAGGGATAGCAGGAGCTCTCAGGAAGCACGTCTGCCTCAGGCAACCATCAGACCACGCCCCCAGATTCTGTGATTTTCAGACATTTTTACTGTAGGAATTTGGAGTAATGTCATGGGAAAATGTCTATTTGGGGCTATATGTCGCATTTTTAAAGTCCAATAAAATCACAAAATCAAATTGTTATCCAATCACACTACCATATCCTAGTAGAACGCTTACTCTGTACAGATACCAATCTCGTTACCATATCCTAGAAGAACGCTTACTCTCGTACAGATTCTGTGATTTTCAGACATTTTTACTGTAGGAATTTGGAGTAATGTGATGGGAAAGTGTCTATATGGGGCTATATGTCTCACACTTTGAAGTCCAATAAAATCACGAAATCAAATTGTTATCCAATCACACTACCATATCCTAGTAGAACGCTTACTCTCGTACAGATTCTGTGATTTTCAGACATTTTTACTGTAGGAATTTGGAGTAATGTGATGGGAAAGTGTCTATATGGGGCTATATGTCGCACTATTTGTATCCCAATAAAATCACGAAATCAAATTGTTATCCAATCACACTACCATATCCTAGAAGAGCGCTTACTCTCGTACAGATTCTGTGATTTTTCAAACATTTTTACTGTAGGAATTTGGAGTAATGTGATGGGAAAGTGTCTATTTGGGGCTATATGTCGCATAATTTGAAGTCCAATAAAATCACGAAATCAAATTGTTATCCAATCTCGTTACCATATCCTAGAAGAGCGCTTACTCTCGTACAGATTCTGTGATTTTCAGACATTTTTACTGTAGGAATTTGAAGTAAAGTGATGAGAAAGTGTCTATATGGGGCTATATGTCGCACTATTGGAAGTCCAATAAAATCACGAAATCAAATTGTTATCCAATCTCGTTACCATATCCTAGAAGAACGCTTACTCTCGTACAGATTCTGTGATTTTCAGACATTTTTACTGTAGGAATTTGGAGTAAAGTGATGAGAAAGTGTCTATATGGGGCCATATGTCGCACTATTGGAAGTCCAATAAAATCACGAAATCAAATTTTTATCCAATCTCGTTACCATATCCTAGAAGAACGCTTACTCTCGTACAGATTCTGTGATTTTCAGACATTTTTACTGTAGGAATTTGGAGTAAAGTGATGAGAAAGTGTCTATATGGGGCTATATGTCGCACTATTGGAAGTCCAATAAAATCACAAAATCAAATTGTTATCCAATCACACTACCATATCCTAGAAGAGCGCTTACTTTCGTACAGATTCTGTGATTTTCAGACATTTTTACTGCAGGAATTTGGAGTAATGTGATGGGAAAGTGTCTATATGGGGCTATATGTCGCACACTTTGAAGTCCAATAAAATCACGAAATCAAATTGTTATCCAATCACACTACCATATCCTAGAAGAACGCTTACTCTCGTACAGATTCTGTGATTTTCAGACATTTTTACTGTAGGAATTTGGAGTAATGTGATGGGAAAGTGTCTATATGGGGCTATATGTCTCACACTTTGAAGTCCAATAAAATCACGAAATCAAATTGTTTTCCAATCTCGTTACTATATCCTTGAAGAGGGTTTACTGTTCTACAGATTCTGTGATTTTCAGACATTTTTACTGTAGGAATTTGGAGTAATGTGATGGTAAAGTGTCTATTTGGGGCTATATGTCGCACACTTTGAAGTCCAATAAAATCACGAAATCAAATTGTTATCCAATCACACTACCATATCCTAGAAGAGCGCTTACTCTCGTACAGATTCTGTGATTTTCAGATATTTTTACTGTAGGAATTTGGAGTAATGTGATGGGAAAGTGTCTATATGGGGCTATATGTCGCACTATTTGTATCCCAATAAAAACACAAAATCAAATTGTTATCCAATCACACTACCATATCCTAGTAGAACGCTTACTCTCGTACAGATTCTGTGATTTTCAGACATTTTTACTGTAGGAATTTGGAGTAATGTCATGGGAAAGTGTCTATATGGGGCTATATGTCGCATTATTTATATCCCAATAAAATCACGAAATCAAATTGTTATCCAATCACACTACCATATCCTAGTAGAACGCTTATTCTCGTACAGATTCTGTGATTTTCAGACATTTTTACTGTAGGAATTTGGAGTAATGTCATGGGAAAATGTCTATTTGGGGCTATATGTCGCATTTTTGAAGTACAATAAAATCACGAAATCAAATTGTTATCCAATCACACTACCATATCCTAGAAGAACGCTTACTCTCGTACAGATTCTGTGATTTTCAGACATTTTTACTGTAGGAATTTGGAGTAATGTGATGGTGAAATGTCTATTTGGGGCTATATGTCGCACTATTTGTATCCCAATAAAATCACGAAATCAAATTGTTATCCATATAGTTATTGTTGTTGGAGTGCTCTTGGTAGACTACTTCCAATTACAGGAGGGACCAGTTTCATGGCTTATGAAGGATAACCATTGAAGGGGTTATCCAGCGCTACAAAAACATGGCCACTTTCCCCTACTGTTGTCCCCAGATTGGGTGGGGTGTTGAAACTCAGTTCCATTGAAGTAAATGGAGCTTAATTGCAAACCGCACCTGAACTGGAGACAACAGTAGGGGGAAAAGTGGCCATGTTTTTGTAGCGCTGGATAACCCCTTTAAGAGACTTTTTCAGGACTGTTCCTCTATTCTAGTTTAATAAGTCTATGTTCCTTTTAAGTTTAGGTTAGGGACTCGCAAGAGAATGAGGACTCTTGACGTGGGTTGCGAGCTTACGATATTGCTTGCCTATTTTTTTCTTCTATTTTTCAATGGTAAAAAATATCTACTAATACCTCATTGAAGATTGGACATCGAGCCATCAAGGAGCCCCACTAGACTAAAGATGCTTTCACATGCTGCATATTTTATGCAGCACATTGTCTGTTGCCAATTCAAAGTCAACCTGAAGTTTCAAATATGCTGTAGAAAATCTGCATCAAATCCGCAGTGTGTGAAAGCACCCGTACTATACTATACCCGTACTATACAATTTGATTTCGTGATTTTATTGGACTTCCAATAGTGCGACATGTAGCGCCAAATAGACATTTCACCATCACATTACTCCAAATCCCTACAGTAAAAATGTCTGAAAATCACAGAATCTGTACAAGAGTAAGCGCTTTTCTAGGATATGGTAGTGTGATTGGATAACAATTTGATTTCGTGATTTTATTGGGGTATAAATAGTGCGTCATATAGCCCCAAATAGACACTTTCCCATCACATTACTCCAAATCCCTACAGTAAAAATATCTGAAAATCACAGAACCTGTATGAGAGTAAGCGCTCTTCTAGGATATGGTAACGAGATTGGATTACAACTTGATTTCGTAATTTTATTGGGATACAAATAGTGCGACATATAGCCCCAAATAGACATTTTACCATCACATTACTCCAATTTCCTACAGTAAAAATGTTTACAAATCACAGAATCTGTACGAGACTGAGCGTTCTTCTAGGATATGGTAGTGTGATTGGATAACAATTTGATTTCGTGATTTTATTGGACTTTAAAGTGTGCGACATATAGCCCCAAATAGACACTTTACCATCACATTACTCCAAATCCCTACAGTAAAAATGTCTGAAAATCACAGAATCTGTACAAGAGTAAGCGTTCTACTAGGATATGGTAACGAGATTGGATTACAACTTGATTTCGTAATTTTATTGGGATACAAATAGTGCGACATATAGCCCCAAATAGACATTTTACCATCACATTACTCCAATTTCCTACAGTAAAAATGTCTACAAATCACAGAATCTGTACGAGACTAAGCGTTCTTCTAGGATATGGTAGTGTGATTGGATAACAATTTGATTTCGTGATTTTATTGGACTTCAAAGTGTGCGACATATAGCCCCAAATAGACACTTTACCATCACATTACTCCAAATCCCTACAGTAAAAATGTCTGAAAATCACAGAATCTGTACGAGAGTAAGCGCTCTTCTAGGATATGGTAGTGTGATTGGATAACAATTTGATTTTGTGATTTTATTGGGATATAAATAGTGCGACATATAGCCCCAAATAGACACTTTACCATCACATTACTCCAAATTCCTACAGTAAAAATGTCTGAAAATCACAGAATCTGTACGAGAGTAAGCGTTCTTCTAGGATATGGTAGTGTGATTGGATAACAATTTGATTTCGTGATTTTATTGGACTTCCAATAGTGCGACATGTAGCCCCAAATAGACATTTTACCATCACATTACTTCAAATTCCTACAGTAAAAATGTCTGAAAATCACAGAATCTGTACGAGAGTAAGCGTTCTACTAAAATATGGTAACGAGATTGGATAACAATTTGATTTCGTGATTTCAAAGTGTGCGACATATAGCCCCAAATAGACATTTCCCCATGACATTACTCCAAATTCCTACAGTAAAAATGTCTAAAAATCACAGAATCTGTACGAGAGTAAGCGCTCTTCTAGGATATGGTAACGAGATTGGATAACAATTTGATTTCGTGATTTTATTGGGATATAAATAGTGCGACATATAGCCCCAAATAGACACTTTACCATCACATTACTCCAAATCCCTACAGTAAAAATGTCTGAAAATCACAGAATCTCTACGAAAGTAAGCGCTATTCTAGGATATGGTAGTGTGATTGGATAACAATTTGATTTCGTGATTTTATTGGGCTTCAAAGTGTGCGACATATAGCCCCAAATAGACATTTTCCCATCACATTACTTCAAATTCCTACAGTAAAAATGTCTAAAAATCACAGAATCTGTACGAGAGTAAGCACTCTTCTAGGATAGAGTAGTGTGATTGGATAACAATTTGATTTCGTGATTTTATTGGACTTCCAATAGTGCGACATGTAGCGCCAAATAGACATTTCACCATCACATTACTCCAAATCCCTACAGTAAAAATGTCTGAAAATCACAGAATCTGTACAAGAGTAAGCGCTCTTCTAGGATATGGTAGTGTGATTGGATAACAATTTGATTTCGTGATTTTATTGGGATATAAATAGTGCGTCATATAGCCCCAAATAGACACTTTCCCATCACATTACTCCAAATCCCTACAGTAAAAATGTCTGAAAATCACAGAACCTGTATGAGAGTAAGCGCTCTTCTAGGATATGGTAGTGTGATTGGATAACAATTTGAATTTGTGATTTTATTGGGATACAAACAGTGCAACATATAGCCCCAAATAGACACTTTACCATCACATTACTCCAAATTCCTACAGTAAAAATGTCTGAAAATCACAGAATCTGTACAAGAGTAAGCGCTCTTCTAGGATATGGTAACGAGATTGGTATCTGTACAGAGTAATCGCTCTTCTAGGATATGGTAACGAGATTGGTATCTGTACGAGAGTAAGCGCTCTTCTAGGATATGGTAGTGTGATTGGATAACAATTTGATTTTTATATTGACAGTGCAAGAATTAAAGGACAAGCTTAAAATTAATGAATACTCTCGGCAAGGAGATAAGAACGAAAGAACAATGTTTTTATTACCTTCCATTGCTCCCAGCACGCCACAGCATGGGGGAATCCCACCAAAGGCTTTTTCATTGTTGGCACTGTGTTAAAACGTCATTCGTGTCACCATGCATGACAGCCAATCACTGACAGGGTGTTGGACAGTGCCCTTTCGTCAGTGATTGTCTGCTGTGCGCGATGACGCATTTGAGTCTGCAGTAAAATTTGCTGTGAGTCCTGGTACTGTGAAGTTCAATGGGGTTACATACTTGCAGCAGAATTTTCATTCCGCTGTGAGTATATGACCCTGCCCTTTTAACCCCCGCAGCCGGCCCCCCGAGCATACATCACCTGCTCGGCACTGCGCGTGCATGAGAGGCGTCTGGCTCCTGTTGGTCCTGCTCAGCCAATCACTGCTGCTGTGTACTGACCGGCTAAGCGGGACCGACGGGAGCCTCACATGCAGCCGCAGTGTCGAGCAGGTAATGTATGCTCCGGGTGGCGGGCTGCGGGGGTGTTAAATTAATGAAAATTCAGCTGCGGGTATGTAACCCCATTGAACTTCACAGTACAAGGATTCACAGTGAATTTCACTGCAAACTCTCAGCGTGAAATCCGCTGTGAATCCGGTACATGTGAAGCGTCCCTAAGGTGGATATAAGTGCACGAATGAAGCAAAACACATTTATTTTCTTATGGATGTAAATAAAAATTTTAGGATTGTTCAACATATAGATAGAAAAAATAAAATAATCCCAGAGCTGAAGGGGTTAACAGTATATGAATTAAACTGTGGTGGATGTGAAGGGGTTAAAAGTGGATGAATTAAAGTGTTGTGGATCTAAAGGGGCTAACAGTGGATGAATTAGATTGTAGTAGATGCGAAGGGGTTAACAGTGGGGGAATTAAACAGTTGTGGATCTGAAGGGGTTAACAGTGGGTGAATGGACCTGAAGGGGTTTAGAGTTTACATTCTTTACATGTAGATGTTCCCCTCTGATCTTCCTGGCACATTCTGAAGCCTGGAACTAACTAGTCCTGGCTATTACCGTAATACATGGTATATAAGAGCACTGCAATTCCTAGTGCTGAGTACTACACACAGCATATGGAGATTGATACTGAAACCCACTTCTAACAACTGACTGCTGCCTAATCACTGACTACAGTTTGCAGCATTGTATCTGATAGTGACTGACTGATACTGTTAGCAACATATGGACACTATTAGTTTGCAGGGGCGGTCTTGGCATTTCTGGGGCCCCAAGCAAAGTCATGTCTGGGGCCCCCCCATGCCCCCCCCTCGACATGCGCTGCCCCCCCCCCCAGTAATCCTCTTATAACCCTCCTACCACCATACAGAGATTACATATCACCTCAAAACTGCTCTGAACAAAACAGGAAGATATTACCAATGATGCCATAACATAATACTGCCACACCATGACCCCTATCACTACAGACCCTATAACAGAGTGAAGTTACATCCAGTGACTTACAGGAGGCGTCTTCTCTGATCAGCGTCTTTTACTTTTTTTTTTTCTCTCTCCATCCAGCCTGAGCCACCTTGAAGTCTTCTCCCGGCTGGTAATCTTCCCTCCAGAATCTGTCAGAGAAATATTTTAGGCTCCAACACATACAGTAGTTAGGTCCCCTGTACCCCTATATAGTAGTTACGCCCCTCTGTGCCCCCACAGATTAAAGGTGTCCCTGTGCCCCCACTTAATAATTAGGTATGTTCTGTGCCCCAGTATAGTAGTGAGGCATATAGGCACTTCTGTGCAGTCCCAATGTAATTAAGACCGCTGTGTGCTGCCCCCAGTTATATAGACCCCTTGTGCGCTGCCGACAGTAGTAAATACCACTTGTGTGCTGCCCACTGTAGTATATACCTCTTGTGTGCTGTCCCCAGTGGTATATAGACCCCCCTGTGTGCTCCCGCAGTTATATATAGACCTGTGTGATCCCCCAGTTATACATAGCCCCCCTGTGTGCTCCCCCAGTATACTATATAGACCCCCTGTGTGCTTCTCCCAGTCGTATATACCCGTGTGCTCCCCCCAGTTGTATATAACCCCCGTGTGCTGCCCCCAGTTGTATATACCCCGTGTGCTGCCCCCAGTTTTATATACCCCCTGTGTGCTCCCCCACTTGTATATAGCCTCCCTGTGAGCTCCCCCACTTGTATATAGCCCCCCTGTGTGCTCCCCCTTATATAGCCCCCCTGTGAGCTCCCCCACTTGTATATAGCCCCCTGTGAGCTCCCCCACTTGTATATAGCGCCCTGTGAGCTGCCCCACTTGTATATAGCCCCCTGTGTGCTCCGGTTAATATAGCTACCCTGTGCGCTCCCCCCGTTTATATAGCCCCCGTGCACTCCCCCACTTATATAGAGCCCCCCTGTGTGCTCTCCTGTTTATATAGCCCCCCTGTGCGCTCCCCCGTTTATATAGCCCCCCTGTGCGCTCCCCTATTTATATAGCCCCCCTGTGCGCTCCCCCCGTTTATATAGCCCCCCTGTGCGCTCCCCCCGTTTATATAGCCCCCCTGTGCGCTCCCCCCGTTTATATAGCCACCCTGTGCGCTCCCCCCGTTTATATAGCCCCCTGTGCGCTCCCCCTGTTTATATAGGCCCCCTGTGCGCTCCCCCCGTTTATATAGCCCCCCTGTGCGCTCCTCCCGTTTTATATAGGCCCCCTATATATAACACACACAAGAAAACAAAAAAAACATTTTTACTCACCTGGGTCCGGCGTCTCCTCTTCTCTTCTCGTCTCTTCCCTCTTGTGGCCATGGGAAGTGTTTCCCCTGCGGTCACAAGAGGCCGCTCTCCCGTTGTCATGGCACCGGCGCTCCAGTGACGCCTCGAGCGCCGGCACCAGAGACACAGAGCAGCCTCTTGTGACTGACAGGGAGGGAACCAATGGCTCCTGCCCTGTCAGCGCCGCTGCTGCCTGTAACTATGTGCGCTCGTTACGAGCGCACATAGTTAGCCGCAGCGGTCTTGGGCACCAGAGCGGGGCCCCCCTGGATCTCGGGGGCCCCACGCAATTGCGTGGTATGCGTGGTGCCCAAGACCGCTACTGTTAGTTTGTATAACATATCTGTACTGTGTGGCACTGATAGTCACTTATTGAACCACAGTATGTATGTGTGTGTATGTATATATAATATATATATATATATATATATATATATATATATACACACACACATACATACAATCTCCTCACTTGTACAGTATAATACTATCAACAGGAACATATTTTCTAGACTCCCCCATGTTAGACAGTGATAACCAATACCCCCAGGACCCTTCCCAAACTGGCTGGCACTTGTGCTTCTGAACTGGTGGCCCCACTAAACTGCTCTGCCAGCTGCTCCTGCTGCTCTCCACCCATCTGCGGGGTGATAGAGAGTCGGGAGATGTGGTGGAGAACAGCAGGAGCAGCCGGCAGAGCAGGTGAGTGGGGCCGCAGGTGCAGAAGCACAAGTGCCAGCCAGCTTGGGAAGGGTCCTGGGGAGCAGCAGAGGTGAGCAGGGGGTCCGCAGGGCAGGGGGTTAAAGAAGGGGCATTATTCCCATCATTATGAGGGTAATCCCCTGTGGCTGCCAGTCCCTGCACTGCTCACCTATCATGATGGGTATAATAATGAATAAATCTACCCAGTGACTCCAATTGGAGCTGTGGCGTGAGGGCTTAAAGGGAACCATTCACCCCGTGGCCCCCGTTAGAAACAGACAAACAGTTACATAAAGGTCAATATACTTACCATATCGCTCCCGGTCCCGTCCCAGATCTCGTTGTTGACACGGAGAAATCGCCGATTCTTCTTCTCCCGCCCATTATGGTAATGAGCTGAGATGAGTCCAACGTCCATAGGAAACGACGGACGAGTCCAACTTATTCATGAGGTCCTCTTCTCGTCGCCGCCCATCCACGCCTCCTGGAACTTGATTGACGTCTTCAGTCTTCAGTCTCCTCACGAATTCCCGCGCAGGCGCCGTTGCGAAGGCCTCGTCATCTCTTCTGCGCCTGCGCGGTAAACAGGATACGTGCTCGTGACGTTCCTGTGTACCGCGCATGCGCGAAGTCCAACACGTCACTTCATCTGCGACGAAAATTCCAGACGGCACGGAGCGGACTACGGCGGACTGCGGTGAAGAGATCCTTCGTCTGAGGCGGCGGTAATGTATAAATCTTTTTGTCCAGCAGCAGCAGCCGCCGGAGCACTGCTACCACTGTACCACCAACGATTTATTTATTTATGTGCTATAGTTTTGCCTCTAATGCACACCCGGGGCCACCAATGAACCCCCCTGGGCCACCAATGAACCCCCCTGGGCCACCAATGAACCCCCCTGGGCCACCAATGATTCCCCCCCACTGGGCCACCAATGATTCCCCCCCACTGGGCCACCAATGATTCCCCCCCACTGGGCCACCAATGATTTCCCCCCGGGCCACCAATGAACCCCCCCTGGGCCACCAATGATTCCCCGGGCCACCAATGAACCCCCCCTGGGCCACCAATGATTCCCCGGGCCACCAATGAACCCCCCCTGGGCCACCAATGATTCCCCCCCACTGGGCCACCAATGATTCCCCCCCACTGGGCCACCAATGATTTCCCCCCACTGGGCCACCAATGATTTCCCCCTCCCCCCCCCGGGCCACCAATGAACCCCCCCCTGGGCCACAGCTGAGCCACCAATCCCACCCCTCATCCTTGCCTGTACTACTACACCCCTCATCCTTGCCAGTACTACTACTACACCCCTCATCCTTGCCAGTACTACTACTACACCCCTCATCCTTGCCTGTACTACTACTACTACACCCCTCATCCTTGCCTGTACTACTACTACTACACCCCTCATCCTTGCCTGTACTACTACTACACCCCTCATCCTTGCCTGTACTACTACTACTACACCCCTCATCCTTGCCTGTACTACTACTACACCCCTCATCCTTGCCAGTACTACTACTACACCCCTCATCCTTGCCTGTACTACTACTACTACACCCCTCATCCTTGCCTGTACTACTACTACTACACCCCTCATCCTTGCCTGTACTACTACTACTACACCCCTCATCCTTGCCTGTACTACTACTACACCCCTCATCCTTGCCTGTACTATTACTACACCCCTCATCCTTGCCTGTACTACTTCTACACCCCTCATCCTTGCCTGTACTACTACTACTACTACACCCCTCATTCCTGCCTGTACTACTACTACTACTACTACTACACCCCTCATCCTTGCCTGTACTACTACTACTACACCCCTCATCCTTGCCTGTACTACTACTACACCCCTCATCCTTGCCTGTACTATTACTACACCCCTCATCCTTGCCTGTACTATTACTACACCCCTCATCCTTGCCTGTACTATTACTACACCCCTCATCCTTGCCTGTACTACTACTACACCCCTCATCCTTGCCAGTACTACTACTTCACCCCTCATCCTTACCTGTACTACTACTACTACACCCCTCATCCTTGCCTGTACTACTACACCCCTCATCCTTGCCAGTACTACTACTACACCCCTCATCCTTGCCAGTACTACTACTACACCCCTCATCCTTGCCAGTACTACTACTACACCCCTCATCCTTGCCTGTACTACTACTACACCCCTCATCCTTGCCAGTACTACTACTACACCCCTCATCCTTGCCTGTACTACTACTACTACTACTACTACACCCCTCATCCTTGCCTGTACTACTACACCCCTCATCCTTGCCAGTACTACTACTACACCCCTCATCCTTGCCAGTACTACTACTACACCCCTCATCCTTGCCAGTACTACTACTACACCCCTCATCCTTGTCTGCTCTACTACTACACCCCTCATCATTGCCTGTACTACTACTACACCTCTCATCATTGCCTGTACTACTACTACACCTCTTATCCTTACCTGCTCTACTACTACACCCCTCATCCCCTGTTCCACCACTGTGCCACCAATGAACCCTCTGGGACACCAATGCTATGATGGGCCACCACTGAGCCACCAATGCCTGTGCCACTACACCCCTCCTCTTTGCCTGTACTACTACACTACACAGTTAAATGATGCCTAAAATTGTATGTGGTTGCGGATCCGCAACCATGGACAATTTTACAGGATGTGTGAATGCACCCTAACACACACCTCATGTGAAATAAATCAGTCAACCCCCTCCCCCCCCTTAAAAAAAAATAAATAAATAAAAAAACAAACAAAACTAAAACCTGTGTGGTGGTGTGTTTATTTCAATAAAAATGGTTTAAAAAAAATGTTGTCTCTTTATTTTGTTTATATGCTTCGGAGTGGTAGCTGTCTATCAGACGACACCATTCCCAAGCTTTTGCTTAGGGTTAGCCTGCGGGCTAATGCTAACCTATATATAATTACCTCAGTACCCACAGCCACAGGGGTGCTGGGAAGAGCCAGGTACCATCAGGCGGGAGTGTTAAAGTAGCGCTCCTAGCCTGGGGCGGTTGCAGGCTGGTATTATTTAGGCTGGGAGTGGCCGGAAAAAAAGGCTTTTCCCACCCTGGTAATATTAGGCTGCTGCTGCTTGGTTTTCACCTGGCTGGTTGTGAAAAAGGGGGGAACCCTATGCGTTTTTTTTTAATTATTTATTTAACGCATAGGGTCCCCTTCTAGTTCATAACCAGCCATTTTTACCTGGCTGGTTATGAAATAGAGGGGAACCCTATGCGTTTTTTTTTTAATTATTTATTTATTTAACGCATAGGGTCCCCTTCTAGTTCATAACCAGCCATTTTTACCTGGCTGGTTATGAAATAGAGGGGAACCCTATGCGGTTTTTTTTTTTATTATTTATTTATTTAACGCATAGGGTCCCCTTCTAGTTCATAACCAGCCATTTTTACCTGGATGCATGGAATAGTTGTACTTTGTAATGGCGTCATTCATTTTACCATAACATGTATGATGGAATTCCAAATATATTATTTATGAAGATATAAATTGGTGAAATCGCCAAAAAAGAATGCAATATGGTAACGTTTGGGGGGTTCCTGTGTCTACGTTATGCACTATATGGTAACAGCGACATGATACAATTATTCTATAGGTCAGTCTGAACACAACCATATGCAGGTTACACAGATTCTCTAATGTTACATATTTTTTTTAAATGAAATCCTTTTTTTGGCAATTAATTATAAATAAAATGGGACTATTGTGACGCTTATAACGGTTTTATTTTTTCACCTACGGGGCTGTATGGGGTGTCATTTTTTCCGCCATGATCTCTACTTTTTATTAATACCATATTTGTGAAGATCGGACGTTTTGATCACTTTTTATAAATTTTTTTATATATATAATGTAACATAAAATCGGTAATCCGCGCACTTTTTCCCCTCTTTTCGTGTACGCTGTTTACCGTTCGCAATGACACTTGTTATATTTTAATAGATCGGACAATTACGCACGCTACGGTATATTATATGTTTATCTATTTATTTATTTTTATATGTTTTATTTATATAATGGGAAAGGGGGGTGATTTCAACTTTTATTGGGGGAGGGGTTTTGGGGTAGTGTATTAGTGTTTTTAACTTTTTTTTTTTTTACACATTTGAAGTCCCTTTGGGGGACTTTTACATAGATTAGTTTGATTTCTACACTGATGAATGCTATGCCATAGGCAGAGCATTGATCAGTGTTATCGGCGATCTGCTCATTGAGCCTGCCTGTGCAGGCTTAGAGTAGCAGATCGCCGATCGGACCGCATGGAGGCAGGTAAGAGACCTCCAGCAGTCCGTTTTACCGATCGGGACCCCTTGAAGAAGGATAAAAAGAAAAGGAAGCTGCCATGTGAAGCCGTCCAGTCCAGTACCCCTACCAGTGATGAAGGTTCAGGGGCAAGTTGTTCTAGCTCGCTCGTTGCAGACTCTGGTAAATGTACTGTGTCTACTCAGACAGATTTTACAATGAGTAATTGTATTATAAAATATATACACAATGTGTCTGTTGACCCGACGGCTCACCATTTATCACCTGTATCTATTAATTTGGCTTTTTTACCCCCAAAAAATAGCACTCCAAAATCCGTGACTGATGACTTTTCTTCCCCTCTGAAAAAAAAGCCCCATTACGTCCAGCCAGAAAGTGTGGAAAACTTAGATGACGACCTAGATGGCATTCGTCCACTGTCGCCCATCGAACAGTGTTGCGAAGCCATTGAAAGTCAGATGGATCTAAGTGGCCCACACGAAGATCTTGACAGGAGTGATGAGGATTATTTGCCCACTGCAGACAGTTTT
The DNA here is from genome assembly GCF_027789765.1 of Dendropsophus ebraccatus. Lineage (NCBI taxonomy): Eukaryota > Metazoa > Chordata > Amphibia > Anura > Hylidae > Dendropsophus > Dendropsophus ebraccatus. The sequence continues at coordinate 39,052,537 of NC_091467.1, read as the reverse complement.
AATGATTCAAACTCGGTAGGATTTGATTCGTTAATACTTACAAGCCCACCATCCCCTCCAGAATTGGCGACTTTGTTGGAAGAACAACAAGTCAAAGACAAGAAATATATAATACTTGAATCTTGTCTGGAAAATTTATTATATAAAGTAAAATGTCAATATTCAAAAGATTGCAATTATTTAGTAAAATCATTTAATAAAAAATTTGATGGTTCAAGTTGCAAAATTACTGGTAGGTGCTACCAAGGGCATAACTTTGTGATTTGCCATACACAGCCCAGAATTGGCAATTACAGTTCTGGTAATATACTCTTGGCAGCCTCTATCCTGTTTAGTGGTTTGAATTTTCAAAAAGTTAATGAATTCTTTAACTTATTTGGGCTTGTAGGTATTTCTGAAAGTTCTTATTACCGGTATCAGAGTAAATTTCTCTTTCCAGCTATTTATGATGCATGGGAGGCTGAAAAGAGAAGTTTACGGGACAAGATGGAGAAGACCGCACTTTGTGTTGCTGGCGATGGGCAGTGCGATAGCCCAGGCCACAGTGCAAAGTACTGTATCTACTCAATGATGGACAGTGAAACAGAGAAAATTATCGATTTAGAAGTGGTACAAAAAACCCAATGTTCCTCATCGGTCGCCATGGAAAAATTTGCATTTGGAAATGTAATGGACCGAATCCTATCAGAAGGTCTTAATGTCTGCATTTTTGCTTCCATTTGTAAAAAAATGCATTTAGATTACCCCCAAATTTGCCAGCAATTTGACATTTGGCATTTTGTTAAATCACTTAGAAAAAAACTCACACAAGCTAGCCGCCAAAAATTTTGCAAGGAGCTTACTCCTTGGATAGATAGAATTACGTTACATTTATGGTGGTGCATCCAGACTTGTGATGATAACGTACTGAATTTGAAAGAAAGATGGCTTTCGGTACTCCATCATATTACAAATGTCCATGAATTTGATGGAGAAATTTACAAACAATGTAGTCATGGACCGCTGCCATCCACCGATGACGACTCAATTCTTTGGTTAAATAAGGAGACTGCACCTTATCTTAATCTTGTAAAAATAGTCACTGATCCAAAATTGTTAGCAGACCTTCCCCACCTTGTCCATAATTGTCACACTGGTGCCTTGGAGAACTTCCATAGCCTTGCCCTAAAATATCGCACCAAAAGAATTCATTTTGGATTTGATGCTATGGAAGCTCGTACCAAGCTTGCGGCACTGACTCATAATAATAATGTTGGTCGTTGTATAGCCACTGTAAAATTTCAACGAAGCAACACAGAGGCCGTAGGAACAAAACGTTCAAAACTAATTGTTCCTAAAGGGAAGGAGCGTTGGATTGTTAAAAATGTTTATGAAAAAGTGAATGTCCAATATTTGGAGGATGTGTCCGTTTCAGTTTTAAAAATTGCAAAGGGAGACATAACTTCAAATTGGTCTTCACGCGCTCCTTCTCTTCCCCCTAACATTTCTAATTTAGAACGGCCAAATAAAGCTGATGTTAAAAAGCACAAAATGAGTCGGTTCCGTATCCCTGAAATTTTAAATTGTTAGTTATATTTCCTGTTTTTGATTTTCGACATATATATTTATTGCTCTGCTGTGATATTTTCTTTAGTGAAATGGGGAGGGAGTGGCGCCACACATTATAACAAAAAACCCCTGGCACAGCAGGCCGGACGGAAGGCCTTGCAGCCGGTTTTGGATTGTTATACCTGTGGTCATCACTCCTGCCTCCAGTAAACCCTGCTGTAAGTTTGGTGCATTATACTTACGCGTTCGCTGTGGACCGTGGCCGCCATCTTGGGAAGACAACGTCCTCTTTGAAAGGCTGGCAGGATCGCTCTGGCCCCCCTCTGCTGCGTCATCAGATGCTCAGACGCGATTGGCTGAGCATAACTGTCCTCAGTTAATCGAGGCTGAGCATCTGATGACGCGGCAGAGGGGTGCTGGCATTAGCGAGAGCTGGAGCAGTCCGGCCGGCCTCCAGAAGAGAACGTCGTCGTCCCAAGATGGAGTCAACGGCGAACATGTTAGTATAATGCACCACACTTCCGGGTGGGGGGAACAAGGGGAAGGGGGCCATTCACTTAAATAACACACATTACAAAGTGTTATAACTTTGTAATATGTGTTATTTAGTGAAGAAATGTTAAACGTCGCACTACCCCTTTAATAATTTACTTTATTTCACTAATGTATTCCTCAGGGTAATGAAAGTTTAACAATACATTTTACCTTCTGTTTCACTGTATGTGTTTCTGTATTTTTAATTATAAGGGATCATCTCACATGACTGTCAGTGAGTGAGGGCCAGTTCACAATGAGAAAAATCGTTTTAATAGCAACGTCCTCACTGTGACACTGTGTCTCTATGAGAGGGTTTGGGCGCCTCCACTTCGGCTGTTCAACGTTTAAAGAATTGACATCTCAGTTCTTTAAGTGGAGAGCGGCATGATTGGAGGCGACCAAACCCTCATATAGAGATACAGTGTCACAGTGAGGCCGTTGGAATTCTAACAATTTTTCTCATTGTGAACTGGGGATTAGTTATTTTTATTAAAAGTTATACATAATCTTTTTCAATCGGCTCAGTTCGTTCAGCTGTATAAGGGCACATGCACACTACGGAATAACGGATGAAGATCTGCCTCGTATTCCGCAGCACGCCTCCGCTCACCGTCATGTCTTTGCCTGGGCCATAGACTCTATTCTCTGCACCGGTGGATTCAACTCTCCGCCTAAAAAATAAAACGGTTCATTTATTTGGGCAGAGGCCGGAATCCGCCTGTGCAGAGAATAGAGTCTATGGCTCAGGCGAAGACTGCCATGACTGTGAGCGGGGGCGTGCTGTGGAATACGTGGTGTGCATGTGCCCTAACAGGAGGTCGATAGATTACATAGCATTTTCTTGTTGACCGTTTTCATCCAAATTTCACGTTATTTGAGTTTGTTTTTCAGAAATTTGATCAACCCTAAATCATTATTCAAGACTATGTTTCAGGTAATTTTTTTTAATAGAGGCAAATATATATTCTAAGTTGTTATATATAATGTATGAGGGGCCTGGTCAGGGGGGGTGGGGTGGGTTTTGGTTGGCTGTCGAGCTTTCCAGGTACCCTTTTATAGCACAGGTCACCATTGTATCTGACCTTTTTTTCTTTTGCTGTAAGTATGCCGGCTTTTTGTTTCTACATAAAATATTTTATAAATAAAAAATAAACCAAATATTTTCATTACAGTTATTTGAGTAAGAAAAGGAGATATGAAGAATTCTTGATGTTTACAGTTTTTTAAAGGGAACCTGTCACCCCCCGTACCGGGGTGACAGGCTCCCAACCCCCCGTTAGAGCCCCCTATACTCACCTAATCCCGCCGGGTCCCGCTTCTGGATGCGGTTGGGTGACGGAGATCGCAGCCGCTGCAGCCCGACGTGCGCGCTGAGAGATGAGTCCAACGCTCATAGAGAATGACGGAGCGCTGGACTCTCCTGTCATTCTCTATGAGCGTTGGACTCATCTCTCAGCGTGCGCGCCGGGCTGCAGCGGCTGAGATCTTCATCACCCGACCACCTCCAGAAGCGGGACCCGGCGGGATTAGTTGAGTATAGGGGGCTCTAACGGGGGGTCGGGAGCCTGTCACCCCGGCACGGGGGGTGACAGGTTCCCTTTAAAAGTTAATTATAACAATGACATACATTGTTAGCTGAAGTCTTGAAATTATAAAAATTATAATTAATTATTTTTTGTTTTTCAGGTTAAACTTCGTTTGAAAACCAGTCTATTATATTTTAGAATTATATGCTCCACTTCATATGTCCCTCTAAACCAAGGGTGGTGAACCTTGTCCATGTCGAGGGCCGGTTGGGTATTAATTAAATGATTCATTGTAGTTAACCTTCTTTGATGCCACTTGTACCTGATGTGAATCCTTAGTGATGCCCAGTAGCCAGAGTTAACCTCCAGTGATGCCACTGGTAGCTGTAGTTAACTCCTTACTGATGTCCCTGGTAGTCTACTTTAAACATCCCCAGTCATGTCCCTGGTAGCCTACTTTACCCCAGTGCCTTTCCCAAAAAAATAAAATAAAATAAACATCCCAGTCACCTTTACTCCACTCCCACGCTGCCCAGGTTCTCTTCTCTCTCCTGTAGTTTGCGCCCATCTTCTCCTGCAGGCGGCGCACCATGAAATGATGTCATCTTGCGGCCCGCAGCAGAAGGAAGACGTGCGGCGCTCTGGTGGGGAAGGAGTCGGCACTCACAGCATCCTCCTGTGTCTGGCAGATGTCACAGATACAGGAAGATGCTGTGTATGCCGGCTCCTGTCCCACCAGAGCGCCGCACGTCACAGGGGAGCCGCTGACCGCGGGATGCATCGGGAGGTCTCAGGGGCCACATGCGGCCTGCGGGCCGGAAGTTCCCCACCCCTGCTTTAAACAATACACCATTTTTTATCCTTATAAAAATCAGAATTAATTTTTATAATCACTTACATTTTGAAAATCGATTGCCCCTGTAAACATAATTAAATCATATTATTATGTTCCTCTTCTAAAGGATTGTACATCATAATTATGATAGACTTATGTATACAAAAGGTGACATGTTTTAACTTGTTTTGAAAATGAAAGTGATTCAAAGAGTAATACCATTGCAAATTTTCAAGATCAGGTGAGATAACCAGTTGCCACTCTATCTCTTGAAAGACAATTGTACCCATAATGCTATTTTTTTTAAAGGAGACCAGTCACCCCCGACCGCCACCCCCCCCCCCCCCCGTGCCGGGACAGAGCGCGGCAGACACCCGGTGCAGACACATATACTTACCTCTTCCGAGAAGTCCCGGTCCCACCGCCGAGATTTCCCCGTCCAAAGCCGTGCGCGCGCTCACCAGAGATGAGTCCGACGCCCATAGAGAATGATCGGTCCATTAATCTGGTGAGCGCGCGCACGGCTTCTGACGGGGAAATCTCAGCGGCAGGACCGTGAATTCTCGGAAGCGGTAAGCATATCTGTCTGCACCAGGTGTCGGCCGTGCTCTGTCCCAGCACGGGGGGTGACAGGTCTCCTTTAATGGTATTATATGAACAACTGTTTTTCAAGAGCCAGAGCAGTGTGTGGTTTGCCTTCCCCGGTATAAAGGGACATTTTTTTTTTTTGACTGAAAAATAAAATAAAAATTTAACAGTCAACGCTGTTTGTGTTTTCTTTCATTTATTATAGACAGTATATAACATATAAACTTTCACACTACAGAAATAAATTAAAATGTACAATTTAAATATACTTAATTACAACTGGTTTCAATAAATAACATTAGATTTGCACTTATTTGAAAAAGCAAAACATTATCTTCAATAATAACACCATAGTTTTAAGTTAACCTGGGAACAGGGAGAAGAGGCGCCCTGCCCCCAGGTGGAGCCCCTTATCCTTACCCCTTACTTAAAGTCCTTTTCTCTGTCCTGCCACTAAGTGATCTCCCTCGGAAGCCTTGTATGCACTCACCAGAGATGTGTCGGATGCCTATAGAGATTAACTGCTCAAGTCATTCTCTATGGCCGTTGTACTGTCGGCGGCGGGACAGGTATCGGGACTAAAAGAGGGGATAAGTATAAGTGGCTCCACCTGGGGGTCGGGCAGGCTTCACTTCATCAGCCGTCGTGACATGTACCCTGCAAGGCTATGTTCCCACACAGTAATGCAAGGACGGGTCACACAACGGTCAGTGTATTTGAAAATCACCCTGGTCAGTATAGCATTACTCGTCGGATGATCGTCTTTTCTGGAGAATTGTGATGTAGGCGCATCCCAATTCTCCATAGCACACAATACTAAACAATACTAAAAAATAATGTGTGGGAACATAGCCTAATAGACCATAACAGTACCAGGTATTGCAGCAAGATGAAACACAGTCTGAACATGTGAAAACATACGTATTTTACATAAAAGCCATAAATTCGGCTGGTGGATCATTTGCAGGTTTGAAGCCAATATAGTCTCCCTCTGGATCAGGAAAGCTTTCTCTAACCATTTTTACGACACAAGATGGAATAGGCCTTCTGTTTCCCTTCCCTAAAAAGCCATGCACCCAAGCAGTAAATGCTCGATATGATATGCAGTTTTCCTTAGAGTCCTAAAGAAAAGTGAAATACAAACAAATATAAATTAAAATTATTATTAATATTTTTTTTAAGGCATTAAAATTTATGAGCTCTGTCTGTACAATATTTTAACAAACAATGGTATATTATATGAGGGCTCTAATTATCAGATAAATATGCTATTAGGGTGCCTTCACTTGTACCGGATCAGCAGCATATTTCACCTAAAAATCCGCTGAAGATACTGGCACTGTAATTTTTCAAATAAGAGCAAATAGAATAACATAGTCACACTAAGCACGGCGGTATTCCACAAGTTTTGCTCAGTGTGAAATGGCACTTAAGGGGTCTAAGACTTAAATATTTGCATCAAGATAGACATCCCGCTTAGGGTATGTAAGTCTCAAACTCTGTACCCACAATCTGTCCACCCAAAACCACTTGTACCTTCGGATAGCTGCTTTTAATCCAAGATCTGTCCTGTAGTCCGTTCGGCAGGTGATGCAGTTATTGTCCTAAAAAGAAATTTTAAACTTGGAGCCCTGTGTCAAACTGGCGTGGCCTAGATTGTGTATGCATTAGGCTGGTAAAACATCTCTGTCCTTTATACCCACCCTTCACATCATTAGTAATGTCACTGGCAGGATTTTTCCTTTTCCTCTGCTGTGAACACTACTTACACAGGTGATGAATACTAGAAAATCTGCCTGGAGCATTCCTAATGATGAAAAGGCGGGGAGGGGGGACAGAGAGGTTGTGACAGCCTAATGTACACACACTCTAGGCCACGCCAGTTTGACACAGGGCTGCAAGTTTCTACGTTGTTTTCTAGAACAATAACTGCATCACCTGCTGAACAGACCCCAGTACAGATCTTCGATTAAAAGCAGCTATCTGACGGTACAAGTGGTTTGGGGGGGCAGATTGCGGGTACAAAGTTGCTTTAAGGGCCAGTTCACACTGGTCAAAAACGTCGTAATCCCGCTCTGCTCAGTGTGACAAGGTTCTTATATGGAAGGGCGAGCGTGCTCTCATCTCACGCAGCTCTCCGTTCAAAGAATAAACATGTAGATCTTTGGAGAGTGGTGTGAGCGAAGAGCACGCAAGCACTACCATAGAATAACAGTGTCAAATTGAGCACTGTGCGATTCTGCTGCGGCGAGCCATTTGGTCTTCCCGGTGCCTTTGTGGGGTCACACTTTCTACAGTGTCAACTGATAAGCTGTCACACTTGCGCAAGGGACAGAAGACACCCCTCATCAATCCACAGGTGAATAAATTACAGCTCGCTGTTCTGCGCACTCAATAGACAAATTAGAAGAGATGAGTACTGCTCCTGTAATTTCCGATGTACACCAGACTCAACTTTTCTAATTTGCCTTTTGAGCAGGCTACGATTTTTACTCAACATGAGTGGGAAGGACAAGAGGGTGAAAAATATCAGGGTGTTGGGTGATTTCTGGCTAGTGCTCCCTGTTGAAACGTTCGCTTTAACAAGAGTGGAGTATGCAGTAACATGCTACAGCAAGTATATGCAAAAACCACAGCAACAAATTACTTTGTCAATGTAGTGTATGTAACAGAGATATGCACAACTCAATCATGGGTATGGCACTATGATGGTTTTACATGACTCCATAGAAATGCATTTGAGTTTAGTGGGGTCCTCATGTATATTAGAACAGAGGAGTAAGGTGTCCCTTTACTGCCAATCAGCAATTTAGAGGCTACATAAAGGAAACCGCAAAAGTTATAATAAATGTAGAACACAATTATACAGTTTGTGAACCTCCTTACAATTTCATTTTATATTTTCTTCTCTAAACTATACCTATTAACTAACCTGTTTATTGTTTTTCTGGATGGCTGACGCTGCACCTCACCAACTAGTCTCATATTTATTTCCACTGTCTCTGGTTGATGGCAATAAAAATTAAAAAACTCATGTTGAGTGATGCAGCGTAAATTTGAAACATATGGCTGCACGTTTTCAATTTCACTGCAACAAATTGACTCTATATTAGTTGACATAACAACACAATGTGAGCACATGCACCAGTCCACTGTACCAACCCTGGTCAAAATAATAGGCTCACTAAATTCTAAGTAATGTGAATTGGAATCTCTCAAAGGATTTTCTGGAAAACAGGGTGCATGGCGTGCTTCTCCAGAATATTTTGACCTCAACCTTGCTGTAAGTTCTCTAAACTGTAGACACAACATAAAAGGGGAAAATGTATTAACAAAATTAAATTCACATTTTTTTTTAGCTCAAGACCACTACCTACATTGTTTCCATAAGAAACAAAAACATTGCTATTGGATTCAGCTATGTTGAAATGGCCAGACGATGTATCATAGATGTGACCTTATCTAGGCGGGTTTTGTGTAGTATGTACTTCAGTGTACAACAATTCTGCATTGAGTAGACACCCCAGCTCAAACTATACCACCAACACTGTACCAAACTTCCCATGACATTGTTACACCAACACTCAAAACACCTGTCCTGTACAAAGTAAAACAAACACCACTAGACATAAAGGTCATGTAAAGCATAACACCACTAAACACTACCTGGCCTGTACACTAGCACCACCACTAGATACAACTGCCTTGTACACTGTAACACCACCAACACTAGACAAACCTGTCCAATACACTGTAACACCACCACCACTAGACAAACCTGTCGAATACACTGTTACAGAACCAGGACTGAACACACCTGCACTGTACACACCTGCAACACCGACGCCATAAGACAAAACTGTCCTGTACAATGAAACACCACTATCAATAGCTATGCCTGCCAGGGCCGTCTCTAGGGGCGGGCGAGCCGGGCCACCGCACGATGCGCCCACAGCTAGGGGGCACCAGGCGACGCACGACAGTCCCCGGCCCACAGCCCCCGCATCATCAGGACTGGCCCGAGGATCTGGAATCTAAGTTCCAGTCCAGATCCCCTGGCCAGAGAGACCTTTAGCTGTGCGTACAGCACACATAGCTAAAGGAAACAGCAGCCGGGGCAGAGACACAGGGGCTTCCTGTGCAGGCGGCCTCTGTTTGACAGGTGGCTGCCTGCACCTAAAGACAGAAGAGGACGGAGGGACCAGAGGAGGACGGAGGGACCAAAAGAGGAGCTGGAGGCAGCAGGGACAGAGGTGAGTAGCTGGTGGGGGAATTCTGCACAGAGGGAGCTGATATGTCCCGATAAGACCGCCGTCCCGCCCCACCCCCCGCGATAAGCCCCACCCCCGGCGCCAGAGCTGACAGGTCACCCAGCTGTCTCCTAATCCTGAATGTCAGTATAATGGAGGTCACCCAGCTCTCCCAGCATACAGTTTTGGACCTTATAGATGGGAAAGGGGAAGGAAGTTTCTGGAAGTGCGGATCCTGAGATGTCTGTCTGGCAGGTTCAGAAGAGATGAATTGTAGCTGGAAGAAATCGTCATGGAGGTCTGAGCCGGATGGAGAGAAAAAGTGAAAGTGACGCATCAGATCAAAGAAGACGTCACCTGTGAGTCACTGTATGATGAATTTGTATTGAGTAGAACATTATGGGTTAGGAGCGCTGCACTGCTCTATGCTGCAATACACACACTGCTTCTCCCTAGTATCCTGAATCTTGATAAAAGCCCCCCTTTCTTCCCCAGAGCGCTTTTATCTAAATTCGCCCTGTTGCCAAAATGACCTAGAAACTGCCATGATGGCTGCCATGTGAAACGTAAAACAACACTAGACACACCGGCCATATACACTGTAACTCCACCAGACACATCTGCCCTGTACGCTGTAACACCACCACTTTATACAACTGCCCTGTACACTGTAACACCTACAACACTAGACAAACCTATCAGTCACACTGTAACACCAACACAACAAAACACATGCGCCCTGTACGCTGTAACACCACCACAAGATAAAACTGCCCTGTACACTGTAACACCACAATAAATGGACATACCTGTCATGTAAACTGTAAAACACCACTAGACACAATGGCCACGTACACTGTTACAACTAAACACTTCTCTCCTGTATAGAAGCACACAGAGAAGGAAATATGCTCAAACTCTATTGGAATGAAAATAGAGGTCCAGTGCATTTCTGTCTCTGTATGTTTGAAATACAAAAAATAAGAGAACATTGAGATACTCGTGAATAATACAACTACACTATGTCTACAAATTACTTATTGATTTACCTCATCCGTACTGTTTTGGAGCTGTGATTGTCCCTCAAGATTTTCTGATGCCTGAAAAGATAAATTGGACGCATTGGAAATAACTCACAATATATATTTTCATTATACATGAAATATCACTCTATAACATGATGGTTTAAATTGATTACCCCTTCCTCAGTATTCTGATTGTCCTCACACAGAAGTACAGCTGAAAGATCTTGAAATGCTGCTTCGATCTATTTAAATGAAATATAATTTGGATAATAAGGATAAGAACATACACACATATACAGTTTTTACAATGGACACTATTATAAATTACTCACATCAGAATCTTCAGTTGTAACAGTTGCTATGGCTTGGTCCATGTTGTTGATTTCTCTGGACTAAAAAAAAATATATCAAATGAAAAGCATTAATATAGTTAATATGCTAAAATTATAGGTAATAGCATTGGCATTTGATTGGTGGTAGTGTACAGGGGCCATTGGTAGTTCGTGAATGGTAGTGGTGGGGGCGGGGGCTTGATAACCGAATGATTATTAGCACGTCCGGGATGGGAAAAGATCTCAAATCGATCACTCACAGTGCTTCAGCATCGGCCCTGTACCCGTGGATAGAACAGTGCCGTACACGGGAACCGGGCCGCGGCTCAAAGAAAGGACCGCGGCACCGGCTTCCCTGTGACGGGGCCGTTCTATCCCTGTGTCAGATTAAAGAGAATGTACCTAATGGTACATCCTCTTTAAGGGTGACGGCCTACTCAGCCAATCATTGGCTGAGGTGCTGTTCCGTCTCAGTCAGTCACTAATTTGCTATACAGCTCAGCAAATCAGTTACTGAATAAGAATCGACAGCACCACATAAAAGCTGACAGGAACAGCATTAAGAGGATGACCATCAAGAGATGTCAAATATTGGTAGGGTGGGTTCGGCCACACTCTCCCAAGTGACAGGTTCCCTTTAAAGGGAACCAGTCAGCTGAGAAGAGAGGGAAGAGACCGTCCGACCCCCCCAGAGGAGCCCCAGATACTTACCTCGTCCTTCAAGTTCCGCTCCAGAAGCCAGTGCCATCATGGATAAATCGCCGCCCGATGGTCTGGGCGCGCGGTATGTAAGTGAGAAGTCTGACGTCCATAGGAAATAAATGCTCCAGTGATTTCCCATGGACGTCGGACTCATCTCTTCTCATTTATATAACACGCGCGCAGACCATGAGGCGGGCTCTTCCCTCTGTTCTCAGGTGACAGGTTCCCTTAAAAAAATAGATCAAAATTAGATTACCTCATGTTCTGTATTCTGATCTTCATCAAAAAGAACTACAGCTGACAGCTCTTGAAATACTGCTTGAATCTATGAAAATAAGACATTTATTAATACACTTTGAACAGACTGGATAAGATACACAGATATACAGATATATGATATACAATAGTGTAAAATACTCACACCAGATTCTTCAACAGTACTTGTTGGCGTTCCTTGGTCCATTTTTTTTTATACTAAAAAAAAAAAATCTATAAATCATGAATAAACAGTTGCATTGGTGGTTCTGTGGTAGTGATACTAGCATTGGTGGTTCTGTGGTAGTGATACTAGCATTGGTGGTTCTGTGGTAGTGATACTAGCATTGGTGGTTCTGTGGTAGTGATACTAGCATTGGTGGTTCTGTGGTAGTGATACTAGCATTGGTGGTTCTGTGGTAGTGATAATAGCATTGGTGGTTCTGTGGTAGTGATAATAGCATTGGTGGTTCTTTGGTAGTGATAATAGCATTGGTGGTTCTGTGGTAGTGATACTAGCATTGGTGGTTCAGTGGTATTTTAATAATCATTGGTGGTTCAGTGGTATAGCAATAATCATTGGTGGTTCTGTGGTATTTTAATAATCATTGGTGGTTCAGTGGTATAGCAATAATCATTGGTGGTTCAGTGGTATAGCAATAATCATTGGTGGTTCTGTGGTATTTTAATAATCATTGGTGGTTCAGTGGTATAGCAATAATCATTGGTGGTTCTGTGGTATTTTAATAATCATTGGTGGTTCAGTGGTATAGCAATAATCATTGGTGGTTCAGTGGTATAGCAATAATCATTGGTGGTTCTGTGGTATTTTAATAATCATTGGTGGTTCAGTGGTATAGCAATAATCATTGGGGGTTCTGTGGTATTTTAATAATCATTGGTGGTTCAGTGGTATAGCAATAATCATTGGTGGTTCAGTGGTATAGCAATAATCATTGGTGGTTCAGTGGTATTTTAATAATCATTGGTGGTTCAGTGGTATAGCAATAATCATTGGTGGTTCAGTGGTATAGCAATAATCATTGGTGGTTCTGTGGTATTTTAATAATCATTGGTGGTTCAGTGGTATAGCAATAATCATTGGTGGTTCAGTGGTATAGCAATAATCATTGGTGGTTCAGTGGTAGAGCATAAATCGTTGGTGGTTCAGTGGTATAGCAATAATCATTGGTGGTTCAGTGGTATAGCAACAATCATTGGTGGTTCAGTGGTATTTTATAATTATTGGTGGTTCAGTGGTATAGCAACAATCATTGGTGGTTCAGTGGTATAGCAACAATCATTGGTGGTTCAGTGGTATAGCAACAATCATTGGTGGTTCAGTGGTATAGCAACAATCATTGGTGGTTCAGTGGTATAGCAATAATCATTGGTGGTTCAGTGGTAGAGCATAAATCGTTGGTGGTTCAGTGGTAGAGCATAAATCGTTGGTGGTTCAGTGGTAGAGCATAAATCGTTGGTGGTTCAGTGGTGTCCGGAAGGCAGACAATGAATCATTACCTGCCTGCCGGCTCAGAAGCTCTTCTCTGTGCTGTGAGCGTCGCTGAAATACGACGTCATCAGCTCTGACAATCGGCGCACGCGCAGTAAACATTGAAGCTGTGGAGCGGCTTCAATTGGGAACTGTGCATGCGCCGAAAACGACCGTCACGGCGCCTGCGCGGGATCCGGCGAGAAGAAAGAAGACGAGGAGGAAGAAGACCCGGCGTCAATCAAGTGTCGGAGGCGGGGAGAAGGCTGGACTTCGGGCCGGCGGCGCTCATTACCATAATGGGCGCGAGAAGAAGAATCGGCGATTTCTCCGTGTCAACAACGAGATCCGGGACGGGACCGGGAGCGATATGGTAAGTATATTGACCTTTATGTAACTGTTTGTCTGTTTCTAACGGGGGCCACGGGGTGAATGGTTCCCTTTAAGACACAGTGTCTGCTAAGCATGGGGTTGTGAGTTCGAATCCTGGGTAAATTTATTAATGAAAGTAGCTCCTACCCATCAATCACAATAAAAATTTAAGTGATGACAATTAAATAGGAAGTCATGAATGAAAACACTTTGCAAGTAATAATTGGTTGTTTACAATAATTTAATTTTCATTCATGACTTCCTATTTAATTGTCATCACTTAAATTTTTATTGTGTTTGATGGGTAGGAGCTACTTTCATTAATAAATTTACCCGGGATTCGAACTCACAACCCCATGCTTAGCAGACACTGTGTCTTAAAGGGAACCAATCACGCCGAAATTGCCCCCATGGATAAGGAAGCGTGCTGGTACATCAGCCAGCACGCTTCCCAAACATCCCCCTGTCCCCTCCGTCCCCTCTTTTGTTAGCCCGTAATCTTACTTTTGTGATGTCCCGCGCCGTATGCTAATCAGCCCCAAGTAGTCAAGGTGGGCTGTACTAGTCACGGTCCTGGGCGCTGTAATCACGCCCAGAGGGGCGTGATTCAAAGACCTTCGCTCCGCCGACGTCATCTCTGGCCCGCGTTCACGTCTGCGGCGCGCCGCGTCTTTCGCATGCCGCGCATGCGCAGTACGGCGGGAGAAGACGCTGACGTACTGCGCGTGCGCGGCGTGCGAAAGACGTCGGCGGCGCTTGCGTTCCAATGCCGACGTCTTCCGCACGCCGCGCACGCGCAGTACGTCAGCGTCTTCTCCCGCCGTACTGCGCATGCGAAAGACGCGGCGCGCCGCAGACGTGAACGCGGGCCAGAGATGACGTCGGCGGAGCGAAGGTCTTTGAATCACGCCCCTCTGGGCGTGATTACAGCGCCCAGGACCGTGACTAGTACAGCCCACCTTGACTAGTTCAGCCCACCTTGACTACTTGGGGCTGATTAGCATACGGCACGGGACATCACAAAAGTAAGATTACGGGCTAACAAAAGAGGGGACGGAGGGGACAGGGGGATGTTTGGGAAGCGTGCTGGCTGATGTACCAGCACGCTTCCTTATCCATGGGGGCAATTTCGGCGTGATTGGTTCCCTTTAAGCCCTCACACCACAGCTCCAATTGGAGTCAATGGGGAGATGTACTTAGTTTTATACCCATCGCCATGCATGCCTATGTTAAAAAAAAAAGCCCTTTGCCCCTAAGAATGAATGGAAAAGCAGCACTATAGGAATAAATGGGACTGTACAGGACTGAAAATGACATCAAACTGCGATCTTTTAGAAAGGAAATGTGAAACTTTCAGGGCGAGCAGAGAAGGGTCTGGGCTACTTAAACCAGGAACTGAGTTACTAGCTTGTATGGTGCCTTAAAACTAGCACTGCAAAGTGGATCAAGTTTCCCATTTCATTTCCCATTCATTTCTATGGGGAAACTTGATCCAGTTTGCAGTGCTAGCTTTAGGGCACCATACAAGCTAGTAACTCAGTTCCACCTGGTTTGGGTAGCCCAGACCCTCCTCTACTCGCCCTGAAAGTTTCACATTTATGACCTAAAAGATCGCTGTTTGATGTCACTTTCAGCCCTGTACAGTCCCGTTTATTCCTGTAGCGCTGCTTTCCCATTTATTCTTAGGGGCAAAAGTTGCCCCAACTCTAAGCAGCACTGAATGGTGATCTTTTAGGTCATAAATGTGAAACTTTCAGGGTGAGTAGAGGAGGGTCTGGGCTACCCAAACCAGGTGGAACTGAGTTACTAGCTTGTATGGTGCCCTAAAACTAGCACTGCAAAATGGATCAAGTTTCCCCATAGAAATGAATGGGAAATGAAACAGGAAACTTGATCCACTTTGCAGTGCTAGTTTTAGGGCACCATACAAGCTAGTAACTCAGTTCTACCTGCTTTGAATAGCCCAAACCATCCTTTACTCACCCTGAAAGGCATTGGCTGTAACAACTTCTACTGTGCAGTACTTTTTAGCGTGGTTCTGGCTGTAATCTTTCAGTAATTCATTGTAATTATTATACTGCCACCTACTGGCCAAATCTGGAATTACACATAGCCACACTTCGTTAAAAACACCCTGACACATTAAATCAGAAAACTGACGCGTCAGGGATCATGTTGAAGGTGGCTACATCTGTATATACAGGAACAATCTCGCTTGGTGCTTCCTCATAGTTTTAGGAGGAACATTCAGAATATAGGAAAGTGGGGTAAGAGGAACTATGTGCCCCAAAACTGCAACAATCAGACCCTGAACTCCATTCCAAAATGGCCTCAGTAACAGACAATCCCAAAAAATATGTGGGAGGGTACCTCGGTGCGCAAGGCATCTCCAGCATTCCGGTGGAGTGTCCGGGTACAGACGGTGTAATAAATCTGGGGTGTGATACCAAAAATAGAGAATCTTATATTGGTCCTCTTTGTAAGAGATGCAGGAAGAAGATTTGACCGCTTGAGACCAGACAAGCTGCCATAAACCCTGTGACAATGGCCGCTGCAGGTAGTCCTCCCATTTCTCCATATATTTATGTTTCAGGGTAGAGCCACTAGGGGAAGAGTTAATAATGGAATATATCATTGATATCAGCCCCTTCGTAGATGGGGTACCTTTACACAGCTGCTCGAACATAGTGGGTTTTTGAAAGGGTTTACAATCTGTAATCTGGGCTGCATAATAGGAGATCTTTTCATGATAGGCAGCCGCCCGCAGGGGCTGGTCAAACCGTTCTCAGAGTATCTGGAATGGCAAAACCTGTCGGGTGAATGGGCACACTATATCCGCATAATGAAGTAACCTAGCTATTTGCCAGGGCGAGATCTCATCATAGTTATAGGCCTCGGGAATCTGGTCTGTGTATAGGAATGGTGTTAGCAGAGATGGGTGCGATCGTAAGGGAAAGAGAGTCGTGCTCCGCTTCCACACTTCCCAGGTATGTTTCATAGGGCCCAGTAAGGAGAGTGTATCAGGGGGAGGAGCAGGGGACCAAATTAGGTTACTGGGATGCAATGGCGCCATCCATAGTTTTTCAATCTCAGCCCATTTAGTGTAGGCCAGTAGGCTGATCCAAAATGGGATGTTCCGCAGATGTACTGCCAGGTAATATTTATAAAAGTCCGGCATGACAAGACCCCTGCTACCACGTCCCGCACAGAGTACTGATTGGGCTACTCTATGTCGCCCCCCATTCCAAACAAACTTTAGCAAGGACCCCTGTAGTTTTCGGATTGCCAGTCTAGGGATAGGGACAGGCAGTGTTTCCAACAGGTAGAGGAACCGGGGGAGTACGTTCATTTTGACGGCATTTATCCTACCTATAAGGGATAGGGGTAGCTTGGCCCATTTAATCAGTTGCAGTGAAATGTCTTGGAATAGAGGAGGAAAATTGTGTCTATACAGTGTGTGATAGGCCAGAGTAATGTTAGTACCTAGGTATCGGAGGGAATGTTCACCCCTCTTATAAGGATAGGACGCCCACAAGAGGGAAATTACAGGACTGGGGAGGTTAATCGCCAACGCTTCAGTTTTATTGGAGTTAATCTTATATCCTGACAAGGTGCCAAACTCCTCCAGAAGGGAGTGCAGGTTAGGGAGGGTGACCAGGGGATTCCTGAAAGTCAGTAGGACGTCATCCGCAAAAAGAGATAACTTAAATTCCCGGTCCCTGATCTGGACTCCTGAATATCTGGAGAGAGACCTATTTTCGCTGCAAGGGGTTCCATGCTTAGGACAAAAAGTAACAGGGACAGGGGGCAGCCTTGACGCGTCCCATTGTTAATGGGGATCGGTGTCGACATCGCATGTGCCAACCTAACTCTTGCCAATGGGGCTGCATTGAGTGCTCGAGTCGCCTGCAGGAATGCACCAGAGGTGCCAAAGGCCTCCATAGCTGAGAACAAGAAAGGCCAACCTAGCCTATCAAAGGCCTTTTCAGCATCTAAACGCAATAATAGGCCTTGCGATTCAGTCTTGTTCAAAATCTCAATGAGATCTATGATGCGCCTGGTGTTATCCCCCGCTTGTCTGTTCATAACGAATCCCACCTGGTCTGCATGTACAAGTGTCGGTAGATACATTCCCAGTCTGACAGCTAAGATTTTGGTAAAAATGTTTAGATCGGCATTCAGAAGGGATATATGGCGGTAGCTCGCTGGGTCAGAGGGGTCTTTACCCGCCTAAAGAACCACGGTAATGAATGAGTCCAACATCCTCTGAGGAACAGGGTTACTGTTACAGGATTATGAATATCAAAATATCAATATTCCTATTAAATATTAATAATTAATATTCATAAATGAATATTAATATCCTAAGGCGAATATTAATATTTCCTATTAATAAATACAGCACTGATAATCATTCTTGTGATTATGCATGTGGTATTATTAATATAACTCCTGTTTATATTTCCATTAAGGTGCAATATTGACCCTAAACATCTAATCAGACCGTTAACAATCAATATTACAATACAGTACAGTCTCAGCAATGCTAGACTGTATTGTATTGAGACACACCTTAATCGTACCTAACGTTTCCCTTATTCCTAAACAGCTACTACACTACTATACCTGTGCTTGTATAACAGATTGAGACAATACCGTGTTAATAATAATAATATTTACTATACACACTCAATCTACTCTATACAAATCACATACAGTATAATTAAAACAATAACAATAATAATAATCTACAACACCTAACTATATTACCACCCACGTATCTAATACACACACAATACTGTACCAACCCACCCAGACCTATCACCAGACTATCCCTAAAAAGGGGGGGAAGCAAGGGGTTAACAAAGGGATAAGGAATGAAGGGGTTCTGTGGTAACAGAGGGGGCTGTTAGGGGAGAGAGAGAGAGAGAGAGGCTGGGAAGCAGGGAGGATACTTAGACCACTTCTTGTGTAGGGATGATCCTGTGGAGCAGATGGTCTGTTGGTTTCAGTGGGGAAGATGGAACTCCCACTTGTTGGTCTTGATGGGCAAGATGGATCTGACCAGGGCTACCTCTGGTGGTCTATTTAAACTTCCTGGGGGGGCGTACCCAAAGCTACGTGCCCGAGCATTGACGCAGAGAGATTTTGTGCTGGAACCTTCCACATATGTACACAGTCCAAGATTTCAGGAATTCAACTGTGCTGGGTCCTGAATCTTCGGCGATTTGCCTCATGGAACTCTGTCTGGTTCTCCTGTATCTGGTCGGCAGAGAGATTTTGTGCTGGAACCTTCCACATATGTACACAGTCCAAGATTTCAGGAATTCAACTGTGCTGGGTCCTGAATCTTCGGCGATTTGCCTCATGGAACTCTGTCTGGTTCTCCTGTATCTGGTCGGCAAGTCTTTTTACCCTCCGGTAAACCAAATACAGTCCAATATACATGATAACAACCAGAACCAGAAGAACTATCACCGGATGAATAAGCAAATTAAAAAAGGATGTGGCTTTCGAGCTGTAGCCAAACAGACTTTCCCACCAGGAAACCTTTGCATCATTGTTCAGAATATTAGTAATTCTTATAATTTTGGCTCTGTCGTGCTCGAGCCGAATGGTAGCTTGGTTCTCCGTCTCTTGAAGATTTCTGAGTATCTCTTCTTCTTTGGTGAAATCTAACAAGAGACGCTTAAGCTCACTGCCAAAACCAAGGGGAATCTTCTGAAGTCTCACAGGAGTGTCAGGGCGAATGTCAAACCTCTTCTCTGGTGTGATTGGAGTTCTTCCCTGCTGCTTTGCGACATCTACACCTAAAACGGGATTAAGGGTACAATATGCTCCTGGGAGGAGTTCTCCTCTTTCGGTGCAGTTAATTCCGTAAACAGAAAAAGACATGTTGTGCCCTTGGTACCAACACCAATACCCCTGACCCATATATCTCAGACGGGAGGACGGTATGGGATTGGCCTTCATCTCGCAGGACCCCTCGGAGTCCCAACAGTGGTGTCTAAGCACCCGATCCTGACTACCTTGGCAGAGGATGGCATCCTCTTTCCTCCAACATCCCTCTGTGTCAAACAGATAAGGATGGCCTTTATAATAAGTTAAGATGTCCGAGGGGAGCTGTGGGTGAAGTACTGTCCAGATATTCAATACAATCCCTAGGTTAATGGCACTGTACCCCTGTCTGAGATTACCTGATACAGGTGCCAAAGATGACGCAGTGCAACTGAGATTTTGGCATCCATGCCACTGAACCACCCACCAGTTAGTGTGGTTGGCTGCAAAGGGGGAGATCAGGGAACTTACCCTTTGTCGGAGGTTGAATGGGAAGTGGCCCCTGTATAGAGAGGACACAATATGTTTAAGGTTGTCTGAGAGTTCACTTTGGACCTGCGTACATGCCAGGGCGAGCTGAGCACTGTTTTGCTCTTCCATAATACCCACAACTAGCCGTCTAAACTTCTCTCGTAGAGACGAAGATAGAGAGGTAGTGGCATCAATGTGCGAATGCTGCAAACCCTCTAGGACGTGGTTTACATCAAGCTGGGTCCTAAATCCTTCCCCGGCATGTCGTGCAATGTCTCCAAGTTTACTTCTCAGGACTTCCATATCCATAGTGTTCAGGGCACCCACTCCCAATGCACTTCCTCCCAATCCCATGGCGATTAGATCTCTCCTCCCCCTGACCTTCCTGTGTCGAGGATCATCTTTCCTCACTTCTTGCCCCGTCTCTATCCAACCTTTCATCAAGTCAATTTGGTTCCTCACAAACTCCTCACATCTGTGATCCCAGTGATCAACTCTGAAGTCATCTACGGAAATTCGCCAGGTATACAGGACGAATTTAGTGCCCGTGATGATCTTCCATGGGGATGACAGTTGAGGAGCTATGGGATCTGCCAATTGATGGGTAGAAACTTTGCAAGAATCCGAGTGCGGTTTGACTGGTTGGAGACCTTCGGCTTCATATGGGACTCTTACCACTGTCACACATACTTGACCTCTCCCACTGAACTGGTACCATTGGTCGCTATCTCCAGCCTCTAACGCTAGGTTCCCCACAGGTTTAGATTTGGACAGATAGACCCACTGTGTAAAGGACCAGCACCCTTCATCTACCGCCTCACAAAAAGGCCACCTAAACGGACCATCTATATTGATGTCAAAGTTAATGTCCCTGCCTCTGGGGTCTTTCCAATCAGTAGACACATATCTGTTCCGGAATTCCTCAGTCATAGGGGTACCATCCATCCATACATCCACAGTTGGGGTATCCACCCCGTTGCATACTAAATCCCACCTCCAGGGATTAGCATCTACCGTCACCATCTGTGTATCCGGTTCCCTGTGGGCATAAGCGATGAAATAGTATCCTGTCACCTCCGGTACACAGTCATCTCTCATGATCGTAATCATGAAAGACCGGATGGATGGAGATCCCTTTAACTGAGTATACCTCAGATCCTTGGCATCAGTCCGCACTTTTAAAACTGTTGCTCGATACAAGCCCTCCAGTTTTACCGGACCCCTCTGATCCTTCCACAAGGCCTGACCAGAGCTGCTGCAGTTTAACTTTAACATCAATACACTGGTACGTAAATAGTCCGTAGACACATGTCCCTGGACATACCTGGATTCCCTGGTGATTATCATCTGGGAATCCCTCAACATACAATAAGCTTTTAGGGTGCCTTTTACAGGTATGGGTCTATCAAAATATGTCCTTACTCTTAATCCATATTGGCCACCCTTACTGGTGAAGGTAGCCTTGAGGATATACCAGCCGCTGTACTCAGCCCCAGTGACATCTTCAGGACTCAGCTCCCCTTGTTTTGTACACAACACAAAGGTGGTGTTGGCTTCCACTTGCTTGTAGGGATGGAAGTGTGGGTCCTTAGACACCCATCTTAAAGACTTGATGGGTGTTGGATCTGAGTCTTGAAAATGTCTGAATTCTTTGAGGCAAAGGGCATGTAAGTCATGTTGTATGGCAGACACATTCTCCACGGGTGTGTAATGTTGTGCGACTCCATCGGCAAAACCCTCTCTCTGGAACCCATATAAATACCACTGACCAGGGGTAAAGGTAAAGTTGCTGTAAGGCTCCAGGATTTTGCCCTCTAAGCATTCTACCATTAAGAGCCCTAATCCCTTAAGTGATGATCTGTCCATCCCATTGATAGGTTCCAGACCCTCTCCCGAGGAGGCTGAGCCTGCCATAATCATGCTTACCACTAGCGTGACAAACTGGAGATGTACCCTGTTCAGGGGGTCCCTATGTCTCTGGCGACTTGGTTTCCTTGTGTCCCTCCATCGAGTGATCTGTTGAAAAGTGTGTTTGTTATTGAAAAGTGTGTATGATAATCAGGTGTAATACTTAGGGATCCACCTTCGACCTACCAACCCCCCCTTCACCCAACTCTATGTGTACATTATTGAGTTGGGGAAGCTCGGGTGGCCTTTGCTTGGTCGATGTGGATCCAGAATGTTTCCTGACATCGGCGGGATCTTTTCTTGGTTGTCATCGGCCGTTGTACCTTTAGCATTGTGTCACCCAAGACCTCAAGGACCTGATAAGGTCCTTCCCAGTTTGCATCCCAGGGTCCAGATTGGCGGAAGACTTTCACCATCACCATTCCTCCTACAGGGGGCATTGGTGTCTCCCCCTGTAGATACGGTTTGTGTAACCGTATAGCTGCATGAGGTAGTAACTCCTTCAGGTTCTGTTGAACCTGTTGGAGAAACATATCTCTTGAGATGGCATTCTTCAAGGGCTCAGATACTTTAGGTTCATTAGGTAAACACAGGGGCATTTTCCGTCCAGTCATCAGCTCAAACGGAGTGATACCAGTACTGGTTGCCTCTGTTGCGCGGATACCCATCAGCACCGCCTGAAGGGAAGTTACCCATGAGGAACCTCTTTCCAACAGTGCTTTAGAAAGCCGGGTTTTGAGGGTTCGATTCATGCGCTCCACTATGCCCGCAGACTGAAGATGGTAAGGTACATGAAACCTCTGCTTTATGTCCAGAAGTCCACAAAGCGCCTTCATGACCTTACCCGTAAAATGGGTCCCTCTGTCTGATTCTATCACTCTGGGGATACCCCATTGCGACAGAACCTGTTCCCAGAGAACCCGGGCAGTAGTGATGGCTGAATCATTCACTGTGGGGATGGCTTCTACCCATTTGGAGAAGACATCCACCACCACCAGCGTGTAATGGCAGTTACGACTTCCAACTGGTAATGGTCCGATATAATCAATCTGGATTGCAGACCACGGACCCTCTGCAGGAGGAACTCTCTGCAACACCGGCTTCAGGGCAGCTGCCCTTGGGTTAATTTGCGCACAGACCAGGCATTGCTGGGTGACTTCCTCTACAGTGTTAGACATCCCTGACCAGTATAATTTGTCCCTAAGCAGGGACAGGAGCTTATCCCGACCAAGGTGTCCAAACAGCTGGTGGTTAAGTCTCGTCAGCTCTACCTGCAGATGCTGAGGGACTACTGGTAGAGGAAGTGCCTGTGTACCGGTATCAAAACACAGTATCCCCTGTTTGAGTGACCAGGGATGCTGTGGAGCTGTGATGTGTGTCATTAGAAGAGGATCTTTGGCTTGTTCCTCCTCAAATGACACCGGGCCTTTCTTGAGTTTGGTCTGTCTCACTGCAATCCTGTATGCTGAAATCTGTTCAGCGCACGGCTCCCAAAAGTCCCCAGAAACTGTGGCTAACTTAGCCAATTCGTCGGCCTTGTTGTTTCCCACAGTCAAGGGCTGGTTATCTCTCTGGTGTGCTGAGACTTTGATAATTGCTGCCTCTGCAGGATGTGCCATGCCCCACTCCCACAATTCTGTCAGGACCGATATGTGAGCCAGAGGTTTGTTCTGACTGTCCACAAATCCTCTTCTCTTCCATGTTTCCAGGTGCAGGGTGAGGGATCGGACTACATATGAACTGTCGCTATATATAGTCCGATTTCCTGGAGGTTGAAGGAGGAGAGCTTCCTTAACCGCCTCCAGTTCAGCCTGTTGTGCAGACAGGTGACCTGGCAATCTAACAAGACTCTGGGTGCCAGTGGTCTCATCTAGCACAGCAAATCCTGTTACATAGGTGCCATCCAGACAGAATCGAGAGCCATCAACAAAGATGACCCTGTCTTCTGGATGGCTTAGGGTCCTGAAAATCTGTGGAGCCGAGATCTTTGATGGCATTCCACAGTCATGTTCGGTCCCTGTCATGTTCAACAACTGGGACAGAACATACTTCGCCTTGTGGTCCACTTTCAGATTCCGCCCACTGAGGTCCATGATCCACCTACCGAACCTCTGTTGCGAGACTCCAGGTAGTGTATCACGAAGCAACAGAACCAAAGGTGAATGCGAAATCTGCAAAGTGAGAGGGCGGAAGCCAACAATATGCTCGGTCGCTTTGACCGCATAGTGTATGGCAGCCAGTTGCTTAGCACATTCGTCGAACCCTCGTTCGACAGGTGAGAGGAGTCTGGAAAAGTATCCCAGTGGTCTGCTCTCGTGTCCCATCTGCTGTAGAAGGACAGCCGAGATAGACTCAGTCCCAGCATGCGCCTGAATGGCAATTTCCCCATCGGAGTTGGGGGTTGCCAATACAGGGGCACGGGAAAGGTCCCTTTTCAGAGTTGAAAAGGCTTCTTCCTGTGCATCTGACCAGCTCTTGATTGAGGGTTCATCTCCTCTGAGGAGTTCATAGAGGGGTTTCGCTTTGGCAGCAAAATCCTCTATAAACTCTCTCATGAAATTGCCCACTCCCAGAAACTTCCTCAAGTCCTGTAGAGTGCCTGGCCGAGGTAACTTCACCATGGCTTCCACCCGGGCTGCCAATATTCCCTTAAATCCAAAAGAAATTTGGACCCCAAGAAACGTCACCTCTGTCCTGGCCAAATTTGCCTTGTGGGGGCTCAGCTTAAGTCCGGCCTTGGCCAGGAGTCCCAACAATTCCCGCAACAGAACCAAGTGCTCTTCCATGGTTTCTGTATGCAGGAGCAAGTCGTTAACATATTGCGGAAGACACTCTGGCCGGGAGAATACACTCAGCACGGCTGCCAATGCCTGGTGAAAATATGTTGGACTGCTGTGGAACCCCTGGGGAAGTACACAGAACATGAACTGTTCACTCCCCACTGTGAAGGCAAACTTGTACCTACAACTTTCCGTGAGTTCTATGGAAAAGAACCCATTTGCAACATCAATGGTGGAGAATATGCGGCTTTTGCCGCTTATTCTAGCCATTATGTTGGGAGTCTGTGCAACTATCGGGGCAGACATCGGGGTGTACTTATTAAGGACGCGTAGGTCTATAGTGAGACGCCACGCATCGGTGTCCTTCTTCTTCACTGGCCAGAGGGGATTGTTACACTTTGAATTCCCCTCTATGACCACACCCTTTGTCCTCAACTCTTTGACAGTGCTGAGTATTGACTGGGTCGCTTCAGGTGGAAAGCGGTATTGACGTTGAGGTGGTGGGTCTGGCCCTTGTATGTCCACCTGGACGCCAATCAACTTGCCACAGTCGTTCTTACTCTGGGCCCACAGATCAGGATGTTCGTACACAATGGGCTCGAGGTCTATATTGTGTGAGACCTCTGGCCATTTATGTTCAAGTACATCTACTGAACTCTCCATTGCTGGCAAGGGTGGTCCCAGACACTGGCGTTGTATGACACACACCTTGGATTGTCTGGGTCCCTTCCATACAATGCAGTTTGCCAAATCTATGATCCATCCATTTTGTGTCATTACGTCGGTCCCGATGATGTTGTCGGAACCGGGGTAATACCACATTGGGATCCTGAGTGTCACATATTTGGCAATCTGGACAATCACTTCATTAATTCTGTGGGCCCTCACCCCCCCTTGTTGGTGATCAAATCCGATCACCACACACTGAGGGCTGTTGGGTTGTAAATCATGTTCCACATTGGTGATGGAAATTTCTGCACCAGTGTCAAGCATGATTTGGGTGTCTTGACCTTTGATTTTGGCCTTTATGTGGGGTCTCCCTGAAGAATCCAGTATGACATGACATACTGGTGCCAGATCTTCAGAGATCTCTACTCCTCAGTCAAGATCTACCAGGCTCCCAGTAGGTACCTGTGAGGTACATACTGCCACTTGAGGGTACTCAATTCTCCTTGTGGAATCATTAGATTCCACACCTACTGTTTCAAGAACTGGGGCATTTACAACGGCCACACTTTTCAGTGTCTGCCCTTGCAAATGTCCCTGATTCTTCTCTGCTTGTTCCCCCATTGCCTTCACATGATTAGGTTTCATCTTGAAACCATTATTATTGCCAGATTTGTCCATGCTGTTACGGTTCCGTAGCCATTGCGGACAATTCCTCTTCATGTGGCCATATTGTAAACACAAGAAACATCTATTGCTTCCTGTCTTTTCAAATGGCGGAGCTGTGGGGCGAACATTTGTACCAGTTTTAGCATGTTGTACACGTTGATCTTGCGATATAATGTATACAGGTACATGCTCCCTCACCTTTACCGATTTCTTATTGTGCAGTATATCCTGTCTACACTGCTCAATAATCATCGCTGCATCAGTGAGTGAAGGCTCTCTGGCTGCACTCAGCCGGATTGCAGTATCAAGGTATGGGAACTTTTCCACAAACATGCGAACCATGCCCTGTGGAATTCCCATACCGTGATCCATCGTGACTTTCCTGTACATAGCTTCAAACCGACTACACAGAGACAAAGGCTCATCATGTATAGTAGGCTTGAACTTAGTCAGGATTTCCGGAGTAACGTCCCAGTGACCTGTTGACAGTCTCATGAGTAAGGAAAGACGTTCTTCCTTATCATGATATTGTCCATTCCTGGGTTCCATTCTCCCCGTTGCCTCATACATCTGATTTAGATGTGTTGGCAACCATAACTTAAACAACTTCATGCGATATTCAGGAGCCACAGAATATTTATTACAGTGACCCTCAAATATGTCGCATGAAGTAAACGGATCTACCTTGGGATCATACTTTGGGATCTCCTTGCAGATCCGTAACAGGAAATTTATCCTTTCCATACTGTTATGGTTAGGATAAAATCCCTCTGGCCTTACTGGACAATGTGGCGGATTGGAAGGGGTGTATTCGGAATCCCACCCACTCTCACATCCCCAATTGTTGTCCTGCCCCTGGAAGCGCCCGCTACGCCTGTTCTCCCCTGGAGTAGAGGAGAACCGTAGTGACCGTTCCACCTGTCCTGCGGTATCTAAAGCCCTGGATACATGATCCATAGGAGACACAGGCGCTGTTGCCGCATTCTCCTCCTGTGCCGTACAAACCTGTTTTGTGGGCAAGGGTAACATGCTATTAGTACCAGACCGTGACAGATTAGAGATGACCTGCTGCAAATCCGCAATAGTTTGCGACTTTGCAGCCAGTTCATCCCTAAGTGAAGAAACCAACGCATCAGTAGATGCTGCTCTATTCTTATACTGATTGATCTCAGTATACAGTCGGAGGAGCTCCCTGTCCATGTCAGAATAATAGGTCTCTTTCTCCGAAATCCTAGATTCTAACATACAGATTTCCCTGCCCCTCTCAGCTGTACACTGGGTCTTCTCTTCAAGCTGTGCTTCCAGTGTATTTACCACCTTTATGTTATCTACACAACAAAGGCAATGGAAATTAGCCGCAGTGGCAACTTCCTCTGTCTTTCTTGCGTGAGCAAGTGTTTCTACATGTTCTGGCTTCCAAATGCTTTCCTCAAAGGTCTGCACCAATTTGGCCAGCATTTGGAGGCGTTTGTTGGTCTTATTGAAAACACTTTTACTGATACAAATCCTATCGTGTGCATATGCCTGGTCCAGCAAAGCCGACCATAGCATCTCTGTGGATTTGTAAGTAGTGGGAAGTATGGGATTAAATGTGCTGTGTTTGGATAGGTGCTGTAGTGTAGAGAAGCTCATGCTTACTTTTTCGGTGGTCATTGTGTTCTGTTCTGTCTGATCTTGCGTTCCTTGCTGCTTGGGAAAAGGTCCTTTTCTCCGGAACGCCTCTTCCCTGACCAGCCAAACTTTTACAGACGAACTTGGAACATAACGTGACGACTCTACCAGAACGATGCTTGTTACCGCTCGCCGGTTACCAATAACGTTGCAAGAAGCGTGTAAAGGAAAATCAGGAAAACGTTAAAACAAAATTAAAACAAACAAAAGATTAGGTTCTCTGCTGTGGATTCTGTTATGTGATAAGCTCAGTCTGAAGAACTGTGCCACCTGTATGGACTATCAAGACCTGAACGCACAGAATAGCACCACACTGACCCGTGTACCAATGCTACCTGTCCGCGTTCCTCTGGCTTAATCAGTTCCCACAGGATGACCACAGCTTACAATAGAGCAAAAACACGTACAAAATCACAACAGTTGGTTGGCTCGCCAAAATGTTACAGGATTATGAATATCAAAATATCAATATTCCTATTAAATATTAATAATTAATATTCATAAATGAATATTAATATCCTAAGGCGAATATTAATATTTCCTATTAATAAATACAGCACTGATAATCATTCTTGTGATGTGATAATGTGATTCTTGTGATGTGATAATCATTCTTATGCATGTGGTATTATTAATATAACTCCTGTTTATGATTCCATTAAGGTGCAATATTGACCCTAAACATCTAATCAGACCGTTAACAATCAATATTACAATACAGTACAGTCTCAGCAATGCTAGACTGTATTGTATTGAGACACACCTTAATCGTACCTAACGTTTCCCTTATTCCTATACAGCTACTACACTACTATACCTGTGCTTGTATAACAGATTGAGACAATACCGTGTTAATAATAATAATATTTATTATACACACTCAATCTACTCTATACAAATCACATACAGTATAATTAAAACAATAACAATAATAATAATCTACAACACCTAACTATACTACCACCCACGTATCTAATACACACACACAATACTGTACCAACCCACCCAGACCTATCACCAGACTATCCCTAAAAAGGGGGGGGGAAGCAAGGGGTTAACAAAGGGATAAGGAATGAAGGGGTTCTGTGGTAACAGAGGGGGCTGTTAGGGGAGAGAGAGAGAGAGAGGCTGGGAAGCAGGGAGGATACTTAGACCATTTCTTGTGTAGGGATGATCCTGTGGAGCAGATGGTCTGTTGGTTTCAGTGGGGAAGATGGAACTCCCACTTGTTGGTCTTGATGGGCAAGATGGATCTGACCAGGGCTACCTCTGGTGGTCTATTTAAACTTCCTGGGGTGGCGTACCCAAAGCTACGTGCCCGAGCATTGACGCAGAGAGATGATGTCACCATGCTCATGCACGTACAGGTATTCGTGCCCGTGCACCGTTGTGCCCAAGGTTGTGGTGGGATACAGATGTCATACAGGAATACAGCTATCTAGGAGACAAAGGATCAAAGACCCCTGTCTTCCTGTATTACAGGGTGTAGTAACAAAGATCAATGATCCCAGAGAGAGATATGGTCCTATAGATAACTCTACAACAAAAGGGTCTGTGTGATTACAGTAAACATACCTGTGTTATTCAGGAGACGCCACTGTAATCAACAGTTGGCCTTATTGTCCCCCTCCCTAGCCCAGCAGACATATACATTCCTCTGGGAGGGGGCTTTTGAGTATCATTCTGGGCCCTCTCTCTCTTCAGGATTAAAAGATTATATATATATATATATATATATATATATATATATATATATATGCGCACCACCTTATAAATATCTGGGGGATACCCTTCCCCTGCTACAGTTACCATCTAAGAAAGAGTTATACATCTCAAGAAGGTGAGGAGTAAGCATAAGGAAGTCCGTCCGGCCCTGGTGATTTCCCATTTGGGAGATTTTTAATCACATCGGACAGTTCCTCCAGGGTGATGGACCCATTCAGAGGTGCTAGATCAGAGGCCGAGAGCTTCGGCAGTTGGCAGGAAGTTAACTACTGTTGAAGGAGGTGAGTACGTTGTAATGGGTCTGGCTGGGGGGGAGTCAGGAAGGGAGTATAGGGAGGTGTAGTATCCTGCAAGTATGGCTGCTATTTTATTTGGGTCGTGGTGCAGGTGGCCTTGCTTATCTTTCATGGCAAAAGGGGAAGTCAGGAGAGTGCTATCCCTCAGTTGGGAGGCCAACAGTGTATGAGTCTTATTGGCCTTATCATAATATTTGTGTTTAGTAAAATATAATAATCGGCTAGCCCTAGACGTGGCTAAATCTTTCAATTGATTACGGATGGCTACTACTTCCCTGAGGAGTGGCAGGGAGGGGCGTCCGGACAAGAGCATTTCCTTGGATTTTAGCAGCTGTGTAAGCAAGGAGACCTGGAGTTCCCGGTCCTTTTTAAGATGAGAAGACAGGGAAATACAGCTCCCTCGGAAGACGGCTTTATGGGACTCCCACAAAATGGACGGGTTAGACACACTGCCCACATTAAGCTGGAAGTAATCACGCAACCCCGCTGCCAAAGACTCCCTATGCGGAGGGTGTTTCAACAGTGCTTCATTTAGTCGCCAGTGACACACCCTACGGGGGCGGGACGGCAGTTCAACATCCAAGGAGACAGGGGCGTGATCCGACCAGGTAATGGGATGAATGTCTGCTTGTGTCATGGATCTAAGCCCTAGAACGTTCCCTAAAAAGAGGTCAATCCTAGTATGAGTATGGTGAGGGTGGGAGTAAAAGGTGTATGCTTTAGCTTTGGGTTGTCCTATTCTCCACAAGTCATAGAGAAGGTGTCGCCTAAGTGTCCTGCGGAAGGCTGCCGAGAGCTGTTTTACATGTTTGGAGGGGGATACTGGTGTGACTGTGTGCCTATCCCAGAACTCTGAGGGTGGCATATTAAAGTCCCCTCCTGCTAACAAAAGGGCGGGTGGAAGACCCTGGCCAGGACTTTATCTAGAAACCCCACTTGGCCGGAGTTAGGAGCATAAAGGTTACAGAGCGTAACCGGGGTCCCTTGTAAGGATCCCTGCAGGAGAATATAGCGACCTTGAGAGTCAATGTCCGAGGTATCTACCTGCAGCAGGCAGTTTCTGACAATCAGTATAGCCACTCCCGCTCTCTTTTTATCTTTAGGGGCCATGTACACCTGAGGGAACCTATGGAGAGCAAACTTAAAAAGAGCATGTCTCATCATGGTGAGTCTCCTGAATGAAAGCTATGTCCGCTTTCAAATGGATCAATTCTCTCAACAATAAGCGTCTCTTCAAATCGGAATTAAGTCCCTTCACATTTATCGTCACAAGACGCACCATGATGAGACAACTGTGAAAGCAGCAAAACAAGATACCTGTACCCTATACATATTAAGCCTGCGGCCTCTGTTATCGAGATCTTCTAGATGGCGTTGATATTCACATAGGGCCACATGTTGGGAGGCAACTGTAGTTTGCAGATCCGCAATGTAGGAACGTGTGTTATCATGGTCATCCTCTAAAGACTCTATCCTCTGTGACATGGCCTGTAAATCCTGTCTCACAGTGGCTATTTCTGCCTTACATGCCTCCCGCACTTCAGTAATCAGAGAGCGAAAGTCCTCTTTAGTGCGCATATTCTGTAAAAAACGTGACCAATTGTCATCTGCGAGGGTAGGGAATTCTTCTCTGTCTGAGGCCGTGGACTGAGAGGACCACCATTCATTTCTAGCCTCAGGTGTATGGCTGATCTCCCTTGCTTTTCCCCTCAAGTCTGTGGGATTCACAGCATCCCTATCTGCAGCTGAGGTATGGGGCAGGGTTTGTGAGGGGAGACGCTGTGGTTTAGGAGGCAGTTCCCCGCCCGACATAGTGGAACATGGGGGTCCCAACAGGGGGGATGGGGGATGGGGTGCGGTGCAGGGCAGTGCAGGACTCACAGATTTCTGTAATGGCGGCCAGGCCGGATCGCTGTGGCGCACTTCCGGTTGCGGCTCCGGTGCTTGATCCGGCTGTCTAGAGTGCCGGGCTGACCGGTCTGAGGTGCCCTCTGTACCGGGAGTTCCCCTTGGAAGAGTCAGAGTGGTGGTCGGAAGCGGGGAGCCCAGATCTGAGGCTCGCCGAGCGCGGCGTGCGGGTGCGGACGCCATCTTGGGATCTACAGCCGAGCGGGATGAGCTTAAGTAAGTGTCTAAAGTGCCGGCTCTGGAGCTAAGTTTCAGTGTGGCACGGGTGGCAGGCTTTTGGGAGGCCCTTTTCCCCCTCATGGGTCAAGTTGGTCCAGGTTGGCAGGCTATAAACCGCTATACAGGGCAGTGTGGAGCGGGAGCTCTCGCTTATGCGTCCTCACCAATCGGCTTCCGGTCACGCCCCCCCGACCCAGGTCGCTCTTAAAGGGACATATTTCGCTCTTAAAGGGACCGATTTTGCTCTTAAAGGGACATTTTTTTGCTCTTAAAGTGACCCAGGTCACTCTTAAAGGGACCCAGGTCGCTCTTTAACCTCTTAAGGACATATGACGTACCGGTACGTCAC
Source organism: Dendropsophus ebraccatus (assembly GCF_027789765.1). Lineage (NCBI taxonomy): Eukaryota > Metazoa > Chordata > Amphibia > Anura > Hylidae > Dendropsophus > Dendropsophus ebraccatus. The sequence goes on along the minus strand of NC_091467.1, from coordinate 39,020,575 downwards.
ATTTCCTTATTAGCACTTCACAGCGGGGCCGCGCGCTATTAGCTAATCAGCTAATCGGAGGCAGCTGTCAAAGTTGACAGCTGCCTCCGATTACCGGAGGCAACCTTTCCCTGGTGTCTAGTGGGGGAGATCGCTCCTCCGGGACATTGTCCCGGAGGAGCGATCTCCGTTACTGATGCCGGCCGGGGACTCGTCCAAGATGGCACCGTCCCCGGCTCAGCACTCGTTTACTTCCGGCATATCTATGCTGCAGAGATCTCAATGAGAGATCAAAGTATATATACTAGAAGTCCCCCATGGGGGCTTCTAGTATAAGTGTAAAAAAAAAAAAAAAAAAAAAAAAAAAAAAAGTGTTGTTTATAGTAAAAAGCCCCCTCCCCCAATAAAAGTCTGAATCACCCCCCTTTTCCCAGGTTTTAAATAAAAGTAAACAAATAAATAAATAAATAAACATGTTTGGTATCGCCGCGTGTGTAATCGCCCAAACTATTAATTAATCACATTCCTGATCTCGCACGGTAAACGGCGTCAGCGCAAAAAAATCCCAAAGTGCAAAATTGCGCATTTTTGGTCGCTTCAAATCCAGAAAATTTTTTATAAAAAGCGATCAAAAAGTCGTATATGCGCATTCAAGGTACCGATAGAAAGAACACATCATAGCGCAAAAAATGACACCTGACTCAGCCCCATAGACCAGAGGATAAAAGCGTTATAAGCATGGGAATGGAGCGATTTTAAGGAACGTATATTTGTTAACAATGGTTTGAATTTTTTATGGGCCATCAGATACTATATAAGTTATACATGTTATATATCGTTTTAATCGTAACGACTTGAGGAACATGCATAACAAGTCAGTTTTACCCCAGGGCGAATGGCGTAAAAACACAGTTCCCCCAAATAAAAGAAATGCGTTTTTTTTCAATTTCACCACACTTTGAATTTTTTTCTGGTTTCGTAGTGTACTTAATGCAAAAATTCAGTCTGCCATTGCAAAGTACAATTAGTGACGCAAAAAATAAGGGCTCATATGGGTTTCTAGGTGGAAATATGCAAGTGCTATGGCCTTTTAAACACAAGGAGGAAAAACCGAAAAAGCAAAAACTAAAATGGGCCCCATCCTTAAGGGGTTAAGGGACCCATTTTGCTCTTAAAGGGACATATTTCGCTTTTAAAGGGACCCAGGTCTCTCTTAAAGGGACCGATTTTGCTCTTAAAGGGACATATTTTTCTATTTTGCTCTTAAAGGAACCAAGGTCGCTCTTAAAGGGAACCATTTTGCTCTTAAAGGGACCCAGGTGGCTCTTAAAGGGACCCAGGTGGCTCTTAAAGGGACCCATGTCACTCTTATAGGGACCCAGGTCGCTCTTAAAGGGAACCATTTTGCTCTTAAAGGGACCTATTTCACTCTTAATGGGACCCAGGTCGCTCTTAAAGGGACCCATTTAGAGCGACTTGAGTCCCTTTAAGAGTGACTTATGTAATTCCCCTTACACAGCGACTTGGGTACCGTCCCTTTAAAAGTGGCTTGGGTACCGTCCATTTAAGAGCTGCTAGGGTACTGCTCCATTAAGAGCGGCTTGTGTACCGTCTCATTAAGAGCTGCTTGGGTACCGTCCCTTTAAGAGCGGCTTGGGTACCGTCCCTTTAGGGGGCGGCTTGGGTACCGTCCCTTTAAGAGCGGCTTGGGTACCGTCCATTTAAGAGCTGCTAGGGTACTGCTCCATTAAGAGCGGCTTGGGTACCGTCTCATTAAGAGCTGCTTGGGTACCGTCCCTTTAAGAGCGGCTTGGGTACCGTCCCTTTAGGGGGCGGCTTGGGTACCGTCCCTTTAAGAGCGGCTTGTGTACCGTCCCTGCTACTTGGCTGCCTCAGATTTGCTATTTTACTGACTGACCTCTGCTACTTATAATGGTAAAGATCATTGCTCGGTTAACATGACAATCTTACACATGTCAACAAAATCGTTAAGGACCTTCCATATATTACATCTTTTATTGGCCAATAGTGGACATGTGACAGTGGATGGTGTGATACATTGCCTGACAAGACCTTAGAGTTCCTATTGGCTGCTATATTTCAGCTATTTGCATATGTGCTGTGATTGGCTGTTAGCAGTTAGAGTGTGGCCATTATTTCCAATGTGCCATTATTTTATATGGGAAATTACGGGTCTTTAAATGTAAATTTATTAAAAACGACAAATCCGATCCAAACGGAAAAAAGTTAGCACACCTCACACCACCGAGTGCTTCGAAACGCAGTTTGAACGAAGTCTGTGCGCAAAGTGGTTCGGGCTGTATTACGTAACCGTACGTCCTGGGTGTTTCTCCCGGTATGAAGCGCGCTCCGGAGCAGGAGGGGGCCGGCTGCAATCAGCAGCCGACACCTCACCGTTCATGACACGCTGCAGCGATCGCGCTGCAGCAATCGCGCTGTAGCGTGTCATTAACTCCTTAAACGCCGCGACCACAGCGTTTAAGTGTAAGTGACAGGGGGAGTCCCCTGTCACTTACCGACCGGGACCCCCGCACTGTGACTGCGGGGGTCCCGATCATTGAAACGGAGCGCTGGAAGTCTCTCACCTGTCTCTGTGCGGTCCGATCGGCGATCTGCTTCATTAAGCCTGCACAGGCAGGCTCAATGAGCAGATCGCCGATAACACTGATCAAAGCTATGCCTATGGCATAGCAATGGTCAGTGTAGAAATCACACTAGTGTATGTAAAAGTCCCCCAAAGGGACTTCAAATGTGTAAAAAAAAAAAAAGTTAAAAACACTATTACACTACCCCAAAGCCCCTAACCCAATAAAAGCTTAAATTACCCCCGCATCCCATTATCTAAATAAAACATATAAAAATAGATAAATAAACATATAATGTACCGTAGCCTGCGTAATTGTCCGATCTATTAAAATATAACAAGCCTCATTGTGAACGGCGAACGACGTACACGAAAAGAGAAAAAAAAGTGCGCGGATTACCGATTTAATGTTACATTATATAGAAAAAATAATTTATAAAAAGTGATCAAAACCGATCTTCACAAATATGGTACTTATAAAAACTAGAGATCATGGCGGAAAAAATGACACCCCATACAGCCCCATAGGTGGAAAAATAAAACCGTTATAAGCGTCACAATAGGCCCATTTTATTAATAATTAATTGCCAAAAAAAAGGATTTCATTAAAAAATATATATATAACAGAGAATCTGTGTAAACCTGCATATGGTTGTGTTCGCACTGACTTATAGAATAATGGTATCATGACGCTTTTACCGTATAGTGCATTACGTAGACACAGGAACCCCCCAAACGTTACCATATTGCATTCTTTTTTACGATTTCACCTATTTATATCTTCATAAATAATATATTTGGGATTCCATCATACATGTTATGGTAAAATGAAAGACACCATTACAAAGTACAACTATTCCTGTAAAAAACAAGCCATTACATGGCCCTGTAGATAAAAAAGTGAAAGTGCTAGAGCTCTTAGAAGGGGAGGAGGGAAAAACGAAAACACTAGGATCAAAATTTGCGCGGCCCACTGGGTCATTTTGGGCCTGGTCCTCAAAGGGTTAAAGGAACCCAGAGACCCATTTCGCTCTTAATGGAACGTATTTCGCTCTTAATGGAACCCATTTCGCTCTTAAAGGGACCCAGGTCGCTCTTAAAGGGACCCATTTTGCTCTTAAAGGGACCCATTTTGCTCTTAAAGGGACCAAGGTTGCTATTAAAGGGACATATTTTGCTCTTAAAGGGACCCAGGTCGCTCTTTAAGGGACCCATCTTCATCTTAAAGGGACATATTTCACTTTTAAAGGGACCCATGTCTCTCTTAAAGGGACCAATTTTGCTCTTAAAAGGGACATATTTCGCTCTTGAAGGGACCCAAGTCGCTCTTAAAGGGAACCATTTTTCTCTTAAAGGGACATATTTTGCTCTTAAAGGGACCCAGGTCGCTCTTAAAGGGAACCATTTTGCTCTTAAAGGGACCCAGGTGGCTCTTAAAGGGACCCAGGTTGCTCTTAAAGGGACCAAGGTCGCTCTTAATGGGACCCAGGTGGCTCATAAAGGGACATATTTCGCTCTTAAAGGGACCCCGGTCGCTCTTAAAGGGACCTAGGTCGCTCTTAAAGAGACATATTTCGCTCTTAAAGGGACCCAGTTCGCTCTTAAAGGAACCCATTTTGCTTTTAACGACGCATGACGGGTATACCCGTCATGCGGCCGTTAAGAGTAAACAGAGAGGGCTCCCGGCGTGAACCCTCTCTGCAGCGCGCAGTCCCCGGTTGCTAAGTGCAGCCAGGGACCGCGTGTATTAGCCGCTGCGGCCGATCGCCGCGGCCGGCTAATTAACTATTCAAATGCCGCTGTCAAAGCTGACAGCTGCATTTGAATAGCAGCTGTGCCCCCTCTCCCTGGTGTCCAGTGGGGGATCTCCCCCCCTCGATGAGATCGCGGAGGGGAGATCCGTTCTAATGAGCTGGCCAGGGCTCAGCATCGGAATGACGCTGATCCCGGCTCGGCAATCTATTCAGATGGTCTGCAGCAGACCATTATAATAGAGCACCGATTATATACACAGGATTGATCTCAATGGGAGATCAGTTCTGTGTATATAGAAGTCCCCCAGGGGGCTTTATATTACTGTAAGGGAAAGTTAAAAAAAGTGTTTTTATTAATAAAAAATCCCCTCCACTAATAAAAGTCTGAATCACCCCCCTTTTCCCATTTTACAAATAAAAATAAATAAATAAAATAAATAAACATGTTTGCTATTGCCGCGTGCGTAATCGCCCGAACTATTAATTGATCACATTCCTGATCTCGCACGGTAAACGGTGTAAGCGCAAAAAAATCCAGAAAAAATGTAATATAAAGCGATCAAAAAGTCGCATATGCGCAATCAAGGTACCAATAGAAAGAACACATCATGGCGCAAAAAATGACACCTGACACAGCCCCATAGACCAAAGGATAAAAGCGCTATAAGCCTGGGAATAGAACGATTTTAAGGAACGTATATTTGTTAACAATGGTTTTAATTTTTTACAGGCCATCAGATACAATAAAAGTTATACATGTTACATATCGTTTTAATTGTAATGACTTGAGGAACATATATAACAACTAAGTTTTAACATAGGACACACGGCGTAAAAATGAAGCCCCCCTAAAGAAAAATAATTGCTTTTTTTTTTTTTCAATTTAACTGCGCATATAATTTTTTTCTGGTTTCGCAGCATATTTTATGGAAAAATTCAGCCTGTCATTGCGAAGTACAATTAGTGACGCAAAAAATAAGGGCTCATGTGGGTCTGTAGGTGTAAAATGCAAGAGCTATGGCCTTTTAAGCACATAGAGGAAAAAACTAAAACGCAAAAACGAAAGTTAGCACGGTCCTTAAAGGGTTAAAGGGACATATTTTGCTCTTAAAGGGACCAAGGCCACTCTTAAAGGGACCGATTTTGCTCTTAAAGGGACATATTTTGCTCTTAAGGTGACCCAGGTCGCTCTTAAAGGGACACATTTCGCTCTTTAAGGGACCCAGGTCTCTCTTAAAGGGACCGATTTTGTTCTTAAAGGGACATATTTTGCTATTTTGCTCTTATAGGGACCCAGGTCGCTCTTAAAGGGAACCATTTTGCTCTTAAAGGGACCCAGGTCGCTCTTAAAGGGACCCAGGTGGCTCTTAAAGGGGCCCAGGTCGCTCTTAAAGGGACCCAGGTGGCTCTTAAAGGGGCCCAGGTCGCTCTTAAAGGGACCCAGGTGGCTCTTAAAGGGGCCCAGGTCGCTCTTAAAGGGACCCAGGTGGCTCTTAAAGCGGCCCAGGTCGCTCTTAAAGGGACCCAGGTTGCTCTTAAAGGGACCCAGGTCGCTCTTAGAGGGACCCAGGTCGCACTTAAAGGAACCAAGGTCGCTCTTAAAGGGACCCAGGTCGCTCTTAAAGGGACATATTTAGCTCTTAAAGGGACATATTTAGCTCTTAAAGGGACCCAGGTCGCTCTTAAAAAGTGACCCAGGTCAGTCTTTAAGGGACACCGGTCGCTCTTAAAGGGACCCATTACGCTTTTAAAGGGACCCATTACGCTCTTAAAGGGACCCAGGTCGCTCTTATAGGGACCCAGGTAGCTCTTAAAAGGACTCATTTTGCTCTTAAAAGGACATATTTATCTCTTAAAGGTACCCAGGTCGCTCTTAAAAGGACACATTTCGCTCTTAACCCTTTAAGGACCGTGCTAACTTTCGTTTTTGCGTTTTGTTTTTTCCTCCATGTGCTTAAAAGGCCATAGCACTTGCATTTTACACCTACAGACCCACATGAGCCCATATTTTTTGCATCACTAATTGTACTTCGCAATGACAGACTGAATTTTTCCATAAAATATGCTGCGAAACCAGAAAAAAATTATATGCGCAGTGAAATAAAAAAAAAAAATACAATTATTTTTCTTTGGGGGGGCTTCATTTTTACGCCGTGTGTCCTATGGAAAAACTTAGTTGTTATATATGTTCCTCAAGTCATTACGATTAAAACGATATGTAACATGTATAACTTTTATTGTATCTGATGGCCTGTAAAAAATTAAAACCATTGTTAACAAATATACGTTCCTCAAAATCGCTCTATTCCCAGGCTTATAGCGCTTTTATCCTTTGGTCTATGGGGCTGTGTCAGGTGTCATTTTTTGCGCCATGATGTGTTCTTTCTATCGGTACCTTGATTGCGCATATGCGACTTTTTGATTGCTTTATATTACATTTTTTCTGGATTTCATGCGACCAAAAATGCGCAATTTTGCACTTTGGGATTTTTTTGCGCTTACACCGTTTACCGTGCGAGATCAGGAATGGGATTAATTAATAGTTCGGGCAATTACGCACGCGGTGATAAAAAGCATGTTTATTTATTTATTAATTTTTATTTGTAAAATGGGAAAAGGGGGGTGATTCAGACTTTTTTTATTTTATTGAAGCGCCGCGGTCCCGGGTGCCGCATGTAGCCCGGGACCGCCGCTATTAGCGGGCACGGTCTGATCGCCGTGCCCGCTAATTAGCTAATCGGAGTCAGCTGTCAAAGTTGACAGCTGCCTCCGATTACCAGAGGCAACCGTTCCCTGGTGTCTAGTGGGGGAGATCGCTCCTCCGGGACGGTGTCCCGGAGGAGCGATCTCCGTTACTGATGCCGGCCGGGGACTCGTCCAAGATGGCGCCGTCACCGACTCGGCTCTCGTTTACTTCCGGCTGCAGCAGCTGGAAGTAAACGAGTGCCTATCTCATTGATCTCTGCAGCATATGTATGCTGCAGAGATCTCAATGAGAGATCAAAGTATATAAACTAGAATTCCCCTAGGGGGGCTTCTAGTATAAGTGTAAAAAAAAAAAAAAAAGTGTTGTTTATAGTAAAAAGCCCCCTCACCACGATAAGGTGGACTCATATCGAGGCAGACCCTACACTGTATGTACACTATGGCCTCTCCATGGCGTATAATACGCCTATGCTCTGGGCATGCAAGATCCGTCTAATACCGGCAAAAATAATTGCACCACCTGGGTGAGACAGGTGGAGTGCACGACCAAATAGAGGCAGCCACTCCCCCAACTGGAACACAGAAAAAAAAGGAAAAAAATTGGTCAGCTCTCCTAGAACACTGTTCACACTAGGCAGGAGCACGTTGCCATGGCTGAAATTGCAAACACACAAAAACACAGAAAAATGCAACAGCTCACCGCAACAGCAAGATACAGACCCACCATAGACATGAAAATAATTAAAAGCAGCTGCTATCAGAACACAGACAGAAGCAATCAGTGAGTTAGCCACAGCAAGGAAGGTGCAGGGAAACCAAAAAACATGGACCGGATAACAGAAGACACAAACAAAGAACACAACAAGACCAGGAACGGACTTAGGTAAAAAAAACGTTGCAGCGCACAAACAGCAGGCCGGCTGCTAAGGACGCCGTCGGCGCGCCCTCAGCAACCGGCCCTGCCCGTAACCAGGGATGCCATTGCCAGAGGCTGATTGTGCGGCTCGGTTCCTGACAGACATATTTTGCTCTTAAAGGGACATATATAGCTCTTAAAGGGACCCAGGTCGCTCTTAAAAGGACCCAGGTCGCTTTTAAAGGGACCCAGGTCGCTTTTAAAGGGACCCAGGTCGCTCTTAAAGTGACCAAGGTTGCTCTTAAAGGGACCCGTGTCGCTCTGAAAGGGACCCATTTTGCTCTTAAAAGGTCCTATTTTGCTCTTAAAAGGACCCAGGTCGCTCTTAACCCCTTGCCTTTAAAGCCTGTTTTGGCCTTATCGACCAGGCTCATTTTTCAAAATCTGACCTGTCTCACTTTATACGCTTATAGCTCAGTGATGCTTTAATGTATGCTAGCGATTCTGAGATTGTTTTTTCGTCACATATGGCACTTTATATTAGTGGCAAAATTTGGTCACTACTTTGTGTGTTTTTTGTGAAAAACATCAAAATATCATGAAAAATTAGAAAATTTTGCATTTTATGAACTTCTGAAATTCTCTGATTTTAAAAGAGGAAGTCATAGCACATAAATTAGTTACTAAATCACATTACCAATATGTCTTCTTTATTCTGGCATAATTTGGTAAACTTATTTTACTTTTTTAGGGTGTTATGGGGCTTAGAAATGTATCAGCAAATTATCAAATTTTCATGAAATTTCCAAAACTGATTTTTTTTAGGGACCAGTTCTTTTTTTAAATGGATTTAGAAGGCTTGTATCCTGGAAACCCCCATAAGTGACCCCATTTTGGAACCTACACACCTTAAAGAATTAATCTAGGGGTTTAATCAGCATTTTAACCCTACAGGGGCTGGAGGAAAGTATTCACAATTAGGCTGTAAAAAAAAATGAAAATTAAAATTTTTCAATAATATATACGTTTAGATTAAGTTTCTCATTTTCAAAAGGAACATGAGAAAAAAAAGTATGCCAAAATGTAACGCAGGTTCTCCTGAGTACAACGGTACCCCATATGTGGGCGTAAACCACTGTATGGGCATACAGCCGGGCTCAGAAGGAAGGGAGCGCCAATTAGCTTTTTTAATGCAGATTTTGCTGAAGAAGTTTCTTAGCACCAGGTGCGTTTGCAGAGCCCCTGTAGTCTGAGCAGAGAGAAAACCCCCCATAAGTCACCCCATTTTGGAAAGTGCACCCCTCAGAGAATTCATCTTGGGGTGTGGTGATCATTTTGACCCCACATGCATTAGAGGAAAGTATTCAAAAGAAGACAGTAAAAATTAAAAACCTGAATTTTTCCAATAACATGTTTGTTTAGTTTGAAATTTCTCAATTTCACGAGGAACAAGAGAAAAAATGTACGGCAAAATTTTTAACGCAGGTTCTCCAGAATACAACTGTACCCCATATGTGGGCATTAACCACTATATGGGCACACAGCCGGGCTCAGAAGGGAAGGAGCGCCCATTAGCTTTTTTAATGCAGATTTTGCTGAAGAAGTTTCTGAGCGCCAGGTGCGTTTGCAGAGCCCCTGTAGTGTCCGCAGAAGAGAACCCCCCTAAAAGTCACCCCATTTTGGAAATTACACCCCTCAAAGAATTCATCTTGGGGTGCGGTGACCATTTTGACCCCACAGGTATTAGAGGAAAGTATTCAAAATAAGACAGTAAAATTGAAAAATTAGAATTTTTCAAATAATATGTTCGTTTAGTTTGAAAAATCTCAATTTCACTAGGAATAGGGGAGAAGCTGCATGCCAAATTCTGTAAGGCAGGTTCTCCTGAGTAGAACGGTACCGCATATGTGGGCATAAACCACTGTATGGGCACACAGCAGGGCTCAGAAGGGAAGGAGCGCCAATTAGCATTTTCAGTGCAGATTTTTCCGAAGAAGTTTCTGAGAGCCAGGTGCAGTTGCAGTGCCCCTGTAGTGTCCGCAGAAGACAACCCCCCCAAAAGTCACCCCATTTAGGAAAGTTAGCCCCTCAAAGAATTCATCTTGCGGTGTGGTAAGCATTTTGACCCCACAGGAATTGGAGGAAGTATTCAAAAGAAGACAGTAAAAATGAAAAACTCAAATTTTTCCAATAATATGTTCGTTTAGTTTAAAATTTCTAAATTTCACAAGGAACAGGAGAAAAAATGTACCCTAAAATCTGTAACGCAGGTTCTCCTGAGTAGAACGGTACCCCATATGTGGGCATAAACCACTGTATGGGCACACAGCAGAGCTCAGAAGGGAAGGAGCGCCAATTTGCTTGAGCAAAACCGCAGCTAGTAATAGTTATTAGAATAGCGCAGTTACTAAAATACAATAAAAAAATGAGTTACAGGTAATGTCAGAGGCGACGTGCGGTGGTCAGAGGCGACGTGCGGTGGTTACAGGCGACGTGCGGTTGTCAGAGGCAGCGTGCGGTAGTTACGGACAATCTGGAGGGGGTCATTGGCAATTTGGGGTGGTTACGGTCAAGGTGCGGTGGTTATAGGCAACGTGCGGTGGTTACATGTAATCTGGCGTGATTACGGGCAACCTGCGGCTCTTACGGGCAAACTGGGGTGATTACGGACAATCTGCAGGGGGTCACTGGTCAATGGGAGTAAACCGCAATTATTACTATAATAAAAAGTGTGTTTTATTTTATTTGTATGTTTTTCACTTTTTCACATTTGCACTTTTTCACTTGTGCTTTTTACACATTCATTTTCACTGTATTTCTATGATTACTGTGATATTTTCTATCACAGTAATCATAGTTTAGTGACAGAGACCAAATTGATCTCTGTCACTTTAAATTTTCAGAGCTAACTGCTTCTGACGCGCATGTGTGTGACACAGCCTCCTCCTGCTGCCCGATCTCACTTAGGGACAGTGGGGGGAGACAGGGAAGACATGACGTTTGGGAAACGTCATGTTGCGGGAACTACTTGCTTTACATGACGTTTACCAAACGTGATTTTGCGGCAAGGGGTTAAAGGGACCCATTTCGCTCTTAAAGGGACCCATTTCGCTCTTAAAGGGACCCAGGTTGCTCTTAAAGGGACCCAGGTCGCTCTTAAAGGGACCCAGGCCTTTCTTTAAGGGACCCAGGTCGCTCTTTAAGGGACCCAGGTCGCTCTTTAAGGGACAAAGGTCGCTCTTAAAGGGACCCATGTCGCTCTTAAAGGGACCCAGTTCGCTCTTAAAGGGACCCAAGTCGCTCATAAAGGGACACCGGTCGCTCTTAAAGGGACCCATTTTGCTCTTAAAGGGACCCAGGTCGCTCTTAAAGGGACCCAGGTAGCTCTTAAAAAAGACTCATTTGGCTCCTAAATGACATATTTCTCTCTTAAAGGGACCCAGGTCGCTCTTAGAAGGACACATTTTGCTCTTAAAGGGACCCAGGTCGCTCTTAAAGGGATCCATGTCGCTCTTAAAGGGACCCATTTCGCTCTTAAAAGGACCCAGGTCGCTCTTAAAGGGACCTTTTTCCCTCTTAAAGGGACCCAGGTCGCTCTTAAAGGGACCCAGGTCCCTCTTAAAGCGACCAAGGTCGCTCCCAAAGGGACCTGTTTCGCTCTTAAAGGGACCCATTTCGCTCTTAAAGGGACCCAGGTCGCTCTTTAAGGGACCCATTTTGATCTTAAAGGGACATATTTCACTTTTAAAGGGACCCAGGTCTCTCTTAAAGGGACCGATTTTGCTCTTAAAAGGGACATATTTCGCTGTTAAAGGGACCCAGGTTGGTCTTAAAGGGACCCAGGTCGCTCTTAAAGAGACATATTTCGCTCTTAAAGGGACCCATTTTGCTCTTAAAGGGACATATTTAGCTCTTAAAGGGATCCTGGTCGCTCTAAAAGGGACATATTTCGCTCTTAAAGGGACCCAGTTTGCTCTTGAAGGGACCCAGGTCGCTCTTTAAGGGACCCATTTTACTCTTGAAGGGACATATTTCGCTTTTAAAGGGACCCAGGTCTCTCTTAAAGGGATCGATTTTGCTCTTAGAGGGATAAATTTTGCTATTTTGCTCTTAAAGGGATCAAGGTCGCTCTTAAAGGGACCCAGGTGGCTCTTAAAGGGACCCATTTCGTTTTTGAAGGGACCCATGTCGCTCATAAAGGGACGGAGGTCGCTCTTAAAGGGACGGAGGTCGCTCTTAAAGGGACGGAGGTCGCTCTTAAAGGGACCCAGGTCGCTCTTAAAGGGACCCAGGTCGCTCTTAAAGGGACCCAGGTCTCTCTAAAAGGAACCAATGTTGCTCTTAAAGGGACCCACGTCGCTCTTAAAGGGACATAGTTAGCTCTTAAAGGGACCCAGGTCGCTCTTAAAAGGACACATTTCACTCTTAAAGGGACCCAGGTCAGTCTTAAAGGGACCCAGGTCGCTCTTAAAGGGACCCAGGTCGCTCTTAAAGGGACCCAGGTCGCTCTCAAAGAGAACCAGGTCAGTCCTAAAGGGACCATTTTTGCTCTTAAAGGAACCCATTTCGCTCTTAAAGGGACCCAGGTCGCTCTCAAAGGGACCCAAGTCGCTCTTAAAGGGACCCATTTCGCTCTTAAAGGAACCATTTTAGCTCTCAAAGGGACCCAGGTCGCTCTTAAAGCGACCCAGGTCGCTCTCAAAGGGACCCAGGTCCCTCTTAAAGGCACCATTTTTGCTCTTAAAGGGACCATTTTTGCTCTTAAAAGGACCCAGATACCTCTTAAAGGGACCATTTTTGCCCTTAAAGGGACCCAGGTCCCTCTTAAAGGGACCATTTTTGCTCTTAAAAGGACCCAGATACCTCTTAAAGGGACCGTTTTTGCTCTTAAAGGGACCCAGGTCGCTCTTAAAGGGACCCAGGTTGCCCTTAAAGGGACCCAGGTCGCCCTTAAAGGGACCTAGGTCTCTCCTAAAGGGACCCAGGTTGCTCTTAAAGGGACCTAGGTCACTCTTAAAGGGACCCAGGTCGCTCTTAAAGGGACCTAGGTCGCTCTTAAAGGGACCCAGGTCTCTCTTAAAGGGACATATTTTGCTCTTAAAGGGACATATTTCGCTCTTAAAGGGACCCAGGTCGCTCTTAAAGGGACCCAGGCACTCTTAAAGTGACCAAGGTTGCTCTTAAAGGGACCCATTTCTCTCTTAAACGGACCCAGGTTGCTCTTAACGGGACCCATTTCACTCTTAAAGGGACCCAGGTCGCTGTTAAAGGGACCTATGTCGCTCTTAAAGGGACCCAGGTTGCTCTTAAAGGAACCCATTTCGCTCTTAGAGGGACCAAGGTCGCACTTAAAGGGACCCAGGTGGCTCTTAAAGGGACCCAGGTCGCTCTTAAAGGAACCAAGGTCGCTCTTAACCCCTTAACGACATCGGGCGTAAATTTACGCCCTGATGCCGGTAAGGGAGTTCAGAGCGGGGCCGCGCGGCGGCCCCGCTCTGAACCGCGCCGGTCCCGGGTGCCGCGTGTAGCCCGGGACCGTAGGTATTAGCGGGCACGGTCCGATCGCCGTGCCCGCTAATACAGTAATCGGATGCAGCTGTCAAAGTTGACAGCTGCATCCGATTACCGGACGCAGCGTCATCCCTGGTGTCTAGTGGGGAGATCGCTCCTCCGGGATGTTGTCCCGGAGGAGCGATCTCCGCAAATGAAGCCGGCCGGGGACCGCTCCAAGATGGCGCCGTCCCCGGCTCGGCACTCGTTTACTTCCGGCTGCAGCAGCCGGAAGTAAACGAGTGCCTATCTCATGGATCTCTGCAGCATATCTATGCTGCAGAGATCTCAATGAGAGATCAAAGCATTTATACTAGAAGTCCCCCAGGGGGGCTTCTAGTATAAGTGTAAAAGTAAAAAAAAAAGTGTTGTTAATAGTAAAAATCCCCCTCCCCTAATAAAAGTCTGAATCACCCCCCTTTTCCCAGGTTATAAATAAAAGTAAATAAATAAATAAATAAACAAACATGTCTGCTATCGCCGCGTGCGTAATCGCCCGAACTATTAATTAATCACATTCCTGATCTCGCACGGTAAATGGCGTCAGCGCAAAAAAATCCCAAAGTGCAAAATTGCGCATTTTTGGTCGCATCAAATCCAGAAAAATTGTAATAAAAAGCGATCAAAAAGTCGTATATGCGCAATCAAGGTACCGATAGAAAGAACACATCATGGCGCAAAAAATGACACCTCGCACAGCCCCATAGACCAAAGGATAAAAGCGCTATAAGCCTGGGAATGGAGCGATTTTAAGTGTTGTATATTTGTTGACAATGGTTTAAATTTTTTACAGGCCATCAGATACAATATAAGTTATACATGTTACATATCGTTTTAATCGTAACGACTTGAGGAACATATATAACAAGTCAGTTTTACCCCAGGGCGAATGGCGTAAAAACACATTTCCCCCAAATAAACAAAATGCGTTTTTTTTTTCAATTTCACCACACTTTAAATTTTTTTCTGGTTTCGCAGGGTACTTTATGGAAAAATTCAGCCTGTCATTGCAAAGTACAATTAGTGACGCAAAAAATAAGGGCTCATGTGGGTTTCTAGGTGGAAAAATGCAAGTGCTATGGCCTTTTATGCACAAGGAGGAAAAACCGAAAACGCAAAAATCGAAATTTGCTCTGTCCTTAAAGGGTTAAAGGGACCCAGGCCGCTCTTAAAGGGACCCAGGTCGCCTTTAAAGGGACCAATTTCACTCTTAAAGGAACCTATGTCGCTCTTAAAGGGACCCGGGTCGTTCTTAAAGGGACCCGGGTCGCTCTTAAAGGGAACCAGATCGCTCTTGAAGGAACCAAGGCCGCTCTTAAAGGGACCCAGGCCGCTCTTAAAGGGACCAAGGTCGCTCGCAAAGGGGCCCATTTCTCTCTTAAAGGGACTTAGGTTGTTTTTAATGGAACCCATTTCGCTCTTAGAGGGACCCATTTCGCTCTTAAAGGGACCCAGGTCGCTCTCAAAGGGACCCAGGTCCCTCTTTAAGGGACCATTTTTGCTCTTAAAGGGACCCAGGTCCCTCTTAAAGGGACCATTTTTGCTCTTAAAAGGACCCAGATCCCTCTTAAAGGGACCATTTTTGCTCTTAAAAGGACCCAGGTCGCTCTTAAAGGGACCCATTTCGCTCTTAAAGGGACCCATTTCGCTCTTAAAGGGACCCAGGTCGCTCTTAAAGGGACCCAGGTCGCCCTTAAAGGGACATATTTTGCTCTTAAAGGGACATATTTTGCTCTTAAAGGAACCCAGGTCGTTCTTAAAGGGACAAAGGTCGCTCTTAAAGGGACCCACGTCGCTCTTAAAGGGACCCACGTCGCTCTTAAAGGGACCCATTTCACTCTTAAAGGGACCCAGGTCACTCTTAATGGGACCCACGTCGCTCTTAAAGGGACCCATTTCTCTCTTAAAGGGACCCAGGTTGCTCTTAAAGGGACCCAGATCGCTATTAAAGGAACCAAGGTCGCTCTTAAAGGGACCCAGGCCGCTCTTAAAGGGACCCAGGTCGCTCTTAAAGGGACCAATTTCACTCTTAAAGGAACCCATGTCGTTCTTAAAGGGACCCGGGTCGTTCTTAAAGGGACCCGGGTCATTCTTAAAGGGACCCGGGTCGCTATTAAAGGGACCCATTTCGCTCTTAAAGGGAACCAGATCGCTCTTGAAGGAACCAAGGTCGCTCTTAAAGGGACCCAGGCCGCTCTTAAAGGGACCCAGGTAGCTCGTAAAGGGACCCAGGTCTCTCTTAAAGGGACATATTTTGCTCTCAAAGGGACATATTTCGCTCTTAAAGGGACCCACGTCGCTCTTAAAGGGACCCATTTCTCTATTAAAGGGACCCAGGTTGTTCTTAATGGAACCCATTTCGCTCTTAGAGGGACCCATTTCGCACTTAGAGGGACCCAGGTCTCTCGTAAAGGGACCCAGGTCTCTCTTAAAGGGACATATTTTGCTCTTAAAGGGACATATTTCGCTCTTAAAGGGACCCACGTCGCTCTTAAAGGGACCCATTTCTCTATTAAAGGGACCCAGGTTGTTCTTAATGGAACCCATTTCGCTCTTAGAGGGACCCATTTCGCTCTTAGAGGGACCCAGGTCGCTCTTAAAGGAACCAAGGTCGCTCTTAAAGGGACCCAGGTCGCTCTCAAGGGGACCCAGGTCCCTCTTAAAGGGACCAATTTCATTCTTAAAAGGACCCATTTCGCTCTTAAAGGGACCCAGGTCGCTCATAAAGGTACACCGGTCGCTCTTAAAGGAACCCATTTTGCTCTTAAAGGGACCCAGGTCGCTCTTAAAGGGACCAATTTCATTCTTAAAAGGACCCATTTCGCTCTTAAAGGGACCCAGGTCGCTCATAAAGGTACACCGGTCGCTCTTAAAGGAACCCATTTTGCTCTTAAAGGGACCCAGGTCGCTCTTAAAGGGACCCAGGTAGCTCTTAAAAAGACTCATTTGGCTCCTAAATGACATATTTCTCTCTTAAAGGGACCCAGGTCGCTCTTCGAAGGACACATTTTGCTCTTAAAGGGTCCCAGGTCGTTCTTAAAGGGATCCATGTCGCTCTTAAAGGGACCCATTTCGCTCTTAAAAGGACCCAGGACGCTCTTAAAGGGACCTTTTTCGTTCTTTAAAGGGACCCAGGTTGCTCTCAAAGGGACCTGTTTCGCTCTTAAAGGGACCCAGGTCGCTCTTTAAGGGACCCATTTTGATCTTAAAGGGACATATTTCACTTTTAAAGGGACCTAGGTCTCTCTTAAAGGGACCGATTTTGCTCTTAAAAGGGACATATTTCGCTGTTAAAGGGACCCAGGTCACTCTTAAAGGGACCCAGGTTGCTCTTAAAGGGACCCAGGTTGCTCTTAAAGGGACCCAGGTTGCTCTTAAAGGGACCCAGGTTGCTCTTAAAGGGACCAAGGTTGCTCTTAAAGGGACCCAGGTTGCTCTTAAAGGGACCCAGGTCGCTCTTAAAGGGACCCAGGTTGCTCTTAAAGGGACCAATTTCACTCTTAAAGGGACCCATGTCGCTCTTAAAGGGACCCGGATCATTCTTAAAGGGACCCGGGTCGTTCTTAAAGGGACCCGGGTCGTTCTTAAAGGGACCCAGGTTGCTCTTAAAGGGACCCAGGTTGCTCTTAAAGGGACCCAGGTTGCTCTTAAAGGGACCCAGGTTGCTCTTAAAGGGACCCAGGTTGCTCTTAAAGGGACCCAGGTCGCTCTTAAAGGGACCCAGGTTGCTCTTAAAGGGACCAATTTCACTCTTAAAGGGACCCATGTCGCTCTTAAAGGGACCCGGATCATTCTTAAAGGGACCTGGGTCGTTCTTAAAGGGACCCGGGTCGTTCTTAAAGGGACCTGGGTAGTTCTTAAAGGGACCCGGGTTGTTCTTAAAGGGACCTGGGTCGTTCTTAAAGGGACCCGGGTTGTTCTTAAAGGGACCCAGATCGCTCTTAAAGGAACCAAGGTCGCTCTTAAAGGGACCCAGGGCGCTCTTAATGGGACCCAGGTCGCTCATAAAGGGACCCATGTCGCTCTTACAGGGACCCGGGTCGTTCTTAAAGTGACCTGGGTCGCTCTTAAGGGGACCCGCGTCGCTCTTAAAGGGACCCATTTCGCTCTTAGAGGGACCCAGGTCGCTCTTAAAGGAACCAAGGTCGCTCTTAAAGGGACCCAGGTCGCTCTCAAGGGGACCCAGGTCCCTCTTAAAGGGACCAATTTCATTCTTAAAAGGACCCATTTCGCTCTTAAAGGGACCCAGGTCGCTCATAAAGGTACACCGGTCGCTCTTAAAGGAACCCATTTGGCTCTTAAAGGGACCCAGGTCGCTCTTAAAGGGACCAATTTCATTCTTAAAAGGACCCATTTCGCTCTTAAAGGGACCCAGGTCGCTCATAAAGGTACACCGGTCGCTCTTAAAGGAACCCATTTTGCTCTTAAAGGGACCCAGGTCGCTCTTAAAGGGACCCAGGTAGCTCTTAAAAAGACTCATTTGGCTCCTAAATGACATATTTCTCTCTTAAAGGGACCCAGGTCGCTCTTCGAAGGACACATTTTGCTCTTAAAGGGTCCCAGGTCGTTCTTAAAGGGATCCATGTCGCTCTTAAAGGGACCCATTTCGCTCTTAAAAGGACCCAGGACGCTCTTAAAGGGACCTTTTTCGTTCTTTAAAGGGACCCAGGTTGCTCTCAAAGGGACCTGTTTCGCTCTTAAAGGGACCCAGGTCGCTCTTTAAGGGACCCATTTTGATCTTAAAGGGACATATTTCACTTTTAAAGGGACCTAGGTCTCTCTTAAAGGGACCGATTTTGCTCTTAAAAGGGACATATTTCGCTGTTAAAGAGACCCAGGTCACTCTTAAAGGGACCCAGGTTTCTCTTAAAGGGACCCAGGTTGCTCTTAAAGGGACCCAGGTTGCTCTTAAAGGGACCCAGGTTGCTCTTAAAGGGACCAAGGTTGCTCTTAAAGGGACCCAGGTTGCTCTTAAAGGGACCCAGGTCGCTCTTAAAGGGACCCAGGTTGCTCTTAAAGGGACCAATTTCACTCTTAAAGGGACCCATGTCGCTCTTAAAGGGACCCGGATCATTCTTAAAGGGACCCGGGTCGTTCTTAAAGGGACCCGGGTCGTTCTTAAAGGGACCCAGGTTGCTCTTAAAGGGACCCAGGTTGCTCTTAAAGGGACCCAGGTTGCTCTTAAAGGGACCCAGGTTGCTCTTAAAGGGACCCAGGTCGCTCTTAAAGGGACCCAGGTCGCTCTTAAAGGGACCCAGGTTGCTCTTAAAGGGACCAATTTCACTCTTAAAGGGACCCATGTCGCTCTTAAAGGGACCCGGATCATTCTTAAAGGGACCTGGGTCGTTCTTAAAGGGACCTGGGTCGTTCTTAAAGGGACCTGGGTAGTTCTTAAAGGGACCCGGGTTGTTCTTAAAGGGACCTGGGTCGTTCTTAAAGGGACCCGGGTTGTTCTTAAAGGGACCCAGATCGCTCTTAAAGGAACCAAGGTCGCTCTTAAAGGGACCCAGGGCGCTCTTAATGGGACCCAGGTCGCTCATAAAGGGACCCATGTCGCTCTTACAGGGACCCGGGTCGTTCTTAAAGTGACCTGGGTCGCTCTTAAGGGGACCCGCGTCGCTCTTAAAGGGACCCATTTCGCTCTTAGAGGGACCCAGGTCGCTCTTAAAGGAACCAAGGTCGCTCTTAAAGGGACCCAGGTCGCTCTCAAGGGGACCCAGGTCCCTCTTAAAGGTACATATTTTGCTCTTAAAGGGACATATTTCGACCATTTTTGCTCTTAAACGGACCCAGGTCCCTCTTAAAGGGATCATTTTTGCTCTGAAAAGGACCCAGATCCCTCTTAAAAGAACCATTTTTGCTCTTAAAGGGGCCCAGGTCGCTCTTAAACGGACCCAGGTTGCTCTTAAAGGGACCCAGGTCGCCCTTAAAGGGACCCAGGTCACCCTTAAAGGGACCCAGGTCGCCCTTAAAGAGACCTAGGTTGCTCCTAAAGGGACCCAGGTTGCTCTTAAAGGGACCTAGGTCGCTCTTAAAGGGACCCAAGTCGCTCTTAAAGGGACCCAGGTCGCTCTTAAAAGGACCCAGGTCTCTCTTAAAGGGACCCAGGTCTCTCTTAAAGGGACATATTTCGCTCTTAAAGGGACCCAGGTCGCTCTTAAAGGGACCCATTTCTCCCTAAAGGGACCCAAGTCGCTCTTAAAGGGACCCACGTCGCTCTTAAAGGTACCCATTTCTCTCTTAAAGGGACCCAAGTTGCTCTTAAAGGAACCCATTTCGCTCTTAGAGGACCCAGATCGCTCTTAAAGGGACCCAGGTCAGTCTTTAAGGGACCCAGGTCAGTCTTTAAGGGACCCAGGTCAGTCTTTAAGGGACCCAGGTCGCTCTTAAAGGGACCCAGGTCGCCCTTAAAAGGACCAATTTAATTATTAAAAGGACCAATTTCGCTCTTAAAGGGACCCAGTTCGCTCATAAAGGTACACCTGTCACTCTTAAAGGGACCCATTTCGCTCTTAAAGGGACCCATTTCGCTCTTAACGGGACCCAGGTCGGTCTTAAAGGGACCCAGGTCGATCTTTAAGGGACCCAGGTCAGTCTTTAAGGGAGCCAGGTCAGTCTTTAAGGGACCCAGGTCGCTCTTAAAGGGACCCAGGTCGCCCTTAAAAGGACCAATTTAATTTTTAAAAGGACCCATTTCGCTCTTAAAGGGACCCAGTTCGCTCATAAAGGTACACCGGTCACTCTTAAAGGGACCCATTTCGCTCCTAAAGGGACCCAGGTCGCTCTTAGAAGGACCCATTTTGCTCTTAAAGTGACATATTTCACTTTTAAAGGGACCCAGATCCCTCTTAAAGGGACCATTTTTGCTCTTAAAGGGGCCCAGGTCGCTCTTAAAGGGACCCAGGTTGCTCTTAAAGGGACCCAGGTCGCTCATAAAGGTACACCTGTCACTCTTAAAGGGACCCATTTCGCTCTTAAAGGGACCCATTTCGCTCTTAAAGGGACCCAGGTCGGTCTTAAAGGGACCCAGGTCAGTCTTTAAGGGACCCAGGTCAGTCTTTAAGGGAGCCAGGTCAGTCTTTAAGGGACCCAGGTCGCTCTTAAAGGGACCCAGGTCGCCCTTAAAAGGACCAATTTAATTTTTAAAAGGACCCAGTTCGCTCATAAAGGTACACCGGTCACTCTTAAAGGGACCCATTTCGCTCTTAAAGGGACCCAGGTCGCTCTTAGAAGGACCCATTTTGCTCTTAAAGTGACATATTTCACTTTTAAAGGGACCCAGATCCCTCTTAAAGGGACCATTTTTGCTCTTAAAGGGGCCCAGGTCGCTCTTAAAGGGACCCAGGTTGCTCTTAAAGGGAACCAGGTCGCCCTTAAAGGGACCCAGGTCGCCCTTAAAGGGACCCAGGTCGCCCTTAAAGGGACCTAGGTTGCTCCTAAAGGGACCCAGGTTGCTTTTAAAGGGACCTAGGTCGCTCTTAAAGGGACCCAGGTCGCTCTTAAAGGGACCCAGGTCTCTCTTAAAGGGACCCGTGTCTCTCAAAGGGACATATTTCGCTCTTAAAGGGACCCAGGTCGCTCTTAATGGGACTCAGGCACTCTTAAAGTGACCAAGGTTGCTCTTAAATGGACCCAGGTCGCTCTTAAAGGGACCCATTTGTCCCTAAAGGGACCCAGGTTGCTCTTAAAGGAACCCATTTCGCTCTTAGAGGACCCAGATCGCTCTTATAGGGACCCAGGTCAGTCTTTAAGGGACCCAGGTCGCTCTTAAAGGGACCCAGGTCGCCCTTAAAAGGACCAATTTAATTTTTAAAAGGACCAATTTCGCTGTTAAAGGGACCCAGTTCGCTCATAAAGGTACACCTGTCACTCTTAAAGGGACCCATTTCGCTCTTAAAGGGACCCAGGTCGCTCTTAAAGGGACCCAGGTCAGTCTTTAGGGGACCCAGGTCAGTCTTAAAGGGAGCCAGGTCAGTCTTTAAGGGACCCATTTCGCTCTTAAAGGGACCCAGGTCACTCTTAGAAGGACACATTTTGCTCTTAAAGGGACCCAGCTCGCTCTAAAAGGGATCCATGTCGCTCTTAAAGGGACCCATTTCACTCTTAAAAGGACCCAGGTCGCTCTTAAAGGGAAACAGGTCAGTCTTTAAGGGACCCAGGTCGCTCTTAAAGGGACCAATTTCATTCTTAAAAGGACCCATTTCGCTCTTAAAGGGACCCAGGTCGCTCATAAAGGGACACCGGTCGCTCTTAAAGGGACCCATTTTGCTCTTAAAGGGACCCAGGTTGCTCTTAAAGGGACCCAGGTAGCTCTTAAAAGGACTCATTTGGCTCCTAAATGACATATTTCTCTCTTAAAGGGACCCAGGTCGCTCTTAGAAGGACACATTTTGCTCTTAAAGGGACCCAGGTCCCTCTTAAAGGGATCATTTTTGGTCTGAAAAGGACCCAGATCCCTCTTAAAGGGACCATTTTTGCTCTTAAAGGGGCCCAGGTCGCTCTGAAAGGGACCCAGGTTGCTCTTAAAGGGACCCAGGTCGCCCTTAAAGGGACCCAGGTCGCCCTTAAAGGGACCTAGGTTGCTCCTAAAGGGATCCAGGTTGCTCTTAAAGGGACCGAGGTCGCTCTTAAAGGGACTCAGGTCGCTCTTAAAGGGACCCAGGTCTCTCTTAAAGGGACCCAGGTCTCTCTTAAAGGGACATATTTTGCTCTTTAAGGGACCCAGGTCGCTCTTAATGGGACCCAGGTCGCTCTTAAAGGGACCCAGGTTGCTCATAAAGGGACCAATTTCACTCTTAAAGGGACCCATGTCGCTCTTAAAGGGACCCGGATCATTCTTAAAGGGACCTGGGTCGTTCTTAAAGGGACCTGGGTCGTTCTTAAAGGGACCCGGGTTGTTCTTAAAGGGACCTGGGTCGTTCTTAAAGGGTTCCGGGTTGTTCTTAAAGGGACCCAGATCGCTCTTAATGGGACCCAGGTCGCTCTTAAAGGGACCCATGTCGCTCTTACAGGGACCCGGGTCGTTCTTAAAGTGACCCGGGTCGCTCTTAAGGGGACCCGCGTCGCTCTTAAAGGGACCCATTTCGCTCTTAGAGGGACCCAGGTCACTCTTAAAGGAACCAAGGTCGCTCTTAAAGGGACCCATTTCGCTCTCAAGGGGACCCAGGTCCCTCTTAAAGGTACATATTTTGCTCTTAAAGAGACATATTTCGACCATTTTTGCTCTTAAACGCACCCAGGTCCCTCTTAAAGGGATCATTTTTGCTCTGAAAAGGACCCAGATCCCTCTTAAAGGGACCATTTTTGCTCTTAAAGGGGCCCAGGTCGCTCTCAAAGGGACCCAGGTTGCTCTTAAAGGGACCCAGGTCGCCCTTAAAGGGACCCAGGTCGCCCTTAAAGGGACCTAGGTTGCTCCTAAAGGGATCCAGGTTGCTCTTAAAGGGACCGAGGTCGCTCTTAAAGGGACCCAGGTCGCTCTTAAAGGGACCCAGGTCTCTCTTAAAGGGACCCAGGTCTCTCTTAAAGGGACATATTTCGCTCTTTAAGGGACCCAGGTCGCTCTTATGGGAATCAGGCACTCTTAAAGTGACCAAGGTTGCTCTTAAATGGACCGAGGTCGCTCTTAAAGAGACCCATTTCCCCCTAAAGGGACCCAAGTCGCTCTTAAAGGGACCCATGTCGCTCTTAAAGGTACCCATTTCTCTCTTAAAGGGACCCAGGTTGCTATTAAAGGAACCCATTTTGCTCTTAGAGGGACCCAGATCGCTCTTAAAGGGACCCAGGTCAGTCTTTAAGGGACACAGGTCAGTCTTTAAGGGACCCAAGTCAGTCTTTAAGGGACCCAGGTCAGTCTTTAAGGGACCCAGGTCGCTCTTAAAGGGACCCAGGTTGCTCTTAAAGGGACCCAGGTTGCTCTTAAAGGGACCCAGGTTGCTCTTAAAGGGACCCAGGTCCCTCTTAAAGGGATCATTTTTGCTCTGAAAAGGACCCAGATCCCTCTTAAAGGGACCATTTTTGCTCTTAAAGGGGCCCAGGTCGCTCTGAAAGGGACCCAGGTTGCTCTTAAAGGGACCCAGGTCGCCCTTAAAGGGACCCAGGTCGCTCTTAAAGGGACCCAGGTCTCTCTTAAAGGGACCCAGGTCTCTCTTAAAGGGACATATTTCGCTCTTAAAGGGACCCAGGTCGCTCTTAAAGGGACCCATTTCTCCCTAAAGGGACCCAAGTGGCTCTTAAAGGGACCCACGTCGCTCTTAAAGGTACCCATTTCTCTCTTAAAGGGACCCAGGTTGCTCTTAAAGGAACCCATTTCGCTGTTAGAGGACCCAGATCGCTCTTAAAGGGACCCAGGTCAGTCTTTAAGGGACCCAGGTCAGTCTTTAAGGGACCCAGGTCAGTCTTTAAGGGACCCAGGTCGCTCTTAAAGGGACCCAGGTCGCCCTTAAAAGGACCAATTTAATTTTTAAAAGGACCAATTTCGCTCTTAAAGGGACCCAGTTCGCTCATAAAGGTACACCTGTCACTCTTAAAGGGACCCATTTCGCTCTTAAAGGGACCCATTTCGCTCTTAAAGGGACCCAGGTCGGTCTTAAAGGGACCCAGGTCGATCTTTAAGGGACCCAGGTCAGTCTTTAAGGGAGCCAGGTCAGTCTTTAAGGGACCCAGGTCGCTCTTAAAGGGACCCAGGTCGCCCTTAAAAGGACCAATTTAATTTTTAAAAGGACCAATTTCGCTGTTAAAGGGACCCAGTTCGCTCATAAAGGTACACCTGTCACTCTTAAAGGGACCCATTTCGCTCTTAAAGGGACCCAGGTCGCTCTTAAAGGGACCCAGGTCAGTCTTTAGGGGACCCAGGTCAGTCTTAAAGGGAGCCAGGTCAGTCTTTAAGGGACCCATTTCGCTCTTAAAGGGACCCAGGTCACTCTTAGAAGGACACATTTTGCTCTTAAAGGGACCCAGCTCGCTCTAAAAGGGATCCATGTCGCTCTTAAAGGGACCCATTTCACTCTTAAAAGGACCCAGGTCGCTCTTAAAGGGAAACAGGTCAATCTTTAAGGGACCCAGGTCGCTCTTAAAGGGACCAATTTCATTCTTAAAAGGACCCATTTCGCTCTTAAAGGGACCCAGGTCGCTCATAAAGGGACACCGGTCGCTCTTAAAGGGACCCATTTTGCTCTTAAAGGGACCCAGGTTGCTCTTAAAGGGACCCAGGTAGCTCTTAACAGGACACATTTGGCTCCTAACGGACATATTTCTCTCTTAAAGGGACCCAGGTCGCTCTTAGAAGGACACATTTTGCTCTTAAAGGGACCCAGGTCCCTCTTAAAGGGATCATTTTTGGTCTGAAAAGGACCCAGATCCCTCTTAAAGGGACCATTTTTGCTCTTAAAGGGGCCCAGGTCGCTCTGAAAGGGACCCAGGTTGCTCTTAAAGGGACCCAGGTCGCCCTTAAAGGGACCCAGGTCGCCCTTAAAGGGACCTAGGTTGCTCCTAAAGGGATCCAGGTTGCTCTTAAAGGGACCGAGGTCGCTCTTAAAGGGACTCAGGTCGCTCTTAAAGGGACCCAGGTCTCTCTTAAAGGGACCCAGGTCTCTCTTAAAGGGACATATTTTGCTCTTTAAGGGACCCAGGTCGCTCTTAATGGGACCCAGGTCGCTCTTAAAGGGACCCAGGTTGCTCATAAAGGGACCAATTTCACTCTTAAAGGGACCCATGTCGCTCTTAAAGGGACCCGGATCATTCTTAAAGGGACCTGGGTCGTTCTTAAAGGGACCTGGGTCGTTCTTAAAGGGTTCCGGGTTGTTCTTAAAGGGACCCAGATCGCTCTTAATGGGACCCAGGTCGCTCTTAAAGGGACCCATGTCGCTCTTACAGGGACCCGGGTCGTTCTTAAAGTGACCCGGGTCGCTCTTAAGGGGACCCGCGTCACTCTTAAAGGGACCCATTTCGCTCTTAGAGGGACCCAGGTCACTCTTAAAGGAACCAAGGTCGCTCTTAAAGGGACCCATTTCGCTCTCAAGGGGACCCAGGTCCCTCTTAAAGGTACATATTTTGCTCTTAAAGAGACATATTTCGACCATTTTTGCTCTTAAACGGACCCAGGTCCCTCTTAAAGGGATCATTTTTGCTCTGAAAAGGACCCAGATCCCTCTTAAAGGGACCATTTTGCTCTTAAAGGGGCCCAGGTCGCTCTCAAAGGGACCCAGGTTGCTCTTAAAGGGACCCAGGTCGCCCTTAAAGGGACCCAGGTCGCCCTTAAAGGGACCAAGGTTGCTCCTAAAGGGATCCAGGTTGCTCTTAAAGGGACCGAGGTCGCTCTTAAAGGGACCCAGGTCGCTCTTAAAGGGACCCAGGTCTCTCTTAAAGGGACCCAGGTCTCTCTTAAGGGACATATTTCGCTCTTTAAAGGGACCCAGGTCGCTCTTAATGGGACTCAGGCACTCTTAAAGTGACCAAGGTTGCTCTTAAATGGACCGAGGTCGCTCTTAAAGAGACCCATTTCCCCCTAAAGGGACCCAAGTCGCTCTTAAAGGGACCCATGTCGCTCTTAAAGGTACCCATTTCTCTCTTAAAGGGACCCAGGTTGCTATTAAAGGAACCCATTTTGCTCTTAGAGGGACCCAGATCGCTCTTAAAGGGACCCATTTCGCTCTTAAAGGGACCCATTTCGCTCTTAGAGGGACCCAGGTCGCTCTTAAAGGAACCAAGGTCGCTCTTAAAGGGACCCAGGTCGCTCTCAAGGGGACCCAGGTCCCTCTTAAAGGTACATATTTTGCTCTTAAAGGGACATATTTCGACCATTTTTGCTCTTAAACCGACCCAGGTCCCTTTTAAAGGGATAATTTTTGCTATGAAAAGGACCCAGATCCCTCTTAAAGGGACCATTTTTGCTCTTAAAGGGGCCCAGGTCGCTCTTAAAGGGACCCAGGTTGCTCTTAAAGGGACCCAGGTCGCCCTTAAAGGGACCCAGGTCGCCCTTAAAGGGACCTAGGTTGCTCCTAAAGGGATCCAGGTTGCTCTTAAAGGGACCGAGGTCGCTCTTAAAGGGACCCAGGTCGCTCTTAAAGGGACCCAGGTCTCTCTTAAAGGGACCCAGGTCTCTCTTAAAGGGACATATTTCGCTCTTTAAGGGACCCAGGTCGCTCTTAATGGGACTCAGGCACTCTTAAAGTGACCAAGGTTGCTCTTAAATGGACCGAGGTCGCTCTTAAAGAGACCCATTTCCCCCTAAAGGGACCCAAGTCGCTCTTAAAGGGACCCATTTCGCTCTTAAAGGTACCCATTTCTCTCTTAAAGGGACCCAGGTTGCTCTTAAAGGAACCCATTTCGCTGTTAGAGGACCCAGATCGCTCTTAAAGGGACCCAGGTCAGTCTTTAAGGGACCCAGGTCAGTCTTTAAGGGACCCAGGTCAGTCTTTAAGGGACCCAGGTCGTTCTTAAAGGGACCCAGGTCGCCCTTAAAAGGACCAATTTAATTTTTAAAAGGACCAATTTCGCTCTTAAAGGGACCCAGTTCGCTCATAAAGGTACACCTGTCACTCTTAAAGGGACCCATTTCGCTCTTAAAGGGACCCATTTCGCTCTTAAAGGGACCCAGGTCGGTCTTAAAGGGACCCAGGTCGATCTTAAGGGACCCAGGTCAGTCTTTAAGGGAGCCAGGTCAGTCTTTAAGGGACCCAGGTCGCTCTTAAAGGGACCCAGGTCGCCCTTAAAAGGACCAATTTAATTTTAAAAGGACCCATTTCGCTCTTAAAGGGACCCAGTTCGCTCATAAAGGTACACCGGTCACTCTTAAAGGGACCCATTTCGCTCTTAAAGGGACCCAGGTCGCTCTTAGAAGGACCCATTTTGCTCTTAAAGTGACATATTTCACTTTTAAAGGGACCCAGATCCCTCTTAAAGGGACCATTTTTGCTCTTAAAGGGGCCCAGGTCGCTCTTAAAGGGACCCAGGTTGCTCTTAAAGGGACCCAGGTCGCTCATAAGGTACACCTGTCACTCTTAAAGGGACCCATTTCGCTCTTAAAGGGACCCATTTCGCTCTTAAAGGGACCCAGGTCGGTCTTAAAGGGACCCAGGTCAGTCTTTAAGGGACCCAGGTCAGTCTTTAAGGGAGCCAGGTCAGTCTTTAAGGGACCCAGGTCGCTCTTAAAGGGACCCAGGTCGCCCTTAAAAGGACCAATTTAATTTTTAAAAGGACCCAGTTCGCTCATAAAGGTACACCGGTCACTCTTAAAGGGACCCATTTCGCTCTTAAAGGGACCCAGGTCGCTCTTAGAAGGACCCATTTTGCTCTTAAAGTGACATATTTCACTTTTAAAGGGACCCAGATCCCTCTTAAAGGGACCATTTTTGCTCTTAAAGGGGCCCAGGTCGCTCTTAAAGGGACCCAGGTTGCTCTTAAAGGGACCCAGGTCGCCCTTAAAGGGACCCAGGTCGCCCTTAAAGGGACCCAGGTCGCCCTTAAAGGGACCTAGGTTGCTCCTAAAGGGACCCAGGTTGCTTTTAAAGCGACCGAGGTCGCTCTTAAAGGGACCCAGGTCGCTCTTAAAGGGACCCAGGTCTCTCTTAAAGGGACCCGTGTCTCTCAAAGGGACATATTTCGCTCTTAAAGGGACCCAGGTCGCTCTTAATGGGACTCAGGCACTCTTAAAGTGACCAAGGTTGCTCTTAAATGGACCCAGGTCGCTCTTAAAGGGACCCATTTGTCCCTAAAGGGACCCAGGTTGCTCTTAAAGGAACCCATTTCGCTCTTAGAGGACCCAGATCGCTCTTATAGGGACCCAGGTCAGTCTTTAAGGGACCCAGGTCGCTCTTAAAGGGACCCAGGTCGCCCTTAAAAGGACCAATTTAATTTTTAAAAGGACCAATTTCGCTGTTAAAGGGACCCAGTTCGCTCATAAAGGTACACCTGTCACTCTTAAAGGGACCCATTTCGCTCTTAAAGGGACCCAGGTCGCTCTTAAAGGGACCCAGGTCAGTCTTTAGGGGACCCAGGTCAGTCTTAAAGGGAGCCAGGTCAGTCTTTAAGGGACCCATTTCGCTCTTAAAGGGACCCAGGTCACTCTTAGAAGGACACATTTTGCTCTTAAAGGGACCCAGCTCGCTCTAAAAGGGATCCATGTCGCTCTTAAAGGGACCCATTTCACTCTTAAAAGGACCCAGGTCGCTCTTAAAGGGAAACAGGTCAGTCTTTAAGGGACCCAGGTCGCTCTTAAAGGGACCAATTTCATTCTTAAAAGGACCCATTTCGCTCTTAAAGGGACCCAGGTCGCTCATAAAGGGACACCGGTCGCTCTTAAAGGGACCCATTTTGCTCTTAAAGGGACCCAGGTTGCTCTTAAAGGGACCCAGGTAGCTCTTAAAAGGACTCATTTGGCTCCTAAATGACATATTTCTCTCTTAAAGGGACCCAGGTCGCTCTTAGAAGGACACATTTTGCTCTTAAAGGGACCCAGGTCCCTCTTAAAGGGATCATTTTTGCTCTGAAAAGGACCCAGATCCCTCTTAAAGGGACCATTTTTGCTCTTAAAGGGGCCCAGGTCGCTCTGAAAGGGACCCAGGTTGCTCTTAAAGGGACCCAGGTCGCCCTTAAAGGGACCCAGGTCGCCCTTAAAGGGACCTAGGTTGCTCCTAAAGGGATCCAGGTTGCTCTTAAAGGGACCGAGGTCGCTCTTAAAGGGACTCAGGTCGCTCTTAAAGGGACCCAGGTCTCTCTTAAAGGGACCCAGGTCTCTCTTAAAGGGACATATTTTGCTCTTTAAGGGACCCAGGTCGCTCTTAATGGGACCCAGGTCGCTCTTAAAGGGACCCAGGTTGCTCATAAAGGGACCAATTTCACTCTTAAAGGGACCCATGTCGCTCTTAAAGGGACCCGGATCATTCTTAAAGGGACCTGGGTTGTTCTTAAAGGGACCTGGGTCGTTCTTAAAGGGACCCGGGTTGTTCTTAAAGGGACCTGGGTCGTTCTTAAAGGGTTCCGGGTTGTTCTTAAAGGGACCCAGATCGCTCTTAATGGGACCCAGGTTGCTCTTAAAGGGACCCATGTCGCTCTTACAGGGACCCGGGTCGTTCTTAAAGTGACCCGGGTCGCTCTTAAGGGGACCCGCGTCGCTCTTAAAGGGACCCATTTCGCTCTTAGAGGGATCCAGGTCACTCTTAAAGGAACCAAGGTCGCTCTTAAAGGGACCCATTTCGCTCTCAAGGGGACCCAGGTCCCTCTTAAAGGTACATATTTTGCTCTTAAAGAGACATATTTCGACCATTTTTGCTCTTAAACGGACCCAGGTCCCTCTTAAAGGGATCATTTTTTGCTCTGAAAAGGACCCAGATCCCTCTTAAAGGGACCATTTTTGCTCTTAAAGGGGCCCAGGTCGCTCTCAAAGGGACCCAGGTTGCTCTTAAAGGGACCCAGGTCGCCCTTAAAGGGACCCAGGTCGCCCTTAAAGGGACCTAGGTTGCTCCTAAAGGGATCCAGGTTGCTCTTAAAGGGACCGAGGTCGCTCTTAAAGGGACCCAGGTCGCTCTTAAAGGGACCCAGGTCTCTCTTAAAGGGACCCAGGTCTCTCTTAAAGGGACATATTTCGCTCTTTAAGGGACCCAGGTCGCTCTTAATGGGACTCAGGCACTCTTAAAGTGACCAAGGTTGCTCTTAAATGGACCGAGGTCGCTCTTAAAGAGACCCATTTCCCCCTAAAGGGACCCAAGTCGCTCTTAAAGGGACCCATGTCGCTCTTAAAGGTACCCATTTCTCTCTTAAAGGGACCCAGGTTGCTATTAAAGGAACCCATTTTGCTCTTAAAGGGACCCAAGTCAGTCTTTAAGGGACCCAGGTCAGTCTTTAAGGGACCCAGGTCGCTCTTAAAGGGACCCAGGTTGCTCTTAAAGGGACCCAGGTCAGTCTTTAAGGGACCCAGGTCGCTCTTAAAGGGACCCAGGTTGCTCTTAAAGGGACCCAGGTTGCTCTTAAAGGGACCCAGGTTGCTCTTAAAGGGACCCAGGTTGCTCTTAAAGGGACCCAGGTCGCTCTTAAAGGGACCCAGGTTGCTCTTAAAGGGACCAATTTCACTCTTAAAGGGACCCATGTCGCTCTTAAAGGGACCCGGATCATTCTTAAAGGTACCTGGGTCGTTCTTAAAGGGACCCGGGTCGTTCTTAAAGGGACCTGGGTCGTTCTTAAAGGGACCCAGGGCGCTCTTAATGGGACCCAGGTCGCTCTTAAAGGGACCCATGTCGCTCATACAGGGACCCGGATCATTCTTAAAGGGACCTGGGTTGTTCTTAAAGGGACCCAGATCGCTCTTAAAGGAACCAAGGTCGCTCTTAAAGGGACCCAGGGCGCTCTTAATGGGACCCAGGTCGCTCTTAAAGGGACCCATGTCGCTCATACAGGGACCCGGGTCGTTCTTAAAGTGACCCGGGTCGCTCTTAAGGGGACCCGCGTCGCTCTTAAAGGGACCCATTTCGCTCTTAAAGGGACCCATTTCGCTCTTAGAGGGACCCAGGTCGCTCTTAAAGGAACCAAGGTCGCTCTTAAAGGGACCCAAGTCGCTCTCAAGGGGACCCAGGTCCCTCTTAAAGGTACATATTTTGCTCTTAAAGGGACATATTTCGACCATTTTTGCTCTTAAACCGACCCAGGTCCCTTTTAAAGGGATAATTTTTGCTATGAAAAGGACCCAGATCCCTCTTAAAGGGACCATTTTTGCTCTTAAAGGGGCCCAGGTCGCTCTTAAAGGGACCCAGGTTGCTCTTAAAGGGACCCAGGTCGCCCTTAAAGGGACCCAGGTCGCCCTTAAAGGGACCCAGGTCGCCCTTAACCCATAGCCGCACCATGCAGTTATAGTACGTCCTGGCAGGAGGTTAGTTTCCGCACCAGGACGTACTATAACTTCCCGGCTCCCGGTGCTCACTGTTTATGTAAACAGTGACCGGGAGCTGAAACTAAACTGTCAGCTGATAGCTGACAGTTTAGTGAAGCCGTTCCTGGACCCCCAGCAGGGGTCCAGGAAAGGCAATCACCGGCATCAGGGGATCGGTAACGATCCACTGATGCTGGTGCACAGTGAGCAGTAACCCCCGGGTCCCGGTCTCTGCTGAGGTCCGGGACCGGGGGAAGCTGGGGCAGAGATCCCTCCCTCTCCTCCTCCCCTGCCTCTGATGACCCACCCCCCACGATCGGAGCCCCCCCTCCCCCCGCGATTCCCGCGCCCGCCCCCCCCGCGATTCCCGCGGCCCCCCCGCGATCTGCACCCCCGTCCGCGGTAGCCACGCCCCCACCCGCGATAGCCACGCCCCCTGGTCCCGGGACTCACCCTGAGCTCAGGGATCCAGGGACGGCCTCCTCCTGGGAAGCATGTGACCAGCGTTTGTCCAATGACGCTGGTCACATTGCTTCTCTGTACTGTGATTGACAGCTCTGTGATCAGAGCTGTCAATCACAGTGTCTGACAGTGAGGACAGAGGCTGGATGCAGGGTCTGATCCCCCACTAGCTGAATGCTATGTGAGGAGATCAGAGCCTGCATCCACATAGTGTATACACAAAACACACACACATAATAAATACCCCCTCCCCTGTGATCTCCCAGTGATAAGGGAGATCTTAGTCAGCGTCAGTTAGAAAGCGCCAGTCAGTGTCCGTTAGTAATCGTTAGTCAGTGTCCGTTAGTAAGCGTCAGTCAGTGTCCATTAGTAAGCGTCAGTCAGCGTCCGTTAGTGTCAGTCAGCGTGCATTAGTAAGCACCAGTCAGTGTCCGTTAGTAAGCGTCAGTGTCCGTTAGTAATCGTTAGTCAGTGTCCGTTAGTAAGTGTCAGTCAGTGTCCGTTAGTAATCATTAGTCAGTGTCCGTTAGTAAGCGACAGTCAGCATCCGTTAGTAAGTGTCAGTCAGCGTGCATTAGTAAGCGCCAGTCAGTGTCTGTTAGTAAGCATCAGTCAGCGTCCGTTAGTAACCGCCAGTGTCTGTTAGTAAGCATCAACGTCCGTTAGTGTCAGTGTCTGTTAGTGTAATTCAGCGTCCGTTAATAAACATCAGCCTTCGTTAGTGTCAGTAAACGTCGTTGCATTTACTGCTACAGTAGGAGTGCACACACAGACAGAGGTGCTCCTTCTCTTCTGAGCCGTGTTGTGCGTCCGTACAATTTTTTACGTTCACAAATTGGTTATTTTCTTACTCAGGAGAAATTGCTTTACAAATTTTGGGGGGCTTTTGCTTCTCCAAGCTTTTTGGAATTTGGAAAATTTGGGGTTTCACTAACGTTTAAGTGTGAAAATGTGATTTTTAATGTTCATGGGCCCCTTTTGCAAAAAACTGTGAAAAACTTGTGGGGTCAAAATGCCCACTGTACCCCTTGTTACGTTCCTTAAGGGGTGTAGTTTTCAAATTGGGGTCACTTGTGGGGGGTTCCCACTGTCTCAGCACTAGGGGGGCTCTGTAACTGTAACATGGTCTCCTACATTTATTCCAGCCAAATCCACGCTCCAAAATCCAAAGGGTGCTCCCTCTCTTCTGAGCCATGTTGTGCGCTTGTGCAACACTTTATGTCCACAAATGGGGTATTAATAAAAACTGCAGATTCAGAGGAATAAATGTTTTATTACATTTTACTTTTTATAGCTGGTTTGGTATGAAAAAAATAGGATTGAATTGGGATCTCTGCAAAGAAAGTGGAAATTTTTACTTTCCACACTTTCTTTGAAGTTATTCCTGTGAAATGCGTAAAGGGTTAAAAAACTGTATGAATGTCAATTTGAATACTTGAAAGGGTGAAGATTTCAAAATGGGGTGAATTATGGGCGTTTTCTAGTAAACAGGCCTCTAGAATATGCTTCAAAACTGATATGGTCCCTAAAAAAATCTGAGTTTAAATTTTCACAAAAATTTTGAAAGTTGCTACTAAACAATTACGTCTCTAAAATCCCCCCAAAAAGTTAAAGCATGTTCACCAAATGCTGCCAATATAAAGTAGACTTGTTATAGATATGAATTAATCAATAATTTATGTGGTATAACTATCTTCCTTATTGGCAGAAACTTTCAAATTTAGAGAAATGCAATAATTTTTACATTTTTCACAACATTTTGGAGTTTTTCACAAAAAAACGCTAAAGGTATCGGCCCAAATGTACCACTAACATAAAGTAGAATATGTCACGAAAAAACAATCTTGGAATCACTAGGATTGATAAAAGCATTCCAAAGTTACAGAGGCATAAAATGACACATGTCATATTTGAAAAATTTGGCTGTGTCATAAATGCCAAAACTGGCTGTGTCCCCTAAGGGTTAAAGGGACCCAGGTCGCCCTTAAAGGGACCTAGTTTGCTCCTAAAGGGACCCAGGTTGCTCTTAAAGGGACCTAGGTCGCTCTTAAAGGGACCCAGGTCGCTCTTAAAGGGACCCAGGTCTCTCTTAAAGGGACCCAGGTCTCTCTTAAAGGGACATATTTTGCTCTTAAAGGGACATATTTAGCTCTTAAAGGGACCCAGGTCGCTCTTAATGGGACTCAGGCACTCTTAAAGTGACCAAGGTTGCTCTTAAAT
The DNA here is from genome assembly GCF_027789765.1 of Dendropsophus ebraccatus. NCBI lineage: Eukaryota > Metazoa > Chordata > Amphibia > Anura > Hylidae > Dendropsophus > Dendropsophus ebraccatus. Next base: position 38,986,586 of record NC_091467.1, on the reverse strand, counting down.
GGACCCAGGTCGCTCTTAAAGGGACCCATTTCCCCCTAAAGGGACCCAAGTCGCTCTTAAAGGGACCCACGTCGCGCTTAAAGGTACCCATTTCTCTCTTAAAGGGACCCAGGTTGCTCTTAAAGGAACCCATTTCGCTCTTAGAGGGACCCAGATCGCTCTTAAAGGGACCCAGGTCAGTCTTTAAGGGACCCAGGTCAGTCTTTAAGGGACCCAGGTCAGTCTTTATGGGACCCAGGTCAGTCTTTAAGGGACCCAGGTCGCTCTTAAAGGGACCCAGGTCGCCCTTAAAAGGACCAATTTAATTTTTAAAAGGACCAATTTCGCTCTTAAAGGGACCCAGTTCGCTCATAAAGGTACACCTGTCACTCTTAAAGGGACCCAGGTCAGTCTTTAAGGGACCCAGGTCAGTCTTTAAGGGACCCAGTTCGCTCTTAGAAGGACCCATTTTGCTCTTAAAGTGACATATTTCACTTTTAAAGGGACCCAGGTCTCTCTTAAAGGGACCGATTTTGCTCTTAAAAGGGACATATTTCGCTGTTAAAGGGACCCAAGTCGCTCTTAAAGGGAACCATTTTGCTCTTAAAGGGACACAGGTCGCTCTTAAAGTGACCCAAGTGGCTCTTAAAGGGACCCAGGTGGCTTTTAAAGGGACCAAGGTCGCTCTTAAAGGGACCCAGGTCGCCCTTAAAGGGACCCAGGTCGCCCTTAAAGGGACCTAGGTTGCTCCTAAAGGGACCCAGGTTGCTTTTAAAGGGACCTAGGTCGCTCTTAAAGGGACCCAGGTCGCTCTTAAAGGGACCCAGGTCTCTCTTAAAGGGACCCGTGTCTCTCAAAGGGACATATTTCGCTCTTAAAGGGACCCAGGTCGCTCTTAATGGGACTCAGGCACTCTTAAAGTGACCAAGGTTGCTCTTAAATGGACCCAGGTCGCTCTTAAAGGGACCCATTTGTCCCTAAAGGGACCCAGGTTGCTCTTAAAGGAACCCATTTCGCTCTTAGAGGACCCAGATCGCTCTTATAGGGACCCAGGTCAGTCTTTAAGGGACCCAGGTCGCTCTTAAAGGGACCCAGGTCGCCCTTAAAAGGACCAATTTAATTTTAAAAGGACCAATTTCGCTCTTAAAGGGACCCAGTTCGCTCATAAAGGTACACCTGTCACTCTTAAAGGGACCCATTTCGCTCTTAAAGGGACCCAGGTCGCTCTTAAAGGGACCCAGGTCAGTCTTTAGGGGACCCAGGTCAGTCTTAAAGGGAGCCAGGTCAGTCTTTAAGGGACCCATTTCGCTCTTAAAGGGACCCAGGTCACTCTTAGAAGGACACATTTTGCTCTTAAAGGGACCCAGCTCGCTCTAAAAGGGATCCATGTCGCTCTTAAAGGGACCCATTTCACTCTTAAAAGGACCCAGGTCGCTCTTAAAGGGAAACAGGTCAGTCTTTAAGGGACCCAGGTCGCTCTTAAAGGGACCAATTTCATTCTTAAAAGGACCCATTTCGCTCTTAAAGGGACCCAGGTCGCTCATAAAGGGACACCGGTCGCTCTTAAAGGGACCCATTTTGCTCTTAAAGGGACCCAGGTTGCTCTTAAAGGGACCCAGGTAGCTCTTAAAAGGACTCATTTGGCTCCTAAATGACATATTTCTCTCTTAAAGGGACCCAGGTCGCTCTTAGAAGGACACATTTTGCTCTTAAAGGGACCCAGGTCCCTCTTAAAGGGATCATTTTTGCTCTGAAAAGGACCCAGATCCCTCTTAAAGGGACCATTTTTGCTCTTAAAGGGGCCCAGGTCGCTCTGAAAGGGACCCAGGTTGCTCTTAAAGGGACCCAGGTCGCCCTTAAAGGGACCCAGGTCGCCCTTAAAGGGACCTAGGTTGCTCCTAAAGGGATCCAGGTTGCTCTTAAAGGGACCGAGGTCGCTCTTAAAGGGACTCAGGTCGCTCTTAAAGGGACCCAGGTCTCTCTTAAAGGGACCCAGGTCTCTCTTAAAGGGACATATTTTGCTCTTTAAGGGACCCAGGTCGCTCTTAATGGGACCCAGGTCGCTCTTAAAGGGACCCAGGTTGCTCATAAAGGGACCAATTTCACTCTTAAAGGGACCCATGTCGCTCTTAAAGGGACCCGGATCATTCTTAAAGGGACCTGGGTTGTTCTTAAAGGGACCTGGGTCGTTCTTAAAGGGACCCGGGTTGTTCTTAAAGGGACCTGGGTCGTTCTTAAAGGGTTCCGGGTTGTTCTTAAAGGGACCCAGATCGCTCTTAATGGGACCCAGGTTGCTCTTAAAGGGACCCATGTCGCTCTTACAGGGACCCGGGTCGTTCTTAAAGTGACCCGGGTCGCTCTTAAGGGGACCCGCGTCGCTCTTAAAGGGACCCATTTCGCTCTTAGAGGGATCCAGGTCACTCTTAAAGGAACCAAGGTCGCTCTTAAAGGGACCCATTTCGCTCTCAAGGGGACCCAGGTCCCTCTTAAAGGTACATATTTTGCTCTTAAAGAGACATATTTCGACCATTTTTGCTCTTAAACGGACCCAGGTCCCTCTTAAAGGGATCATTTTTGCTCTGAAAAGGACCCAGATCCCTCTTAAAGGGACCATTTTTGCTCTTAAAGGGGCCCAGGTCGCTCTCAAAGGGACCCAGGTTGCTCTTAAAGGGACCCAGGTCGCCCTTAAAGGGACCCAGGTCGCCCTTAAAGGGACCTAGGTTGCTCCTAAAGGGATCCAGGTTGCTCTTAAAGGGACCGAGGTCGCTCTTAAAGGGACCCAGGTCGCTCTTAAAGGGACCCAGGTCTCTCTTAAAGGGACCCAGGTCTCTCTTAAAGGGACATATTTCGCTCTTTAAGGGACCCAGGTCGCTCTTAATGGGACTCAGGCACTCTTAAAGTGACCAAGGTTGCTCTTAAATGGACCGAGGTCGCTCTTAAAGAGACCCATTTCCCCCTAAAGGGACCCAAGTCGCTCTTAAAGGGACCCATGTCGCTCTTAAAGGTACCCATTTCTCTCTTAAAGGGACCCAGGTTGCTATTAAAGGAACCCATTTTGCTCTTAAAGGGACCCAAGTCAGTCTTTAAGGGACCCAGGTCAGTCTTTAAGGGACCCAGGTCGCTCTTAAAGGGACCCAGGTTGCTCTTAAAGGGACCCAGGTCAGTCTTTAAGGGACCCAGGTCGCTCTTAAAGGGACCCAGGTTGCTCTTAAAGGGACCCAGGTTGCTCTTAAAGGGACCCAGGTTGCTCTTAAAGGGACCCAGGTTGCTCTTAAAGGGACCCAGGTCGCTCTTAAAGGGACCCAGGTTGCTCTTAAAGGGACCAATTTCACTCTTAAAGGGACCCATGTCGCTCTTAAAGGGACCCGGATCATTCTTAAAGGTACCTGGGTCGTTCTTAAAGGGACCCGGGTCGTTCTTAAAGGGACCTGGGTCGTTCTTAAAGGGACCCAGGGCGCTCTTAATGGGACCCAGGTCGCTCTTAAAGGGACCCATGTCGCTCATAAAGGGACCCGGATCAGTCTTAAAGGGACCTGGGTTGGTCTTAAAGGGACCCAGATCGCTCTTAAAGGAACCAAGGTCGCTCTTAAAGGGACCCAGGGCGCTCTTAATGGGACCCAGGTCGCTCTTAAAGGGACCCATGTCGCTCATACAGGGACCCGGGTCGTTCTTAAAGTGACCCGGGTCGCTCTTAAGGGGACCCGCGTCGCTCTTAAAGGGACCCTTTTCGCTCTTAAAGGGACCCATGTCGCTCTTAGAGGGACCCAGGTCGCTCTTAAAGGAACCAAGGTCGCTCTTAAAGGGACCCAAGTCGCTCTCAAGGGGACCCAGGTCCCTCTTAAAGGTACATATTTTGCTCTTAAAGGGACATATTTCGACCATTTTTGCTCTTAAACCGACCCAGGTCCCTTTTAAAGGGATAATTTTTGCTATGAAAAGGACCCAGATCCCTCTTAAAGGGACCATTTTTGCTCTTAAAGGGGCCCAGGTCGCTCTTAAAGGGACCCAGGTTGCTCTTAAAGGGACCCAGGTCGCCCTTAAAGGGACCCAGGTCGCCCTTAAAGGGACCCAGGTCGCCCTTAACCCATAGCCGCACCATGCAGTTATAGTACGTCCTGGCAGGAGGTTAGTTTCCGCACCAGGACGTACTATAACTTCCCGGCTCCCGGTGCTCACTGTTTATGTAAACAGTGACCGGGAGCTGAAACTAAACTGTCAGCTGATAGCTGACAGTTTAGTGAAGCCGTTCCTGGACCCCCAGCAGGGGTCCAGGAAAGGCAATCACCGGCATCAGGGGATCGGTAACGATCCACTGATGCTGGTGCACAGTGAGCAGTAACCCCCGGGTCCCGGTCTCTGCTGAGGTCCGGGACCGGGGGAAGCTGGGGCAGAGATCCCTCCCTCTCCTCCTCCCCTGCCTCTGATGACCCACCCCCCACGATCGGAGCCCCCCCTCCCCCCGCGATTCCCGCGCCCGCCCCCCCCGCGATTCCCGCGGCCCCCCCCGCGATCTGCACCCCCGTCCGCGGTAGCCACGCCCCCACCCGCGATAGCCACGCCCCCTGGTCCCGGGACTCACCCTGAGCTCAGGGATCCAGGGACGGCCTCCTCCTGGGAAGCATGTGACCAGCGTTTGTCCAATGACGCTGGTCACATTGCTTCTCTGTACTGTGATTGACAGCTCTGTGATCAGAGCTGTCAATCACAGTGTCTGACAGTGAGGACAGAGGCTGGATGCAGGGTCTGATCCCCCACTAGCTGAATGCTATGTGAGGAGATCAGAGCCTGCATCCACATAGTGTATACACAAAACACACACACATAATAAATACCCCCTCCCCTGTGATCTCCCAGTGATAAGGGAGATCTTAGTCAGCGTCAGTTAGAAAGCGCCAGTCAGTGTCCGTTAGTAATCGTTAGTCAGTGTCCGTTAGTAAGCGTCAGTCAGTGTCCATTAGTAAGCGTCAGTCAGCGTCCGTTAGTGTCAGTCAGCGTGCATTAGTAAGCACCAGTCAGTGTCCGTTAGTAAGCGTCAGTGTCCGTTAGTAATCGTTAGTCAGTGTCCGTTAGTAAGTGTCAGTCAGTGTCCGTTAGTAATCATTAGTCAGTGTCCGTTAGTAAGCGACAGTCAGCATCCGTTAGTAAGTGTCAGTCAGCGTGCATTAGTAAGCGCCAGTCAGTGTCTGTTAGTAAGCATCAGTCAGCGTCCGTTAGTAACCGCCAGTGTCTGTTAGTAAGCATCAACGTCCGTTAGTGTCAGTGTCTGTTAGTGTAATTCAGCGTCCGTTAATAAACATCAGCCTTCGTTAGTGTCAGTAAACGTCGTTGCATTTACTGCTACAGTAGGAGTGCACACACAGACAGAGGTGCTCCTTCTCTTCTGAGCCGTGTTGTGCGTCCGTACAATTTTTTACGTTCACAAATTGGTTATTTTCTTACTCAGGAGAAATTGCTTTACAAATTTTGGGGGGCTTTTGCTTCTCCAAGCTTTTTGGAATTTGGAAAATTTGGGGTTTCACTAACGTTTAAGTGTGAAAAATGTGATTTTTAATGTTCATGGGCCCCTTTTGCAAAAAACTGTGAAAAACTTGTGGGGTCAAAATGCCCACTGTACCCCTTGTTACGTTCCTTAAGGGGTGTAGTTTTCAAATTGGGGTCACTTGTGGGGGGTTCCCACTGTCTCAGCACTAGGGGGGCTCTGTAACTGTAACATGGTCTCCTACATTTATTCCAGCCAAATCCACGCTCCAAAATCCAAAGGGTGCTCCCTCTCTTCTGAGCCATGTTGTGCGCTTGTGCAACACTTTATGTCCACAAATGGGGTATTAATAAAAACTGCAGATTCAGAGGAATAAATGTTTTATTACATTTTACTTTTTATAGCTGGTTTGGTATGAAAAAAATAGGATTGAATTGGGATCTCTGCAAAGAAAGTGGAAATTTTTACTTTCCACACTTTCTTTGAAGTTATTCCTGTGAAATGCGTAAAGGGTTAAAAAACTGTATGAATGTCAATTTGAATACTTGAAAGGGTGAAGATTTCAAAATGGGGTGAATTATGGGCGTTTTCTAGTAAACAGGCCTCTAGAATATGCTTCAAAACTGATATGGTCCCTAAAAAAATCTGAGTTTAAATTTTCACAAAAATTTTGAAAGTTGCTACTAAACAATTACGTCTCTAAAATCCCCCCAAAAAGTTAAAGCATGTTCACCAAATGCTGCCAATATAAAGTAGACTTGTTATAGATATGAATTAATCAATAATTTATGTGGTATAACTATCTTCCTTATTGGCAGAAACTTTCAAATTTAGAGAAATGCAATAATTTTTACATTTTTCACAACATTTTGGAGTTTTTCACAAAAAAACGCTAAAGGTATCGGCCCAAATGTACCACTAACATAAAGTAGAATATGTCACGAAAAAACAATCTTGGAATCACTAGGATTGATAAAAGCATTCCAAAGTTACAGAGGCATAAAATGACACATGTCATATTTGAAAAATTTGGCTGTGTCATAAATGCCAAAACTGGCTGTGTCCCCTAAGGGTTAAAGGGACCCAGGTCGCCCTTAAAGGGACCTAGTTTGCTCCTAAAGGGACCCAGGTTGCTCTTAAAGGGACCTAGGTCGCTCTTAAAGGGACCCAGGTCGCTCTTAAAGGGACCCAGGTCTCTCTTAAAGGGACCCAGGTCTCTCTTAAAGGGACATATTTTGCTCTTAAAGGGACATATTTAGCTCTTAAAGGGACCCAGGTCGCTCTTAATGGGACTCAGGCACTCTTAAAGTGACCAAGGTTGCTCTTAAATGGACCCAGGTCGCTCTTAAAGGGACCCATTTCCCCCTAAAGGGACCCAAGTCGCTCTTAAAGGGACCCACGTCGCGCTTAAAGGTACCCATTTCTCTCTTAAAGGGACCCAGGTTGCTCTTAAAGGAACCCATTTCGCTCTTAGAGGGACCCAGATCGCTCTTAAAGGGACCCAGGTCAGTCTTTAAGGGACCCAGGTCAGTCTTTAAGGGACCCAGGTCAGTCTTTATGGGACCCAGGTCAGTCTTTAAGGGACCCAGGTCGCTCTTAAAGGGACCCAGGTCGCCCTTAAAAGGACCAATTTAATTTTTAAAAGGACCAATTTCGCTCTTAAAGGGACCCAGTTCGCTCATAAAGGTACACCTGTCACTCTTAAAGGGACCCAGGTCAGTCTTTAAGGGACCCAGGTCAGTCTTTAAGGGACCCAGTTCGCTCTTAGAAGGACCCATTTTGCTCTTAAAGTGACATATTTCACTTTTAAAGGGACCCAGGTCTCTCTTAAAGGGACCGATTTTGCTCTTAAAAGGGACATATTTCGCTGTTAAAGGGACCCAAGTCGCTCTTAAAGGGAACCATTTTGCTCTTAAAGGGACACAGGTCGCTCTTAAAGTGACCCAAGTGGCTCTTAAAGGGACCCAGGTGGCTTTTAAAGGGACCAAGGTCGCTCTTAAAGGGACCCAGGTCGCCCTTAAAGGGACCCAGGTCGCCCTTAAAGGGACCTAGGTTGCTCCTAAAGGGACCCAGGTTGCTTTTAAAGGGACCTAGGTCGCTCTTAAAGGGACCCAGGTCGCTCTTAAAGGGACCCAGGTCTCTCTTAAAGGGACCCGTGTCTCTCAAAGGGACATATTTCGCTCTTAAAGGGACCCAGGTCGCTCTTAATGGGACTCAGGCACTCTTAAAGTGACCAAGGTTGCTCTTAAATGGACCCAGGTCGCTCTTAAAGGGACCCATTTGTCCCTAAAGGGACCCAGGTTGCTCTTAAAGGAACCCATTTCGCTCTTAGAGGACCCAGATCGCTCTTATAGGGACCCAGGTCAGTCTTTAAGGGACCCAGGTCGCTCTTAAAGGGACCCAGGTCGCCCTTAAAAGGACCAATTTAATTTTTAAAAGGACCAATTTCGCTCTTAAAGGGACCCAGTTCGCTCATAAAGGTACACCTGTCACTCTTAAAGGGACCCATTTCGCTCTTAAAGGGACCCAGGTCGCTCTTAAAGGGACCCAGGTCAGTCTTTAGGGGACCCAGGTCAGTCTTAAAGGGAGCCAGGTCAGTCTTTAAGGGACCCATTTCGCTCTTAAAGGGACCCAGGTCACTCTTAGAAGGACACATTTTGCTCTTAAAGGGACCCAGCTCGCTCTAAAAGGGATCCATGTCGCTCTTAAAGGGACCCATTTCACTCTTAAAAGGACCCAGGTCGCTCTTAAAGGGAAACAGGTCAGTCTTTAAGGGACCCAGGTCGCTCTTAAAGGGACCAATTTCATTCTTAAAAGGACCCATTTCGCTCTTAAAGGGACCCAGGTCGCTCATAAAGGGACACCGGTCGCTCTTAAAGGGACCCATTTTGCTCTTAAAGGGACCCAGGTTGCTCTTAAAGGGACCCAGGTAGCTCTTAAAAGGACTCATTTGGCTCCTAAATGACATATTTCTCTCTTAAAGGGACCCAGGTCGCTCTTAGAAGGACACATTTTGCTCTTAAAGGGACCCAGGTCCCTCTTAAAGGGATCATTTTTGGTCTGAAAAGGACCCAGATCCCTCTTAAAGGGACCATTTTTGCTCTTAAAGGGGCCCAGGTCGCTCTGAAAGGGACCCAGGTTGCTCTTAAAGGGACCCAGGTCGCCCTTAAAGGGACCCAGGTCGCCCTTAAAGGGACCTAGGTTGCTCCTAAAGGGATCCAGGTTGCTCTTAAAGGGACCGAGGTCGCTCTTAAAGGGACTCAGGTCGCTCTTAAAGGGACCCAGGTCTCTCTTAAAGGGACCCAGGTCTCTCTTAAAGGGACATATTTTGCTCTTTAAGGGACCCAGGTCGCTCTTAATGGGACCCAGGTCGCTCTTAAAGGGACCCAGGTTGCTCATAAAGGGACCAATTTCACTCTTAAAGGGACCCATGTCGCTCTTAAAGGGACCCGGATCATTCTTAAAGGGACCTGGGTTGTTCTTAAAGGGACCTGGGTCGTTCTTAAAGGGACCCGGGTTGTTCTTAAAGGGACCTGGGTCGTTCTTAAAGGGTTCCGGGTTGTTCTTAAAGGGACCCAGATCGCTCTTAATGGGACCCAGGTTGCTCTTAAAGGGACCCATGTCGCTCTTACAGGGACCCGGGTCGTTCTTAAAGTGACCCGGGTCGCTCTTAAGGGGACCCGCGTCGCTCTTAAAGGGACCCATTTCGCTCTTAGAGGGATCCAGGTCACTCTTAAAGGAACCAAGGTCGCTCTTAAAGGGACCCATTTCGCTCTCAAGGGGACCCAGGTCCCTCTTAAAGGTACATATTTTGCTCTTAAAGAGACATATTTCGACCATTTTTGCTCTTAAACGGACCCAGGTCCCTCTTAAAGGGATCATTTTTGCTCTGAAAAGGACCCAGATCCCTCTTAAAGGGACCATTTTTGCTCTTAAAGGGGCCCAGGTCGCTCTCAAAGGGACCCAGGTTGCTCTTAAAGGGACCCAGGTCGCCCTTAAAGGGACCCAGGTCGCCCTTAAAGGGACCTAGGTTGCTCCTAAAGGGATCCAGGTTGCTCTTAAAGGGACCGAGGTCGCTCTTAAAGGGACCCAGGTCGCTCTTAAAGGGACCCAGGTCTCTCTTAAAGGGACCCAGATCTCTCTTAAAGGGACATATTTCGCTCTTTAAGGGACCCAGGTCGCTCTTAATGGGACTCAGGCACTCTTAAAGTGACCAAGGTTGCTCTTAAATGGACCGAGGTCGCTCTTAAAGAGACCCATTTCCCCCTAAAGGGACCCAAGTCGCTCTTAAAGGGACCCATGTCGCTCTTAAAGGTACCCATTTCTCTCTTAAAGGGACCCAGGTTGCTATTAAAGGAACCCATTTTGCTCTTAAAGGGACCCAAGTCAGTCTTTAAGGGACCCAGGTCAGTCTTTAAGGGACCCAGGTCGCTCTTAAAGGGACCCAGGTTGCTCTTAAAGGGACCCAGGTCAGTCTTTAAGGGACCCAGGTCGCTCTTAAAGGGACCCAGGTTGCTCTTAAAGGGACCCAGGTTGCTCTTAAAGGGACCCAGGTTGCTCTTAAAGGGACCCAGGTCGCTCTTAAAGGGACCCAGGTTGCTCTTAAAGGGACCAATTTCACTCTTAAAGGGACCCATGTCGCTCTTAAAGGGACCCGGATCATTCTTAAAGGTACCTGGGTCGTTCTTAAAGGGACCCGGGTCGTTCTTAAAGGGACCTGGGTCGTTCTTAAAGGGACCCAGGGCGCTCTTAATGGGACCCAGGTCGCTCTTAAAGGGACCCATGTCGCTCATACAGGGACCCGGATCATTCTTAAAGGGACCTGGGTTGTTCTTAAAGGGACCCAGATCGCTCTTAAAGGAACCAAGGTCGCTCTTAAAGGGACCCAGGGCGCTCTTAATGGGACCCAGGTCGCTCTTAAAGGGACCCATGTCGCTCATACAGGGACCCGGGTCGTTCTTAAAGTGACCCGGGTCGCTCTTAAGGGGACCCGCGTCGCTCTTAAAGGGACCCATTTCGCTCTTAAAGGGACCCATTTCGCTCTTAGAGGGACCCAGGTCGCTCTTAAAGGAACCAAGGTCGCTCTTAAAGGGACCCAGGTCGCTCTCAAGGGGACCCAGGTCCCTCTTAAAGGTACATATTTTGCTCTTAAAGGGACATATTTCGACCATTTTTGCTCTTAAACCGACCCAGGTCCCTTTTAAAGGGATAATTTTTGCTATGAAAAGGACCCAGATCCCTCTTAAAGGGACCATTTTTGCTCTTAAAGGGGCCCAGGTCGCTCTTAAAGGGACCCAGGTTGCTCTTAAAGGGACCCAGGTCGCCCTTAAAGGGACCCAGGTCGCCCTTAAAGGGACCCAGGTCGCCCTTAACCCATAGCCGCACCATGCAGTTATAGTACGTCCTGGCAGGAGGTTAGTTTCCGCACCAGGACGTACTATAACTTCCCGGCTCCCGGTGCTCACTGTTTATGTAAACAGTGACCGGGAGCTGAAACTAAACTGTCAGCTGATAGCTGACAGTTTAGTGAAGCCGTTCCTGGACCCCCAGCAGGGGTCCAGGAAAGGCAATCACCGGCATCAGGGGATCGGTAACGATCCACTGATGCTGGTGCACAGTGAGCAGTAACCCCCGGGTCCCGGTCTCTGCTGAGGTCCGGGACCGGGGGAAGCTGGGGCAGAGATCCCTCCCTCTCCTCCTCCCCTGCCTCTGATGACCCACCCCCCACGATCGGAGCCCCCCCTCCCCCCGCGATTCCCGCGCCCGCCCCCCCGCGATTCCCGCGGCCCCCCCGCGATCTGCACCCCCGTCCGCGGTAGCCACGCCCCCACCCGCGATAGCCACGCCCCCTGGTCCCGGGACTCACCCTGAGCTCAGGGATCCAGGGACGGCCTCCTCCTGGGAAGCATGTGACCAGCGTTTGTCCAATGACGCTGGTCACATTGCTTCTCTGTACTGTGATTGACAGCTCTGTGATCAGAGCTGTCAATCACAGTGTCTGACAGTGAGGACAGAGGCTGGATGCAGGGTCTGATCCCCCACTAGCTGAATGCTATGTGAGGAGATCAGAGCCTGCATCCACATAGTGTATACACAAAACACACACACATAATAAATACCCCCTCCCCTGTGATCTCCCAGTGATAAGGGAGATCTTAGTCAGCGTCAGTTAGAAAGCGCCAGTCAGTGTCCGTTAGTAATCGTTAGTCAGTGTCCGTTAGTAAGCGTCAGTCAGTGTCCATTAGTAAGCGTCAGTCAGCGTCCGTTAGTGTCAGTCAGCGTGCATTAGTAAGCACCAGTCAGTGTCCGTTAGTAAGCGTCAGTGTCCGTTAGTAATCGTTAGTCAGTGTCCGTTAGTAAGTGTCAGTCAGTGTCCGTTAGTAATCATTAGTCAGTGTCCGTTAGTAAGCGACAGTCAGCATCCGTTAGTAAGTGTCAGTCAGCGTGCATTAGTAAGCGCCAGTCAGTGTCTGTTAGTAAGCATCAGTCAGCGTCCGTTAGTAACCGCCAGTGTCTGTTAGTAAGCATCAACGTCCGTTAGTGTCAGTGTCTGTTAGTGTAATTCAGCGTCCGTTAATAAACATCAGCCTTCGTTAGTGTCAGTAAACGTCGTTGCATTTACTGCTACAGTAGGAGTGCACACACAGACAGAGGTGCTCCTTCTCTTCTGAGCCGTGTTGTGCGTCCGTACAATTTTTTACGTTCACAAATTGGTTATTTTCTTACTCAGGAGAAATTGCTTTACAAATTTTGGGGGGCTTTTGCTTCTCCAAGCTTTTTGGAATTTGGAAAATTTGGGGTTTCACTAACGTTTAAGTGTGAAAAATGTGATTTTTAATGTTCATGGGCCCCTTTTGCAAAAAACTGTGAAAAACTTGTGGGGTCAAAATGCCCACTGTACCCCTTGTTACGTTCCTTAAGGGGTGTAGTTTTCAAATTGGGGTCACTTGTGGGGGGTTCCCACTGTCTCAGCACTAGGGGGGCTCTGTAACTGTAACATGGTCTCCTACATTTATTCCAGCCAAATCCACGCTCCAAAATCCAAAGGGTGCTCCCTCTCTTCTGAGCCATGTTGTGCGCTTGTGCAACACTTTATGTCCACAAATGGGGTATTAATAAAAACTGCAGATTCAGAGGAATAAATGTTTTATTACATTTTACTTTTTATAGCTGGTTTGGTATGAAAAAAATAGGATTGAATTGGGATCTCTGCAAAGAAAGTGGAAATTTTTACTTTCCACACTTTCTTTGAAGTTATTCCTGTGAAATGCGTAAAGGGTTAAAAAACTGTATGAATGTCAATTTGAATACTTGAAAGGGTGAAGATTTCAAAATGGGGTGAATTATGGGCGTTTTCTAGTAAACAGGCCTCTAGAATATGCTTCAAAACTGATATGGTCCCTAAAAAAATCTGAGTTTAAATTTTCACAAAAATTTTGAAAGTTGCTACTAAACAATTACGTCTCTAAAATCCCCCCAAAAAGTTAAAGCATGTTCACCAAATGCTGCCAATATAAAGTAGACTTGTTATAGATATGAATTAATCAATAATTTATGTGGTATAACTATCTTCCTTATTGGCAGAAACTTTCAAATTTAGAGAAATGCAATAATTTTTACATTTTTCACAACATTTTGGAGTTTTTCACAAAAAAACGCTAAAGGTATCGGCCCAAATGTACCACTAACATAAAGTAGAATATGTCACGAAAAAACAATCTTGGAATCACTAGGATTGATAAAAGCATTCCAAAGTTACAGAGGCATAAAATGACACATGTCATATTTGAAAAATTTGGCTGTGTCATAAATGCCAAAACTGGCTGTGTCCCCTAAGGGTTAAAGGGACCCAGGTCGCCCTTAAAGGGACCTAGTTTGCTCCTAAAGGGACCCAGGTTGCTCTTAAAGGGACCTAGGTCGCTCTTAAAGGGACCCAGGTCGCTCTTAAAGGGACCCAGGTCTCTCTTAAAGGGACCCAGGTCTCTCTTAAAGGGACATATTTTGCTCTTAAAGGGACATATTTAGCTCTTAAAGGGACCCAGGTCGCTCTTAATGGGACTCAGGCACTCTTAAAGTGACCAAGGTTGCTCTTAAATGGACCCAGGTCGCTCTTAAAGGGACCCATTTCCCCCTAAAGGGACCCAAGTCGCTCTTAAAGGGACCCACGTCGCGCTTAAAGGTACCCATTTCTCTCTTAAAGGGACCCAGGTTGCTCTTAAAGGAACCCATTTCGCTCTTAGAGGGACCCAGATCGCTCTTAAAGGGACCCAGGTCAGTCTTTAAGGGACCCAGGTCAGTCTTTAAGGGACCCAGGTCAGTCTTTATGGGACCCAGGTCAGTCTTTAAGGGACCCAGGTCGCTCTTAAAGGGACCCAGGTCGCCCTTAAAAGGACCAATTTAATTTTTAAAAGGACCAATTTCGCTCTTAAAGGGACCCAGTTCGCTCATAAAGGTACACCTGTCACTCTTAAAGGGACCCAGGTCAGTCTTTAAGGGACCCAGGTCAGTCTTTAAGGGACCCAGTTCGCTCTTAGAAGGACCCATTTTGCTCTTAAAGTGACATATTTCACTTTTAAAGGGACCCAGGTCTCTCTTAAAGGGACCGATTTTGCTCTTAAAAGGGACATATTTCGCTGTTAAAGGGACCCAAGTCGCTCTTAAAGGGAACCATTTTGCTCTTAAAGGGACACAGGTCGCTCTTAAAGTGACCCAAGTGGCTCTTAAAGGGACCCAGGTGGCTTTTAAAGGGACCAAGGTCGCTCTTAAAGGGACCCAGGTCGCCCTTAAAGGGACCCAGGTCGCCCTTAAAGGGACCTAGGTTGCTCCTAAAGGGACCCAGGTTGCTTTTAAAGGGACCTAGGTCGCTCTTAAAGGGACCCAGGTCGCTCTTAAAGGGACCCAGGTCTCTCTTAAAGGGACCCGTGTCTCTCAAAGGGACATATTTCGCTCTTAAAGGGACCCAGGTCGCTCTTAATGGGACTCAGGCACTCTTAAAGTGACCAAGGTTGCTCTTAAATGGACCCAGGTCGCTCTTAAAGGGACCCATTTGTCCCTAAAGGGACCCAGGTTGCTCTTAAAGGAACCCATTTCGCTCTTAGAGGACCCAGATCGCTCTTATAGGGACCCAGGTCAGTCTTTAAGGGACCCAGGTCGCTCTTAAAGGGACCCAGGTCGCCCTTAAAAGGACCAATTTAATTTTTAAAAGGACCAATTTCGCTCTTAAAGGGACCCAGTTCGCTCATAAAGGTACACCTGTCACTCTTAAAGGGACCCATTTCGCTCTTAAAGGGACCCAGGTCGCTCTTAAAGGGACCCAGGTCAGTCTTTAGGGGACCCAGGTCAGTCTTAAAGGGAGCCAGGTCAGTCTTTAAGGGACCCATTTCGCTCTTAAAGGGACCCAGGTCACTCTTAGAAGGACACATTTTGCTCTTAAAGGGACCCAGCTCGCTCTAAAAGGGATCCATGTCGCTCTTAAAGGGACCCATTTCACTCTTAAAAGGACCCAGGTCGCTCTTAAAGGGAAACAGGTCAGTCTTTAAGGGACCCAGGTCGCTCTTAAAGGGACCAATTTCATTCTTAAAAGGACCCATTTCGCTCTTAAAGGGACCCAGGTCGCTCATAAAGGGACACCGGTCGCTCTTAAAGGGACCCATTTTGCTCTTAAAGGGACCCAGGTTGCTCTTAAAGGGACCCAGGTAGCTCTTAAAAGGACTCATTTGGCTCCTAAATGACATATTTCTCTCTTAAAGGGACCCAGGTCGCTCTTAGAAGGACACATTTTGCTCTTAAAGGGACCCAGGTCCCTCTTAAAGGGATCATTTTTGGTCTGAAAAGGACCCAGATCCCTCTTAAAGGGACCATTTTTGCTCTTAAAGGGGCCCAGGTCGCTCTGAAAGGGACCCAGGTTGCTCTTAAAGGGACCCAGGTCGCCCTTAAAGGGACCCAGGTCGCCCTTAAAGGGACCTAGGTTGCTCCTAAAGGGATCCAGGTTGCTCTTAAAGGGACCGAGGTCGCTCTTAAAGGGACTCAGGTCGCTCTTAAAGGGACCCAGGTCTCTCTTAAAGGGACCCAGGTCTCTCTTAAAGGGACATATTTTGCTCTTTAAGGGACCCAGGTCGCTCTTAATGGGACCCAGGTCGCTCTTAAAGGGACCCAGGTTGCTCATAAAGGGACCAATTTCACTCTTAAAGGGACCCATGTCGCTCTTAAAGGGACCCGGATCATTCTTAAAGGGACCTGGGTTGTTCTAAAAGGGACCTGGGTCGTTCTTAAAGGGACCCGGGTTGTTCTTAAAGGGACCTGGGTCGTTCTTAAAGGGTTCCGGGTTGTTCTTAAAGGGACCCAGATCGCTCTTAATGGGACCCAGGTTGCTCTTAAAGGGACCCATGTCGCTCTTACAGGGACCCGGGTCGTTCTTAAAGTGACCCGGGTCGCTCTTAAGGGGACCCGCGTCGCTCTTAAAGGGACCCATTTCGCTCTTAGAGGGATCCAGGTCACTCTTAAAGGAACCAAGGTCGCTCTTAAAGGGACCCATTTCGCTCTCAAGGGGACCCAGGTCCCTCTTAAAGGTACATATTTTGCTCTTAAAGAGACATATTTCGACCATTTTTGCTCTTAAACGGACCCAGGTCCCTCTTAAAGGGATCATTTTTGCTCTGAAAAGGACCCAGATCCCTCTTAAAGGGACCATTTTTGCTCTTAAAGGGGCCCAGGTCGCTCTCAAAGGGACCCAGGTTGCTCTTAAAGGGACCCAGGTCGCCCTTAAAGGGACCCAGGTCGCCCTTAAAGGGACCTAGGTTGCTCCTAAAGGGATCCAGGTTGCTCTTAAAGGGACCGAGGTCGCTCTTAAAGGGACCCAGGTCGCTCTTAAAGGGACCCAGGTCTCTCTTAAAGGGACCCAGATCTCTCTTAAAGGGACATATTTCGCTCTTTAAGGGACCCAGGTCGCTCTTAATGGGACTCAGGCACTCTTAAAGTGACCAAGGTTGCTCTTAAATGGACCGAGGTCGCTCTTAAAGAGACCCATTTCCCCCTAAAGGGACCCAAGTCGCTCTTAAAGGGACCCATGTCGCTCTTAAAGGTACCCATTTCTCTCTTAAAGGGACCCAGGTTGCTATTAAAGGAACCCATTTTGCTCTTAAAGGGACCCAAGTCAGTCTTTAAGGGACCCAGGTCAGTCTTTAAGGGACCCAGGTCGCTCTTAAAGGGACCCAGGTTGCTCTTAAAGGGACCCAGGTCAGTCTTTAAGGGACCCAGGTCGCTCTTAAAGGGACCCAGGTTGCTCTTAAAGGGACCCAGGTTGCTCTTAAAGGGACCCAGGTTGCTCTTAAAGGGACCCAGGTCGCTCTTAAAGGGACCCAGGTTGCTCTTAAAGGGACCAATTTCACTCTTAAAGGGACCCATGTCGCTCTTAAAGGGACCCGGATCATTCTTAAAGGTACCTGGGTCGTTCTTAAAGGGACCCGGGTCGTTCTTAAAGGGACCTGGGTCGTTCTTAAAGGGACCCAGGGCGCTCTTAATGGGACCCAGGTCGCTCTTAAAGGGACCCATGTCGCTCATACAGGGACCCGGATCATTCTTAAAGGGACCTGGGTTGTTCTTAAAGGGACCCAGATCGCTCTTAAAGGAACCAAGGTCGCTCTTAAAGGGACCCAGGGCGCTCTTAATGGGACCCAGGTCGCTCTTAAAGGGACCCATGTCGCTCATACAGGGACCCGGGTCGTTCTTAAAGTGACCCGGGTCGCTCTTAAGGGGACCCGCGTCGCTCTTAAAGGGACCCATTTCGCTCTTAAAGGGACCCATTTCGCTCTTAGAGGGACCCAGGTCGCTCTTAAAGGAACCAAGGTCGCTCTTAAAGGGACCCAGGTCGCTCTCAAGGGGACCCAGGTCCCTCTTAAAGGTACATATTTTGCTCTTAAAGGGACATATTTCGACCATTTTTGCTCTTAAACCGACCCAGGTCCCTTTTAAAGGGATAATTTTTGCTATGAAAAGGACCCAGATCCCTCTTAAAGGGACCATTTTTGCTCTTAAAGGGGCCCAGGTCGCTCTTAAAGGGACCCAGGTTGCTCTTAAAGGGACCCAGGTCGCCCTTAAAGGGACCCAGGTCGCCCTTAAAGGGACCCAGGTCGCCCTTAACCCATAGCCGCACCATGCAGTTATAGTACGTCCTGGCAGGAGGTTAGTTTCCGCACCAGGACGTACTATAACTTCCCGGCTCCCGGTGCTCACTGTTTATGTAAACAGTGACCGGGAGCTGAAACTAAACTGTCAGCTGATAGCTGACAGTTTAGTGAAGCCGTTCCTGGACCCCCAGCAGGGGTCCAGGAAAGGCAATCACCGGCATCAGGGGATCGGTAACGATCCACTGATGCTGGTGCACAGTGAGCAGTAACCCCCGGGTCCCGGTCTCTGCTGAGGTCCGGGACCGGGGGAAGCTGGGGCAGAGATCCCTCCCTCTCCTCCTCCCCTGCCTCTGATGACCCACCCCCCACGATCGGAGCCCCCCCTCCCCCCCGCGATTCCCGCGCCCGCCCCCCCGCGATTCCCGCGGCCCCCCCGCGATCTGCACCCCCGTCCGCGGTAGCCACGCCCCCACCCGCGATAGCCACGCCCCCTGGTCCCGGGACTCACCCTGAGCTCAGGGATCCAGGGACGGCCTCCTCCTGGGAAGCATGTGACCAGCGTTTGTCCAATGACGCTGGTCACATTGCTTCTCTGTACTGTGATTGACAGCTCTGTGATCAGAGCTGTCAATCACAGTGTCTGACAGTGAGGACAGAGGCTGGATGCAGGGTCTGATCCCCCACTAGCTGAATGCTATGTGAGGAGATCAGAGCCTGCATCCACATAGTGTATACACAAAACACACACACATAATAAATACCCCCTCCCCTGTGATCTCCCAGTGATAAGGGAGATCTTAGTCAGCGTCAGTTAGAAAGCGCCAGTCAGTGTCCGTTAGTAATCGTTAGTCAGTGTCCGTTAGTAAGCGTCAGTCAGTGTCCATTAGTAAGCGTCAGTCAGCGTCCGTTAGTGTCAGTCAGCGTGCATTAGTAAGCACCAGTCAGTGTCCGTTAGTAAGCGTCAGTGTCCGTTAGTAATCGTTAGTCAGTGTCCGTTAGTAAGTGTCAGTCAGTGTCCGTTAGTAATCATTAGTCAGTGTCCGTTAGTAAGCGACAGTCAGCATCCGTTAGTAAGTGTCAGTCAGCGTGCATTAGTAAGCGCCAGTCAGTGTCTGTTAGTAAGCATCAGTCAGCGTCCGTTAGTAACCGCCAGTGTCTGTTAGTAAGCATCAACGTCCGTTAGTGTCAGTGTCTGTTAGTGTAATTCAGCGTCCGTTAATAAACATCAGCCTTCGTTAGTGTCAGTAAACGTCGTTGCATTTACTGCTACAGTAGGAGTGCACACACAGACAGAGGTGCTCCTTCTCTTCTGAGCCGTGTTGTGCGTCCGTACAATTTTTTACGTTCACAAATTGGTTATTTTCTTACTCAGGAGAAATTGCTTTACAAATTTTGGGGGGCTTTTGCTTCTCCAAGCTTTTTGGAATTTGGAAAATTTGGGGTTTCACTAACGTTTAAGTGTGAAAAATGTGATTTTTAATGTTCATGGGCCCCTTTTGCAAAAAACTGTGAAAAACTTGTGGGGTCAAAATGCCCACTGTACCCCTTGTTACGTTCCTTAAGGGGTGTAGTTTTCAAATTGGGGTCACTTGTGGGGGGTTCCCACTGTCTCAGCACTAGGGGGGCTCTGTAACTGTAACATGGTCTCCTACATTTATTCCAGCCAAATCCACGCTCCAAAATCCAAAGGGTGCTCCCTCTCTTCTGAGCCATGTTGTGCGCTTGTGCAACACTTTATGTCCACAAATGGGGTATTAATAAAAACTGCAGATTCAGAGGAATAAATGTTTTATTACATTTTACTTTTTATAGCTGGTTTGGTATGAAAAAAATAGGATTGAATTGGGATCTCTGCAAAGAAAGTGGAAATTTTTACTTTCCACACTTTCTTTGAAGTTATTCCTGTGAAATGCGTAAAGGGTTAAAAAACTGTATGAATGTCAATTTGAATACTTGAAAGGGTGAAGATTTCAAAATGGGGTGAATTATGGGCGTTTTCTAGTAAACAGGCCTCTAGAATATGCTTCAAAACTGATATGGTCCCTAAAAAAATCTGAGTTTAAATTTTCACAAAAATTTTGAAAGTTGCTACTAAACAATTACGTCTCTAAAATCCCCCCAAAAAGTTAAAGCATGTTCACCAAATGCTGCCAATATAAAGTAGACTTGTTATAGATATGAATTAATCAATAATTTATGTGGTATAACTATCTTCCTTATTGGCAGAAACTTTCAAATTTAGAGAAATGCAATAATTTTTACATTTTTCACAACATTTTGGAGTTTTTCACAAAAAAAACGCTAAAGGTATCGGCCCAAATGTACCACTAACATAAAGTAGAATATGTCACGAAAAAACAATCTTGGAATCACTAGGATTGATAAAAGCATTCCAAAGTTACAGAGGCATAAAATGACACATGTCATATTTGAAAAATTTGGCTGTGTCATAAATGCCAAAACTGGCTGTGTCCCCTAAGGGTTAAAGGGACCCAGGTCGCCCTTAAAGGGACCTAGTTTGATCCTAAAGGGACCCAGGTTGCTCTTAAAGGGACCTAGGTCGCTCTTAAAGGGACCCAGGTCGCTCTTAAAGGGACCCAGGTCTCTCTTAAAGGGACCCAGGTC